>NW_028259135.1:6882500-8132500 GCF_977971745.1 Zootermopsis nevadensis | reverse complement strand
TAAAAAAATATTTTACATTCAAAAAGAAAATGGTCCAAATAATGGCAGGTGTTAAAAGCAGAACCTCTTCTGGAAAATTATTTTCAAAATTTACTATACTTCCACATGCAAGTGAATTCATACTCTGGTGGACAACTTTAACAATTTTCAAAGAAATACAGATGTACACAATTTAAATGCAAGACATAAATATGACCTTCAAATGCACAATATTAACCTTATTAAATATCAAGAAAGAGTATACTACATAGGTATCAAGTTATTCAATAATACTCCACCTACATTTAACAGTTTAAATCATGATATGACAGTATTCAAGCCTGATTTAACAGATAACCTCTTAACTCACTCATACTCTGTAGATGATTTTACATCTGCTGAAAACTCTTAATCTTTATGTATACGTGGAACACGTTTTTATACTTGTATTGAGAATTATTAAGTTTATATATAAATTTACTTGTATTATTACATGTTTTACATCCTTCGGTTTAGCTCAAAGAAGTTTGTATGGAATGTAAATAAACTCTTAACTCTAACTGGTAAATAAACTTACCTCTTTTCTCACAGCTTGATTTCAGTTCTTCCATTTCATGATTCTGACTTAATTTCATCTTTTCTTGATTAGTGTGCCATTTTTCTTTTTCATCTGCCAATTGCTGTATATAAGAAGAGACAAGAATGACATTCTTTGATATTTTGTACAACAGCTGGCTAATTAAATAATTAAAGGAAGAAAAAATACACTGATGTGTGAATCTTGCCCTCAGACTCTGCAGAGCAAAGTCCTTCTTCAGAAGCTAATATTCATTGAGCTATTCAAAAATTTCCCACCTTTCACACAACCTGAAGGATCATTACTGCATTCACAAGAGACTGCTAAATTAAAACATTGAACAAAACATGTACATCTCACTGGAATGTGTGTGCAGTGTCTGAAAAACTGGTCATATTGATGATCTCACTGTATTAAACAAGACTACAATATTGTGTACACTTAACAAGCACATTTTCCAGAATTCTTAAACAATTGCCTATATGAGGCTCTCGTTTTACTGCCTGTCATTATTCTAATAATTTCCTTTTGAATCAAAATATTATTTTGCTGTCTCCTGGGGTTTCCCAAGAAAACAAATTCATAGGACATGATCAAATGGAAATATCCAAAGTAGACTAATTAAAAGTTTATGTGATAGTCCTCATAGCAAAGCATGCTGAGCTTAGGTTAGTGATAATGCACTGATTATGTGTTTTCCATTATTGTCAATTAGTAGGCAAAGAAATTCAGTTGTTTCTACTTCTAAAATTGTTTTATTCTCATAACCTGTAAGCAGATGAACATAATTTTTGTTGGCTGCACAAAAATTCATTAAATTTCTTTTGTAAAAATTTAATGTGATTTCATTGGCTTCAATTCATTTGTACACGATAGCAAAGACATCATTAATTTAAATTTGAAAACAGTCAATTTCTGGATGTGAAATAACAAGATTAGTATCATCTGCAAAAATTATGAGTTTAGACTGAACGTTAATGGTCGGCAGTAGGTCAATGTAATATATGAAGAAAAGCAGAGGACCAAATATTTAACTTTGAGGAACTCCATGTTTTATAATGCCCCAACCTGAATAGGTGCTATTATTTGACTCTTGTGATTTCATTCCTACTTGTTGCCTTCTGTCATAAAGGTCTGCTGACCACCTGCATTTCAAATTCCACAAAACTGTAGTTTACCAACATTTCAGAGGTCATAAAATAAGCAAACAAACAAACAAACTATTTACACTATAAAAAAGACACTAGTGCCAAACACGTTTCAACCTCAAGAGGTCATCATCAGTAGCAAAAGGGGAAATTAATTCATTTAGTCAAAATGGTTTAAAATTGGTTCAGAAAACAAATCATGAAGTAGAGTATTTTACAAAAGCATTACACTAGATATTGGTTTCACAGGAGTTTAACTCTGCACTTAGCTATTGATCCAATGGTCTGGTGGCCGTAGCTGGTCTGCGGCGAGCCATGGTTACGTCGCCCGTACGTGTGAACTCCAACGAAGCGTGGGTGTGGAGTAACACTCTTGAGGTTGAAACGCGTTTGGCACTAGTGTCTTTTTATAGTGTTACTAGTTTGTTTGTTTGCTTATTTTATGTTCTAATACACTACACGGTATGCAAAGTTTTAAGATTTCAGAGGTCCTCAGACTCACCACCATGAAAAACTGAAGTCCTACTTAATTCTACGTCTTGGTCTTTGCACTGATGCAGTACACTCAACTGATTAATTTGGATTCTTTTTGATAAAAATAGTCACTCCTCCTCTTGCCATATTTTGTCTGCCGTAACTAGCTCTTAAAATACAATGCATGAAAGGATGCAACAGAAAACCAACATTTGAAAGGCTGGACAGAAAAAAAGTGTACCTTAAAGGGTCTGTTCATGTTTCTAACACCTACTAACTTAAAACTGTTGTACACCTACTGTCCTAACAGTTTATTTTGTCAAAGTCATTGTGGAATTGAAAGAATAGTATAATTCCGACATACTCTTTTCAGGTCAGCCAAACTTGCTTCAAGTTGTTTCATGTGTTCTGATAATCTTATATTTTCACCTGCAAAATCGAAAAATAAAATTATGATCTTCGTATGACATCTTTCGTTTTAAATACTCAAATAAGGGTTATATTTCTGTGTACTTTTGACATCAAGAAGACTTGAAATGGTGTCTTGCTGTTGAAGTACTAATTCTCGACTGATGTTCAGTTTACTACGTAAAGTTTTTTCTAAGTCTTGAACGACTTTGTTTTCTTCCTGCAAGTGTTTTGTAATTCCTTCGTACTTCTGTCGAAGCATTTGCTCCTTCAAATAAAACTGAAAATTTGTAGAAACAATTTATTACAATACTGTTAACAGCAAGTTAATAAATAAGTAATACCACAAGAAATCTCGTCAACCTCTTTGATTTTGTAGAAATCTGTCATAATATTATTCACGTCTGCATTCAATTCATTTTCAGTACCCATGTTAAGGAAGAAATGTTGTTAATATTATTCTAATAAATGTCTACTTCACCGTCTTAAACAAATCATCGTTCCAATTAAATTATCCATAACACAGGCAATACCAACATACACATAAGCATCTCAATGTTATACGTTGGTAACGAACGTGGACTATGACGTCACGAACGTTGTCGTGTCATCTATCAACATATCATAAAACTACTTTAAGAACGATCTGGAGGCCAGTCGGTAACAACGCTGACTATCAATCAACCCACCCCTGTCGTCACACCACGAACCACGTATACATTTACAGTATTCCTTTGTCTTGAAGTCTCTTTTTTGGTGCCACTGTTATGTTGTGAAATCAAGTTAATTTTCATCCTACGATATAGTTCTGGTGTTCAGTACTTGATACCACAGTCGACAAAAAAGAATAAAAGTCACTGAACTGTTTTTTATTAATTTTGCCACAACTGACTTTAGTAAGTGAACGAAATTGAATTGGTCTGTGGCAGAGGGGCAGAATGGTATAAAATTTTAAAACAAAGAAAACTCAAGACATAAACTCATAATCATAGGCAATGTTGGGCTGAAGACATTTCACTGAAGGTATTTTGAAAGAATTCTGATGACAAAACAGAATAAACTGCTGAAAATGGTATATTGTACCGTGTCCTCAGAATTGGTAAGTTTGAAAATAGTTCCTTGTTGCAGCGAGTGATTTCAGAACTGCTACCTTTGACTTGGATAATGAAAGGTGTTAAACTTCGTTTCTAATTCTTGGAATTACATTATCGACTGTAAGTATTTAAATTTGCTGTTACTGAAACGTGCCTGCATCAACAGAACAGTCACTGAGACCACATTTAGTAGTATTTGAGGATTTCACGGCGGTGAGTATGAAGATGGCTGTCTTCTGGGTTCTTGCGCCGTGTAGTCTGGTAGGAGTCTCCATCATTAGGGCGATGAGTGATCAGATGATGGAGGCAGCAAATACTTCTGAAACGTCGCGAAAACTTCTACAAGGCGCAACAACCCAGAAGTTACAAAATATTACATTTATAAAATTTGGAAATGATCAGAATTAAATAAGACTCGTATATAAAATCCTTAAAGCGTTTTACATGCTCAAATCACAACGATCTTTGTTGAGTATCTTAGAGAGGATAGCAGATTAAATGTATAATCTATTTAAATCAGATCAAAAAATATCCGTTTCTTATATGGTAATAATTTAATTTTAAAATGACAATAATAGCGAATCAAAAGGAAGCTTATCTTCACTTGCTAGTCAGCGTGATACTTGTGCCTGCTTTGTCGGGCAAATGTGGTTGAAGCTGAAGACAAGGAATATCTCGTTTCAGCATTCACGCTTCGCGGTCGTTTCCTTTTTGAAGTCTTCGTGTCCGTGAACGTCGAAAATCCCAGCTCACATACGTACGTCGTTGAAAACGGCAGCAAGATTTCTATAGCCCTCTCAGCTCCTGTGAGATGTTCTTCCCTCACTGATATTCAAAAAAGAGTCTAGTTCGGTCTTCTTCGGCATCTAAGCGGAAGAAATTGCTGACCACACGTCACCCTATATCTGGTTGGATGATCGTTCACCTCTGCCTAGGCATGTGAACGTGAGGCCAGCAGTCAAGCTAGTCGGCTTTGGCTCTCAGGAGCTGTTACGCCACGGATTTAATTTAATTTAATCTTGCTTTGTTCCAAAACTATGACTGTTTGTTACCCCACCATTATTTTACGGACACACTGTATATATATTGAAAGTGTGTGAGTCTTGTGGAAATGTAGGTAAATCAAATAGGAACCTAACAAGTCAGAACGAAATTACATATTCAGTTGTGCTTTAAAAGCAAGAGCGATATAAGTCTCCATAGTGACATGGATTAGAACCAGAAAGAGATAAAAATTATGATTTGCATCCCAGTCTCTTTGAAAAGAGAGATCTGCCATCTTCAGAGGCGATTACACCACCATTGTCTACGCCAGAACTGCGAAACATGCGTCCCGCAAGTGTTCTCTTCTTAAAGGGGAAGTAAAAGTAAAGTAAAGTTTGTCCCACTATACGCCATGTAGGCGCTTGGGGGGGAGAGGAGGTATAGCTCCTCTCTTCCTTGACCCCGGCACTAGATGGGGTGAGTGGTCAGCGTCACGCTTATAGGGGAAGTACTTAGTACTAGTTATTGACTTCTTATATTTATGATCGAATGTAACCAAATTATAAGTTAGAGTAATTCTCTTTATATTTTCTCAACTACCAACAATGTGTAAATATGGACCGACAATGGTAAGCTTTTATGTTAACACCTGCGTCTACAATAATGTAAGAAAAAGTATTCGGATTTTTAACCCACACCTGCAACAATGTTGGTTGAGCATGCCATAAGGATCTTTATTAATTTCTTATACATGCAGTATAATTGCCTGAATAAACCGTATTGCACTCGATTCCTTTACTAATTGTTACGTCACAGTTTTCGACGGCATCGTTGTATTGCCGTCAACAATCCGCTTTGTTATTGGGGAGAAAACTGAGCTGTGAATCGCTTGTAGAAGAAGTGCGTCGTATAGTAGAGAATTTTGTGCTGTTAAAAACTTTTTAGAATATCACAAGTACTTTTCTTATATAAGAGTTATTAAGAAATCTGTGATACTATCCTCCAGTCTTTCCAGCGGACATCGTGGTATCTTACCATTGAACAAATTTGAGGTAAGGGATTCCTATTTATTATTGTTATTGCTCATCACATTTACATGTTTTCATCTGCATTTTCACGGCATCATAGATAGTAAAATAATATTCCAGTAGGCAATTAACATTTTACACTTTTAAAGGAATAAAACGTGTTTAGTAGCCCAGAATCTTAATAAAAATATATGGATGCTAAGAAGTGGGGTATATATTCTAACACTTCACATCTCTTGATACATCGACATTATTAAAGCGTTTTAGGGAACTGTGAGAAATTTTTATTTGGGTTTTATGAGCCTAATTATCGACGAATCTCCCTCTTACTATCTCTCTACAACAGCAGATTAAATCCGGGGAATACTTGAGTGCAAATCTTTTGTCCTCCGGTCTCATACCAAAATAAAATTAAGATTAAAATGAACCAAAGCGTAACTTTGCCAGTTGTGGCGTATGGGTGCAAAACGTGGTCTTTCACAATGAGGGAGGAACATAGACTGAGGGTCTTTGAGAACAGTGTTGAGGAAGATATGTGGACCCAAAACGGGGGTGGGACAGATTACAGAGAAAAGTGCATGACGAGCTCCACGGCCTGTTTTCCTCACCCGATGTTGTCAGCGTGAGGTGGGCAGAAGGGGTGGAGGCCTGAAGGGAGGAGACCTCTGGGAAGACCTCGGCGTAGGTGGGAAGATAATATTAAGATGAACCTTAGGGAGATGGGACTCGATAGAGCGAACTGGATGCAACTGGCTCAGGATAGACCCCGGTGGCGGGCTTTCTGAACACGAACCTTCCGATTCAGTAAAGAAAGCGGGCTACTTTTAGACAAGTCGAGTCCCACTCGACTTTTCATAGAATATCTTGATCTTTCCAGTGTGTGAGTAGCGTGATGTAGGCTGGATCTACGCGTGCGTTAGAACAACGAACAGCTTTTGTGACTGTTCCCAACTGTAATTCTCGTCTTGATTTGATAAGTTTAAATTACATTTTGTGCTTTTAGTGTATATAAAAGTCCTTAATCATGTAAGCTCTTAAGAACTTTTAGTTCTACAGAGCGAGAGAGAGAAGAACTAGAAAATTTTATGGCTATGAAAAGGCATAGCTTCTTTTTCCAAAATTTATTTGTTAACTGCCTGGTCCTGCATCAAAGGTCACATAATTTCTGTGGCATACTTTTGTCGTATTTTTTTAAAAACGATTTACCAGAGTAGAAGCATCTAAGACTTTACAGATTACATTGATATTTTATACTTAATGTCTAAATGGTTTACTTGTAAGAATATTTAACCTGATGTTATTAATGAAAAACACGCGGCATGACTTATTATTGCCTATATCAGCCACATTTTCAGGGAGAGTAAGTTAAGAAGAGTGGGATGGGCGGGGCATGTGGAGTGCACCGGGTATTTTTGGAAAGCCTGGGGAGAAGAAGAGCCGGGATAGCTCAGTCGGTATAGTGACTAGCTACGAGCTGGGAGATCGGGGTTTGATCCCCGACGAGCGCAGAGGATTTTTACTCCAACCTCTGCGTCCAGACCGTCTCTGTGGCCCACCCAGCCTCCTGTCTAATGGGTACGGGGTCCTTTCCCAGGGATAAAGCACGGCCGGGGCGTGATGCTGACCACTCACCCCCATCTAGTGCCGAGGTCTACATAGGCATATAGCGGGACACTTTACTTTACTTTACTTACTGGGGAGAAGAAACCGCTGGGGAGACCTAGATGTAGATGGAAGAATAATCTCAGACGGGATCTATGGGCGATAAGAGTTGAAGGAGACTGAATTTTGTTGGCCCAGGGCAGGGTCCGGTGGAGGGCTTTAGTTAGTTCGGTGTTGAAACCTCGTGTTCCCTAAGCCGTCTAAGTGGTTAGTTTGTTAGTTATATGTCGCATTTAGAGATTTGTCATTTTGTATTGAATCTCAACAGGCATTTCTATAACAAAGAAACAAACTGAGTTCATGGAGCCCAAGTCGAGCTTGAGAATCTAACAGTAGCCTAGGTAATCAAATTCCTCGCCCTTTATGAAACAATAACAAGTTCTATAAAGCTCCATATTACGCAATTTTCACCCTTCCCTTGTCAGTAACTCTCTCGCAGGCCCAGATATTATTCTCAGTACCGTGTTCCATCTCAGTTGATGTGCACACGCGTCAGTATGAGGAAAAACTTGTAACAGCTATGGACTGTCTTTTCAGGAGATGGAGTTAAACCTAAGTAGCAGCCGTTTTCACGACGGTTCGAAGTGCAGCGAAGCATCGGTCCCTCTGAACGATCTGAGAGAGAAAAACCACGTCTGTGACACGGTGTTGAGGTTGGAGGATGGCGGCGTCTTTCCAGTCCACAGAATGGTTCTCTCGATGCGTAGTGAATATTTCAGGTTTGTTTATGTACTGTCTTGGTTGATTAACATGTGAAATAAGGACACAATAGACGTCAATTCGTCTGTGAAATGTTATACCCCCTTTGTTGCAGGAACCTGTATTTTTATATTGCCAATTGTCTTTTGTTATTAAATTTCATGGAAGCGAGGAAGAAGACTAATGTCTTCTGGACGTTGCGGCGTAGAAACTGAGTGGTATTTTAGGCGTAATTACTGTCTTCTTTTCTTGATGATGGAGGCAGTAAGCACCTCTGAAACGTCCGATAATTTCTACGAGAAAACACGTCGCCACTTCCCTGAAGACGTACATGGCCTTTTGTACTAATTTTTAAGTGCGAGTGTACCAAGGTGACAGTCAATCGATCTGAAAGTAGAATTACAATCCATTTCCAAATCGTCTTGAATTTAATAAATAAAGACGACCGAAAATGTCCGGAAGGAAGTTGGTAATGCACCTTTGTCACGCCAGTGTCCGGAACATTGAAAGTTGCTGTGCGTTGCTCTGCCTGAAATATAAGAAACTGTAACAAAGAACTTCGCGAGAAATGTTTCATTGTGAGGAGAGGATCGTTCGAGAATTTGTGCATACGTTAATCTGCTTGCGTTATAAATAAGGATTCGTTGCTTTCTTGAAACGAGAAATGAATTAGACCTTTGAAACATTGTTTCTGTGTTCCAACAGAAAATTCTCACGTCATGTTACAAGCTGTGCCCCTCTTTCAGTTTTCCGACAATCAAATCTTTCTCTTTGTCTTGCAATGTAAAGCCCTTAATTTGTAATAGGAAATTGTTTGCTTGTTGGAGATCACTTTTTAAAAGCCGCGTAGAAACATCGGCTTTTCATTTAAGTTTATTGTCGGGAAAATGTTTTGACAGAACAAATCGATTTCATATTACGAACTGATTAATCAGTGGAATGTACAGCCTGCGATGTATGTTGAAACAATTGTGTTAATTTGTGGCTTGGCTTCAAAATTTCTGCAGTAGTTGTTATAACCTCAGATATCTCTCATCCACCACATTGACAAAAGGATACTTTTATTTGGCTAAGTGAGTTATAAAAACTTAAAGTTTATGAGCATGATTTGTAATTTTCTGCTCGCCGTTTCTCGAAATCGGTCTAAATTAACAACTGCTTTATGACGTTTCAGGGCCCTCTTCACGACAACACTACACGCCAGTGAGGAGACTGATTTTCTCCTCCGCGGAATCAGCTCAGAAATGATGACCCAGATAATGGAATATGTTTATTATCGCGAGGTGGTCATCAACTCCGACAACGCATGTGAGCTGCTCGTGGCGGCCGATTACTTGTGTATTCCGGACCTTCCTAAACTCTGCTGCGACTTCCTCAAGGACGCGACAGACGTCGACAACTGTATCCGCATCATGCGTTTAGAAAGGTAAATTAATGTTCATTTGTCATTTGCTGAGACGCCAGCATTCGTCGCAGGATCGAGGCAGCTTTACCCAACAGAGCAGCCGAGTGCCGGGTCGGAGATTAAAACCTCTGACTGAGGACTGGGCAAATTATAATTCGTTGTAGGTCAGGGCTGCTTGCAGGTTATAATTAATGTGCCTGTAATTTAAATGTTTTGATTTAACTGCGTATGTATTGATCGTCATTAAGACCAGCAGATGACTAATTTCACCACGTAGAACGTTAATCACGACCTATTGCAGGGTCATAATTAAATCTGTCTTCCTCTAGAATTCCTTTTCTTCTTTCTTTCTTTCTTTCTCTTCGACAATCCTTGCTTCTTACATAATCCTCCCAATATCAATGTCAACATTCAGCCCCACATCTTTCTGCATACAGCAAAACCTCTGTTAACCGACCCTCGATTATCCGATTCCCTCATTAAGCGACCGAATTTCAACCAGATAGGTTGCGACCGGTTTCTACCGGCTGAAGTGTGTAAAGAAATGTCCACGCGGCACAGTTCATTGATCTAACCTCACACCCTGATTTTGCTGACTATTGTGAACACTTCAGGACATTTAGGGAATTGGTTATTATCGGGCAAAGACAAAAAACAACCTGCTGATTCCCGTAGAAGCTGAATCCCTACCCTCCTTGTTCAGGAAAACATATTAAGCGAATCAACTGACATCGGCAGAATCACACCAGAACGTCCACTTCATGTAATGGTCAGAATGACTGATAAGTTCACTATTTTAATATAGAGACTTCCTCGAACAGGTCTCACGAGTGATTCTTTTGCCGTCTCCTTTCCCTCGGTCGTCCGACTTGTAGGCTTATCCGACCCGTGGTCACCTCCACGTAGTCCGGTTAAACGAGGTTTCACTGAATTAACACACACAGTTAACACAACGTCCTTTCGCCAATGTTAATGCCTGAATTCTAAATTCTACGCTTGTCATCTCACTGCCTTCTTCACTTGCGTACGCCAAGCCCTTGTTTCAACCTATAACTTTATCACGAGGACGAGCGGGCATTGCCTGGGAACCTTCATGGACAAAAACCTTCTATTTTGTCCAGGTTACACGGAGCGTCTCTCACAGTTGCCTCTCCACTTGTCTGCTCTCAGTCTCAAAGGGCTAAGGTAAAAACTGGAGGTGAAATACTGTGGTGTGGTAACACTTCAGAATCCAGTTCTTGCTTCAGTGGTTCATTGTGTCAGAGAACGAACGAGTTGGATTCTGAGTCGGCTTTTACCCTCGCTGTCGCAGGTTTCACTTCTGCGCCGAACTTGCGAATCAAGCTCGTCGCTTCGTTCTGCGTCACTTCGTGGAAGTGTCTCAGCAGAGCGAGGAAGTGCTAGAACTGGCTGTAGAGGAGCTGAAAAAGATAATCGGGTCAGAGGAACTGAACGTGAAGGACGAGAAAGTTGTGTGGGAGTGCATTCTCCGGTGGATCAACCACGACCCGGACAACAGGAAACGCCACATCGTGGGCCTTTTGGAGGGCGTCAGACTGGGACTAATTGAGGCAAAGTTTTTCACAGAGAAGGTCAGTATGCCTCTGAAATAGTGGATGTTTATCGGAAGTGAAGCCCGCGTTTTCAATTCCATTTTCACACGTGTTCGTAAGTAATTAATGCAATTCGTGAGCCATTTACGTCACTACGTGTAAGCCCGTCTGTCTGTCCACAGATCCAGCTCGACACCGTCTAAACGGATGTTCATTAGATTTAATACTGATGAGCTTTAACATAATCTGTTGACATATTCCAATTCTGGTTAAAATCTTACAATAACAACGTCAAAATTACACTATGATTTTAATGCTTTATTCCGCGCAAAATTTGCTGCAAAAAAATTCCCAGATTATCTTAGTTTCCATGGTTACAAAAACTACCTGTGGAATGGCGCTGGTATTCTAACACGCTCGCATGTGTGGGTGTATGTGTATGTTCAAAACAAATATTCGATTCGTCTTTTTGTGCAGAGATGTGGTTGGAGTTAATAATCGTCTTTATTCATCGTCTGTACGAGGTGCGATCGGAAAGTTTCAAGACTGCGCCTATAAAAACCCGTACACTTATCTCAGGTATTAAATTCATCCATCACCCTCGAAATAGTTCCCCTGGGAGTGAACACAACGATCCCAGCGCCGCTGCCAAGCCTGGAAGCATCCCTGGAAATCTTTCTTTGTCAGCCTGTCAAGCACCATCTGCGATTCTGCCTGAATCTCTTCTATCGTCTCAAATCTCCTTCCCTTTAGCTGAATTTTCATCTTTGGGAAGAGGAAGAAGTCACACGGCGAATAAGGAGGGTGCGGGATGACGGCCATGGTGTTTGAGGCCAAAAACTGCCGAACTTTGAGGGCGGTGTGCGCTGGCGCGTTGTCATGGTGCGTCGCATGTGGAGTTCTTCCTTTAGAATCAGCTGACAGGTCCCATAGCCTATCCCAACAATGTCGCACAAGTCCTTGATGGTACGACGTCGATCTTCGTGAATGGCCTGCCGAATCTTCGTAACATTTTCAGGCGTTGTGCTCGAAGATGGTCGTCCAGAACGCTCGTCATCATCATCGACAGAGGTTCGGCCATTTTTAAAACGTGAATGCCACACAAAAGTTTATGCACGACCCATTGCGGATACCCCAAATGCTTGCTTTAGCATTTCATAGGTTTCCGTAGCCGTTTTGGCGAGTCTTTGGCAAAATTTGATTTGTTCATGAAAATCCGCCATTCTGAAATCGCAGGAGGGTCGGTGAAATGCACTACCAAAACGCCCGTAACTAAGAAACAAATGCTAATTCGATGATGCCGGCTGGCACACTGATTCACTATGAATGTAGGCCGCACCCCCTAGCGGCAGAAGCCCGTACTACATCCGGTTCGCCCTCTATTGACACAGTCTTGAAACTTTCCGATCGCACCTCGTACGTGTCTGTTAGTCCGTCCGTCCGTCTGTCTGCGCGCCAATCTTTTATTACAGTCACAGAGTTTATTAAGATCCATTACGTGTTTCAGTTCAACTACAGCATCCCACTGTTAACAACATTCAAACGTTCACTCTGCTTGATTAGTAAAATCATCCAGCAGATAACTCACGTCTTCTGGCTCAGATCCTACTGCCATACGAAACGTATCTCAGCTGCTATAATAATTTCACGCATCTCCGGCGATGTACATAGTCAACCCGAGGTCACTTCAGCATGATAATCCTCAGGTGATTGACTACATAGGGACAACAGACATCCGAAAATTGCATCAAGAAAGCTTCGTTCTACCTCCAAGAGTAAATTACTCTAAGGGCTTCAAACTCATAGACAGCTTGAACATTCCAATATTTCAACAGTCGTCTCACGAAGCAGCCATGAAACTTAAGATATTATTTCTTCCATTTCAATACGTGCTTTAACAAGAGAGAAAAAAAGTTTCTACTCTAGGTCAAATGTCCTGTGATTTCAGCTACTTTCCTCTTACGAATACGTGTGAAACAATTGCACGGATCCATGAAAATGTTATCTGCTTCAAATGTCTTTATAATTTAGCATTCATATCTACTAGTTTCGAAAACTTAAAGAAAAACACCTGATGATGACCAATTAAGGTCGAAACATGCAATGGATCTTAATAGACATGGAGCCCATAATCACACGCTGTTGTGTTGACGGACCTTCAACCCAACCATCAACATGCAGCAGGTTGCCTCCCATGAAACTCATAATTTTTTTCGATGCTACGGAATTATGACGATTAATTAAAGCTATCGATTCAAAAAGAATGTGGTGTTCGCAGCGTGCATCTCGCACTAGAGAGACGAGAAATAGTTTACAATTTTGAAGGTAACTCAAAATGCAACAATTACTGAACTATTTAATTTTGTCGAAACATTTCTCGATATAACTTTGCTTTGCTCTCCACATCCTGTGCATTTGTGAAGAGCGTCGTTACATAAACCAAAAACATGTTAACCTGTATATTCCATATCTGTTTCGGTTAGTCTCCAAACAAATTATGTGTGAATTTCTTGTCTCCTCTGCAATGAAACGTGCTATGATTCAAGGCTTCCCTTCCTTAAAGTTTATAAGGTCCACAATGAACTGTTCAACAGGTATCAAATCACCCTTACGTGATGGAAAATGAGGGGTGCAGACCATTGATCTCGGAGTCGCTCTCGTTTCTTCACGACTCAGAAATGATGACAAAGAAAAAAGACAAGGAATTCGTGACACCAAGATTTGCCTACCCACGAATCCCACAGGACATTCTTTTTGCTATTGGTGGGTGTCGCGACGGAATCCCGTCAGATATGATCGAAGCGTACGACGCACGAGCAGACCGGTGGAGTGTGGTGAGTTGAACGCATTTCTACGCTTACCATGCCTTGTTAAATGACGCCTCCGAGAAATACAACTTTTCCTACGTTTTGCTTATTTTTACCAAGTAATTGTTTATTTACCAGCCACGGTGGTCTAGCGGTTAGAACGCTGGCCTTGTAATACTGGGGTCTCGGGTTCGATTCCCGGCGGTGCCCGAATTTATAACTTGTGTTGGGCAAGGCCGTGGTCTAGGCAACGCAGAGTTTTCCTCCGGGGGCTTCCCCGGTTTCTCCGTGGCATCCCAACAATTACTCCATTCACACACAGAAGAAGGCAATGGCAAACCACTTCTGGATCATCTGCCAAGAACGTATATGAACAGGTCCCAGTCCGAGAAAAGGATGGAAGGATCTCGTTCATTTGGACCTGTCGTCAGACAGAACACTAAATAAATAAACAAAATAATTGTTTATTTGGGCTTAATAACAATCACCTCTTTGCCTCTTTATTTCGTGTTCGTTTATTTCCATTGCAGTGAACCCTTTCTTAAGAGAAGCTTCAAATACATAAATAAATAAATTACTCAAATGCTGAATCTCATGTAAAATGTAAATTCTAATAGGAATCCACGAAGAATATGAAGTTTTCCTTAAATACCATTTACAATAACCGTCCTACGTCATCTGTCTGCTGATTTTAGACATGAAACGAAATCATCGTTGAACGTCAGTGTGGATTTCAATGCAATAAATGAGGTACTGATCATTGTCGATGTTGGCCATCTGCGTGGTAACGCCTCGTGAATTAGGAGGCGCAATGTTTGGGGTGGGGTTGTGTGGGGGACATACTGCCTCCAGCTTTGCCTCGATAAAACCCAAAACACCAACATCTGTCTCTACCATCCTACGAACCTGATATGTCAGCTGTTGATCAGAAATTAATTCTACATTTGTCTGTCCAACTTCCAGAGGGCACTGGTAATGTTGTTCGTGTTTCCTCAGTCTCTCTTAATTCCACGATTGCTCCAAGTTAATTTCTCATGGTCTTTGTCGAGTGCCACCCACCACGGTGTAGCAATTTCGGTCCACTGTTGGGGGTTGCACCTCTGCTCCGGTGGTTGTTCGCTTGGACTCTAATGTATGGACTTGACATCAGTAGACCAAGTGACCCAAAGAAACATAAAGCCATAACCTGTCGTTCTTGCAGGTGGAGGGGTTCGACTCGATCGGTCGGCGAGCCCACCATGGCACGGCTGTAGTCGGTTTCGATATTTACGTCATCGGTGGTGAAGAAGGCTCTAAAGATTTAAGATCATGTCTCTGCTTCAACGCTGTTAAGAAGACATGCCGCGAGGTGGCGCCTATGCATGAATGCAGGTAAGATGCAGCTTGGTAACTAAGGAACTCCTTCGAACAGAGTCCTTCTTCAAAAGCTGATAGTCTCTCCGTTAATCAAGATATAAATGTGGGCAGGGGATGTAAAATTGTACCACTCACATACAGGAGGACATATGCGACAATGTTGGTCCTTAGTCAAACACGAATAGAAGCCAATCACAGACTTTGATCGTAATTTCTCCAGGTTTTAAGAATATGATTTGCATGTTAATTTATTTGAACTATGATTTAACAATGACGAACCAAAAATTGAGTCGTGCTAGAGGAAATGCTTTTGAATCAGCAAAAAGTGAGCTTAACAGAGCGTGTAATTTCTTCGTTTCAGATCGAAGTTAATGGTGGCAGTTCTGCGAGGTGCAGTGTACGCGATGGGCGCTGAAGCTGAAGGTAAGAATCAGAGATCGGCTGAAAGATATGACCCCAAGGCGAACCAGTGGTCTTGGATCGCTCCCATGAACAAAGGGCGACGCGGTGCAAGTGCGGCTGTGCTGAATGGTACGTAAATCCTATGAAACAGAAATGTGTGAATTAGTGCAGAAGGCAAGGCGTCTGTCTGTCTGTCCGCGTGTAACAACGTAAGAACTGTTGAAGTAATTGCAGGATTTGAGGTTCTCATGGTGGCATGTACGAAGATGGCTGTCGTTTGGCTTCTGCCGACGTTTCAGACGAACTTTATGCCTTCATCTTCAAGGCATTCCTCTTCGCTCTTGAACTTAGTTTCCCTCACTCCATTGTCCCATATTGTTTTATTATCACTTACTTTTATCCGTGCTACGTACTACGTTATTTCACAGACTGCAACGGCTATCAAACGGGCTTTCATATAATACAGATGTATAATGTTTTTGACACAGTTAATAATCTCATGTAAATAGCAAATGTTAAGCACCACTTGGCAGCTCGTACCGTACGTCTCTGGTACTAAATTTCATAAAATTCGTTTCACAGAAGATGTAGCTTACCATCGTTTCCATCATGCACTAATTTAAGCACTTTATGCTGTTTATACTATATTTAATCAGTTTATTTTCATCCATTATACTCGTTTTCTTTGACACGAATAATATTAACAAATACACGAATTTAAATCCGGATTGTCCCATGTTTGTGCTCTGCTTGACGCGGTATAAAGCCTCTGCCTACATCAAATATGAGTACAATTCGCGTCATAAAACTAATTTGTTTTTCAGATAAAATATACGTCGCTGGTGCAACTGATGGTTACCATTTTTTTTAAATCGGTGGAAGTTTATGACCCGGACACCAACCAGTGGACGTTCGTTGCGCCAATGCTTTGTCGACGTACGTTTTTTTCTTGCGTCGCGTTCCACGGCTGTCTGTACGCCATAGGTGAGAACTCTGATGCTCCTCTATCCTTCTTATAGAAATTGCTTTTGTGGTTTTCTTTGAGTGACTGAGATTTTATGAACAGCATTTTCTCCTGTCACTACAGTGTTAGTTTGTCAGTAATTTCAACCCCGATTCGTGGTTTCGATTACGTTCTCCAGAAAGACCACTAACTAACAACGCATAATCTCTTGTGGCATCTGAACTAACGTATGCCCCATTTGTCAGACAGTCCCAGTTTTAAAGGTAAATATTTTGTTCTTGTAGCAAGGAAATTTCAGTTTGTCGTGCCGTTATCCCCGAAAAGCCGGTGGTTTAAAGCAGTCTCTTCGCATTCAATTGTTTGAGCAATGCCGTTTTGAACAGTGCATCTTGTGTTGTTGTTGTTGTTCAACAATATTTTCGCACGCAGTTGTATGAAGCAGTGAACAGATGTCAGGCGCAATTTCCTGATGCCACAAGTTCGAAAGGAATATTGCAGCTATTCGATCCTCAATTTCGTTCCTGGTACTAATATTAACACTGCAAAAGGGAATCAGTTTTCTTCGTTGTATTTCATTCATTCGTTCCGTTTACGGAATTACAAATTTTAAGAGCATAAAGTCCTTTGGGTAAGACGGACGGAGTGTGAAGCATTGAAGATACGAGAAATACACAGACTATAACTAGAAAGTTATAATTGGAAATTTTGAAGGTAAGATACCACTTCTGATACATAGGCGTAAAATGAAGGATAATATTAAAATGTTTTATAGAACTAGAGTATGTGGGAAGGGTTCAACTACCGACTTTTGTGAATAAGATAATGAATCTTACGGTTCCATAAAGGCTAAACATTTCGTGGCCAGGTGACAGAGTAATAAATGTCAAGTTGGGTCTAACTGAATGGGGTTAGAATAAGTTTCGTTTGGCAGCTTTTTTTTTATATACTGTGACCTATTACGGAATGTGTGTGTGTACAGGAGGATGGAACGAGACATCTGTTGAGCTCAGTACCGAAAAGTACGACCCTGCAGAAGACATGTGGACAGAGATCCCTGACATGAACTTCCATTCATATAAACTCAACGCAGAAGTGATGGACGACACAATCTTTGTCATCGGTACACATTATAAGAAGGACTTCTTCCACGTCGCATATTTCAATGACAAGGAAAATCAATGGTTTGTTTCTTTGTTTGATTGGTCAGGGCTGTATAATCACAGACTGTTACTTTCGAAAAGCGCTAGGAAGTGAACCAGTTCCGGTCGATATAACCGCGATCTTGCGGATGGTGTACCGTGTAGTGTCGTAGAAACTGACCGACGTTTCGGAGGTTCTTACAGCTTACTCAGGGCCTTGAATACAACGCGAGAAATGGGTGAGAGGAAGGGGGTAGAATGAAAGCAGACAGGGCGATGTTGCGGTCAAGCTGAATCGTTAAAGCAGAGGGCGAATGACTAGGTAATGCTAATCAGACGTAAGCTGTAACTGCGTTAATAAGAAGCTCTTTGATTAAGTTTCTTTGACCAATGGCACTCTCTTGGGCAGGAAGTTTCTGGCGTTCAGCACATCAGCATCGCCATAATATTCGGATTTCATCGAAGTGTTAGGCCAGTTTCAGGTTTAACGACGCCTACCGCCTCATGTTCCCGTTTTTGATGGATGGTTATTTGGAAAAGGCTGGCTCTTGGCGTGTTTGACCATACAGTCCCGTCCCATCTGTTGACTGAGTGAGTAAGCAGCTCTAAAACATCCCAGAACAAAGCTTTCTTCATACTCGAATGTGCAAGAGCCAGAAATCGAACTGAAATTAATTTGGTTTAGGTTGCTGTCTGTTTTATATCCAGCAGAACTTCTCCAGAACTACTTTTGGTGGGACAAAAAGATTTTTGAAAATATATTGCTAAAAGAGGGATATACTGTCATGGGCGCATGTCTCAAACAAAACACGCTTATCTCTCCAAAGAAAGTGTGTGATTAAATTTATTATTCTGACCTAAGGTAATGGCTTTATGAAGTACACCAAACATATGTACCGCTGAACGTCATTTAACAGCGTTTTAAAATATTCATAACCTCTTCCTTCATTTTGATGTAATAAAATGTATTGTGTTATAATAGCACGTTGGCCGGTGTTCTATGTGTATATGAGTAAAACAGATCACGGGGAACTGTTCTGAAATATGGTGTGAGAATCGTGATCTGAAGTCCCATTGGGGGAATTTTTGTTAAAGTTGTCTGGAAACAAAATACAAGCAACGACATTTCGGTTTAAGCTTGCGCCCTTAGCTTCAAGCAGTTTTCCTTTCTAACCAAAGACAGAGCCAGCCCATCAGACATGGATAATTCTTCTATACCTATTCTACACAGAAATATCTGATACTTTAGAACCCTAAAGGAAAAAAGTATATATATTAAGAAAATGGATAATTTCTTGACATAAGTGCACTGACATTGAAATTACATTTCTATTAAATTTATATTAAATGAATAATTTGTGGTAGAAGACACATTCCTTCGTGAGTTACATCATCTCATTTTGAGCTACACATTTTCTGCAACTGTGTTTGCGAAATGTGAAAAAAATTCTCTTGAGTGTAGATAATACTTATGGATGACACAAGAGGGTTTGTTTTTACTTTTAATATTTCAAATTGCAGGTACCTGGCGGCAGACATGAATGTTTATAGATCCCAGATGTCGACTTGTGTAATCGAGAACCTACCGAACGCAAGCGATTACTCCTACAAACACACGTGGTAACGGGCAGGCGTGTTTACTATAAGCCGGCTGCGGGGACTGCAGCCCCGATACGTACTGTAACAGTGAGCTGCCCCTCACTCCACCGTCTGCCGCGCTCGGCACTTTTGAACGGCTAGCGGCGCTGAAATCTTTGCAGCCGGATGATAGCTCCGTTCTGCTTCGCACTCCTCGCCCGTGGACTTACTGTCAGTTCAGCCGATTAGTGGATAATGACAACGTAAGGGGTAATATTGAAATAATGATATATAAGAAATAAAGTGTTACAAATTATATAAAAAAAAAATATTTTTTATTTTTGAAAAATTATAGGGGCTGCCACTGCAAGTGACCCTATGATTCCATACCTTGCGCGTCTGCTGGAGGTAACGATGAACAACAATTCTATCCCAGGGGACTGGAAGAAGGCTATAGTGGTCCCTATTTATAAAGGGGGAGATCGATCGGTAGTTGGGAACTATAGACCGGTCAGTTTAACCTCGGTGGTTTGCAAGCAAATGGAGCACGTTATAGCAGGGTATCTAAGGCAAGTCTGGGAAAGGAGTGAGTGGTTATATGAGGGTCAACATGGGTTTAGACCAGGGTACTCATACGAAAGTCAAGTAGTCACGGTTTGTCAAGATGTTGCTGATTCATTGGACGAGGGAATCAGGACTGATGCGGTTATAATAGATTTCTCAAAGGCATTCGATTTAGTCCCACACGATAGGCTGATTACAAAAATTGCTGCAACCGGTGTGGACTTGAGGGTAGTGTTATGGGTAAAGGAATTTCTCTTAGGACGTTCGCAAAGAGTAAGAGTGGACGGACAGCTATCTCATGAAGTCAGGGTAACGTCAGGAGTGCCGCAAGGGAGCGTATTAGGTCCCTTGCTATTCCTAGCTTATGTTAATGATATTTGGAAAAACATTGATTCAAATATACGGCTTTTCGCTGATGATTGTATAGTATACAGGAAAATAATGGATAGTAGTGACATTGATAAGTTACAGACAGATATGAATAGATTATGGGAATGGGCGGTAGAAAATGAAATGAAGATAAATCCAGGTAAAAGTAAAGCAGTCAGCTTCAATAGAGCTAGGGTGAAGGATAAGCTGAGTTACTTTTTTGGGGATCAATTAATTCCAGAGGCAAATAGCTTTAAGTACTTAGGAATACTTATTCGCAGTGATCTGAGCTGGGAAGATCATGTGAATTATACACTAATTAAAGCATGGAAGGCTCTCCATTTCGTAATGCGTATACTATAAAAGGGAAATAACAATACGAAACGTTTAGCTTATACGTCGCTAGTGAGACCGATACTTGAATATGGAGCTGTGTGTTGGGACCCTTACAGGGAAGGACAGGTAAGAGCCCTAAATCGGGTGCAGAAGAGAGCGGCTAAATTTGCAAATTTCACGAACGAATCTGGTTGGGAAACATTGGCACAGCGTAGATTGATAGCCCGAATGTGCGCCCTTTTCAAAGCATACACGGGGGGCCGGGCTTGGAAAATGATAGAGGATAGATTATTAAAGCCATGCTACCTGGGCAGGGACGATCATACTCGGAAAATTAGGACTAGGAAACAAAGAACTGATGTAGGCAAATATTCTTTTGTAAGTAGGACCATAAGAAGCTGGAACCAATTACCTCCAGGCATGCTAGAGTCTTTCCCCTGTAAATTAGGCACCTTTAGAAAGAGGGTCAGAAAAGTAGTTACAAGCTAAGGGTTATTAAGTTGGGAATAAATGGTGATAAGGGAAGTGAAGTGTCTTAGTCTCCAAGTGATGAAGGGCTGTAGTTCTTTGGGATAAAATTTTCATGTACTGAGAGCGGACTTTATATTCTACTCTAAGTATTGTGATTAATTAGTGGATGTGTGTTTTTTATTGTGTGTCAGATGTTTTATTTTGAGTGTGGTATGTTGTATTGTTGTGTCTCATTGTATTGTTGTGTGAGTGCATCAGTTCATGACGTTTGTAATACATTACAGTTATTGTCTTATGTCTAGGTGGTATTAAGTTCTTTTTTTTAAGTTAAGTACTTGAGGTTGGATGGTTTTGTAATTTATGAGTTGGTTGATTTTGAGTGGGATGTGTTGTTTTTGTTGTGTCCTTTTTTTATTGTTTTGTTCTGTCTCTGTGTTGATGTATCTCATTGTTTGTTGTGTCTTATTGTTTTTGTTGTGTCCTTTTTTATTGTTTTGTTCTGTCTCTGTGTTGATGTATCTCATTGTTTGTTGTGTCTTATTGTTTTTGTTGTGTCCTTTTGTTTATTGTTTTGTTCTGTCTCATTGTGTTGATGTATCTCATTGTTCTGTTCTGTCTCATTGTTTTGTATGTTATTGTAAGACACTGCCACCGGGTATAAACCCATTTGCAGTCAATAATAAATAAATAATATCATAAATACTTATTGTTAGGTTAGGTTAGATTAGGTTGTTCTTTGCCTGTTTAAAATAACTTTGTTGACGATTGCCGACGTGTCACATTACCGGGATGTTTTCTTAAGGCAACCGTCATTTCACATCCGGAAAGAATTAAGTTTTCGCCTCGTAAACAGCTTTTACGAATGCGAAAGCTTTGTGAATGTCATGTCGTCGCTAGACGGCAAGTCTGGGAGAAAGATGTATAAAGTGAAGTTTTCGCGGCGACCTTAATTGATAAAAGACTCTCGGGCAACAAGCCACATCTGGTGGGTGAATGAACCATTTCTTCCTCCAACGTTACGAGAGCCATCTCTGCTCTCATCCTCAGGGTAGCTGCGAAACGATAGTGATCCTATGTAGCGCGCTCGCCGATGGGAACTGGCAGAAAGATGTTCAAGCGACTGAGTGTCGCCACTCCATATCAATTCAATAAATTAATAAAATCAATAAATTTGGATTAAATAAGGCATATCAAATATTATGCATCGTGTCCCATAATTATCTTTACAATTTTAACACTTAATAAAAATAATATGAGATATCACAACGTGTTTTTTTGCATATGAAAGAGTAAGTCAGGAAGAATGCGATGGGCAGGGCATGTAGCGCGCATGGATGGGGCAAGAGGTATTGGTTGGGAAGCCTGAGGGGAAGAGACTGCTGGGGAGACCTAGACGTAGATGGGATGATAATCTCGGGCGGGATCTATGGGAGATAGGAGTTGAAAGAATCTGGATTTTGTTGGCCCAGGACAGAGTTCGGTGTTGGGCTTTGGTTAATTCGGTGATGAACCTTCGGATTCCCTAACCTATCCAGTTTGTTTGTTTGTTCGGTCGTTAGCAAAATTATAGTAGAGACTAAAGTAATAGTTACAAATATAGTGACGTAACTAGAAATTTCAACACCGCTTATATTAAGAGTCCGCCATTAAACACGATTCTATAACAGTTGCTGTCGTCTCATCATCTCAACCCATCGTAAAGTTATTCTGCGTCTTTGTCTTCCCTGTAAATATTTTCAAAACTCTAACTAATGAAAGAAATACACAATGCAATGTTTCCCATTAAATTACCCGGTCATTAACGCAACCTTTATGTAATCGACAGAAAGATGAAGGAGGTACGAGTTTCAGATTTAAGCTGTTACCCCCCCTCTCCCCGCAACTAATAACACTGTCGCAGTAATCGGAAGTGTTAGTGTTACTTGCATCTGTCTTCACCTAAGTGAATAAGAATACACTGAAGCAGCCATTTTAGGGTTTTCAGAGAACCAATCTTTTGTAACTCGAGACGTAAGCCACGTGGATGACGCGTGAAGGCTTTGTCTGGCCACCGAAGAAAGTGAATGACGATTTCACTGCCTCAAATTCTCATGGTCTTTAAACAAACTAGACGTAAGTGATAATGAAACCGAGAAATGTCACGGTCAGGCGAGGATAAAGTAGATTGTCTTCTGGGATTTTGCGCTGTGGTAGACCAGTGGTATTCAACCTTTTTTGTTCGCGTACTCTCAGACATAATTTCTCTTCAACTTTGTACCCCCAAAATCGCTGGTGTATAATTCAAGTTATACATAGTATATAATCTACATCTAAAATAAAGTAAATAAATTACATTACTGATTTTTCAGTATATAGAGTGAACAAACCAACAACTATTAACACTATAATGGACAATATTGCCATACGCGTTTCGACCTCAAGAGGTCATCATCAGTGGCATCAGGGAAATTAATACATATAGTCAAATGGTTCGAACAAATGAAAGGAAGCGACATTTGCATGGAGGGGCTGAAGAAAACCACGAAATTCATCATTCACAATAGCCAGTCTCCGCAATGAAATTTTAACCCGGGATCTTCCACCACGAAGCAGGGCCGCTAACTATTCAACTGCGTTCAATTTCAGTGTTCTGCACATATAGAAGATGACACACGCACTCACCTTCGGTGGGATTCAAACCCAACATCGCAGTGTTCAACGGAGAAGACCCACGCCTCGGGCAACGTGATCTATATAATTAATTAATCCTTCAAAGCCCAGAGCCAGCTACACGTGCTAGCTACTTAAACAACGTAATATTAATTTTGTCCATGGTTAGAGTTCATACGACTCTCAGAATAAACAGCAATTATTTCCTCAAATACCGTTAGCCAATTTACCTCTGTGGTCATAAAGCGTTATTTAATTATATTCATCACTATCACAGGATCATATTCATTGGTTTCTCTTTGTAAATTTGCACAACTCTCATTTCCATCCACATCACTAATTGTACCATCTGACAGAATGCACTGGCGTTTGCCAACACCTGGAAATTATTCATGATTACAGATACAAAAGAGTTTCCAATAACCGTGGGTCTATAAGCTCTGAAACAAAATTTTAAATCGGAGTTGTAGAAGTGGCTACAGATTTGTGAAAGACGTATTTTACAATCTCTCTCAACGGAACGCCATTAAAAACAAATCAGGACAATCGTCACCCCAACATTCGACCCACGACATAGAGCACGACCATCCTTGATAAAACTGCACATTTTCATTTTGTGTGTAACTACACTAATACAACGATTTATTAATGGATTAATCTGAATACTCACCAGCCGGTCAAAATTACCAAAATTTAAAATTAGTTTTCGGTAAAGTCTGCTTGCTTATATTACTACCGTGTCTAATTCGTTTACTACTGGTTAAGCACACGGAAACGCGAAAAATTAGCGTTTATGAGGTAATAAAAAGCAAATTCCACGATTGAACTGGTTCCCTAAAATATGTTAAGCGCATCTAACATGGTATTGGCTGCGATGTAAAACACGCTCGTTTAACAAATAAGCAAATCTGGTTTCGAGCATAAAGATACGATTACAAAAAAGCATGCTTAAAATCCAGAAATCACATTTATAAACAGTTTAGCCTTTCATTTGCATTTCCTAGACAACTGATTTTTCACTTCTCCTCGCAGTTTGTGTTCCAAACATTTTTTCCTTATCTGATTAAGTTTTGGCAATGCACGTGCTTACTTAGAGCTGCATTAATAACGTTGTGTGTCTCAGTTACTTCCCGAATTCATTTGTTAAATCGTACCTTTGAAATATACTCGGCATCTTCTCCGGTCTGATCACTTTGTCGTCTCCACGTGCCCCATCTGTCCTTCACCTATCACTTGTTTTTGGCCTCTTTGATGCACGAAATCAAGGAGTCAACTAACCCTCCTGCAACTACGTCATGTTGGTACTCCCCAACATCACTCCCCTCCCCACCCTTTACTCGAGTGTTACCAATATCCCCCTACCACCGCCACCACGCACAGTTTACCCTGACCTAGACATTTGTCAATTACACTGTTTTCCTAACAAGAAATGCTAATGGTTTTGATGTCATATACAATAAGAAATTTTCAAATCCTGATATCATTAAGTACTTTGTGTCCCGGAGTAACTTGACCTAACTTTAGAGTAAAAGTGAGTATGCATTTTGTTGTATTATGTCAGTGGTCAAGTGGAGACATCATTTCAGCAATCTCTGTATGACAGTGTGATGCTTCACATATAAACATATGCACTTTTCAGTGTCAGCTTAATGCCCATAAAATCATAAACTGTGTTAATGAAAACTGAAAAATATTGATATAATGAGCTTTTATATGTGAATCCTTTGTAGATTCAGCTTCAACTGTTGAATTATCTGGGACATGACAGCACCAAGTGTGTGGACTGGGGAAAATGGCAATTTACACTTCCTCCCAAAGCTGTAATGATGGCCCATCATATAAAAGAGGGTTTCTCTGGAAGCAAGATATTGTATCCTAAAACATTCCTTGGAAAATCAGATTTGATCATTTTATGTGATGCTGCTTTCACAATTTTGTATTTTTAAATGAGGAAAATATTCCAAGGTTCACTTTGCAAACTTCTGGAAGAATGTTATCAGGGAAAGCTAACAAATATACTGATTTGCAGTTACCAGGGATATACCATAAATTACAATTTTTGCCTGTTAAATAAAGATATTTACTTCATATGAAATTATTTTATTTAAAAAACTGAATATTACTCACCACTGGGATATATCTGCCAATGTTGAAGTATCTCCGACGTCCTGTGTTTTGAACCTGGTAAGTCTAGTCTAGTCACTGCAGAAAATCATTTGTTGTCCTTGAGGGTGAAAATCTTGGTACTTATTTCCATCAGTGTCAAAAAACAGTGACTTAAATAAATGTTTAGCATCAAGAGAAATTTTACTTTTGAGCTCTGAAAACCACTCAAATGTTTCAGTGGTGAGCGAAAAGTCATAAACATGTACTGTTCTGCAATATTTTTGCACGAATAATTGGAAATTTCATTTTAGGACTTTGCTTCAACTCTTGGGAGACCTTAATGGAAGAATTACCTCAGCTACTGGAGGATGTACCACCGGCAATGCAACATATATGAGGTTTACAAATAATACATTTCTGTTGACTATCAAAGGCTTTCTTGAAATCTATAGAGGTGACATATTTTCAAATTGAATTCTACCTATTTTTCAATAAATGATTGAAGTGGAAATACATATCCAACACCACAAGAGAATCCTTTGCAAAAGCCATTTAATATTTTCTCTGTTATTCTGTCAGACTTTATACAATTTTTATTTACAAATAATTACATACGGTATATTTACTCATACAATTGATTACGTAATTTCACAACAAAACATAAATACCATACAACAAAATAGTAACAAGTCTCAAGACTAATCGCAAACTCTCTCCCTTGAGTTACTAACATAAATATAAGTTGAATATGGAGAACAGGGCATGTGTTCAGTTAATAATGTCAGCACAAAGATCCCCTGTAAGCTTGCAAAGAATCTTAAATTTCTGAAGTGTGACTGCAGTCGTACCCTTAGTAAGATTATGACTTTGGTGTAATGGATCCTGAACACACATACAGCATTTTGTGAAGAATCTTTCAGCATGCTTGTTGTTTACGACTCGACACACATACGCATCCATTGCGTCTGGAAGATCTTTCGGATTGAAGGCAAAAAGCTTTCTGCGTACAGGAAGTCCTATTAAGGGACATACTACATTTTTTGAAAAGTCAAATTTGTAATAGTATATGAAAAAAACCATGAAGTAACTGCAATATACGCTGTGAATTATTAATTCTTGGTATTTTTAATTTATTTACATTAAAGCTGCATTCCCATCCTGTAAAAAAAATAAATACCAATTAACAGGTCTACAAAGTGCATAAAAGGGAGAGGTTACTATAGTTTGCAGATCACAGAACCTGCTAGATGATAAGACGGTCTCTGATTTTATACAGTAGAAATAAAAAGTTTACTGAAGCAGTTAACTCTCTACACATTAGTATCTGGGAGGCATCTAGCTTGAATTTCAGCCGAGTTATCAGTTATTCTGAGATTTTTCAAGGTTTCCCTTCTAGAGGAAAATGCCAAAACAGATCCTTGAAGTAGGCCATGACCAGTTCCTTCAAAATCCTAACCCACCATTCATGGTCACCTTCCAGTCTCATTCAACACCATTAAGTAACCTAAGAATCAAACAGACTACTCAGAGGATGAATTTCATGAAAATTTATTTTCATGCATGCAGTGCAGCACAAGAAAATAACTTTTTTTGTCACTGTTATTCACAGTTTCACCATTACTCATGTTCTGGCACGGACAGACAGTCAGGCTTGTCTTAAATAATGGCAACAAACTGCTGTTGGAACCACTGGCCCTTCACTTACCTGCTATGAGTTTCTCTGGTCCCTTATGAAGTTTATGCAAAACTCGAACTGTAGGGAGACCAAAACCTGAAACTTTTTGGAGGTAGAATATCACAAGCCAAGCAAGAGCATAGTTGGTGATCTTGGACTGCCCAATCAATTGATGAATGTGAGCCCAATGTTTGAGGAATATAATCACAGGCCTCACACGTGGGTCCAATGATAAATAGAACCTGCAAATATGAAAAATATGAAACCAGAGTTAATCCCTCAGCCACTGTTAAACTTATAAAGTTTAGGCAGTATGCACAGTAAAACAAAGAATCAGTTTAAAAATGTTGACTATTATTGGCATACAACTAGACTCTTGGAAATATACCCTGGCTGAGACAATATGATAATTATAAGCAATCAACTACAGTAAGGATGGCCAAATATTCACTCTTGTTCACATATATGGCTGATAGGCAGATTCACACTGAGGTCTGCAGGAGGTAGAACAGAAAGACATAAGGAATTTTACAAATTTGTGAAGCAAAATCCATGTTCCTGTGTTAAAATTCAGTGTTACACACTCAATCTGAGCCTCTTGTGGCAGGGATATGACAACTGTGGTCATCTGGGCTGTAATGCTGTGTGCTCTTGTAGGTGGTTACAGACATTTCAGAGGAAAATAGTGTCAGGGTGACAACCATTTACAAGACCATACAGCATCACATCCTACAAGACAACTGGCAATTCAGACACTCTCTACCATGTGTGTAAGGCGGAAAAAGGGATAACATTACACACTTGAATGCTGCCACGTAGGTAGCGTATTCATGCTCTGAAACATAAACACAGCTGTATAAGCCCAAACCGAAAAAGACAGCCGCATGAACAAGCACTACTCATCTCCTCGTCCACAAAATTTCACTCACGTCGCTGCAAGCAACAAAAACCTAGCAGATGACGTTGGAATACTTCTGAACATGTTGAGAATACGTTGATTCTCTGGCCTTGAATTTCTGTGACTTGTGACCAAAAATAAAGGAACCTTTCTGAGGAGAGCAGTTTGCCAGAGAGAAAATATATGGCAAGCAGAAGAGACAAGATAAATATCCTGACAAAATCTGTCGCCTTCCATGAGTATGGGATCAATGTTAAACACATGGGCAAGGACTACATTAAATAGTTCTTAATCTGCTTTGATACCAATAAAAAATTACTAACAAACTGCCAATTTTGCCACTATTTTCTAAAAACAGTACTTTCTACACTTAGGGGGTCATTAATATATCACGGCAGCATTTTTACATATTTTAACCCTATCCAAAACACATAAAATTACAAGATTTATAAAGATGTATAAACTAAACTCCCTCTCCCTCAGCTGCATAAGAATTCTTCCAAGCACTTGAAAACACTCCCACTAAATTGTACAGAATCACTTAAAAATTATTTACATACCTCCTCAGTTCAGAAATGAGCAATTTAAATGTAATCTAACTAAATATTTACAGTCTATATATAACCATTAATCCAATTAATTTCATTACATATTTAGAAAATTTGGGAAAAACATCATACTTAATAAGCATGGTATTTTCACATCCAAGTCCATGAGAAAAAGCCACATCACACTGCGTTTCAATCGGCTTGTAAAAAAACTTTACAATGGGTGTGCGAGCATTTCGAATTTCTTGCACATTGCAACACTCTGGATGATTTATCAATCTGTTTCCTGTAGATGATACTATCAGCTCTTGAATAGCTGATTCTTGGTTCTGTTTTCCACCATACATGTCACCTGCAATAATAAATGACTGTTCAATGTAATTTACATAAAAATGAGATAAGAATGAATAGGATAAGTATTTTCTAAGAGAAGTCTTCAAAATGAAAGAAATAAACCCACACTGCCGGATGGTTTGATGCTCTCTGTTTATGTGCTATGTTCTACTAAACGATGACAGGAATGTTAATCTAAAGCATAACTTGCTGTAATTTTTCTTTATTTCTCACACATAATCATCCTTGTATACACAAGCTTGTGAAATGTGCATCTTTAAAAAATTACCCAAGTTATGAAATTATTTTCTGCTTCCTTGAAAACTGTAAATCTACACACGATCCATCTTCTATATATGAAACAAGTTAAGAAAAGTATACAAAGAGTAACAATTCTGGCATGTTTGCTCAGTTATAAACTGAAGATTTTCAATTTGTGAATGCTAACTTACGATGCACTGTTATAAAGAGCATAAAACAAGAAAATTGGTACTGCCAATATAAAATCTTATAAAATCAGTTCAATAATTCTCAAGTTATGAGATGACACAACATAAAAATCCACTTTGTTCAATTACTTTCGAAACAATCAGACATGAAAAAAATGTACTCACGTGTCTCATTTTTGTATACTTCTGTTCAAAACATTTTGCGCTCCAGCAATTTCTTATTAAGTTAAGCTTGAGATACATGTAGGAAGATTTGGATTTTCATATAAAGAGTCTGTTATTGTCATCCAATTTTAATCAGAATTAGAATGTGTTAACAAACTAGTTAAACTCCCCAATATCAAATTTTATGAATATCAATTCAAGAGTTCTCACAGTTTCTCTGCAGACAGACAAATATAGAAAATTTAACAGGAGCATGTTTCCAACTTGACATAAAAGAATTATTTATTACCTGTATCAAGAAATACATCCAGATCACTATCATGGAGAGCAAGGCCTGACACGCGTGAGCCAAAGGGAATGGCTTTGCACCCTGGGAAGATTTCAGTACATGATTCTTCCAGAAACAAGCACACCTGCTCATGTTTCTCTGGATCTGACAGGGAACTAGATGCTGTGCACAAAGCATTCAGCTTCTCTTCAACTCTCTGTGGGGAGGTAAATGTTGACACCAAACTTTCATGTACTGAGACAGTTGGCTCAGGAACTGTAAAAAATATAACAATTATGATATTCCATTTATACCATGGAAGTTCAATATGATCATTTATATTAAACATTCTGGTCCACTATTAATAAGACATTAGTAAAGGTGAAAAATCAAATAAATTTTCTCAGGCCATTCATACTTCCAAGGTCCTTTCTGATCACCAATATGAACAGAGGACAGTCACTGAAAATTTATTTCTTTGTGAAGATTTCTGTCTTCTGGGTTGTTGCACCGTGTAGTATGGTAGATCTACCATACTACACAGCGCAACCCAGAAGACAGAAATCTTCATACTCACCAATGTGAAAACCTCAAATCATACTTATCTCTTTGTGTTTACCACAGTATCACACACGTCAGAAACTTGAATTCCATACCAAATTTTAGTCAAAAATTATAACGAGAGATGTTTTGTTGTGTGGGAAGATGATAATATAATAGATCAAGAAATCTAACTCATGATAGGGTCCAGTGACAGAATCTTGTGAATATGGTAATAGACCATAAGTACAGGAAATTTGGTTTGCTGAATGTCCATTAACTTCAAAAGAAAGAATCTGATCCAAGAACTTAGTTTAGTTATTTAAGTACAAGATTATACTTCCAATGCGCATTCTTCAGCTATCTTCTTGGTACTACATCCTGATTTTAGTCTTGGTCTCTGGAATTGCAGAAGTTTTCTAGATCCTCATTCAGAGCAGCAGGATAGCTCCCTGGATGGGTTATCTGACCATTGCAATGCTTCTACAATCACAGAATATAAAAATGTGCAGACATACATCCATGACCCCAGTGACTCAACAACCCAAGATCTTGTGCATCTTAAACTGTATTGGCAACAAGTATCAGGAATGCAGCATTTTAACTAATTGTCTTAAAATTATTTTTGATGAATAATTTCACAGACACATGGAAAGTTTCAGTCATACAAAATAATTGAGACAATATTTAATTTTTTATGTTTATAGAATACAGATAGGATTGTGTAATAGACTTTTACATAATTACTGGCATTTATGTACTGCTTTAAGTTAAAATGATGCAAGAAACATGGCTACATTAGTTTACACGTTCTAGTTTTGTAAGGTGGACATTGGAGGATTACTATGATAAAAAAATTCCTGCATTTATCAAAAGACATGTTTGTCTATTTCTTTAAATTCCATTACTCATAACATTGGAGTTCAGTGACACCGGTGCCCATCATATTCACACTGGTGGACTCTTTTTGAAAAATTAAAATAAAGATGTTATTGTCTCAAGAAAACAGCAGCCAACACCATATTTTGGATCCGGTCCTTGTTCAACAGATAAACGCCTTATACATTTGAGAATTATACAAGATTCAGCACTTCCACAGCAACTGAATGCAATGAAATCTTCATGGGTGGTCAGGCATATAAGTATGGAGTCACAAACCAGTATTTCAGACATTGTATCTTCCTGCAACATCACAGTTAATGACAACCCTAATGATGAAAGCACAATCTCTAATACATTGGAATGTAATTCCATACTTACATGGCTTATCACTAAAGAAGACGTCATTATATTCTAAATTAATTATTGTATTTGGTACTGATAATTTTCTTATATTGTTCTTTGAGAAAACAGTGTTGAATTAGTAACACGAGTTTCCACTTCACAATGAGTATCTCATCTGTTTTGTTAGAGTGATTGTCACAGAAGCCAAAATTTCTTCCTTCCATAAGTCTTTGGAATGTGCCTGGCACACACTCTCCGTTGCAATGAACCGGAGAATACCGTGCCAATGCCAGGCGCACTGCCATCAGACGCATGCACGATGGTGCGAATTTTAAAAATATATTAGAATTTTGAGCAATTTCTTTGCACCCTTGCACAGCGTATCAGCAGCTGAAATTTTGTGTACAATCATTACTAGATGGGCTCTGTAGACGAGCAAAATTTCAGGTGAGGTTTCGACATGACCAACAAGACCATTCCCTTGTGAGTGCATGTAACAATCCAAAATGAAACATAAAGCGCACTGTATGGAAGCACTTTATTGTAATTTTCTGTTGTCAAAACAGTAATACTAGAATGCAGAAGGGTTTAACAGTGAAGATGATTCACATAACCAGTTACAAAAGAAGGATCTCTACCATTAATAGGTGAAAACGTAATATGTGGAAGGCAGCTTGCTGTTTAAAATTAAATGGAAAACTGATAACACAGTCCTTCAAAAGGGTTTGCCATTTTGAACTTTCTAGATTCTATTTCTGATATCTTAAAAATAAGAAGTGTGGGCATAATCCAACAGAAATGTAAAGGTAATAACTCAGGTCGAAGGAATATGCAGCAGTAAAGCGTATTACAACACTTTCTTCAGTATAAAAGATGAGATGTGTGAACCACTTCTTCCGGAAGTATTTCATGCGTGTGTTACATCTGCAAAGTTTTTATAATTATATGCAGTTTTGACTGTTATTGTAACCGATCGTTTCCACAGACTGGTAGATCACAGCGTCTGCTACGATGCTGCTGGTAGGGATTGTTGGGTTTTCGGGATCTCTCAAGGATATTTGCTTCGCTTTCCTGTTGTACTAGCGATTTATGTGTGAGAATAAAGAGTTGGTTGGTTGTTGACATGCGTGTTCTTCAGTTATCATTCCCCAACAACAAGTACTGATGAAAGAGGATGGAATCTTTGCCCCAAAAGGAAATGTAACATCAACTTCCACTTGGCGTGGGTCCAAGATCAGTCCCACAAAAACATGACAATGAGTGGATAATATGACCTAGCATATAAAAGTTGGATTCATTACAAGTACAGAATTATGATAAACCAATAAAGGGATTGATGAGCGGTTACATTTTCTTTCTGTTGATATTCATTGTTAAGAGAATAGTAATGAAATAGCAGTTTGACCAGAACACAAAAAGTGTAAACATAAATAATAATAAATTTGGTGAAACAGATCAGAAAGAAGTTTGTTGTTAAAGTAAGTGGAGGTCAGTCTTCAAAAATCAGAACATAGTCAGGAAGACCACATACACATAGACGAGTCAAATAGAGTAAGTTGTCATCTTTGCAACAGAAATTTACCTAGCATCAACAGCGTAGAAGTACATACACAAGGTCATAGACATGAAGAAGCGTAGATAAAGGACACTCTGTTAGAAGGCCCTGAAGAAAGATAGCTGTTAGGAAAGAATAGCGGAGAAACAGTGGATCAAACTGGAAAGGTTCAGGAAGAATTGCTTGTCACAGTAAATTCATCTGTTCCTTCCAGTATCCAAATGTGTGAGAAGACAATCACTGGAGTAGACGTACAAGGGCAGCCTGAGTTACGGGGTGCATCCTTTGAAATGCAGCAGGAATCAAGTACTGATGAAAGAGGATGGAAGCCAGCATATAAAAGAGCTGGATTCCAAAATATTCTGAGTCGAGGCGGTAATTCATTTCTGTGTGAAATTTGTCAAGTAACTTTACTGAATCATGTCTCTGTTGAACAGCATGTCGCAGGGAAGAAGCATGCAAAAAAATTAGCTACAGGAGCTCTTCATTTTGAAAGTTTGTGGAAGATGATTAGAATATTTGAGGGAGGAAAAACAGACAATATATACATGACCTTTCATAACAAATTTAGATGCAAACTGTGTTGCAAAAATCTAGATGTCAGTGATGTTGTTTCTCATGTAGGAGGAAGTACTCATCAACAGAAGTTGGAAGAATTAAAAGAGACAAAAAAATAAAGGTAAAGATGCACATGTATCAGAGAAATGCATGTCATATGATGTTCATAATATTTGGAATGAGATTTACAAAGCTGAAAATGGAAAGTGGTCCAACATTTGTTATATTTCTGGACAGACATATCGTTGTGAACCTTGTAATATAATATTGTCAATTGATAAAGTTCTGGCTCATGTTATGGATGCATCACATCAAGAAGCAATCAGAGAACCAAAAAATGTACGTACGAATGAAACGTTGATGCAAATTGCAGCTGATATATGGCAAAAAAATACACGCTGCAGATCGTACACATGAAGTCTGCTTCAAAATTGATACTTGCACTGTCATTTACTGTACTTTTTGTTGTGTCAAAAGTCCCTGCTTCAATTGACAATGTGGTTGATCACATTCGTGGAAAATATCATATGGCCACTGTTACCAAAACCTTGATATCATCACAGCATTCATGTGTAATGAAACAAGGAAACTGTTCGGATGAGGGAAAGTCACCCAGTCCCAAATATACAAAAAACCAGACCTTGACAGGTAGACGACTGAGTGAGTCTGCTCCATCAAAGGACTTGTTAAATTCAAAAAGTTCTCAACCCCAAATATGTAAAACTTCATATGATGTACAAGAGGCACTTGTGAATGCTCTAATGCCAAATCCAAAGGGCATTTCATGTCAGAGCACTTCCATGCTTAAAGAAAAATCTGTTTCATTTATTTGTGTAATATATGACAGTAAATTTGAATCAGAGGAGTTATGGTGCCAACATACTTGCAGCAGAGGACACAGGATTCAAGTTGGCAAGCTCCTTACTGAAGGAAAGAATCTGGTCTCTCGTAAATGCTTCGGATGTGGAGCTATGGTATATTGCATTCAGTCTGACTTTGCAAAACACAACTGTTTGAAGGTGGAAAATGGTGTACCATCAAACAACATACTCGGTGAAATTGCTGGGAATGATCAGCAGATAAATGGAAGCAATGCAACAGAATCATTTCATAGAGAAAACGTGAAATGGAAAGAGCAAGATGAAATAACTGATAATGTTCCAAGGATAATAGTACATGGCAAGAACTATGATTTACGTCTTTTTTTTACCACTAGGAACATTTGCAGTATCTTGTGTAATGTAGGTAAATGAACTTCACTCAATGATATTGCTGGGATCTCACTATGGCCAAGGCCAATTGTCTGGGAAGCTGACAACCAACACATTGTTTATGTGTGGCAGAAGAGGCTCAGCACATTCTCCCGTCGCATCAGAGAACATATCAATGAACAGTAGTACATGGTGGCCCAGTAGCATTGCCACCGAGGTCACCGGACCTGACTCCATTGGACTTTTATCTGTGGGGTCACTTGAAATCCGTCGTTTATGCAACACCCACAAACAATGATGACGACATATGGGAACGTGTGCAGAATGCATGCCAGATAATTCGAGGAAACCCTGGAGTGTGCAAACGAATCTGTCAGTCTTGCGTACGTCGTCCTAGGGCATGTGTGGAGAATGGAGGAACAACCTTTGAGCATCTGTTATAAAGAAACATCCCTGTCCTTATACTTGGCAACAAATGCATACATTGAAACTTATATTTTGCTATTATTTTGAAGAGGCATTAGCGACCACATGTTCATAAGATAATTTGTTCTTATTATTGGTCCAGGAACACGCACACAGCATTTGTAAACATACTTTTGACTCACCTGTATAAGTAAAAGTTCTAGCTAAATATATAATACTAACAATAAACCTTAATTATAAAAATAACATTCTGAAATATAGGGCTTTGGAAGTCTAGTCAATGTGTGTTCAAGCTTGTCAATTCCACTAATACTCGTATAATAATAAACTTACCTTGATGAACAAAATTAGTTAAAGATTTCACAGTCAATGCAGCTTCTCCAATAAACAATGGTCTTGCTAAAGCCCTTTCTACAGATGCACTGTAACAATAAAAAGGGATCACATACATACACATGAAAAAGGAACGAAAGAATTCTCACACATGTGCACGTACACAAACATCAATCAGCTGAAGTTTTGTTGTGACTTTCGTCATCTAGTCCACTAATTCAAGAAAGAGGCATCAGTGGCATCTAAGGTCTGCCAATTTAGATAAAATTTCTTTATAAAACTCAGAATGGAACTTAAAATGTCTTTGCCAGTCATGGCTTCCAACATATTTGCACACGGACAGTCTTCTTCAATAATGAAAACATAGCAATGACTGCAGATAAATGTGTATTTCACATGATTTAATATTATTTTATTATGATTTTCAACAAAACAAATAATGAAAATTCTACAGGGAAAATGTAAAAGTTACTTACTATTATTCCCTGTTCAAATGTCATACACCTACGATGTTTTATCAATAAAGGCTTGAATTTCAAATGTCAATAGTAATTTGAATGGCATATCCTTCATGAAAATCGGTCATATGGTTTTATAGCTACTGAAGTGAAATGAACACAGACAGATGGGATAAACCTGTAAGCTTTCCACATAATATGAAAAATGAGCTACTAATAAGTCCACTGAAGTGACAGTTGTAAATAAAACCAACATTTTCAAGATTAAGCAGAATGGTTACATACATAATGTGGAGCAATGAATCATCATTAACCATTCAATAATAAAGTAATGGGTCTTAAAGGGGAACTAATAATAATTAATAAAGCTGGCAAAAAATGGAATTAGCAAACATATGCCAACCAAATGGAAAGTAGCTCCTTATGTGGACACAGACAAAGCTGCTGATTTATAAATTGTTAACACAACAACAAATAAATGCTTTACATTATAATGCCTATTAATTTACTATTTTGGTGGGGAAGATAGGGGTCTTAAAGAGAGCAATATAAAAAGATGATGCTCGACACCCACATCATCCAGAAAAATTGAAATTCCTAAAAGTACATACAAAGACAATGAAGCATAGGGACTGCAAAATTTCACTCTTCAAAATACATTACTGTTATAATAAGAATTTATTTCAAGATTATGGCAACCAAATTTCATTCTCCTGAATACAATAGCTCATTATTTCCCTGAAATGAAAATTCATAATATTTAAACATGACACTTCGACAAGAATGTATGGAGGTCTACATAAATTTTTTTATTAACTAACCATAATAAATTGAATCAATCGTCAAATAACATGATGTACATTTTTGTTCAAATTGCCAACTGCTGCATACCTAGATTTCACTAAGTCTTGTTTGAACTGCCACATTCTTTGATAATAACTTCTTCCTAAAAAAATATTATGGCTTTCTGAATTGATGAAGCAGTGACATACACTTTCAGAACAGTCTTAACTGCTTCAAGGGTTAATAAATTAAAGCAATTTGTAACTGACTGATTGCACTAACAGTGGCAGTATATAAAGGGAGAACACCTGCATGCTATATCAGGGTACAGCCTTTTCTTCCACTCATAAACAATGTGTTGTTTGTAAGACTTGAGGTTCTCACAGCGGTGAATATGAAGATTTCTGTCTTCTGGGTTGTTGCGCTGTGTAGTCTGGTCGATGTTAACCAACGTTTCAGAGGTCATACTGCCTCCGTCATCAGGGCGATGAATATTCATATTCATCGCCCTGATGACGGAGGCAGTATGACCTCTGCAACGTTGGTTAACATCGACCAGACTACACAGCGCAATAACCCAGAAGACAGAAATCTTCAATGTGTTGTTTGTCAGCTTCCCAGACAATCGGCCGTGGTGATAGTGAGATCCCAGCAATATCACTGAGTGAAGTTCATTTACCTACATTACACAAGATACTGGAAATGTTCCTAGTGGTAAACTTCACTCACTGTCGCAGCAGACTAAGAGGAACCAATGTCATGATTGCACACAGTAGAAAGGATGTGTGTCCGCATAGCAGGCACGTATTCTCCTCGACAATGTATTTAAATGGTAAAAACTACTTACTTTTCTGTGAATTCAATTATAGCTGATCCATCAGTAACCACAATGAAAGACACTGAGCCAAAATCTTTAAAGAAGTTAAACAGTCGCTCCAGCCCAAAATGCTTGGGATAACCTATGGAAAGTAACAATAATTACTCCTGTACGCTGTAAAGTGCATTAATGTAATTTCTGAATACTTGGCACTTATCCATGAACATTTTTATTATTTTAATCCTGGACAGCAATGAATACTGAATGTTGGAGCAGCAACAGTAAGTTGACTTGTTCCACTACAGAGGAAGACAATATCTATTTTAATTGAATGATATTGGCGACTTACAGAGCCATAAAAATGTTGAATACAGAGATAGGCAAAGACTGCTTTAGAACAGAATCAGATCCATCACTCTGCTGATAGGTAGAGGTAGAATAGAAGCAAAAGTAAGACTGCAGCACACACAAAAATAACCACCATATCACAGTCGAGGAGATTCAATTATGTGGTGAAAAAATAATCTCTTACTTTCTCCTCAAAAATTGAGAATTGAGGCAGATATATAAATAATTAGTGCTCAGTATCATAAAACAATTGATAAAAATGCCTATATAAAGAGCTTAAAAATATTAACATACTTCACAGATACTAATTTTACCCTATTTTTTTTACCAACTTAAGCACCTAAACTGAAAATTTAAATTGCACAGACCACAACACACAGCTAACACCATCAAGCAGAACAGTTTTTAAGACACTATCACTCAAGCTAGTCAAGAAACTCCTTACCTTTTACGGAATGCACAAAAGCCCATCACTAGTCCTTCACCAGCCCACAGCCTCCAACCATATTTCTTCAAGATCTATTTTAATACTGTCTTGCCATCATCCCTAAATAATTCAGGTGGTCTCTTTCCTTAAGACTCTCCAATAAAATTCTGTTTGCATTTCATAAAAGGTGGACAATTTAATTTATTCATCAGCTAAGCAACTATAAGCTTCTCAAGTAGGACTTGGCTCCAAACAGTCAGTGATACTCATGGTCCACTATCCAGAAGTTTCACAAAATGAATAAAAAAGACGTAAATCATATTTCTTACCATGTACTATTATCCTTGGAACATTATCAGTTATTTCATCTTGCTCTTTCCATTTCACGTTTCCTTTATGGAATGATTCTGTTGCATTGCTTTCATTTATCTGCTGATCATTCCCAGCAATTTCACCGAGTATGTTGTTTGATGGTACAAAATTTTCCACCTTCAAACAGTTGTGTTTTGCAAAGTCAGACTGAATGCAATATACCATAGCTCCACATCCGAAGCATTTATGAGAGACCAGATTCTTTCCTTCAGTAAGGAGATTGCCAGCTTGAATCCTGTGTCCTCTGCTGCAAGTGTGTTGACACCATAACTCCTCTGATTCAAATTTACTGTCACATATTACACAGATAAATGAAACAGATTTTTCTTTAAGCATGGAAGTGCTCTGACATGAAATGCCCTTTGGATTTGGCATTAGAGCATTCACAAGTGCCTCTTGTACATCATATGAAGTTTTACATATTTGGGGTTGAGAACTTTTTGAATTTAACAAGTCCTTTGATGGAGCAGACTCACTCAGTCCTACCTGTCAAGGTCTGGTTTTTTGTAGGTTTGGGACTGGGTGACTTTCCCTCATCCGAACAGTTTCCTTGTTTCATTACACATGAATGCTGTGATGATATCAAGGTTTTGGTAACAGTGGCCATGTGATTTTTTCCACGAATGTGATCAACCACATTGTCAATTGAAGCAGGGACTTTGACACAACAAAAAGTACAGTAAATGACAGTGCAAGTATCAATTTTGAAGCAGACTTCATGTGTACGATCTGCAGCGTGTATTTTTTGCCATATGTCAGCTGCAATTTGCATCAACGTTTCATTCGTACGTACATTTTTTGGTTCTCTGATTGCTTCTTGATGTGATGCATCCATAACATGAGCCAGAACTTTATCAATTGACAATATTATATTACAAGGTTCACAACGATATGTCTGTCCAGAAATATAACAAATGTTGGACCACTTTCCATTTTCAGCTTTGTAAATCTCATTCCAAATATTATGAACATCATATGACATGCATTTCTCTGATACATGTGCATCTTTACCTTTATTTTTTGTCTTTTTTAATTCTTCCAACTTCTGTTGATGAGTACTTCCTCCTACATGAGAAACAACATCATTGATATCTAGATTTTTGCAAACACAGTTTGCATCTCAATTTGTTATGAAAGGTCATGTATATATTGTCTGTTTTTCCTCCCTCAAATTTCCTAATCATCTTCCACAAACTTTCAAAATGAAGAGCTCCTGTAGCTAATTTTTTTGCATGCTTCTTCCCTGCGACATGCTGTTCAACAGAGACATGATTCAGTAAAGTTACTTGACAAATTTCACACAGAAATGAATTACCGCCTCGACTCAGAATATTTTGGAATCCAGCTCTTTTATATGCTGGCTACCATCCTCTTTCATCAGTACTTGATTCCTGCTGCATTTCAAAGGATGCACCCCGTAACTCAGGCTGCCCTTGTACGTCTACTCCAGTGATTGTCTTCTCACACATTTGGATACTGGAAGGAACAGATGAATTTACTGTGACAAGCAATTCTTCCTGAACCTTTCCATTTTGAAAGTATCTGAGATCTTAACTAAATAAATAAATGTTTTACATCACATGTACAGAATGAATTCAGATTAGGCCAAAATTTGATGGCATAAGAGAAACAACAGATTCAAAAGAATGGGAACCTCATCACCAAGAAAGCCTCTTCTAAAAATCACATCCTAGTTGTCCAGTCCATACTCATTTTTATTTCCTGAATTACCCAATATTCCTTATAAAATGATCTAGCAAGACCACATGATTTATCCAGATATTTCACAATTCTCACTTTAATGCAACATGGACCAGCAGAAAGAATAACTAGACTTTCATCGACAGGAGCAGTGTTCAAAGAATATCCACACTAGCAACACACCATGTTGTAGTTTACTCAGCTTTTTCATACATTTGGATCAAACATTCAATAATTTTCAGCGACATTTCAAAAGTTGTTAAAAGAGCCCTTTAACAAAACATAATAGATTAAGAAAACAACAAAAGCATTTCTCCTGCAAAATGCAGCAGTCAGATGCATAGCTGCCCTGTAAACAATGAATACTTATCAAGAAAGTTTTGTTACACTATGGCCCCTAATTTTATATTTGTCGTACATTTAAAAAGCTAAAGCTAACCCATTAGGTGCTATGTAGGTACTCAGGTTGAGAAGAGCTATAGCTACTACTCTTTCCCAACCTAGGTACTAGAAGGGCATGATCAGTCAGTTTGAGCCGACTATATTCAGCTTTGGTGATTTGATGGAGAAAACTTTGAGGTGGGTGCGCATGCATGTGGGGAGGTTTTGTCGGTTTAGGAGGGGGGGGGGCTGATTCGGAGAGACCTCTTCTCACCAGCACACGAACGGGAACTCGGGCCTTTGCTGCGGATCCGCTCGGTAACGTTCTCTCTGGCTGGGCACCCCCCTTCGAGGTGAACTCAGTTTGTATTTGGCTGTTGGTGTTGTTTGACATTGCGGTTGTCCATCCGAATTGGTATTGATTTTGTTGTGTTTGTGGACGGGGCAACTACCGTGTTTTGTGTTTTCCCTGGACCCTCAGGGTGGTCATGGCTGGAGAGATGAATAGGAGTTGTTAACGAGAGTTGAGCCAAGTCATGGTTTTTTTTCCTTATATGTTTTGTTCGTTGGTCTCTTTGTTAGAAGTAGCGTAATTAACGACACTGTGTGACACATATGCGTTGTAATGATGTTTTGAGTTTGTTAACCTGTATTAAGAAAGTAAACGGTTTTTGTTTATAATTTTATGCCGCTGTGTCCTCAAGTTTGTTTTCCTTAAGTGGGTGTTACAACATTTTTCAGGGGCATTGGCCAAGTGGACCAGTGACACATTGAACTGGAAACCTCCTCCCCCTTTTGACTGTTGTTAAAAAGGGGAGAGTGGATCCAGTGTCATGACCCAGCGGCAATTTTTCTGGGGAAACTCAGCAGACAGCAAAAAATTTTACATTCAAAAGAAAATCATTAGAATAATGGCAGGCATATGGGTAACTTCATTGCTATTAATATGCTGAATCATCAACATGAATTAAGAGTTACAGTTTACTGGCATCTTGTGATCTTGCTAAAGCATTTCATTGTGTAAATCATGAATTATTACCATCAAAACTAATTATTATGGAATTCAAAATATAGCTGGCAACTGGTTTAAATTATACATTCATAACACAAAGCAACAAGTAGAAATAAAATCATCAGATGCAAATGATAACACCTACTCAAATTGGGGAGTTGTAAATAATGGAGTGCATCAAGGTTCAATACTTGGTCCTCTGCATTTTCTCATATATATCAATGATTTGCCCCCAATGATCAATTCTCAGTGAATTCTTGCTCTCACTATTATCATTTGTAGTGGATAACATGGAAAAATTTCAAACAAATTCAGATATCCACAACATAAGAACATGCAGATACAACTTTCATGTGTCAAATTCTAACCTCAGCAAATATCAAAAAGAAGTTTACTATACTGGAATTCAATAATCTTCCACTTACTAATGAAAAGTTTAAATTACGATATAAAAATGTTTAAGCCAGCGATAAAAGAGTATCTCCTATCTCACTCCTACTCAGAAGAATTTACATCACCCATAAAGTCTCAACCGTTTTTTTTACTGGCTAGACTAGTTTTATTAACCAATAACAGTTAAATTCTATTCCATTCAATTCATTCTTCAGATCCTTCTTTGAGCTAAAAGTACTTTACATTCATCGTAAAAATCCTAGTCTTAGAAACTTACCACTATCAAGGAATCACATCCATCTTGTATTGATCAACTGATTTTACCAGTAATACCAACTATGCCGCTGCTTCTTCTTCTTCTTCTACACGTCATGGGATAGGTATGATTGTCTGTTCCGGCTTCACAAGTCTTTTGTCTTGTGAAGCTTTAAGAAGAGTTAATTTATATTCCTTAGATCCTTCTTTGGGCTATAGGTGCTTTACATGCAACGTAAAAATCATACTCTTACAAATTTACCATTTTCCAGAAATACCAACGATACTAATTCAATGTTATGAGTTGGTAACACCGACTAGCAAATTGTTCTGCCATCTAAGAGTGATGTAAACTACTATGAGGATCTATTGGTAGCAAGTTGCATTTCACCCTCGCCGACAGCCTATGATCGGTATTGACTACTAAACTTACACGTGACAAATTGTCAATCCCAACCTCAAATCCCACACAGGAATGGATATACATACATATTTTATTACATTCCATGGATCCATAAGATAGTCAGATGACAATAGGATGTGGACAAAGTCTTAATAATAATAATACAATCCATATTATAAAGCACAATTGATACTATTATATACATTTCACATAATACAAACAAAGGGTTCACCTAAAAAAATGATAAGTTACAAATAGATCTACCCATACACCCAAAAGAAAATTTATCACTTATTTGTAAACAACATAAATTCATTGACAGATTAATATGAGTGTGTAATTAAGTATATTTTTAATGCTACCTTAAATTGTTCCTTCTTATTTACACATCTGAAGCTGACTGTCTTCTGGGATTTTCTGCTGCAGTCTGGTAGAAAATGACTGATGTTTCTGAAGTGCTTACTTCCTGTGTCATCAAAGTACAACACTGATAATACAGTAAATACAACAGAACAAATTGAGAAAGACCTGCTAAATGCAACAAACCATTCTGATAGTTCTAAAACATTTCCTTAAACATTATGGCAATTCCAGTACTTTAAGAAATTACAATAACTGGGAAAATTATTGTAACAATCTATTTTGATAGATGAAACTACATGAACAGAACTTTTAAGTAGTTTAATTTATTGCAATATTCATCTACTATTCAACCCCAATTGCAAAACTTACATAAAAAGTTTTAATAAAGCAATTATGCAGTCTTGCACAAAGGGTAGCTTCCTTTTCACAACCATCTAATGAAAAGAAGACATATTTTATGATAGTGTACTACAGAACAGCAGATATTCATAGGAAAGGACAAAATGGGACCTACAAATATTTCTTTCATCAACCATCATTGTGTGATAAATTCATTGTCTAAAAAAGTAGATCAGCTGGGAGGCTCACAGACTATCACTGTTTAATATGAAAGACCGAGTAACGGCCCTTCCTACTGTCAGCTGGAATATATAACATTTTAACAATTTGTGATGACCTATGTTAAATACAAACACAAACCCATATGCCTTGCAGTGACATGAGCTGTAACTAAGGTCATCCAAATCTGGTTAAGTGTGCATTACCCCAGATATAAATATAAACTCTGAATATGGAGGTAGTATGTTCCTCCTGAACACTGATATATATCTACAAGTTCACATGGTGTTAAAATCCAAAATGAGTTTTGGCTTGTGACATCACTTTGCATGAGTACTGAGGCTGCTCAAGTATACAGTATATCCTTACTAATAAGTACAGGCCAGTGTCCACTGGCAGGATCTTGTGAACATGGTACATATAACAAAACTTTAGGTTCCATAAAAGGCAAGATATATTTATATTAACTAAGGAACCTTTAGCTTCTCAAGAAGGACAAGATATTATTCTCTCCTAAGCTTTTCAAACCAAGTAGTGAACTACATCAGTAAAGTAAAAAGTAAAGCTTTCCTGCTGTACACCATGTAGGCGCTAAGGGGGAAAGACAGTACAGCTCCTACCCATTCTTAACCTCAGCACTAAATAGGGGCAAGTGGTGTCACACCCTGGCCACACTTTACTATGGAGAATGGACCCTGCCACCCATTAGGTAGGAGGCTGGGTGGGCCCAGAGCTGATCTGGACACAGAGGCTTACTTACTTTACTTAGCTGGGGAACCATTAGCTTCTCAAGGACACTCTGTTGTAGAGGATATCAGTCTCTCCTATGCTTGTGAGACTAAGAAGTGAACCACATCAGTGAATTCAAAATCCAAAAACTTCTTTGCATAATATTACCTGACTAGAAGTATGTTCCAGTATCAAGGTATGTCCCAAAAGCACTCTGCCGGAAACCTGCACCACACCCGGGAGTGTTTATTACTAATATGTCACATCTGGGTGGAAGAATCTCAGGGGTTGGCAGGTGGTTCATCCAGATTGGTGTTGGTAATGGACCAGATTGCTCTTTTGTGGAAGTGATCTGCTAAGTGAGGAAAGTTATGACCTGAATAATACCATATACTTTGAATCTCCACCATATTTTCACTTCTCTGTGTTTCTCAAGAGACAAAACACAATACCGAAGCCTTCCTATACATGGACTCCAAAATTGGGACAAATTTGAGAGTTCTGATCTTGGTTGCACCTTGAGTTGAGTGGTAACATACTGACATGAGACACAATGTTTGAAACCTGACAGGGAATAGCTATTCTTATTGAGATATGCATAATTTTATTCAGTCCCTCCCCTGACTCATTATCCACAATCACCCTACCACATCTCATACAATGCTGGTTAACCACAGTAGCTGATGCATGGTTATAAACTAACCAAATAATAAATAGAATAGACTAGAAACAAATATATTTATCAAGCAACTTGAGTACAATTCCAGTTGACTTTTCTTGAACTTGAAAATACAATAATCAATAAAAATATTCATAATTTGCTTACTACACAGGAATCAAGTTGTAATCACATTGTTAATTTCCCTTCTATTTAACCTTAAAACTTTAAATCATGATACTAAACATATTTAAGCCAGCAATGAAAGATTATGTTTTATGTTACTCCTACTCTGTAGAGGAATTTATTTCAATTGGAAATCCTTAAATTCTTCATATATTTATGTAAATAACTGTGACAACTGTGTATTTATATTTGTACCTGTACTAAGTTCTGATATTCATATTATGACATGTTCCATATCCTTGTGCTATGAAGAATCCGCAGAATGAAAATAAATTTTATACTATTCTACTGAGGAAGATAATTTTACTAAAATACTAATCATTTATTTGTAGCTTATTTCAATGCTAATGTCAGTAGCTGAAACTATGTAACATCAAATGATCAGTTGATTAATGAGTACTGGATTAGTAAGGATATGGAAGGAAGTCATTGTGCCCTAATTTATGATACCACCCTGGCATAAGATTAAAGAGAATGGGGAAAACCACGAAATATATAAGCAATGATATATGGCTTGCAGACCAAGATTTGAACCTGGGAACTCTTGAATATGGAGCAAGAATGTTAAAATCTAATCATACTAGTGGTGGGTAGTTGATGACCGAATCATTACAAAGGGATTACTCCCTCCTTGTTGCTGGGAACTACCTGTCTATTGAAAAAAGAAAGAGTCGTTCCCTCAAATATTAGTGCACAACTCCACAGTTTCATCTCACAGAGATCCAGAACAAAGGAGCACATCTCACTCCCTGTCAATGGAAGTCACAAATGAAAAGGTCTCAAGCATAGATATTACCAACAGCCAACTTACAACAAAACTGCATTGTTTGCAGTCTGCTCCATACTAGACGTACACTACATTACTGAAATGTTTTGTATGAACTGTATTTCCCCAACAATTTATTTTCTTCCCTATTTCAAACTTAAAGTATTTAATATATTTCATAAATTAACATCACATCCACTTTAGTTATTCTTTATCATAATATTAGTGGATATACATTTGCTTATTATTTATTTATTTAATAATTACTATTGAGAAATGAGAGATGAAGATTACAAAAATTAGCTACAAGCAAATATTCTCCAGCAAAATTATTTGCTGTAAGTTTTTGATAATACTAAATCAATTTCAGATACAACAAAATACCAGCTTGTTGACTGAATCAGATATAAGTTGTCATAATCCAACTGTTAACAAATAGCAGAGCTTTGAATTTGAGGCAAACCTAGTATATTTATTAATTTGTTCCAGCATCGAAAAACAAGTGATTACAGGTAACAACTTCGTAGAACTGAAATACGTATTTATTTGTCAAAGTGGTCATTTCGAAGCAGTTTAATATTAAGTGGAATAACAGGACCAGTGCCATTTCCATTTAAAATCCCGTATTAATTTGCTTTCTTTACCACACATTATTAGGTTCATTAAATTAGGGAAGATGAGATGAGCGGAACATGTAGCACACATTGAGGAGTTAAGAAACGTGTAAACATTTTAGTTCAAGGACATGAAGGAGAGGGGCCATTTTGGTGACCCAGGCGTTCATGGGATGGTAACATTAAGATTATTAAAAAGTGTTCGTAAATGTGGACAGAATTAAATTGGCTCAAAATGCAGTGTAAACACTAATACCTCTTTTGTTCCTACTTAAAGCGGGGACATTCTTTAGCAGCTGGAGAACTGTCTATTTCCGAAGAACGAACCTGCTATATAATTCTTTTGTCGGAGAAGACAATCCACATTAAAAATGTGCGAAAATATGGACCACATTTCCACTACCAGTAAACTTAACTTCGACGTTTCAATCGTGAGAATCTTTCGACAAAAGCCTTCTCTAAGACGTGCACTGTCAAGTTAAACAATGTTGTCATGGAGGTGTGTTTAGAAAGCTGCCTTTCATCACAGTAACTATCTGCTCGATAACAAAACAACGATTCGTGGAAGGTGAAATAGGTCATTCGCCTAAAATTCAGGATTACAAAAACCAAAGGACCTAAAACAAACATGAACACAGAGTTTATATGGTACGTGATATGATTCTTGCTTTTTAGATATGTACCGTATTTTATTTTTAAACTACTTCTATAGGAATAAGTCGCTAAAATATCATAATTTTATTGGTAAATATAACCAGGGGCATTGGAGCTTGAGAATTCGGACGGGTCTAATAACACATCACAAAATACTTGGAGTTATACGAAATGTCACAAAAGCCTATGGTAGGAGACAGGAAGTTACGACCTCATAAACAGAAGGACGTGATATTTCGACCTCTAAGAAAGCAGGTTCGATTTAAGTAATTCAAAACCCAAAACATGTCAAATGAGATAATCTGAAAAATATAAGACGCGGAAATGGTACCACGACCTGCAACAAAATTAGTAGCAAAGGAGAGTGAATAACTTCGCATGCTGTGAAGCCTAATACCTTTTACTCATCCCCTGATCAAATAATGGAAGATAAAATTGGCAGGACATGTAGCACGCATGGGAACGTAACAAATACACACAATATTTTAATAAGAAATTCTAACGAAAAGAAACGTCTTGGGAGACATGGCTGTATGTAGCAGGAAAAGATTAAAATGAATCTTAAGGGCAGAGTAGATCAGAAAATGAATTTAAGTGGCCAAGGATAGGATCTAGCAGCGGGCTGTTGTGAAGACGATAATGCAATTCGTTTTCCGTAGGAGGCGAATATTTTCCTCAAGAAGACTCTGTCCCATAGGGCTAATTAGCTCATCACACAACACATAGAATATAATTACTTCATAATTAGTAAACGAAAATACGAAATATTTAATTTTAATTTCGAAACATTTACACAATGTCAGGAAAAGAGTAAATATTAATCATTATACTGTAAGTGAAATGTTTCTCTTTTCAGAAAAATCGTGCTTTGGACAAACAGCGGTGAATCGAAACACGTGTTGGACAAAGCACGCTGGGTTATCGCTTCTCTTTACTGAGATACTTTCCTCTTTGGGGATTTATTGAGAGCAGTCCTGGAACTTTGCTTTGTTCCCTTCCAGAACAGGAAGCGTTTCAAGTGACCGTCTTATGTTACGGCAGCAACAGTATTCATCCTTCCGTCTCGTCCTACCCCACAACATTATTGCTATTTAGAACGTTTCAGACAACAAACAACTTTAGAAAAAATAAAATATTTTGTGAATTTCTGTTCAGTCTATTCACGCCATAGAAACGAATAACTCCATCTGCTTATTAATGTGAATATTCTTCATAAATATTCATGTCTCTTTATGACCAGGCTGAAATAAATTACATAACGCAAACAATTAAAATCATAATATGCGTACTGATAAAATGACCACACAGAGGAAAGGGCTCTTATTTGTCATATAATCGGCTTGTTTTTAAATGCATTTAGTCCAACGGTCCACAAAGGTCCTGATTCTTTCACAGCAAAATGTTTCTGGTTGACTTTAACTTTCTTCGCATTACTTAATCTATGCTGATTCATTTGTCGGCTTCAGAAACTGCATGAACCATCCTAATTATCATCTTAATTATTCCTAAAATTATAACTAATTTATTTAAGATGCATTTTAATATTAAACTCCTATCCGCGCTTCAGTTACTCTAGGAATCTCTTCCCTCGTTTGAGGACTAAAATTTTGCACGCATTTCTCAACTCTCCATGCGTGTTACACGTCCACCCATCTCTTTCTCCTCCATCTTGTTTGCCAATTGAATAATACTGGCAGTAATTCAGATAACTCTTTTATAATAAGAGGGGGAGTCACGTTTTAAGAGTCGCATCACAAATTGTTTTGCACTTTCTTCTTCATGCATCAACGAGTAATCGATCTTTATATAGTTTAATAGTGCGATATTAACCGCTGAAGGAAATATGTAAAGTGACCTTGGCACTACGATTACGCTACAAAGAAGTGGAAGTTAAGTCATTCGAATTCTAGAGAACTTCGCAAGTCTAAGTGAAGATCATCTTCATGTTTTGCCAGTCCATCTTCCCAGGACCACTAGGCACGGGATGGTAAGGATCGGATCCTATCTTAACGCGAAGACAAAGAGAAATTTTTTCCGGGAATCTCGCCTTCCAATCGCATAAATAATAAGTAACTGTGCTCTTAATAAGAGATTCAGAACATTTTATGACCTTAACACAGCTGATGCAAATAAGAATTTAAGTAGCCACAGTAAAATCTAATAAAATACCACTTAACCCTTTGAAGCCGTAGCTCATCTAAATATTATTTAAGAATTCAGTACGTACCGCGAAGAAAACACTACACTTAACCATATAGAGATCAATAGATTCATACTGTTTAAGGAAATAGCCCCTGTTTACACCGAAAATCACACGAAAACAAATTAAAAATAGACTTATTTACTTCTAAGTAGGTGATACGTACAGTTACCACTTGGCTTTACAGGTGTAATTCTTAATTAACATTGAAGCTATAATTACAGTCCGATAAATATTTCTTTCTTACAAATTGACCCCACGGTTCGGAAAGGAGGTAGAAAGTCTTCTAGAATAAGAGAAATGTTCGCCGTGGCGGTGCGGCAACTTCTCCGACACTAGAACTTGGCGTTAAGTCTAAACGAAATGTTTCAGGCGAAAACAAGTCTCAGCTCAGTAGAATGGAAAATATTTATACTGAAACGTTCTACCATTTTAAAATTCCAGGAACTCTTTTGTTTCTGTAACATACATTGAAATGTCTGGTCGTGGGCTGTGAGCAGACCAAAGCCGACACAAATTCGATTCAACAAACTGATTACAGAAGAACCTCATACCGTTATCTCTTTGTGGATAATCGCAAAAATAGTCCAGTTCAGCGAAAATACATAAAGGGACAAATAAATCAAGGAAAAAAGGTTACACACATAAACTGTAAAAAGTAAACGTTTTCATGTTTTAATACAACTTGTATATTCAAAGAACTTCAACGTACAGCAAAATAAAACCTATATTAAACGTTTCCATAAATCTATAAAGTAAATAAATATGAATAGCGAGGAATTATCCACAAAGGGAGGTTTGTACCAGACTAGACGACGCTTCAAGCCACGTGGCAGCCTTCTTCGAACTCAGCGCCGTGAAAACCTCAAATCCTGCTAAAGGGAGATTTATTCTCTTTGCGAAATATCATACGTTGGGGCGGAAACAAAAACAGGTTTTAGGTCGACCTTACCAAAAGCAAGAAATGAAATAAGAATAAGCAGGAGGTATACATGCTCTCCCCACAAGCGCCTACATGGAGTATAGCGGGACAGCTTTCCTTTCCTTTCACCTTAAGAGATCCAACGATGTTAGAATGTTCTGGCTGTGTGAATACGATGTATTAGTTGCCTGTTATTTCTACAGAGAAATCTAAAATTTTCAATCGGGTGAAGAAAACAAATAACGTTAAGTGCACAACAAAAATAAATTACTCTTTACGTATTAAAAACTATTGATTTGATCAAATATTTCATTCTTATATTCCGAGCTTATGTAAAAATCATCGTAACTAAGTCCAACGTGAAGATTCCTCATTACACGTCGATGGTCGTTCACTTCGTCAAGAAATTCAAATTTCCCGCTCTTTATGGAGCGGAAAGACGAATAGTTGCAATAACCCTCCACTAGACCCTGTTCTGAATCAAATCAATAATGTCCACACCCTCACACCATATTTACTTAGATCTGCGGTCACAGCAGAACATGAACGAATTAAGTAACTTGACGACAGCGAGACCACGTTCACCATCGTAAATGGACCAAAGCGAGAAACAAATTTTATAAAATGCCTTGGCAAAGCATGTTTCATTAATATATACAAAGTCTGATATTTTATACGTTGCTTAAAATAATCAGAAACTACACAGAATGTCTGTTTTTCCTGTGAGATATATAATCATTAAAGTTCAGCAAACTCAGGCGACCTTGTGCTTAAAACCCATTACGATCTCTGAAGCTTTGATGCAGTTTCTTAAATGATTGATTACGAGTGTGGACTAAATTCAGTTAGTTCAGAAATGGACCCAGTACACACGCCAGCGAATAGGGTAAAGGGGGGGGGGTTATTGACCAGCTGAGCGACTATTAGTTTCAAGAAGGACTCTGCTTCACGGAGTTTATCTAGTTGAATTATTGATTGACCCTAATAGCAATGATCAGGTAATCTCTGATAGCCCCAGACTGCTCGAGCACGGGGTTCAAATCCCGTTCCTAGCATTTTGTAGGCTGGATCTACGTTTCTCTGCTTGAGCAGTCCTGTGTAAGTAGAAGTCCTCTGATAGCGTATCCCCCGTTCGAGTCTTATTAAAGTGCCTAACTATTCGTCCTTTTAGAATCAACCGTACGATACCAGACATATATATAGCCTCCGGAAAACTCACTTCTTTTTACGGTCTGATAACTAGAACAGCAAAGGAGATGTTACCTTGGAAACGAGCGACAGACTCCCACTATTCCATCACAATCTTGTGCGACAAGGTCCTCAGGTCTAGGTCAGCGCCCACTTCCCTCACAATGCTCAGGGGGAAGTTCTGTTCGCCCTGGGATTTCAAGAGCAACCTTTTAGTAGCACGGCTGGGAGTTGGCTCGCACTGCGGAAGCCTCATCTTCGACTCGATCAGCTCAGACAGAAAGTTTCTGGAATTTGGAGATAGCGGCGCTAGCCTGAAATGTCATACCCTCTGGTGAATTCGTTTGTACTTTATCACACTTCATGATATAAGGAAAGAGACCGGCGTAATTCAGAGCAGATTTTTGTACGGAATATTTTAGGGATACGTAGAATCGCAGCGAATAGGAATACCGCATTGGAGTTTCAAAGGGATAAAAGGAGGGGAAAGGTATTTTGTTTGGGTGTGAAATATGATCTTGAAGGTGGAAAAGGAAGAACTAGTAAGATTATAATATTGAGCAAATACGTTTATAATTTCTTAGTTATTTATTTATTCTTTAATTCAATGGCTCCGTGGAGGCGTGGTAAATAAATATCTGACTTATATACTACTACAGAATGTGAAAGGTTTAGAGACAAGGAATGATAGATGAGGACAAGATTTTAGAGTGGGACATATTATATTATTAAAACACTGTGAAACGAAGAAGTGAAGAGAAAATAATTTAGTATAACGGCTTAATGTTAATGAAGGTGCAGCTTATAAAAAATAACGAATCTTAATAATGTGACAGAACTGGGAAGCAGACTAAAATATCATAAAACAAGTGACTGAAATTCTTCCTGCGTCTTTCAAAGCTTCGATCGCGTAACCATAAATCTTTTGTCATATTCTGCTGAAGAAAAATATCTCAGCTGACTGCTTGAAGCAACATTCCATCAAAGATAAGTCAACTATTTTTACACGAATTTTGCAACTGATTCGGCACCCAAGGTTAAAGTCGATGAGTTTTAAGGGTTGTGAAGCATGAAAGCAGAAGAAAGTAACGTTACTTTCTTCGGCAACTTGCAGCGATCACGTGGAGTCCCATGGAACTACCTGTTGTTGGCGTTTCACTTGAGTGGCTTGGTGTAAACTTAGTGATACGAGGAACACACGTTCATCAAGAACAAATAGATTTACAATTTTTACAAAGATACTGTAACTAGAACAGACTCCTGCATATAAATTCAGAAGAATAAATATTAATAACAATAAATAATTTGTTGTTGTTGCTCTGTGTAGACTGGTAGAAGTTTATCGACGTTTCAGAAGTGTCTGCTCTCTCGATCGTCTCCCTGATGTTGAATGCGGCAAGCACTTTGCACCTAGAAGACATCTCTAATAAATCGGTAAGTTTCTACCAGACAACATGGCGCTAAAACCCAGGAGACAGCCATCTTTGTACTCCCCGCCGTGAGAATCTAAAACTTCAATAAATAATTTAATTTAATATATCAGATCAGATCATAACAAATTTAAAAATTTCTTTAGCAGATGAATTAATGTAACTAAACATAAGATAAAAGAGAATTTAATAATTAATAATACGTTCAAAACAAAGAAATTTCCTTAACGATGTATGATTTGAGGTTTTCACAGTAGTGAGTATGAAGCTTTCTGTCGTCTGGGTTGTTGCGCTGTGTAGTCTGGTCGATGTTTACCAACGTTTCAGAGGTCATACTGCCTCCGTTATCAGAGTATGAACATTTCTGTCTTCTGGGTTGTTGCGCTGTGTAGTCTGGTCGATGTTTACCAACGTTTCAGAGGTCATACAACCTCCGTCATCCCGCGTGCAGTCCAATTTCGGCCCTGACAATGGAGACAGTACGTTTCTTCAAAACATTGGTGTCTACCTATAAGACCACAAGGCATTGCAACCAAGAAGACAAACCGAAAAATTTAATTTGTAAATATATTTTGTGTTATCCAGTCTTAAGACAGGTAAGTTACTGCTCTTTTACCGGCCCACGAATTAATAAAATGTTGAGATCCACTGTGTTTGAACTAACATTTGTCCTCGAGGCCTTTGTTATAACGCTTTGCAACACACACGATAGTCACATAATTTTGCTCTAGCTCTAAAACAAAACCCGTCATCGAGAATAATCTATAAAAATAAAAACTAGCAACTGGAATCGGATTATATCATTTATTTTTAAGCGGAATTCACAAACGTGTTGGGAAGTTACATCTGTTTATCGTAATTCACCATGGCTCCACTTTATACAGTGCTGGAAACAAAACCTCTTTGAAAAGTGATCCTGTAATGAGCTTCTGAAATATGGAACTGCCTCCCTGCCAGCTACATGCAGTACAAAGCTTATTGTTGATATCAAACAAACTGAAGCTAAAACTCTGTTTATTTTGATATTGTTGCCAGTTTTAAATTGTTTATTACCTGCCAAACTGATTTCAGTTTGAAACAAATACTTTGTATAACAACGGTGTAAATCATAAATTTCAAAATGTATTTTGCCGAAATGTTAATACCAACTGAGAGATTCATAGTGAACTTGAAATTTAAAAAAAAAAATCCTGTGTTCAGACCAATTTCAGTTTTTATGTCCTCATCGATATTTTATGTAAACTACAAATGCAGACCAAAATCCTGGAAAAAGTGAGTTGCCTCAAATGACTAAATCAACTGCCTTGAAACACCTTGAGAATACGGTAGTCGCTTAGCTGGTAAATGAACTCCCCGCCGTCCAGAGAATCGAACGTTAATCGCCGCGAAAACAAAAGCCTGTCAATTACCCTAACCTGGGCCCAGAAAATCAGATTAACCCTACCGTCACCAGAACGCAAGACAAATCAACAGATAACAAAACTGTCAAAATTGTGGTAAATTTTAAGTAGATATTAAAGGCAGTAACTAGTAACAAATAAAACACCACACTCACGTTGATGCAGATTAAAATTACTTGTTAACTTGTATTTCCAAACATTGTGGCTTTCCGTTTCATAATTAGCAACGTAAATATAAAAATAATAGATTTATAATTTAGCTGTTTCCATACGTGTGTAGAACCTGACCTTTCACTATAACGGACAGACACAGGCTGAGGGTCTTTGAGAACCGAGTGCTGTGGAGAATGTTCGGACTTAAGTTAAGTGAAATAACAGGATAAATGGGAATTTAACCTACGCGGGGAGCGATCAAATCAACGAGACTGAGATTGGCATGGCATGTAGCACACACCAGATAAGAAATACATATAAAATTTCAATCAGAAAACCTGGAAAATGGGTACCACTTGGGAGGCCTATGGATTTTAAACAAATATGATGCGACGGTGCAGATTGAACTCAAGTAGCTCTAGTTAAGATCCAATTGCTGACTTTTGTGAACACGGCAGTGCAATTTCGGATTACAGAACGGATGGGAATTTCTTGGTCAGCTAGATCACTAACACATTTTTCAAAAAGGTACACGGAGTTAGTTAACTTATTAATTTTAGAAACGCCACTTCTCCAGAAGGTTAGTCTCTATAAGTAGATTACATAAAATGCTAGTTAAGACATAAAGACTGATATTGTTAATCATGATTAACATTTGTTAGTTAGATTATTTACACAGAAGGATTTGTCCGCCTGACACTCTGTTTTTACAGTACACAGCTGTAACGTAATTGTCTCTAGATAAGCTATTCGCTTACTATACAATACTTATTATTATAAAAAACATTTCCAATTCCTCATTCCTAATATATATTACTGGATTCATTCTCCCATTTACAGTGTCTGAAATTGGACTGCATAAGGCGTGATAGCTTCTTGAGGACTACTCTCCATATAGTTACTTTAAAACGTAACAGAAATTTCAGAATATGTGGACGCGATGCGCCACGGGACAGGCGTGTGGAATTGACAGAGACAAGGAAGACTTTGTGGCTTTGCCGAACGCGTTAATTCCATGGGCATGGTTCCGCATTGTCACTGTGAACCTGTTCAATTGAATTAACTACTCCATCGCTTCCCTCCGACAAGCACATCTGAAACACAGAGAAATTACAAACAGTTACTGTCGCTTTCAGGGAACCGCACTTAGTTTGGAACGGATTTTTTTTTTGCCGCCTCAAATCGGATCTGCAGTTTAACTGCGTTCTACCCACTCATTGTCACAGTGTCCTACCCAGCACTTAATTCCATTTTCTAAAGGAGTCCGAAATTGGTTGGTGCTTAAGAACACACGAACAACTTTAGTCTTACATCTCATGTGAAAATATTAGTTTGATGCGAAGGGCAACGATCAGTTTTACGTTTTCCTCAGCGTGTTTCTGTGTGTAAATGTGGAAGTTCTGGTGCAGATGAATTAGCATGGAATTCTCTCCAATGCGCTCCACTAGACGTGACAGACGAAGGGAGCTCTGATAAGAAATGTCCTTCACTCATAAGCCTATTATTCCGCATCATTAGCTTCTGCGATGTGGGGCGATTACTATTTGTATAAAGTCCCTTCTGCAAAACAAGAAGATGGACTGTCATGGCACGAATTTTTAAAATGCGAATATCACGGTTTCCGTTCTGCTTCGAATATAAAATAACCAACATAATGATGAGGACTTTCGTCAAGTACAACCTGATGACGGAAGCAGTATGAACCCTGAAACGGTGGAAATCTACCAGACTATACAGCACAACAACCCAGAAGACAGCAGACAGGGATCTTCAAAGTTATCTAATATTAACCCCAAAAATCACGCAATCTTTAATGTACTTGTAGTCAAGCAATATGATGCCTCTGTGATTCACCCTCTGCGGAGAATCATTAACCTAACCTAACCTGAGGTAAGTCAACCAAAAGGAAGGTAATCTACCCCATTATCAACTGACGTCATTTGCAGACAGTCGCTAAGCTAAAAAAAAGTTAATGCCTGTGATGGGAATCGAAGGATTATCCCATCACCACCCTTCGTACTATCTTTTACTTTTTCGTCGTAAATTTTTTGAAATATTACAAAACAAAAAACTTCTAATATAAAGCCCGTTATCCGATTATAATTGCCCAAATCCGTCTTATTCCCTAACGTTCAGTGATTAGAGATTCACGAACAAAGAAACGAACACAATAAAATTTTCATATTACATGTTGTAGTTGTTTCTTAACTCAACAACCCGGTTGTGGGTTGTCGCCGCCTCCTTTTCGGATATTTCTTGGTCTTTGAAGTGTGCGTTTGTGAGTAGTGAGTGACCAGCCCACTGACTCTGCACAATTTCTACTCAATCCTGATTTGACTGCCAGAGCCATCTAGCAGTTAATCAGGAGATACGTGGATGAGAAATGGCCGCTGAATTTTGCTTACGAAGCATCTCGTATCATTCTCGTAAGGTTCTTTTACATGTCGTAAATCTACGAAATGGGACCGTCGGCTTTACTTCCCCTCCGAAGGAAGTTGTGCTACGGATTTTTATCACATATAAAAATCCATCGACCTCGGTCAGGATTGAACCCGGGTCCAGTGGCGAGCACGCTAACTACTAGTCCACCAAGGGCGACACATATAACATGTAGCAAACTATTTCCAAAGGCTACAGATGTTAACCAGAGCTTCTACAGAGCCAGGAATCAGGATAGGCCTATATATTTATTAATGTTTGCCTGCCTTAGTCACTTTTTTGATCGTACGCACTGCAATAATGGAATTGTATGGAATTGAAATGTTGTTTTATGACATTAATTGTTAATTTTTATTTTTGTGTTATTACTTTTATGTCAGCGTTAACGTATAGGAAATTAATTGACTCCAAAAATTGAAACCTATAATTTTTATAAATGTAATTTGTGAGTGAAATTGGGCGAGGTAATTGAATCACGTTCTACGTACACCAGAATATTGCTTATTAACTCCATGGAACTGTCGTTTTTCAAAACGAAGTAGTCGCTTAGTTGGTTAAGATATTTCCCGCCGTTAATGAAAGCTAAAATTTCATTACCGCGTAGACAGATCCGCCACTGGACCGTATCCTGAGCCAGATTATTCCAGTCCAAAACCTCACCTCCATTTTAATAGTGCAATCCTATCTATTCCTTGGTGCCCCACAATTTTCTGTGCCTCCCACTCATACTACATGCCCAGCCCATCTCTGATGTTGAACTTTTGTCGAAGAGTAGATGTACATGGCATCGTAACACATACATTTTCTAAAAGAATCTTAATAATCTACGTGGGATTATGACAAAATGCAAACGTAAGCTGCGTGGAACGAGTACCTAGTTACCCCTGACGTAGAAGGGTCTTTGTTTGTAATGTGGCGGCTACAGATCGTTTCATTTCGTGGGCGTTTGAGCTTCCGTCCCTATAACAAGGCGTCACTTATCGACGTCACAGCTGACAAAAAAAACAACATCGCAATTACATACTTGTTACTTGTTTGGTTTTCTCCACGTGGATTAATTTTACAGCTCGAAGGATGAAGAAAATGAGAGTTTTAGTTCGTACATTTACATTTCAGCAGAATTATAAAGAATTTGTCACTACTTTTGGGGCCGTTTCATTCAGACTGCGCTCAAAGCTTAAGCAATGAAGATAGTTTATTCAGAAAATTTGAAGCTTAGGATGACGCGTCATGTTGATACAATTATAATATTTACTGACAAGCTGAGCGACTATCAGCTTATCTGTTCAACGGGGGTGGGCTACCTACTTTCCTCAGATTCTGCAGACTATTGATGTAAAACAGAGGGCGATTATTCTCTGCCTCGCCTTGCGAATTACAACTCATGATCACCCTCCCACAGTTGATATGTCGTCATTAAATAACCTACGAACTAACCACATAACCCACGTAATTAAGAAATAAACACTAAAGCAATATTCGAAAAAAGACAAGGTTTTAGCCGGATACTGATTGGTTCTTAGCTTTTGCAATGGCGTTAATTCGGTTGAAGAGGTTATGGGGCTTGGATTGAGACGAGAAAGCCATCGTAAGATTTGTACAGGCGCCTGTGTGCAAGGAAGTTGCCTGAAACACCCTGGACATTTGGAACGAAGGATGTTGAAGCTTGGAAAAACTGCATAACGTGGAGATTCACAACTTGTACCCTTCCCCAGGTAATATTAGGGTAAACAGATCAAAAATAATGAGATGGGCGTGAAATGTAGCGCGCATGGGAAGATGAAAAGTGCACACGGACTTCTGGTTTGAAAGCGCTCAAAGGCCTAGGCAAAACGGAAAGATAATATTAAAATGAATCTTAGAAACAAATGGTTGGATTATGTAGACTGAATTCATCTGGCTCAGGACAAGAAACGTTTCGGGCTGATGTGATCACCATGATAAACAGTTTGGTTCCTTGAAACGTAAAGGAATTTCTTTTGTAGCTGAGCATTCTATATAAAATCATGAAGAAAAACGCTGCTCCATGGAGCTAGTTAACCTACCCTGGAGGGAATAAGAAATAGGGCAGTTAGTAAGGTAATCGAAATTCGAACAGAGTTCTTGCTTACGGCTTGACTGTTAACAAGTATACTGCTCTCTATATGCGTTTAATATTTCGGTATGGAATCATCGATTCGTGGTAAATAATCTGTGAGTGAGTTTTCCTTTTCGCTTTGAAGCCATAAGAACTGCGAGAAAAGATTTTGTCTTTGATATTTCGTTCTAACTGAGCTGTCTATGTCAGTGTATCACAAAAGAACGTGTTTCGTGGAGCAGAAGAGATGCAGGCTTATTAAACACACACAACCAGCTTCGAAATTCCTGGAAACCCGGTTAATAGAGATGTTTGGTGGAATGAAAACTCGTATTGATATAATCTGCCTTAAAAAAACCAAGCAAATTATATTTTGCTACCTGCAGAAGATGTGGGATAGGAATGTTAAGAATTAATTAAAAATCCATTTATAGCACCTTATTTAGATTTGATGTTGTTAAATCAGGACAATATTTAATTACACATTCAAATATAAACAAAACGCAGCAGAAGAGTGTTCATGACAATAATATAAAATATAGACCCTGCTTTATACAGAAATTAAAATTTATTAACAAGGACATTTTCAGTCGTGCGTTTGTATATTACTAACCCTGTAACGTTAGTAAAATGAGCTACAAACAGGGTTAAACTTTCGACAGAGGCGGGTATGTTTTCCATGGTTATTTAATCTAGATTGGTTCTAGGGCCCGCGCAGTCCTGGATCCAATGCAACTGAAAATAACCACGGTAGGCCTTAATAAGGACAGTCGGTCCCTGAAATAAGAAGCCCTTGTGGAGCAGAGTAATTCTTTAGAAGATAATCACTCATCTGATTACGTGAATACATTTTATGGAACCTGAACATTCCTTTCAGTATTTACAAAAACCCTTGCATGTCCTGGATATGACACAGAAATATTTCTTTAACGCTGAGTGAATTCGGTGGGATTTTCGATCGTAATTTATTCTACAGTCTCGTTCCATTCGATGTTTCATAAACATGCTACCAACACTTTCAACATAACGTTTGGTGAATAGTGAAGTACGAATGAGGTCGGAACAGGCCAACAAGTTTTCTGACTCCTTCACTGCTAGTGATTAGGATGAGTACAAATTACGAAGTGCCTCATTATGCAATACATTCTCCTGTAATTTGTTTCCGTAGTTTCGCGTTTTCTTGTCAGAACTTTGTCATCAACAGTCAATGTCTGTTTGTTCCTTAATGTATGAGACAGAACAAAATTAGACCTACGGCGTTTTTTAATGTTACCTAGTCGCGTTTCGAAGGCCTAAGAAACAGGGTTATGTTTTGCGTTGAGTAATGAAATAATTCTCTTATCTTTATTTACATATGTGGTTTTCGTACTAAATCAAGTCTTTCGGTTCAGTAGACATAATTCCAATTAACGTGATACTGTTAGTCAGGCATGAGTATCTTAAGTCTTCTTTGGTGTTTTGATCCAGTGAAGCATACAACCTATAACCTAAACAAAGAGTATGTTACCTCTTTGAAAAAGTCTTTGAGAGTTCACGTCATGTCCCTGACAAATTCAATTACACTGAACTGCGTGGAATTTCGCTGCTATTCCATTTTGACATGGCCGGGCGGCGTGTACACAATCTTATTACTGCCCCTGTGTTTTAGGCCGAGGGAAAGACGAGAAACATTCGTCTGAATACAAACTCGCAAATCCAGTGAATAAAAACTAAAAAGGACGCGACATTAAATAAGAATATAAATTGAAAGAGCCAAGAAAGGTGTGAAATGTATAAAAAATTAAGCCAGAAATCCAAGCGTGGACTACAAAGGTAATATTAAAATTTAATAAAAATAAATACGTATGAAGGATTTGACTGGATTCATCGGACACAAGACTCTTATTAACATGGTGATAAACGTTTGAAAAATTAGTCCTTTATAGAAAATCGCTTTACAGGTTAGGTTATTATGAAAAGAACAGTTACAGAAAACCCATCCTACATGGGCACCATATTTTATGACTTAGAATTTATACATATTTGTAAACGTTTGTTCTATAAGACAAATTTAACAAAGTGGCGACAGGACCTACCACCTCACATTGAGGAAGCCACAAGTTATTCTCTTATTCAGCCCACTGGATCCTATCCTGAACTAGATTATACCAGTCCACACACGCCCTCAAACATTTTAATATTATCCTTCAATACGCATCTTGGTCTCTCATTTGACTTATCCCTAGGAGTTTTTAAAGCTGGAATATTGTACCTCATTACATGCAACGTCCACCTCGTCCTACCCGATTATATCAACCTAACATTAAGCGGTGTAGAGCACATATTATAAAGCTCCACCGCGATTAAAATAATGGAATTGTAACCGAGATTCCATCGAATCTAGCAATGTAACAATTGAATCTATTATTTATAAAGAAATAAGTTCTTTCTGGGCATTTCCTGAACAGAAATACACTGCAGTGAGAACCACAGTCAACATTATTCTGTTTTCTATGATTGGCGACAACTGGCCTTCAATGAATTTCAAAGGAATAGAATCCTTCTTAAGAAGCTGGCAGTAGCTCAGATAGTCCAGAATTTTCCGTCTTTTATAAACCCCGATAATGTCAGGCGGGATCTATGGGAGATAGGAGTTGAAGGAGACTGGATTTTGTTGGCCCAGGAAAGGGACCGGTGGAGGGCTTTGCCTAATACGGTGATGAAAGTTCGGGTTCCTCAACCCATCTAGTTAGTTAGTTAGTTAGTCAGTTAGTTAGTTAGTTAGTTAGTTAGTGGAATATGGACACGCGATACCAAAGGGTACTCGTACGTAGGTCTAAATTAATTAGGGAATGGTTTAATTCTGGGCGCATGCGCCATATCCTCCAACGTATGAGGGTCTATTTGAAGTTGTAATGAGCACGAACTTGTGAGGGTGAAACAGATCCCCCGTCTTTTCTCGCTATAAAGGAGAAACAATTGTACCACGAAGCAGGCAGCTTTGATACTCCTCTCTGAACACATTTCGATGTGCTGCATTCTGTGACAGCTGCCCAGTCTTCTGTACTTGGACTTGTAGATAGGTAGCAGCGTCTCAGAGGAAGAAACTACGCACATTTTACCTCACAAATAGATAATCCACAAGAACAAATATTGAGGTAAGAAAATACTTGAATAAAGTATAAATTTTGATTACTCACGCTTAAGAATTGACTCTGAGAGGGACAATGATGTTAACAGGACACTATTTACACTTCTAAGAGTTGTGTCAAAATATAAGACGCACGTAACTAGAGTAATACCAAGGCGAAAACTTACTAAAATTGTATAGGGTTATAGCCGTTTGAATTATGGATGCTGACGGGAGAAAAAGTGTAAGAATGTAGAAGGGGGAGGCGAATTCCCTGAGAGCGGGAAAGACAAGTATAGTAATGATGATAACAATAATAACTTGTCTCTTGCTTCATATAGCAATACCAACCGACAGAAATGTAATTAAGAAGAAAGCGGAGAATATCTTGAAATACAACGAACGTGGAAAGTGAAAGCAAAAGTAATTGCAGTAATTATAGGAGAAACTGAAACTATCTCCAAGGCACTCAAAAAATATTTTGCCAACATCCCGGGCGAACACTAAATTAGGGAAATTATGAAAACCGCCATTTTAGGAGCATCTTACGTCACTCGAAAGACGCTCATGTACAATATATAATAATGCATCACGCTGAATCTGTTTAATGCATGTAACACGTATTAAAAATCAAAATGTATTTGAGAACTGGCTGCTGCACTACGTACCTCAGGGACAAGGCTTGTCTCAGGTACACGGAAGTAATTACCCTGTAAAATGACGAATAGATGGGATAATAATATAGAATGAAGAATGAATACGAATATCGAAGCTGCTTTATCGATACAAACCGGAAGCTTGAGATGTCAGGAAATTCTTATAAAAAAGTTTTAATTCTTGTAACAGGAACAGACGAAGAGCTTAATGCTGTTGCTAATGATGATGAAAATATCGAGCAATCATGGCAGCGCTAATAGGATTACTTTACATTAAGAAATATCACGCTACCATGGCGACCTCATTCCCGGTGAGTGTTATCGCAACTGATCCACATAATAAACATAAGAAGGAGCTTGTAAGCAACGAATTGCAGAGACGGAGAATTACGTCGCGACCCTCGATGCCTGCATTGCACTGACACACTTTGCCGCTGATTTACTCTAATAAGTTCTTGGCAATTACTCTTATTATTATGATTAAATCACAATAATTTATTTCATAAACGAACCATGATCTGATTCATACGGTTTCTCTCAGCCGAAGTCAAGTGAACCACCAAAGATGGCCGTCTTCTGGGTTGTTGATTCGTGTAGTCTGGTAGAAGTTTACCGACGTTTCAGAGGTGCTTGCTGCCTCCATTAGGATGACGAGGCTGCAACCGCCTCTGAAACGTCGGCAAACTTTCACCAGACTACACGACAGACTGTTACTTTAACATTCATTTTAATATTATCCACATATTTACGATTGGATATGCAAAGCGCCTCTTCGCCTCAAGTTTTCCTTACAAAGTTTTATATCACCTGGTACATTTGAGTACTACCTTATTTACGTCGATAAACATCGACCTGATAGTCCAGCATCGTCAACACAAGTAATTCCACTTCTCAACATCAAAATCCACTTGAAAGATTGCTTCCTCTGCAAAGCAAGTTTTAACATGTTTTAGAGCGAATTTATCTATCTCCGTTGACGAAAAATCTTTATAAACTCTGTTCTTTACAGTAATTAATTTTCTAAAACAAAAATATCAAAATAGCTAACCCCACTTCACATAATCTTACTTCATAAGAAATCACTTCTTAATTAAGCATTCCATTATTATGAAATTAAGAACACGCGATTCAGAAAAATGTTTTCTATCATTAACTACTAAAGAAAGTGTGTGGACCAACTACAGTAGTGTGACATTTTAGCCGATCGATTGAGCTTTTTGATCGTACATTGTAATCGGTGCGAAAGTGTCACAAGTCTTGCTGCATTCCATATAAGCCGTTGAACACACAGGGACTAGCCAGTTACAGACACAGAAGTGAACTAGGGTAAACAAATGATAATAAAACATTCCCAGGGCAAACTGTTTCACAACATACATAAATGCACTGAGCCTATATGAATGAAAAGCCGGGCTTTATACGTATTATGACGTATGTTCGCCAGATATTGTTTTATGGTCACACTCAGAACTTCTCGTCACTGCTATAGAATCTATGCCACAAAATTTGCAACAGGATGGACGAGAAATCTGTGTAGTACGTGTTATCTGATGAAGGATGAGAAACAACAGAGAAACCCCACCGAACAAACTGCAGGAATCAAAGAAATCAAACCCCAAAACATCGGCATCTACTCGTTCGTCATTGTCGCGAAATGTTCCGCATTAATTGTTACCAACAAATCGACATGAAAAGCAACATCGCTTATCGCGGACGTATTCTCGTTTCAGTGGACCTACCATCTACAACTTCTTAAATCCACGATTTTTTTTGAAGTTTCGCATTGTGCAATAAACAAGGAGATGGACCTACAAGCAAAATATTTAGTCCTACATTAAATCACAACGAACAACGAGGATTCCACTGTGATAGTAATTAACCCTGTTGGTTCAGTGAGGCAGAAATGTTCTGCCATTGATTGGACTCTGTCCATAACTGGGTCAAGGGCACGTGCTTTGGAGCACGAGATAATCGAAGCTCACGTTACCATAACAACACGTCGGGATTTGCCCATCATAAGTATCCGAAAGATGGGATAACATTTTTTTACGTGTCTACCACTGACACAACGAAACAAACTCCATGAAACAGAATCATAATCGGACAGCAGATATTCGCTCGGATGGTCACACAACACCTTTGACGGATGCGAAAGGTTTATTAACGTTTTATAAAATGCCCGACACTGAACTCTTTGAACATCCATTTTAATATTCTCGTTCAATATACACCTAGGGCCTCAAACACTTTCTCTTTCGCGTATTCTTGCCAGATCCCCCCCCCCACACCTGCCGTTGAACAATATCTTCCACGGGCCTATTTAACCATATCACCCTTTTCTGCAACGATACATCGAAGGGAAAATAATAATTAATACAGGATTTATGTTTGTTAAACCTACATCCAGTTAAAGTCGCTCACGAATAAAACTCATGATGAAACTGTACTTGCACACGAAATGCCTTGTCCGGTTAAGCTAACTCAAGACATTTGTAGCCAGGAACACTGTTTCTGTTTCAGAACTTAAAAGCAGTAATTCATTATTTAAGAAATTGTCTGTAGAGACTGTGTAATTTGTTCTACACGTTACAATAACGACATAAAAGCATTTCTTCCATTCTTGACTGAGAGGCTAAAATTTCTCTGCTCAATTCTGCAGACTACGAAAGTGCACGAGAGAAACATTTCCCAGCGGATGTTTAAGTCGCAATCAATACGACTGAGTTTATTTGCTAGTATTATCCAGGAGGGGAACACTGTTGCAAATCACGTTAAATATTAAGATGAAGTCTAAAAGGGCAGATCTTACGCAAGCATGTCTATAATAAAAAAAAACACAAAATTCAAGCAGCCATAGGCCTATATCCCTCTCTGCACTTGGGCTGACTCTGTTTCGACCTAAAGAGCATTACCGTGTTCACAAAACAAGATGAATCGAGTCTCCCAATCACATTATAATATCTATTTCAAAATTTTCACCAGCTACTATTTTATCACATCAGGTTTCCGGCAGAAATTTTTAAGGCCTGTTATTTTGTTAGAAGTACACAACAGTGCGAGTAAAATTTAAATGTTTAACCCCGCAGAGTAAAAACGCAGCTTCACTCAACGCGTATTTAAAAAAAAATCAGAACCGACTAAAGGGGTGTTGGTGAACCGAGCAATTTAATTAAAGTACAGCAATTTTATCTGACTATAATTAGCGGTTAAACAACAGATTTAAACATGGATATAAGTACGTACTTGACCTGTTTTATGTCATGATTTTAAACTAACTTAACAGAACTTTTTTATTCTCTTTCAACGAATAAGGTGCAAAATTCTTTACACTACCAAATATAATTAATATTGTACAAAAGTAACAAAACCTTGCCGTCAAAAACACTGTTTCTTAGATACAGAATTGATTAAAATCTGTTACTAATTGTCAATGTTGGTGTTCTGTGTTATAATACCGTGCGGACTTGAAGGCACATTACAAACATTTCGGAGGAACATGCCGCCTCCATCATTATCCCTAAAGAAAACTTGGTGTCCACCTACCAAGTCCATCTTCACCGCCATGAGACTATGGAATCTTTTACAGTTTGGCAAGTTGACTGCAAGCGAATACAAGGGACAATAGGAGCTCAGTATCACGAGCTACCTTCCCGATCCTTACTTCTCGGCTTCAGAACAATAAGTCTTTCCGAGAAATTCCTCTTTCGCTGTCATCCCAGAAAAAGGCCCACGAACACACGCCAATTGACAGCTCAGGGTGAGAGCGTCTTTGGTCACTATCCTCTGTACTTGAACAAAAAACCGCGACATCGGACAACCTTGAAAAAACTCAGCTAATATTTCTCTGAGGTAATTTTTACAGTTTGTGAAAGGGCGTTTATTTCTAAGATCTCTGCATCTTGCATCTACAGAAAAATGAACATAAAATGCGTAAGACTGTGGTCGGATTTTTCTATGCAGCTTTACTGGGAACTGGTAGGTGACGCAATACGATACTGTCTCCATTATGATAAATTCTCCCTAAAGCCATTAATTTATTCTAAACTTTATTTCAACATAGGCCTAATTTGATTCTGTCAAAAGCTGAAGTATGTGGCCATGATAATTTAGTTTCGTGTCTAATAAAAAGTGAATATGCTGAAGTAATGGACTAAAGAAATTTAGAAGACAAAATAGAATCTTGAATAAAACACTGAAAAATACGATGTTTAAGACAGGTGCATTATAGGACTTTTTTACAATATTTTTCTTGAATTTGGTGTACCTAAGAAGCATCAGGCTAATAAAAATATGTTTAAGTGAAAGCTCTAGTAAAATTCGTGTAGGTAAATATTTGTTCGATGCATATCCTACTCAGAATGGGCCCGTAACAAGGAGATTTTCTGTCGCTGCTGCTTTTATATTGTGCCTTAGAATATGCCATCAGGAAAAATCAGGGCGGTTTCGAACTGAAAGGGACAAATCAGCTGTTGGTCTCTGCTGATGATATAAATACTGTAAAAGCGAATACAAAAATACTCTCAAGGGCTGGTACGAATGTTGGTCAAGAAATAGATGCAGAAATGACAAAGTACATGATCATGTCTCGGCATCAGAATTCAGGACAGAACCAAAATAATATTTTGAAAATTTGAGGAAATTCAAGTACTTGGGGATGATACTAAAAAGTCAGAATGAAGTCCATGACGAAATCAAGGGCAGATTAAGTTCAGGGAATGCTTGCTATTATTCAGTCAAAAATCTTTTGTCCACCCCTCTCACAACAAAAGGATGTAGATGTACAAAAGTGTAATTTTTCCAGTTGTACTGTATGGGTGCGAAACTTGGTATTTTACTTTGAGCGAGGAACATACATTGAGGGCCTTTGAGAGCAGAGTGTTGAGGAAGATATTTGGACCTAGAAGGGAGGGAGACAGATCGTGGACAAACTTTAAATAATAATGAGCTTCACGGCATCTACTCCTCACCTGATATTGTCTGGGTGATTAAATCGAGGAGGATGAGGTGGGCAGGACATGAGGCATGCATGGTGGAAGGGAGGGTTGTTTACAAGGTACTGGTTTGGAGACCTGAAGGGAGGAGGCCGCTGGGAAGACCTCGGCGTAGGTAGAAGGATAACATTAAGATGGACTTGAGGGAGATAGACATTGATGAAGCGAACTGGATGCAGCAGGCTTAAGATAGAGTCCAGAGGCAGGCCTTTGTGAACTCGGTGACGAACCTTCGGGGTTTTATAAAGAGTGGACTAATGTTTGACAAGTCGAGCATACAATGGACTCGTCAAAGAATTTTCTGCACCATAGAGCGAGTGAGTGAATGGGTATAATGGGATACTGTATATTACTAAGTGTATGTGACATTTATACCTAACCAAGTTATCTGTATAGACGCCACACGGCAGAAAGCTATATTACACAAATGTTGCTACCATTAGCTTCGTCAGTTTTTCTGCGAATGCGTTAAGATAAGAAAGGGAAAGGGAAAGGGGATCAACATACAAAATAAAATCATTCTCCGTTGAACTTCGAAGAGCTTTTTAGATGAGCGTATGAAGAAAGGTAAAATTTTAAAAAGACTTATGAGTCACTGTAGATCAATCAATAAAGAAAACGACTACTGGATGAGCGTCTGAGTTTCGAGTACGGGTTATGATCTCAGATCTCTCGACAGTCACTGATTTCAAATTTCTTATCTCAATAAAACCCACAGAAATCGAAGCATAGTCTTATTAAATTCTATCCTGTTTATTGAAAGGGAGGAATATTTATCTTATTTATTTCTGGCGTAATTTCGAGACTGTCTTTACCTTAAACATACAGCACCGAGCGATAGGATAATTTTTAACGAAAATGATAATTTGGTAAGGAAATGAAAGGAAGCGACATTTGCATGGAGGGGCTGAAGAAAACCACGAAATTCATCATTCACAATAGCCAGACTCCGCAATGAAATTTTAACCCGGGATCTTCCACCACGAAGCAGGGCCGCTAACTATTCAGCTGCGTTCAATTTCAGTGTTCAAGGGTGCGGGGAGATCATTCTTGTTACGGATGTGAAATTTCAGACAAATAACTTGTCCGACTTCGATGTGCGTGAATCACTAGAATTCTGATGTTATTCGCACATCAAAGCAATCATTTCCCATTATCAGTGCAGTTTATTTATAACCCATTCATTACGGCTAGAACTTAGGCATTACAGCTGCACAAAGTAAACCTCTGGCCTTTCGGGAGAATTATCCACCAATTTTCCTACTTGACGTGGGGATCTTCCAGCCCCAAGGCACCCACGCAGACCTGCACATATAGAAGATGACACACGCACTCACCTTCGGTGGGATTCAAACCCAACATCGCAGTGTTCAACGGAGAAGACCCACGCCTCGGGCAACGTGATCTGTATAATTAATTAATCCTTCAAAGCCCAGAGCCAGCTACACGTGCTAGCTACTTAAACAACGTAACATTAATTTTGTCCATGGTTAGAGTTCATACGACTCTCAGAATAAACAGCAATTATTTCCTCAAATACCGTTAGCCAATTTACCTCTGTGGTCATAAAGCGTTATTTAATTATATTCATCACTATCACAGGATCATATTCATTGGTTTCTCTTTGTAAATTTGCACAACTCTCATTTCCATCCACATCACTAATTGTACCATCTGACAGAATGCACTGGCGTTTGCCAACACCTGGAAATTATTCATGATTACAGATACAAAAGAGTTTCCAATAACCGTGGGTCTATAAGCTCTGAAACAAAATTTTAAATCGGAGTTGTAGAAGTGGCTACAGATTTGTGAAAGACGTATTTTACAATCTCTCTCAACGGAACGCCATTAAAAACAAATCAGGACAATCGTCACCCCAACATTCGACCCACGACATAGAGCACGACCATCCTTGATAAAACTGCACATTTTCATTTTGTGTGTAACTACACTAATACAACGATTTATTAATGGATTAATCTGAATACTCACCAGCCGGTCAAAATTACCAAAATTTAAAATTAGTTTTCGGTAAAGTCTGCTTGCTTATATTACTACCGTGTCTAATTCGTTTACTACTGGTTAAGCACACGGAAACGCGAAAAATTAGCGTTTATGAGGTAATAAAAAGCAAATTCCACGATTGAACTGGTTCCCTAAAATATGTTAAGCGCATCTAACATGGTATTGGCTGCGATGTAAAACACGCTCGTTTAACAAATAAGCAAATCTGGTTTCGAGCATAAAGATACGATTACAAAAAAGCATGCTTAAAATCCAGAAATCACATTTATAAACAGTTTAGCCTTTCATTTGCATTTCCTAGACAACTGATTTTTCACTTCTCCTCGCAGTTTGTGTTCCAAACATTTTTTCCTTATCTGATTAAGTTTTGGCAATGCACGTGCTTACTTAGAGCAGCATTAATAACGTTCTGTGTCTCAGTTACTTCCCGAATTCATTTGTTAAATCGTACCTTTGAAATATACTCGGCATCTTCTCCGGTCTGATCACTTTGTCGTCTCCACGTGCCCCATCTGTCCTTCACCTATCACTTGTTTTTGGCCTCTTTGATGCACGAAATCAAGGAGTCAACTAACCCTCCTGCAACTACGTAATGAGAACACTTCCCCTCATTCCCCTCTCCGTGGCCTTGAGCTTATCCAACATCTCACAACCGTCCCGCCACGCGCTGTTTACCCTAACCTAAGGCATTTGTCAATAAGACTCTTTTCGTAGATGTGAATGGCATTTATGTACCATTGTAATAGACCTACTTTTCGCTTCCATTTAAGTTAAACTCCCAATCGTAGGGAATTATTAGCCACGAACAGAAAACAATGTGAAATGTCTCCCTTAAGAGAGATACTTCCTGCTTCTACACAGTTCCGTGTGTGCAGGTGTTGGAGACCAGTCTGAGCCTTCGCCCTTCTGCAGACATTTTCAGAGAGACACGTGAAACTTTTTTCGACACAGTAAGCTAGTAAAAATCGGCAACATTAACATTAATGAACCTCTTTATCTGTAATTGTGGTGGGCCACTAGCCTCTTACACTTCTCCACTTACTGCGTAGTAGAAGTTGTCCTGAAAATTCTGCATAAATAAGAAACCGAACAAATATGTAACTAATTTTCCAAATGATAAGCAATCGAAAGTAGTTATTCATGTTAAATGTTTGTATTCCTTAATTAGCATTTTAATAGAAACAGTCTCCACCAAAGTTATTCCATAGTCCGTCATATTGCCTCTTTCTGAAAAATTCAGATTGGCCCCTAAAATAATTTGTTTCGGCGGAAAGATTATGGGGGTAAAGGCCACACTCCCAAAATTGTCCTGTGTTGTAGTCCCCTTGAAAACGCTCATAGGTCGTAAGATATGTGCCGTAGAAGAACGGACCCTATAACAAAACATTTTTGAGGGCAAATTGTAGGTCACAAACACAAACACTGTCTTGGGCATTCCCGGAAAATATGTTGGGTTTAAGGATAATGAATTCCCTGTAATATTGAACAACACAAACCGAATATTGAGGACTTCGGGCAATAGAGATTAAAACAGACGTGAATTTCCTTAGTTGATTATTTTGTAGCCCTTAAAACTACGCAGTTTTAAATGCAAATAACCGCTCCAGAGAGGTACCAACAACTTTTAATGATACTAGTTGTAACATTACACAGTCTAACATGTTTCTTTGGGGTTTGCTTCGTGAAAGTGTGTTCTCATCACAACAGAACTTTTTAACTCGAATGATATAAAAATCTGGACTCATTTTCTTCTTAAAGAATTAAACTGATTTGCTGTTCCAGAGGAAATTTAATACATTGAACTATGTACAAGTATTTAGAGGGGACATCACACTCAAAATTTCGTTCTTATGAACAACTGCATTTACGAACCTCAAGAATAAGGTCAAAGATGCCCTCACCAGACAGGAAAGAATTCTTCTAAGTAAATCGCAACAACGGAATGATGAAATGTACTGCACAACAAGTACTGATCGGAGGTCTCACAATGAAAAGAATGAACAAGGTAATTACTCGAGACACATATGGCCATAAGGGCGACTCTTAACATAAGCAATCAGCAGAAATGTTACACGTGAATATTGTAACAACAATACTATCTTTCTATAAAATTATCATTTCTACTTTATTATAAACAATAATACTCTTTGTTTATAATTGTTTCTGAAATGGAAATTTATAATACCTGTTTCGATCTGATGAAGAAGTCCCTCGTGAAAAGGCAATACTGTGCTCAGCTATTCAAGAAATTTCTTGCATTTTATGAAACCTCCAAAGTCAATCACTGTGTTCACAAAAGCCCATCACTCGTCCCTATCCTGAGCCAGATGAGTCCTATCCACAAACATAAAACTCACCTAACATATTATCATATTAGCTATCACTGAGTCTTCTAAGTGGGCTTTTCTCCTGGGCACTACAACCAAAATTTCGGATGCATTTACCAAACCTTATGCATGCTATATGTCCTGTCCATTTCACGCTTCTTAATTTAATCACCTAATAATATTTAGTAAAGAATATCAATTACAAATATGCTCACTGTGCACTTTTATCCAATCGCGCGACAAGTCATCCCTCTCAGGTCCAAATTTACAACATCCAGTTCCCTTCTTTGCTTTTTGTAAAATGTGTTAAACGAATACTAGGCGTTGTACGCAATCTATTTGCCAAATAACTAGAAATTAATTTACTGAATTACTTAAATCTAACCACACTTTATAACCCATGTTAACGGCAGCCAAAAGCAGAAGGGCTACGACCAGCTATCCTACACGCGCCATCACTGCCATCTCACGTTGATAACAATAACGAAACTGGGCCACTTATTGATTAAATCCGGGAATGGACGGGCAGAAAACTTGGAATACAGGCTTGAGAAGTTAAGAAATTTGTTTCACAGTCACAAGCACATCTTATATTTGCTATGGACCTGGTACAAGAACATAATTGCTTCATCGCACGTTCGTGACTGGTTTCATAAACGCAACTGTAATGTATCCAGATTTCTGTCTTCTGTGTTGTTGCGTTGTGTGGTCTGTTCGATGTTTACCAACGTAAACATCTACCAGCGCAACAATCCAGAAGACAGAAATCTTCATACTCATCGCCCTGATGATGGAGGCAGTATGACCTCTGAAACGTTGGTTAACATCGACCAGACTACACAGCACAACAATCCAGAAGACAGAAATCTTCATACTCATCGCCCTGATGACGGAGACAGTATGACCTCTGAAACGTTGGTTAACATCGACCAGACTACACGGCGCAACAATCCAGAAGACAGAAATCTTCATACTCATCGTCCTGATGATGGAGGCAGTATGACCTCTGAAACGTTGGTTAACATCGACCAGACTATACGGCGCAAGAACCCAGAAGACAGAAATCTTCATACTCACCGCTGTGAAAACCTCAAATCAGACATGTAATGTATCCAATTTATAATTTAAATATAAAAATACCAAACCAATCGGTTATGACGACTGCTTATGCGTCAGTTTTAAATTTTCATTCGCTGCTAACGTTGATATGCGCGAAGCAAATTACAGCAAATTTAGTTTGTTGCTTTGACTGGCTATGGGTTTACAAATCACACATTCTTCTCAAATTGCTCCAAACAAGGTCCAAATTCTGGACCGCGTCGTGACTTTCAAATTCTTTTATTTATTCTATTTACGTCAAATTATCCCCGCGTTTTTGTATCACAGTCTGAGCTACTGACTGTTTCGTTAAATAAACGACAAATACATATAAATCTGGTACCAATACTGAGTGTTGCTCCTTACTTCTGGAGACTTGTAATAAACTGTAACAAACCAGCTGGCGGACGCCCTTGCACGGACGCAAAGTTAGATTGGAGTCAGTCCACACTCGCTCAGCAAGAATTTGTCAGCATACCTGGAGACGGCGTTGTTGTTATTGGTGCACCTAAGGGTTGGGAGTGGATGTGTAAGGAACAGACTGTTAGGAGGAGGTACTGGGTTCACACTCTGGGACGATAACACGTCTCAGGTACTTTAATTCTTGAACTGAGCTCTGACCAAGAGAAGTTTTAGAATTTCAGGGGAGCGAAGCTAGTAGACCTATGTCTCGACAACATTTTGGAAATTGAAGGTTTGATAGAAGACATGAAACTAATTATGGACTAAACTTGTCTGTTGCAGAGCGATTAAAAACAAACCGCAGTTTATTAAAAGCAAAGCATCAGTTGCTAATTACTGAGTGTTCCGTAAAACGGGCTCAAGCCATTGTTACGGACCAAGACAGAATAACACAGCGACACTCTCTTTTTAGTTAGGCGACATTACATCGAGAGTTTTCTGCTTTTCTTTAGAATTCTCTGGATGTTTCTGTTGACGCCTTCATCAAAATTTTCAGGTATAAATTGAACGTTTGTTCACTTGTGGCGCTGCGTACGTCCCAACAGAAAAAACATGACGTCAGCCAAAAACCAAGCAACAGGTACAATTTATTCACGTATTTTAAAACACAGCACGGTCAATGGTTTGTGGTACCAGTGCTCATAGACAATAAGACAAGCATAGAATTATACACGGACCTTCCTCATTCTATATTTCCACGTGTTTCTTTGTTAAAGCCAGTTGTATGTTTATGTGTATTTGCTTTGTCGGAACATTTAACGGCTGCTGAAACCATCACGTAAATTCGGCATAATTCAGGCGGATGTCAGTGCCCAAAGCGAAAATTTAGAAACCGTCATTTTACCATAATATACACAAGTTATAAATAACTGTCTCATTCCCAAATACAAATTTATCTTCAGTATTTCCTGATTTGATGAGAGTTTAACAAGATGAGGATGTTAGCTGCTGCCATCTGTGGGAAAACATGGACGCTGCAAAATCACACCCCTGGGATTATGAAGCCTAACTCACTCATTGGTGATAAGAACAAAGAAAAACTCTGTTGAATTAATAAAAGATATTATTATCATATAAGAGAGAAGTACACACCACGGAAAATGAAGCTTGGTCTAATAAGCTCACGTGCCGCATTAAACAAATTCTTCTTTGGACTGAGCAAAAATGCACCCACTCAAATATCCTGGGACACCACTCTCAAGATGTAGAAGGAAAAAAGTAATATATCACACTGCCGGACAGATTTGGTTCTCTCAGTCACACCAACCATAACTTGAGGAAATTTATTTTGAGATAAGGTCGACGTGGCTAGACTGGGAACCAATCCACTGTTTGAAGTCTTCGATGCACTGGAAGTGGAGGACAGACCAGAAAAACTCAAGAGTAGTGACGATGTCCTCTTATCACGACTATTATTGGTACTGTTTATATGAGGCGATGGCTACTGGGATGCTTCTGTGTTGAGTAATTATCAGTCTCTTTGATAGTCCTGTCCCACCCATGGTTTAGTCTGGGACATCATTACATTAGGTTGACAACCACGAACAGAAGTGTTAAACTTCCAACACGCAACACAATGCTACAACCACCCTCGTACTCACTGCAGTGAGAACTGCAAATCCTACATTTCCTTCATTATTAAATTTAAGTTACAGCTTTTGATACCACATATTGTAAAGATGCGCAGGATTTACTCACCAGGTGTAACAAAACGTAACACTGTTGAATGTTACAGGGGCTCCTGAGATAAATCTTCATAAACAGAAAAGCATCTAAATCCTCTGTAATTTATTTTCTCCTTGAATCACTACATTGTCTCATTATCTAGCCTTCCATAAATTCCCATTTGCTAAATCCTTCCTGTCCTTCATATCCTCGTCCTCTGTAACATATTGAGCATTCCCTTGTTTTTCCATCATCCGGAGTCCTGTCATATAGACCTCAACATGAGAGAACGTGTATTTGCATGCTGACAGTCGTTCCATAACTGTTCAAACCATCAGATAGTGGTCAACATCATATTTAACACCTCTAACATATTTTATATCAATTATGCATGAATGCTTTTGTGTGAACTTTCTGTACTCCCACTAAATACAACTTATACTTTGCTAATTCTGTTGCTACTGCTCCAAGTTCAAGGTCTGTTTTCCTTTGCTCTTGCCATCCAACAACTGAACTTGGTTTTAAAGTGAGGCGAGGCAACACACGAGGCCAGTTAGTGAAGATTTTCTATTTCCTTAAATTAAATTACATAGAATAAACAAAGTTGTTCTCGAATCCCAATGTTTGTACTGAGACATTTGACTGTACTTTTATAATTTAACATACTAATATAACATACATTACTGTTTAACAAACCATATTTATCACAACAAACAAAGGTTTCAGATGATGAACCCACGGCCCAAAATTTACAATAAATATAACAGTGTTATGTTTTAACATTACGTAACAAATTGGCTTTCTGTAATGTAGGCATACAGTAAAACACGTAGAACAGAAATGGAATCACTCACCACCATTTAGTGCTGAGGCTGAGGGCGTTTAATATTGTGTTACCCTTTCTCTTGAAATGCAAGGGTCCGAATAACTCAGACGTGCGTCCAACAACTCGATGCCGGCGACCCTCAGTTCCCGCCGGAGGTACGGCGTGGGAGGCCTGGTCAAGACTTCGGCTGCTCCTACAAAGACATTTCATTTAACCCGGCTTCTCTGATACGAGAGGGAGGTTGGGAGTCTATAACTCGCTCTGCGCATGCCCTATAATAAAAAAAAGGATTTATGCGTTAAACACGCGGTATCTGCAGTGACCTTCAGTGCGTTTTCTTCTCAGTTGGAGCTGGATTTTGTGGAGACAGTTGTATGCGGTTTTTGCTAAGAACAAGGGCAAAGCGTAGAAATAAATTTTGATTCCCTCCACTTGTAAGTCAAAAATTGTTGAAAGCCCAATTTCACGAGTTATATGTACAGCTTCACAGACATCTATCCACAGTTTCTCTTTAGTTTTTGTCATTCTACTCCGATGTGGCCGAACTGTACAGTGCCGGCCTTTTCTTCTCTTAAGTTACACCAAGTTCCGGCAAACAATGGTCTCCGTCTGGCTGTTTCGCCGCTCGTGCGCGCACACAGGTAGGGTTCTTCGTGATCTCCTGCCACCGCCAGCCGCTGTGCGGTCACCGCAACATATCGAAAATGAAGCTTGTTGCGGCAGAAAAACCTCAGCGGTGAAACTACCGCTCGTGCACTCCCTTCCTTCTGAAGCAGTGCGTTCCATCAATGCGGCAGAAAAACCGCTCGTGCGCAGCGATTAAATACGAAGACAATTTATGTCTACAGTGCTAAAACACGTAATATGATTTGGTTTTTGGAAAAATAGGTTTGGCTGTACGACAGGTTATCGTGAAGGCCAACAGGGAAACCTACACAGAATAAGAAAAATAATACACTCGACGTACACGTGCACTCCGAATGTAAGAACGCAATCCGCTCTTGTTTTATTAAGCACTCGTATGCACAGTTTAGAAAACTTCTTTTAAGAGAACACTCTGGAAGCGCTGAGGAAGGCAGAGATGTTGACACTTGAATCCTGGGTCTGTGAGTTCAGTGACTGAGTTACGAACTCGACCTGAGTGTAGAGAAGTTTCAAGCATTTGAAGTAAATCGATTACCAGGCATCAGATTTGTCGTAGTTACTGAAATTCCGAAATTCGTTCGCAAACTCACCAACGTTTTCGGACGGAATCCGTTTCTTGTCAAACGAAAAGGACGGACATCTGTGCTCGTTCTGTGGCAGTGACGAAGCCTGTTTCTTAGTTGGCAAATACAAACGATCATCACGTATGAAGACAGTAATTATCCAATTGTATTAGTTACATGGAGTGTGTCAGTGATACGCACGTAAAGAAAGGGCTTTAACTTGACACGAAACTCAGACGTGAACTACACTTTGCCACATCTTCCTTTTAATATTATAAAGGGAGCGTCCCGGTCTGTACCATCAAAAATATGGCAACTCTACTTCTATACCTTCGACGTATGATCAGTTAACAAGCAATAAGAAAACTTATGCTGCATTGTAGTTGTTTGCAAAAATTACTTGAAATCTGCAGCCTGCAAACTCACCTGAAGTAGATCCAGAAGGAAAATTCCATGTCCGAAACACGGGTGAGTCTGCGCCTTCCAGGTGCACAGACCTCTCCCAGAGGGGACAGTGCCAGTTTCTCCAGGCGTCCATCAAGCACTTACGGAACCTGCGAAAGAGGAACCCTTGCTAAGAAGCACGAGTATATAACACAAACAGTTGAGGGTAGTAAGTTCCCCGCACGGATTTCCATTTTCGAGGTAGAATCTGTTATTGCTGTTGGTCACTTTCGGTCTCGTCACATAAAACACGTGTCCGCCCATACAGAAACAGCAGCAGTAGTAGAATTACGGCGGAATTCGGATTGATAATCCCTGATAATTTCATTCATAAATAGCGTTAACCGTGCCAGAAGAATATTCGATATAATTTTGTATGACGTCGACAAAAGAGATACCTCAGAAGTTACTGAACTTGGTTTTGTCCCATTTTATAGACAGGGACAACTGATTCTTTCCGCTGTTGTGGTAGTACTTCCTATTTCCAAATCGATAATATGATCTTAAGTATCTCTGAGTGCAGTGTCCTACCACCTGCATGAATTAATTCCCTCTGAAATTGAATCGATGCCTGGCGATTCATAAAGTTTTAATTTTCCAATGGCAGTTTCAACTTCATTAAGGGTCAGTTCCGGGGTGAAGGGCTGTGCTGCATGTACTTGAGGCTCATTAAATTGATCGGCTACGTGAACGTCTAGTAACTTACTACAGTAATCTTTCCATCAGTCTACGATGCTACGTGATTCCGCGAGAAGAACCCCATTCTCGTCCCTGATCAAATGTGTCCTAGGTTTGTACCCCTTCTTGAATTCGCTTTTGCCTGTATACAAATCTCCGATGTTTTCATTTTAGCTGTCAGTTTCCAGCTTCCATATCTGATCTTTGAGATGCTCCGTCTTCTTATTCCTCAAAGTTCTGCTGGTTTCGCGCCTTACACAGACACATCTTTCTCTCTTTATTCGAGTACGGGCCTGCAGCCATTGCAATCGAATCCGCCCCCTTCATCTTACCAAGACAGAGCATTCTTCATCAAACCATGCTTCATTTTGCGAAATGTTACGATACCCTACACTTTCCTCAGCTGAAATTTTCATGTTACTCCTCATATTTTCCCATGTCTTATTGACGTCTATTTCCCTGTCCTCTGTGTTCCCTGAAACGTTTTATAGGATTGCAAACTTATTCGAAATTTTTACCTGATGCCCCTGCTTAGTTTCTATATCGCTCGGTTTTTTGACGTTGAATTTCTCAATTCTGTATATCTGCCCCGCCTATTTTCTGATAAAGAGTCTTGCCCCCAATTTGGCTATCACTGAATAATGTTCAGAATCACAGTCCATTCCCCTATAAGATCGCACGTCTACGATGTTTGATTGTCTCCTCCGATCGATTAGAACGTGATCAATTTGTTAATCAGTCGTCCCGTCAGGGGAAGTCCAATTGTGTTTATGGATATCAAAATGTGGGAATTTTGTGCTTTTGACAATCAGACATTTGGATGTGGCAAAGTTCACTAATCTCACCCCATTGTCAATAATAAATTCTTGTAAAATCTCACTCCTTATAATTGGTTCGAATATATCCTCCCTACCAATTTTGGCGTTGAAGTCTCCTAGCGGAATTTTCATGTATTATCTACATAACGTACCATAAAACATTTTTACGGAAAATGGTTGTTAACCCTACGCCCAACACCCAAACTCAAGGACCACGCCTTATCGGCTGTCCGCGACTGCTTATTCAATACATTCGCAGCTAACCTCCGCAACTGGAGGCTGTCCCAATCTCTTTTCCAAGTCGTGAACGAGCTGCGTCGAGGTTTAGAATGCTTGTAGCTTTCGAAGGCGCCACAGCTCAGGCGTGCGTTCGCCGGAGATTGGGTTTCAGTCCACAGCAGTGGACAACGTTCTGACTTTTCATCTCACCATTACCATTATTCCAAAGCCTCACTGTCATCTGTCACAACTGTCATCCACAGGAACTGGTACAATAGCCGTATTTGAAGCCGTAATCTCACCCCAGACCTACGAGGTGCGATCGGAAAGTTTCAAGACTGTGTCAATAGAGGACGAACCGGATGTAGTACGAGCTTCTGTCGCTAGGGGGTGCGGCTTACATTCATAGTGAATCAGTGTGCCAGCCGGCATCATCGAATTAGCGTTTGTTTCTTAGTTACCGGCGTTTTGGTAGTGCATTACACCGACCCTCCTGCGATTTCGGAATGGCGTGTGCATCAAATTTTGCCAAAGACTCGCCAAAACGGCTACGGAAACCTATGAAATGCTAAAGCAAGCATTTGGAGAGTCCGTAATGGGTCGTGCACAAACTTTTGTGTGGCATTCACGTTTTAAAAATGGCCGAACCTCTGTCGATGATGACGAGCGTTCTGGACGACCATCTTCGAGCACAACGCCCGAAAATGTTACGAAGATTCGGCAGGTCATTCACGAAGATCGACGTCGTACCATCAACGACTTGTGCGACATTGTTGGGATAGGCTATGGGACCTGTCAGCTGATTCTAAAGGAAGAACTCCACATGCGACGCATCATGACAACGCGCCAGCGCACACCGCCCTCAAAGTTCGGCAGTTTTTGGCCTCAAACACCATGGCCGTCATCCCGCACCCTCCTTATTCGCCGTGTGACTTCTTCCTCTTCCCAAAGATGAAAGCTAAAGGGAAGGAGATTGGAGACGATAGAAGAGATTCAGGCAGAATCGCAGATGGTGCTTGACAGGCTGACAAAGAAAGATTTCCAGGCTTGGCAGCGGCGCTGGGATCGTTGTGTTCACTCCCAGGGGAACTACTTCGAGGGTGATGGGTGAATTTAATACCTGAGATAAGTGTACGGGTTCTTATAGGCGCAGTCTTGAAACTTTCCGATCGCACCTCGTATCATCGTTAGTTCAGTAACTCATCCCTGGATTATAGTGAGCGTCATAATAGACCCTTACATTGATAGTTTTTGATTCTACTAACGGAACAATTTCATTGTTCACGTTGTAGTCACTAGAGCTTTAAGAACTGCAGTCAACTTAGTCTTAGGTAAACTAGAGTACCTTGAATTCATCCATAAGTTTAGCATCGGGTTAACCACGGCAGGAAACCCGACCAACCAGTTAATTGTCAGGTTAAGGTGCTTGGCATGTGCGCTGTTCTGCTTAGCTGGATCGTAGCCCGTATAAATGTTGAGTAGGTGATATGGGAGTGTGAACGTTGCAAAGACCATCATCATACTGACGAGCATGATAAATTCCTGCAACACACAAAAAGACGCACATCGGTGGCTTTCGACGTGGAGGACAAAGTAGAAGCTTTAAAAATAACGAAAACGTTATTTCTCGAATCACGAGACGAGACACTGAGCGACATACAGGGCAAATTTATCTTACGATTATTAAAGTTGCTGTTGTAGCTCAGATAAGGCGCAGTCTGGCAGAGACCATGTTTATAATTTAGGATTATATACTGATGGAAAGTGTGGGTGAGAGAGATTAAGACATCTGACACGAACAGACCAGCCATCTTGTCACAGAGGACGCCTACTGACTCCAAAATACATTCATGATCCTGAAAAAGGTGTAAGGTGACTGGATTATGGAGACATCTCACCTTCTTTTTGTAATGCATGATGTCAATTTCTCGCTGGGTCGGCTGGCCGCTGGAGCGCCTGAACCAAAGTTTGATCGCTATACCGCTGCAGCACACGGCCATGATACAAATCGGCACTACGTACGCCATGTGTAGCATGGCGACGTTGTACCTGCAAATACAAACACCAGTTTGATCTTCTTATGTACTAACCAGTGTAACGCCATCTTTGGGCACTTCCCCCTGTCCTGTGATACGTTCCTCCAGGAATTTGCCTTTCTGTTCCCCTCGGGGGGTGAGATTAATTTTTTCGACTCTAAACTCGGTGTGCTTTTGGGGGGTTCTGAAATTATCGTGCTACACCCCGGGATGTAACTCAGGGGACATTGGGGTTATGAGAACAATTTTCGTTCAGTGTTTTAGCTTTCCACGCGTTTCCTCCTCAGCATTTTTCATAGGTACTGGAGCCGACTGAGTTGTATGATGAAAATTTTCTTTTGAGTAAGGAAATTCTTGGAACTCAAGAGCTGCAGAGGTGCAGTTCCAAATTCGTCGGTTCTTTGTGTTTTTGTGCTGATTCCTCGCCGTCGGATGCGTTTTCTGTTGTTTGAGGTTGTCTCCCAGTTGAATATTTAAAGAAAAACTTGCGCACCCCCTGAAGGTTTTAAATTTTGCTCCCCATGTCCAGAGTCTCTCTTCATTAGATTGTGTTTTGTGATAATAATGGATGGTAATATGAGACATCACATGTCAACCGCTGTAATCCGAAAGCCATCTACTCTGGCTCGCTGCACATGTGTGGCCATGATTCTCTTTTCAAGCAAATACAGATTTAGCGATGAAGATAATTTCTACTGTTGACATTTCAGTGAACAGAAATGTTTATGACGAAACATCGATATCTATTTATGCAGAATACCAACGAATAAGAGAAAAGTATTCTTACACATATACTTTAGAAAACACTCAATTTTACTCAGTAAGTTTAAATTGTAAACAGTACCAAAAATATTTTGGTCTGTAACTTGATTCTTCGTAATTAGGAATTTGACTCGTTCACCGATCGAACTATGCTGTTTTCGGTCTGTGCCTAGGAGGACAATCTACTTAACCACGTTTTCATTCAGCATAACGAACTACACCAAAAGATTTCGTATTCCAGTGTCGATATAAGCGAGGACACATACTGGAATGTTGATGTACAGGAGACAAAATATCGATATAATATCAGTCTTTGTGACCCGTTCCCTACTTACGTGTGGTCCAGCGACGAATTCGAGGGATCTCCGTCTACCCACGTGAGGACGTAGCCTGTGCGTGTGGTCCCGTTATCCCTGCAACAGACAGACGTTCCTGTACAACTTTTATGGTATTCGTTTTTCAGTTACCACTCGTGCGCAATTCTATAGCTGAGACTCTCAGATACCGAATTTTCACTGTTGAAGTCAAGGTTTAATGCCAGGGAAGTCCATTACTAATCTATGGTGGCCAAAATGATACTGAGAAAAGCTGTTCCACACTCGTCTGTCGCCGCCCATGGGATGCGTGACAGGACCGTCCAGCCAGCGTGTTATCATTGGCTGCCACTTAGAATGTTGCCGATTACGATACGAAACTCGTTACTATGAAGGAATATTTTTTTGGCTTTGCTGTCTGGGGTTGTCACGTGAGAAGCTGATTCGAGTTACAAGCTAACCAGTCTCCATCCTACAATCTATACCGGCTTTCATTTGTACTTGGTACGTCGTAATTACGCAGATCCTATAACGCCCAGCTCAGAATTTTGTCTAAAAGCATCGAGTTAACGTACGAGTGTGCTCCAAACCAGGAGAAGGGATATCTGAGGATACGGGATGGATGACCGGGGTTAGATACCCGGCATAGGAAGATTTCCAGACCGGCTCTGGGACCCACCCAGCCTTTTGTTCAATGTGTTATCGGGAGTTTACTCAGGTTTAACGTGGATGGAACGTGAACGCTAGCGTAGGTTATTCACGTGTATCTAATGCTGAAGTTACGAATGTGTCCACTGGCCCCGCGTCTGCATTGCGTTGTGCTTGGTTAAGTACCGGGGTCAACTCAACCTTTCTTGTTCCGAAACATTCTTTTTTGTACCTTGCTAATGTTGCATTGGAGATAAATCACTTTAAAACAATGCTTCTGCTTGTATGATTTGAGGTTTTCACAGCGGTGAGTATGAAGATTTCCGTCTTCTGGGTTGTTGCGCTGTGTAGTCTGGTCCATGTTTACCAACGTTTCAGAGGTCATACTGCCTCCATCATCAGGGCGATGAGTATGAAGATTTCTGTCTTCTGGGTTGTTGCGCCGTGTAGTCTGGTCGATGTTTACCAACGTTTCAGAGGTCATACTGCCTCCGTCATCAGAGTATGAAGATTTCCGTCTTCTGGGTTGTTGCGCTGTGTAGTCTGGTCGATGTTAACCAACGTTTCAGAGGTCATACTGCCTCCATCATCAGGGCGATGTGTATGAAGATTTCTGTCTTCTGGGTTGTTGCGCTGTGTAGTCTGGTCGATGTTTACCAACGTTTCGGAGGTCATACTGCCTCCGTCATCAGAGTATGAAGATTTCTGTCTTCTGGGTTGTTGCGCTGTGTAGTCTGGTCGATGTTTACCAACGTTTCAGAGGTCATACTGCCTCCATCATCAGGGCGATGAGTATGAAGATTTCTGTCTTCTGGGTTGTTGCGCTGTGTAGTCTGGTCGATGTTTACCAACGTTTCAGAGGTCATACTGCCTCCATCATCAGGGCGATGTGTATGAAGATTTCTGTCTTCTGGGTTGTTGCGCTGTGTAGTCTGGTCGATGTTTACCAACGTTTCAGAGGTCATACTGCCTCCGTCATCAGGGCGATGAGAATGAAGATTTCTGTCTTCTGGGTTGTTGCGCTGTGTAGTCTGGTCGATGTTTACCAACGTTTCAGAGGTCATACTGCCTCCATCATCAGGGCGATGTGTATGAAGATTTCTGTCTTCTGGGTTGTTGCGTTGTGTAGTCTGGTATATGTTAACCAACGTTTCAGAGGTCATACTGCCTCCGTCATCAGGGCGATGATATTTATAGAAGCTTTAGTGAGGGAACCAAACTTTATATTATACTGAGTGAAATCTACTCAACTCATTTCCTGTAGACAAATACTGCATTATCTGATTTTTTGGGACTTACGTCACGAGTCATCCCTCATTCTAAGCTACAAATACATGCAATTAAATAAACCCAACTAAACGAACCTAGACACAACGTGTGTGATTATTCCAGCGTTTCGGAACCAGTTCGTCGTCACAGAGTTTAAAGTTGCCGCGGAATTCTTATAAGAAATCGCATTTTCACGCGTTAGAATCGGAAAAAAGAAAATATTACAATTTCTAATATGCAACACCCAATGAACCGACGTAGCTCGGTCATTATAGTGAATGGACGACAAGGGTTCGATTCCCGACGGGGGGAACAGAATGATTCCTCTAGCCTGTGCGTCTAGACAGGTTTAGTTGGCCCTCCCAGTCTCTTGTTCAATGGGTACCGGGGTTGCATGATGATGACCACTCACCGCATGTAGTGCAGAGGTCAAGACCCCCTCACCCAAGCGCGTACGTGGCGTATAGCTTTGTACCCTCTTTTCATGAAGCGAAATTTCGTGGTGTGCCGTCATGTGTGTTTGGCATATTTGGACACACCACTGGCCTAAAACTGGTTTATTCTGACCGATATTTTGAAAACGTCCAAGATGTGCATGTCGCTAACTTTACAAAAGTAACACAAACAGTGTTCTTTGCTTACATGCTGGGTTGCTTACTTGTGGATGATTGTACTGAAGTTCACTGCCGACGGCACTCCTATGGCGAAGCCTGCGACCCAGAAGGAAATGATCATAAGAAGAGTGATTTTCTTTGGCATCCGTGTATTAATAGACCACACTATCGCCAGGAATCTGCAACAGGGTGAGTACAGTACTGTCATGTTGAAGCACATGGCACATAAAATGTACCTTTCTAATTCAGCCAAAATAAAGAAAAAAAGTAATTTGTGCGAATCTCCCTTCTTAGGTTGTAAAGAACTCTTCAATAAACCCTCTCGGGCAACACTCCGTGATAGTTCTAGACAGGATCTCAAAGTTTTGAATACCTTCTCCGCCTCCATCATCAGTCACATCCGAAACGTTCGGCTCCTCTCCAGAACGGAAAAGAATTTGTTGTTCCAGAGGATTTCATTGAGTTTAGTCGCCGTGACAACTTCAGGTAATGATTTATTCAGGACAATTGTTATTTAAACACGAGTTTGTGCGGTTAAATATTATGCCATTAGTTTCACAAGCCAATTTTCGTTTGACCATTCGAAGCTTAGGCAAATTATATTTAAAATTCAGTTGTCTTGAAGAAAACACGTTACCTCTCCATTATAAAAAATTGTCGGTTGATGCTATTTAAGTAAGTAATTGCTAAGTATTCTGTGAATCATTGTTCACCATTAAAGCATGTGGTTTCCACTGTGTTTTAATGGTCACAATCACGTCTTCTGGGTTGTTGCGCCCTGTAGTCCGGTAGAGGTGAACCGGCGGTTCAGAGATCCTTGCTGCCTCCATCATCGAAGGGATGAGTAAGCCGTGCCAACCAACCCGTGCGAGTGGAAAACTGTGAAGTTAGGGCTAGCGCGCAAGAGCGGTTTTTTCCGCCGCAGCGGTAAAACTGCCGCAATCGCAGATTCTTGTTGTCCGTGCACGGGGACGGTGAAATCAGCGTTTTCTTTTCAGTTGGGAGCTCGATTTTGTGGAGTGTGCTCTAGGCTGATAAGTCGAGGCATGGAATTTGTTGAAACTGACGCTGTGTGCGCTCGCTTCCTACTGAAACAGTGCATTCAGTCAATACTGCAGATAAACCGCCAACCAACCAAAAAGCTAACTCAGGACGGAGTCCCTTGCTAGGTAACGGAATTCCTGCGTACGAGACGCATTGCTGGAAATGGTAACAGAGCCTTGAAACTAAAACTGGAATTTGCTTACGCTAACAGGGGTCTTTGTCGTGGAGGGAGTCTCGACTATTCAACCTGGGGCCCGTTGCTGCTGATGTCCTTTGTTGAAAAGATCTTGGTTGGTTGGTTCTCTGGTGTTTGAACCCAGAGAGGGTGGGGCCGCTCCCTCTGAAGGCCTCTGCGGTTTGGGGGGAAGATCACTTTAGCTGAAGACCTCCGTGATTGGGGGTAGCGGGCCGCGTCCCTCTTGAATTATACCCTGGCCGTCTCTTCAGGGACAGCATCGGCTGGCCCGCTAAACATCAGTCACCCTCGGTTGCCCTGTCAACCCTCGTTTGGCACAAGTGTCTCTCGAGTTGGTCCAAACCGCTCGTGCGCTCAGGGTCTTACAGGAATCCGGCCGTTTATGGAAGAATTTAACTCTAACCAGTGGGGACTGGTGTCGGAATCAGGCGATGGCGTTGGAACCAATAGGAGAGTGGGGGCGTGTCGCAGCGTGGGAGAGAGAGAGAGAGAGACGGAAAGAGGTCCGATAACCTCAAATCCGGCTCTACTTTTATGGACTGCTCTCGAGGTGCTTCGCCACCCACGGGGCCAAGACACTTCCGAGATTGTATTCCTTGGGGATATTTTTACGTAATGCTCCCCCATCCAACCGTAACCGCAGTTTTTATTTATCCTCTGCGGCCTTCCCATTCATTGGGGCCTAGACCCGTGAACTTCCTGTTTCTGGAGCTCTAGCATCCGGGCTTTCTATTCTGTGCCTCGGCCACCAGGGCTACCAGGGATTTAGAAATCCATTTCTGCCCTTGAGGGGTCTCGACAAAGACACACTGGACCTAGACTGTTCCTCGCTCGTAGGTTCTAAGTGCCTCACTTCGGTCATTTGGTGACGGTGGGCCTTCCAAAAACGCCCATCACTAGACGTTCACTGCGAAGATATCAACTGGAGTGTTTGCCGAAACGTTGGGTAATTCTTAATATGTCACGCGACTCAATCCCGAAAGCCAAAGTTAACCGAGACTTGGATTATTAATTCACTTAATCCGAATGCCATCTCACAAATACAGAGTGTCTCCGAAAGATGCTGACGTGTGTAATGTTTCTGTGTAGACATCTTTCCTGGGACATTCTGTATAATTTTGTATCGAGCTTTGTTATAGCGAAATCTTGGCTGCAGCGTCACAATCACTATGGAACCAATTAAGTCCAATGTAAGATACGTGTTTTCTGCCTCACTTGCAACGTTATACACTCTCATCGATTCCAATTATGGTTTCTAAGAAACTGACCATTATGACATCTTAGCTAGAAATACCAACAAACAGAACCTCACAAACAATGTCTCTGCCCACCCCTCACCCCTCGCGACAGGAGAGCCATGCGGAAAATCTGGTTTTATTTGTTTGATTAATAAATTCAGGTACCCAACATACTCTATGGAATTTTGCTGCGTCTAGTGTAGGACAGCCCAACTGTACCAATTGTCATATATTTAAATTAGAACGTTTTGAGTATGTAATTTTTTCATTGTTAATTTATAAATGTTGTTTTACTTGTATCTGAAATGAAATATCACAAGACAGTACATTACGCTTTAGTCCTACATGCCTACATTTCGTCTTGAAAACATATTTATTCGTTTTTACGTTAGATTCAGCCCAATCGGTTTAAACGACACTTGTATATAACGTCATATATTGTTAAGTCTCTTTCGAGACGTTTTTTATGTATATAGGGGAGCCCAGGGTAGAACGGGGCAGAAATTCATATTTAAAAAAAAACTGTAGCTCTTAGAACTAAACTAATAACTCGTTATAAATTTCAAATAGACAATTAATCCACACAGGGTTCCTCCGTGTGTTTGTCTTTATTATTGTCCCTTCCACATGCCTCCAAAGATTAAGTTCCCCGTTCTGCCCTGGGCTCCTCTATAAGTCTACACATATATATATATATATATATATATATATATATATATAAATATGCACTCTCCTAGCTTCTAGGATTAAACACGCAAACTCCGAATAACACGTGTGGAAACTGTACAGTCTTTGCAATCTTGCTTGCAACAAAGGAACAGTCAGTGCATCGAACATTTATCCTGCGGAAATAGCTCATCCGAAGAAACCTTTCAAGTCATGGGGACACTCCATATTCATCCGGAAATACCTCAATTACTTCTTCTAAAGTTGGTCTGAAAATTTGTAAGAGCCGCTTGTGTTAACGCCTCGTAGGTCGCCAGTGCTCAGTTGCTAATCTCTAAATCGTACTAAACAAATATTTTTTTAAAAAAATCGTAGTGCAAGGTTCGCGCTTTTGAAAGCCCGGTACTTGTCAACAGACAAGAAAATTCTTCTCGCAATACTTCTGTGCAAGTTCATGTCTAATACCGTACTAATATCACGTGACATTAGGCTAACGATATCTGGAAACGAAGTATAAAGGAGAATTAATGCAATTTGTAAACTCCGTCTGTTTAACTTTGCGTTAGTTAAAAGAAGGAGGTTCACTGAGGCCTTTTATGTGGGCTAATATACGCCAGTGAAATTGGTGTGGTAGAGTCTACGGAGGCTACTCACCGCTCTACGGAAATAATGCTGAGTGTGATGGCTGTGACTGCCACCGACATGTTGGCTACGAAGTTGCTAAAGCGGCAGTAGGATTTGCCGAAGTACAAGTCGCTGAAACAGAGTTCAAACATGGCCGTAACAACTGTCCGGAACTGAAGTTACATACAATTTGTGGTTCAAGAAGAGAAGTTCCAAGATGGAGACTGAAGGGTACCAATAAACTATGTTTTTTCAGACAATTACATTGTGAGCTGTCTAGCCACACACTGGAAAACTACCTTGAAATAAACTAAAAACGCATCCTTCCAAAATCAATTAATCATTCATGATAATTAGACCCTCTGAGTCAATATAATTAAAAAATGTCGTTACTGACTGACACTTTTCGTAATCCATTAGGCTATAAGAACCCTTCTTAGAAGTCAACAACGCAATACTTCATGCTTGTTACATAACTCCGTAGCTCGCGACAAAACCTGGAATTAGGACACGACATAAAGTCCAGTTAGTCACAGAGATTTGTGTTTGTTTTTAACAGTTGCAGGAATGTCCTTGTGAGTGGCATTTTGCTTAATACGTTTTCTTTCTGACTTCTGAATCCTGGCGCAACGCTCTATGAACTTTTATCCTTTAATTTTGTGCTGGCATGTTAATTAATCATTGTCTAGCTGGTCTGTCTTTTTCCATCGTGTTCGAATGAAACTGCTGCCTTTTTTTAAAATATTGCGACCTCGGCCGATAATGGCGCTCTTTACTAACTCCACAAAGCAGAATCCACATCGAGAAGCTAGTAGTCGTTCGGTTTCTTATTGAACCCGAAGTTTCATTGCCGTATTCGCGAGAGCTAGCCTACTTCTTGCATTGCTCATAATTTCCTTCGTGCGATCTTGAAAATATGAAATCAATTACCACACTTCCCTTATCCGTCTACTTACTTCCTGAATTAGCCTCATCTAATGTAATAAGACGACGAACGACTTCGGTGAATTTGAACGTATTGGACAGGAATTGGTTAATTGGAACAGGAAAGGTCTCAGACCGTACAGCCGGTGTCGCTGGCTGGAATTGAACAGTTACTCACCTGTTGAGAGAATACACAAATCTGAACGGGCTGAAGAACACAGCTAAGGGCAGTTGGGCAAAGCACATGTTCGCCAAAAGTAAGTTCGTGAAAGATTGCATCCTGAGAAATCCTGGAACACAGAACAAAAGAGTGTCACACGGCGGTGTCTGAAACTATTGACAGGACGCGGTCTATCACCAAAGAGATCTTACAGAAAATACTTACAACCACGCACATGATTGGCATCAGATGACAAGACAGGTTATGTTGCGTGACATTTAGCACAACAAAGGTTGACGTATTATTACCATGGCAATATTAGGATGATAATCTTAGGAAGAATGAGATGTGAGGAGCATGTAACACGTATGAGGAAGGTAAGAAATGCTTGGAGAATTTTGATTCGAAAGCCTAACGGAAGTGACCACTTGGAAGAAGGTAAATTATGTCAAAATTAATATTAAATATTGTGGGAAGACGTAGAATGGATTGATCTGGCTCAGTTGTGGCCAATTCCGCCACTTCATGTGATCACAGTAGTGAACACTAAGATAAAGTTTTGGGCGGGAGATTTCTTGACTGTCAGAGCGACTATCAGTTTCTCAAGGACGAATTTATTCCATGTGGTTAATTATTTCTATGTGTGTGTGTGTGTGTGTTATAGGTAGTTATTTTAAAATATGCTTCTTCTTCTGACAAATTTTATGAATGAATAATTATAACACAACTGAGTAAATATAAGCCAGTATATCTAGTAATATTTAATTTGACAGTGGCTGACGGACCATACTGGAACATATTATAGTCTACGATGACCTAAATTGAACAGAAAGCGTTATAAATTTAACGATGATTAATTTACTAACTTATTAGGTACTAAACTCTTTAACCTAGTTAAATGAAAGCTGATGGTAAAAGAGTTGGTGACAGTGGATAAAGAAAAGTGACAGAAAAACATATTTCAGACGTGAAAGGACGCAGTTTCTGCACTTTTAACTCTGCTGTTGGCGTGAAAATAATTCAATTCAATTCTTTATTATTTTTGTGCTGTATCAACAGCCTGATGGTCAATTACAGATAAAGCACAGAGATAAACTCACGAACACAATAAAACATAAAAGGTAAAACAAGCAGAATATAAAAATACATTAGTACAGAGGAATACACAAGAAAATTATATCACTAACCATAAAAATATTTTCACCAAGCATTTATTAATAACCTAATTTATACTGGCATTAATCTCACATTATTCGGCATATGAAATGAAGCTAATGCACTGTATCGCATTAATAAACAAGCACAGAAGATGCCCAATTTGCCGAATCGTGAACACGTAATAGAGAATTAAAAGTGAACACATGGCAGATGGAAACACAAGATATACTTTGAGTTCAGGGTAATCAAGATTTTATTTCAGATACTGTAACATTTTAGAGACTTTAGGCCTCATTATAATGAACAAGAGAGACGTAAGAGAATAATACTTTTGCAACAAGCATTAAATTAAGCCACCAATTCTTCTTCAGCACCAATAATTTAAGCCATAATTATTTTCCATTTCAATTGTTGGAAATTTTTCTCTGAATATTTTTAATGTCTTGTAACCATTAGAAAAATCACCAATTTTTTTCAGTGTTTCTGATAATAAGCAAGTCTCACTTGCTTTATTCTATAATCGCCCGTAATCTTTCTTTTACGCCGTCCAACCTAACGATTTAAAAATCATGTTAATAAAATTAGTAAAATCGTTTTGTCTTTCACCCTTTTTTAAAACAAAAAATCAACCTTATTGCAAAGATCGCCATTCTTTATCAAGAGATTAAACAATACGAAGTGTGTATTAATGTAATTTATGGAATCCAGGGAATGCTTTTGTCCTGTAAACAATTCGAAGTCCTCTATGTAAATGCCCTCTACTATCCAGCTATTGTTCAGTCAAATCAGCATGGATTAATATCTTGTGTTTATAATGCTTATTATATCAGAATTCTTTAAGAACAAAATAAAGCATTCCGTCTATTAACCTTTATAAATCTGTTTTATTATGTTATGCATGAATTAGACGCAGTTATTTGATGTTTTACAAGTTATTTTTGCAATACTTCATAATTGTTTGAGTTCATATCAGTGTTCTCCTTTCCTCGGTATTCCCTATTCAGTCCATACAACGAACGCTTCTATTATTTTCATATTTATTAATTTAATTTATTTCGTTGCTGTAAGTCACAAGCGTTATAATTTCTCTCTCTAAAGCAAGATATTCTCTTAAAAGTCGAATGTTACTCGGCTTGCCCAAGAATACTTCACATTCTTCATGGAATCCGAAGGTTCATCACCGAGTTCACACAGGCCTGCCACTGGACTCTATCTTAAGCCTGCTGCATCCAGTTCGCTTCATCAATGTCTATCTCCCTCAAGTCCATCTTAATGTTATCCTTCTACCTACGCCGAGGTCTTCCCAGCGGCCTCCTCCCTTCAGGTCTCCAAACCAGTACCTTGTAAACAACCCTCCCTTCCACCATGCATGCCTCATGTCCTGCCCACCTCATCCTCCTCGATTTAATCACCCAGACAGTATCAGGTGAGGAGTAGATGCCGTGAAGCTCATTATTATTTAAAGTTTGTCCACGATCTGTCTCCCTCCCTTCTAGGTCCAAATATCTTCCTCAACACTCTGCTCTCAAAGACCCTCAATGTATGTTCCTCCCTCAAAGTAAAACACCAAATTTCGCACTCATACAGTACAACTGGAAAAATTACACATCGCTTGGCAAGCCGAATATACAATCGACTTTTCAAAGAATTTCCTGCACTATACAGTGAATGTATATCGAATTTCAGGGTCACGTTAACAAATGTTGACTTTTCCAGTTAAGTAATGAGTCAGAATAAATGACACATGACTCTTTTGTTGCATGCTACCAATGCTTAAACCTTAACATTTTGCCTTTCTTTGCAGTTTTTATTGATACTGCTGTGTTATTTTCAGTCTATCCATTAAGGTACAGTACAGGCTCGATTTTAGTCACGAATTTAAATTCCTGTACCTCATCTTTTTCCTTATAGTCGATTACGATTTCTACGTCAACCACAAAACCTGTGACATGTTTCAGATTCTCTTCAAATTTGTGCGTAATGTTCGTAATTCTGTCCAGGAGCCGGGGAATATGATTTTATCACTTTCCTTTGAAGGCAGGTTTTCTTTTGTGAACTTTGACTGGTGCTTTAGAATTTAAATTATATAAATATTAGTTTATATCTTAATTGCGTCATGTTTGTGTTTTATTGATACAATAATTTATTTACCGTCTATACTCAAACTTAAAAATGTTGTTTAAAATTACTTAAAATTATAACATTTTTTCATTAGATACTAGATCTTGTTACATTTTGTATTGACGACATGTTTCGATGTGTATTACATCATCATCAGGTCTATCAATTTTAAAAACTGTTTTAAAAACTGTTGCACATCTTGCTTTGCGTATATTGATTTGTTTGATTTTTAAGTCTCTTCCTTTAAATTTGAAGGTTGTGCTTGGATGTTTTATATCTGTAAAATTAATTTTCAAATCGTGATTTTGGATATTGACATAGGAAATATAATAATTTATTATTTAAAGAGTTATTACGTAATATAACGTAATACAATGTAAAAGAATCATAATAAATAGTAGTAAAAGGTAGTAAAACATACCGGGTTGTAAGTGATGTGTTGTGTGTCCGATATTAAGGGACGGTAGATTGCAACTGAGCTGTGTGTGTCGCGTGTGGCTATATATATTAATAAAAAATATCAAACAAAAATTACAACAAAATAAACTAACAATTACACAGGCAGATAAAGGTAAAACCATCATAATACTCTCTATAGAACAATACCAAAAATACATTACTCAATTTATAAACAAAAATGAATTCACACAACTAACACAAAACCCAACACCAAAATACCAAAAGGAAATACAAAAAATAACCCAAAAATGTAATAACATTTTTAACCCTCCCAAAACACAATACTATAACCACAGCGCTACCGCACCAATCATCACAGGACAAATTAAACTACACAAGAACCCATATTCTATCAGACCATTAATAAATTGGACATCAGCCCATGCATATAAAATAGCAATAAAAATAGCAAACATTTTAAAAGAATACTGTAATCTACCAAATACGTTTAACATAACAAATTCTATTAAATTAATAAATGAAATCCAACAATTAAATTTTCATAATAATAAAAATATACAAATTTGTTCTTTTGACATCAATAATATGTATACAAATATTCCAACAGTCATGCTACGAGATATTGTAAGAGATATTCTAAATAGACAAAATATAAATACAGATCTAATAAATGAAATTACAAATATAACTAATATTATCATTAACCAAAATTATTTCCAATTCAACAATGAATATTGGAAACAAGAAACAGGATTACCCATGGGAGCTCCCACCTCGAGCATATTATCCGAAATATTCTTGCAATATCTCGAGCATGATTGTATAGTAAATATATTAAACAAATATCAAATCAAATACTACAGTAGATATGTTGATGATATACTCATGATTTTTGATGCAAAAAATACAAATATAAAAAATGTTTTAAATGAATTTAACAACATAAACCAAAATATACAATTCACTTTAGAAACAGAACAAAATAACAAATTAAATTATTTAGATCTAACTATAATACGAAACAAAAATAATTTCGAATTCAAAATATACAGAAAACCTACAAATACAAGCACCATAATTCATGCCTCTTCATGCCATCCAAATGAACATAAACAAATGGCTATCAATTACTTAATAAACAGAAAAAATACATATCCCATAACCACAATAAACAAACAAATTGAATGTAACATAATAAAACAAATTCTAATAGAAAACGGATATAATAATTACGAATTAAAACCCAAAAATAAAATAAACAATGTAAACAACATAAATGAAAACGAAAATGAAAATATACAAAACAAATGGGCCACATTCACATATATAGGTAAAGAAACCAAATATATAACAAAAATATTTAAAACAAATAACATAAAAATAGCATTTAGAACAAAAAACACAATAAAAAACATCTTGAAACAAAAGCCACAAATAGACACAAAAAATCAATATGAACAACTAGGCATATATAGGTTAAAATGCAATGATTGCCCGTTAACCTATATAGGCCAAACCGGACGCACTTTCAGTCAAAGATATAAAGAACATATAACAGCAATTAAACACAATAAAGACTATTCAGCATACGCAAAGCATATATTAAACACGGGACATGCATACAACAAAATAGAACAAACAATGGACATTATAAAAATAGTACAAAACAAACGACACAGAGACACAGTAGAAAAATACCATATACAAAGAACACATAAACAAAATATTGCATTAAACGACAGCAACATCTACGCAAACAACCCAATATTTAATGCTCTACAGTCCATCGACCCAACCCCCTGAACAACTTTCACTCAATATATATAGCCACACGCGACACACACAGCTCAGTTGCAATCTACCGTCCCTTAATATCGGATACACAACACATCACTTACAACCCGGTATGTTTTACTACCTTTTACTACTATTTATTATGATTCTTTTACATTGTATTACGTTATATTACGTAATAACTCTTTAAATTAGTAAATTATTATATTTCCTATGTCAATATCCAAAATCACGATTTGAAAATTAATTTTACAGATATAAAACATCCAAGCACAACCTTCAAATTTAAAGGAAGAGACTTAAAAATCAAACAAATCAATATACGCAAAGCAAGATGTGCAACAGTTTTTAAAACAGTTTTTAAAATTGATAGACCTGATGATGATGTAATACACATCGAAACATGTCGTCAATACAACATGTAACAAGATCTAGTATCTAATGAAAAAATGTTATAATTTTAAGTAATTTTAAACAACATTTTTAAGTTTGTGTATAGACGGTAAATAAATTATTGTATCAATAAATATTAGAATTTATATTTATAAATTCAACTTACTCAGAGTGATCCACGTGACTGCAGTGTTGCCAACAATAATTATTAACAGCATGATGACAGTGAAGACACCCCATAACAGTACTGACCACCAATTAAGCTCGCAATCCTCACACGACGAAACTGTTGTGCTGGCAGAATCTGTCATGACTTCGGCGTATCGGAAGATTCGTTCCAGGGAGCTGACGACGAATAAATAGCTCCTTCTCGTTCTTAATCACCGCACTAGATGGTGGTGAGTGAGGTGCAGCACCCCTCTGCCTTGCTTCTACCCCCGGATAAAAATCAATGGTAACCATTGGACACGAGCTCAAGTGGAAGGCAGAGCAGGCGCAGAGAGTAGACGAAAAATGTTCTGTCCCTGTCAATTATGAACCCCGATCGTGAGCCCACAGTCAGAGTACTGAATTACACAGCTGATTAATTATATACAAAGAAGACTCAACATAAATTAATTACATTTCGTTTTATTCGGATCAGTAGCATTGAATTCTGGATTCCCACACTAAGCCCTGAAATCTTTTCTTCTGACTTTCACATACGAAACTTTACCGCATCTCAGTCTGCCCACATTTCGAAACAGCAAAATAACGGCACAGCTCAAGTTCTTTGACGACCCTGAGACCGCAGGATCGTCGGTTTTTGTGTAATAACACGAGAATAATTCACCCGTCTCCTTCATAAACTCGTGTAACAGAGAAAAAACATGCAGCTTAGTATGAAATCAATACAGTCACATACGTGATATTGTTCAACTTATTTCCATTTACACAGTCGTTGATTGTATTATATTTCCGTTTTATTATTTCAACAAATATTACTGGATTTAACGTACGTCTGTCACCTTCAAACTGTACGAAGTATCAAAAGCCTGAATATGACAAATAGAAGGCGAAACTCACTCCTCTTTGCTAAATTAAGGCTATTTAACAGTTCTGAATATGGGAGTAACAATTCTGTATTATACCGAGTGTCGGGTTTGGTTCAAGATTAGGCCCCTATTGGACAAAGCCGTCAGCACCCAAGATTTATCCATACACAAAAAATGTGTAACCAACAATGTTTATACATCTGTGATATCACACTGCACATTTCACGGGATAACACATTTATGTGTTAGGACTATAACATGACAAATACTAAATCAAGAAATCAAAAGTATAATATACTGTGGTCCTAAGAAAAGTCGTTAGAAAATTTAGATTTTGTAGTGATGTGGCACTTTTGCATCCATAACGTTTGAATGTCTCTCTAAAAACAAGGGAAAAACGTCTCGGGGTCCCAATGGTTGAATTTAGACACAATTTGGTACAATTGTACACTATGGGAGACCGGGAAAACCTGATTTCGTGTAAAGTCGGGCTGTCTTCAATAACAGCAGATGGCATTGCAGATCCATTGTCGTTCCATTTGGATCTTAAAATAGGCAAAAAACAAATGTCGACTCAGTAAATCCATATTCTTATTGAAAGTAACGAAACTAATTTTAGTTTCTAAGTTCGCCGAACTGCCAGTGTGTCAATGCAAATTACTGTCATCGATAATTTGTATACAACCGACATTTTGTTTGATCGCTACTTCCCTCTCGAAGCTTCTGCCCGAAATTCCCCACTGCCTTAATAATGTCATGGGGAAGGTCGGTTACACTGCCTTCAACGTTTGAAATGCCACCAAATTCTACTCTTCTGTTTCTTGCTGATCTGTTTGCAATTCTTATAAACACTTTACTGACCTGCTGGTGGAGTAGCGCTAGGTGTCGTGAAAGGTTACAACAAATTATGAATAAACATTGTAAAAAATGGTTTCGCTGCTGCTTGTGATTGGTCATGAAGCAGCCTTCGGGGTAGCGTCTCGACACGTCCAATTCAGATAGTGCCGAGGCCCGCAAATTCACTCTCTCTTCCACGTTTGGGCCCTTCAATCGGTGTCCGAAGACTCTTAATGCAGTTTGTTCTTGAGATACCACATTACATTTTGTATGATTTGAGGTTTTAATAGCGGTGAGTATGAAGATTTCTGTCTTCTGTTGTAGTATAGTAGATGTTAACCAACGTTTCTGAGGTCATACTGCCTCCGTCATCAGGGCGATCGCAGTATGACTTCTGAAACGTTGGTAAACATCGACCAGACTACACAGCGCAACAACCCAGAAGACAGAAATCTTCATACTCATCGCCCTGATGATGGAGGCAGTACGACCTCTGAAACGCTGGTAAACATCGACCAGACTACACGTCGCAGCAACCCAGAAGACGGAAATCTTCATACTCATCGCCCTGATGATGGAGGCAGTATGACCTCTGAAACGTTGGTAAACATCGACCAGACTACACAGCGCAACAACCCAGAAGACAGAAATCTTCATACTCATCGCCCTGATGATGGAGGCAGTACGACCTCTGAAACGCTGGTAAACATCGACCAGACTACACGGCGCAGCAACCCAGAAGACGGAAATCTTCATACTCATCGCCCTGATGATGGAGGCAGTATGACCTCTGAAACGTTGGTAAACATCGACCAGACTACACAGCGCAACAACCCAGAAGACAGAAATCTTCATACTCATCGCCCTGATGATGGAGGCAGTATGACCTCTGAAACGTTGGTTAACATCGACCAGACTACACAGCGCAACAACCCAGAAGACAGAAATCTTCATACTCATCGCCCTGATGATGGAGGCAGTGTGACCTCTGAAATGTTGGTTAACATCTACCAGACTACACGGCGCAACAACCCAGAAGACAGAAATCTTCATACTCATCGCCCTGATGATGGAGGCAGTATGACCTCTGAAACGTTGGTAAACATCGACCAGACTACACAGCGCAACAACCCAGAAGATAGAAATCTTCATACTCATCGCCCTGATGACGGAGGCAGTATGACCTCCGAAACGTTGGTTAACATCGACCAGACTACACAGCGCAACAACCCAGAAGACAGAAATCTTCATACTCATCGCCCTGATGATGGAGGCAGTATGACCTCTGAAACGTTGGTTAACATCGACCAGACTACACGGCGCAACAACCCAGAAGACAGAAATCTTCAGAAAGCTTCATGCTGCAGACACGTGCAGCGAGACTCGGCATGTTCCTTTTCTGTGCGTCAAGACTGAGACATCAGTACTCTAGTAACAGCACCAGTGTACGTTATCGACATGAGTGAAGAGTAAACAAATATTAAGATAGTGCAGACGGTTGAGAAATTCCCGGTAATATACGATTATTCGACCCCGGGCCACTCAAACAAGGACGAGGTTGACAAAGCTTGCGGTTTCAAAAGAAGTAAACATAGATGGTAAGTGCACTGATTAATTTTATTTTAATGAGCTAATGACTGAATTAACTGTTATACACACTGAGCATAAGCTCGTTTCGTACAAGTCTGCTCTCACTCACACATAAAACTGGACGACGTCATGTAATCAACTAGAGAAGATGTGATAAGACGCAGACACGTGCTGCTTCGGTGTGCGGACTCGAGTCTGAATCACGAATGAAGCAAGAATGCGTCTTTTGTCTCATGTCTTTATGCTTGTCTTGACGCAGTTTGTGTGCGGCCGCCCTTAGGAAAACAAGCCGGCACAATACCCACGGACTTGTCTATCGCTAAGCTTTTACGTGCTTCCCTGCGTCACAAGTACCAATTTTTAATACGTGACTAATGTAAATGTTCTCCTCCAAACTAAGACGAAGTGCATAATTATAGAATTGCGCTGCTGCTCAATGTTTTCACTTAATGACAATGTTCCTTCTTGCCATGACAACAAACGTCACAGAATTGATTTCTAACCACATTCGAAGTCGCAGGAGACTTTTCTCTCTCCAACTGCAGCTTCTGACATCTGATTCTTTATGACAGACGCTTGGTTTACAGATGACGACCTTGTCGACAGTGGCTTTCAACGTACCGAGTTTAATAAATGTTTCAGAATACTGCCACATTAATCCATCGGTCCCTCCATTTTAAGTAAAACTATAAATTTTGCTGTTGTGGGCATTTAACTCCGTAATTCCGAGCAAAAATTTTTTGCGTTTGTCTACCTGTCGAATTATTATTCCGGAACCAATTGATCTATTTTCATCAAACTCTATGTAAAAATTACAACATTGGGAACTTATGTTCTTGATTAGATTTCAGGTACGAAGGAGTTTCTATGTTTGTAGTAATATTAAGATGGTCCTTACAAGGCAGAGACTTGAGAGTTGGTCCAGTTTTAACACTGAAATTCCTGTTGTAGCGCCGTGTAGTCTGATACACGATTACCACCTTTTCAGAAGTACCAGTTCTCTCCAGATTACGCGGCGCTAGAACCCGGAACATTGGCGTGAAAACTTTAAATGCAACTTAGTTCTAAAACTACCCTTCAATCTGAAACTCCGACTACTGTTTCCACTCTGCAGTTGTATACGCGTGGGTGAAATTACACGTGTCGTAGCGCTCGGCTTGTGCAACAGGTTCACACCACGTGTGAACGAAGAGAAAAACATGACCCAGCTTCCTTCTCTCTCTCCCTCCCTCTCTCTGTGGTGCAGGATATTCATTGGAGAAAGTCGGTTTTATACTCGGCTTGTGGAACAATTGCCCAACTGATGATTCCCAATAATTTTAATGGCATAAGGAGTCAACCTGGCCAGAAGAATGTTGGGTAATTATTGCAGTCAGTCCTATAACTCATTTTACATGTTGGCGCAATAATAGATTCCTTCCGCTTCTGCGCATTGGCTCCTTATTCCACACAGCGCAGACTAGTGATTTTGCTAGAGAAGGACAGTAGATGCTATGGGTGTGATGTGGGAGAGAGATAGACAACCCGACAGTGACTCGGACGGCACAACAGGTGGGCTGACCAACTAAAATCAATAACGTATGATCTGAAGCTTTCGCGGCGAACGAGCCAGTTACTTAAATGAAGAAAGCAACTCCACCTGACACGGCTGGTAACCCAAGAAGAATTCATTATTAAATCAATAATATTTTAATGCATTGCATTGGAACCTGTTATTATTATTCTTCTTCTTCTATTTCCGGTTTAACAATGTTTATACATTTTCCGGTACCCTTTTACAGTCCGTTGGCTTGATCTATAGACATTCGGTAGGACTCCTTGGACGAGGGATCGGCCCGTCGCAAGGCCTCTACCTGTACACAAAACAGCACAGCACAGCATCCATGGCTTGAGTGGGATTCGAACCCACGGTCCCAGCGACCAAGCGACACAAGGCCCACGCCTCAGACCGCGCGGCCACAGCGGACTCCGGAACCTGTTATTTAAATATGAAAAACGGGTCCTCAAGGAATTCACACATTCATTGAAACAGAAATATTTTCATTTTAATGCGGGAGTCTTAAAAGCTCCTAATACTGGTTTTACGAGTTGAAATCTGTAATTGTAAAGTGAAGTGTTTTCTTTGAGGTAAGGACTAAATTCTAAACAATTATTTAGACGAGCAATGCCGGAATGCTAACAAGAGTTCATTTCGCGCTTGCGACTGGTTAAGTCGATCAAGGTTTTCCGTGGTTTTCTTCGGTCCTCGAGCATGATAACCAAATTGTGGGTCTTGTTGGTATATTGCTGTGTTTATTTATTAGTTTGTTTGTTTTCCTTCTACCTCATACGACGAAAAACCTAATTGATGGAGACCAAACAGGCAACAGGTTCTATGTAAAACAGATTCGCTATCTTATAGCAAATTTCTTATATGATTTGAGGTTTTCACAGCGGCGAGTATGAAGTTTCTTATAGTTGCAAGAGATGTATCCTGCCGTGTGTTGATAGTTTGGTTGACAGTCCATCTGCACAGCAATTCTTATTATAGTTTCAATGTTTATTAAGAATCCATTACATGTTTCGATCTACACTGTTCATCTTCGAAACTAACAAATATGACTGAAAATGTCTCCACGTGTTTTCTGTTACTGACGTCACCACGTAATGCGATGTCAACCTAAAATTTCTTATACTTGTCTTTATTTAGCAGTAATGGGTTATCTGACAGGTCTATACTAGTAAAAGATATAGATAGTCCTTTGTCCCGGTGAGATCTTCCCACGATATTTTTGTCATCAAGGGCATAGAACGCCATTACAGTTTTCGTTTATAACTCGCTTTTTATCATGTGTATGAACGATTTTGCGATACTTTGTGGTACGTGGGTGAGTTCTAGAAACTATCGCCTTATTCCTTTAGCTTGAACACATTTACGTGCTAAGGGGTGTTTTATTTAGGCCAGCTGGAGACGTTCAACATCCCCAGACTGTGTGCAAAACCCGACGCTCGATTTTTCAACAATCAAACAGAAATTAAAATACGTATTACAATCATAAATTCCGTTATTATATAAACTGATCACCGACAGTCTCAATCTGCATATTCATACGATTTATCCTTAGATTCGTTACATCTGTAACACATAGATGGCTATGATTCACAGAACTTGACGAGACACGTCCATCTCCGAGAAATACAGTCCTTAATACACGCTCAAATTGTCAATTACCAGCGTCCGCGAACACCCAAGTTTCACGGCCCCGTTCACGAGAGACCATTTTCTGAATCTGAACCACATCTATCCAGTCGCTTAAGAGACACATATTACATGCAATGTACAAATTGATTTTGAATGAGGTTTTACGTCTCCTAAAATATGTTACGTGCAAGAAATCTTTCTGTTCTGTATTCTGTCGACGTCAACTGTTCTTGTGATATGGTGAGAAAGTTCTGTCTGTGTTATTTTATTACTTCTTAATGCAAATGAAATTATCAGAAGACCTCGGAAAGAAATGTCACGTTCAAACACGAAGTAACAAAAATCACGCACACCTTAACTTCTGTCCATGGAACTCAAAGCGAAATTATAATTTGAAAATACCAAAATCGTGTAACGAGTGTGCCATTCACATCGTCAAAGTAACTGTAGAAAAATATTCAAACATTTTAAGTCCGAACACGAAATAGTTTTTAACTCCATGGAGATAAATTAAAATTCAGGCAAAAAATATTAATGGCATATCCTCTGATACTTCATTAAATTATTATATTTTCTGGTAATTTAGTGATATTTCACTATCCCAAGTTCTGTTGCCGTTTTATACCCGGTTAAACGTCTCGTAATACCTCCGATCAAATATTATTTTAAAGTTGCGCGTCTCTGTCTATATGCAGAACAATATCCATATCATTCATACGTCATTAAGTTTTTGAATTTTTGTAGAATTCTGTAACATTCATTGCTACTACTAATGGAGATTTAACAGCGGAACAATTATTACGTTTAGTTCAAAAATGCTTATCTGGGAATAATAATTATTTATTAAATACAGACAATTAAAAATATGGAAGTAGTTGCAATTTAATACATACACACCGGTCAATGAGACGACGAATCTGGGACAAAAAATATCTAACATTTTACACACTTGTGAACAAAAACGCATTCGAATTTAAAACGTCGCGGCACACTGGTTGAGAAACGCTACAACGGAGACACAAAGTGGCCAGCCAATGAAGCAGAATCAGTCTTCCAGTTAAGCCCAATTTGACTAGTGCCCCACACTTTAGTAACTACTGTTTCCGTTGCGCACTGCAATCAACCTGACTTCAGAACACAACAAAAACAAAAGTACACATAGCTCTTCCTGTTATGCCTAAATTAACCTCATTTCAATACACAGTCTGCATCAGTAAATGTCTGCATTGGTCTTGTGTTGATTTCAGTGCTGCTTCTCATGCTGAATTTTGTTTGCGTGCATTACTGGGTTACATGAAATCCAACTCCTAAATCAACTCTCACAGCAGGGGTTCAGATTTCCTCCACCCGAGTTGTTCCAGACAAAATGCGCCCATAAGTACAAAGCATTAAATAATTACAAACGTGTAGAGTGAATCGAACCCCAGACTCTGCTTTTGCTACACCACATCCGTTGTTCATTGAACACGATGGAAGGTGAATTTAATCCGTACTCTCAAGGTCGTCCGGAGTGGGAACGCTTTCAAACGGAATGTAGTGAAAGCTATGCTATCCAAACTACATTAGTCTGCAAAATCAAAATAAACTAAAAGTTTTCATGACTTCTGAACATTAACCTTATTTTAAAATTTACATCGCATCAAATATTAGGACGAATCGCGATAGCAGCCAGCTTCATGTTCAGAGCAGCCCTTGGACCCATCCACACTCGTATGCAGTGAGTAAAGGAGCGTGAAACTTGCTACTAACGATCATATAGTGCAGGAACAAATTTACGTTTTACGTCACTCACCTGTTTTCTTCGTGTGATACTCCAAATGCATCCGTCGACAAATTACACAATTGTAATATCAGGATCATGTCACAAATAAAATGTGAAGACGTTAAAAATTCGTAGTAGCGCACACAATGCAAGACTTACTTCACGCACGGAAAAACATTTTAAATTACTTGCTTAAATAACACCTGAGGCACGTTTAACAAAGCATCTGAACTCTTCCAAAAATAAAATGATTAGATAAGAGAAACCACTCTTTAAACACACCACACGTGTAAATACGGACACGCTCACTGTCAGATGGGAAACAAACACTACGCACTAAATCAATGCACTGCCGCAGTGCATTGAACCACTCACTTCCGTCAACAGAAGGTAACTGGCGGACTTCCGCATAGCTAGCTACTCGCAGCGCCCGGAACTTAGACTTCCGATTGGACGAAGTGGAAGAGTTAGCTGACGAAATATGCCGAGTGTGAACATTTTGGTAGTCACACAGGTATAACACGCAGACGTAGATGAAAACTGAAACCAGTATCGTAGAACTGCGGAGAATAACATTCCTACCAACACTGACATGAAAGGGCATTGTAAGAAACTAACCACTATGCCAGCAATTTTGAAATAAACTGTACGGTCTACATTGCTTCCAAGAAACGTAATTTCGTATCTTGCAGTTTATTTGTACAATGCATGTCCATATAAACAGAGATTACGGAGTATAATGTAGTATTACATTTGCTTCAGAACCCTTCTCATTTTATACTTCACTTTGATGGATGTTGATCACCCAATACCCATTCGAGAGTCGTTAGTTCTGTAGCCGGTCAAAGATGGCAGCTCGACACAATTTAACTTCGTACTAATTTTATTCCATCACTGGTGCATAATCACGTTTCACATTTATCCATTTGTGATTCTGTACTACTTACAAACTTAGCTGATATCGGCATTTGGTTTATTACAGTGAGTGAAAACCCACTGCACTGCAAAAGTAAAAGGTCTGTCTTATTGCAAGGTTTAGTTAAAATCTCAAGTGATTTAAAAGAACTTATAGTGCCCCAGTTTTGATATTTTCTGTCACGCACTGGACAAACACCAGAGAGCGGCTACCAAAGTAATTTATATACATACATGTATAAATGCATACCTGTTTCACTTGGAGACGTTGCTTCTGCGACAGGAGTGAGGTACTGTACCTCGCTACTATTCTGGTTTCCGCAGAGAACCTCTTTAGTTGACTGGAAGTTTTCATGTTTCTTTCCAAGTGTCCAAAGGTGACCCCTGGAACATCAACCCTTTTTTTAAGCAGCCTTTTCTGCACAGTGATCCTGACATACCTGAGCTACATTATGACCAAAGGTTGTGCTCCTATGTGCTGTAATACAGCTCAACCCTTCCTCTTAAATGGATACACACCACCAACGAAAAAGCAGCTATGTAAAGGACACTCCACTGTGTTAACAACAATAATTTGAGCGTTATTCTTCCTCTTTCTCTTAAACCTCTGTCCTCCAAAACCTATACAATTCTGTATGCATGCCAAGAGTTCAAACTTCATACAAGTTTTAAGCAATTCTTTTCCAACCCTCACTTCTTCATAATCATGATTGCACTCTTGTAATTGTCTTAGTTGCACAAATAGTGACAAGCAAAAGCATTTGATTTCTTCATAAGGTTAAAGCGAAGGGTTAACGTTAGTACACAGAAAATGAGTTCCCCTGTACAAGCGCAAGGACAGTATGTTGTGGAATGGAGCGAAATTCAGCGGGGAGACATTTTACCTATGTTGACCCAACAGTTTGTTCCTTCAAGTTACATAAATGGTTTAGCATCTGGAGTTGAAGGACTGGGCTGCAGAGACGATCGGCCTCCTAGCTTGTTCCAGTGCCGCATTAAGTTGTTTCAAGAACGGTCAGAAACTTGGGGATCATTTGAACAGGAACATCCTTTAAATCAGATAAAGGCAGATGCAGCGTTTGTAAGCAAATTCAAAGAAGTTCTTTCTGTATCCATAATAGATGATAGGAAAATCTGAAATTCCCAGCCAGACCCTCAGGACAAGTTTGAACAGGATAGGTGCGAAGGAAAAGCAGAATGAAAGTTAATGAATAGTGAATGGTTCAGAGTAATAATCAATGAGTTACTGACCTGAGTTTGTCATTTGATGAAATCTCATATTTAATACGAATGTACAAATTAACACACACACACACACACACACAAGCAGGGACATATGTACCTACATTCTACATACAAGTTATATAACAATTATGTACACAATTTTTAAATGTGGAAATATGTTTTGTGGTCTTCTGGATTGTGACACTGTTTGCATCAACAGACCAGAATCCACCATTATTTATTTACTTATTTAGTGTTCTGTCTGAGGACAGGTCCATATGAACGGGATCCTTCCATCCTTTTCTCGGACTGGGACCTGTTCATATACGTTCTTGGCAGATGATCCAGAAGTGGTGTGCCATTGCCTTCTTCTGTGTGTGAATGGAGTAATTGTTGGGATGCCACGGAGGAAAACTCCGTGTTGCCTAGACCACGGCCTTGCCCAACACAAGTTATAAATTCGGGCACCGCCGGGAATCGAACCCAAGACCCCCAGGATTACAAGGCCAGCGTTCTAACCGCTAGACCACCTCATCTTATTATTATTTAGTGTTCTGTCTGACGACAGGTCCATATGAACAGGATCCTTCCATCCTTTTCTCGGACTGGGACCTGTTCATATACGTTCTTGGCAGATGATCCAGAAGTGGTTTGCCATTGCCTTCTTCTGTGTGTGAATGGAGTAATTGTTGGGATGCCACGGAGGAAAACTCCGTGTTGCCTAGACCACGGCCTTGCCCAACACAAGTTATAAATTCGGGCACCGCCGGGAATCGAACCCGAGACCCCCAGGATTACAAGGCCAGCGTTCTAACCGCTAGACCACCTCATCTTATTATTATTTAGTGTTCTGTCTGACGACAGGTCCATATGAACAGGATCCTTCCATCCTTTTCTCGGACTGGGACCTGTTCATATACGTTCTTGGCGGATGATCCAGAATCCACCATTACAGAGTTTTATTTCCTGTATAAAAATTAATTACATACAGTTTCATTTAGAATTATAATAAGTTGTCGCTACATACTTAAAGTAAAGGCAGTCTGTATAAGTGAACTGTACCTTGTCTGTAATTACCATAACAAATTTAAGGAGGAATTTTAATTTGAAAGGAAGCTGATGTTTTAACAAGTCATCAGTTTCATCAGTGGAATATGTATTGCAGATGTTACTGTATTAGCAAAGCTTAAGAAGTGTGTATGTAGTTTAGAAGAATTCAGAATTATGGAGTATGTTGTGCAGTTTTTTGATGTATGGTACGTGAAGGGAGGAAATATTTGTATACTCTCTGTTGAATATATTTAGTGTTCTGCAAATAGTTGGCAGATTTCTGCTACATTATTAACGTGGGTCAGATGTGGCACTTATGGTCGACATGCTTGGATTATTACTCATATTCTATTTAACATTCCATTCATTGTTTACTCTTTGTCTTTCATCACTCTGTATATGTAAATGTGTTTTCAGTTTACATCTGTTACAAATATATTAAATGGTTAAATACTTATTTGAATATAAGGAATCTCTCTTACCATTCCAGCTGGCCAGCATATTTTAAACTAACCATTAGGGTCAAGATTTTTGTTATGCATTTTCATGAATTGTAAATAAAATGTTTCAGGAATACTCGTATAGTATTTACATTGTTTTGCTGTAGTAAGTCTGCACAAATGTTCTTGATAATTATCATAAGGGTTTAAGAGGAATATTCTTTGGTCCACATGTGCGCTGAGAAACTTGATTCAGACTATTTGTGTAAATCATATGAGTAGTTATTTCTGGTAGCACCTTTTTTACAGGTAACAGTCATAAAGTGCATTTGAGATTTCAGATTATCACAGCAGTAGATTTGAAGATGACTGACTTCTGGAATGTTGCGCCATTTCATCTGATTTGCACTTACTGCTTCCATCATCAAGGTTATGATGATGGAGACAGTAAGCACCTCTGAAACACTGATAAGACAGAAATTTTCATACAGTGCAGAGTCAAATTATTTGTATTTTCATTTATTCAAACCATTTTCATGTGATCTTTTATCTAATTAAAGACAAATGATAATTATTTAAATTATTATGTCCCAAAAACAGACTGATGGACATCATGATAATACACACATACCAATTGAAGTGTGGGATATTAAAAGGAAAACATAATAATATATAACATACTTCTGACAGTGACAGTGAAGATGATGTGCCACTAGTGAACAGGTTTGGAACCAATGTCATTTTCTGGCAGAAGCATGTTATGCCACTGCAAGTGAGGGATTTTTGAGAAGAATTTGGGGCAAATATATCAGACACTTGTGAATCTCCTATTGATGTGTTTCATTGCATGTTTACAGATGACATTATAAATCATCTAGTGTTTCAAACAAACCTGTGTGCTACACAGAAGCAAGGTGGTGGCCTACAATTTCAACCAACAGATAACAAAGAAATGAAAAAAATTATTTCTATCAATATCCTTATGGGAATTAAAAAACTGCCAAGATATAAAGACTATTGGTCATCTGACGAAATGATTAGAGACACTTTCATAATTTCAGTAATGAACAGAAATCGTTTTGAATGGTTCCTTGGCATGAATGACAATAGTGCTCAGCCACCACGAAATGACCAGAATTATGACAAAATCTACAAGATCCGTACCTTGTTAGAAATGTTGTCCAAGACATTCAAGGACTGCTACAAGTTATCAAGTCCAGTCAATCGAATCAATGATTCGATTCAAAGGGTGCTCCGGCCTCCACCAATACATGCCTCAGAAACCCATAAAGAGGGGGTACAAGGTATGGGTATGAGCATATGACAGTGGATATGTATCTGAATTTCAGATATATACTGGAAAAATAGGCCAGACAACATAAAAATATTTTGGAGCTAGAGTGGTTCAGTATCTAACAAAACATCTTGAAAGAAAAAACCATCATGTTTATTTTGACAATTATTTCACATCTGTACCACTCGTGAAGATCCTACAAGACATGGGAATTTATGCCTGTGGCACAGTGAAGAAACAAAGAGTAGGGATGCCAAAAGATTTCAAGAATGAGACACACATGAAAAGAGGCAAATATGATGTTAGGAGCAACAGCTGTGGCATTACTGCAACGCTGTGGAAAGACAAAAGGCATTCTGTTTCTGTCAAACGTTCATGATCCACGTGACGTTAGCACTGTGGCAAGGAAGAATATAAAGATGGGACCTCTGAGGACATTTCTTAAATTGTGAAACAATACAATGCAAACATGAGATTTGTGGACAAAGCTGATATGCTGAAGTCTCTGTATGAAATAGACATTACAAAACTTATCCATTGCTGATTTCAGTGATACCAGTGGTCTTTAAAGGTCCTGCATTAGTCATGAATATGAATATGAATTTAAACAGCACAGGGGCGTGAGCTGGTTTTGAAGAAAGAAAAACAGCCTTGTAATGCAGTACAATTACTCTGTTTAAGTATGTCCACCCCTTTATTTAATTGGGCAACTGTCAAAAATTTTACCAATTACCATTCTTTAATCTCAAACATTTATCAGTTCAAAATTGATGGCTAAACAACCTTGAAGTATAAGTTATCTTCACGATTCAATATGCATTTCTAAATTGCAGAATGAATCTTCAACAGCATTCAGTTTTAACTTCCAAATTCTTTTTCAAGAACTGTAATTTTGATGGCTTCACTTGGCAACACACTCAATTTTCTTATTTACAATTTCAATCAGAAGTAAATTTGAAGGGATCATTTCTGTATCTTGCACAGAAATCTGCTATCACAGAAACAGGACTTTATCTGTCAAAGTCAAGAGAACCACGTAAAGTAAGCCTACTTACTTCCTAATCAAATGCTGAAATATCATACTCCACATTTAAGAATATTATGTAAGTTTAAAGCAACTTTCTGTAGTATAAGGGTAAAACTTGAAACATAATCATTTTACTCAGAGTGAAACATAATGACTGAATGGAAATGTATGTTTTAGTTGAGAGGCATGAAGGAAACAAATCATTTGAGAGACCTTGACATACATAGGATACTATTAAAATAGATCTTTTATATAAAAATGGTTTCAAGCTGTGGACTTCATTAACCTGGGTCTATTTTTAATACCAGAGTGAACCTTCGAGTATCACAAACATTGGTACCATCACATTATAATAATTACCACAGGATGAAACATGCTATGGTAGCTCATGATTTAATTTTCCAGAAGAGTGGGCCGAACATTTGAGACACAAATGCAAGCCAACATGGATTTTTGAACTCCTGTGATAGCCAGTGTTTCAACAACATAATTATTGCAAGTACTAATTAAGAATGTTTGGGGAACGAGGAACTCACGGCCTCCTCAAGAGAGCAAAAAACTGGAGAAATGTATGTGTGAATATGCTGTCACATTATTCCAGCCGAATGCATTTTCACACTTATGTACATGCTAACCATCTGTTACTGCTCCTTACAAAACTCACACATCTTTCAACTATACCACCTAAGTATTAAAAAAATTGGATGTGCACAGATTAAAATCATTTGGCTCAAGACATGATCAAGTCACAGTTTGCACACAGTAATGAAACTCTGAGTTCCATTAAGAGCAGGAAGGTTTCTTGACTAGCTGAGCTACTACTGGATTCTCAAGAAGATTCTTTTCTATAGATGTAAATGCATTCATCATGAGAGATCTGAACGTGAAAAAAAAGGTATTGTAGACCTTGTATACCATTTTTTTACAAAAGTCTAAGTGATTATCTGTGGACTTCTTTTGCGACACATGTACATGTTGACCATTTTTATCTGGTTCATGACCTTTGACAGTTTCAATGAAGTACAAATTCTGTTTAGTCCTGTGTGACCAACCTACAACAAGCAAACGTGTACCATGAGCACCTTATTATTCCATATAGCTGATAAATACTAGCAGTAATTTAAATTTTTTTGCCAATTTTTTGTAGTATTTCAATAAGTAAACATTTATGGATACCACAGCATTATGCATGCATCATTTGATGTTCCACATGAGAATAACAGACATTGATACACAAAATAGTATTAATAGCATCCTTACAATATTTCAGTAAAATACAACTTCTTTTATTAGAAAAAAGGGCAACCCAAAATACCACTATCTTCAATAACAAATAACACATTTTGTCAGCACCAATTTAATATACTAAAATAATCCATACAATTCAATGCAAGTGTTGAAAAATTGTGTGACACAAAGAGATCTCAGCGCTTACAAAACAGACAGAAGGATAAATGTTTATAACCACAAATGATCTGCTGTAGATTCTGCTTTACATTCTGAGTATCAATTAAACAGATGAAATAACACACATCAGTATTTCACCTGCATGTAGCACGACATATTTTTTTCTGGGTTTTCTATTTCACAAGAAGCATGAAAATGAAGTAGATCCATCAGTTTAAGAAAACTCTAGTGTCAATGGGAAGTTATATCAGCGTGGTATTGTTTTAACAAAGTAAATTACCACTGGTGGTGATAGCTGATTCACAGAATCACCTGAAGTACACTGTAATGTTATTTGCTTGATGAAAATCTTTCTGCTTACATGTTTCAACCTAAGTGGGCCATATTATATTCATTATTATGGGTGCTGTGCAGTATTCTTGATGTAGACAACACTGTATCATACATGGGGATTGACAATGAGACAAACATTTAAAAAATTTAAAATATGAAAGTTACAAATAAGCATTTGTAACTTAAAAGTTCATAATTCATTTTTGATGTTCCTATTAACCATACCTTTTACTGTTGGCTTATACTTACTTCATAATACATTTTAAAAAAATGGTGCTCAGTTGCTTTTGTTGTTGGAGATGGGGTAAGTGTGTACACAATTTGTCATATATCTGGTAACACACAACCATGTTCCAGGGTGTAGCATGTGTAATAGTGCCAATGGCAGTAGGTTTTCTGCAGACACAAAACTTGAATGTGTTTTGATTCATGTGCATGTTTTGCCAAATAAACTTGTTTGGTTCTTAGTTTCTTTTTGACTGTAAACATAATATAGTGTCTGTTTTATGACTGATATGCTCAAGTACTGAGTGTAAAGTCTGCATATAATTTTACCATAAGACTGTCAATCAACACTATCATTATTAATAAATAAATAAAATAAAAAAGAGTACCCAAAGATGACAGTTTCGAAATCACCAAAAAGACTGTTATCAAACAAATAAGGTAAGCATGTGAACTGTTTGAAATGTTAACGATAAATGTACTGTGTGTGTGTGTGTGTGTGGGGGGGGGGGGGGGGTTGAAATATGCATTACGGTTACTAATTTTACACTTACGATACTATTACAGGATGATAAGATAATATACATATGTTCCTTACTTTTTACACTTTTACTTATACAGTAGGGCACCGCTTATACGGCGGGTTAGGGACCAGACCCCCGCCGTAAAGCGAAAATCGCCGTAAAGCGGATCTTTGCCTTTTTTCACTTGCAAATGCATATGAAAGCCTAATAAGATGTTACACTATCATATAGTAAGTGCACAATAGCGCTAGGTCTAAGAAAATGATATGAAAGTTAAATGAATATCAGTAGAACACACATTGTCCTCAGCTTATAGTGACTGGTGAATATAAATTTGCAAATTGATATGCTTATAGTAGGAAGGATGAAGGAGATGGCGCATCTTCATCATCTGACTCTTCAACGAATCTTATTCGTTTTGGTGATGGTTCAGAAGCTCTTGCAGGGGTTGGTGTTGCTGATGAAGTTGACATTTCTGCAGTTGAAGATGGGGCTGGTGCTTTCTTAAAGTATGAGAGCAATGAGCTTTGCCTCATAGAATATAGTTTCCTTTCCCTTAGAATTTCCTTATAGCATGCAATACCATTTAGAAGAGTAGCATTGACTTTAGAACTTCTATCGAAATTTGGGTCTATTCTCTCAAAACCTGCTATTCCAATTTCTATGTGGTTGATATATTCTTGCAATTCCTTGGTTGTCATTTCTCTCGGGACATCAGAATTATCATCAGGATGAGACTCCTCTTCTTGAAAAATCCTCCTTTGCTCTTCAAGCAGAAGAAGATCTTCATCAGATAAGGGCTGGTCATGAGACCTAAGCAATTCTGCCACATCCTCAGGATCTACTTCCAACTCCAACTCCCTTGCCATTTCCACAACATTTGAAGTCACTTCCTCCACTGGATTTGAAAACCCTTCAAAATTGTCCATAAGTTCTGGAATTAGTTTCTTCCAAACGCCTGTAAGAGTACTTTCTTTAACTTCATCCCATGCATCTCTAATAGTTTTTATACCATCTAGAATGGTGAAACCTTTCCAAAATGCTTTTAATTTATTTTCTTTTGATGCTGCTGATGTATCACTGTCCAAGGCATTTATAGCCTTAGCGAAAGTCCTCCTTATATAATACATTTTAAAGTTAACAATTACACCTTGGTCCATAGGTTGCAGTAATGAAGTTGTATTTGCAGGCAGGAAAACAACATGTATCTCAGGATACATGCCAATCAGAGCTCTAGGATGTCCTGGTGCATTATCAAAAAGAAGTAAAATCTTGAAAGGAATCTTCTTTTCCTTGCAGTAAGCTTCAACTGTAGGCTTAAAATAGTCTGTGAACCAAGTTGTAAAAAGATTACCAGTCATCCATGCTTTGGCATTGGATTTATAGTAAACTGGTAGGCTAGCTTTTGCATAATTCTTTAGTGCCCTAGGATTCTCGGCGTGATAAATGAGCATAGGCTTCAACTTACAATCACCAGCTGCATTAGCCCCTAACAAGAGTGTTAGCCTGTCTTTTGCAGCTTTGAATCCAGGCATTGACTTCTCTTCTTTGGCAATATAAGTCCTGGAAGGCATCTTTTTCCAATATAATGCAGTTTCATCTACATTAAAAATCTGTTCTTTGGTGTATCCACCCACTTCGATTATCGTAGCTAGCTCATGTGGATACCTCTCTGCAGCTTCTGTTTCTGCACTAGCCGATTCACCCTGCACTTTAATGTTATGAAGTTGGCTTCTATCTTTAAACCTTTGAAACCATCCTCTGCTAGCTTCGAATTTCCCATCAGCAGCTTCCTCACCTCTCCCAGCCTTCATAGAATTGAAGAGACTTAAAGCCTTGCCGTGGATGATGCCTCGGCTTAAAGGCACATTGTGGCTGGTTTGATCTTCAATCCACACAACTAAAAGTTTCTCCATGTCCGCAATAAGGCTATCTCTTTTTCTTATGACTTTAGAGTTCATTGGTGTGGCACTTTTAATTTCATGTAACACTTTCTCCTTAGCGTTCACGATGGCACTAACAGTTTGGAGAGCTAGGCCTAGCTTACGTCCTATCTCGGACATAGACAAGCCTTGTTCACGAAGTTTAATTATATCTAACTTGGCATTTAAAGTAAGAGGCTTACGACTCCTCTTTTTATCGCTACTACCCTTAGACGCCATTGTAATTACACTGTAGTAACACAAAAATATTATATAAATATACAGTTTGTAATAACGGAAAAATTGCCAGAAATACAGAGAGACGCGGAGCGCACAAAAGCTGTAAACAGACTGAATCAGCGACGAGAAAATGGCGCCGGACGCACTTCTCTGACTCAGCTGTTGAGCGCCGTATTAGCGAATCGCCGTAAAGCGGAGCGCCGTAAAGCGGGGCCCTACTGTATATAGACAGTAGTATGTGAAAATTTTACAATCACAATTACCTGATTCACAACTTCGAAGAACAGTGCACATGTTGAATTTGGATAGAATGTACACAACTTCCACTAGCACGTACCTCCAATTCCTATTTCTGTGTCAGAAACACACGGTCCCCTCACATTAAGGGACGCACATGAACCAATGGCTCCTGACACTGAAATTACAGAAGAAGAAAAAAACTTAATATCTTGCTCTGACAAACTTCAAAATTTAGTTTCTTCTTAAATTCAACAGTACATTGGAAGTTTCTGATAACTACTGATCTCATAATAACAATTAAAACATTTTTTATACATATTCCTTTGACATGCGGATTTTAGTTCAGCATAACCATGGATACATATTTTATTCAGGGTTATAATTATTCCAGAAATTCATTCATTGGGAGTTATCAAACGTACCTTTCAACTGTCTTGAAGTCTTCACTTCTAATGTCCCGTTAAATGCCATTTTTAATTCTCCTTTCTGGTCCTTAGAAAATACTCTCTGAAAAGTCTGTTTAAATAGAGATGAGTTGAAGCAATCACCCATAATCATGTGGCCACTGAAAACATGAAATGGCTAATAATGCAACGTTATACACTAAAGTACTTGATCAAAATGACATCATTTCTTAGAAATATTTTGGTTAGGTTAAATAACCTGAACGTTGCACAGCCACTAAGTGAAAGAATTATACACATTTATCTCATCAACAAAAAAATCACATTGTGAAAAGAAGTTTTATGAACATAATCGTTTATGAATATAACAAAAGAAGAAGAAAAAGAAAAGATAGTTCATAATCAACATTTCTTCTTTAAAGATTTTAAACTTTCTAAATGAACTGTTAATATGATTGCAGAACTATCTGATCATTACACACATTCGATTCCATGACCCCCGCATTATTATTCGTTCGATAACACACTTTCTTTGGCCATAATGCTTCTATCTGGCAGTGATTACATGCTGCAATCACATACATTAAAAAATTATGTAAACCACATATACCAGCTACAAGGATCAATATTACAACAAGAAAGTGTTTCAGAACTCACCCTGTAGAGTTACAACACTCCTTCATTTCTAACAGCCCTGTTTGGTTCAGAGAACAAGAATAAATATCTACAGCGTGACCATTTGTGGCGGCACGCACGGCCAAGGCCTTATAATGTTTTATGACCTTCTCCTTGTAATGCACAATATTTTTGTTGATATCGTGATACATCCTGATTGGTTGACGAAGATCATCATTCACCACTTGGCCAGGTCCTTGAGAGCAAGGACCTCCTACAAATAGCATGATCCTTGCTCCTGTATTTGGGTATGTGCACTGCAGAGAACAAACAGTTTTCAAGAGGAATTAACCAAGAGATTTTCTTGCATGTCAATATCACAAAATATGCTACAAAATGTTTTTACCCTCCAACTCACATGGTGCTGTATTATTACCTTTCTTGAAGTCTGAACCCAATGTGCACCTCTGTGGCCAATTTTACACAATGTACGAGTTTATTAAACTTTTAGAGTTGCTAATTAAATCACAACTGTATTTTTATACCAACACCTTACAACACATGATCTGGAAGAATTCTAAAGGTTAAAGCAAATTTATTAATATTCTCTAAAATTTAGAATTTTATTTTTGTTAAAATTATTTCAAAATAAGCTTCAAGGTAATTAAATTTCCATTTCTTAAACTGATATTTTAATAGAATTAATTACCAAATTTTCAATTATTTAGTGAATCGGAAGGAAATAAAAATGTGATTACTCAGAGATCCACTATACACAGCACATAGCATTTTGTCCTGGCACTAATAAACCGGCCCAAAGAAATTTGAAAGAAGAGCACAAACAATACACAAAAGTGATTAAATTTTATTAGCACAAACTGTGTGTTAAAGTCTGATTCAAATGATTACAGCAAAACCTGCGAGAATTTTATCAAAGTGAAAGGCCAAAAAGTGTATCTCATCAAAATTAACCCAAAATAGTATATTAATCATGTCCACTTTTCTTGAAGTTTGAAGACTCATTCTATGTGCCAAGTGCTTAAAACCTTTCCAAACACAACCTCATACAATCTTTTATACTTGTAAGAAACAAGTGCACTGGAATAAATATCAGAAAGCTACGAGAATCTAAAACATTCACTTGAATAACCTTCAATAACAGCATTCCTCAGCCATGCAATGAAAAATGTTGCTGGCTTGTTACACTATCTAACTGTATACCAAAGGTATAAACAGAACCAGGTAGAATGTAAAAGGGGGGGTAAATACAATATTGTTAATATGCAATAAAAATCTTTTCTAATTTAGAATTAGTCCTAAAACAACAGATTACTTAAGGCATTTGGCAGGGCTCAATGGAGAGGGGATCAGCACAATGCAAGGCCTCTACCTACACAGAAAAACATAACACAGAGGAAAATGGACATACATCCATGCACTAAGTGATTCAAGCTCGCAAACAAGCTGAAATCATTTAGGACCATATGTTCCAAAGATCACAAAGCCAATATAACTGAAACTGCATCATATTCAGTTATAAACTCACATGTAAGAAAATACAAATCTGCTACAAGACTGTTCATGTAGGTATCCATCCAGTCTGCCACAACTACATTGGACAATGACAATTTTATAAGATTTTCTTTTATATTCATGGTGCTTCATGAATATAAATTATACATTTCTGACATGCTACAAAAAAGTATTTAACACAAATCTAAAAGAATTTGAAGTAGTTCACAGCAACATTCCTGAGATGCGCTAGACATCCAGTAAAAGCCTTCGGCGCTGGGTTCATATCTCAACTGTTGCCACTATAACTTAAATGAAAATAAACAAACATGAGTATAATAACCTCAAAACTCACAAATCATCAAATATTCCCCATACAATGGACAATGTCCAACATAACTGTGACGCACAGAATCAGCCACTGCCACAAATATTTAGATAATCACAACCATTGTAAGACATGATAAACTCAAATGTCTTGACATTCTTTGATGAGTCATACCAATACAGAAAAATGCAGTCTGACAAGAGAAAACAATGATTTACCATGACAGTGGTGATTTTAGAAACAGAAGCCAAACCAAGAGAAACCTACAAAGAATAAATTAAAGAGAAGAAAATATTTATTTACAATCAAAAGTAAAATGTGGCAATATACACACCTCATGACTAGACCAACTCAATGTAATTAATATTACTTGCCTCCAGTAAACCAACAGCAATGGACAAAGCAACGCCTGTTGATCGGAGTGACCGTTTACCTTGGGCAACTGGCCAAGAATCACGCTGCAGGTCTCAGGTGACATTCGTGAACTGGCTGCAGAAACCTGAGAGTAACAAATATCTAACATATACAAAAGACAAATCTGCTTACATTGTCAGTTTTCACATGCCACAATTAATTATGTTTGTCTTCACTTGAATCATATCTATATGATATACGTCCTTTCTTGCTTGTAGATATGTGGCTACGTAACACTGTAAGCATATATAATGTGCACTATATACCTGTTAGGTGGTGGTAACACCTGCCCTCCAGGACCTCGAAGTTGCTGCTGCTGAGGTGCACTGAATTCACGGATTCTTAGCATATCCTGAATCTGCTTTGCTGTGTAATCTTTAGTGCCCCTAAAAGGATAGCTTTTTGAAATTCCTATGCAGCCCAGCTCATGCACGTATACTATTTTTCCAAATGTGATGAGACCAATAAGAGCATTAGGAGGAAGTAAACTAAGAGAATTTTGAAGAGTATCTTTCAGTGCATTTAATTCTTCATCATCAATACATGTGTCCAACACTAGGAGGAAAATGGGTGGTAAACATTGTGCACGCTGAAAAATTGAAAATTAGCATTAATCATAACAGGTAATTTAAAAAAGAAATAACATAACAGCACTATCATTAATATCACTGTTTGAGCCACCAGACCAGTTCAAACCCTGTTATTTTTAAAATCAGCTTATGCGTAATACTAACATGAACATTGCCACAAAGCAGTTGATGGGGGCCTGTCTTTAGTAATAAAACATTAAGTGACAAGCAGCCATATAAAGACTTAAATGTGGGAGTCTGTTTTCAAATGGTAATATTTCTTTTTTATTTAGGCACATGAGAAGAAGAATATTATTAACAACAGTCAACAACTATTATTAATTGTACACACGACAGGCTTTCATACAGACTTTTGTGGCAAAGATAGATTACATTTTCCATATTTTCTTACACTTATTTATACTCTTTTGTTCATAAATGACCTTTCGAGGCATATAATAAAGTGAAGTATGGGAGATATCAGATTAGTTCTAGAACAACTAATATATAGCCTATTCCGTGCAAAAACTATGACAGCAGTTGACAAAGGATTATGATACCAAATATTTGTAGTCTGTACAAATTATGGGGCATATTTTAAGCACTATCACATTTGCCTGGAGGAACTTAAAAAAAATAAAATAAAATTCCTCAGAGCAGCAAAGATTCAGACCATCACACCATGATTATTCACAAACATTATCTGAATCAGATCACGCTTAGTTCAACCTTTATGTAACCAAATACACGTGGCTTTAGCAACACTATTCAACTATACTCCACGAAAGAAAAATGGTGACATGACAGTACTCACAGTTACGATATATTCAACGGTAGAAGACTTTGGAATGAGTTCGGCTGGTTGATTCTGTTTTGATATTGCAGCATACTTTAGTGGAAACTGAAACACGACAATACCTCAAATTATCAAATATCCTTACTCAATAAAAAAACTGCAAATTACATGTGAATTTTCTGGAAATATTCAGATTTCTTGTCACCTAGAGGTTCAATAATAATTCACTCACACTGAAAACTCAACGATATTGATATTTTGGGACAAGCATGCCTGCACATATAGAAAGCCCTTTCTTACTGTGTTTTAAAAGCATATTATAATTCCTTCCTTACTGAACACGGTCAACTGAGTAACAACCAAGTCAACATTTGAATATCATAGAATAAGTGTACAATGACTTTCTGTTTTAATGACACAAAACTCATTAAATAATAAATCAGTGTATACTCACAGGATTCATGTGAGAGCAAAAATTGCACTCCCAGAGTTTAGCATAATAATCCACCTGACATAAAGGGTTGATAATTGCTCTACATGTGTTCTGGCTGCATAACACTGGGTCATATTCAATTGGGGATAAATCTGAAATATAGTTACACGTCACATTTCTCTGGTTATGTACTTTTTGCATAAAAATACGTGACACGAGGATGTGTTCAGTTAGGTCCTTAGATCAACTGCTTTCAGCTTGTACAGTTTAATGTAAACTTTATTAAGTAAATGTAATTTTACAATAAATGGGTTAGCAGGATGTAATTCTGTCGGTAATTTCCTACCTGCATGTCAGTAGCATTTCATGTTGGGAGTGAGACTGGAAGGGTGACACTCGGGCAAAATAAGGCACTGGGATGATAGGTTAAGAGAGTAGGGAGAGGGTACTGGATAAAGACGGCATGACATAGCATACAGCTTCTAAAATTCTCTAAAGACATAGGATCAAAACAAAGTGTCATGAACAAATTTTTGGTCCTATAAAAGGGGGGGGGGGGGGTTGAAACAGTGTTGTCGTTCTTCCTTCATTTGCCTTTGTAAATGAGAAAAAACATTATTGTATGCAAGATGACCACAAAGCCTTGTATTTAAATAAACCCCCACGTAGTGAACACCATCTTACCACAAACTTGGGGTTATCGTGGTGGTGGTGATTTTCTTACTTGGTCTCTTCTTTAATGGCTGATACAAACAGCTAAGAGGTACAACTAAACGTGTTGTCTCTAGTAATGTATCTGGCCAAGAATTCCAAGAAAATTTAACTCCATCAACATCTTCATTCTGCCGGATGGATTCCTCGTATGTTGTCATCCTTGAGAATAAAACACAAAATAAATTTGAAGAAAATACCTTTGATACTCAGAATAACAAAGGGGATTTTAAAAGACTGTAAGTGAGTAAGATCTTGGAAACAAAAACCAACATCATTCTTCTTTATACTCTACATCGAGTGTTGCTCAAAACGGAAAGAGTTGCAGTACAACACAAACAGAAAGGTACGTTAGAATCAAGTAGGCGCATATAACCTACATTGTTTTATTCAAAAATAGAATGAATAGCCTCAGTTCAGATCATGCAACATACAATTAAAACCAAATCCAAATTGAGTTTTGAAATTATTTTTGCGGCAAAAAAATGCGTATTTAGTATAGATTAATGTAAAAAGGTTTAACTTGGTAGAACCTCGGTATACGGAATATATATATATATATATATATATATATATATATATATATATATATATATATTGGCGGAGTTCGTTTCTTACCTGTATGTTTATATGCCTAGTTACAACAACAGAATAATGTCAATTAATATTAAAGGTATTCTATGTAAATGAATACTAATTAGAAACTTCGTTATTTTTTAATATAATCACATTCACACTATTCCTTGCACCACACCCTGCCATCAACGGTCCAAACAATTCGCTTCAAATAGACGAACAACGCTACCCGGACTTCCGCGTTCAACGTTTCTACATACAGACTGGAAACATCAAACGCAATTTGCTGGCAATGCTTGATGTTTAAAAAATTGTGAAATGTTTGGAATTTCAGGGGCCCTTAACAAACTCGTGAATAATCTTGAGCTGCCCCTTGACAGAAATAATTGTATAGAATCTTTGCAACTGCTAGACCATGACCTCTGTTGAATGACCACCGTTTTCAAAATCACATCACTGGCCATTCAAAATGATTTGTTAAAGTGCCCTCCATGAGGTGATGCTATGTGACATTCAAGAGCCACCTAATATTGGATGTAACTTTTGACTTTCATTTTGTCGTGAGGTACATTCATGATAGTAACAGGTCTTTCTGCTCAAAATCCTTTATTCCTGTGTTAACAGATTCTTACATTTTGGTTCATATACTACAGACAGAAGGTCTGGGTACAGATTTTAATCACAAAATAAGAAAATTTCAAAGTCACATGCAAAATTAACATGACACAGTGTTCTCAATTCTCTAACAAAAACTGGGGAAATGAAGTAGGTAAAACCTGACATAGGAAATTCTGCAGAAGAGAAGAACAAAACTTTTCTACAAAATTATTGATAACCAAATCAGTCATCCATCAGCTTGTTTCTGAAGTACAGAAACATGAATTTTGCTGCTACTACATAAGTGAGAAATTTTACATACCCAAGTTTAAGTAAGGCTACCTTTCCTGAACAGCATATATAAAAACTGCCTGTGTTTTTTTTTTTTTTGCTCTCTCTTCTTCATTAAAACCTTAAAATGAACAGTATTATCACTGATAACTCCAGAGTCTCATTACCATCATATTTACGATCACTTCACATTCAGGCCTGCAAGTAATTCCAAAATTCATTTTTATCCAGGTACAACCACGTTTTCCCAAACTCGGCCATTGTCAATTAACTTCCAACTTAAATTCTCTGTTTTCTTCCTTTCCTACTATTTTCATAGAAATATTGGAAGTAGTAAAGGTCTGCCGTAACTTCAAGAAACAATTTCATATAACAAAACTTATCCATTGCTGATTTCAGTGATACCAGTGGTCTTTAAAACACTCTTTTATAAAGTGATGTCATGTCCTGAAGAAAACAAACTTCTTGGGCATTATCCACAGTCCCCATTGAATTAAAAAGCACCCATTCGAGGACTGGAATCTGTCTCTGTCCTCAGGCAGAACCTACTCTGCTGGAGTGTGTCTGTCTCTTGGGTTGTTGCACCGTATACAGTGATACAAGTTTACCTAGTTTTCAGGTGTGCTTGCTGCCTCCATCATCAGGGTGACGTCTACCCAACTACACACAGCACCAACACAGAAGAAAAGCATTCTCTTATTTGCCACCATGGGAACTTGAAGTCTCACTGTTGTGAAAATAGACACAACTGTCTCCACTTTGCATGATGGGTAATGTCCAAGAAGTTTGTTTATTTTAATGAAATACCATTGTTGTATATTGGTGTTAAGCATAAACTGGTTAAGCAGAAACAAGAAATGTGACATAATTCAGTTGAAGAAAACTTACCAGTCAAAAAAGGAAACGGGAGGATAACACAAAAGGACATTTTACAGAAGCACATTTTAAGTGATACAGATTGAACTGGATACTTAACTAAATCTATTCCTAAGGGGACATAAGAATTTATTACATAAATCTGTTGGTTAATTATAAGCTACGATCGTGCTTTAGTTCAGGCCATTACTCTCCATCTTCTCACTGCGCAGACTTGAATTCAGTTTGTGGGCAGTCGATGTCAGATTTGCAGTAGATGGGGCAAGTTTCACCTTGAGTTATTTAAATTTTCTCTGTGAATTGTAAGTGTATTCTCATCATCAGCAGCTGACACCACAGGCATGTTTCAGTCCTCAGCATCAAGGGATGCCTCACCCGATTCATAGCGTCCCTGCAACTGGGTATCGAACAACTGACAGGTGCTGTCCTCCTAGCTTAACTATCTGCCCAGCTATGATTAACAGCAAACAAGTCCTTTTAGCATTACATGGTAGACAAAATAATAAATCTACATATCTTGCAGATATCATAAGTGGTAGGTTCATGCACGGCCTGGTGAAAGTTTATAAAGCTTTGTGCCCACAGTGCATTCTGAGAGAACCAGTTTCTGTCTTCACACAGCGTGCTGCTAATCATCAAAGGTTAGACAGGTGTGGAAGTCTGAACAGGGCACTGGCAAATGTAAAAACTCCGAGATGGAAGAGGACACTTTAAAAGATAATATATCAGGTGGAGCTGCTGCCTCTCTGAGTGCCTCATCCTGTCTAGTTGCAGAAGGACCAGGAATATAACAGTAAGGAACTGACAAAGAAACTAACACGGGATGGCCTTGGGTCATCTTCTATTTTCTGGGTTGCCCACACTATGGGTGGGCTACTTATCAAATCACTCTTAACCAGAGGTAAACTGGTTTCAAGATAACTAGTGATGAGCACCACTTGCTTTTAACTCTTTAGGAGTTACAACCATCAGAAGAAAACAGGCTTTTACAGAAAATGTCATAACTTATAAATCTATTCTCATACCTGAATTACTTAGACTTCAATGGCCATATGTGTCTTCCAACTCGCTGTATATTGTAGAAGGATATGTTTCAAATCCTGGAGTGTAACTGGCAGCCTGTAGCATGGAATTTAAATCCTACATTCTTGTTCAGTGTAGGTTCATGCCATAAGTCTATAGGAGTGTCTAGAAAACATTCTAGGATTATTCATGCTGACAAAAACAGCAGCTTCTTATCAATGTTTTTCAAACATAACCTTTCTTTCATTCAACTCCCCATACACTTTAAAGGCATTCTTTCTGAATTTAAACCTTGTTATATACAGAATCATCACTGATAAATCTGGGCTGTTACCACCATCATTGTTACACTTTGTTAATAATTAATGTTTGCAAGTAAATCTATATTGTGTTATGCAGACCTAACCATCATTTTCCACCCTTTATTGACAGCTAGTAAACTAACAAGAAGTTCAGATATTACTGAATCACCACTAGCCAATACCCACGATAAATCTCTTTTATATTCTATACCAATTCAATTATTGAATTGAATAGGGCAGAAATTCAGCACAAAAAGCCTCATACATAATATATAGTTAGGTTAGAAAATTTCTATCAAACCAATCAATCAACCAAAAATAATTTAAGCTTTTATTTATTCTTTTCCAAATCCCCTTGATGCTACTTTTGCAATTAAACTTTAATCACCCACCAAGTAATATCAAATAAGGCCACAAGAGTAGTGTGAATAATTAGTAAACCACTTCAGTATTAACTGTTTTACTAAAGCACTTGTCAAGGTTATGTATTACAGGCTAACTATCAAATGAATACTATTCAAAAATTGAGGCCAGAACAGTTTGATTTCAAGAGATAGTGACTGGAAATGTTGCCTTCATGGTGAAAGCAATCAATAATTATTCATTTTGCCCACAAATATATCCACTAGTTTCAAATTATTCCTACAGCAAACAGCTAGCATCATCACTTTAATTCTAATTTAGGGAAACATAATATTAATTCAACATATTTTATATAAATTAATTACCGAAATTGTTTCAAATCATGTTTTTACCCGTATTACGCACGTATTGAACACAGCACTTGTCGTGGATTACAAGTGAAGTAGCCATTATGCAAGTACATACACATGTTTTATTAAAAAATATCTTGGATCGTTCACCTCTGCTTAAGCACGTGAACGTGAGGCCTGCAGTCAAGCTAGTCTGCTTTGGCTCTCTGGAGCTGTTACGCCACGGATTTATTGTCTTGGGTACAGAAAAGAAAGATGGATCAGGTTTTAGTTCAGAGATGGCGTGCGTTGGTCTCTTAGCTGCCAAGCCCCAACATCACTCACGTGATGCTTTAGCTTTGCTGTAATTGGTGGACGTCACAAGAGAATTTAGCGAACGAAAATTCATTCTAGAACCAGGGATTTTTGATTCTGTTTCTGGAGATTTTAACCGCATTTCCCTTTTTAAGGTAACATTAATCATTCAGTTATAACTGGACAATAAATTAATTGTAGAAAAATGGAAGGTTTCGTGTTAAATGAAAGTAGAGTAGAGTTTATTTACATTCCATAGATCCTTCTTAGGACTCAACCAAAGGATGTAGAACATGTAATTTCATACAATATACATACACTTCAGAACTTTCAACACAAGTACATGAACGTATTTCACATATCAATGTACATAAATTTCAGATTCTGCAATACAAGTACGAAAAATAATTTTACAAATTAATATACATAAATCTCAGAATTTTAAATATAAATACAAAACTTGCTTTACAAATACGTAGATTATGGATATAAAGCTTAAACATTTTCAGCAGAGATGAAATCGTCTACAGAATAGAAGGAGTGAGTAAGGAGGTAATCTTTCAATGCAGGCTTGAATACCTTTATATCATAATTTAGACTTTTAATTGTTGGTGGAAGATTATTAAATAACTTGATACCTGTATAGTACACTCCTTTTTGATATTTAGTAAAGTTAGCATTTGGCACTTAGGGATCATGTTTACATCTTGTATTTAAATTATGTACATCTGTATTTCTTTTAAATTTATCCATGCTTTCCACCACAAATGATAGCAAGCAGAGTATAAATTCACTTGCAAGTGGAAGTATATTAAATTTATGAAAAGTACCAAACATATTTTGAGCCGGGATAGCTCAGTCAGTATAGTGACTAGCTATGGACTGGACGGCCGGGGTTCGATCCCCGACGGGGGCAGAGGATTTTTCCTCTAGCCTCTGCGTCCAGACCGGCTCTGGGGCCAACCCAGCCTCCTCTACAATGGGTACCGGGGTCCTTTCCCGGGGGTAAAGCCAGCCGGGGCGTGATGCTGACCACTCACCCCTATCTAGTGCCGAGGTCAAGGAAGAGAGGAGCTATACCTCCGCTCACCCCAAACGCCTACATGGCGTATAGTGGGACAAACTTTACTTTACTTTACCAAACATATTTTAACTACATGGACATTAAAGGTGATGCAACTGGAATATAAAACACATTGTAGGCCTGTAAAATACATTCTAAATTTATGTACTTATCATAGTACTGAAATGGAAGAAATGTGGGAGTTTTAAGAGAAATATTATTGTTTACATGAAATAATGGTATAACCTCAATGACTGGATCATTATTTTAAGAGGGATTAACTTGCACAGAATAAGCAATACATTTACTAATTTAAATATTTTCTTCATTGACATGATGTTATTTGAGTATAATATTCAAAGTTGATACTGGTAATTTGGTTTGTTGAGTCCCAAGACTTGTCACTATTCCATAGTATGTTGAGTTTTTCGTGGAAATGGTTTTTCTTTCCTGTTGTGTTGCTGTTGTTCCTTATCAGACACACACAGCTTAAAATAAGACAATTGCATTGCCTGTGGCTTTACACAGTATAGCAACTCTGAAGATCAATATTGTCTGTTGAAAATACATGCACACTCTTAAATTTACATAAATTCATTATATTATCTTACATGCATCTGGACACACATGATATTAAGTGGTAACACTGTGGTTCAGAAGAGTCACAATTTTTGAAGCAGAGAATGGTTTTGTATGATAAAATGTGTGTGGAAAACGTTTATTGTTTCAGAAAGGGATTTCTTTTGAATTATTTTGTTACAAATAAGGAATATTATTTAAGTATAAGATGATTGATTATTATATCATTACATGCTGTTCTGGTTGAGTAGTATAGTACTGTTATTTTGTTTCTAGGAAGCAGGAGGTATGTGGTGGCTTTCGTGGAAGGAAGAGAAACCTATCCTGCACCAGGTGTCTTTCCACCAGTAATAGCACCACAGGAAGCGGTGACGATTATGATACCTGCCCAAGGTAAGTGGATCATGTTTCAAATTTTACTATAGGGGCTTTTGGTTGAGGTATTGTATGTTCTGGACCTGTGTAGAGGCAGGTTAGAATATTTGCACAGTTACCCCTGGGAGTCATAGGAGGCAAGGAAAAAGGAACCTGGTGCCTAGCAGTATAACTGGGCCACCCTGTAACTGGGGGACATAAATACAGAGACCTGGTCCTCCAGGTTGGGAATTGGGTGGAAGGCTTAAGACCTTACTCTGTGAAAAAACGTCTTGCGAAATCTAAAGAAGTGAAAACCGGGTGGTCTAGCTCATGACGACCTGGCAGACAAAATAAGGACTTGAAACTGGAAAAGCATAGCCAGGAATACACAAATCTGGCCGAATCTTCTAAGGAAGGCTGTGGCTCAAAAAGGGTTTTTGCCAATGACGACAATGGCATCGCCATCTTCTGATTTACTGTTTGAGTATTTGTGTTTTTAACAAGTCTTCAGCTGTGCAGGTTATGTAGAATTGAATGGTAGGATGAATTGGGAAGGATGTGAAAGGTATAGTTATGGTATACTTTCAGATAATGTCCCAGCATTTGCCCAGAGGGATCTGCTGCATCACCAACAGTTGGAAGTAAAATGTGTTTCTGTTCTTCCTCATAACTGATTTCTTAAATAATGTTGAGGCAGCTTGTGCTGCCCAGTTGTTACTTCTACATGAAGCATGCCATCTTCTTAGCAACATATAAATACAGTGTTCAATGTGAATTTGACTGTGTATTCAAACAAAATAACAACCCTAGTAGTCAGAAAGAGTGTACAGTTGGAGAGTGACTCCATCATTTGTGAGCTATCTACATACGGAAATGTAGATACAGCAATTTTTTGAAGGAAAAAAAATTGATTTTTAAAATTTTGAGAACTTGTTTGCACTGAAGTCAATATAATAAAAGGGAATGCTATATAATGTGCTGAACTGGTACAGCAGCATAATGGAACTTCTTGGGAAATACCATATTTTTATTTTGCAGTTGAAAGCAGCGATGCTCCAACAGATTATTTGACAGGAGCCACAACTGAACAGTCATGTGTAAGTATAGCTTAGTAATGTTGAAAGGATATTGCAGCACTTGGAGATCAGTGTTTTATTATATTGAAGATCAAGTGTGCATTGTTTTAAGTTACCTAGAACACTGTCATCTTGTCAAGTTGGCAACATTTTGTTAGCTCTTTCCTGTGGCAAGTCCAGTTGAGTGGGTAACTTTGAAGTCATTCAGGATTTCTATTAGTTCTTACATCCTAACAACGCAAAGTAAAGCTGTCTGACTATAGGCCATTTAGGTGCTTGGGGAAGAGAGGTGGTATAGCTCCTACTTATTCTTAACCTCTGTACTAGGTAGGGGTGAGTGGTCAGTGTCACACTCCAGCTGTGCTATACCCCTGGAAATGACTAGGGTACCCATTGGACAAGAGGCTGGGTGGGTGCCAGAGCTGGTCTCGATGCAGAGGCTAAAGGAAAAATCCTCTGCCCCTGTTGGGGTTATCCAGTCTGTAGTCAGTCATTATACTTACTAGCTAGTGTAACAATGTAGTTTGAAAGCATAATTTATAAAAAGCTTATTTCAGTATTATTCTCCCAATCTGTCCACAGTCTTCCAATGGCCACTGTCTAAGAGGTGTCCCCACAACATTTCTCTGTACTTTCTTTGTCTGCTTGTACCCTAGCTAAAGCCTAGCACATTGTAACATATTCTATTTAACTATCAATATGAGGCAGGCTGTAAATCACAATTTCTTCTTATGTAATATCCTCCATTCCCACTTTATTGTAATTGATTTTATTTATAAAACTTATTTTATAGATTTCTTCAAAATACTGGTTGTCCAACTTTGTTTATATGGCATATATGTGGGGATGAAAATGGCCATCTTCTTGGTTGTAGTACCATGTAATCTGGTAGAAATTTACTAATATTTCAGGGATCCTAGCTGCCTCCATCTTCAGGGCAATTGCCCAGGAGACAGCCATTGTCATACTCATTGCTATGAGAACCTCAGATTCTACTGCCTTGTCTATTTTTGTGATACTTTTAGAAAGGTGTTCCAGCTTTATGTATCAGGTGCAAACACCCCCCCCCCCCAAGATATTGTTGTAAGCAGCAATGAAACGGGACTCATTCTGTTTGCTTTATTTAAAGAATGTTTGATTTAGAATGTTCTACATGTGTAGATTCTGCAGACCTGCATCTTGATTGGTTTGAGAATAACTGTCTCTGTGGTTTGTGGGTGTGTTTGGCAGGATATGCAGTGCATGACAACACACTTTGACGCACCAACATCAGGAGGATTTTGGAGCTGGCTCAGACAAATCTGGAACAGATTTCGTGTCCAGCCCTCAAATGAGGTGAACATAAGAGATGTAAGTGTAAAGCAATATATATCTGGTTGGATGATCGTTCACCTGTACTTAGGCATGGGAACGTGAGGCCAGCTAGTCAGCTTTCGCTCTCTGGAGCTGTTATGCAACAGATTATTATTGTTATTGTTGTTGTTCACAAATATATGCCATCCTCATCTTCCTCCTGATGAACTGCCTGTTAACTATTAAAACCAACCCTCATGAGCAGATTGCTTCTTGATCAGTTAATGGTCAGGAAGTTAGTTAATAAGCTCTCTGTCCTTTAAATAGAACTTTGAAGTTCATTACCAAATGCACAAGAGCACCACTTTTTATCTGTTTTCTATTCATTGGTGTTATAATAATTTTATTTAACCGTAATTTGAGAATATGAAATTTGACAGTTTTATCTTTCCCTTTGTGATGAAAAAAGAATTAACTCTTGGTTACTGCCACTACATTATTGTAATTTATTGGTCCAATGTGGGATGCAAAGCATTTTTTGTAAAATGAGCTAAAATTTGTAAAGGAAGGACTTTTTTGCTGTTACAGATAGTGTAGGATCCTGATAAGGAAAGGTGGGCACATGTAGATGGAGATGATAATGTGCCCCCACCACCACCTACTGCCTTAGCCATAATGGCAGAGAGATATCCACCATCACAGCCACTTGCTGCCTCAGAACTATCGAGGGAATTCTTCATAATTTATAACAAAATGTCCATTATTTTGTCAAACCATTTAACAGACTTGTTTTTAATTTAACTTAACCAAGTTATAACTAGTTTTAAGTTCCTGCAGGGCAAGAAATAACTCTGAGTTGTTTTGCTTGTGATGATACAGTTTTGTGAATCTATAATGATTTTTTATTTCTCATGTTGGTTGTGCATATAGTTGTTCCTCAGAGTTTGTTATAGTAATACTTTTATTTCAAATAGACTTCATTATTTTCTGACTGAAGTGTGGGATAATGAAAGCTCACAGTTACTTGGTTATTTTACTTCTTGGTTCAGTTGTCAACAGTTTTTTTTTCATGCTTGTATATTTTGATGTATCTGTTCTGTTAATAGTCTGAAAATATAGTGCATTTCCTGTCCACATGGTTTTTTTAAGTAGGTTGGGTCATGTGATTACTGGAATGTGGGAGTGTGGTATGTTGTGAGAATTCTGCTCTTTTCTGTATATTATTAAATATATTTCCACACAAAATATATAAACTTATGGCGTGTGCACGGAGGATCAGTTCTAGGCCTGTGAGGAAGCGCAAGTGATGACTGTCGAAGGATGAGAATATCCGGTCTTGCACTCCTTTAACGACGTGGGTGTCGGTCATTCGGCGCAATATCGCAGTTCGAACAGCGTGCGAACATCAAGTTCATGGTGATACTGCACTACAAAAAATCCGCAGTTTAGGACTGGTTTTCCCGGTTTAAGAATGGACAGGAGACGTTGGTGGATGACCAGCGCAGCGGGAGGCTTTCGACATCCAGAACCGCGGAAACGATTGAACAAGTGCGACAACTGATTCTATCTGATCGCAGGATGACCATCGCGGAGTTGGTATCTCTCACGGATCCATTCATGCTATTCTGTCCGACGATTTGAAGATGAGACGTGTCAGTGCGAAGTTCGTTCCGAGGCAGCTGACTACGGATCAGATGGAATGTCGTAATATGGTCGCTGGAGATCTGTTTGAGAAAAGTACGCAGGACCCGACGTTTCTCACAAAGATCGTCACTGGTGATGAGTCATGGGTGTTCGCCTATGACCCGGAGACGAAGATGCAGTCATCCGAGTGGCACACAGCGTCGTCTCCCCGACCAAAGTAATCACGCCTCGTCCGATCCAAGGAAAAAGTGATGCTCATGGCATTCTTTGACATTGACGGTTGTAACCGATCTCCCTTTTAATTTGTTCTGGTTATTGGTTGGGCGTCAGTGGACCTCTTGTGTCCACGAGAGATGGTTGCCCAGGGTAGCTCCAGCCAGTATAACACGCCGTCTGTACAGTCAGGTTAGTGTAACGGCCGGACTCACAATGACACAGTGGACGCTCGGACTTATGACACAATTGTAGGTTTTAACAAGCCCAGCTTTATTGTTATAAATTGAAATTGAACTGTACACAAATGTTCACACTGTCTACATTACTTGTTAAATCACACAGGTACACTTCTTCACTTCACCTTTGCCGATGTATGCAGTTCCAATATATTTTATCAAATTTGTTATACTTTTTGATAGTTATCGAATTTGGTACAATTTCCAATATAAAGCTCGAATTGTCGCCCCTATTAAGTTATACCCTGGCATTCGCCTTACAACTGAGGAAAAGCACGGAAAACCTCAGTCAGGGTAGCCGAGTAGTCTAACCACTCATTGCGCCGACTTGGCCGTCTCTTGGAGACAGCCTCGGCTGGCCTGCTGAGCATCAGTCGCCCTCGGTTGCCCTTGGGCGACCTCTGACAGCCCTCGTTCGGCACGAGTGCCTCCCGAGTTGCCGGACTAAGGGGTTCCCCACACCAGCTAACCTCGAGTCAAATCTCTCAGTCAGTGCTCTGGTGTGGTCGGCAAAGAAAGGGACCCCCAGATCCTCAAGTATTTGCCTGTTACTAACGTACCAGGGCGCGTTAGTAACAATGCGAAGACATACATTACATTTTGGCCGACAGCAAGTCTAATAAGGAAGGCTATAAAACAGTCACACCAACTTAAATGCAAATTAACTTAAAACAATGAAATTTCAAAATTAAAATATGATAATGTCTATCAAAACCACATAAATGTGTAGAATACTCAGCATGATGAAGTGTTAAGCACAACAGAAGAGGAGGGCATGGCAGAAATATTTTTGTACTGATGCAGCACATTTAAAAAGTTGCCGTGAAGAAGCTCATAATCTTAGCTACTGAATAAGACGATGGGGCAGCTTCATGCGCCAACCACGATATCTCCCTTGAATTGTGCCACAAGGTACCAGCCTGGGGAGAATTATGTTGGGCTTGAAGGATAACTGGGATTCAATTAATGATAAGAGCAAGAATGTTTATCAACATCATCCAGGCTGGCTCTGAGTCCACCCATTCTCCTAGACAGTCCTGGAGTTACTTTTCAAAGGATAAGTCACCCAGAGCATGAAGCTGATAACTCACCTCCATCTAATGCTAAGAAAGGGTGGATGGAGTGTTACATCCCTTCTCCCAGACACGTACAAACCATAGTTCTTATGCAAAGAGAAATTTTTTACCTAATGGATTGGGTCACCAATGCATATTTGGGTAAAAAGAAAAATGTCATTCTCCCATCATGTATTTATATTTTTGACAACACAGATTAGAATATTTTCTTGTACAGAGTTTTGAGCTTACAAATTTGTTTCCAGAGCTCACATTGTATTGAAGAAAATGTGACAGCAGAAAATGTTATGTTAAGGTTATAGAGGGACACAAGTGTCTCAGAGTTTTAATTCAGTGTATTAGAATGCTGATTGTGTCTTCCTATTATAAACATCTTTTAGCAAAGATCATCAATATGAAAATAACAAATAGTTCACTGTTCATCACCTAGAATGGTTGCTGCAAGTTCCACACATGTCCCTCTGTACATTAGACCAAGAAAAGCCTTGTCAGAATTTTGCTTTTTAATTGTCTGCGCAATTGGAGAAGAACATTGATTTCAATGTTAAAGCATATTTCCTCCACTTCTTGGCTTGAAATAGTGATTTCTCAAATGCAACTTGTAGTCTCTAGCACTTGACTGGCCGAGTGGATATATCCTAACAGGTAGAAGCTTATAGGTGTAAAATCAGGCCACAGAAGCCACAAAATCAATTTGGTTCATCTCATCCATCAATGTGTGTGATGAGAGTCCAAAAGCTGCTTTATGTTGCAGGTAAAATGAACAGGAGCTTCACCATGTGTAAACCACACAGTTTGTTACATTGTCAATGGCACATCCAACAGTATTTGAGGTAATTCTGTTGGAAATGTAAATAAGATGTGCTAAGAGTTGAAACACTAACACATAAGGTGATATGGGATCATCAGTTATTCCTGTCCCAACATTACTTTAAAACTGGTGCTTCATTGCTGCGCCCTCTAAAAAGGCACTTGTGACCACTTGGTCATAGGAGTTTCATCTTGGATTGAATTCAGGAGTAGAACACAATCCTTAAATGAAATGCACGCAATTAAGAATCACCCGCCCATATATTATGTATTGCAGAAGCTGTCAGGAAATTAATCTGCATTTATTCTTCATATTATTGTGACACGATACGTAATTAATTTCATAGCCTGGTGTGTGAAGGCATCTGGACTATGAAAAACTTGGCATCAGTATGAAGAAGCAATTAAGGCTCTCAAGGAGAGAATAATTGCAAAGGCATGTTCAAGTTGGAGAAGCAGCAACACAGAGTTAGAACTCTTAGCTGTAAAAGACAGTAGACTGTACTGGAATTAGTGTAATTTCATCAAAACTTAATTTTGATAAATGTAAAGACACAATGCAGCATTACGATGCCTTTTGCAATGTCCATTCATTATTACCACCAGCATATTGGTCATAGATTTCACTGCATTTTAGTATCTAACAAACAGGAAGTCTTCAGATCTTTCTAGAGGGAACAAAGTGTAACACATCATCATCATATTAAGTTCTTCCATCCAGATCTTCTAAGAAACATAAAATTGTAACACTTCAGTGAATTTAAAATGAATACAGAGAGACATTTACTAAATACCAATATTAATATCCAAAATACCTGATCACTTAAAGCTTCTGAGAGGCAACCCACAAAGTCATCTGCTGACAGAATGGTAATTCTGACCAGCAAGTGAGTAGTCAGGAACAAAAATTACTAAACACATTGCCCTCTTAATCAAGTATATGGTGTGTATTGTGTCAGCAAGCACTGTTTGCTTCTACGAGCATTATTATAACAAGTGTTCACTTTGCATTTATCTTATGTATTAACTCACATGTTTTTGAGTATCAGCTGCAGTTTCTTTGCAGTTATTCAACCGACCATTTGTCTGCCTCTCAGCATTATCACTTTGCTACTTATGATTGGCATGACTCTTGATCTTTTAACCTTCCTCAACACCAAGATATATATCAGGAACAATTCCTTCTAAAGAATGATCCCCTGAACATTTTCGTTTTATTTCTATTTTTCCACCCTTTCTCATTCTAATCCTGAGAAGGTCAAAACATGGTGCCATACAAAACAAAGCATGTTACCTCAACTAAAGTAATTTGCTGACAGTTGAGGTGGATGCAAAACTGTAAAGGAACTGTTTCTGAATGTTGGGCATCTTACTCTGAAGGATACAGAAGTGAAGAATGGAGTTCTAACTGCGTTCATTTTCCTACATGTATTTAGTAATGCCACAGAAGTCAAGTGATGACACACCTGCAGATATGAAAACATATTCCTTAAGATTATATTTTGGAAGACCTTAAAAATGATAAAAATGGTCAAATATGTAGCAGCTTATCATATAATCTGCTTATATTCATGTGTTTGTTTCAATGATAAATATCATTTAATGCATAGATTCTAATTAACTATTAATATTATAAGTTGAATTACAAAGGCATAACATCTGAAAAATGGGGCCGAAATATCACTCATCACATGCCGAACTTCAATACTGCTGAGGATTTCCTCTTCATTACGATTCATTAGGCATCAGGACTGGAGCTTTGTAAGAGCATGCCTGCAATACAAATAACAAAAGCCACAAATTAGCAAGTAAATTCAAATATAGTGGAACTTAATTAATATGGTGTTTCAGAGATAAATAATGATGTCTTATTAAGACATGATTATAAAAGCGTACCTTTGTTTTAAAATGCAGACTAGTCCCATGAAAATTAAACAAATGTCTTCATTATGTGTAAAGTCCAACAGTGAACCTGAATTAGCTTACTGCAATTTACATTACCAATACCAATTTAGTAAGTCATCTTTTACCACTGCATGGCACTTCCTCTGGTTGCATGAGGAGAATGCATCGAGAAATGGACGGAAGCTGGAAATCAGGTGGGATGCTAACAACTCCTCACCATAAAAGGACTAACATATTTATACAGGCCCAATTTTTTAACTAGCTGAGCGTGCTGTCAGCCTCTCAAAGAGACTGCTCCATGCATTACAAAGTTTGTTGCACATCTTCATCTCGATTTTCCAATAGGTTTCCTTGACAAAATTTTCTGTGTATTCGGAATGTGGCAAAAGGAATCAAGCATCTCAAATGTGAGTATCCTAAGGGAACACTGACCATGAAGTCCTCTATGAATTCATGCTGCCTCTTGTCCAAAACACATCTCTATGCAATCTCTATACCCACCCCCTTCTAAACCATTCCCAAATTTGGAATTACTGATCTGCAGCATAAACCATTATAAGGGTTTTATAAGGGGTAACAAAATGGCCTACATTTTAATTATGACAGCTTACTCTAAGGTAGAAAATTAATTATCCTGTCAACTCATTAACTCACGCACCAGCAGAACAATATTGCTTAGTATAAACTTTATTCTGTTATCCTGTGGAAAACTTGTAATCATATTTAAGGTTTACATGCGTCATGTTTGTGTTTTTTGATTAAAATATATAATAAAATTCAGGTCAATACACAAAACAATACTTTATTTATTTTAAAAAAACAACACCTCAAGATGATGTATTACATCGAAACATGTTGTGAAGTGATCGAAAGCGCTCAAATGTAACATCCTTATAGTGATGAATAGCGCAAATTTAAAATTTAAAATTTTAACATTTAAATTTTAAATTTTAACATCTAAATAAAGTATTGTTTTGTGTATTGACCTGAATTTTATTATATATTTTAATTGTAATCATATCTTTCACAGTCAGTTTCAGCCAGGGTCCATGAAAAGAATCCTGTTGTTTATGAACGTAGATCATCTGCACACATTATCTCAGTACAAGGAACATCAGGCAAGAAGTAAGGTGGCAGATCTGGGGCAAGTTGATGATGTGGAGTTGCTTCACGTGGGTAATAATTTTAAACCTCCCCTTTTTTTACATGGTGAGAGAAGACATTTTCATTTGCTGGTGCATGCACTTTTGTTTTCGAACCAGTCTATAGGGCTACAAATTCTCTCAGTAGTGAGTTTGTAAGACAGAGTAAACTTAATTTTATTATATTTCTAGTCTGCAAAATTGTCTTTCAGAATACATCATACACACTCTGTGCTACATCACTGTAGCGCAGAGTAAGAATTAAAAGTGCACTTTATGTTTCATGATACATTTAGTTCAGCCACGCATTATTTAATAGATTTACTGTTACAAAGTACCAGAAAACATGAATATATACTTTCCCACTATGAATATAGGAACTTCATGATCTGGCAGTAACACACAATATTGTTGTTCACAGGGACCTAGGTTTGTGTCCTGTTTGCAGATAGTTTACTCTGCATTGAATTTTCAGAATGTATTGAGCACTCTCATTAAGAGAAAAGGTGATATTCATACTTAGCTTATGACTTTTGCATTTTGTGCAATGCAAACTATCCCCAAAATTTACATGAATTTTCGTCAATTCCAGAAAAGTGAAAACAAGGATTACACTGTACAACTAATTCCAAACCTGAATGCACACAACACGGTAGTACTCCATTATTATGTCTCTTGAACTGCTACCTCTCCCTGGCCCTGTCAGTCTGTCCACATTTGAACCAGATGCAGGATACACACTCTGTGCCATTATGGAGAGTACTGAGACTCTACGTAGTGGGGGCAAGCTATCTCCTCCATCTCCATCTACATGTGTCCACCTTTTCTTATCTGGATCCCATACTATCTGTAACAGCAAAAAAGTCCTTCATTATCAAATTTTAGCTCATTTTAAAAAAAGGCTTTGCATCCCACATTGGACCAATAAATTACAATAATGTAGTGGCAGTAACCAAGAGTTAATTCTTTTTTCATCACAAAGGGGAAGATAAAACTGTCAAATTTCATATTCTCAAATTACGGTTGAATAAAATTATTATAACACCAATGAAAAGAAAACAGATAAAAAGTGGTGCAGAGTCCAGTTATGAGCTCTTATGCATTTGGTAATGAACTTCAAAGTTCTATTTAAAGGACAGAGAGCTTATTAACTAACTTCCTGACCATTGACTGATCAAGAAGGAATCTGCTCATGAGGGTTGGTTTTAATAGTTTACAGGCAGTTCATCAGAAGGAAGATGAGGATGGCATATATATGTGAACAATGTAACTATAAAAACAAAGTAGGGTAGAAATATAACGTATCAAGAAATTAATCGGCCACTTAGATTGTAAGAATAAAAGAAATTCAAAGCAGTTTTTAAAAACCCCTACACATATTGCTTTACACTTACTGATGGATTTTTATCATCGGGCAGCTTCATCTCATTTGATGGCTGGACACAAAATCTGTTCCAGATTCTTTTTAGCCAGTGTGAGTACCTCCTGCAGGTGTTGGCTCTTCTGTTGGTGCTTCAAAGTGTGTTGTCATGCACTGCATATCCTGCCAAACACACCCACAAACCACAGAGACAGTTATTCTCAAACCAATCAAGATACAGGTCTGCAGAATCTACACATGTAGAACATTCTAAATCAAACAGAATGAGTCCCGTTTCATTGCTGCTTATAACAAGATCGCTTTTTTGGGGGAGGGGGTTGTTTCATAATGAAAACAAGAGTCATAAATCACCATATACATTCCTGTAACAGAATATCCTTTCTCAACATAAAATCTGAAACCAATGACTGTAATTAAACATATCATACCGAAATCACAGCTAAATAAGTTCTGCAGTTCTAGAACACAGAAATACAGTTTGTTTTCATATCAAAACTGCTCCAATTCATAAAACATAATTCTATTTAAAATTAAACATTTCAAAAAAAATTGACAGTGGAATCACGATTCAGGAGAATCTGACGTAAATACGTCTCTGTAATGTAATGAAATAATTCTTATATAAGTTAAGTACTTGTGAATTTCTAAAAAATTTTACCAGCACAAAATTTTCTAGTCTACGACGCACTTCTTCTACAAGCGATTCACAGCTCAGTTTCTCCCCAATAACAAAGCGGATTGTTAACGGCAGTAATGAAACACAACAATGCCGAGTAAACATAACAATGCACGAAGGAGTTCATATAAAAGCTGATCATTGTTGTTGGTCCATATTTACACACTGTTGATATGGATCTTTCACATTTTCGTTACGCCTTTTTGCCGAACTAGAGCAGGGCGCTCCTTTCGGAGCTCCTAGGGACGGTTGGTCAAGTTTGTAAAACGCCACCAACCTTGTGTAACAAACTAAACTAACCGCCCCGAATTGAGGGTTAAAACATTTGACCATTGCTTTTTCAAATCTTAAGTAAAACGCTAAACAAACTCCCCTTTGGGGGGGTTAGTTTAGTGTCTCATTCAAGTGTTTTAACCCCTGAGTAAGAAACTAAACTAACCCCCCGAATGGGGGTTTTAAACACGTGGCGAACCCCCCCACCCGGGGGGGTTGATTGCGTTTTAAATTCTTGACTAAGACACTAAACTATCCCCCTTCGGGGTGTTAACTTAGTGTCTTATTCGGAGCACTTTCTCTAATCTGATTTTTTACTTCTTTATGTCGCTGTTCAGAGACTAACTGTTCTTGGTCAGTCAGCTTTCTACGTCCAGCCCCACCCTTGCAAATTTTCGTCTGATTTTTTCCCTTCTGTTTTTGTTGAATACGTTTTTCTACTTTTATCAATGTAAGTCTTACTTCCCTTTCCTTCATTTGTTAAATAGTTCTGATGTTTTAGTTCTTTACCTCGCTGTTCACTTGCCAACTGATCTTGGTCAGCCAACTTTCTACGTCCAACCCAATCCATACATATCTTCGTTTTTTCTCTTCTACTCTTGGTGAATAAGTTTTTCTACGTTTATCAAAGTATGTCTTCCTTAGCTTTTCTTTATTTGTTAAATAGTTCTGATGTTTTAGTTCTTTACGTCGCTGTTCAGAGGTCAACAGTTCTTGGTCAGTCAACTTTCTACGTCCAACCCCACCCTTTCAAATCTTCGTCTGATTTTTTGTTCTTGTGTTCTTGTATAGGTCTCCCTTCGCTTTCTTTATTTGTTAAGTACGTCTGATGTTTTAGTTCTTTACATCGCTGTTCAGAGACCAATTTTCTTGGTCAGTCATCTATCTACGTCCAACCCCACCCTTGTAAATTATCGTTTGTTTGTTTTTTGTTCTTCTGTTCTTGCTGAATTAGATTTTCTACGTTTATCAATGTAAATCTCTCTTCGCTTTTCTTCACTTGTTAAGTAGGTCTGATGTTGTAGTTCTTTACGTCTCTGTTCAGAGACCAACAGTTCTTGTTCAAACAACTTTCTACGTCCAATCCCACTCGTTGTTACGCTCAGCGTTTTCTTTTTCAAGCTTGTATTGGTAGTTCATCATGCGATAATATTCTGCGTGGACGTTAATGCGCGAAATTATATTAGTTAATTTCGTGACAATTTCTTCTTTGATGTCATCTTTGGTGTCGCCTTTCGAATTCTGACGTGCATTTTCGATTCTTTGTTTGACGGCTTCTTCTTCGTCGATCATAAACAGTTGACCAAAAGTTGCATTCTCATTATCTTTCGGAAAAGATGCCGCATTCATGTTATAATAAATTTGGCCATGCAATTTAAAACAATATGGCCCTGGTCGACTAATTCCGAAGTCCATGAGATTCGCTTGAAATGATGCGAATGCAATCATGTTGTTGTAAACACGACATTTCTTCTTATCTTACTATAAAAAGATATTTGTTTACACGGCATTGTTGTGTTCCACAACAATGCAGAGTAAAATAATATCTGTTGGCATTGTTGAAGTCGACACAACAATGCGGAGTAAACAAATAACGCTTCACAACAAGGAAATCAAAGAATATCAAGTCAGTCGTATTATCACTGCTCCAGAAGCAGCACGTCGCATTCTTAAAAATTGACTAACAGTTGTCCTAAAACATCAGGAAAGTGAAAGAAGAAGTTATCAAGTATTTGAAGTACCAACTCCAACAAGGTAAAGTGATACTCATTCGATATATTATGATTATGATCGATTTTGAGACGAAGATTTGCAAGGGTGGGGCTGGACGTAAAAAGTTGACTGAACAAGAACAGTTGGCCTCTGAACAGCGACGTAAAGAACTACAACATGAGACCTATTTAAGAAATAAAGAAAAGCGAAAGAAGACTTACATTGATAAATGTAGAAAGTTGACTGAACTAGAACAGTTTGCCTCTGAACAACGACGTAAAGAACTACAACATCAGACCTATTTAAGAAATAAAGAAAAGCGAAAGAAAACTTACATTGATAGAAGAGACCATATTAACGACACACGTAGAAAAACTTATTCGGTAAGAACAGAGGAGAAAATAAAACAAGACGCTGAAAAGGAAGTTATTAGATATCAAAGTAAATTAGTAATGAAGAACCGAGGAAGACAGCACATTTTATGAACGACGAATATCAACAACATTATCTCGGACCTATGAACTATGAATGTATTCACCGGCTCGATGAATCGACTCAACGTTCCAGTAAATCGTTTTATGATTGTTGTGCACATGGAAAGGTTGTGCTTGATTCGTTGCCTGAATACCCTGATGAACTTAGAAAACTATTTTCTCTTCGACATTTTCGCAACAAATGTCGTGTTTACAACAACATGATTGCATTCGCATCATTTCAAGCGAATCTCATGGACTTCGGAATTACTTTTAAACCTCGAAGAAGAATCAAAAATTAAGACTGATGAAGATGTTGACAAATTCATTTGCGCTGAACTACCAGACCCCGAAACACAACCAAATCTTTACGACATTGTTACGCGTCACATGATTCATCAATGTAGTCCGCGTTGCATGAAGGGAAATGAGTGTACTAAAGGTTTTCCCAAACAGTATTCTCCTTGCACAATAATCGTCGAAGACGGTTATCCAATCTACAAAAGACAAAATAATGGACGCACTTACTCAGCAAAAAATGGATTTGTTGCAACAAATCAAGACGTTGTTCCATACTGTCCGTATTTGATGCAGGAATTAAACTGTCACATCAATGTTGAGTCTGTATCATCGATTACTTCAGTAAAGTACCTATTCAAATATGCTTTTAAAGGTGGTGATTTGACAAACTATACAATCATCGAAGGAGATGAGCTTCACTACGACGAGATCACCAGCTACCAAGACAGTCGCATGATCACTGCTCCAGAAGCAGCACATCGCATTCTTGAGAATGAAATGCACAGGCGCAGTCATGCAATCATACGTCTACCTGTGCATTTGCCGAACGAACAAACCGTCGAATTTGGAGAAGAAGCTTCATACGAAGACATTCGAAAAGCAATTGCCGGTTCAACAATGCTCCTTGAATATTTCGAATTGAACAAACAGGACCAAAACGCACGAAAGTATTATTATTTCGAAATTCCAAAGCACTATACGTGGAGAGCAGAAATGAAAGGTATCGATGATGAAGAAGAAAAGGGAGCGTCCACTGTCGAATACGAACAAAAGACGAACTTGAAGAAACAGAAGTCATGGTTTCCACGAAGAGATGGTAAACACACAATCGGACGCGTTTATAGTGTAAGCCCTAGAGATCAAGAAACATTCCATCTTCGTGTTCTTTTGATGAATGTGAAAGGCGCAAAAGACTATGAGGACTTAAAGACTTACGACAATGTCACTTACCAAACATTCACAGAAGCCTGTTTAGCACGTGGACTAATCGAAGATGACGCTGAATGGAAACGTTGCATGCAAGAAGGTGCGATCTACCAAATGCCTTATCGGCTACGTGTTTTGTTTGTTCAGATTCTAATGCATTGTCACCCATCGCACCCCGAAGAGCTTTTCAATGATTTCATCGATATAATGGCGCAAGACTTTAAAAAACAAGATAAAATTTCTGACTCTGACGCACGTGACAAAGCTCATGCTAATATTAATGAATTGTTAATTATTGAAGGGAAAAGTTTGAAGGAATTTCCAACACTGCCTCAGGAAATTAAAAAATTACAGACAGTAAGTAACAAAGAATTAACTGTTGTTGAACACATTGGAATTGGTGGAGAAATGTACAAATCATTGAACAAGAAACAAAAGGAAATCGTTGACATAATACTTAATCATATAGACGGAAAACCAACTGTCAAAAACCCGTACTTCTACATTGATGGTCCAGGAGGATGCGGTAAAACTTACACATATAAAACATTGTACCATTTGTTAGTAGGACGACAAAAGAAAGTCACTACGATGGCTTATACAGGTATCGCAGCAAGTTTGTTGCCTAAAGGAAACACTGTCCACAGAGTAGCCGGGCTGCCCGTTCCTGTTTTGCCTGACTCTAACACCAACATTTCGATAACGGATAACAGAGGAAAAGAATTGATAGATACAGACGTATTTATTTGGGACGAAGCACCAATGGCACCACGGTATTGTATGGATGTACTCGATAGAACTTTGCGAGACTTCACACGTTGTAACTTACCCTTTGGAGGTAAAGTTATGTTGCTCGGTGGAGACTTTAGACAGATTTTACCTGTCTTACGCAATTCAAACAAAACGTCAACACTGTATTCAACAATAAAATATTCGACTTTGTGGAAACACTTTAAGGTCACGTCATTGTCTGAAAATATGCGCGCCACACCCCAAGCTATAAAATGGACTAAATTCTTACTCGACCTCGGCGAAGGACGCCTCAACGACCACGACGACATGGTAGAAGTGCCTGAAAACATGGTTTGTACGGACGATTTAGTCGAAAAGATTTGCGGAGATATCATAAGAAACAATGACATCGAAATGCTCAAAACTACCGCAATCCTTGCTGCAAGAAATTGTGACGTCGACGAAATAAATGAGAGAGTTGTTGACTTACTCGACGAAAAGACTGAGCGAATCTACTCGAGCATTGATGGTGTCGAAGACTCGGACAAAGAAAAGTTCAGTGAAATGGTGACACCCGAATACTTAAACATTTTGCGACCACGATCACTGCCCCCACATAATTTGCGTCTACGTAAGAACGCTATTGTCATGTTGGTACGTAACTTAAGCGTTTGGGAAGGATTAGTTAACGGAACACGTTTATTAGTACAGCAGATGACCAACAACCTCCTTCAATGTATGGTCATAACGGGAGATCATTGCGGGGAAATTGTTTTCATTCCACGTATAAAACTATATTGTGACAGTGAATACCCATTTACTATGTGGAGACGCCAATTCCCCGTAACGCCTGCCTTCGTAATCACTATCAACAAAGCTCAGGGCCAAACGTTCAAAAGAATTGGCATTTATTTGGAACAGGATGCTTTCGCACATGGACAAATCTACGTCGCATTTTCACGTGCACCAAGCGATAATTGTGTATTTGTCTATCTAAAAAAGGGACGAAAAAATAATCTCATTAAAAACGTTGTCTACAGAGAAATATTGAACGAACAGAGTATGAGTTGCAGGAGAACACAAGACATTAAACAAAAAGAAGGAAAGCGAAAAATTGAAATTAATCTTGACGAAATTAAAAGTGAAGCAGTTGAACATGCAGTTAAACGTGTAAAAGTTGAAGGGAATATAAGAACAATAAGTGTTACGGAGGATGAACAGCCTATACGGAGAGTGAAGCAGAATGAAACGACGATTACACGTGAAATTGTACCAACTATCGAACATTTCAAACTCTTGAATGCCAATGGATCAGACTGCTTCTTGATTTCCTCAATAAACATGTTGCATTCAGCTACTGCGTTCATTGAAAGTCTGAAAGAAATTATATTAAATGACTACGAGGGCGACAACAATGGTGCACAACTGATCTACGAGATTGCAAACGCATACAGTCATCCTCAAAACTTACATAATGTCATTTCAATACGACAAAACCTTAAAGAACATTTCAGAAGAGGTTTTCAAAGTGTGTCCGAAACGATTTACAACATATTCGAGGAGTTACCAATTGATATGCAAAACATGTTTGATTATGAGACGGTGAATACAAAAACATGTAGAAATGGTCATCAACTTGAGGAACGTTATAAAAACCAAATATTGTTCATGAACTTACCACAAACGAACGTGATAAACTTCAAAGACTTATTGGAGTATCAAACCAAAACAGATGTGAACGGAATGTGTACGGAATGTCAACAACACTACATACGTGGAACGACAGAAATTTTTGTTGATGACCGTCAAAAGTACATGATTTTGGAAATAAATAGATTGACTCTAAATGGACTACGCACATTTGAAATAATGAGAATGAGACAAAACAACCAATTAATGTATGGAAAACATTGGAAATTGCAAAGTGCGGTAGAATTTGTGGACATTAACGGTACTGGAAACGACGGACATTTCAAGGCGTGGCGACGTTATAACGATGAATGGATTATCTTCGACGATAATCGCATTACAAAATCTAAAAAAAATTATCGATAAATGTAAAAGTGTAACACTCTTATTATTCGAAGAAATCATAGAATAAAAAATGTTACGTCATTTGTTTACTCTCTTCGTTGTGTTGGTATATTGCCTTCAAAAATTTCCGTCCGTTATTTCTCATAGTATTTTAACAGCAACAATACGTCTTCATCGAATACTAGACCGTAGAAATTTGACTGACTAAGAACAGCGAAGTAAAGAAGCAAAATATCATATTAGAGAATGCGCTCCGAAAGGAGCGCCCTGCTCTAGTCTTCTTACTATAAAAATTTGTGATTCCTCGTTGTCATCAATAAATTACGTCATCAACAATGTCAACTATAAACAAACTCGGCATTGTTGTGGAACACAACAATGCCGAGTACAACACAACAATGCCGAGTAAACAAATAACGCTTCACTACCGAGCCAGTCGCATTATCACTGCTCCAGAAGAAGCACGTGGAATCGCATTATTGATAATTTTCTGACAGTTGTCCTAAAACATCAGGAAAGTGAAACAAGACGTTATCAAGTATTTGGAGTACCTACTCCAACAAGGTAAAGTGGTTAACTGATACGCATTCGATATATTACGATTACGAAAACTATTATAAAAACTGACTTTATGATCGATTTTAAGACGAAGATTTGCTAGGGTGGGGCTGGACGTAAAAAGTGGACTGAACAAGAACTGTTGACTTCTGAACAGCGACGTAAAGAACTACAACATCAGACATATTTAAGAAATAAAGAAAAGCGAAAAAAGACTTACATTGATAAACGAGACCATATTAACGACACACGTAGAAAAACAGACGAAGATTTGCAAGGGTGGGATTGGACGTAGAAAGTTGTCTGACCAAAAACAGTTTGCCTCTGAACAGCGACGTAAAAACTCAAACATCAGACATATTTAACAAATTTAACAAATAAAGAAAAGCGAAGGAAGACTTACATTGATAAACGTAGAAAAACGTATTCAATAAGAACAGAAGAGCAGAAGAAAACAAAAGAAGACTTACAAGGGTGGGATTGGGCGTAGAAAGTTGACTGACCAAGAACAGTTGACCTCTGAATAACGACGTAAAGAATTAAAACATCAGACCTACTTAACGAGTAAAGAAAAGCGAAGGGAGATTTACATTGATAAACGCAGAAAAACTTATTCAACAAGAACAGAAGAGCAGAAGAAAACAAAAGAAGACTTGCAAGGGTGGGGTTGGACGTAAAACGTTGTCTGACCAAAAACAGTTGGCCTCTGAATAACGACGTAAAAAATTAAAACATCAGACCTACTTAACGAGTAAAGAAAAGCGAAGGGAGATTTACATTGATAAACGCAGAAATACTTATTCAACAAGAACAGAAGAGCAGAAGAAAACAAAAGAAGACTTGCAAGGGTGGGGTTGGACGTAAAACGTTGTCTGACCAAAAACAGTTGGCCTCTGAACATCGATGTAAAGAATTAAAACATCAGAACTACTTAACGAGTAAAGAAAAGCGAAGGGAGATTTACATTGATAAACGCAGAAAAACTTATTCAACAAGAACAGAAGAGCAGAAGAAAACAAACGAAGACTTGCAAGGGTGGGATTGGAAGTAGATAGTTAACTAACCATGAACAGGTGGCCTCTGAAAAGCGATGTAAAGAACTAAGACATCAGATCTATTTAACAAATAAGGATAAGCGAAAGAAGACTTACATTGTTAAACGAGACCATATTAACAACACACGTAGAAAAACAGACGAAGATTTGCTAGGGTGTTGTTGGACGTAGAAAGCTGACTAACCAAGAACAGTTGACCTCTGAAAAGCGACGTAAAGAACTAATCCATCAGACCTATTTAACAAATAAAGAAAGACGAAGGGAGAGTTACATTGATAAATATAGAAAAACGTATACAACAAGAACAGAAGAGAAAAGGAAAAAACAGACGAAGATTAGCAATGGAGTTGCTGGACGTAGAATGTTGACTGATCAAGAACAGATGGCCTCTGAACAGCGACGTAAAGAACTAATCCATCAGACCTATTTAACAAATAAAGAAAGACGAAGGGAGAGTTACATTGATAAATATAGAAAAACGTATACAACAAGAACAGAAGAAAAAGGAAAAAACAGACGAAGATTAGCAATGGAGTTACTGGCCGTAGAATGCCAGCATTTGAAAGCGTAGTTTGTACTCTCTCGTTAAAGTAATCACATTAATGTATGTAAATTGTCCTGTTCTTTTATTCCAACAACGCGGGGGCTATTAGGAAAACCTAGTAGATTATAGGCTCTTACTGTGACTGGAAATATTAAACTGTTACTTGTTAAGCACCTCAGCACGGAGTAATTGGGGGAAAGGTAAATATCCACTAATATTTTACCACAGCTCTAGATGGTGATGAATACTTAGCTTCAAGCCAAAGCCATTTGATGGCCCCCTAGAGCCGGTCAGGATCGGTAACCAAGAAAGACTTCCTGCTGCAAGAAATCGAATGCCAATCTAGTCCGTAGCACAACCACTACAAGGAGAACCTGTCGTGACCTTTGTTTTCTATCACATATTTTACCATGTGGCAGTCTGTATTATGCCTGTCCTTTTGAGGTCGATAGAATATTAAAATATAATAACTCCCCCCTTGCAATAACAGTGAAAATCCAACTGACCACTGTTTCATGCCAAATGTTTAGACGCTTCTAATATGTTGATCAGTGAGAAAAGGTAAACCTTTACAACTGAAACAACTTTTGAGGTTGCTGAGTCAAAGTCAATCTGGAGGCTGCAGCCAAAAAAAATTCCCTCGCTCTGCTAGGAATTCAGCTCGGTTATCTTGGCTGCAACTTAGTCTCTATACAGGAAGAGCTAACTGGCTCCATATCATGGTTAGCACTATTCACTAAACCTGAAAGGGTTATAAAACAAAAGTAAAATGAAATGGGTGGGGGCATAAAACTAGCACGCCACAAAGGGGTGTTCTTAAACTCCATATTACGTGGATAAGCAGTGCTTCTGAGGACCACTGAATTGTAAAAAAGGTGTCGATGGCAAGAATACAAACTGCATTACTGGAAATTGAATCTGGGAGTACAGTGAACATCCAGTAATTTTTGAGGAATTACTATCACATAGTATAGCATCCACACTGAGGAACAAGACATTAGAAGAGCTAAATCCAATCTTTCCTAACAGTTTCTATAATACACCTAATTTTCCATTTCTCTAAAGGTGTGTGAGAATATTATCTATGTCAGGCACTGCCTAATAACTGACCAAATAATGTAATCCCTTGTCATATACTCTATGAAATAGCAATGTATCTCTTCACTCGAACATGTCAGTGTGTAGGCCTACAGTGTTATAACTTGTTCCTAGATGCACGTAGAGAGTCAACTTTATGCTCTAAGCGGGAAAGACCTCTGAGCAGCACTTGCATAATAATCTAATCCACACGATGATGAGGTAAGGCATCCTGGCTTCCTTCTGTCCATAGCCTGTCATAATTCAGAGCTCAAATGGCTCCTCATTCTTTGAACCACACCACAATATACGACAGCTTCCCAGGAATAAAACTGTATGACTGCACTGTAGGTCTTACCTCCAGGACCTTCTTTGTGTGGTGGCCAGGAACAGTTTCAACTTTCTTACTATTAGCATAAGTTATGTTCTTATGAACATCATTCTGACTACTTGTTTCAAAGAAATTATGTTTGAATGATTCAGATCAATGTACTATACCTCTTCTGACATTACAGTACTAGAACAAAGAAACAATTTATTTCAAGTGCTCTGATTAACCAACAAAATTATCAAACCTCTGAATCTATGAGGGTCCTTAAAGAGCCTCTACATACAGCACATAATCTGCATAAGCCATTCTTTCTATAAAAACAATTGATGCTTTAAAGCTTTAAATGTTGAATGAAAAATATGGGAAACCTAATGTACCTTAGGAGCTTTCATAGTAAGGACCAGAATAAGTGTACAAGCCCATACATACAAACTGGTTTATTGTAAAATACAAACTTCTATAATCACTTACAATTTATGGCTACTGATGGTTTCCTTCTACACTCTCTCCTGACTGAATGTGCTGATAGACTCCCATTAATGTTCTCCCGAAATTCACAGAAAACAGATCTATAATGTATTTTACAACTTTAAATATATGCCCCCTCTTCGGAGGACTGGCAATTCAAACACGATGAGCAACATCTTAATTTGTCAGCCAACCAATAGGAAGTACCTTACCAGGCATAAGACAAACAGAAATGAGGTTCTTCAGCACAAATTTTGGTGTTAGGATTTCTGCTGCAAGTGCAGTTCCCACATCACCTCACACACATGGTCTCTTCAGACAAAGGAAGGAACTGAGTAAAAGTCATGCAAAATTTCTAAACAATTCCTTCACCAAACATGACAACAGTTTTCGTCAGTTGTGAGAATGCTGAGCCCAGGACATCATGTAAGCACTGCCTGGTGTGCGACTTCTATAGTCTGTTCTGAACAAATGTGACTCCTTGGGGAAAAATAAATACTCATTCCCACACAAAAAAACAAATGCCCAACATCCAACAGGAATATCTTCCCCCAAAATTCCTAATTGTTCAACAAAATGAAACCATACAATATGTGGATAGCCTTTACCATACAAAGTCATGATACATCCAATTACTACAAAATCAGACAGTCTGATTTTTGTATCACACTCTCTTTCACACATCCAAGATACAAAACTGTGTTGTAAGTTGATACGTACGTCTTTTCTATTTATCTCTTTTTGGCTTACGGGTTTTCACACCACGCCAGAGGCCAATTAATATCTTCTTGGCTTATGGGTTTTCAAACCACGCCAGAGGCCATGAACACTCACTCAGAATCATTCTCTTGGGTTTCAGTAGGGAAATAGTAAATCAAATAGAATAATTTCAGATGTAGATAAAGTTATATTGTTAATACATCTCCAAAACTCTAATTATGGCTATAATTCGGCTTACATTGACAGCTCCTGGTCAACATTCTCACTTATGTGAACACGATTTTCCTTCCTACATTAACATACTTTCTTTACCGTATGGCTAAGTGACAAATAAAATTAGTATAAACAGAGTGATCAAAAAGTCAAGCAACCTGTTCCTGATACATGGTTCACAAATAAATAAAAAAATTGAAATCAGAAAACAAAAACAGTTATATAATGTCAGAAATATCTACTGTGCTCAGCGATTCATTCTTTAAAACATGTCTGAAAAAGCCAGTGAAGTTGCAACTTCGTTATAGAAACGGTTCATCAGACAATATTCTCGATTTCTTTGGCACAGGAGAATCAGCAAATGTATCATTCTGGAAAGTTAAGTTCAAGCGAGATGCCATATGGTGTTTGATGATAAACACTCGTTACACTTGTGAAAAATATATCTTTGCACTTACACTGTTAGAAGACAACAGACTGTTGTAATGACCTTACATGATGTGACCTCAGTGGACGTAAAATTACACATGAATTACTCTACTACATCTCACTCTCAGTAGCTGCTCAAACCCAAAGTATAAACACATCAGGTAATAGTTTGTCACCGAAGAAACGTTCAATCTTAAGAGTCTCCTTTCTTCCACACAGTTTTGTTCTGGAAGGCTGAGGCAAGAAACATGAATGGCCCACAAAAGGCTGGTTCCGTTCCACCTTGGCTTATGGAATGGTGCTTACAGCAGTTGCTGCTTCTTCATCTCTGGTGAGTGCTTGGTCCATCCAAGTTGACTTCTGCTGATGCCTTCACCCCTCCATCTAGTCTGGTTAAACACTAATTCCCATTACACTTATACACTCCTACACAACAGTTCAGTAACTGGTACAGTACACATTAAAATGATGGCCAATCAGCAATGGAAAGTTTTATCCAGAACTTGACAGTTTAAGGCTCTCAATATCATTTGTAAATCCTGAACACTGACATCTTTAAACTGAAATTCACTAAAATCCATAAAGCTTTCACCAAATTAATTAGTGATATTGAACTGCTGAGTGTATAAAATTCCTCTTTTGAAATTGACTGATGGCTGATACTGACTGTAGGGTAAGTTTGTGATAATTTTTCCCTCACTAGATGGCAAAGTACTCATTGTGATAACAAGGCAAATACATTAAATTCTACAGTCAATATTCTGCCAATGTACTAGTAGACTATGTGGGATTTGAGGTTTTCATGACGGTGAGTCTGAAGATTGCAGTCTTCTGGGTTGTTGTGCTGTGTTGTCTCGTATACGTCCAACAACATTTCAGAGGTCCATGCAGCCTCCATCATCATGGCGATCAATAAGGAAAGCGCTAGACTTATAGGAACAGGCCATAAAAGGAATAGCCTAATCCTAACCAGTGGGGATTGGTGTCAGAATCAGGCATGAGTGGGAACCAATAGGCCTTGGGCATGTTGTAGCGTGAGAGACAGAGAGAAGGAAAGAAAGAGAGAGGTCCGAGAGACAGCCCTTTTGAGGGCCTCAGGGAGTCCATCTGGTGGGACACACGCGAGTATGGTGGTCAAGATGTGGGGGGGGGGGGAGGGGGGGGAAGCCCTGGGTGGTGCCAGGTTTGTCTGGAAAAGGGCAGAGTAGTGGTGGGTGGGATAAGCAAAGTTATCTGGGATGCTTCCAGAGCCTTATGAGGGAGTGAATGTTTGAGGGGCTTCCATGACTGACTCAGGCGAAGTTCATCCTTCCTGTGGACGCTGTTGGGATGTAATTCAATTTTGATGGCCTCTCTGATCATTCAATCCATGTATCCAGATCTTGTCGACAGGATAGAGGTGTCCTGGAGTTGGATGCGGTGGCATGGATTGTCTGTTTCTGTGTCAGTTGAAGGTCTTTTGAACACATGTCAAAATGATATGCGAGTAGGTGCAATAGCTCTCACTACAAAAGCCCTAGATTTAGAAGCAGTTTTCTTAGCTTCCACAAGATTATGATCCGTTGTTTTTTGGACTATGGCATATAAAAGCCCATACACTGCTCAAAGTATGAGGGAAGCAGTATGACTGATGAAAAACGAAGGCTGGCCACCTCATATGATATACCATGTTGCATCTGGACAATCCTACAAGTATGAACTTGGAAAAGACTGGAAAATCATTTCTAATCCCTCCAAAGTAGGAAGTGGAAGCATAAGGCAGTCGGACTAACCATCAATCAAGTCAGATGGGCAGCTTACAATGTTACTGAAGCTGAAGGGATAAACTATCCATTTATTTATGAAAGTCAATGGCTGGTTGGTATTGGTGGTTGCATACTTGAATAAAACCCCAAAGTGAAAACTGAAGATGTGCTGCCTGAGTAAAAAACAGTGTGAAGTGCCTGGTAACAATCCATGTGCAGAAATATTTCCTCGAACTGGGCCTACACCAGCAACCTCCATCCCTCCCTTATGGTGGATTGTATTTGGACAACAATAAGAAGAATGCTGTCAAATTGATTGAGTGATAGTGATGGATCAATTTCACTTCATGTGTGATGGGTGCGAGGACTCAGAAGACAGTGAATAATTACAGCACATGCACAAAAGTGGTGGTAATGTCGATTTTGAAACTGCATGAACTATACAACACGGTGTTACAAGCCAATCTCTTTTTTTAAAAAACTAGGCCACATATATTCACGTTTTGCATTCACTACCAAGACTCCTCAAGAATGCAATTAAAACTAGTACCAAAGAATTTACCTAATGACAGAATTGTTTATTTCACAGAACTACATAAACATCAAAAAGTTTCCTGATTTTAAATTACAAAACCCATATTAAATTTATTAATTAAAACAACTAAATTCTGCCATCAGTATAAATAGGTTGATGTAAAATTATCACTTTTTATCTGACTCTAAAGCCAAAAGTATATTAATAAATTTGAGTAGATTGTCTATAAGTATTAGAATAAAAAGTAACCTGAGCTTAGATTTAAGGTTCTCCCAGCGATGAGTCCAATGATGGCTGTCTTCTGGGTTGCAGTACCATGTAGCCTGGTAGACGTGTTCTAGTGTTTCAGAGGTCCTTGCTGCCTCCATCACCACGGCGACGAGTTGCACGGTGCTAAACTCAGAAGACAGCCATCTTATAACTTCAAATTATCCCATGTTTCCCCAGCCCTTGGTAACAGGCCATGGTGCAGTGAATAAGATTTTCAACTGCAACTAACTTTTCAGAATGCCTGTACCTGAAACTGTTGCCACAGTAGTCTGTACTCTCAAGACACTTCATCAGCAACTCTTTGCAAGATTCTTTATTTCTCTGAAACAGAAAATATCCAGAAATGTTGGCTGGTGCCCCGTACCAGACTGGTGACCGCTGCGCTCCCAGACCTCGACGACCGCAAAGTTCCACGGCTACACCACTTCTTCTCAGAAAAAAAGCTCATAAACAGCGCTGCTGGGAGGCTGAAACAAGAACAAAATCTGCGGGACACGAGGCTTATGCCTCAGTGCTGCATTTGCTTATGTTAGTGTGATCTAAGAAAATTTGATGTCTGTGATAACTACAAAACAAGGAAACAGTGCGATTAACAATATCGACAAAGTAGGAATCAGTCCTATGGTTTTGGTGAGTTGCAACTCTCATACTTGGTACAACTCATGGTATCTGTCGGCCAACTTCAGAGGCACGTCTGTGAATATCCAAATCTAATTTTGGTTCCACTGAAAAAAGTTGTGAGCACATGGAAACCATGAAAGAAAGAAAATTTGCAATCAATGGAGAATGTAGTGCCTAATCCATTTGTGTACAAGTTTGGAAAGTGTGCACAACTACATACTAATGCAATAATAGTGAATGCATGGAAGTCGCTTAAAGTGGCGGCCACTATGTTACATGGGCTACATTACAAGTTGGATAATTCAAAATGGTGAAGACTAGAATACAGTTACGAAACATATTGCTGTAGACCACTCTTTCCCACAAATAAATGACGTGGAAAACGGGAAACCTATTTGAATTCTGTTTCCTGTAAAGGCGATTATTTCCACAGGAAGACTTTCAGGGAGGGACAGAGCGTCCATAGGTGTTACCGACACCATGTAATTGCTAAATCATATTTTTTAAAACAAGTCCAACTGAGTTGTAATTTGGCTTTCTACGTAATGGGTGGAGGTGTTACATATGGCTGTCATAAGGATCCATTGTTGAAACTGGCACAAACATTTATTAATGCAAACTCAACAATATAAGTAGTAATAGTTAAGATAAGCTAGATGCTATTAATTAGAAAGAATGTTCAAGAAATGGATATTTGTAACATTGGGAAACGTGATACGTACATATTTGTGACTTGGAATCTCTTCAATGTTGCTTCAGGCAATATTCAACTAGACTGGCTACCGCAGAAGAGAACTGGACTACGAAAGGTCGTAAAGTAAACAGAGAATAATCATGAAACTTGTATTTGCTAATCCCTCAGACCCCGTTATTGGTGTCGACCTTGGATTATTATTTCTATTTTCTGTCTGACATTTATATTCGTAATGCCATAAAGCGTGTGCGGCCGACGAAAACTGTCGGACATTATGGTTTTCAAAGTTTTATTATTAATGGTTGTTCAGTAGCAATTTGCCTATGTCTATTAACGTGCTATGCACTCAAGTAATAGTCGTCTACGCAAAGTGTTTTATTTCTACGCTGCAACGACGGGACCTTCTACCAGAGACCACTGTTCATCTGGGCTAGGATCCCAAATTAACCCTGAAACCCATGCAAATACCCATCGTCATCGGAGGCTAGAACCAAACCGGGCAACTCCTCGAAAGGAGAGAAAGGAAGGTTGCAGCAGAAATTGGCGCCCAACGCGGGGCCACGAAAAATCTAGCAACTTCCAAGTAGCCATCCGTAGAAGGCGGCGAGCGAACCCAGAAGCACTCACAAGGAGTTAAAGTGAGCGCGGACAGCGAGGTCTACCGAAATAAGGATGCCAGACTCTGGGTCAATATTGGCAACGCTGACAGCGAGGCGCACAGACCGCGTGAACTTGCTGAGCTAACTCATCTTTAGTGCCCCAATCACGTCTTGAACGACATTGTTTTACCAAAATTTTTGTCATAAGCTGAACGTAGTGCAATTCTTGCAGGAGCTGGATGATTACTATCGTTTGAAGTCCGTCCCAGAATCATTGAAGTTACCAATCGCGGTAAAGGCGATTAGTGATCTGTATTCAAAGCAGTGGTTCACTGCAGTGCACAAGGACTTGACGGGTTATGACAACTTTAAGAGATCTTTTACGGAGTTGCTCTGGAGCCCTCAGATCCAATCCCAAGTCCGGAGTCAGTTGCATCAAGACCGTTCTGACAAAAACTCGGAGAGTATGTCATCTCATTTCTTGAAATATTCCATGCTAGCGGCAAATCTATCACCGAGGTTGTCAGAATTGGATTTGGTCGATGCAATAGCAGGGCATTTCCCGCAATATGTTCAGAGGGCACTTTTGTCAGCAGGGGTGCGAACAGTTCAAGACGCATTGGCCTTCCTAAAAAGGCTGGAGACAATGGAGCAAGCAGATACAGACAGGGGAAGGTCAAACCCGAGCTTATCGCCGTAGGCGCCTAACCAGAACCAGTCACCGAACTACCGCCAAAACAACAACAAATTCCAACGCGACAACCATTACGTTAGGAACGTGCGTTACCAAGGGAACCCACATCGCGAAAGGAACGGAGCGTACCACGGGGACCGTATATGTCAGACGGAGACGCTGGCCCGAGTTCGCGCACCAGTCGGGATGAACTAAACCCACGAGCGCCCACTTTCGACCACGGGGCGGGGCGGGGCACAGGCATGACCATGATCAGAACAACGGCCGAAATCATTCGGAAAACGATCGCAGGATGATGTAGAGGGCCGGACAGTGTCCAATTATGAGGGTAGGAACCCAGGTCCGACGCCGAGTCCGAGGCTAGGAGAGGAAAATTTGGGAGTGCCTGACGTGAATCACGCAAGTGAAAAATTCAATGTGGAATTTGTAAATTACATTAATGAGGGAAATCTTCGGGGTTGTCCTCACGTGAAGATACAGATAGGAAATAGGGAAATAGTTGTTCTAATTGACAGCGGAGCAGAAGTTGGCGTGATGTCTGAAGACCTGTTCAACTCTTTGACGGAGAGTGGCTTAAAGTTCCTATTTATTCCCGTAGCAAATTGTGTGTTGTCATCTGCATGGCAATCAAAATCAAAGCGAATCAGAAAACAAGCTTGGATTGAATTCGGATTAGGGCGTGACATATTTGAGCTGAACTTCATGATAGCGCCACAGTTGATGGCAGATGCCATACTGGGGGCTAATTTTTAGGTTGAGTACCTGGTAATAATGGATGTTGCTAATAGAAGTTTTTCAACGAAGGGGGTATTGTAACCAGACACGAATTCTTTTTCAATGCGATGGCAGGGGAGGACGAGAAAGTAGGTCGGTATCGAACCCGAACAACTTAGCAGATTTTCCTCAGTCGCTGCAAACGTTAGATAAAGATCGATCTCGACTAGGCCTGAGTGTTAAAGGCACTGACCTTCGAGATCCTGATATTCCTGACAGCCGAGGCAAACAGAGAAGTAGCAGTAGTGGAGTTCTTGATAAATCGCAGGGGGAGGTAAACCCTTTGTTGCTTGGAGTTCGTCGTGAAGACGTAAATGTTGAAGATAGTGGGCGTGGTTCCCCGACACTTTAAATATTAGTAGAGTTTACGAGAATCCTGAGGAAGGATCAGATGCTGTAGTCCAGCATTATAATTGTTATAAGACTTCGAAGAATGGCTCGGCGCTTCAGGAATACGACCACGATTCGGATACAGAGCAGGGCGATGCTAGATCTGTTTCAGTCCAAGAACTGCGTGCAAAGGTGAGAGAAGCTGTATGTCTGTGAGAGGACGAAAGGGAGAGGTTGTTTGGGATGCTCCCAAAGTACAAGAATTCTTTTTCTACACGACCGGGAAAGTGTTCGCTGAAGAAGTACTATGATTTGTTGCAAAATTAGAGATGACATACATTGTTGTAAGGGAAACCCTAAACGGAGGCTCTGCTTACGAATGACAATTGAGGACGGTGACGAACTTAAGGTAATAGTACTCTTTCAGCTAATTAGTTTCTTTCCCGTAAAATAAATAGTCGCCATCGCGCGAAACCATTTCCGCTATCCCTGTTATGAGTGGCTTGGCTAGTTCAAGTGGTAATGTGTTAGGTGGAAGTTGAGTCACACAGAAAAGAGGTTTCTGACAAAGAGCGTCGTCTGCTATGTGGGGCCTCCGAATATATGGACCTCATCAAACAACACCAGAAGGAGTTAATCGAGATGAAGCAGAAAAGTGACTCTAGAAAACGGACATTACAGTTATTCATAGTTCTTAAAACTATTCATTTTATAAGATTTGCAATTATTAGTAAATCAATCACTGTTGCACTGTGTAGTGTAGCGTAGTATCTACCAGTTATATGTTGCAAAATTTCAAAGACAGCAATCTACAGAAAATGAAAAGAGGTTTTTGATAAACAGCGTCTGCTATTTCAGGCAGGTGCCTGACGCGAAACCCGATTTGATAAAAAACGAAGAAAGTAAACGAAGGACATCAGCGTAGTTTACGTACAATCATGAACAACGTTAAGCACTTAGTAGACGGTCTTTCACCTGCTGTGAACAAATTACAATACACAGACCAATAATTTGCCGAGAGGGAGCTGTTTCTTATAATATTGTCGCATTTTGCGCGCATAGACAAGGAAGTGGCGAGTCTTCGTAAGAGATGCAAAGACGTTGATGATCTGAAGGCCAAAATTAGGGACTTGGAGGAGCAGCACCGAAGGGAAAGTGTGATTACCTGTAAAACCATAAGTGGCCTGATAGATTTTGTGTCGATGATCAAGGCTGAAAATCAGAATTTAAAGCAGCAAATCCAGAGCCTTTGTGGCTTCCATGATGATCACGGACTTGAAGAAACGGCAGGGAGTGTCGAACGCCCAGCACACAGGACGACCAAGAGAAACCAGGTAAGACATTTCTTTCCAAGCTGTCGAGATTCTGGGGACTACGCTGTAATGAGTAAACACAAGTAGTGGACTCTGCGTTCCACCATGAGAGTTCTGCAACTTTGTCAGTGATTCGCCAGTGTTTAAAAGGGCACTGATGTTATAATAATATTGGAACGTAACAGATGCATCTTTTTTGGCTGCAGGTCTTCTTCTTCTTCTTCTTAAAGTGCCTATCCCTTCCGGGCGTTGGCGATCAACATTGCCTGACGATTTGACAACAAACGAAGAAAGTTTGCGTGCAATCATGAATAAAGTTAAGAACTTAAATCACGTGTTCCCAACCGAACTAAAGTCACTTCTACGCCCCTTCTTCTGGCTCAATAAAAAAATAATGCACATGTAAACTGTGGGCATGTATGAAAAATTCAATTCTCACGTGCCATATTAGCCAACATACACAAATGATAATATCGCATGCATCACGTTAAAGAGCAAATGAGCATAAGAACAAGTCATTTGTCTTTTATCTTTGATTACGCTTAGTCCAGCAAATTAGTAAGTTGCAAATATTCCGTCCCAGTCAGAGGACACGCACAAAACGTCGGAACAATTTATTATTCTCACAATCAGGAAATGTTAGCCCCACGTCCAACCCACAAGTCGCAGAATCACCCCTTGTCGGCTGTACGCGAATTCTTGTTCGAAACACTCCGTATATGGCGGCCATAGTCAATCGTGATCCTGGTTTTGTGTGGACTACGGGGCAAAGTTCCCTCCCTCTCTGCAGCCATTCTTGTTTCTGGGGCTCACCTAACCTGGTATCCCGTGACCACCGAGGGTCAAGCAGGCCGAAGCGTGAAGAAGACGCTTGGGCACAGGAACAATTATCGCAACAACGAATTATCTGAGGCAGAATCGGAATCAACGCCTGAAAGTTCTCTAACTTAACGAAAGTAAAACCACGAAGTACTCAAGACAAAGCTGACAGGTTATCTAAGCGATATTCAGTTCGAATCTTGTACAACGACACAATCCCCACCTTGTCGAAGGCAAATTCCTTAGCAGTTCCTAAAATCCATTCACAATTCATAACAAACTTAGCATCCGCCATTTGAAGCCGCTTGTGGCACCATAATTTAAAAAGAAAAAATTAGATCCAATTCCTGCCCCCTCTTAAAACACGTCAAAAATAGCCGTTTCATCCAACCGCAGTATACTAACACGTTGGTATCAGCCATCCCCAGCTTCCTGGTTCTTCTCAGTTACTTTAAAGCAAGCACAGAATGTACTCCCGCGATTTATCATTCATAACCATCCTGTCATATTTATATAATGGATACGCAACATTATCAGTTGATAGAGTGTTGAAGGAACAAGAATAAACACTATATTATCAGTCATGGTGAACGCCTTCTAACTGGTTTACCCATCAAACTACGTATACCTCATCCCTCCTGGCCAATGTCCGTAAATACCTGAAAACAGTCAAGGAGGCCATGTTACCACAAAAACTTTTCTGATATTTGGGTAACCCTACAAATTGCACAGCACTTTACTTTTGAGACATCTGGTGGCATCCGTGTTAGTCGACAGTAATACAGAATGAAGCTATTTTTGTGTTTCCAAATAATAAAACTATTTACGTACGAGGATTTATCAATGGATTTAATGCTCGTTTGCTACTCGGAGCTACTGAAATAAACTGTGAATAAATAAAAATACATGGTATACTATAACCACACAAAATCAGCAGATTATTATATTAATTATAGGCCTCATCATTAAACGTGCGTCGTTTAATACGCCCGTAAAATTACCCCAGAAACCAACATCCTAACAGAGACTCGAACCGAGGACTGTGTATTCGTGTCTGTGACCTTAGACCCTGTAATTTCCTCTCCGAAACGAAAGAATTTTGCCTTGGCGTCGTTCCTTTATCGCGGTTGCGTTCCCGTCAACAGAAACCATCCTTGTTGGGACTCGAACTCAGTGTCGAGGCCTTCGTTTCCGAAATCTCCTCTTCGAAGCAAAAAACTCTGATCCCTTCTTCTGCCTCGCTTAGTTTCGGAGCTACAGGAACCGCCCTTGAAGGAAATCGAACTCAGGACACTTTTCCCAGAGTTCTTACCTTCCTGCGTTCTCTCACTATTCAAAATGAATAATCGGGATTCGAAGGAAGGAAACAGGGGCGAAGGACTCAACAGTGCCCGGGCCCCTCAAAAATCGTCCTTAAAATTAAACAAGTAAGTTGGTATAAACAGCAAGCAACAATCGGCTTTCGTCAGTCTGGAACGAATTGTGCTGTGATACTTTTGTTTTGACGTATTTAGCAAAAACCTTTCAGAATAACTCAAGTACTTTTCTTGTGCGAATTTCACTCTGTTCATTCTATCTTGACGGAGGACTTCGACGAAGAAACTAATGAACACCGAAACGTCCGTAGACATGTCGACCTGCAGTACGCAGGCAGATCACCAGGCTGGCTCTGGGACGAAGAGGAAATTTCTCGCAGAAATTAATTTAACGCGCGCGAAGAAGTCGAAGAACGAAGATTGTGTGGGCACAGAAAACTGCGGCCTTCCAACCACAATCGAAGTTTTGACTTCAAATGGACGAACCGTTCCTTCGGCCACTGCCGATTTGCAATGGGCGACGACACAGGAAATTGACTTGAACGAGTCGTGTACTCTCGGAAATGAAAATGGAGCAACTGAATTTACTCTTCTGGATATGGACAGTATTTTAAAGCAGCCTTCTGACAACTGCACGGATTCCAATGTAGACTTTTCTGAATCCATTTCACAAACGGAACATCCAGTGGCAGAATTCCAAGACAAAAATGACACCGGCGACTTCAGTGAAGATGATCTTTCGTGGCTTCTAAATTTTAAAACCGACTCATCGTCTAACGCAGCTGAAGTCGAGGGCGGCCACGAAAGCGGAGGAGGAAAAGAGGAAGAAATCGCGTGCTCTGGTATGCGGAGTGCCCTTTGTTCTTTGCGTTCTGAATCAGATTTTCCTAAAGAGCAGAGTCTCCTTTATGCAAATGAGATTTTCCTACATTTCCCGGTTTTACGTGGGCCTAATAATTACCGCGAGGTCCAGCTCATAACTTCATTACATTTTTCTGCAAATCCATTAAGCAAAGACAGAAACAGCATTAATATTAGTTATTAATAATATATAACGGAAGATATCCAACACGTGTTTATGTATGAAATAAATTATTTTATTCTTGACGTAAAATACTAAGGCTTTCGTGTGACCAAAAGCTTTCCAACTGGAAGTGATCAAACGTTACTTCGTAGAGGGTTGGTATTCCTTCCACGTACTCCGGAGGTTCGGTGTTCGAATCTCGACCGGGTATTTGTATGAGAATTCTTCGCTGTTTCTTTCAGTTTTCCTGAAGATTGTTAGAAAAGCCCGCCATTTATTCCCGTAAAGATCCCTCCTTCGTCTGATTACCGTAACTTGTTCACTTCTGCTGGTACACAGGCATGCATGGTTGGTGTTGCTTATTTAACGACGCTGTCAGTAGCTCAGAACAGTGATGCGCAACCTGTGTGCCGCGAAATTTCCACCTCATTTTATAATTGTAACCATAATGAGACACGTAATTGTTACTCTTGTTTACTGCTCTGTTTTAATTTTCTTTATTATTATAAACTGTATAACACCCCCCCCCCCCCCCCCGCGATATGCAAAATGGGTTTGGTTGCCACGACATTTAGTGTGCCGCGAGTGTAGACAGGTTGCGAAACACTGCTCTAAACAAAATGGCAGAAGTACTCTAAGGAAGATTTCATTAAAATGGTTTCGTTTTTGCAAGGAATGTGACTTGTACGTGTATGAAATATGTTGCAAATCTCGTAGACATCAGTAGAAATGGTCGTTGCAGGTGCACTGACAAGATGTTGACATGAAAACTTATTTAAATTAATGAATTTTCATGTCTGTCCTTACAAATATCTTTATGAGCGCATACGCGAATTATTTTTTTTTCTGAAATATTCAAAATCGCCACCTTCCACCTTGACACAACTTTACGACTTGGGATGAGCTACAATTACACTGAAGACTATTTCTCATCCTATACACAGAAGCCAATTCCCAAAATATATTTGGGGCTCTCACCTCCATAATGTGACCTCAAATTAAAATAAGGTGAGATTGCTTTGGCATAATAAAATTACCGTTCATGACTTACATACGACTCTGACATAAAAGCTGATGCATTTGGCATGCATCTAATGCACACCCATTTTCAGAAACGTCGACACAGCGTATTTTATTACTCAAGCTTCGTAATTCTGTAACTCTTGAGGTACATTGGAGACAGCCATGTTTCTTCGTGCTGTTGGCCATATTCTGATCCTTATAATTTGAAAACTATGTTATAAATGGATTCTAATATTCTTTCAGGTAATAACAATGACCACAACGACAACCGTCAGCAGCACCAACCTAATCTGAAATTACCAGTTCGGCCGAAGAGACGCCAACGCCGTCAACTTAAGAGCGGAGCGAAAAAGTGCAAAGAAACGGCGAAGGGTCATCCTGTTGCGAAAATACGACGACCGCAGAATGCCTTCATGTTCTTCTCGAATGAGTGGCGTAAGAAGATGGCTATCAAACATCCAGAAGAGAGCAACAAACAGATCAGCGTGAGGTAAGTTGCAATACAAAATGTACTTCAGGGCAATTACTTGTTAATAATTTAATGTGCAGAGCATTCGAAGTTGTCTTCAAAGATATTGGAATTCAGAGGACTTGTAATATCATTGCACGCAAGGTAACGATTATAAACATGGCGCCGGTGCGAACCTGTAAAATTATGTGTGAGATTTCTCGTGTTCAGAACGCGCACTTAGAAATTTGTTCTACCCAAAGAGAAAAGAGACAAACAACATATTTCGTGGTGACGCTTATGATTGTGACTATGATAAACTATGAGCCCTAATAATTGAAAAAAAAGGTTGACTCTTGCAAAATTCAGCACATTAAGTTAAAGGCTAGTTTGATTTTCATTGCTGGATTATAAACCTATATCTACCTAATTATAAACTGAACACAGGACATATGGGACAGAAGTCTAGCCCACAGTAGAGAAGTAGAATTTGTGAGACCGCCCGGAACAATTCTTTCAATGTAAGAATGCAAAAAATCTTAAGTGGGCAGAGACTGCATGATTATAATATACATCATGGAGTTCCTGTCATTGTCAAACAAAATAAGTGCCTAGCAAGTGTGTCATTTGTGGCATTATGCATCAAAATACCTCAAACTGCATAGCAATAAAGCTGTGTAAGATACCCTGGTGACATGTTAGACTCTGGCTACACGCGATCAGAATCAACCGTTTACGGAATGATGTGACCTGAATGTCAGTCTTTCCGTTTTCAGATTATGTCTACAGCCCAAAAGTGGTCCGCAAACAAAAGCGCCTTCGAGAGCAGGCCCGTGGTAAGAAATTGAGACGCCCTAGACGCCAGTCGGAGAACCGACGCCTCACGACGGCGCAGACCAACAGCGCCCGTCCCCTGCCTGCCGAAGAACATCAAAGAGAAGGAAGATTCCCAGGCACACAAGGTGTCGCTTCGTCAGAGGTAAGTCGAAGTCATTACTCTTTGAACGAAATCACTCGCCTGCCCATCTGTCGCTTGCACATGGAGAACAAACGAGTGTGGAAAGTCAGAGGCGAAAAATGACTAGAGTAAACTCTCGATTATCGGGGTTGGTTGGGAAGTTTATCTTCCCCTGTTTGTAAGAACGCATTGCAGTTGAACTTATTTAGCAGATTTCACTGTTTTCCACTCTAAGTTCTAAACATTAATTTATCTGCCCTCTTATTTCTTTAAAAATAAACTGGCTTTTGAAAGCAAAGATATGTCACAAATAGTTTATATTTATAAGAACATTAAATATACACACGTCGCCATTTTTCTTGACCTACGAGAATTACGTCATTTCCTACTTGAGCACAGAAATCTCCTATAATTAAACTTTCATTCCTGTTAGCCATTTCTGTTGGGTTTACATCTAAATCCTCTGTCACACTTTTATCAAATTCGAATTGGGAAGAGTGCATCTGCAAAATATCCACCAGTTAATTTACATCGTAATATTATATCGCACGTTGTATCAATACTTTAAGTTACAGGGGTTTTGTTTCATGGGTTGCAGCCCACTAATCCACCATTTTCTGAATTTCAGGGACAAAACCAAATCGGCGAAAATTCACCGCCTTCTAAGACCCAGGCGAGCACAGCAGGAATTACGGACTCTCTGAGCTTCCTTTGTGAAGTGGCCGGAGGGGCAGAAGACACAAATGTTCCTCTGCCAGGATTTGAACAAGATTTTGATCTGACAGAAATTGACTGTTTCTCTAACGAAGGATTTTTCGGCGCCACCGAACAACCCGACTGCCAGCTGTCTACTAACAATGAGGTTAGTGTCAACTCTGCTTTGGATTACAACAATTAACGTGTGCCAACATAGATTCGTGAAAGTATTTGACCTATTTCCAGCCCTCTCTCCGACTCGTAAATTCATTAATATATTAAAACACATTGAGTCAAAAGCAGGGAAGATTAGAAAGTTGAGGTTTGGTGGCACACACTTTGATGATGCAGCATTGTCACAACTAGCAGAAGTACCAGAACTACATCTTGAAACACTACATCTTCAGTCTTGCCAACAGCTCAACAATTCAGGCATACTCAGACTCACAGAGTACCAACAGAGTCTCACTGAATTAGATTTAAGTAATTGTTCATGCATTGGTGATCCTTCTCTCATAGCTATCTGTCATAACCTAAAGAACCTTTTGACGCTCAATATAGACGGATGCTATGCCATAACAAACACAGGCATATCAGAACTCTGTTATCTCAAGAAATTAGTAAATTTAAACCTCTGGCAATGTTATCAGGTATCAAGTGAGAGCAGGTAGAAGAAACAGAGGGTCAAACAGAAGTCACCCCAAAAACTGCTGAATCAGTTTGAAGCCTGTAATTTGCATAAACGTCCACGTAACTAGAATAAGTCCAGTGTCTTTCACCTTGAGTTTCGTCACAAATTCCTTCAAAACCTGCATCCGAAGAGATCGCCTAACGCGAGATATTCGCTGCATCAGTTTCCATTCTTGTTACACATATTTCCAGTTCCTGTTCTGATCCAAATGTTTATTTCCTTTCCAGATTCCAGAAATGGACGATATTCAGTTTGCAACTACTGTGGGAGATATCATGACAAAGCCAATTTAGAATAATTAAAACTTAATAGTTAAATTGTTTTCAGTTAAATATTTAAATTGTTTTTAGAAAATTAGTTAAAGTTTTTTGTTAAATAGTCAAATTATTTATTTTTTAAATAAATGACGCCAAATCCGCCGAAGCCAGAGAGGAGGTTACGTTACAACCGGAATTTCCTATTGGCGCTTCGAGATCTTCCTGTATCCAGGCAAAGACCAGAAAACTTACCAGACCTTCCTGTGGTTCTCAAGGACAACACAAATCAGCAGCACATGGTAAATCAGACATCCTACATCAGATCGTCGTGTGACTCACTTTTTCCTGACTTCATAAGAAGACGCATTTCTGGAGAGCAGCCTCCAGCAGAGAGGAACAATCAACTAAGTAATGCTAAGAGCAGAAGGAATATCATTCATATTGACCTTACGCTGAACGAAAAAGTGCAATTGCAGGAGACATAGAACGCGTGGATACCTAGCAAAAGGAGGCCTGCCTCTGGCAATGAGCAGGAGGCAAAGACTCAGGAGCTGTATAAGAAGGTTCGCAGTGTTCTCAACAACCATCAATGAACCACCACAAGTTCTTAGTTTAATAGTTCAATTGTTTTCGTGTACTATATAGTTAAAAATATGACATAAAAAATGTGTTCGTTAAATTGTTTTTAGTTACATAGTTAAAGTATTGGATAAATAGTTAAAGATTTCTTAGTTATATAGTTGTTAGTTAAACAGTTTTATTATTTATTGTTAAAAAGTTAATTATGTATTTAATAACGTAAAATAAAAAAACATGTTCATAAACTTTCCTTTTGCTGTTTTGGCAAAGAAATATTTGAACTTGTCCCATTCAGTGGACTAGTGGTTAATGTGCTCAACACTTTTAAGGGGTGATAAAAATCTACAGCACAACTTCCATCAGAGAGGCACATAAAAAAGCGAAACGAGCATGAACGACATTTTCGTAAACAAAATTCGACGGCCATTTCTCACCCGTATATCTCCTGATTCTCTACTAGATGGCTCTAGCAGTCAAATATCAGGACTGATTAGAAATTGTGCAGAGGCAGCGGCTGGTCACTCACTACTGACAAATTCTCTCTTCGAAAAGACCTGGCAGAGAGAATATTTTAACTTGGTATCGCAATACACGAGTACGTGTACTGAAACATTTGGCAATAATATTCCCAGAGTCAAATGAAAACCGTAAAATTTTTCTAAAAATCAATTTATTGAATGAAAGCGGTACACAACTATATCATTTTTCTACATAGTCTCCATTTCGTTCAATACAGGCCCTCCAGCGTTTACGAAGTGTATGGATTCCTCTAGAAAAGAATTCTTGTGGTTGTCTGCGCAACCACTCATGCACCGCCTGCTGTACCTCTTCGTCAGAGCGGAACTTCTTTCCTCCCATCGCCTCTTTGAGTGGCCCAAACATGTGGTAATCACTTGGGGCTAGGTCTGCTGCAATAGACTCAGGGGTCACAACTCTGTGCGCCTGACCCGAGGGAGGAGAGTCTGCCACAGACGTCACACCATTTCTGAATTTCCTACTCCACTCGTAAACTTGCTGTTGTGACAAGCATGCATCACCATACTGAACCTTCATCCGTCGATGAACTTCAATCGGTTTCACACCTTCAATGATCAAAAAACGAATTGCTGAACATTGTTCTTCTTTCGTGCATGTAACTAGTGGAGCAGCCATCTTCAAACTGGCACTGTGATGGCGTTCTGTTTGTCTGCATTATACTGCCACCTTATAGGACAATGGCGCGATATTTCGAATTTCTATCTCAGTTTTACGGTTTTCATTTTACTCACCCTCGTGTATATATATCGTGGTATCCCGTGGTGTTAGGATGCAGCGCTATAAATTCACACTCGACATAGTTTTAGACAGATTCCACACAAAAAGAAAGCTGGTTTGAAGAATCACGTCACCAAAGTATTGCAACTTTTCGAATCGCGTCATAAGACAATTTACGTGTTCATCGCACGTAGTTTGAAGACAGAGACACCGTGAAATCTACAGAAACGAAATGTCTGGAAAGTGTCATTCCATTGTAATAACAATTCTCAAATACACGAGCTTATCTAGGTTTATCTGCACATCAGTCCTTAATAGTTTTATACAAATGTCTGACTAGAATCTACTGACGAAGGGAATTCGTGGCGTTCAACAATTTCTGGGGAATGGCCAATTCTTTCCGAAACCTCCCCCACTAGATATGTACGATCATAACCTCTTATTTGAAGTCAATTTATTAACCCCTGTAATTTACTTCGCACTGCAATTAATTCATAAACATAAATTTATATTATCAGAAAGAAAACTTTTTAAAGCTATACACTGAACCCATGTTAGATCCCTTATGCAATTTTTGTTTAAACACACAGAATTTAATTGTGGGTTTACAAATATTATCAGAACAAACAACGATTATTTCTCTAAACAGCATTAGACAACTCATCTTTACAATGGATACGAGTTCTGTTATCTGTGATGCAGACACGACATTTTTAAAAATTATTTTGACAAACACCGTGCTTAAAATGGGTTTAAATAAGAATAAGAAACATAATCATTAAATCCGCAAGTCCACACGACATTAAAACTCGGAAGACCATCAACGACATATTTACTGTCGTCAAAACGTTATATCTCGCAAAGCTCATATTTGGATTTTATACGTCATTTTAGATGCATACATAACCCACGATAATTCCAGGTTGTCTTGGAAAGGAGCTAGGAAAATTCTAGTTAAATACGTACGGGAAGTCAGAGATTAAACATTCTTTGGGACTGCAAAGAGCAAACATGACCTACTCTTCTTTCAGACGTTTAAAACAATTGAGTCTCTCTGCGTTCTTCACACTTTTTGACCGGATATTCTTTGTGATACGTCAGTTATATTTTTGATTCGAAGCTGTGCGAACCGTTAGGATTTCTCACAGTCAATTTCAGATAAAAACTAAATAATAGTGCATTTAAGTTATTTAATCTGTAGTTTTGTTAAAACAGTGTTCAGTGTTAAAATTTGTGAATAGTTAATTAGAACAGCTATGGATATCATGGAACCTGACGTTGGCTGTTATTCAAGTACCGGTATGTAGTTTTCATTTAAATGTATTAATTAGTTTCTAGTTTATAAACGATGATAAATACGATTCTGTGTCTTACTTATTGTGTCGAGAGTTACTAGGAATACCAGGCCTTTCAATTGTTGATTACGGTGAAATTATATTAAACATTTTATTACGCAACTGAATTCTATTTCCGACGTTTAGATTGGTAGATAGGTTCTGACAGATGTTCAAATATGCATTAAGCATGATTTGTGACCAATAATGCACCAGTTATATAATAAATTCTGAGAGAAAATTGTATTAGGTTAAGGTTATGTTTGGCTTCTTCCCTGTGCTTCGTTGCGTCACATTAAAGCAGACACACATAGGTTTTTAGAACTTAACATAAATTAATTAAATTCCCGTGTGAATTGTATATTTTCTTCTGGCGATGATTATCTCAGGGGGAACAATTACTGTGACAGAACACAAACACTCATTCATAAAAACTTCTTGCACGTTAGGAATTTTTAAAAAAAAAGTCTATTTATATCTACCGAAGAAGTATCTGAAGTTCCTCCAAGAAAATATCCAGGTAATACGTAAAATTACGATAGACCGGTTTCTTCCATACATTTACCAATTTGTTATTCACTAATAATCTTATCATCCTAAGTGGCATGGTAAACTAAACTCGCACACAAACAAGTCTTCTGCATTGTTGTTAGTTTTCGCACTAGCATTGAAAAAAATATGGTCATGGCTTCCAAACACCGTAGCCCTAAGGCAATAATGCGGAATTTTCACTGTGGCACCGTCTTACAAGCCCAGAGTTGAATGTGCCATAAACAATGTTACTCTTAAAGGTGCGCGTTTTCATTTTGTAGTAGCCGTGTTAAGAACAAACCCGTGGATGAATATTGCCTCTTTAATAAAATTTACAAACCCCAGTTTTTTCAGAAGGTCACTGCCACGACACAATCATGTCTGTATTCTGATTATATTTAAATAAAATTTTTCTTACCGTGTATTGCATTTAAAGTTAGGTAAACTCTTTAACCAAATGTTCTCATTCCGAAGCAGATAGAATCAACAATCGGAACTAGAATAAAACATATTGCGATGCTATTGAGTTTCTGACAGATTTATACAACAATGTGCACTTTAAAATTGTCTGTGTCCTTAAACATTTCGTTTTAATTCTGTTTTACAAGGAATGAATCAGCATTACCTTTAAACAACACACTGTAAAGACGTGATGTTTGGTATAGACTTTGACATATTACTCTACTGCGTTCAAAGTTTTGTGTTACTCTTATTTTTCAATTGTTGCCTTATAACGATGTTAAATATACGCGTATTTCACTGGCCTGCCCATATACCGGGCATCTCATCGGCATGGCGCCTAAAATTGTCATGATGCCTTTTAGATTTTTTTGCGAGTTTGTATTTCTCGTCTTTTAAAGCAGATCACCTGTCAGATTGCAAGTGTCACTATCCACTTTAAACGGAATACAAATTACAACGAACTGAAAACGGGCATTCATAAGCATTACAAATGTTCGTTCCTTGAGTTCACAACCGCGAGGAAGAACACAGGAACTTCCATCCAGCTGACAAACTAATCTGCATATGTCGGAGTAGCTAAGTTCAAATGGGCTGTTTATGAATAATTATATGCAGAAATTAATATTATCATTTGTAGGATTTGAAGTTTTCACAGTGCTGATTCTGAAGAAAACTGTCTTCTGTGTTGTAGCGCTGTGTAATCTGGTAGATGTTTAGCGACGTTTCAGAGGTCCTTGCTGCCTCCATCGCCCTAATTATGGAGGCAGTAAAGACCTCTGAAACGTCGGTAAACTGCTATCAGAATACACGGCGCTACAACCCTGAAGACAGCCATCTTATAATATTATCATTATTTCACTGCAAGTTCCAGACTTTCAAGAACACCTTTTAGTCTCTCATTTCAGGTTGCACGAAGCTCTTGATGAGTGACTACCGTATTTATCACTCAAGTGACAATGCACTTTAAGCGGCTAAAAAAATAAATAAACACAGGAACGCAGCTGTTCTGCAAATTTACAAATATAATAACATAATTAAACTATATAATAAGGCCTATGTATGGCAAATATTTAACATACTGCATGAGACTGGGGTTAGGACCTTGAGAGGTCGGGAAGGAGACACAACTATCTGAGGAGTAGTTTCCCCCTTGATTATAATAAACACTATTTTCAATAGGCGAATCGCGAGGTTTAAAATGTTAATGCCAGTCTCCGTAGCCACGCGGTCTGAGGCATGGTTCTCGTTGCTGCGACCGTGGGTTCGAGTCCCACCCAAGGCATGGAAGTTTATCCGCGTCCTTTCTCTTCCAGTCTGGTTGACAAAGACTGGCCACGGAGGGCAAGGCGAAACCACCGTGGTATCTTCGTAAGACTAACCCCGTAATGGGGGTGGCGCAGGATTGTAGAATAAAAAAAAGTGTAAATTATTTCAATTAAGCCTGTAGATTAAAGATCGGAACTGAGCTAGCTCAGTCAGTACAGTGACTGACTGCGGACTGGACAACCGGGATTCGATCCCTGACAGGGGCAGGGGATTTTTCCTCTAGCCCCTGCGTCCAGACCGGCTCTTGGGCCCACTTACCACCCAGCCTCCTCTCCAACAGATACCGGGGTACTGAGCACTCACCCCCATCTAGTGCCGAGGTTAAGAAAAAGTAGGAGCTATACCTCGTCTCACCCCACCCAAGCGCCTACATGGCGTTCAGCAGGATAACCTTTTATTTTTATTGTATATTAAAGGTATATTAGCACATGCCACTAATTATGATATTTGTTACAGGATCTCGACATGTCAGCAAAGACGACTTCAAGACCATCAAACTTCTAGGAACAGGAGGTAAGTACAACTTCCTGTTAACAATCGGCCGATTACCCGTGCATTTCTCTGCTTACAAAACACGGACCTGATTTCTGCATCATTAATGCATCTATTAAGTAGGCAGAGAAGAAGATCAGCGTTTTAGAGCGTCCTTCCTAGCCCATGATCAAGTGCAATGCAACTTAATCGGCAGTGAAATAACAAGAAAGACGTGTCTGTGGCCTATTTTCTCTTCGTAATGTTAACGACATTCTAATTTCGCGTTCTGGTTTACACTGTATCGAAATACCGTAACATCGGAATTGATAAACACGAGAGGCAGTTCTTCTTATGCACAATGTCAATTTCCCTTTACTTTAACGAAATCAGAATTAGGGATCTTAAGAATTGTGTAGGCCATATTCTGCCGAACAAAATTCTTCTATTCATGAATGCTAAAAAACGTTAGAAGGTGGATCATTTACCAACTGCCAACATTTATTTGCGGGGACATTTAGAAACGCAAGGTTTCAAACAAGTTAGAATTAATCAAATTATGTTGACAGCTCGCGAATGGGTTCAAGGACCACTCCATGGAGATTCAACACATAAGCACTTTAACGATAAAAGTTGCAATCATGAAAACTCACAGACCTAAACGGTACTTCATCTTGTTTCTGTCACCACGCAGGACACAATAAAATCTAGTAATATCCTGTGAACAAGGGCTTGACCTATCAGAGAGTGCTTTAGAGCTTGTTAAAGAGAAGACGAACCACGTATTTATGAATTTTATATTCATCGCGAAGTTTTGGTATTGGAAAAAAAAAAGGGTAGAGTATCATAATTATTTGAAAGGAGACTTTGCTGATACGACAGCCCGTACCTGTACAGATATCACGATGAAACACAACTGAGATTCTGTTACAGGGTTTGGCGAAGTTTACCTGGCGAGGAAGAAGGACGGAAACGACGCCGGTAAACTTTACGCCATAAAGAACATGAAGACATCACTGAAGAGAAAGGACATCGACCACGCGTGGACGGAGCGTCGCGTGTTTGAGAAAACACGTGACTGTCCGTTCCTAGTGCAACTGCACTACGCGTTTCTGTCGAATGAACGCCTGCATCTCGTAATGGGTGAGTACATCAAACGAAACGTCACCGTAACTAAATATGTAGAGTGCTCATACGTACCCCGTTTGTGGAATAATCCTTCGCTTTCCGTTAAACTATTTCACTTTTTAGTCTTCTGCAGAGCTTCGATTTGTAATTATACTGTTGCCGAATTAAACATACAATACATCAGCATTCAGTGGCCTAAGAGTCCTCACAATAACGCGATTTCGTCTTTATTGTTGCAGATTACGTCGCAGGAAAAGACTTCATAGAACTGCTGGAGCAGAGAGGTAGGCTTACGGAGAATGAAACAAGATTCTTCTCCGCCAAAGTCATCCTGGCCCTCCAGCACCTGCACGAGGTAGGCAACCAGCACTCCCACTGAACAGCATAATAAAGAGGGCGGGGCACAAGACATTAAAAGTAACTGGCTTACTGATTTCAGGGCTATAGAGTTCTCTTCAAATTCCCTTTATTTTTTCACAGTACATCGAATCCTTTGTAACATCTGTGAGAAATATCTAAATTCACAACAAATGGTGATTCCTGAAATTTAGCTTGTTTCTTCTGAAGAATGCTCCCCGGATTAGTAAGCAAGAATTTTGGTTAGTTCTGTCATGTCTGATTATTTAGCCGCCAAGTAATTCTCCGTAACCAGAAAAGTTCATTTTACAACTTTCATATCTCTCAATTCAGTGAAATAGAACATTCATAATAATACTTTGTGTAGTTACGTAATCGAGATTCATAGATAGTGACCTGCTGAAACACGAGAATTAGTTAATTAAAATGCACGGCGTGTAATTAAGATCGATCTACGAAGCCCAATGCCATATAATCTATATACTAACATCCTCGTTAAATCAACTATAAAGAATGCATAAAAATGCTTTTCCTTCTCCCCCAATGCTCTTGAGACGTGTTCATTTGTTTCTTTCAGTTGGGAATCGTACACCGGGACGTGAAGCCGGAGAACATCCTTCTGGACGCCGCGGGCCATGTTGTTCTAACAGATTTCGGCCTGTCGAAGGAGTTTCCGTCTGATCAGGAGGTAAACTTAGTGCCAACTGCTTTATTCTGTCTCTTTAATTCGCTGAGTAAGCTGGAACGTAGCGGATGAGTGGATCTCTCTCCATCAGGGAGTAACTCTCTTTATTTGAGGGAAGAGACTATCAGACTATTAAAAACGGAAATATCTGAAATGTCCGAAATGTGGGCACCCGTATTCAGAGAGTACTTCTCTTGTACTTACATTTAACATGGACATCACGAATTCTCAGATTCTGAGGGTGTCAACTAACAAGCGCAGAATTTATTACCTACAGCATTGCCTGTTGTCTGTAATTTGCTGTTTAAAATTCCACAAATACTTCCACCATTAAGTATCTTATACACTTGCAAAACATTAAACATCTAGATGCATCGTTTTACCAGGTGTTTTGTATGGCTGTGAAACGCGTGTCTTACTTTGAGCAAGGAAATGCTGGGACCTAGAAAACACGTGAAACATTCAGCTCACCGAGTACTACTAAGCGAAAATTTTTCGGAATTACACTGTGCCAGTTAAGTAGGGCGAGAAGCAACGCAAACAAATATTTGACGTTGAAAGTTTTTGGAAAGTAAGAACATGGAAGACCATGAAAAAGACGCGAACACGCATTACGTTGGAGAAACATGTTATGACGTCAGAAGATGAACGGAACTGGGTCTAAAGTGCATCCTCGAAGTTTTCTTTCCTGTACCACAGTTAGGGAATTGTTTATGTGTCTCATTTCATGTCACATGTAACTTATTTAAAATCTTGTTTTTATCAACAGGATAAAAGAACGTACTCCTGCAGCGGTACTCCAGAATATATGGCCCCCGAAGTAATCCGGCGCATGGGACACGACATGGTAAGTGTTTTCTTCCATGAAGATGTGAAAATACTTATTTCGTACTTTCACGTAACTGAGACAGTGGAATAATCTGAAGGTCTGGCACAACAAATATATATTCAATAATGGGGCAAATATTTCTCATATCTCACATTGAAAAAGTAACATTAAAAAGTAAAACATTTATATGTATATCAGCTGCTTATAATTACATAATATATGCATCAGTTACCGAGCGTATATTACAGGAAGCAGAATCCATTTTTTCTGTTTCTGGAGGGTGCAAATAAATGGAAGTGACTGATTAATGCTCTTGTCCTAATTTGAATTGTTGCAGGCAGCTGATTGGTGGAGCCTGGGAGTTGTGGTGTATGAGATGTTGTCGTACTCCAGGCCTTTTGGAGAAAGGAACAACATTCAGACATTATTTAAGTGAGTCTCGTTATTTGCGAAGAGCAATGTTTATTTTCAACAAAGTCCTACACAGATTAGTCTGACCTTAACAGGGGACCAGTTGTTATCCGTTTTAATACCAGTGAAGTTCGCGGATAATTAACTTCATGGAAGAAACCAAAATTCAGACAGAAAACTGCCCGATTACAAAGAGCAAATATTGAACCAAGATTACACCGGGAGTAAATTAAATTTGAGGGACAGGAAAGGAAACGGAAAACAAAGATAAACGTCTCAAGATGTTATTATAGATGAACCATCTTTCTTGCTTCTTGCATAACCCATTTCAGTGGCTTAGATGAAATGAGTCATTTACAGGAAAACTAACAGCAATAAAAAATACTAACAGGGAACATAATGGCAGATTTACAAATTCGATTCTCTTTCAAAGCCGAATTTTGACTCTTCCCAGAGTATTTCCCACCACGTGCGTCGAGCCTCATAGGAAAGTTGCTCATTAGGGACCCGAAATTTCGCCTAGGTGGTGAAGCGAAGGGAGCAGAGGAAATCAGGATCCATCCTTTCTACGCCGTAAATTGTCTTCCCAAATCTGTTACCATAAAATATTGTACAGAAATGCTTCAGTTCTGAACTGTCTTCTTCCTGGACGCAAGAAAGCAAAGTCCCGAAGGATGATCGGATAATTGAGACGACCATCGAAAGAGACGAGGGTAAGGCTCCTGACGCCATGTTCTTCTGCTACTTGTTGCATAGTTTCACGTTTATCTAGACTTTGTAAGACTTTAAATTTGTTCCGCGGGAAAAATAAACTACTTTCTCTTTTCGCTCGACATTTAATTAAAGAAATCGCTTCGTTATGAGAAATTGGTAACTTCAGTTAAGAAACTAAAGTAGATCTCCGCTCGTGTTATCGAAGGCAATAAAAATACTCTAAACAGACGGAGTGAATAAAATGCGATCAGGAAGTGCGACTCATTCCAGTACACTCTGAGTCGGCCGATTACAAAATGGACTACGTCCGATAAAACTGAATGTCGAATAACTGAAGGTCAGACAATTGGGACTCTAATGTATTGCTAAGGAAGCAAAGTGCAGTTTCAAGGTTTTCGATAATGTTTCTAGAAGTTGCTACTGTTTCAAGACTTCAGTAAATGAATAAAAAGTTCGGTCTACATTCCCAGCAGGAGGCAATCCTTTGCATAGGGAAATTGCCCAGGGCTACTTACATCGACATTGCGATGTACGAAATATTTCGAGCTCAGTGACATATTGAGGGCCCAAGAGACAGACAACGCAAAGAAAATTGATTGTAATCCCAGAACTTTCACGATACCTGATCTGAAATTTCTTTCACGTACAAATCTTAAGGACACGACTAGACATCTTAAAACTTTTCCTCCCAGTAAATGCTACGTTACAAAAACACTTATAAAGGTCTCAACAATTTATATCAACGCAGAAGACTTAATTTCGTAATCCCTGCAATTATAACAAACTCAGTGTTCTCTTGTCTGCTTCGCCAGAATTCTTCAGTCTGTTATGCTTGTGCTTTATCTACAGCCCATCGACTGGAATGAACTGAGAGGGAAGAAGGTATCACCACCCTTCCTCCCACATCTCGACATCATCAGCGCCGATGATGTCGATGGAAACCAGTTCGGTGTGGCGTCTGACCCTCGGTCAGCGGGCACTTGGTCTCGCAGGAGCGACGATCCTTTCAAGGTGAGAACATGTAATTTTCCTACTTTTATTGCGTGTCGCATCAGAACAAGGCTAATTTCTGGCCCTTTTAGAACACGTGTTGGAAGCCGAGGGTCACGTTCCCTTCGAGGTGTTACAGTCAGTAATAATTCTGATGTCATTATTAGGCCTCGGCCGATATTTGTGCACCGTAACTCTGGTTTGACAAACAGATTTTTTATTTTCATGGGCCTACTCTCTGTTTTACAGCGAAGATACGATTTTATCAACTTGTTTCCAAATACGCACTTTTCTGATCTTACAAACGCCGCAGTAAAGACGTTCCAACACAAAAGAATTTTGCTTAAATGTGACTTTTCTAATTTCTATTGCAGAACTTCTCATTTGTGTCGCCGTCTTTGGACGAGACCTCCCTGGAGCGTGCAACCACAGTAAGTGTTAACACTTAACCTACATTAGTTTCTCAGTACCTGATTGTACACAATTTACGCATTGCAAGTTACAAAGTTAAGTAAAAATCCTCTCTATTTTTGTCTCACATGATAAGTGATGTTTTATTATTCATCTTTCAAACACACGCAAGAAAATAATTAGATAAGCATTCGTAGGCTCTGACAATATTTAACATTTTCAGGCTCTGCAAGAAAGTGTTGTTTTGCTGTGTCGCTTGAATGTCACAAAAATATTAAAAATGTTAGATTAATAAATTAAGACCACTAACACATCTCGGTCTTATCTTGCAACCTGGAACTTACTCCAAAAAGCATTATTCAATCATGGTGGGCTGTACTCATCAGTTGTCAAGCAGCTTACCCGAAGTTATATTACGTATTGTCGTAAACAAGAATAAACAAATGGATCTAAAATGACCATAAAACAGCTGTTTTGTCCCACGTGTTCCTTTTTTGTCTTCTGCTCCATTTTCTTATTTGAAATTCGCTTGTGATCGTTGTTAAGTATTTGGGCAGTGTTCGCACTGAAGCAACCCTGGGTTGATGAGTTCGTCGGTAAATTTTATTCCGGATCATCTTTCATACTGACGAGGGTGAAATGGCCTCCAGGTTGAAAATTACTCTAGTCGCGCGACTTAACAGCAGGTGGCATCGAAGTCTAATTGAGTCTGAAATGCTGCAAAGGGGCAGTTCTGTTGAGTGCGTAATGCTAACTGCAAAAACAGTTGCCTCGAACTTGGGTTTTGCTGCAAAGAATCACTAAAAAGGGCGAATGTTGAACAAACTACTACAAGCAACTGATTCCTGTTTTCGTGTCAACAGATTGAGTATCCAACAGCGCAGGAGTCGAGTGCCCCATTGGCTTCCTCACCCGAGCGCATCCCTGAATCCACCAATCAAGGACCAGGTGAGATATCTTATTTAATTTCAGAACTAAGCGACCTACTTACATCGAGTTCCCCAACACTTGCAAAACATCAGATGTGCCCAGACAGTGGAACTCAGTCCATGTCGATGTCGGTCTTCTAGTTTGTAATGCCACCCGCATTGACGTTTTGCTCAGAGCAGAATTCAAACAAATTTGGTATGGAGATTCAACAGAAAACTGCAGAGAAATTACGATTTTAATACGAAACTTCTGTAGAATGTTACAATACCGTCGTACAGAACACGCATGTCTGATCTGAGTACCTGCACCCAAAAATGCTTCAACTGCGTAAGACAACTGCTCACTGAGCAAGTTTACTACATCAACTTCGCACTTTGTGTTTTCTCTGTGTCTCTCAGCCTCTGACCTCGACATTAAACTCAAATAACTGCTCCATCTGCTTGTAAAGTTTATTGTTTCGAGTTACATAATTAAATTAAAGTTTTGTGAATTTGTGTATAATATTATATTATATAAATATAACTTATATACTCGTGAATAATTATCCATTTCCAGAGTAAAGGTTTGATTGTACGCGTTTATAACACTGTATGAAATATCTTCTGCTGTCTTCCATCGCCAGCGCCACGCGTGGTCAAAGTATTCACCACTGCCTCACACACGTCCCACTTACTTCATTAAACTGAATGGTACTAACATTACGAAAGAGAAAGCTGAATTATGATAAAAGTTCTTTAGTTTTAATTGTAAAAACATTAAAATATTAGACGCAGTCTTCAAAGAATATTAAACCAGTTGTCAGCACAAAATATAATGAGGTGGAGTAAAACAAAAAATTTCACAAGTTAATGTATTAAGAGTAAGTTTGATTGTCCCATGAACATAAAATACGATTATGAATTTTTCATTTGCAGATCCTACATTTGACAACGATCACCCTTCGAGCATCCCAGAGACGATTCTGTGGATTGTGATACCATCAGGAGGGGTGGTCACAGAAGATCGGGTTCTGCAGATAGCAACGCATCAGGCGGACACGAGGAAAGCACAGATGAGGAGGCACGTCCTCAGTCCTGAAGACGGAGGAAGCCACCAAAGAGAAGACTTGTATGAAGAAACATCTAAGCAGAACCTTCTGCGTGGATGCAGCCAGAGCGGCGACGAAGAATCATCGTCAATGCTTCCTGTAGTGGAATGAAACAGCCTGCAGAAACATCGCAGCCACTGATTCTCCATTACAGTAAGCAGCAACTGGCTTTTTCAATGTGTAACTTCGGCTTACTGGAATAAGCAGCGTCATGAAATGTTGGTTTCTGGATGTTTCGGCAAGCATTTGCGTTGTTATCTTCAGGGTAATGTCTTTGGGAAAATTAGGAAGCCTCATTTTAATACGGCAGTGGGTGGTGGTGGCATGACTAGAATACCTGAGAAGCAACGACCTATTCAATTAAGGGGGGAAACATTGTCAGTTTCTTCTTGTTTACCTGTTAATCTAGGCAAATTCGTTCGTCCATGTTTACAGTATTTCTGACCCCCCCCCCCCCCCCCAAGTTCAATTTTTTAATTTTTCCACTTTTTCAACATTACGTACTGTGGGCTATAAAAAGTAGTTAAGAAACGAAATTTAGCCTCTTAGACCAACATTTTTTTTTGGTGGGGTTCCGTCCCTTAATACAAATCTTCACACTTGTATCTCTAACCCCTTTTAAAAGTGAATTAGAAATTCATTCCACAAGTGCCTAACTTCATGAAAAAATTACAGTAGTGTTGGGCTTAGATTTTCAAATGTCGTTCTGTCAAAGCACCACATAATCTGTAAAACCTAACTTGGGCTGAATTTCAGCAATTTCCCCTTTCAAAAATGACAAGGTGTCGCATTGCAGTCTGCCTTCCACTGTGTTATGTATCCATATCTGAGCTGGAACTATTCCTCGCATGTTCCTCCACTCGGCCCATTACCTAAAAACAAGCAACAGTTTCCAAAGACTAAATTTCTTACCCGTTCCTTTTTCGCTAACATTCCTCCATCTATGCTCACGACCCCACAATATTTAATAACCAATCTCACTAAATCATCATTTAATCACTAGCCACGGCCTATTTTACTGTTACTGAGAGAAGTAAGCTGCCAGGTCACAGGATTATCCTTGGTATGAGGGTCGTGTATTTCCCACAATGCGCCTTATTCCCTGGCTCTGTGTCATCTTAAATACGGTTTGGATATTTCATAACAACTTCGAAATTACGCCTCAACTCAGGGCTAGCAGCCACGTGGCTAGGAAGGGAGGGGACAGGGAAGGTTTCAGCAGCCACTTCATTAGGATGACAGGGACAAATTCGATCTTCACCGAAACCTTCAACATTGAACACTGCTCATTCTCCGACGAAGTTACACTTGAAATTCAGATTTTCTTTCAGGCCAGAAGACCGAACATTATCCACTGCTTGTTGATCAATTTGCACTCTGCATATCTTGTGTTTCCCCAAATACCATCAAGTTGCAATTTTTCCATTTATATGTCCCCACCTCTCCCCTAGAAATAGGCAACAAGAAACCAGCCCAACTGTGAGTGAGCTCTTGTCGGTAAATTCACATCTGCATCATTTCTCTCCCATTATTCTTGATTATCGTGAGCCTTCCACTGTACATTCAAGTTCTTCCTTTGGTTGTCAAATTTTGTAAATCTCTGCAGATGTCATAAAAATTTCGTGTGTTCTGGTATCAAACATCGGCCGTTTCTCTAATTTAGGATCCACGTCACAAATTCGTATTTGACTGTCGCATTCGAGGTTTACGTTTGCTAACACTTCAAAACGCAATTCATTCTATCAAGGCCTACTTATACATTAATTTTCAATTTCCAAATTGTGGTCAGCAAGTAAATAATTAAATTCTGTAAACCGTTTGTTTTCTCAGCCTTCTGATGTAATTTCCACGCGTCATTTCACGTTGGTAGATTTAAGTTATGTTTCTTTGTAGACGTTTAATTAGTTTGCTAAAGTATGCAATTCTTCATTTTTTGGAATTCATTACGTGACAACTGCATATGGAATTGTATTTAACGTCTGTCATATCGATATTCAGAGGTTAGGATTCGTCTTCTATTACGAAACGAGTATTCCTATGATTTATTTACGTTGCTCCCACAGGCTGGGATAGTGTATCATAATTTTCCAGTAGACCTATCGTGAAAATTCTAATTCTATTCAGATTATCGTATACTCTGTAAGATTTGAGGTTTTCACAGCGGTGAGTATGAAAATTCCTGTCTTCTGGGTTGTTGCGCTGTGTACACTGGTCGATGTTTACCAACGTTTCAGAGATCATACTGCCTCCATCATCAGGGCGATGATTCATCGGCAGTATGACCTCTGAAATGTTATTTAACTTCGACCAGACTACACAGCGCAACAACCCAGAAGACAGAAATCTTCATACTAAGAATCGCCCTGATGACGGAGGCAGTATGACCTCTGAAACGTTGGTAAACATCGACCAGACTACACAGCGTAACAACCCAGAAGACAGAAATCTTCATAGTAAGAATCGTCCTGATGACGGAGGCAGTATGACCTCAGAAACGTTGGCAAACATCTACCAGACTACACAGCGCAACAACCCAGAAGACAGAAATCTTCATACTCTGATGACGGAGGCAGTATGACCTCTGAAACGTTGGTTAACATCTACCAGACTACACAGCGCAACAACCCAGAAGACAGAAATCTTCATACTCTGATGACGGAGGCAGTATGACCTCTGAAACGTTGGTAAACATCGACCAGACTACACAGCGCAACAACCCAGAAGACAGAAATCTTCATACTAAGAATCGTCCTGATGACGGAGGCAGTATGACCTCAGAAACGTTGGCAAACATCTACCAGACTACATAGCGCAACAACCCAGAAGACAGGAATCTTCATATCGTATACTCCGTTATAAGCGATTGTCCCAGCTAAATCTTAACGAGATTCATTTTTCAGTCTATATTCGACCTTCATGACTAACAATAAAAATTGCATCTTGATATTTTGTTGGCAGTCTTCATCTCCGCGGCCCCCAGCATATGATTACTTTGTTTATTTGTGAATTATACATTTCAGTTCTCCTTAAATCATAAATTCAGCTGTCGTTATTTGCCTAAGTCGTCCTCTAACGTGATGAAAATATAACAATAATATAATTATTTATATGATAGTGTTGTGCACTCTTGATTCCCTTCAATTAGGACGGTCAGGGCATAATAAAAACTTCCCTTCACATTTTAAATCTCGTCGGCCAGTCAGCTCTCTTCAAATCCGAATAAGACGTATAATGTTTCTCTCCATTACGTCACCCACCTCCGGTGCAGATTCCTAGGGGAAACAAAAGATATGCAGAGAGCAAATCTCGTGGTCAACCGAGGAACAAGTCTTCGCCGTTGCCTGTACAAAGAGACAGGCTGACTCCATTCTTAGTCTTGAGAATTGCCTCCCTAAGATCCACCTTGATATTACCCTCCCATCTCCTCTTGGTCTGCCCAGTGATCGTTTTCCAGAAGGATATCACACCAAAACTATGGACTCACCACTTACCTCCCCCATTCGTGCTGCATATCCAGCCCATCGGAGCTTCGTAGATTTCACTATCCTTATTATGCTAGGAGACTCCTACAATTCACTCAGCTCCTCGTTATGAAAAATCCTAAATTCCCCACTTATTTCATCCCTCCTATGTCCAAATATCCTCCTGAACACCGTTTTCAAACGTTTGTAATCTACGTTCTTCCTTCAAAATAAGAGACCATGTTTCACAACCATACAAGACAACAGGCAAAATTATTGTTTTATATTTCCCCATCTTCAGTGTTTTTGATAGTAAACGAGATGATAACAGTTTTTGAACTGAATAAATTCAAGCCTTCCCCGAATGTATTCTACTCTTAACTTCATGATGGACCTCATTTCTATTTGTTATTGTTGTTCCCAGATATTTACATTTTGAAACATTTTCAAATGACGTGTTACTTTTAATTATGTTCCGCCATTGTTACTGATGTACTATGCCCATGTATTTAGTTTAATCTACATTTACCTCTAGACTCATTTCCTTGCTAGCCTCTAGGAGAGTTTCTTTATTCTTACAAACTGACCATCAGCATAGGCAAGACCATTCAATTTTAGCCCCTCCTGAATCCCTCTGACATTCTTGATGACGTGTTTTAGAGGAAAATTAAGAAGAATTTTGGACAAAGCATCTCATTTAACCAAAATAAAGTAACAGATCAATAATACTTACACGGTGTCCCACAAGTCCCGCAAACCGAAGTTCGTCATAAAAAAAAGAAGAAGAAGAAGAAAGAAAGAAAAGAAAAGAAGAAGAAGAAGAGAGAGAGTTTAAATTGTCCTGCACTTTTTTGGCTCATCCCGTGCGTCTTTTGTCTTTAGTCTCGCGAAAACGGTTAATGAGCTAAAAAGTGGTTGCCCGCATCATTACGAAGCCGCACGTAATATTCAAGTTTAAATTTTTCATACGACTGCGTTCGCAAATAATTTTGAGTAATAACAACACTTCATGCTTCTTTGATTCCTACCACATTAACACATTATTTAATAAGTAATCTTCGGGTTGAGCTACTTTTGGGACATACTGTATGTATAATGAAAGTGCCATAATTGTAAGATTGGTACATTGGTCGTATGTTTGTCTTCATTATAATGAAGGGTTTACTGCGCAAACATTACCAGCCAGAACATTCAAGTTTACTCAGAGCTTTGTTTAGTTTTTGTTAAATCCTATAAAAATAATATTCTACTAAATAACGCAAACATTACATATAATATATTTAATTTCATATATATTTTACCAGAGGTATAAGAATAATTACACTTTAAAGACGTCAAAGATAAGTTAGTGTTAAAATTTGAAAATTATCGTGGCTTATCACATTGTCGCATGTACCACAAAAATGCCCTTATTTTGCAGAACCAAAACGTGTATTTCTCTTGTGTGTCGGTAAAAATAGCTTCATCACTTCACCTTCATAATTTACCATTGACCCATTAGCAATTAATGTTACTGGGAAGCTCCTATTTGCAGGCGGTACACAATTCAAATCTCCGAATTCAAACAATCTTCTTATACACACGTCTTCATAAATCACAGACATATTTGTTGATATGACTTCAGCTGCTTGACTGTTCAGAACCGATCCATCAAAGTGATTCTTCAGAAATTTCTGCCACATAGCGACACATGTAAAAGCGTAGCTTCCGATACATGGAAAATTCTCTCGTGCGAGAAACTCAGTTTCGTTAAAAGTGTGCCTTGTCGTGTTCTTGCACTATGCCCTTCAATTTGTTAGATCATATTTCGATTTAGTAAACTATTCACATCCCTCTCACATATGTTTTCTTCCTTGTAAAATGTTGCAAATACGAGTTCATTAATTTGTGTGTTTTCTATTGTTTTTATTGAAATTTGTCGTTATTCCATTTGTTATTTAATTTGTTTACAAATTCTGAAGTAGGTCTTGCAATTTGTATATTCTCTGTGTGCGCGTGCGCGTATGTATGCATGTATATATGTATGTTTGTATGTATCGTGTCTTATATCATGATGTACAGGGTTTTCCCACATTGTCCTTATTCCCTTCTTCTGAAAGAAATTCTTGATTAAATTTAGTATTTCACGGACTCTAAAATATATGACAGGTTTTGATGAAAGGTTGTTAGCCTCATGCCCAACCCCCAAGCTGGAGAACCACCCCTCGTTAGCTGTTTGCAACTACTTGTTCAATATGTTCTCAGCTCACATACGGTTTTTAATATTGGTTTATATATTAAGTAATTAATATTGTTTTTTTTAAATTTGCATATTTATTTATATTGTGCTGTAATCTGAACTGATTCGTTAAACATTTAACTAACAAAATTTCTCCTTTTTGCATAATTTCTTATCAAAGTTTGTTTAGTTTTCATTCATTAATAATATTTGTTCCTTACATTTGCCTGGTTCGTATTTATTGAGTCCGTTTAATGCTACTTAATTTAATTAAATTTCCGTAATTCTTATTTTAGTTCCCGCTTTAATTTTAAAACTATGTAATCAGGGCCACTTTAACCAGTGGGAAAATTGGGCAGCTGCCCATGGTCCTTTAATTTTATGGGCCCCCTCCGCCCGACCGACGGTTCTTAAACGTGCCAAAGTATTTCCAAATTTCTCTACAAACATTTTTGGGACGTGTCAGCAGTAAGTCTGATGATACTAGCATTCTTACGGCAAAATTTTATTCGATTCTGTGCTGTTTGGAGTGGGGAGCGCTATCAGAGTAGCACACATATTAAACAGTTAGTTCACTTGTTCTTTGGATTCACCTATTTGGGCTATTGAAACACAAAGGACGTTCAACACGTATCTTTATCCGTGGGTAATCTTGGCATTTCACACTTCAGCTTGAATGTATAAAATTTTTATATTATCCTTTTACCCTTTCCTACCCATTCAGTTTTTGTTAATATAAATACATTTTGCCAAAAAACCAAGATCATTTTTGGATTAAGATTTTTAAATCTCTGAATAGTGTAAATTTGCTGTGAATACCCCCTATTTTTAAGAAATGGGACAGTGGACCCCAAGATCATGTTTTTTCCATAGCCTCACCACTGCCTTGAAGTGGCCCTGTATGGAAGGCGTGATAATTGTTCATAATGGTTCCATCTTTCGCATTTTGTAATCGTAGTCTGAGCATGCAATAAAACGTGTTTGTTCCTTGATGTGAATGAATCTGATGTCCTTACTTGTATGTGTAATTACTCTCAACCTTTTTCTTTTTTATCATTTGAGTTTTACTTTCTATATTTTTTTTACTTTTAGGCATTACTTAGTAGGAGCTGAGGTTTTCACGGCAGTGAATCTGAAGATGGCTGTCTTCTTGGTCGTTGCACTGTGTAGCCCTGTAGAGGTTTACCGACATTTCAGGTGTGCTTGCCGCCTCCATCATCAAGGCGATCGCCCTGATGGAGGAAGGCAGGGACCTCTGAAACATCATTACCTTCTACCAGACTACACAGTGCAACAACCAAGAAGACAGCCATCTTTAGGTACATTTTGTGTAGAAATGTTTTGTTGAATTATACAGAGTGAATGTCCAGTGTCATCGAATTCCTTATGTTATGCAATCCCACACAACACTTGTTTATCAGTGTTTGTTTATTACGCATTCTTTGCGCAGAGTGCATAGCCAGAACGCATTATCAGTTGGTTATATCTGCCCGTCAGTCCAATCAATTCAACCCAAGAACCATTGGATGTATCTGGATGAAAGTTAATGTGGCATTCTACACAACGTAAGAAACGTATTTTGAATATCCTAAGGGCGGTGATGATGAAATGACGGTCGAGGAAAGTCATTAGGCAGACACTCAGATACTGCAATCTGGTGGCCTAAGTGATAACTATCGAACAATTGGGATTCAATACCTCTTTCTAAATGCATGCTGAAAATAACGCATGAGGATATTTTGTGTATTCCTGTACGGAATACAATTTCCGAGCTCGTTTAACTACAGCAAGACTCCACCCCTTCCTTAATTTCTTCTTTTTCTTTCTTTCATCATTTTGTCATTCCATGATATCGTTTTTGAAGTTTACTGTACTGCATTACAATGTTTCTATAAATGCCATACACATAAAACCAGCAAGTGGCATACATTTCAATTGTTCTATATTTCCATATCAAGCGTCTGAAAGGAAAGCGGCACAAAGGAGTTCAATATATTTTGCTCGACTGCATAACAAAAAATTCAAAGGCCCAAACATTCACCTTAACAGTTATACTGCACTTAATTCTAACATAAATGTAACACTGTATAAAATATTTTAAAAACTGTTAAATATAAAGCCTTAAACCAGGATAGACCCTAGTTCCTTTTTATATTTTACACTACATAACTTTCCTATGTAAATAAAGAAGTCTCCTAATAAAAATGTTTGTTGCTATTTGTACACCATTCTTAAAAGATACTGAACCTACATGAAAATTGCATCACTGCACTCTGCAGAAATCTGAATTACTTAAATATTTTAGAAGCCCTATTTTGCTGATGTGGTTCTCAAATAAGCAACCAGTGTCCCAGATAAGGATGGGGGTTGGCCAGTTGGTCAACCATGGATTATTCCATTGCTGGGCATGAATAGCACTTGGTTTGGTACCACAAAACTGATCTCCATATCTGAACCCATAACATAGCAGATCAACCGATCAACAGGTTGTTTCAAAACTCCTTTTTAAATGAACACTCCAAACATTCCAGTTTGTTTCGGTCCATTGAATGTTAAAAAATCAATAAGGAAAAATTACGCAGTCACAAAAACCACATGACTTTTAATATTTTGACACCCGGCAAACTATTCACATCGCAAGAATTTCTTAACGGAACCAATTCTCAAATTTAGTACACATTACGCAGTTTTTAAATGCTTTAAAATCTGTCTCAGCCTGAATTCTGATGTAACTGGAGCCCTCTCCAGTGTCCTGAGCATTAGCAGCAATAATCTGAGGTAGACTGTCACATGTTCTGCAGATTTATCCATCTGTATATGACACTGTTGGCTACGCAGCCATGGTTCTGTGGTAAAATAAAATGTTCTCGCTTCCCTACCTTTCGGTGGGACTGGTGTTTGTTCCTTGTTCTTACAGCAACCAGCAGATGGTGAAACTGTACCTGGAGCCTCTACAGCAGTCGCATCACCACGCGCAGGACACCAGTAGCTATCAGCTGTTTTCATACCTTTGGTCACACTCCGAAGACCACTGTTTCCCTGGAACCAACATTTTACTGTGTAATTATACAAGTATTAGACAAAATAATTTCTAGCAAACTACAAAATTTTCAAATGAATGTAAACAATTTAATTAATACAAAAATAATGAACATCTCATGGCAAATTCCCATATGGAAGTCAGGTCTTTATAAAATGGTCTTCCCCAAAATCACACCATAATGCTAAATTGTCTAAAAGCAATAATAAAAGAACAACAACAATTCAATTCAATTCAATTGGTGTTGAAAGCAGAAACACATTTGGTTGCGGGAGTGATCTTCAAATTACGAAGCACAGTACAAGCAGATAAGTCTGATCGATCCCACTGGGTATAAGCATTAGGACAATCCAAAGTGGATCAGCAACCTTTAACACAGTTAATAATAAAAATGGCATAAACTTCAGTCTAAAAAGCAGTGTTGAGAGATTCAATCCAAGTAAAATATCTTCATACTTATAGTTACACCATGAAAACCCCACATACCATAAAGCAGCACCAAACTATTCAGAACTAACCTACGAGATGGCTCAGAGACCCCGAAGGTTCATCACCAAATTAACAGAAGCCTTCCACCAGACCCTGTCTTGGGCCAACAAAATCCAGGATCCTTCAACTCCCATCTCCCATAGATCCCACCCCGAGTTTATCCTTCCATCTACATCTAGGTCTTCCTGGCAGTCTCTACCCCTCAGGCTTCCGAACCAATACCTGGTGGACACCTCTTGCCCCATCAATGAATGCCACATGCCCCGCCTATCTCATTCTTCTTGTCTTAATCACCCTGACAATACTGGGAGAAGAGTACAAATTTTTAAGCTCATCATTATGCAGCTTTCTCCACACCCCATCCTCTTCTGTCCTAGGCCCAAATAACCTCCTCAGCACCATATTCTCAAACACCTGCAATCTATGATCCTCCCCGAGAGTGAGAGATCATGATTGGAACCCATGCAAAAAAACAGGCAGAATTACTGTTTTGTACATTTTAATATTTTGAACTGAAAAGTAGCAAGCATTTCCAGAATTTAGTCTTCTCCTAATATCCTCGGGAATATCATTATGATTTTTTACTCTTGTTCCCAAATATCTGAACTCTGTCACACTTTCAAAGGACTTATTAGCCACCCTAATATGATTTTGATCACCGGTCTGCTGACGAGATACTAACATGTACTTAGTATGCAACTACACTGAAATAAACTGAACGTAAGAGAACAAAGCAGAATCAAACAGAACCAAACCGAAAGAGACAGAACCCAAATCTGCCTATCCTAACATAACTTAATTTTTGCCACACAATATAAAGCTAGAAATCTGTCGCCAAGCGACACGACGCGTGTCATCTCTGACACAAGATTTCATATAAGGCGAATGCCATCACTTGACCCTTTGTGGTTGGATATGTATGTTCCCTCGTGCCTTGAGAGTGGATAAGCCAATTCACACCAAACTTTGCGTGCTTTTGTCTTAGACGCAGAAAGGCATTTTAGTTTATTAACTCACTTTATTACAGCTACAATATCTGAGCTTTTGACAGAACTCGCAGGGTAAACTTTGACTAACACCCGATCTCCCGTTTTAAAAGGGTTGGGTGACCTCCCCTCGTCATATCTTTGCGCTACCCTTTTGCGGGCTACACGCAGGCTTCTAAGAGCCTCTTCCCAGACCTCCTCAAGAGGAGGTCCTTCTGGATCCCCCAGCACCTCAGAAACTTTCCAACGAAGGTTTAAAGGGTCCTTAACATCTCTCCCTAAGAATAGCTTTGCGGGTGTTTGTTTCGTAGATTCATGCCAGGCCGAATTAAAGGCGATGGTGAAGTAGGGAAGATTACAATCCCACGTTGTCTGCAGAGATTCGTGGAAGATAGACAACGCGGCCTTAAGATTTCTGTTGAAACGCTCGACATGATTGGGAGACGGTCTGTAGGGGCTGGTTGTAAAATGTGTAACGCCCCACCTAAAACACATGTCCCTGAACGCCTGAGATTTAAAAACAGAAGCGTTATCTGACACGATCTCTCTGGGAACCCCAAAATTCCCGAAAAGCCGGGTCTCGAGCATGGTGATGGTAGTTTTAGTAGTAATTTCCCTGACTGGATACATGTTGACAAATTTAGAAAATCCGTCAATCACTACTAAGATAGCTCGACAGCCGGATTTTGACCGCACAATAGGCCCAAAATAGTCTATGTATATGCGCTGCATAGGGCACTCAGCAACGTCGGCAGAATGAAATCCGACCCGAGTGCTCCTAGCAGGCTTTCCCCTTTGGCATTTAAGACAGCGCCGTACATAGTCCCTAATTTCGCCTTTCATCCCCGGCCAATAAAAGTCTTTGTTGACCCTATAGTAGGTCTTCAGAGATCCTAAGTGAGCTCCCAAGGGAGAATCATGGAAATAATCCAAAATCATGGGTCTGAGAGCTTCCGGGACCAGGACCCTTGGCCGTCTGGCTTGTCGTGGGAGGAACACAACTAGGCCACGATGCAATCTCCAGTCTTTGCACGAAGCGTCCCCGGCAGCGATGCTTTGGTGTAAACCAACACAATAGGGGTCCTTACTTTGATGGTCCTTTTAGGTCTCAAATGAGGCAGGGAGGTGTTGTAGAACCCGCACGGCAGGTTGTTCTGTCGGCGAATCCGGAGGCTCGAACATCCTTGATAGGCAATCGGCCACGACGTTCTCGCTCCCCCGGATATGGACCACCTTAAATTTGAACGGCGATAGGCGTAATAGCCATCTCCCTATGCGCCCTAGTTGGCGCGGATGACGACGCATCCACGAGAGTGCCTCATTGTCCGAATGCACAACAAATTCCTTATGTTCTAAGTATGTCCGGAACCTTTCGCATCCTAGTACGACAGCAAGACATTCTTTCTCGTAGGTCGAGTAATTTCTTTCGGCGGGAGAGAAAGGGCGACTAAAGAAAGCGATGGGCGCTAGTTTCCCACCTACCTCTTGATTTAGAACACTCGATACCCCGATGTCTGACGCATCGCATTGCAACACGAATGGAAGATGAAAATTAGGAATTTGCAGTGTTGGGGCTTGACAGAGGGCCTCCTTAATGGCTTCGTAAGCACGTTGTTGGTTCACCTCCCAAACAAACTTTGCGTTTTTTCGCTTCAGGGCATTTAGCGGTTCAGAAAGCCGAGAGAAGTCAGGGATGAAACGACTATAGAAGGCCGCCATCCCTAGAAAACGCCGAACTTGTTTCAAGTTTCTCGGTGGCGGAAACCCTTTTATCACGCTTACCCTTTCGGGGTTAACGCGGATGCCTGTAGCTGACAATAAATGGCCGAGGAAGCTGATCTCCTGAACTCCTAACACGACCTTGGCTGGGTTTAGCGTGAAACCGGCATTTTGTAGCCTAGAAAAGACCTCCTTTAGGTGCCTGATGTGTTCGGCCCAAGTGCTGGAATTAACCAATAAATCGTCGAGATAATTAAACAGAAATTTAAATTTGATGTCTCCAAAAATTCGATCCACCTCACGGCTTAAAATCTGCCCGCCTACACAAATCCCCATGGGCAGTTTAACAAACTCATACAAACCAAACGGGGTGATAAAAGCGGTATATTTCCGACTCTTCTGATCGAGAGGTATTTGATAATACGCACTATTCATGTCTAAAACACTAAAATATTTAGCTCCGGAGAAATGTTGGAATACGCTTTCAATAGTGGGTAACGGAAAGGAGTCGTAAATCACTTTCTGATTCAATTTCCGATAATCGACCACCAAACGAAATTTTCCCTCCTTTTTGGTGACCAGGAAGGCCGGACTTGCGTAATTAGAAGTGCTCGGTTTAATGACATCATTATTCAGCAAGTCGTCCACATGCTGCCGGAGGGCGATCAGCCTAGGCGGTGAACACTGATACGGTGGCGATCTTACCGGCACATTGTCAACTAATTCGATGCTACAAGTGCGTCCCCTCACCGTGCCCGGTCTATCAGAAAACAGCACGGGAAACTCTTTAATGAACGTGTAAATGCTACAAGCCGGCCTCTCGACTACAGGCATTGCTGTTTTTCCGGACGCACTTGTTGAATTAGAGAGAAATTCATACTTTTGCTGAGGTCTAAACTGGAAATGGTAGATCCCCCGAGAAGGATTCAGAACCATACCACTATGGCAGACAAAATCTGCTCCCAGAATTACTCCCACTGGCAAGCGTCTTGCCACGAGAAAGTCGAAGTCCCACGAGTAGTCGTGGATTTTGAAATGCAGTTTGATACTCCAGGAGATTCGAATCTCTCGCGACGCAGCCGTAACCAAACTGATGCCAGACGGCCTTTTCTGAAACGGGACACCCGATTTCCGTAAACCCTCAACAAAATCCATAGCGACCAGAGAAAAGACGGAGCCTGTATCTACCAAAGATGGTTGGTGGAGACTTCTACAAGAGACAGTAACCCATGGACACAACGATCGGAATGGTCGAGCCCGAAATCTCGCGCTCGGGAAGGAAAATATTTGGGCCCGCCCACTCCTACCTATGGGTGGGCGGCCGGACCGTTTCCCTGTCCGCGACCATGACTTCGAGTCTCCTTCTTACATTCTGACCGCCTATGCCCGTACTCTTGACAATTCCAGCATCGGCCTCCCTTTAAGTCCCTTATGTTACGACGGGCGAGTGGATAATCTCTTGAACCACTCGCCGTAGACGCGGCGCCGAGGGCGTCCAACCTTTGCCTCCCGGCTACCAGATAGTTAGATAGGTCAAGCCCCAACGCGTACAGATCCGTAACTGCCCTCGGCCTTTTAGAAAAAACAAAGTGGGTTCTCTGCCCCGGATCCATATTCTGAAGAATAATATCCACTATCTCGATCTCCTGAGAGAAACCTGGCAGAACCTCGGCAGCATTAACTACGAAGTCTATAAAATCCAGAAAACTTTCACCGACGGCCTGAAAGCGACGGGTGACGAATTCAAGCTTAAGGTCCTCCAGTAAGCGAGAGGGCAGAAACTCCTCTATGAGCCTTTGCCGGGTCTGACTCCAGGCAAGATTAAAGCTTAAACACTCGCCCATAGTTCGTGTCACCCGCCCTATTGTTTTGGGAAGGAGAGCCCAAAGGATTTCTTTTTCCCCGACTAGGCCCAATTTAAACAGTGAATTGGCCTTCATCAGAAAGTTCACCAATGCCTTTGGCGAACTGCCATCCACCACGTCTATGGTTTTAACCATCCCTAACAGCACATGCATGTTAACGTTGTGGATGGAGGACGTACCGGGTGGATTCAGGGGAACCCTCCTCCCCGCGTCGACAGGACGAATGGATTCCTCCACGGGCATTTCCCCACCAACCGAAGGGAGCCCTCCAGCTTTAACCTCAGCCAACTCAACATCAACGGGATATTCAGCTCCCCTTACCTCCATGCGAATCGCCGAGATCTCCCGTTCCTCCTGTGTTCGCAAAAACGCGACGAAGCGGGATCGAAGCTCGGCAAGAGGACCAGTGGCATCCACTCGGTACCTCTCACAGAGCTTCGTAAGGTTCTCCTTACTGAGGTCGTAGACCCAGCCAATTGTCGGAGCCATGAGAGAGAGAAGAGATAAAAAAACACACCAAAAACAAATAAACAAACAATTAATTCCACCAAACCGCAACACCCAGTGGTCTAAAGCAAGGCCCATCCAACGCCCCACCTGACAAACTTGCCCGCTAGCACGCTCAAATACAAACAAGCGCTAGCACCGGCAAGGACGGAGGGCCATATCAGAACCTGTCTGTGCCACACGGTGTCCTAATAGCGCGTTCACCACAACACACTTAGGACCTACAAACCGTCAAAACCGTTGGAATCCAAAAAAAAAACTTCCGCAAACTAAATTTCCGTTCACCAAATTTCCGAAACCACGCTCTGCTACCATTTTGAACCCCCCCGAGGAGGAGATTGCCAGATTACGTTACTGAGACCACGATCGTCCCAGGCCGGGAGGTGGTACGGCTTGGGGAGGGTAAAGCGGTGAAAAGTCAAAAGAAACTACGTCGAATAATCGAAGTATATTATTTAATGAAAAATAGTTAAATATAGGATAAAAAGAATCAAGACACCTTTCAGGGCTCAAACTCCGGCTGGGTATCCGACTCCAGATGCCCAACTCAACCCCCACAAACCCTGACTTGCCTTCAGACTTTCTCGAGTCGTTCTCTCTCCGGCGGACACACACAGACTGTCTTTCTGCCCTGCTGTCTCATCAGGGTATCGAAGCCGCCGACTCCAAAGAACTTAGATATGGGAGATAAGCCACTTCGAGCCATGAGGCATGGCTCATATTATAGTAGTGTACAACCGCACTTTAAGGTTTTGGTGGATATATCTTTTCCTGAGAACTTGGCCTAGAGCATAGGTTTCAAATATTAGAAACAGATAAAATGATGAAAGTGTGAATATCAACAGGGAATGGGAAAATGTCAGAGACTGTATCAAAATTTCATCCAAAGAGAAACTAGGATCCTACAGGAGAAAGCAAAATAAACCATGGCTTGATGAACAATGTTCAATATTAATAGATCAAAGGAGGCAAACAAAATTTCAATGGTTGCAGGACCCAAACTAATAAGGACAATCTTTGTAATGTGAGACGTGAAGCTAGAACAACTTTTAGGAATAAAAAAGGGAATATGAGAAAGGCAAAATTATTGAGCTGGAGACAAATAGAAAGGACAAAAATATCAGAGATCTGTACAGAGGCATAAATGATTTTCAGAAAGGATATCAACCCCAGACTAATTTGGTAAAGGATAATGGCAATTCACTTGCAAATCCAATCAAAATTTTGAATAGGTGGAAATTTTTTTTAACCAGCTCTTAAATGTTCATAAGACTGATGATGTTAGACAGATTAAAATGCATACAGCTGAACTCTTAGTGCCAGAACCTTGTTTAGACGAAGTTGAAAAGTTATAAATCTCCAGGTATTGATTAAATTCCAGCAGAATTAATTAAAGCAGGTGGCACAAAGTTGCATAACCTTACTCAGGTAATTTATGATAAGCAACAGATGCCACAAGAATGGAAGGAATCCATAATTATTCCTATTCATATGAAGAGGACAAGACTGAGTGTGGTAATTTCTGAGGAATCTCTCCTATCAACCTCATACAAAAGTCTATCAAACATTTTTCTGGTGACATTAACTCCATATAAGCAAGAAATTATTGGGGATCATCAGTGTGGGTCAGATGTAACAGATCAACAACTGATCACATCTTATGGATACTAGAGAAAAAAATGGGAGTACAGTGGGAATGTACATCAAATATTTATAGATTTCAAATAAGCCTATGACTCTGTTAAGAGAAAAGTGTTACACAATATTCTCATTAAATTTGGTATACCACACAAGCTAGTAAGTCCAATAAAAAAGAGCTTCAATTAAACCTGTAGCAAAATTCCTATAGGTAAATATTTATCAGAGTAATTTTCCATCAAGAACTGTCTAAAACAGGGAGATGCTTCGTCTCCCTTGCTCTCTTTAACTTTGCGCTAGAATATGCTATCAGGAAAGCCCAAGATAGGCATGAGGGTTTGCAGTTGAATGGGACACATCAGCTACTGGCATATGTTGATGATGTTAATTTATTGGGAGATGATATAAAAACAATAAAGAGGAACAGAGAAGTTTTACTACAGGCTAGTAGACAGGTGGGGCTAGAAGTCAATTCAGAAAAAACCAAGTCTGTGTTTGTATCTCATCAGCAGACAAGCAGGCAGAATTGTCTTAGGGTGGCTAATAAATCCTTTGAAAGTGTGACAAAGTTAAAATATTTGGAAACAATCACAAATCAAAATGATACTCATGAGGAAGTTAGTAGGAGACTAAATTTTGGAAATGCTTGCTACTTTTCAGTTCAAAATAATTTGTCTTCCTGTCTGATTTCTAGGAACCTGAAGATTAAAGTATACAAAACAATAATTTTGCCTTGTTGTTTTGTATGGGTGCAAAACATGGTCTCTCACTCTGAGGAAGGAACATAGATTGCAGGTGTATCAGAAAGGGTGTTGAGGAGGATATTCAGGCCTAGGAGAGAAGATGATGGAGTATGGAGAAAACTGCCCAGGATAGGGTTCAGTGGTGGGCTATGGTTAATTCACTGATGAACCTTTGAGTACTGTAAGCCATCTAGTTAGTTAGTTATGGATTCTTTCAGGAATTGCTAGGTGGAAGCAACACCATTCAGTACACAAAAACAAACTTATGTAAACACATTAGATTGCTGATGTTTTCTGATGATTTGCATGTGCTCTTGAAAAGTGAATTGTCATGTCATACGGAGAAAAGCTTCCAGCACAATGTAAGTACAACTTAATCTCTAACTTCTTGAGGATCTCAAATATCAGCTTACTAAGATGTTACATTAAAGTCACGATCAAGTCCTAGTACTGACAAAACCCCGTGTTGCATTAGCCAATTTCAGAATGAAACTATACCTCAATTCCCCCACGTCTTCATAGCATGGTGCTTAGTCAAGCATCACAGATAAATTTGCATTGTCTTTATAAGTTTAAAAAAACTGATGCTTATCTCAACTTAAAATTATTACACAGAATGATTTACACTGCCTGCAGTATCTTATTCATGATTTTCTAAAAAAATTATCATTTGAAAGAGAATTGTTGTATAACCTACTAGTCTCTTCTCACATTTCAATAATTTATACAAATCTTATATTAAACATTTTTAAGTGTGTTGCTTGAATTCACATCTCAAGAGCAAATACAGATTATGATGGAACAGAGATAATTCTGTGCACATAATCCTCCTGTAAATTTCAAACACGAAACGCGATTTTGTGTAGGCCTACATATAGCAGCATCCTTCACCTAAACATAAGCCTATCACAAAATAAACAGAAAAATAGTGAATCTGGATTCAAACCCACCTTAATCTTTAACAGCAAAAATAACCCTTCATAATAACACGTTTCATATTGTTTTAACATAATGCACACTGCAAGACTCTGGAATCTTCTACTCCACAAGAGATGGTGAATTTTATGCAGCACGCGATTGCGCAAACACAATTCATATTTACCCAATTCTCGACCGACATTTTTAAGCGTTCGTAAAATAGAAGCCAACACAATAAATACACACAGTCACTTAATAGTAATCTGTATCACAGTTGCCATACTCTATTACAATGAAAATCATCCATACTAAATACAATCTATATTTTATTACGACATAACTATCTTCTAAGGGCCAGTGCACACATAAGACTTAACCGTCGGCTGACTGTTCTGTCGTCGGCTGAAGCATACGACCCATAAACGACACGACAGTTCAGTCCATGAGCATGCGTACACGTACGACTAAACAGTCGTTCTTTTGTTCCACATTCTTCTCTCTATGCTCGCCGAGTACAGACGTCAGGAATGTTGCAAGAAGAGAATATCGAAGAATTAATTGAAGAGGTGTCTTTATAACAAAAAATTAAAAGATTATGCAAACATCAATGTTAAAAGAGTACTTTGGCAAAAGATTTGTTCAGTTGTGCCAGTCTTTCTTTAGGTGAAATAGCGAGACGCATATCCATATGTTGATAGGTTATACTCGGTCTCAGCAATAATAGAACTTCATCAAAACTTTGTGTACTCATGCGAAAATATGAAAAGAATTTTGCATGATAATTCCGTAATGTTTTATACATAGTATGGAATTTTTCTTTGAACAGTCTCTCGATGTATAATGGATGCACCCAGTAATTCCTTTTCCTCCTTTTCTTGAGGCGAATCACAGGTGCACATACTATAGCAGTTTCAACAAAATCCATGTTTGACAATCGTCTACTGTCTGCAAATGCTCACACGAAATGAAAGGCAGAACGACTGAAAAGTCGTTCGTCTGCGCGCTTTCATATAATTCGAAGGGCCAACGACAGTTGGTAGACAGAAAAGTCCGGGGTTGTCGGTAGAGGTAACCGACTGCCAGTCGTGTCGCTGTCGTGTCGTAACAGTGTGCGCATCTCCATATGTTCTTAAGGGCTTTGTGCGAACGACGAAACAGTCGTCTGACTGTTTGTCTTACGTGTGCGGTAGCCCTAACACCACGCTACCAAGTCACAAGTACTAACGGATGTAACTTTGCAGCTATGAGGAACAAAGAGCATCGTGCCAACCTAAGAGAACAAAATGTACATATTTAAAATATCTGCCATAAATTAGTTTACTTTCTGTACTCAGTCGATTACTTCTTATTTTTTCAGAAAAGTACATTGTAAACGAATCGTGAAATAATTCTTAAAAACGATCATCACTATATTAATTTCATGCATTGTATGCCTTCACAAACGAGTGAGGCTCAGCTAACAAAAGTGGTGCACCAAACTGGAAGTTGGTGAACCTGGCTGTATAACACAAACTTAATTTGGTGATATGCCGCAAGTGTTCGTGTACTTTCTCAGACAGTCCTACCCCATGGACTCATTTTTCCATCTAAAGACACAAAGATTACAATATGAAACACTACAATCTTAACTGTTGCTTAGTATAGGCCAATATTAAAAAATATTTTAGGGAAGTAAAACGTGGATTGGACTGATCTGGTGCAGGGTAGGGACTGGCTGTGAGCTACAGCAAACTAGACAATCATTTTCATAAAGAGAAGACAATACCTTCACTAGCCGAGCCTATTAGCAGCTTCTCAATGGCTGTGCCCTATGCAGTATTTTACTTGTCAAATATACAAAAGTACTTTTTTACGATTTTCTTGCGAATAAAAAGCAATTGCACTCATATTTTCTTGGTGGTTGTTGCCAATTTGAACCTCATACAAATGATATCCAACCTTGTATAGTCTCCCTCACCTTTAATATTACAGGAATAGGTTAGTAAATGTCAACGATGGATGTGCTAAATCAGGGTTGAATGTGGTTTTGATGAGAAGTAGAGGTATCATCATGACTGGTCCCTTTTCTATTATAAACAGAATGCCTCTTAAACCTGGATACACTATCACAACTTGAATTCATACATTCCACCATACAACACATTCACTCATAATTTATCAAATACAAATAAATGTTCATAAAGCTTAATGTACTGCAACCTCAAACACATCAAATTAACCTGACCCAATTTTTAAACTGCTTGCCTCAGTTTATTTATGAACTATTCATATAATTTAATTTCTCAAAGTTAGTTCTAAAATTATTTTATAGTCATAAATATGATTGATTTATGAAGAGACATCTGATCTGGTTAATAACTGGTATCCAAACATGTGTAAGTTTAAAAATCTTTGAAGACCACAGCTTCTAAAACACCCTTCTCAGTTTCTAATTTGATTTAAAATTCCTCACAACTCACTGGAAGATTTCAGTCAGTCCCTTCTACTTATGGGGCTTCACCCCTCAGAGAACATCTCTGATAGGCTGGCTTCTCACAATGTATACTTTTGACTGTTGAAATCAAGGAAAGCCTTGCACTTTTGCCTTTATCCATTTTCCTTTAAGTATAGTTTAGCCAGTCTGTCACAGTTGAATCAAATGGCAGGTCCAACTTGCATGCAATGAGTTCATAACTGTGTCCTTGACTGCTAGCTCTGTGCAATGTATACACTTTATAATCCTATATAAAAATATCCAATAATATCGCAGAAAAATGAGTAACAAACAGAAAGAAACATGATCCTGGAAGAACTCATACTCTTCCATTCAATACATACATCAATGCACAATTTATAATGTAATAAGTATGCAATAAAGGAAAGGGTGTTATGTTCATGGGTTGTTACCATAAGACATATGTTACAGTGATGACCAAAGAATCACCAGAATTACTGAAGATGCCTGTAATTGAAACTTGTAGTATATTGATACATGCCACTTGAAAAATACGGCTTCAAACTCGTTTCTTCAGAATGATAAAAAATCAACAAATATTATACTCCTTCAAAGGTAGGAAATTGTGTGGAGTTGCAACTTGCCACATTGTCACAAGTGCCACATATCTGACATTCATACAATCCTTACAATAACTAAATTCTGTCAAATCTGTAAAGGTTACACATCACTTTTATATGCATTCCTTGCACAGTGTATAAAATGCTGAGTTTGTGACCATCCATCTGTTCATGTTTGTTCTCGAAAAGCTGGCTATACTTTGCAAAATTTCAATGATTTCATATTTGATGTTTTCCTAAAACTTCTGAGCGATTTTAATTTTCGTCAGAATTAGTACCCCAATGTGCTAGAAGCTGACGTCAAACTAAATATTTTTTTGAATGAATCACCATATAATTCTCTGTACATAACCAGCATTATCATATTCATAATTGCCTCAAAAACAGTTGGTTATAAAAGTAACTGTTGTGAACTTAAAATACAGTCTATTTGGCTGTCTAAATTACTTCCAAGTACATGGCTTAGGAGACCTTAAGGTACATCACCAAATTAACTAATTTCTCCTACAACTTTTATATTAATTACTTTTGAATATGTTGAATGCCAACATAAATTATGTTTATAAAATGGTTACAACAAAATTGTCTGTTTACTGTTGACCCATTACAGTTTTGAAGATTTCTGTCTTCTGGGTTGTTGCGCTGTGTAGTCTGGTCGATGTTAACCAACGTTTCAGAGGTCATACTGCCTCCGTCATCAGGGCGATGAATTACAGTTTTATTTTCATCAAGTAGGGAAGTGCCAACTGGGGTGATGCAAAGTGGGGAATTAGTCCCTGACACATCTAATGTAGATATGAAAGCCCAGAAGTATGGCAAATGGTGTTCTCGTGAAGCTGCGAAAGGTCCAGCAAACCAGTAGTGGATTGAAACTGGTTTCAAAACATAGAAAAGCCTCAGGAGGAGGCTTTGTATAATGACCCATAAAGCAACCAGACACATCATAGGAGGAAAAAGAATAAGTTAGGATGGGGTGACAAAAATGCATAAAGAATACTGGTGGAGATATGTGATGGAAAACAATAACTTGTATGATGAAGAACTGGAAAGTAGGATGTTAAACTGGATCTCAGGTAAGCAGTAGTAAAAATTTGAGGTTGATTGAATTCGTTCAAAATCATGTCCAATGGTAGCCTTTGGAATTTGCAATATTGATTCCTTTGGTTCTGGTACCAAAGTGTCAGTTGCTAATATAGACATAAAACTAATTTCATCATAATACAAATGGTACGTTATAAAGCTCAAGGATTACTTTCTGCAGTAGTTCATTAGTTATTAATTGCCATGAATGTTACGTTATGTTCCCAGATGGACCACGGACTGGTGTAATTTGTATTGTGTACTTACCAGTCTGAACTCCAGAAATGTTGGGTACACATCCTCTACTCATGTCAAATGGTACAGCAGAGTCAGCTTGTGTGCTGCGATGTCTGATACTATGTAAGACCATTTCACATTCAACGGTCTCTGTGATGGCTGCTGGAACAGCCCCTCCAACTGCGGACACCACCAGCTTTATGTTCCCCACTGTGTGTGGCGCATCTGCACAAGCAACCCCACTTAACATATTTCAGGATTAGAGAAATAAACACATCATCCATTAATAAAAATTAGAGAATAAATTATTTATTTAGGGTTTATTAAATTATACTTCAAATAAGTCAGTTTACTCAGCATTGAATAACCAGATGAGTGGGAAAGGATGGCAGATAAGAAAGCATATACTGCCCATACTATAAAAATTATTTCCTGGCAACAGTACTTTGTAGCTCGCTGACTCACCTCCTGGGTCAATAAGTGTTTGGATTATGTAGTAAATGAATTTGTCTTCTTATACATGCAAGACAGTGGTGCAGACAATAAATTCAGTTTGATCCCAGCTATAGTAACAACCAAAGTGTTGTAAACACCTTACCATTACTTTTTTGGCATTAAAATATGTTTGATAAAGTATGAGACAATGGGAGGAAAATAAAGTGATGAAACTGTTTGGAAGGAATTTTTCATTAATTTGTCATGAAGGAAAGCATGATGATGAAATCAAGACTGGCCAAACACGCTTACGAAGAGGACCATCGGATAAGTTGAAACGTCAAGTTTCTTCAAATCGAAAGAAACAGTACTTATAGAAAGTACAAAGAATCAGCTCACATGGCGTGATTGGCGAACCCCATTAGTCAGTCCAGTTTGGAAATTTCGCCCATATGGATTCCGTTGATCAACAAGGAAGTCAGCAGTAATATGGTTTAATAGATACCGATAACTGTGTGCAACACTTGTCCTAAGTTACCCAGTAGACTCTTATCTCTCAAGGAGGACAATAGTGACAGGTTCTTTGCTGCTTATAGGATGCCTGCAGTAGGTTCATATCCTCCCGTACAGAGACTTTTATGGACCTATTTTAAGAACTCCAATATGAATTTATGTGACACAAAATATGTCATAAAAACACAAAACAAATACTGTACACCAATACCTATTTAGTATGATGTGCAAGTGCCTATACAGCAAGCTTTCCTCTAATACTGTGAAACACTCCGTGGAATGTCTCTAATTCTGATAAGCACTGATTTAAATTTTTGCATGAATAATGGATTAGATTTTCTAGCTTGAAAATTGTCATCTGTATGAACAGAGTGTATGCTTGTTTAATGTAGCAAGAGGAGTATCACAATTCCTTCCAAACTGTTATCATTAGTAGAAGACACTTGTAATTCTTTTAAACCAACAACACCACCTGAATAAGAAAAGTCAGAAACACGCCTGTGCTCATAGTCTGGATCACTGCCACTGATTTTACCGACTTTCATTCTCACGTGGGTAGGGAATAACACTGTGTGTAACTGCAAACCGTTTTGAACACAATGAATATGAACTATCGAACTATCTAACCGCTGCTTAGAAGAGAAGTGCATGATACTGGATTGCTACTCAGCATACAAACTCATTTCACAGTTTGTTAGCAAAATTGTCCTATGTTTATTCCATAAAACAAAGGGGCGCAACATCTTATTCAGTCTTTGTTTTCAGGTAACATAAGCTCCGTGGTAAAAAAAAATGTTGGAACTTACATAACCCTCTACGCTAATTCTTGGTTTTTCTTACTTGTCACTTGCACACACGGCTCATTGTCCATTCACTAGAACAACATGGTTCAGTCTGTGGGCACCATTACATTCAAATCCCTGCTTTTATGTCATTGCTACCAAATGTCATTTTTGAGTGGTTAGACTCCTGCTTCATATGTGGGAAGTCCTGGGTTGAAATCTCAGCCTGGAGACTGCCTATCCTGACTGAAGTGTTTGCAGTTTTTCTCAGTCCTTCAAGGTAAATGCTGAGATAGTAACTTAAATTATGCCATGACCGCTTCCTTCATTTCTCTCTCTTTGTCATCAGTCTTCCGGCTGCTTTGATGCAGTCCTCCATTTTTGTCTATCTTGTGCCAGCCTCTTCATTTCCACATATTTTTTACAGCCCACATCCTCAAAAATCTGCGTCACATATTCCAATCTTTGTCTCCCCCTACAATTCTTCCCTTCCATTACCAAATTAACCAATCCTGGGTGTCTCAAAATGTGTCCCACCATCCTATCTCTTCTTCTAGTAAGATTTTCCCATAACTTCTTCCTTCGCCTATCCTATTTAAAACCTGCTCATTTTGTACTTTATCAGTCCACTTAATTTTCAACACCCTTCTATAGCACCACATTTCAAAAGCTTCTATCCTTTTTTCTGGCTTTCCCACTGACCATGTTTTGCTTCCTTATAGCACTGTGCTCCAAACATATAACTTCAGAAAAATCTATCTTAATTCCAGGTCAATGTTTCCTTCATTTACAATTCATTATTCATTATCATCCTCTCATTCAATGTTACATGGTATGAGCTACAGAAACTGCGTCACTGAATAAACTATAAATAAATATGTCGTTGCACTGGTGATCGTACTGTCTCCTTCTGATGTCAAAAATTAATGATAGAATAATAAGTTTAAAACGTTTCCACTTACTTAGTACAGTCAATTGAATAAAAATTTACTTGGATATTATCCATCGTCTAGTAATAAAAACGTAAAAAACGTAAAAACGACGTTTCGGAGATGAGACTCTATCTCCGTCTTCAGGTTCCTACTCAGTTGGGCCCACTAGATAGAGCTAATCCCTATCTCCGGAGATAGGGATTAGCTCTATCTAGTGGGCCCAACTGAGTAGGAACCTGAAGACGGAGATAGAGTCTCATCTCCGAAACGTCGTTTTTACGTTTTTTACGTTTTTATTACTAGACGATGGATAATATCCAAGTAAATTTTTATTCAATTGACTCTTCACCACCGTCAAGAAGTTTTAGATTTGATATACTTAGTACAGTGATGATGAATCCTGATCATGCAGGGAGCAAGGACCTCTGAAACATTGGTAATCTTCTACCAGACTATACTCCTCTAAAGCCCAGAAGACAGCAATCTCCAAGTCCATTGTGTTTTTGATCTGTAAACAAAAATGTTTAAATTAGTAAATGTTATATTTACGTATATGTATATGATGTGGAGTAGTCAAGTATTACCTTACCTGAGTTGTGGTAAGTCATTGTACAATGATGCATCTATCTTATTAGGAGTGAAGGCTGTTTACTGTGTTGTGTGTGCAGCATTTTTCCACACTGTTCAGAAATTTTGCTAATGAAACAGACAGATGCATCATACCTCACATCATTCTGGAACAAAGCACCACAACACAAACAACTCAGATAATGCAACACTCTTACTACTACACATCATATTCGCTGTCTTCACTTGTGTAATGCTCGATTTGTAACACGTTACATTACAGGCAAATGTTACAAGTCAGTCGCCACCTATACACAAACACGGTCACACCACTCTTTTACACATAACACCCAGTTAACTTCAATACACGATACGTATGTTGCCGTGTCCCCTCCAAACTTCCATTACCTTTCTGAACGACCAAATTCCTTTATGGTCAGCGATCAGAAGCTGAAAGATCAAGTTCCTTTACGACCGATCAGACACTTTATTAGCGACCAAGTTCCTTTATGGTCTGCTAATCTGTTCGAACCTCACACAGATTCAAACACGCCCTTGTCTCAGCGTCATCACGCCTCTCGAGACATAGAAAGCCCCTAGCCTCTCCACCAGGCGTAAGCTTTGGGATCACGTGTTTCGCTACGCAGTACCTCATGATCGAACTGGGTGCTTCCCCGACCTTATCACACAGTGCGAGCCTCGCACCGGGCGTCCCATTCCGCCTGTGCAAAGCCTAAAGGCCGCCATTCACGATCGCTCCATTCGTCCAAATGGCGCGGTGTCGCTCCAAAATTGTACCGTGAATGCGGAAACTGAAGTCCATTGGCGTGGCGTGGTGGGCTCGTTTGGATATTCTGTCGAGCCATAATCCATCCGATCGCTCCATCGGTTCGTGAGTGGCGGAAACGTGGTCCATTCTCATGCCAGTCTGCCACGAGCCTTCGTCCAGTGAAGTCCAAACTTGTATAATGTCGGGTCGTGAGTTTGTTATTGAGGTGATTGAGAAATATAGAGAGTTGCCATGTTTGTGGCAGATAAGTAATGAAGACTATCATGATAAAGCTAAAAGAAGCTTAGCAATGGAAGAATTGGTGGTTTTATTTGAAACCAAAGATCCTACCGCCAACAAAGAAAATTCCCTTAGAAGTTGCTTCAGAAAGGAGCATAAGGACTTAAATTGCTTCTATTTAAGAGCCATTGCTTTGACCACTTTCGTTTTGGTTTTTTCCTTTTAATATACAGGCATACTGCCGTAGCTAGTACCAATTCTTCGTCCATCGCAAACACCACGCACTTCACACAGGGACAACAAACCGCGATTGGCGTGACGCGACCGTGAATGTAGTACCTTTTTGGACGACATCCGTTTGGACGACATCCGTTTGGACGTCATCCATCTGGAGCGATCGTGAATGGCGGCCTTAACACCCGCGATACATTCACCAAAACTCAACAAATACTCTTTCCCAATTACACACAAACAAAAGAGTAAATAGCTATAATATAACAAATACAATTCCAGTCGACCCATATGACGATACATACACGACAGTAAGATGAGGCCCTTATTACAACCGGGCCACACCCGATCACAAGCACAGCATACTTACAAGTCCATTTTCTCATAAAAATAATGAACACAACAGAACATAAACTTATGTCGACTACCATAATGAGCGTAGCAAACTTAATTTTGAACCAAATTGATGACCAGACAATTTTTGGTGCCAGACAAAACTCTACGCACGTCTGATCACTATGACATTCGAACAGGTAGAGACCGGCCGAAGGTCAGATCCGTCCAGATCACACGTCTTCCCGAGCCGGAAACAGGAGAGGGGAAAAGTGACAGCTAATTGGTTCATTATGACGTAAGAGATTATGCTAGCTGGATCATCATCTTGCAGTATACCATCCTCTCGTGGCCGACCAAACACAGTACAAATGCTGGCCGCCAGAGGTCATCGAAGGCCTGAACCTTAGAACGGTTCAGACCCTTCACACAATGTTATCAGACAAGATAAATATTAACCACAACCTTCTTCCCATCGTCCACATGGTGGCGACTGTCTGTACTGTTTTTTATAAAAAAACATTTTACTGGCAGTGGAATTAATTTTTTACAGGCCTACTATGTTCTCTTTCCGCTCCTCTATAAACATAAATCAAAGAAAATGAACAGAAAAATATGTGTTAAAATCATGGCACACATCATCGAAATCGATGTGGGACGTGACAAACCTTAGTCAGCAAAGAGACTCCCACATGCATACATCTTGTCTCTCAGAGCAGAGAACTGAATTGACCTTGAAGACGTGACATCTAGTTAATTGCATTCCCAAAACCATTGCCCTTCCACTCTTAAAGCAGTCTGCGTGATATGTTATAATGAACTAGACACAAGTGAACCCCTGACCTATGTACTGAATTCCACACAAACTAAGCGATACTTAAAATTCAAAAATTGGGCAGAACACTTGAAAGCTACAAAAATAATGTAAAACTAAGCGTCAGCAAGTGATTAATTCAATTTTATGACAAAAAATTATTAAAATGTACACTGAAACCACGGTTACTAGGACAACGTTAATGACTGTGATGATTAATCATTCAATACAAGAACAATAATCTCTAAAAGAATTAACAGGCCTTTCTAATCTGCCCCCAACAATTATTCCGTTATTCATAATGGATTCAAAGTGGATGAAATTGACTTTAGTGTGTAAATTCCAACAACCTGAATCATTTGTCTGACTGTATAACACTTTACATCAGAGTCATTTGATCAGCATGATTCTTCCAGTTCAAGTGGTTATCAATTTTCAGACAGCAGAATTTTAGTTTGCCGACTCTTCCACATATTTTCCATTATATCCAACACTTAATGCACAAAGTGGTGAATTATTTGTTAAAAATTGTATTAAATTATACCTAAACTTAGGACTAGCTTGTTTGCAGTGAATCATTTTCTCATATGAGAGAGAACAGAATTCGCTAATGCACATAAATCATCAAACTTTTTATTGGAATGTACAACAAATGCATCATCAGCAAGAATTATGCATTCTGATAAGTTTTATGTTTAATGAAACTTAACTGATGTAACTTATGAAGAGTAAAACGCTATAATTTACACCTTGGGACTCTGAGCGCCACTGTTCCCCATTTTGAGTTTCACTACCTCGCTCTCTTTCCACTTTGTTTTCTGCTTATGAAAAATGATCTTTACAGGTTTGCAGCAGTTTCTTGAATGCCAACAAAATGTGGCCAACAACATTTGATGATTTAAGAAGTTCTTTTGTTTGTTTTTTAAAAGACAAAGTACTCTTCATGCATGCATTTCTTGACAAATGCCTTTTAACACATTGCTAGGTTAAATCCTGCATTTTTGGTGGTTAAACGTTTTCTAAAGCCTGACTCCTCAGGGACTAATACATTCCTTGTCTGCATGTAAGGGCTTAATCTATTCTACATAACCTCTAATTTATTAAAGAAGGGGGTTAGAAGTAAGATAGGCACATGATTGGTAATTCATGATTTGATACTGTAAAGATTCCATGATGCAGACATACCTCCTGATACTTCGAAACACAGAAAGAAGGTAATGCCCCACGGAAATTATACTAAGCTTGTGATTACAGCTTTAATTAGTCCTGTAGCTCGCCTAAAGGGCCGATCAAAAGACTTTCTATGTTGTAATATGTGCCTATTTAAAATAATGAAACTACTGTGTTTGTGACATGTTCTGCTAACTTTTCTCTCTTACTCTACACTTCGCATCGCTGTATTGTTTACTTCACATTTCAAATAACGCAGAGTCAACAATAGTTTTTTATGTACTCACCTTGCACGAGGCAGAACTTCGTTTTTGTCTGGAAGGTATAATACAGACCCACCAGGAATGGAGCCTCCAGACCCTTCACAAGTAAACCACGTTCAGTGCGATACTGTTCGCAGCCATCTTTCAAAGACATAATTTCTTTAATATCCATCGCCTTCATGGCATAGAGTGTACCATCGTCCACCCCGCCGCTCTTGTGGACGAGGTACACTTCTCCAAAACCTGAAAAAGCACACAGTCAAGTTTCCTGTTACTATATTCTCAACAAAGGCTCTGATATTTGTAAACACTCTCCCTTCATTAAACTACAATTTTGTAAAACTGTGTGTACAAAATCAAGCCTTCATGACTTAAAACAATATTTTTCAACGCGCGTACTGCACAGGCCCATTATTCAGGAAGCTATAAAGCCACTCACCACCAGTGTGATAGTTGCAAATGATCAGAGGCCGTAATTTTAAGCTGCTACTGTGAAAAGGCCTGTCGGGTAACAAAACAGTAGGAAATCCCACTTCCTCTGTGATATTTTCAATGGGAAATTATACATTATATATCATCATAATTATTTTAATTTTATGACAGATAGTCTTACAATGTTTTTGTGCTTAATCTTCTTTGGAGGGTCTCTGACCCAGGCACAAAAATTCTATGCAACGATCTGATTAAATTAGAACTGATAACACAAGTTAATTATTGCAGTCCTTTAATGGATGCTGTTTGAATCACGTGTTCCCAACCACACTAAAGTCACTTCTACGCCCCTTCTTCTGGCTAAATTAAAAAATAATACACATGTAAACTGTGGGCATGTATGAAAAATTCAATTCTCACGTGCCATATTAGCCAACATACACAAATGATAATATCGCATGCATCACGTTAAATAGCAAATGAGCATAAGAACAAGTCATTTGTATTTTATCTTTGATTACGCTTAGTCCAGCAAATTAGTTAAGTTGCAAATATTCCGTCCCAGTCAGAGGACACGCACAAAACGTCGGAACAATTTATTATTCTCACAATCAGGAAATGTTAGCCCCACGTCCAACCCACAAGTCGCAGAATCACCCCTTGTCGGCTGTACGCGAATTCTTGTTCGAAACACTCCGTATATGGCGGCCATAGTCGATCGTGATCCTGGTTTTGTGTGGACTACGGGGCAAAGTTCCCTCCCTCTCTGCAGCCATTCTTATTTCTGGGGTTCACCTAGCCTGGTATTCCCTGACCACCGAGGGTCAAGCAGGCCGAAGCGTGAAGATGACGCTTGGGCACAGGAACAATTATCGCAACAACGAATTATCTGAGGCAGAATCGGACTCAACGCCAGAAAATTCTCTAACTTAACGAAAGTAAAACCACGAAGTACTCAAGACAAAGCTGACAGGTTATCCAAGCGATATTCAGTTCGAATCTCGTACAACGACATAATCCGCACCTTGTAGAAGGCAAATTCCTTAGCAGTTCCTAAAATCCATTCACACATTCACCCTGTCCCATTCACAATTCATAACAAACTTAGCATCCGCCATTCGAAGCCGCCTGTGAGATTAAAGAAATTCTGTGGCACCATAATTTAAAAAAAATTAGATCCAATTTCTGTCCCCTCTTAAAACACGAACAAAATATCGGCTTCATCCAATCGCAGTAAACTAACATAAAAAATAAAAAGGCACAATTTAAACCAGCATTGAAAAGATACTTAATTACACACTCCTTTTATCCTGTCGATGAATTTCTAATGTTTACAAGTAAGTCATAATTTATCTATTGTATATAATGGGTGGATTTATTTGTAACTTATCTCTACTTTATCTGAACCCTTTGTTTGTTTTTGTGACATTTATATGACTTGTATTTGTATAACATGTATTGTATTATTATGACTTATTCTACATCCTATTGTCATCTGACTAACTTATGGATCCATGGAATGTAATAAAGATGTATGTATGTATGTATTGGCACCGGCTAACCCCAGCTTCCTGGTTCTTCTCAGTTACTTTAAAGCAAGCACAGAATGTACTCCCGCGATTTATCATTCATAACCATCCTGTCATATTTAAATAATGGATACGCAACATTATCAGTTGATAGAGTGTTGAAGCAACAAGAATAAGCACTATATTATCAGTCATGGTGAACGCCTTCTAACTGGTTTACCCATCAAACTACGTATACCTCATCCCTCCTGACCAATGTCCGCAAATACCTGAAAACAGTCAAGGAGGCCATGTTACCACAAAAACTTTACTGATATTTGGGTAACCCTACAAATTGTACAGCACTTTACTTTTGAGACATCTGGTGGCATCCGTGTTAGTCGACAGTAATACAGAATAAAGCTATTTTTGTGTTTCCAAATAATAAAACTATTTACGTACGAGGATTTATCAATGGATTTAATGCTCGTGTGCTACTCGGAGCTACTGAAATAAACTGTGAATAAATAAAAATACATGGTATACTATAACCACACAAAATCAGAATCTTTAATTATATTAATTACAGGCCTCATCATTAAACGTGCGTCGTTTAATACGCCCGTAAAATTACCCCAGAAACCAACATCCTAACAGAGACTCGAACCGAGGACTGTGTATTCGTGTCTGTGACCTTAGACCCTGCAATTTCCTCTCCGAAACGAAATAATTTTGCCTTGGCGTCGTTCCCTTATCGCGGTTGCGTTCCCGTCAACAGAAACCATCCTTGTCTGGAGTCGAACTCAGTGTCGAGGCCTTCGTTTCCGAAATCTCCTCTTTGAAGCAAAAACTCTGATCCTGGCGCCCTTGTTCTACCTCGCTTGGTTTCGGTGCTAAAGGAAGCTCCCTTGCCGGAAATCGAACTCAGGACACTTTTTCCAGTCTTCTGAACTTCCAGTGTTCTCTCATGTGTCTTAAGGAATAATCGCGCCATGTTTCTTCTTCAGGAGCCACAAGCGAACGAGCAAAGAAATGTCAAACATCAATTTCGAGTTTACACATGACCAGTGGACACTGCGGTATTTACTAAGATGAAATATGACAATTTCTTACAAATTCATCTTCTGGGTCTCAGACAGTTTTCGGGCTTGTGACCTTAGTAAGTCAAATCATTTCCGAGGGGAAAGGCAGAATTTGTCTTAACGCCATTCTTCCCTAGTGGTCGCTATCCGAACAACAGAAAACATCTTTCCCGGGATTCGAACGAAAGAAACATTTTCTTTGGACCAGCGCCCGGGCCTCTCAAAAATCATCTTTAAAATTAATCAAGTATACTGAAGCCTGGCGTTATTTTTAAATAAGGGCAATTGGAAATGCAGTTTTTTCTTCATGTCTCTTCCGAATATTTTTAAATTTATTCTCTCCTTATAGGGAAAGTACTTTCTATTATGACTGAATACAAACAAATTATAAGCTAGAGTAATTATCTTTGTTTTGTTTTTTCAACTAAGAACAATGTGCAGATATTGACCGACAATGGTCAGCTTTTACGTGAACACCTGCTTGCATAACAATGTAAGAAAAGGCATTCGAATTTCTAACCCACACCTGCAACAATCTAGCCTGAGCATCCCGTAAGGCTCTTTTCTCGTTTCTTATACATGCAGTATAATTGCCTGAATGAACCGTATTGCACTTCATTCCTTTACCTAAGAAACTAATTGTTACGTTATCTGTTTACTCGGCATTGTTGCGTTTCATTATTGCCATAAACAATCCGCTTTCGTCATTGCGGAAAGAGCTGAGCTGGAATCGCTTGTAGGAGAAGTGCGTCGTGGAGTAGACAATTTTGTGCTGTTAAAATCCTTTTAGAATATCACAGGTTCTTATCTTATATAGGAATTATTAAGAAATCTGTGATAATGCCCTCCACTCTCTCCATTTTAGTTTTGATTAAATTGATCATTGCGGGTTGACATCGTGGTCTCGTACAATTGAACAAAGTTTGAGGTAAGGGATTCCTATTTATTATTAAGTTACTAAATAAAGTGTAGTAGTCACATTGTGGACCTTGCACAGAAAGGAAGACTTTCCATTTCTAGCTGTTGTAGACGGGGGCGACAGGATCTGCTCAAGATAAGTTTATTGAAAAGGATTCCAATTATATTCTAAATAGAGAAGGCCCGCCGAGGTCAGGACGCCCGAACTTTGACGGGGCAAGGGGTCGCGTTCCTAGGGGTTTATCGTGTCCTCTAAATGGATCCCGAACCACGCCTTGGGACGACACGTAGAAAGCCGTCACTGACGTCACAGGGATGATATCGGGGATTTGCTTATAACCAGTGAATTTCGAAGACGCATTGGACGTTTCACGTTACTCGTCAGGCGGAAACTCTGCTGGTCTACTCTTTTATATATACTAGAGCAACGCGCTCCTTTCGGAGCGCATTCTCTAATATGATATTTTACTTCTTTACTTCGCTGTTCTTAGTCAGTCAACTTTCTACGATCTATTATTCGATGAAGACGTATTGTTTCTGTTAAAATACTATGAGAAATAACGGAAGGGAATTTTTGAAGGCAATATACCAACACAACAAAGAGAGTAAACAAATGACGTAACATTTTTTATTCTATGATTTCTTCGAATAATAAGAGTGTTACACTTTTACATTTATCGATAAATTTTCTAGATTTTGTAATGTGATTATCGTCGAAGATAATCCATTCATCGTTATAACGTCGCCACGCCTTGAAATGTCCGTCGTTTCAAGTACCGTTAATGTCCACAAATTCTACCGCACTTTGCAATTTCAAATGTTTTCCATACATTAATTGGTTGTTTTGTCTCATTCTCATTATTTCAAATGTGCGTAGTCCATTTAGAGTCAATCTATTTATTTCCAAAATCATGTACTTTTGACGGTCACCAACAACAATTTCTGTCGTTCCACGTATGTAGTGTTGTTGACATTCCGTACACGTTCCGTTCACATCTGTTTTGGTTTGATACTCCAATAAGTCTCTGAAGTTTATCACGTTCGTTTGTGGTAAGTTCATGAACAATATTTGGTTTATATAACGTTCTTCAAGTTGATGACCATTTCTACATGTTTTTGTATTCACCGTCTCATACTCAAACATGTTTTGCATTTCAATTGGTAATTCCTCGAAGATGTTGTAAATCGTTTCGGACACACTTTGAAAACCTCTTCTTAAATGTTCTTTAAGTTTTTGTCGTATTGAAATGACATTATGTAAGTTTTGAGGATGACTGTATGCGTTTGCAATCTCGGAGATCAGTTGTGCACCATTGTTGTCGCCCTCGTAGTCATTTAATATCATTTCTTTCAGACTTTCAACGAACGCAGTAGCTGAATGCAACATGTTTATTGAGGAAATCAAGAAGCAGTCTGATCCATTGGCATTCTCGAGTTTCAAATGTTCGATAGTTGGTACAATTTCACGTGTAATCGTCGTTTCATTCTGCTTCACTCTCCGTATAGGCTGTTCATCCTCTGTATGACTTATTGTTCTTCTATGCCCTTCAACTTTTACACGTTTAACTGCATGTTCAACTGTTTTACTTTTAATTTCGTCAAGATTAATTTCAAGTTTTCGCTTTCCATCTTTTAGTTTAATGTCTTGTGTTGTCCTGCAACTCATACTCTGTTCGTTTAATATTTCTCTATAGACAACGTTTTTAATGAGATTATTTTTTCGTCCCTTTTTTAGATAAACAAATACACAATTATCGCTTGGTGCACGTGAAAATGCGACGTAGATTTGTCCATGTGCGAAAGCATCCTGTTCCAAATAAATGCCAATTCTTTTGAACGTTTGGCCCTGAGCTTTGTTGATAGTGATTACGAAGGCAGGCGTTACGGGGAATTGGCGTCTCCACATAGTAAATGGGTATTCGCTGTCACAATATAGTTTTATACGTGGAATGAAAACAATTTCCCCGCAATGATCTCCCGTTATGACCATACATTGAAGGAGGTTGTTGGTCATCTGCTATACTAATAAACGTGTTCCGTTAACTAATCCTTCGCAAACGCTTAAGTTACGTACCAACATGACAATAGCGTTCTTACGTAGACGCAAATTATGTGGGGGCAGTGATCGTGGTCGCAAAGTGTTTAAGTATTCGGGTGTCACCATTTCACTGAACTTTTCTTTGTCCGAGTCTTCGACACCATCAATGCTCGAGTAGATTCGCTCAGTCTTTTCGTCGAGTAAGTCAACAACTCTCTCATTTATTTCGTCGACGTCACAATTTCTTGCAGCAAGGATTGCGGTAGTTTTGAGCATTTCGATGTCATTGTTTCTTATGATATCTCCGCAAATCTTTTCGACTAAATCGTCCGTACAAACCATGTTTTCAGGCACTTCTACCATGTCGTCGTGGTCGTTGAGGCGTCCTTCGCCGAGGTCGAGTAAGAATTTAGTCCATTTTATAGCTTGGGGTGTGGCGCGCATGTTTTCAGACAATGACGTGACCTTAAAGTGTTTCCACAAAGGCGAATATTTTATTGTTGAATACAGTGTTGACGTTTTGTTTGAATTGCGGAAGACAGGTAAAATCTGTCTAAAGTCTCCACCGAGCAACATAACTTTACCTCCAAAGGGTAAGTTACAACGTGTGAAGTCTCGCAAAGTTCTATCGAGTATATCCATACAATACCGTGGTGCCATTGGTGCTTCGTCCCAAATAAATACGTCTGTATCTATCAATTCTTTTCCTCTGTTATCCGTTATCGAAATGTTGGTGTTAGAGTCAGGCAAAACAGGAACGGGCAGCCCGGCTACTCTGTGGACAATGTTTCCTTTAGGCAACAAACTTGCTGCGATACCTGTATAAGCCATCGTAGTGACTTTCTTTTGTCGTCCTACTAACAAATGGTACAATGTTTTATATGTGTAAGTTTTACCGCATCCTCCTGGACCATCAATGTAGAAGTACGGGTTTTTGACAGTTGGTTTTCCGTCTATATGATTAAGTATTATGTCAACGATTTCCTTTTGTTTCTTGTTCAATGATTTGTACATTTCTTCACCAATTCCAATGTGTTCATCAACAGTTAATTCTTTGTTACTTACTGTCTGTAATTTTTTAATTTCCTGAGGCAGTGTTGGAAAGTCCTTCAAACTTTTCCCTTCAATAATTAACAATTCATTAATATTAGCATGAGCTTTGTCACGTGCGCCAGAGTCAGAAATTTTATCTTGTTTTTTAAAGTCTTGCGCCATTATATCGATGAAATCATTGAAAAGCTCTTCGGGGTGCGATGGGTGACAATGCATTAGAATCTGAACAAACAAAACACGTAGCCGATAAGGCATTTGGTAGATCGCACCTTCTTGCATGCAACGTTTCCATTCAGCGTCATCTTCGATCAGTCCACGTGCTAAACAGGCTTCTGTGAATGTTTGGTAAGTGACATTATCGTAAGTCTTTAACTCCTCGTAGTTTTCTGCGCCTTTCACATTCATCAAAAGAACACGAAGATGGAATGTTTCTTACACTGTAAACGCGTCCGATTGTGTGTTTACCATCTCTTCGTGGAAACCATGACTTCTGTTTCTTCAAGTTCGTCTTTTGTTCGTATTCAACAGTGGACGCTCCTTTTTCTTCTTCATCATCGATACCTTTCATTTCTGCTCTCCACGTATAGTGCTTTGGAATTTCGAAATAATAATACTTTCGTGCGTTTGGGTCCCGTTTGTTCAATTCGAAATATTCAAGGAGCATTGTTGAACCGGCAATTGCTTTTCGAATGTCTTCGTATGTTGCTTCTTCTCCAAATTCGACGGTTTGTTCGTTCGGCAAATGCACAGGTAGACGTATGATTGCATGACTGCGCCTGTGCATTTCATTTTCAAGAATGCGATGTGCTGCTTCTGGAGCAGTGATCATGCGACTGTCTTGGTAGCTGGTGATCTCGTCGTAGTGAAGCTCATCTCCTTCGATGATTGTATAGTTTGTCAAATCACCACCTTTAAAAGCATATTTGAATAGGTACTTTACTGAAGTAATCGAAGATACAGACTCAACATTGATGTGACAGTTTAATTCCTTCATCAAATACGGACAGTATGGAACAACGTCTTGATTTGTTGCAACAAATCCATTTTTTGGGAAGTAAGTGCGTCCATTATTTTGTCGTTTGTAGATTGGATAACCGTCTTCGACGATTACTGTGCAAGGAGAATACTGTTTGGGAAAACCTTTAGTACACTCATTTCCCTTCATGCAACGCGGACTACATTGATGAATCATGTTACGCGTAACAATGTCGTAAAGATTTGGTTGTGTTTCGGGGTCTGGTAGTTCAGCGCAAATGAATTTGTCAACATCTTCATCAGTCTTAATTTTTGATCCTTCTTGGAGGTTTAAAAGGATATGTGCATGCGGAAGTCCTCGCTTCTGAAACTCAACTGTGTACACGTAAGCAAGCGACTTTCCCATAACTGAATGTTTGGTCAGCAAATCCATCAAGTGATTGAGTTTCAACTTGAATACTCTGTCAACGAAGTCGGGTCTGTCTGGTGGTGTTTCATGTGGTTCGAGATTTTCGCGAATTTCACGCCAATTAGGATTGGTCGTAATGGTGATGAACAAACACGACGTGCCGAAAGCAGCGACCATTGCCATTGCGTCTTGGTACAGTTCCAACATGTATCGTGGCGATCCAACGAACGATGAGGTCAAAACTTTAATGCGCCCGAGTTTTTTCTTCTTTTCTTTTCAAAGCTTTTCCAAGTTTGCTTTCAAACTGCTGCACTTATCTACACGTTTACCTTGTTGGAGTTGATACCTCAAGTAGTTGATAACGTCTTTCTCACGTTTAATTTCAGTATCAACCAAATATTGTTGGAAAAGTTTCCCACTTTTTGTGATTGGATTAAATTCCTTTTCGCGAGTAGCGATTCTATAGCGAGCGAACATTCCTCGTGTTAGACGATCACGAACTTTAGCATCTTTCAGTTTGAGGTCTTTATGCCATTGCATTGTGCCGTAAGGAAACAGAAGGGGGTAGACGAAGGGTTCAACGAATGGATTCATTGTCGAAAGACGTCTGAGTCTTTGCTCCTTGGTACTGTAAACAACAACATACGAATCAGGAATGTCACCGTCGTCGGTTTTAGGACACACAACAGCGACGTCATTGCTCCATTTCGGATTGTACCTGGTTTTGTCGTCTCCAGGAAGCATCGACATAACCAAGTTTAGCTCCGGTTCAGACTCGTTGTTACGCTCAGCGTTTTCTTTTTCAAGCTTGTATTGGTAGTTCATCATGCGATAGGATTCTGCGTGGACGTTAATGCGCGAAATTATATTAGTTAATTTCGTGACAATTTCTTCTTTGATGTCATCTTTGGTGTCGCCTTTCGAATTCTGACGTGCATTTTCGATTCTTTGTTTGACGGCTTCTTCTTCGTCGATCATAAACAGTTGACCAAATATTGCATTCTCATTATCTTTCGGAAAAGATGCCGCATTCATGTTATAATAAATTTGGCCATGCAATTTAAAACAATATGGCCCTGGTCGATTAATTCCGAAGTCCATGAGATTCGCTTGAAATGATGCGAATGCAAGCATGTTGTTGTAAACACGACATTTGTTGCGAAAATGTCGAAGTGAAAAGAGTTTTCTAAGTTCATCAGGATATTCAGGCAACGAATCAAGCACAACCTTTCCATGTGCACAACAATCATAAAACGATTTACTGGAACGTTGAGTCGATTCATCGAGCCAGTGAAGCGCTTTGCAATGAATACATTCATAGTTCATAGGTCCGAGATAATGTTGTTGATGTTCGTCGTTCATAAAATGTGCTGCTATTAGCAGTCTTCCTCGGTTCTTCATTACTAATTTACTTTGATATCTAATAATTTTCTTTTCAGCGTCTTGTTTTATTTTCTCCTCTGTTCTTACCGAATAAGTCTTTCTACGTGTGTCGTTAATATGGTCTCGTCTATCAATGTAAGTTTTCTTTCGCTCTTCTTTATTTCTTAAATAGGTCTGATGTAGTAGTTCTTTACGTCGCTGTTCAGAGGCCAACTGTTCTTGTTCAGTCAACTTTTTACGTCCAGCCCCAGCCTTGCAAATCTTCGTCTCAAAATCGATCATAATCATAATATATCGAATGAGTATCACTTTACCTTGTTGGAGTTGGTACTTCAAATACTTGATAACGTCTTCTTTCACTTTCCTGATGTTTTAGGACAACTGTAAGTCAATTCTTAAGAATGCGACGTGCTGTTTCTGGAGCAGTGATAATGCGACTGACTTGATATTCTTTGATTTCTTTTGTTGTGAAGCGTTATTTGTTTACTCGGCATTGTTGTGTCAACTTCAACAATGCCAACAGATATTTGTTTACACGGCATTGTTGTGGAACACAACAATGCCGAGTAAACAAATATCTGTTGGCATTGTTGATGACGTCATTTTTTGAAGACAAATTGGTTGAAGACAACGACTAATCACAAATTGTTATAGTACTAGAGCAGGGCGCTCCTTCCGGAGCGCATTCTCTAATCTGATATTTTACTTCTTTACTTCGCTGTTCTTAGTCAGTCAACTTTCTACGATCTATTATTCGATGAAGACGTATTGTTTCTGTTAAAATACTATGAGAAAATACGGAAGGGAATTTTTGAAGGCAATATAACAACACAACAAAGAGAGTAAACGGAGCTTGGTCAAGTTTGTAAAACGCAACCAAACTTGGTTAGTCCCAAAGTGGAGTTAGTTTAGTGTCTCATTCAAGTGTTTTAACCCCTGAGTAAGAAACTAAATTAACCCACCCGAATGGGGGATTTAAACACTTGGTTGCGTTTTAAAATATTGAGTAAGACACTAAACTAACACCCGTGTATAAACAAATAGGTGATATTGTTGATGACGTCATTTTTTGTCGACAACGATGGCTAATCCTTTCGGAGAGCTTCCTGTAATCTGATGTTTTAGTTCTTTACGTAGCTTTTCAGAGGCCAACTGTTCTTGATTAGTCAACTATCTACGTCCAACCCCACCCTTGCAAATTTTTTTTTTTCTCCTCTGTTTTTTGTTGAATAGTTCTGATGTTTCAGTTCTTTACGTCGCTGTTCAGAGGCCATCTGTTCTTGATCAGTCAACTTTCTATGTCCAGCAACAACATTGCTAATCTTCGTCTGTTTTATCTTTTTCTTTTTTTCTCTTCTGTTCTTGTTGTATACGTTTTTCTATGTTTATCAATGTAACTCTCCCTTCGTTTTACTTTATTTGTTAAATAGGTCTGACGGATTAGTTCTTTACGTCGCTTTTCAGAGGCCAACTGTTCTTGGTTAGTCAATAATCTACTTGCAACCCCAACCTTGCAAATCTTCGTCTGTTTTTCTACGTGTGTTGTTAATATGGTCTCGTTTAACAATGTAAGTCTTCTTTCGCTTATCCTTATTTGTTAAATAGATCTGATGTCTTAGTTCTTTACATCGATGTTCAAAGGCCAACTGTTTTTGTCAGACAACTTTCTACGTCTAACCCCACCCTTGCAAGTCTTCGTTTGTTTTCTTCTGCTCTTCTGTTCTTGTTCAATAAGTTTATCGCTTTTCTTCATTTGTTAAGTATGTCTGATGTCTTAGTTCTTTACATCGATGTTCAGAGGCCAACTGTTTTAGTCAGACAACTTTCTACGTCCAATCCCACCCTTGCAAATCTTCTTCTGTTTCTCTACATGTGTCGTTAATATGGTCTCGTTTATCAATGTAAGTCTTCTTTCGCTTTTCTTTATTTCTTAAATATGTCTGATGTTGTAGTTCTTTACGTCGCTGTTCAGAGGCCAACTGTTCTTGGATAGTCAACTTTCTACGTCCAATCCCACCCTTGCAAATCTTCGTCTGTTTTTCTACGTGTGTCGTTAATATGGTCTCGTTTATCAATGTAAATCTTCTTTCGCTTTTCTTTATTTCTTAAATATGTCTGATGTTGTAATTCTTTACGTCGCTGTTCAGAGGCAAACTGATCTCGGACAGTCAACTTTTTACGTCCAGCCCCACCCCTGCAAATCTTCGTATTAAAATCGATCATAAAGTCAGTTTTCATAATAGTTTTCGTAATCGTAATATATCGAATGAGTATCAGTTCACCTTGTTGAAGTTGTTTGAGTCGGTACTTCAAATACTTGATAACGTCTTCTTTCACTTTTCTGATGTTTTAGGCCAACTGTCAGTCAATATTCAAGAATGCTAAGTGCTCCTTCTGGAGCAGTGATAATGCGACTGGCTTGACATTTTTTGATTTCTTTGTTGTGAAGCGTTATATTTGTTTACTCGACATTGTTGTGTTCAACAACAATGCCGTGTAAACAAATATTTTCTGTTGGCATTGTTGATGACGTCATTTTCTGAAGACAAATTGGTTGAAGACAACGACTAATCACAAATTATAGTAAGATTCAACATTGTGTTTCACACGAACTGTACTCATCTCAATTATCAAATAAATCATCAACATTCGAACGTCTGCTCGTCCAGAGTATTTAGTAAGGATGAAATACGACAGCTTCTTAAAAATTCATCTTCTGGGTCTCAGACACTTTTCGGGCTTGTGACCTTAGTCAGTCGAATCATTTCCGAGGAAAAAGACAGAATTTGCCTTAGCGCCATTCTTCCCTAGTAGTCGCTATCCGAACAACAGAAAACATCTTCCCCGGGATTCGAACGGGGGAAACATTTTCTCTGACCCAGGGGCGATGGGCTCTACAGCGCTCGAGCCCCTCAAAAATAATCTTTAAAATTTTAAATTTTTAAATAGGGGCAATTGTAAATGCAGTTTTTTCTTCATGTCTCTTCCGAATATTTTTAAATTTATTCTCTTCTTATAGGAAAAGTACTTAGTATTAATTATCGACTTCTTGCATTTATGAATGAATGTAACCTAATTATAAGTTATATTAATTCTCTTTGTATTTTTTAGCTACCAACAATATGTAAATATGCAAATACACCGTGTGTTACGTGTGGATAAGAACGTACGAGAATGTTCGAATTGGAGGGGGGGGGGGGAGCATAGAACAAGAAGCTGCAATAATTATTCACTATTTAAAATTGTATTTAAGCTTCTAATATAATAGAAAAATATATGCATTCAAATCCAGATATAAGATAATAATGCAAAATTATTACCACAAAACTTGGTGAGACAGATGAGGGGAGGGGGAGGGAAATAGGTGAGAACAGACAACAGTGGAGCCAATGTGGGATCTTTAGACAGAATACAAATTGAGGAATGAGGACAGGAAGAAGAAATAAGAAAACGAAACATAAGTAAAATATATAATAACAATAATCGAGACTTGCAATAACAGAGGAACCAGCTCTTGTAAGTGCCATCAGGACATCAACATCAAAAATCACATAAAACATGTGGCAGAGGTTTCCTATGGTCTTCGGGGAGTGGATTTCAAGACCACATCAGGCACAGGCCGTCCTCCTGTTCGTAAGGCGTAGCTAGAACTCAGCATCCCCTCTGATCATTTGGCCCAAGTTTCTACTGAGCTAACAAGCATTTATTTAGATTTAGATTTACCCAAAACCGCTCATCAGAACGTCCTTTTTACCCAATGTAATGTATATGACAAGTGAAGAGAGAATATCCTGTGGTATCTGGGGAGGCCGCGATGCAGTTTCCGAGCACCTGCATGTGTGAAGTGGGATTTTCCGCTTTTGCCTTCATAAAGAGCACAAAACGAAACTTTGCTGAACCCCGAATACGATGTGAGGTTTGCTCTGTCTCCAATTCCTCCCAATTTTGCAGAACTACTAAATGAGATGGAGCAGTGGCTTTGTACTCATTAGCTGGGACCTGGTGATGAAATATTCATGGTGAATAATTACCAAATTTTTTGTGGCTGCTAAAATGTTTAGAGATGTTTAAAATATGTTTTCTGTGCAGTTTTTGTTTTACCTACTTTGGGTCAAAAGGACGTTCTGATGAGCGGTTTTGGGTAATGAAGGAAAAAGTTTGGGAAGCGGTGCCCTAACCACACGAGCCAGAAAGACGACCTCCACCTGAACCAATTATGTAAGTCCCTTATAGACTGCCCGAAAGAACGAAGGAAGCCTCTGACACAGTGGCATTGCTGTCATAACTTGGTCCTAGGCCAACACACATTTCATTCCCAGGATAATGATTTGGCATCATTCAATTAAGTTTAAATCCGGTCTTCTGGGTTCTCTATCTAGAAGTTTTACAAACCGAAGGGTTGCTAGTCCCCAGACGACTTCCAAAACTGTAAAGCGAAACAAAGGAATAAGATAATGGAAAATAAGAGAACGCAAGTGGATGTTACCAAGCAAATAAAATCCACAAATGTACATATCTCAGTAACCACTTTGACTATTATAGAAATTACCTGCTTGCATGGAAACCAAAGGTCCTTTGTCATATTCACAAAATACCACCATTGTGCCCTGTCATAAGTGCACCTATATAATTTCCACTGAATTCAAGTCTATTCACATTCATGTCAAACACTCTGGAGAACATGCATAACCACCTATCCTATCAATTCACAGATGTGGCAACGTTTGGGCAGGATTGGACTGGTTTGGAGAAGTCTTGGCATGTTTTGGGCAGGGTTTGACAGCTGTTCAACAGATTTGGATAGGGTTTGAGTAGGTTTTGACAAGAAATGAAAATAATGAATTCTCAGGCTACCAGCTGTATCAGGTAGTTGAATGGAGAAAAAACCAGCATTTTGAGAACCATGTTTGTCCTCATTCTCAGGGAACTGAAGTATTGGTAGCCCAAGGATAATTTATTATACTTAATTGCCAGTATTTTTCCCATCCTTGCTTTCACATCATCAAATGGTTTTACTTTCAGGGCTTCTTTAAATTCAGAAACAGACATGAGTCACAGGGAGTCGATTACAGATGCCATCTCAGTCGTGGAATACTGGGTTTAGCAAAGTATTGCTTCATAAGCTGGGCTGAGTGGGAAGGAACATTGTCATGGTGAATTTGCCACTTGTCAGATTCCTGTTTCAGCAGCTGTTCACAGAGATGTCTCAAGGACTAGCTAATTCAGGCATTATGTGGTTCTCAGATGCATTTGCAGATAAAAATTATGTGCCCATCATCTTCGCCATATCTACTTGTCTGTATGTAACAACCTGAGAACTGCTGAACAGGTTTTTCATCATATCAGATGCTCGGCAGGTTTAACCAGTTATCTAAATGTGTGAAACTGGAAAACCATTACAGGCAAAATATCTAGATGCCTTTTGACGCATGAAAATTATGGGAAATCCCCAGCCAGCCAGCCAAACAATCACATGAGGAAATTCTCTGTGATGATGTCAACCAGACACCCAGCAAATGTGCAGGTCAGATTAAATTGAATATGCCAGAATTGGTGAGTGAATTTCCTGTCTTGCTCAGACCATTTTTTCCCTTTCCATATAGCGTCGAATGAGAGGACCATTGTGAATAATGAATTGAAAAGGACGTGTAAGGAAGCGATTGTGGCCTAATTAAAGGTATTCCAGAATTTGCCTGGAGGGACTCACTCCTTGTGCATGCCAGCATTTGAAAGCGTAGTTTGTACTCTCTCGTTAAAGTAATCACATTAATGTATGTAAATTATCCTGTTCTTTTATTCCAACAACGCGGGGGCTATTAGGAAAACCTAGTAGATTATAGGCTCTTATTGTGACTGGAAATATTAAACTGTTACTTGTTAAGCACCACAGCACGGAGTAATTGGGGGAAAGGTAAATATCCACTAATATTTTACCACAGCTCTAGATGGTGATGAATACTTAGCTTCAAGCCAAAGCCATTTGATGGCCCCCTAGAGCCGGTCAGGATCGGTAACCAAGAAAGACTTCCTGCTGCAAGAAATCGAATGCCAATCTAGTCCGTAGCACAACCACTACAAGGAGAACCTGTCGTGACCTTTGTTTTCTATCACATATTTTACCATGTGGCAGTCTGTATTATGCCTGTCCTTTTGAGGTCGATAGAATATTAAAATATAATAACTCCCCCCTTGCAATAACAGTGAAAATCCAACTGACCACTGTTTCATGCCAAATGTTTAGACGCTTCTAATATGTTGATCAGTGAGAAAAGGTAAACCTTTACAACTGAAACAACTTTTGAGGTTGCTGAGTCAAAGTCAATCTGGAGGCTGCAGCCAAAAAAAATTCCCTCGCTCTGCTAGGAATTCAGCTCGGTTGTCTTGGCTGCAACTTAGTCTCTATACAGGAAGAGCTAACTGGCTCCATATCATGGTTAGCACTATTCACTAAACCTGAAAGGTTTATAAAACAAAAGTAAAATGAAATGGGTGGGGGCATAAAACTAGCACGCCACAAAGGGGTGTTCTTAAACTCCATATTACGTGGATAAGCAGTGCTTCTGAGGACCACTGAATTGTAAAAAAGGTGTCGATGGCAAGAATACAAACTGCATTACTGGAAATTGAATCTGGGAGTACAGTGAACATCCAGTAATTTTTGAGGAATTACTATCACATAGTATAGCATCCACACTGAGGAACAAGACATTAGAAGAGCTAAATCCACTTTCCTAACAGTTTCTATAATACACCTAATTTTCCATTTCTCTAAAGGTGTGTGAGAATATTATCTATGTCAGGCACTGCCTAATAACTGACCAAATAATGTAATCCCTTGTCATATACTCTATGAAATAGCAATGTATCTCTTCACTCGAACATGTCAGTGTGTAGGCCTACAGTGTTATAACTTGTTCCTAGATGCACGTAGAGAGTCAACTTTATGCTCTAAGCGGGAAAGACCTCTGAGCAGCACTTGCATAATAATCTAATCCACACGATGATGAGGTAAGGCATCCTGGCTTCCTTCTGTCCATAGCCTGTCATAATTCAGAGCTCAAATGGCTCCTCATTCTTTGAACCACACCACAATATACGACAGCTTCCCAGGAATAAAACTGTATGACTGCACTGTAGGTCTTACCTCCAGGACCTTCTTTGTGTGGTGGCCAGGAACAGTTTCAACTTTCTTACTATTAGCATGAGTCATGTTCTTATGAACATCATTCTGACTTCTTGTTTCAAAGAAATTATGTTTGAATGATTCAGATCAATGTACTATACCTCTTCTGACATTACAGTACTAGAACAAAGAAACAATTTATTTCAAGTGCTCTGATTAACCAACAAAATTATCAAACCTCTGAATCTATGAGGGTCCTTAAAGAGCCTCTACATACAGCACATAATCTGCATAAGCCATTCTTTCTATAAAAACAATTGATGCTTTAAAGCTTTAAATGTTGAATGAAAAATATGGGAAACCTAATGTACCTTAGGAGCTTTCATAGTAAGGACCAGAATAAGTGTACAAGCCCATACATACAAACTGGTTTATTGTAAAATACAAACTTCTATAATCACTTACAATTTATGGCTACTGATGGTTTCCTTCTACACTCTCTCCTGACTGAATGTGCTGATAGACTCCCATTAATGTTCTCCCGAAAATAACAGAAAAAAGATCTATAATGTATTTTACAACTTTAAATATATGCCCCCTCTTCGGAGGACTAGCAATTCAAACACGATGAGCAACATCTTAATTTGTCAGCCAACCAATAGGAAGTACCTTACCAGGCATAAGACAAACAGAAATGGGGTTCTTCAGCACAAATTTTGGTGTTAGGATTTCTGCTGCAAGTGCAGTTCCCACATCACCTCACACACACGGTCTCTTCAGACAAAGGAAGGAACTGAGTAAAAGTCATGCAAAATTTCTAAACAATTCCTTCACCAAACATGACAACAGTTTTCGTCAGTTGTGAGAATGCTGAGCCCAGGACATCATGTAAGCACTGCCTGGTGTGCGACTTCTATAGTCTGTTCTGAACAAATGTGACTCCTTGGGGAAAAATAAATACTCATTCCCACACAAAAAAACAAATGCCCAACATCCAACAGGAATATCTTCCCCCAAAATTCCTAATTGTTCAACAAAATGAAACCATACAATATGTGGATAGCCTTTACCATACAAAGTCATGATACATCCAATTACTACAAAATCAGACAGTCTGATTTTTGTATCACACTCTCTTTCACACATCCAAGATACAAAACTGTGTTGTAAGTTGATACGTACGTCTTTTCTATTTATCTCTTTTTGGCTTACGGGTTTTCACACCACGCCAGAGGCCAATTAATATCTTCTTGGCTTATGGGTTTTCAAACCACGCCAGAGGCCATGAACACTCACTCAGAATCATTCTCTTGGGTTTCAGTAGGGAAATAGTAAATCAAATAGAATAATTTCAGATGTAGATAAAGTTATATTGTTAATACATCTCCAAAACTCTAATTATGGCTATAATTCGGCTTACATTGACAGCTCCTGGTCAACATTCTCACTTATGTGAACACGATTTTCCTTCCTACATTAACATACTTTCTTTACCGTATGGCTAAGTGACAAATAAAATTAGTATAAACAGAGTGATCAAAAAGTCAAGCAACCTGTTCCTGATACATGGTTCACAAATAAATAAAAAAATTGAAATCAGAAAACAAAAACAGTTATATAATGTCAGAAATATCTACTGTGCTCAGTGATTCATTCTTTAAAACATGTCTGAAAAAGCCAGTGAAGTTGCAACTTCGTTATAGAAACGGTTCATCAGACAATATTCTCGATTTCTTTGGCACAGGAGAATCAGCAAATGTATCATTCTGGAAAGTTAAGTTCAAGCGAGATGCCATATGGTGTTTGATGATAAACACTCGTTACACTTGTGAAAAATATATCTTTGCACTTACACTGTTAGAAGACAACAGACTGTTGTAATGACCTTACATGATGTGACCTCAGTGGACGTAAAATTACACATGAATTACTCTACTACATCTCACTCTCAGTAGCTGCTCAAACCCAAAGTATAAACACATCAGGTAATAGTTTGTCACCGAAGAAACGTTCAATCTTAAGTCTCCTTTCTTCCACACAGTTTTGTTCTGGAAGGCTGAGGCAAGAAACATGAATGGCCCACAAAAGGCTGGTTCCGTTCCACCTTGGCTTATGGAATGGTGCTTACAGCAGTTGCTGCTTCTTCATCTCTGGTGAGTGCTTGGTCCATCCAAGCTGACTTCTGCTGATGCCTTCACCCCTCCATCTAGTCTGGTTAAACACTAATTCCCATTACACTTATACACTCCTACACAACAGTTCAGTAACTGGTACAGTACACATTAAAATGATGGCCAATCAGCAATGGAAAGTTTTATCCAGAACTTGACAGTTTAAGGCTCTCAATATCATTTGTAAATCCTGAACACTGACATCTTTAAACTGAAATTCACTAAAATCCATAAATCTTTCACCAAATTAATTAGTGATATTGAACTGCTGAGTGTATAAAATTCCTCTTTTGAAATTGACTGATGGCTGATACTGACTGTACGGTAAGTTTGTGATAATTTTTCCCTCACTAGATGGCAAAGTACTCATTGTGATAACAGTCGTCAAGGCAAATACATTAAATTCTACAGTCAATATTCTGCCAATGTACTAGTAGACTATGTGGGATTTGAGGTTTTCATGGCGGTGAGTCTGAAGATTGCAGTCTTCTGGGTTGTTGTGCTGTGTTGTCTCGTATACGTCCAACAACATTTCAGAGGTCCATGCAGCCTCCATCATCATGGCGATCAATAAGGAAAGCGCTAGACTTATAGGAACAGGCCATAAAAGGAATAGCCTAATCCTAACCAGTGGGGACTGGTGTCAGAATCAGGCATGAGTGGGAACCAATAGGCCTTGGGCATGTTGTAGCGTGAGAGATGGAGAGAAGGAAAGAAAGAGAGAGGTCCGAGAGACAGCCCTTTTGAGGGCCTCAGGGAGTCCATCTGGTGGGACACACGCGAGTATGATGGTCAAGATGTGGGGGGGGGGGGAAGCCCTGGGTGGTGCCAGGTTTGTCTGGAAAAGGGCAGAGTAGTGGTGGGTGGGATAAGCAAAGTTATCTGGGATGCCTTATGAGGGAGTGAATCTTATATCTTATATCTTATATCTGCTGTCTGCCATTCAATAACAACGGACACGCACATCACACACAACCCGATATAGGCACCCAGGCGCAGTCTCCAAAATTAAATGGAAGAAGCCTGGAGATGTAATAAAATCAAAAACGGGTAAAAACAAAATCAATATAAGCAGAGCAACAGATACACCAGATTTTAATTTTAATTTTGATAGACCTGACGATGATAGAATTGTATATCGAAACATGTCGTCAATTTTAAAAATGTAACAACTTTATGTGATTTTAACAATAAGCTTGTGAAACGACGGAAAATAAAAGTATTGTATTGAGGGAGTGAATGTTTGAGGGGCTTCCATGACTGACTCAGGTGAAGTTCATCCTTCCTGTGGACGCTGTTGGGATGTAATTCAATTTTGATGGCCTCTCTGATCATTCAATCCATGTATCCAGATCTTGTCGACAGGATAGAGGTGTCCTGGAGTTGGATGCGGTGGCATGGATTGTCTGTTTCTGTGTCAGTTGAAGGTCTTTTGAACACATGTCAAAATGATATGCGAGTAGGTGCAATAGCTCTCACTACAAAAGCCCTAGATTTAGAAGCAGTTTTCTTAGCTTCCACAAGATTATGATCCGTTGTTTTTTGGACTATGGCATATAAAAGCCCATACACTGCTCAAAGTATGAGGGAAGCAGTATGACTGATGAAAAACGAAGGCTGGCCACCTCATATGATATACCATGTTGCATCTGGACAATCCTACAAGTATGAACTTGGAAAAGACTGGAAAATCATTTCTAATCCCTCCAAAGTAGGAAGTGGAAGCATAAGGCAGTCGGACTAACCATCAATCAAGTCAGATGGGCAGCTTACAATGTTACTGAAGCTGAAGGGATAAACTATCCATTTATTTATGAAAGTCAATGGCTGGTTGGTATTGGTGGTTGCATACTTGAATGAAACCCCAAAGTGAAAACTGAAGATGTGCTGCCTGAGTAAAAAACAGTGTGAAGTGCCTGGTAACAATCCATGTGCAGAAATATTTCCTCGAACTGGGCCTACACCAGCAACCTCCATCCCTCCCTTATGGTGGATTGTATTTGGACAACAATAAGAAGAATGCTGTCAAATTGATTGAGTGATAGTGATGGATCAATTTCACTTCATGTGTGATGGGTGCGAGGACTCAGAAGACAGTGAATAATTACAGCACATGCACAAAAGTGGTGGTAATGTCGATTTTGAAACTGCATGAACTATACAACACGGTGTTACAAGCCAATCTCTTTTTTTAAAAAACTAGGCCACATATATTCACGTTTTGCATTCACTACCAAGACTCCTCAAGAATGCAATTAAAACTAGTACCAAAGAATTTACCTAATGACAGAATTGTTTATGTCACAGAACTACATAAACATCACAAAGTTTCCTGATTTTAAATTACAAAACCCATATTAAATTTATTAATTAAAACAACTAAATTCTGCCATCAGTATAAATAGGTTGATGTAAAATTATCACTTTTTATCTGACTCTAAAGCCAAAAGTATATTAATAAATTTGAGTAGATTGTCTATAAGTATTAGAATAAAAAGTAACCTGAGCTTAGATTTAAGGTTCTCCCAGCGATGAGTCCAATGATGGCTGTCTTCTGGGTTGCAGCACCATGTAGCCTGGTAGACGTGTTCTAGTGTTTCAGAGGTCCTTGCTGCCTCCATCACCACGGCGACGAGTTGCACGGTGCTAAACTCAGAAGACAGCCATCTTATAACTTCAAATTATCCCATGTTTCCCCAGCCCTTGGTAACAGGCCATGGTGCAGTGAATAAGATTTTCAACTGCAACTAACTTTTCAGAATGCCTGTACCTGAAACTGTTGCCACAGTAGTCTGTACTCTCAAGACACTTCATCAGCAACTCTTTGCAAGATTCTTTATTTCTCTGAAACAGAAAATATCCAGAAATGTTGGCTGGTGCCCCGTACCAGACTGGTGACCGCTGCGCTCCCAGACCTCGACGACCGCAAAGTTCCACGGCTACACCACTTCTTCTCAGAAAAAAAGCTCATAAACAGCGCTGCTGGGAGGCTGAAACAAGAACAAAATCTGCGGGACACGAGGCTTATGCCTCAGTGCTGCATTTGCTTATGTTAGTGTGATCTAAGAAAATTTGATGTCTGCGATAACTACAAAACAAGGAAACAGTGCGATTAACAATATCGACAAAGTAGGAATCAGTCCTATGGTTTTGGTGAGTTGCAACTCTCATACTTGGTACAACTCATGGTATCTGTCAGCCAACTTCAGAGGCAAGTCTGTGAATATCCAAATCTAATTTTGGTTCCACTGAAAAAAGTTGTGAACACATGGAAACCATGAAAGAAAGAAAATTTGCAATCAATGGAGAATGTAGTGCCTAATCCATTTGTGTACAAGTTTGGAAAGTGTGCACAACTACATACTAATGCAATAATAGTGAATGCATGGAAGTCGCTTAAAGTGGCGGCCACTATGTTACATGGGCTACATTACAAGTTGGATAATTCAAAATGGTGAAGACTAGAATACAGTTACGAAACATATTGCTGTAGACCACTCTTTCCCACAAATAAATGACGTGGAAAACGGGAAACCTATTTGAATTCTGTTTCCTGGAAAGGCGATTATTTCCACAGGAAGACTTTCAGGGAGGGACAGAGCGTCCATAGGTGTTACCGACACCATGTAATTGCTAAATCATATTTTTTAAAACAAGTCCAACTGAGTTGTAATTTGGCTTTCTACCTAATGGGTGGAGATGTTACATATGGCTGTCATAAGGATCCATTGTTGAAACTGGCACAAACATTTATTAATGCAAACTCAACAATATAAGTAGTAATAGTTAAGATAAGCTAGATGCTATTAATTAGAAAGAATGTTCAAGAAATGGATATTTGTAACATTGGGAAACGTGATACGTACATATTTGTGACTTGGAATCTCTTCAATGTTGCTTCAGGCAATATTCAACTAGACTGGCTACCGCAGAAGAGAACTGGACTACGAAAGGTCGTAAAGTAAACAGAGAATAATCATGAAACTTGTATTTGCTAATCCCTCAGACCCCGTTATTGGTGTCGACCTTGGATTATTATTTCTATTTTCTGTCTGACATTTATATTCGTAATGCCATAAAGCGTGTGCGGCCGACGAAAACTGTCGGACATTATGGTTTTCAAAGTTTTATTATTAATGGTTGTTCAGTAGCAATTTGCCTATGTCTATTAACGTGCTATGCACTCAAGTAATAGTCGTCTACGCAAAGTGTTTTATTTCTACGCTGCAACGACGGGACCTTCTACCTGAGACCACTGTTCATCTGGGCTAGGATCCCAAATTAACCCTGAAACCCATGCAAATACCCATCGTCATCGGAGGCTAGAACCAAACCGGGCAACTCCTCGAAAGGAGAGAAAGGAAGGTTGCAGCAGAAATTGGCGCCCAACGCGGGGCCACGAAAAATCTAGCAACTTCCAAGTAGCCATCCGTAGAAGGCGGCGAGCGAACCCAGAAGCACTCACAAGGAGTTAAAGTGAGCGCGGACAGCGAGGTCTACCGAAATAAGGATGCCAGACTCTGGGTCAATATTGGCAACGCTGACAGCGAGGCGCACAGACCGCGTGAACTTGCTGAGCTAACTCATCTTTAGTGCCCCAATCACGTCTTGAACGACATTGTTTTACCAAAATTTTTGTCATAAGCTGAACGTAGTGCAATTCTTGCAGGAGCTGGATGATTACTATCGTTTGAAGTCCGTCCCAGAATCATTGAAGTTACCAATCGCGGTAAAGGCGATTAGTGATCTGTATTCAAAGCAGTGGTTCACCGCAGTGCACAAGGACTTGACGGGTTATGACAACTTTAAGAGATCTTTTACGGAGTTGCTCTGGAGCCCTCAGATCCAATCCCAAGTCCGGAGTCAGTTGCATCAAGACCGTTCTGACAAAAACTCGAAGGAGAGTATGTCATCTCATTTCTTGAAATATTCCATGCTAGCGGCAAATCTATCACCGAGGTTGTCAGAATTGGATTTGGTCGATGCAATAGCAGGGCATTTCCCGCAATATGTTCAGAGGGCACTTTTGTCAGCAGGGGTGCGAACAGTTCAAGACACATTGGCCTTCCTAAAAAGGCTGGAGACAATGGAGCAAGCAGATACAGACAGGGGAAGGTCAAACCCGAGCTTATCGCCGTAGGCGCCTAACCAGAACCAGTCACCGAACTACCGCCAAAACAACAACAAATTCCAACGCGACAACCATTACGTTAGGAACGTGCGTTACCAAGGGAACCCACATCGCGAAAGAAACGGAGCGTACCACGGGGACCGTATATGTCAGACGGAGACGCTGGCCCGAGTTCGCGCACCAGTCGGGATGAACTAAACCCACGAGCGCCCACTTTCGACCACGGGGCGGGGCGGGGCACAGGCATGACCATGATCAGAACAACGGCCGAAATCATTCGGAAAACGATCGCAGGATGATGTAGAGGGCCGGACAGTGTCCAATTATGAGGGTAGGAACCCAGGTCCGACGCCGAGTCCGAGGCTAGGAGAGGAAAATTTGGGAGTGCCTGACGTGAATCACGCAAGTGAAAAATTCAATGTGGAATTTGTAAATTACATTAATGAGGGAAATCTTCGGGGTTGTCCTCACGTGAAGATACAGATAGGAAATAGGGAAATAGTTGTTCTAATTGACAGCGGAGCAGAAGTTGGCGTGATGTCTGAAGACCTGTTCAACTCTTTGACGGAGAGTGGCTTAAAGTTCCTATTTATTCCCGTAGCAAATTGTGTGTTGTCATCTGCATGGCAATCAAAATCAAAGCGAATCAGAAAACAAGCTTGGATTGAATTCGGATTAGGGCGTGACATATTTGAGCTGAACTTCATGATAGCGCCACAGTTGATGGCAGATGCCATACTGGGGGCTAATTTTTAGGTTGAGTACCTGGTAATAATGGATGTTGCTAATAGAAGTTTTTCAACGAAGGGGGTATTGTAACCAGACACGAATTCTTTTTCAATGCGATGGCAGGGGAGGACGAGAAAGTAGGTCGGTATCGATCCCGAACAACTTAGCAGATTTTCCTCAGTCGCTGCAAACGTTAGATAAAGATCGATCTCGACTAGGCCTGAGTGTTAAAGGCACTGACCTTCGAGATCCTGATATTCCTGACAGCCGAGGCAAACAGAGAAGTAGCAGTAGTGGAGTTCTTGATAAATCGCAGGGGGAGGTAAACCCTTTGTTGCTTGGAGTTCGTCGTGAAGACGTAAATGTTGAAGATAGTGGGCGTGGTTCCCCGACACTTTAAATATTAGTAGAGTTTACGAGAATCCTGAGGAAGGATCAGATGCTGTAGTCCAGCATTATAATTGTTATAAGACTTCGAAGAATGGCTCGGCGCTTCAGGAATACGACCACGATTCGGATACAGAGCAGGGCGATGCTAGATCTGTTTCAGTCCAAGAACTGCGTGCAAAGGTGAGAGAAGCTGTATGTCTGTGAGAGGACGAAAGGGAGAGGTTGTTTGGGATGCTCCCAAAGTACAAGAATTCTTTTTCTACACGACCGGGAAAGTGTTCGCTGAAGAAGTACTATGATTTGTTGCAAAATTAGAGATGACATACATTGTTGTAAGGGAAACCCTAAACGGAGGCTCTGCTTACGAATGACAATTGAGGACGGTGACGAACTTAAGGTAATAGTACTCTTTCAGCTAATTAGTTTTTTTCCCGTAAAATAAATAGTCGCCATCGCGCGAAACCATTTCCGCTATCCCTGTTATGAGTGGCTTGGCTAGTTCAAGTGGTAATGTGTTAGGTGGAAGTTGAGTCACACAGAAAAGAGGTTTCTGACAAAGAGCGTCGTCTGCTATGTGGGGCCTCCGAATATATGGACCTCATCAAACAACACCAGAAGGAGTTAATCGAGATGAAGCAGAAAAGTGACTCTAGAAAAAGGACATTACAGTTATTCATAGTTCTTAAAACTATTCATTTTATAAGATTTGCAATTATTAGTAAATCAATCACTGTTGCACTGTGTAGTGTAGCGTAGTATCTACCAGTTATATGTTGCAAAATTTCAAAGACAGCAATCTACAGAAAATGAAAAGAGGTTTTTGATAAACAGCGTCTGCTATTTCAGGCAGGTGCCTGACGCGAAACCCGATTTGATAAAAAACGAAGAAAGTAAACGAAGGACATCAGCGTAGTTTACGTACAATCATGAACAACGTTAAGCACTTAGTAGACGGTCTTTCACCTGCTGTGAACAAATTACAATACACAGACCAATAATTTGCCGAGAGGGAGCTGTTTCTTATAATATTGTCGCATTTTGCGCGCATAGACAAGGAAGTGGCGAGTCTTCGTAAGAGATGCAAAGACGTTGATGATCTGAAGGCCAAAATTAGGGACTTGGAGGAGCAGCACCGAAGGGAAAGTGTGATTACCTGTAAAACCATAAGTGGCCTGATAGATTTTGTGTCGATGATCAAGGCTGAAAATCAGAATTTAAAGCAGCAAATCGAGAGCCTTCGTGGCTTCCATGATGATCACGGACTTGAAGAAACGGCAGGGAGTGTCGAACGCCCAGCACACAGGACGACCAAGAGGAACCAGGTAAGACATTTCTTTCCAAGCTGTCGAGATTCTGGGGACTACGCTGTAATGAGTAAACACAAGTAGCGGACTCTGCGTTCCACCATGAAAATTCTGCAACTTTGTCAGTGATTCGCCAGTGTTTAAAAGGGCACTGATGTTATAATAATATTGGAAGGTAACAGATGCATCTTTTTTGGCTGCAGGTCTTCTTCTTAAAGTGCCTATCCCTTCCGGGCGTTGGCGATCAACATTGCCTGACGATTTGACAACAAACGAAGAAAGTTTGCGTGCAATCATGAATAAAGTTAAGAACTTAAATCACGTGTTCCCAACCGAACTAAAGCCCCTTCTTCTGGCTCAATAAAAAAATAATGCAGATGTAAACTGTGGGCATGTATGAAAAATTCAATTCTCACGTGCCATATTAGCCAACATACACAAATGATAATATCGCATGCATCACGTTAAAGAGCAAATGAGCATAAGAACAAGTCATTTGTCTTTTATCTTTGATTACGCTTAGTCCAGCAAATTAGTAAGTTGCAAATATTCCGTCCCAGTCAGAGGACACGCACAAAACGTCGGAACAATTTATTATTCTCACAATCAGGAAATGTTAGCCCCACGTCCAACCCACAAGTCGCAGAATCACCCCTTGTCGGCTGTACGCGAATTCTTGTTCGAAACACTCCGTATATGGCGGCCATAGTCAATCGTGATCCTGGTTTTGTGTGGACTACGGGCCAAAGTTCCCTCCCTCTCTGCAGCCATTCTTGTTTCTGGGGCTCACCTAACCTGGTATCCCGTGACCATCGAGGGTCAAGCAGGCCGAAGCGTGAAGATGACGCTTGGGCACAGGAACAATTATCGCAACAACGAATTATCTGAGGCAGAATCGGACTCAACGCCAGAAAATTCTCTAACTTAACGAAAGTAAAACCACGAAGTACTCAAGACAAAGCTGACAGGTTATCCAAGCGATATTCAGTTCGAATCTTGTACAACCACACAATCCCCACCTTGTCGAAGGCAAATTCCTTAGCAGTTCCTAAAATCCATTCACAATTCATAACAAACTTAGCATCCGCCATTTGAAGCCGCTTGTGGCACCATAATTTAAAAAGAAAAAATTAGATCCAATTCCTGCCCCCTCTTAAAATACGTCAAAAATAGCCGAAGCCCTGGCCGACAGCCTTGAGGTCCAGTTCCAGCCGGTAGACAACCCGTCGGACCTGGCTGCAATTGACATGGTTAACGAGGCGATGCGAGCATACGAGTATGCCCCTGCAAATGAACCAAAATTAACCAGTCCCTCGGAGGTCGCCCAGGCCATCAAGGGACTCAAGCTTGGCAAGGCTCCGGGCCCCAACGGTATACCGAACAGGGTCCTGAAACATCTCCCACGACGCGCGGTAACCTTTCTCACGAAGGTGTTCAACGCGGTCCTTCGCAGGCAACACTTCCCCTCGGCATGGAAACACGCTCGCGTGATGTCCATACTAAAACCTGGGAAGGACCCCACGCTACCTTCTTCCTACAGACCCATCAGTCTTCTTGACACGATCGGCAAGCTCTGCGAGAAGATCCTATTACCAAGGGTCCTACACGAGGTGAGCGAATGCGGGCTGCTGCGCGACGAGCAGTTTGGGTTTCGACCCAGACACAGCACATCGTTACAGCTGGCTCGCCTCGTCGAAAGGGTCAACAGAAACCTTGATGAGAAGCGGCTAACCGGCGCGGTTTTCCTGGACGTGGCCAAAGCCTTCGACAGTCTGGGTCCAAGGCCTCCTATACAAACTGACCGTCCTCAACTTCCCGTCGTACTTGGTAAAAACCATCTCTTCCTACCTCGCTGACCGGACATTCCAGACATCCTTCCAGTCGGCCACGTCCACACGTCGTACCATGCGGGCTGGAGTTGTGCAGGGCGGAATTCTCTCCCCTGTGCTCTTCAGTCTGTATGTCAACGACATACCCACACCGTCCCGCCACGTCGAGTTAGCACAATACGCGGACGACACGGCTCTAGTAGTCACGTCCCGTAGCCCAACGCTTCTCGTCAGATATCTGGAGACCTACCTCAGTAGACTTGACCTCTGGCTCAGGGCCTGGAGGATTGCTATCAACGTCTCGAAGAGCACCGCGGTTCTCTTCATTTCCGCGAAAAGACACATCCAACAGCCCCGAGCAGTGCAGTTCCTCGGACAGCCGATCCAATGGGTCAAAACAGCGCAGTATCTGGGGGTCACCCTTGACGCCGGGCTTACTTGGTCGGCGCACGTCAACCAAGTGGGAAAGAAGGCGGCGCAACGATTAGGTGTGCTAGGCCCGCTCATCAATAGGAGAAGTGGCCTGTCCATCAGGAACGGTGTGCTGCTTTATAAGCAGCTCATCCGTCCCATAATGGATTACGCATGCCCGATCTGGAGGTCAGCTGCCCGCAGCCACGTCCGGAAGCTGCAAGTTCTGCAATCCAAGTGTCTTCGCATTGTTACTAACGCGCCCTGGTACGTTAGTAACAGGCAAATACATGAGGATCTGGGGGTCCCTTTCTTTGCCGACCACATCAGAGCACTAACTGAGAGGTTTGACTCGAGGTTAGCTGGTGTGGGGAACCCCTTAGTTCGGCAACTCGGGAGGCACTCGTGCCGAACGAGGGCTGCCAGAGGTCGCCCAAGGGCAACCGAGGGCGACTGATGCTCAGCAGGCCAGCCGATGCCGTCCCCAAAAGACGGCCAAGTCAGCACAACGAGTGGTTAGACTACTCGGCTACCTGGCTGAGGTTTTCCGTGCTTTTCCTCAGTTGTAAGGCGAATGCCAGGGTATAACTTAATAGAGGCACAGCCCGCCACCCTTCCCCACGATCATGGAGGCCATCAGCTGAAGTGATCTTCCCCCCATGCCGCAGAGGCCTTCAGCCGAAACGGCCCCTCCCTCTCTGGGTTCATACCCCAGAGACCCAACCAACCAAATTCCTTCGACAACTTGCCTGACGGGATAACCTCCCATCAGCAGCAACAGATCCCAGTTTGAATGGTCGAGGCTCCCGCCACGACGAAACCCCGTTAGCGTTAGCAAAATTTCCGTTCTTATATTAAGACCGTTTACCATTTCCAGCAATGCGTCTTGTGCGCAGGAATGGTTTCACCAAGGTAGGGACGATGCTTGCGCTTGCGCAGGCCTCTGCCCTCAGTTAGCTTCTTTGGTTGGTTGGTTGGCTTTCGTCATTGCTGAAAGAGCTGAGCTGTGAGTCGCTTGTAGAAGAAGTGCGTCGTAGAGTAGATAATTTTGTGCTGTTAAAAACGTTTTGGAATATCACAATTACTTGTCTTATATAAGGATTATTAACAAATCTGTGATACTGCCCTCCACTCTCTCCATCGAGTGTTGTTGATTTCATATTTGACTGTCTTCATTTACAGTTGTGTAAACAGGATCATGTCAGAAATTTATTCAACTTTCAGAATTGAGGTAAGTTTAAACCGTAGATGAACAAACTAGTATCTAGTTACATGTCTGAATACTTTATAAGGAATGTAAATAATGTAGCCCGTATAATTTACGTTTTATTCGTGCATCAATAATAGGCAAAAGCAATCTTCGTTTCTGTGAAACTAATGAGAGTACATTTCGTCTACGACGAATGTAAATAGAGTTCGTCAGCGAAAAGTTGGTGGATCCTGAGATCAAAGAAGTAACATACTGAGTGGGCTTATAAATAAATTATACAAGTGTAGGTTTAAAATCCTCCCAAAGGTATCACCACCTTGTCGGGTGAGGAGCCTGAGGGGAAGAGACCGCTGGGGAGACCTAGACGTAGATGGGAGGATAAAGTCAGGCGGGATTTATGGGAGATAGGAGTTGAAGGAGACAGGGTCCGGTGGAGGGCTTTGGTTAATTCGGTGATGAACCTTCGGTTTCTGTAAGCCATCTAGGTAGTTAGTTAGGTAGTTAGTCAGTTAGTAGGTTTAAAATTACGCGTGTGTTTAGTCTAAGGAATCTCTCGGTGTTCTGCGGAGGTTACCCGTATGTTCGTAGGAGTCATCCCAGTAACTTTCACTTTAATTTTTATACTTTTCATGTTTAATGTAATAATTAATTCGTCCAATACAGCATACCCTGTATATTGCAAAGGCCTGACGTAATTTAAATAAACATTGCAAAATACTAGATTATATTGGTGCGTCTAGTAGTGGACATAACTATATTATAATTAAGTAATCGACTCCATACAAAAGTATTTGTAAATGCATGCGCTGTAAACTCATTTGTCGCATGTCTTGACTTTGAGAAACTGTCATTGCAACAAAAAATAAGACATTGTATCTTAACGAAATACTGTTCTTTTTCAGATGAGGTCGCTTTTCACAGAAGTAAATTTCTTCAGATTTCTGGCAATTTGCTTTGCTGTTTTGACCCTGGTACGTGCTTGTTTTATTATTGCTTACTATACATTCTTTGATTAGAGGGAACTCAAATAACGGAGGTAGTGTTTGTTTTTAGTAATTACAAATTTAAAATTACATAATTAAAATACCATTTTCATAACTGTATTGAATATTATTTTTTTCTAATTAAGCATCTCTAAGTGTATATGTTCTTGGTGTGCAGGGGAAAACCATCCATGAGTTATCAGCTGGGCACAGGGAATTGATTTTTCTCTCCGATGGCAGCATTGTAAGCCCAGACAGGCAAATATCTTTGTGGGAGGAGTATTTCGGCCCGCAGCCAGGTACGTACTGTATCATGCCAAAGGCCAGTTGTTATCTGGCTTGTGAGAGCGATGAAGTCTCTGTCTCAATTGAAATCTCGCCACCCAGCCGTTCGTTTTGGTTGAAATTTGTATGTTTTCATAATGCTTGTGGGTGTGACGTATCGAGAGACCATAATGCATTGATCCAGTTACAGCGATGTTAATAAGAAGTAGTAGATCTGCACTGTTTCAAAAATAAGTATAACCAAAAAGGTCACTTCATTCGAGAATTATTAATTATAATATATTACATAAAATTGTCTGCGGTCAGACTTCGATATTTTGTACAGTTAACTTCTTGAGTAAAAAAACTATCAAAATTTCTCCTTATAGAGTTTTAAAAAACTCATCAGTACTATTTGTGATTCTGCTCTTCTCGTAATCGGTTTTGTGATGAGATTTAAACTAGCATATAGAAGTGCGTTCCTTTGATACAGACATGCAACTTTACGACACTAATTAAGTACCACACAGGCTAAAGTGGTAGAAGTAAACAACGGTAACAAACAAATTTTGGTAAATTTTTTAGCGTAAATTGCTGTGTGTGTAAACTCTATAATCGAGATTTTTTTCCCCTTCCAGTCCGTAAGTTGGAGGAGGATGTGTGCGCGCTGTATGCCGCTTTGAAAATCGTGACAGGATTTATGATGCTGTATGGAATATTCACGGTGAGTAATGTGCCCAATGACGTTTCAGAGGCCCTTGTTGCCTCCATCATCAGCATATCTGAAACCTTATTAAAGTTCCACCAGTCTATACCTCACAACAACCCACGAGACGTCCTTCTTAATACTTGCTGTCATGAAAATATGAATTCTCACTTATATGATATTTTTGTTTACTAGGACAAAGCGCAGTGGGTGAGAACAGGCCTGAGGGTTTCCTCGATTATTCTGCTGAAAGATTTGCACACTTATATCTGGTGCATTTACTATATAACAAGTCATATCAGCATTGAGGCATCCTTAAACTACATTACAATTACCGACCATCTTATTCGTAAGTACTGCTAATACTAAAGCATTTGTTGCACTATTCTTAACTCCTGAATGTGTGATATGATTTTGGTTTTATTATTCATTTTCGAGTGTTTGAGAACAAATTACCGAAATAAGTTGTACTTTTTACCAAGTAATATTAGGGTGATTAAATCAAATATGAGATTGGTAGGGCATGTAGACATAGAAAATTTGATAAAATCGTACCAAATTATATCCATGTAATCTCTGGTGAAGAACATCTTCTTACTTCAGAAACAGACGTTTAATTGGGAAGATGATATTATATTTTAAAGAAATATGGCTTGAGGCTGAGGAATAGATTCACGTTACTCATGACAGGGCACAATGGTGGTATATTGTGAATATGACAATGGACCTTTGGTTTCCATGCAAGCAGGTAATTTCTGTAATAGTCAAAGTGGTTACTGAGATATGTACATTTGTGGATATTATTTGCTTGGTAACATCCACTTGCGTTCTCTTATTTTCCATTATTTTATTCCTTTGTTTCTCTTTACAGTTTTGGAATTGGTCTTGGGAGAAGCGACCCGTCGGTTTGTAAATCTTCTAGAAAAAAACCCCGAGAAAACGGATTCAAACTAAAATGAAGTAACTTTCTACAGATTGCTGGCAATTTGCTTTGCTGTTTTGACCCTGGTACGTGCTTGTTTTATTATTGCTTACTGTACATTCTTTGATTAGAGGGAACTCAAATAACGGACGTAGTGTTTGTTTTTAGTAATTACAAATTTAAAATTACATAATTAAAATACCATTATCATAACTGTATGGAATATTATTTTTTTCTAATTAAGCATCTCTAAGTGTATATGTTCTTGGTGTGCAGGGGAAAACCATCCATGAGTTATCAGCTGGGCACAGGGAATTGATTTTTCTCTCCGATGGCAGCATTGTAAGCCCAGACAGGCAAATATCTTTGTGGGAGGATTATTTCGGCCCGCAGCCAGGTACGTACTCAATCATGCCAAAGGCCAGTTGTTATTTGGCTTGTAAGGGCGATGAAGTCTCTGTCTCAATCGAAATCTCACCACCCAGCAAAAAACTCTGATCCCTTCTTCTGCCTCGCTTAGTTTCGGAGCTACAGGAACCGCCCTTGAAGGAAATCGAACTCAGGACACTTTTCCCAGAGTTCTTACCTTCCTGCGTTCTCTCACTATTCAAAATGAATAATCGGGATTCGAAGGAAGGAAACGGGCGATGGACTCAACAGTGCCCGGGCCCCTCAAAAATCGTCCTTAAAATTAAACAAGTAAGTTGGTATAAACAGCAATCAACAATCGGCTTTCGTCAGTCTGGAACGAATTGTGCTGTGATACTTTTGTTTTGACGTATTTAGCAAAAACCTTTCAGAATAACTTAACGAAAGTAAAACCACAATACAAAGCAGACACGTTATATTTATCCAAGCGATATTCAGTTCGAATCTTGTACAACGACACAATCCCCACCTTGCTGTGAACCGGTTGTAGGAGATACTTTTGTGTTGACGTATTTAGCGAACACCTTTCGGAATAACTCAAGTACTTTTCTTGTGCGAATTTCACTCTGTTCATTCTATCTTGACGGAGGACTTCGACGAAGAAACTAATGAACACCGAAACGTCCGTAGACATGTCGACATTCAGTACGCAAGCAGATCACCAGGCTGGCTCTGGGACGAAGAGGAAATTTCTCGCAGAAATTAATTTAACGCGCGCGAAGAAGTCGAAGAACGAAGATTGTGTGGGCACAGAAAACTGCGGCCTTCCGACCACAATCGAAGTTTTGACTTCAAATGGACGAACCGTTCCTTCGGCCACTGCCGATTTGCAATGGGCGACGACACAGGAAATTGACTTGAACGAGTCGTGTACTCTCGGAAATGAAAATGGAGCAACTGAATTTACTCTTCTGGATATGGACAGTATTTTAAAGCAGCCTTCTGACAACTGCACGGATTCCAATGTAGACTTTTCTGAATCCATTTCACAAACGGAACATCCAGTGGCAGAATTCCAAGACAAAAATGACACCGGCGACTTCAGTGAAGATGATCTTTCGTGGCTTCTAAATTTTAAAACCGACTCATCGTCTAACGCAGCTAAAGTCGAGGGCGGCCACGAAAGCGGAGGAGGAAATGAGGAAGAAATCGCGTGCTCTGGTATGCGGAGTGCCCTTTGTTCTTTGCGTTCTGAATCAGATTTTCCTAAAGAGCAGAGTCTCCTTCATGCAAATGAGATTTTCCTACATTTCCCGGTTTTACGTGGGCCTAATAATTACCGCGAGGTCCAGCTCATAACTTCATTACATTTTTCTGCAAATCCATTAAGCAAAGACAGAAACAGCATTAATATTAGTTATTAATAATATATAACGGAAGATATCCAACACGTGTTTATGTATGAAATAAATTATTTTATTCTTGTCGTAAAATACTAAGGCTTTCGTGTGACCAAAAGCTTTCCAACTGGAAGTGATCAAACGTTACTTCGTCGAGGGTTGGTATTCCTTCCACGTACTCCGGAGGTTCGGTGTTCGAATCTCGACCGGGTATTTGTATGAGAATTCTTCGCTGTTTCTTTCAGTTTACCTGAAGATTGTTAGAAAAGCCCGCCATTTATTCCCGTAAAGATCCCTCCTTCGTCTGATTACCGTAACTTGTTCACTTATGCTGGTACACAGGCATGCATGGTTGGTGTTGCTTATTTAACGACGCTGTCAGTAGCTCAGAACAGTGATGCGCAACCTGTGTGCCGCGAAATTTCCACCTCATTTTATAATTGTAACCATAATGAGACACGTAATTGTTACTCTTGTTTACTGCTCTGTTTTAATTTTCTTTATTATTATAAACTGTATAACACCCCCCCCCCCCCGCGATATGCAAAATGGGTTTGGTTGCCACGATATTTAGTGTGCCGCGAGTGTAGACAGGTTGCGAAACACTGCTCTAAACAAAATGGCAGAAGTACTCTAAGGAAGATTTCATTAAAATGGTTTCGTTTTTGCAAGGAATGTGACTTGTACGTGTATGAAATATGTTGCAAATCTCGTAGACATCAGTAGAAATGGTCATTGCAGGTGCACTGACAAGATGTTGACATGAAAACTTATTTAAATAAATGAATTTTCATGTCTGTCCTTACAAATATCTTTATGGGCGCATACGCGAATAAATTATTTTTTTCTGAAATATTCAAAATCGCCACCTTCCACCTTGACACAACTTTACGACTTGGGATGAGCTACAATTACACTGAAGACTATTTCTCATCCTATACACAGAAGCCAATTCCCAAAATATATTTGGGGCTCTCACCTCCATAATGTGACCTCAAATTAAAATAAGGTGAGATTGCTTTGGCATAATAAAATTACCGTTCATGACTTACATACGACTCTGACATAAAAGCTGATGCATTTGGCATGCATCTAATGCACACCCATTTTCAGAAACGTCGACACAGCGTATTTTATTACTCAAGCTTCGTAATTCTGTAACTCTTGAGGTACATTGGAGACAGCCATGTTTCTTCGTGCTGTTGGCCATATTCTGATCCTTATAATTTGAAAACTATGTTATAAATGGATTCTAATATTCTTTCAGGTAATAACAATGACCACAACGACAACCGTCAGCAGCACCAACCTAATCTGAAATTACCAGTTCGGCCGAAGAGACGCCAACGCCGTCAACTTAAGAGCGGAGCGAAAAAGTGCAAAGAAACGGCGAAGGGTCATCCTGTTGCGAAAATACGACGACCGCAGAATGCCTTCATGTTCTTCTCGAATGAGTGGCGTAAGAAGATGGCTATCAAACATCCAGAAGAGAGCAACAAACAGATCAGCGTGAGGTAAGTTGCAATACAAAATGTACTTCAGGGCAATTACTTGTTAATAATTTAATGTGCAGAGCATTCGAGAATGACAAATTGTTTTCAAAACCATTCGAATTCAGCGGACATGTATAATCATTGTACACAAGTAAACGAGTATAAACATGGCGACGGCGCGTACCTGTAAAATTATGTGTGAGATTTCTCGTGTTCAGAACGCGCACTTAGAAATTCGTACTTCTAAAAGGGGGAGGGATATTTCGTGACGACACTGATAATTGTGGCGATCATAAACTTTGAGCCCTAATAATTAAAAAAAAGGTTGACTCTTGTAAAAGGCTAGTTTTATTTTCATTGCTGGATTATAAATTTATATTTTCCTTATTATAAAATGAACACAGGGTATATACTGCAATAGAGAAGCAGAGTTTATAAGTCCGCCCGGAACTATTCTTTCAATGTAAGAATGCAAAAAATCTTAAGTGGGCAGAGACTGCATGAGGTGAATTCGAAATTGGATATCTCATTTCCACTTGCTGAAAATGTTCTGATCGTCGAGAACAGGTGAAACGTTTCGTGCGCTCTCATACGCCACTGCCTTTGCCTTAATCCTTGGACGTTCGTCCTACAACCTGCCTGTGTTCTTACAACTTTTGCTTCTTCTACTTGCAGACTTGGCCGTACGTGGAAGACAATGGAAGGAGTGCAGAAGATCGAGTATTTTGCCCGCGCACGCCAGGCGGCCGCGGAGCATAAGAAGAAATATCCTGGTAAGTAATTAATTCTCTTTCAATGGCAACAAGCAGCAGAAAATTCCAAAAAACGTACCCGAGAATTCTGAGAAACATCGATTTTGATTCATTTGGGATTGATTGCTAGTGATTTTAAGTAAGAGAACTTTTGACGAGTATTTATTATCTCCAAAATCTTTTCATCTACTTAAGAGTCAATGCACCAGAACCCAGATATCGAGAAGTTATAATATTAAAATGGGAGGAATTTAAACATTTAATTTTGCGATTAGATATGATCGAAAGTCATTTTACTGTTCCTGTCTTTCTGTATTGCATGATTTATGAATGTCGCAGATTTTCCTCATCTCACGCGATCAGAAGCAACCGTTTACGGAATGATGTGACCTGAATGTCAGTCTTTCCGTTTTAAGATTAGTCTACAGCCCAAAAGAGGTCCGCAAACAAAAGCGCCTTCGAGAGCAGGCCCGTGGTAAGAAATTGAGATGCCCTAGACGCCAGTCGGAGAACCGACGCCTCACGACGGCGCAGACCAACAGCGCCCGTCCCCTGCCTGCCGAAGAACATCAAAGAGAAGGAAGATTCCCAGGCACACAAGGTGTCGCTTCGTCAGAGGTAAGTCGAAGTCATTACTCTTTGAACGAAATCACTCGCCTGCCCATCTGTCGCTTGCACACGGAGAACAAACGAGTGTGGAAAGTCAGAGGCGAAAAATGACTAGAGTAAACTCTCGATTATCGGGGTTGGTTGGGAAGTTTATCTTCCCCTGTTTGTAAGAACGCATTGCAGTTGAACTTATTTAGCAGATTTCACTGTTTTCCACTCTAAGTTCTAAACATTAATTTATCTGCCCTCTTATTTCTTTAAAAATAAACTGGCTTTTGAAAGCAAAGATATGTCACAAATAGTTTATATTTATAAGAACATTAAATATACACACGTCGCCATTTTTCTTGACCTACGAGAATTACGTCATTTCCTACTTGAGCACAGAAATCTCCTATAATTAAACTTTCATTCCTGTTAACCATTTCTGTTGGGTTTACATCAAAATTCTCTGTCACACTTTTATCAAATTCGAATTGGGAAGAGTGCATCTGCAAAATATCTACCAGTTAATTTCCATTGTAATATTATATCGCACGTTGTATCAATACTTTAAGTTACAGGAGTTTTGTTTCATGGGTTGCAGCCCACTAATCCACCATTTTCTGAATTTCAGGGACAAAACCAAATCGGCGAAAATTCACCGCCTTCTAAGACCCAGGCGAGCACAGCAGGAATTACGGACTCTCTGAGCTTCCTTTGTGAAGTGGCCGGAGGGGCAGAAGACACAAATGTTCCTCTGCCAGGATTTGAACAAGATTTTGATCTGACAGAAATTGACTGTTTCTCTAACGAAGGATTTTTCGGCGCCACTGAACAACCCGACTGCCAGCTGTCTACTAACAATGAGGTTAGTGTCAACTCTGCTTTGGATTACAACAATTAACGTGTGCCCAACACTGATTCGTGAAAGTATTTGACCTATTTCCAGCCCTCTCTCCGACTCGTAAATTCCGTGCAGTTCAAAATCACACGACACAAAAGTTACAACACCAGGTCAGGTTATGACAGGTAGAAGAAACAGGGTCAAACAGAAGTCACCCCAAAAACTGCTGAATCAGTTTGAAGCCTGTAATTTACATAAACGTCCACGTAACTAGAATAAGTCCAGTGTCTTTCACCTTTAGTTTCGTCACAAATTCCTTCAAAACTTGCATCCGTAGAGATCGCCTAACGCGAGATATTCGCTGCATCAGTTTCCATACTTGTTACCCATAATTCCAGTTCCTGTTCTGATCCAAATGTTTATTTCCTTTCCAGATTCCAGAAATGGACGATTTTCAGTTTGCAACTACTGTGGGAGATATCATGACAAAGCCAATTTAGAATAATTAAAACTTAATTGTTAAATTGTTTTCAGTTAAATATTTAAATTGTTTTTAGAAAATTAGTTAAAGTTTTTTGTTAAATAGTCAAATTATTTATTTTTTAAATAAATGACGCCAAATCCGCCGGAGCCAGAGAGGAGGTTACGTTACAACCGGAATTTCCTATTAGCGCTTCGAGATCTTCCTGTATCCAGGCAGAGACCAGAAAACTTACCAGACCTTCCTGTGGTTCTCAAGGACAACACAAACAGCATTAGACAACTCATCTTTACAATGGATACGAGTTCTGTTATCTGTGATGCAGACACGACATTTTTAAAAATTATTTTGACAAACACCGTGCTTAAAATGGGTTTAAATAAGAATAAGAAACATAATCATTAAATCCGCAAGTCCACACGACATTAAAACTCGGAAGACCATCAACGACATATTTACTGTCGTCAAAACGTTATATCTCGCAAAGCTCACATTTGGATTTTATACGTCATTTTAGATGCATACATAACCCACGATAATTCCAGGTTGTCTTGGAAAGGAGCTAGGAAAATTCTAGTTAAATACGTACGGGAAGTCAGAGATTAAACATTCTTTGGGACTGCAAAGGGCAAACATGACCTACTCTTCTTTCAGACGTTTAAAACAATTGAGTCTCTCTGCGTTCTTCACACTTTTTGACCGGATATTCTTTGTGATACGTCAGTCATATTTTTGATTCGAAGCTGTGCGAACCGTTAGGATTTCTCACAGTCAATTTCAGATAAAAACTAAATAATAGTGCATTTAAGTTATTTAATCTGTAGTTTTGTTAAAACAGTGTTTAGTGTTAAAATTTGTGAATAGTTAATTAGAACAGCTATGGATATCATGGAACCTGACGTTGGCTGTTATTCAAGTACCGGTATGTAGTTTTCATTTAAATGTATTAATTAGTTTCTAGTTTATAAACGATGATAAATACGATTCTGTGTCTTACTTATTGTGTCGAGAGTTACTAGGAATACCAGGCCTTTCAATTGTTGATTACGGTGAAATTATATTAAACATTTTATTACGCAACTGAATTCTATTTCCGACGTTTAGATTGGTAGATAGGTTCTGACAGATGTTCAAATATGCATTAAGCATGATTTGTGACCAATAATGCACCAGTTATATAATAAATTCTGAGAGAAAATTGTATTAGGTTAAGGTTATGTTTGGCTTCTTCCCTGTGCTTCGTTGCGTCACATTAAAGCAGACACACATAGGTTTTTAGAACTTAACATAAATTAATTAAATTCCCGTGTGAATTGTATATTTTCTTCTGGCGATGATTATCTCAGGGGGAACAATTACTGTGACAGAACACAAACACTCATTCATAAAAACTTCTTGCACGTTAGGAATTTTAAAAAAAAAAGTCTATTTATATCTACCGAAGAAGTATCTGAAGTTCCTCCAAGAAAATATCCAGGTAATACGTAAAATTACGATAGACCGGTTTCTTCCATACATTTACCAATTTGTTATTCACTAATAATCTTATCATCCTAAGTGGCATGGTAAACTAAACTCGCACACAAACAAGTCTTCTGCATTGTTGTTAGTTTTCGCACTAGCATTGAAAAAAATATGGTCATGGCTTCCAAACACCGTAGCCCTAAGGCAATAATGCGGAATGTTCACTGTGGCACCGTCTTACAAGCCCAGAGTTGAATGTCCCATAAACAATGTTACTCTTAAAGGTCTCACCCCACCCAAGCGCCTACATGGCGTTCAGCAGGATAACCTTATATTTTTATTGTATATTAAAGGTATATTAGCACATGCCACTAATTATGATATTTGTTACAGGATCTCGACATGTCAGCAAAGACGACTTCAAGACCATCAAACTTCTAGGAACAGGAGGTAAGTACAACTTCCTGTTAACAATCGGCCGATTACCCGTGCATTTCTCTGCTTACAAAACACGGACCTGATTTCTGCATCATTAATGCATCTATTCAGTAGGCAGAGAAGAAGATCAGCGTTTTAGAGCGTCCTTCCTAGCCCATGATCAAGTGCAATGCAACTTAATCGGCAGTGAAATAACAAGAAAGACGTGTCTGTGGCCTATTTTCTCTTCGTAATGTTAACGACATTCTAATTTCGCGTTCTGGTTTACACTGTATCGAAATACCGTAACATCGGAATTGATAAACACGAGAGGCAGTTCTTCTTATGCACAATGTCAATTTCCCTTTACTTTAACGAAATCAGAATTAGGGATCTTAAGAATTGTGTAGGCCATATTCTGCCGAACAAAATTCTTCTATTCATGAATGCTAAAAAACGTTAGAAGGTGGATCATTTACCAACTGCCAACATTTATTTGCGGAGACATTTAGAAACGCAAGGTTTCAAACAAGTTAGAATTAATCAAATTATGTTGACAGCTCGCGAATGGGTTCAAGGACCACTCCATGGAGATTCAACACATAAGCACTTTAACGATAAAAGTTGCAATCATGAAAACTCACAGACCTAAACGGTATTTCATCTTGTTTCTGTCACCACGCAGGACACAATAAAATCTAGTAATATCCTGTGAACAAGGGCTTGACCTATCAGAGAGTGCTTTAGAGCTTGTTAAAGAGAAGACGAACCACGTATTTATGAATTTTATATTCATCGCGAAGTTTTGGTATTGGAAAAAAAAAAGGGTAGAGTATCATAATTATTTGAAAGGAGACTGCTGATACGACAGCCCGTACCTGTACAGATATCACGATGAAACACAACTGAGATTCTGTTACAGGGTTTGGCGAAGTTTACCTGGCGAGGAAGAAGGACGGAAACGACGCCGGTAAACTTTACGCCATAAAGAACATGAAGACATCACTGAAGAGAAAGGACATCGACCACGCGTGGACGGAGCGTCGCGTGTTTGAGAAAACACGTGACTGTCCGTTCCTAGTGCAACTGCATTATGCCTTTCAGTCGAATGAACGCCTGCATCTCGTAATGGGTGAGTACATCAAACGAAACGTCACCGTAACTAAATATGTAGGGTGCTCATACGTACCCTGTTTGTGGAACAATCCTTCGCTTTCCGTTAAACTATTTCACTTTTTAGTCTTCTGCAGAGCTTCGATTTGTAATTATACTGTTGCCGAATTAAACATACAATACATCAGCATTCAGTGGCCTAAGAGTCCTCACAATAACGCGATTTCGTCTTTATTGTTGCAGATTACGTCGCAGGAAAAGACTTCATAGAACTGCTGGAGCAGAGAGGTAGGCTTATGGAGAATGAAACAAGATTCTTCTCCGCCGAAGTCATCCTGGCCCTCCAGCACCTGCACGAGGTAGGCAACCAGCACTACCACTGAACAGCATAATAAAGAGGGCGGGGCACAAGACATTAAAAGTAACTGGCTTACTGATTTCAGGGCTATAGAGTTCTCTTCAAATTCCCTTTATTTTTTCACAGTACATCGAATCCTTTGTAACATCTGTGAGAAATATCTAAATTCACAACAAATGGTGATTCCTAAAATTTAGCTTGTTTCTTCTGAAGAATGCTCCCCGGATTAGTAAGCAAGGATTTTGGTTAGTTCTGTCATGTCTGATTATTTAGCCGCCAAGTAATTCTCCGTAACCAGAAAAGTTCATTTTACAACTTTCATATCTCTCAATTCAGTGAAATAGAACATTCATAATAATACTTTGTGTAGTTACGTAATCGAGATTCATAGATAGTGACCTGCTGAAACACGAGAATTAGTTAATTAAAATGCACGGCGTGTAATTAAGATCGATCTACGAAGCCCAATGCCATATAATCTATATACTAACATCCTCGTTAAATCAACTATAAAGAATGCATAAAAATGCTTTTCCTTCTCCCCAATGCTCTTGAGACGTGTTCATTTGTTTCTTTCAGTTGGGAATCGTACACCGGGACGTGAAGCCGGAGAACATCCTTCTGGACGCCGCGGGCCATGTCGTTCTGACGGATTTCGGTCTGTCGAAGGAGTTTCCGTCTGATCAGGAGGTAAGCTTAGTGCCAACTGCTTTATTCTGTCTCTTTAATTCGCTGAGTAAACTGGAACGTAGCGGATGAGTGGATCTCTCTCCATCAGGGAGTAACTCTCTTTATTTGAGGGAACAGACTATCAGACTATTAAAAACGGAAATATCTGAAATGTCCGAAATGTGGGCACCCATATTCAGAGAGTACTTCTCTTGTACTTACATTTAACAGGGACATCACGAGTTCTCAGATTCTGAGGGTGTCAACTAACAAGCGCAGAATTTATTACCTACAGCATTGCCTGTTGTCTGTAATTTGCTGTTTAAAATTCCACAAATACTTCCACCATTAAGTATCTTATCCACTTGCAAAACATTAAACATCTAGATGCATCGTTTTACCAGGTGTTTTGTATGGCTGTGAAACGCGTGTCTTACTTTGAGCAAGGAAATGCTGGGACCTAGAAAACACGTGAAACATTCAGCTCACCGAGTACTACTAAGCGAAAATTTTTCGGAATTACACTGTGCCAGTTAAGTAGGGCGAGAAGCAACGCAAACAAATATTTGACGTTGAAAGTTTTTGGAAAGTAAGAACATGGAAGACCATGAAAAAGACGCGAACACGCATTACGTTGGAGAAACATGCTATGACGTCAGAAGATGAACGGAACTGGGTCTAAAGTGCATCCTCGAAGTTTTCTTTCCTGTACCACAGTTAGGGAATTGTTTATGTGTCTCATTTCCTGTCACATGTAACTTATTTAAAATCTTGTTTTTATCAACAGGATAAAAGAACGTACTCCTGCAGCGGTACTCCAGAATATATGGCCCCCGAAGTAATACGGCGCATGGGACACGACATGGTAAGTGTTTTCTTCCATGAAGATGTGAAAATACTTATTTCGTACTTTCACGTAACTGAGACAGTGGAATAATCTGAAGGTCTGGCACAACAAATATATATTCAATAATGGGGCAAATATTTCTCATATCTCACATTGAAAAAGTAATATTAAAAAGTAAAACATTTATATGTATATCAGCTGCTTATAATTACATAATATATGCATCAGTTACCGAGCGTATATTACAGGAAGCAGAATCCATTTTTTCTGTTTCTGGAGGGTGCAAATAAATGGAAGTGACTGATTAATGCTCTTGTCCTAATTTGAATTGTTGCAGGCAGCTGATTGGTGGAGTATGGGAATTGTCGTGTACGAGATGTTGTCCTACTCCAGGCCCTTTGAAGAAAGGAGCAACATTCAGACATTGTTTACGTGAGTCTCCTTATTTGCGAAGAGCAATGTTTATTTTCAACAAACTCCTACACAGATTAGTTTGACCCTAACAGAGGACCAGTTGTTATCCGTTTTAATGCCAGTGAAATTCGCGGAGAATCAACTTCATGGAAGAAACCAAAATTCAGACAGAAATATACCCGAAACAAAAGATTATACAGGGAATAAATTAAATGCGAGGGACAGGGAAGGAAACGGAAAACAAAGATAAACATCTCAAGATGTTATTATAGATGAACCTGCAAAAACTATTTCGGTGACTTAGAATAATTAAGTCAATTACAGGAACAAAGAAATTCTAACAGGGAACATAATGGCAGATTTACTAATTCGATTCTCTTTTACAGCAAAATTTAGACTCAAGAGCCCGTCTTCCCGCCTTTTTTCCCACCATGTGCGTCGCACCTCATAGCAAGGCTGCTGGCGAAGGACCCTAGAATGCGCTTGGGCGGCGGAGCTTGGGGCGCCGAGGGAGTCAAGAGCCATCCTTTCTACGCCGTAAGTTGTCTTCCCAAATCTCTTACCATAAAATATTGTACAGAAATGCTTCAGTTCTGAACTGTCTTCTTCCTGGACGCAAGAAAGCAAAGTCCCGAAGGATGATCGGATAATTGAGACGACCATCGAAAGAGACGAGGGTAAGGCTCCTGACGCCATGTTCTTCTGCTACTTGTTGCATAGTTTCACGTTTATCTAGACTTTGTAAGACTTTAAATTTGTTCCGCGGGAAAAATAAACTACTTTCTCTTTTCGCTCGACATTTAATTAAAGAAATCGCTTCGTTATGAGAAATTGGTAACTTCAGTTAAGAAACTAAAGTAGATCTCCGCTCGTCTTATCGAAGGCAATAAAAATTACTCTAAACAGACGGAGTGCATAAAATGCGATCAGGAAGTGCGACTCATTCCAGAAGACGCCGAGTCGGCCGATTACAAAATGGAGCACGTCCTATAAAATTGAACGTCGAATAACTGAAGGTCAGACAATCGGGACTCTAATGTATTTCTAAGGAAGCAAAGTGCAGTTTCAAGGTTTTCGATAATGTTTCTAGACGTTGCTACTGTTTCAAGACTGCAGTAAATAAATAAAAAGTTCGGTCTACATTCCCAGCAGGAGGCAATCCTTTGCATAGGGAAATTGCCCAGGGCTACTTACATCGACATTGCGATGTACGAAATATTTCGAGCTCAGTGACATATTGAGGGCCCAAGAGACAGACAACGCAAAGAAAATTGATTGTAATCCCAGAACTTTCACGATACCTGATCTGAAATTTCTTTCACGTACAAATCTTAAGGACACGACTAGACATCTTAAAACTTTTCCTCCCAGTAAATGCTACGTTACAAAAACACTTATAAAGGTCTCAACAATTTATATCAACGCAGAAGACTTAATTTCGTAATCCCTGCAATTATAACAAACTCAGTGTTCTCTTGTCTGCTTCGCCAGAATTCTTCACTCTGTTATGCTTGTGCTTTATCTACAGCCCATCGACTGGGATGAACTGAGAGGGAAGAAGGTATCACCACCCTTCCTCCCACATCTCGACATCATCAGCGCCGATGATGTCGATGAAAACCAGTTCGGTGTGGCGTCTGACCCTCGGTCAGCGGGCACTTGGCCTCGCAGGAGCGACGACCCTTTCAAGGTGAGAACATGTAATTTTCCTACTTTTATTGCGTGTCGCATCAGAACAAGGCTAATTTCTGGCCCTTTTAGAACACGTGTTGGAAGCCGAGGGTCACGTTCCCTTCGAGGTGTTACAGTCAGTAATAATTCTGATGTCATTATTAGGCCTTGGCCGATACTTGTGCACCGTAACTCTGGTTTGACAGACAGATTTTTTATTTTCATGGGCCTACTCTCTGTTTTACAAAGAAGATACGATTTTATCAACTTGTTTCCAAATACGCACTTTTCTGATCTTACACACGTCGCAGTAAAGACGTTCCAACACAAAAGAATTTTGCTTAAATGTGACTTTTCTAATTTCTATTGCAGAACTTCTCATTTGTGTCGCCGTCTTTGGACGAGACCTCCCTGGAGCGTGCAACCACAGTAAGTGTTAACACTTAACCTACATTAGTTTCTCAGTACCTGATTGTACACAATTTACGCATTGCAAGTTACAAAGTTAAGTAAAAATCCTCTCTATTTTTGTCTCACATGATAAGTGATGTTTTATTATTCATCTTTCAAACACACGCAAGAAAATAATTAGATAAGCATTCGTAGGCTCTGACAATATTTAACATTTTCAGGCTCTGCAAGAAAGTGTTGTTTTGCTGTGTCGCTTGAATGTCACAACAATATTAAAAATGTTAGATTAATAAATTAAGACTACTAACACATCTCGGTCTTATCTTGCAACCTGGAACTTACTCCAAAAAGCATTATTCAATCATGGCGGGCTGTACTCATTATTCCGGATCATCTTTCATACTGACGAGGGTGAAATGGCCTCCAGGTTGAAAATTACTCTAGTCGCGCGACTTAACAGTAGGTGGCATCGAAGTCTAATTGAGTCTGAAATGCTGCAAAGGGGCAGTTCTGTTGAGTGCGTGATGCTAACTGCAAAAACAGTTGCCTCGAACTTGGGTTTTGCTGCAAAGAATCACTAAAAAGGGCGAATGTTGAACAAACAACTACAAGCAACTGATTCCTGTTTTCGTGTCAACAGATTGAGTATCCAACAGCGCAGGAGTCGAGTGCCCCATTGGCTTCCTCACCCGAGCGCATCCCTGAATCCACCAATCAAGGACCAGGTGAGATATCTTATTTAATTTCAGAACTAAGCGACCTACTTACATCGAGTTCCCCAACACTTGCAAAACATCAGATGTGCCCAGACAGTGGAACTCAGTCCATGTCGATGTCGGTCTTCTAGTTTGTAATGCCACCCGCATTGACGTTTTGCTCAGAGCAGAATTCAAACAAATTTTATATGGAGATTCAACAAAAAACTGCAGAGAAATTAGGATTTTAATACGGAACTCCTGTAGAATGTTACAATACCGTCGTACAGAACACGCATGTCTGATCTGAGTACCTGCACCCAAAAATGCTTCAACTGCGTAAGACAACTGCTCACTGAGCAAGTTTACTACATCAACTTCGCACTTTGAGTTTTCTCTGTGTCTCTCAGCCTCTGACCTCGACATTAAACTCAAATAACTGCTTCATCTGCTTGTAAAGTTTATTGTTTCGAGTTACATAATTAAATTAAAGTTTTGTGAATTTGTGTATAATATTATATTATATTATATAAATATAACTTATATACTCGTGAATAAGTATCCCTTTCCAGAGTAAAGGTTTGATTGTACGCGTTTATAACACTGTATGAAATATCTTCTGCTGTCTTCCATCGCCAGCGCCACGCGTGGTCAAAGTATTCACCACTGCCTCACACACGTCCCACTTACTTCATTAAACTGAATGGTACTAACATTACGAAAGAGAAAGCTGAATTATGATAAAAGTTCTTTAGTTTTAATTGTAAAAACATTAGAATATTAGACGCAGCCTTCAAAGAATATTAAACCAGTTGTCAGCACAAAATATAATGAGGTGGAGTAAAACAAAAAATTTCACAAGTTAATGTATTAAGAGTAAGTTTGATTGTCCCATGAACATAAAATGCGATTATGAATTTTTCATTTGCAGATCCTACATTTGACAACGATCACCCTTCGAGCATCCCAGAGACGATTCTGTGGATTGTGATACCATCAGGAGGGGTGGTCACAGAAGATCGGGTTCTGCAGATAGCAACGCATCAGGCGGACACGAGGAAAGCACAGAAGAGGAGGCACATCCTCAGTCCTGAAGACGGAGGAGAGCCACCGAAGAGAAGACTTGTATGAAGAAACATCTAAGCAGAACCTTATGCGTGGATGCATCCAGAGCGACGACGAAGAATCATCGTCAATGCTTCCTGTAGTGGAATGAAACAGCCTGCAGAAACATCGCAGCCACTGATTCTCCATTACAGTAAGCAGCAACTGGCTTTTTCAATGTGTAACTTCGGCTTACTGGAATAAGCGGCATGAAATGTTGGTTTCTGGATGTTTCGGCAAGCATTTGCGTTGTTATCTTCAGGGTAATGTCTTTGGGAAAATTAGGAAGCCTCATTTTAATACGGCAGTGGGTGGTGGTGGCATGACTAGAATACCTGAGAAGCAACGACCTATTCAATTAAGGGGGGAAACATTGTCAGTTTCTTCTTGTTTACCTGTTAATCTAAGCAAATTCGTTCGTCCATGTTTACAGTATTTCTGACCCCCCGCTCCCCCCCCCCCCCCAAGTTAAATTTTTTAATTTTTCCACTTTTTCAACATTACGTACTGTGGGCTATAAAAAGTAGTTAAGAAACGAAATTTAGCCTCTTAGACCAACATTTTTTTTTGGTGGGGTTCCGTCCCTTAATACAAATCTTCACACTTGTATCTCTAACCCCTTTTAAAAGTGAATTAGAAATTCATTCCACAAGTGCCTAACTTCATGAAAAAATTACAGTAGTGTTGGGCTTAGATTTTCAAATGTCGTTCTGTCAAAGCACCACATAATCTGTAAAACCTAACTTGGGCTGAATTTCAGCAATTTCCCCTTTCAAAAATGACAAGGTGTCGCATTGCAGTCTGCCTTCCACTGTGTTATGTATCCATATCTGAGCTGGAACTATTCCTCGCATGTTCCTCCACTCGGCCCATTACCTAAAAACAAGCAACAGTTTCCAAAGACTAAATTTCTTACCCGTTCCTTTTTCGCTAACATTCCTCCATCTATGCTCACGACCCCACAATATTTAATAACCAATCTCACTAAATCATCATTTAATCACTAGCCACGGCCTATTTTACTGTTACTGAGAGAAGTAAGCCGCCAGGTCACAGGATTATCCTTGGTATGAGGGTCGTGTATTTCCCACAATGCGCCTTATTCCCTGGCTCTGTGTCATTGAATATCCTACGGGCGGTGATGATGAAATGATGGTCGAGGAAAGTCATTAGGCAGACACTCAGATACTGCAATCTGGTGGCCTAAGTGATAACTATCGAACAATTGGGATTCAATACCTCTTTCTAAATGTATGCTGAAAATAACGCATGAGGATATTTTGTGTATTCCTGTACGGAATACAATTTCCGAGCGCGTTTAACTACAGCAAGACTCCACCCCTTCCTTAATTTCTTCTTTTTCTTTCTTTCATCATTTTGTCATTCCATGATATCGTTTTTAAAGTTGACTGTACTGCATTACAATGTTTCTATAAATGCCATACACATAAAACCAGCAAGTGGCATACATTTCAATTGTTCTATATTTCCATATCAAGCGTCTGAAAGGAAAGCGGCACAAAGGAGTTCAATATATTTTGCTCGACTGCATAACAAAAAATTCAAAGGCCCAAACATTCACCTTAACAGTTATACTGCACTTAATTCTAACATAAATGTAACACTGTATAAAATATTTTAAAAACTGTTAAATATAAAGCCTTAAACCAGGATAGACCCTAGTTCCTTTTTATATTTTCCACTACATAACTTTCCTATATAAATAAAGAAGTCTCCTAATAAAAATGTTTGTTGCTATTTGTACACCATTCTTAAAAGATACTGAACCTACAAGAAAATTGCATCACTGCACTCTGCAGAAATCTGAATTACTTAAATATTTTAGAAGCCCTATTTTGCTGATGTGGTTCTCAAATAAGCAACCAGTGTCCCAGATAAGGATGGGGGTTGGCCAGTTGGTCAACCATGGATTATTCCATTGCTGGGCATGAATAGCGCTTGGTTTGGTACCACAAAACTGATTGTTGTATATGAATAATAATATAATATTGGTATATCTGAGTAAACCCTGTATGTGAACACTGTTTTGTAACTCGGACTTTCACCGATGCTATTCCCGCCTGATAATTGGGTTGTTTTTAAAGGAAATGGTGACACTGTGACACTTTGACACTGTCACCCCACAATCATTTCAAAATAAGCATCAGCTAAGGTCCGGGAGTGAGACAAGTATCAGTACAGAGTACAAAAGTTCACATATTGTACCCGGGATACGCCCTTGCTGACCAATATATATACACCAGTAAGAGCATTACCCAATACTCTTTTTAGATCTGTTACGAGTCAGTCTTCACGACGGCACTTCAGTTCAGAGTCGGCCACTGCGATAGCCTTACGCAGCCAACTAGTGTAATTTACTATTTACTAGTAATAAAACCTTGTACGAGTCAACTCTCTGCAGTACTTATTCAATCGGCAACGAATAACCAACCAACCAACCAACCAATCAAAATCCGCTCGACCAACGTTATTCGAACCCACTCTGTACTTACACGGTTTTTCCCGTGTCTGGTACACAACACTGGTGTCAGGTGTGTGGGGTTGTCGCCAATTTGCACGTAACTGGAACCAGGTACATTACGTCAGTAGAGCGTGCGGTTGAGAAGAAATTGCAGAGAGACGAGTCAAGGGACATTAGGACGGTCTCTTTACGAGAAACAGTAGGAAGAAGATATACCAGCCCGGATATCGTCTTCGAGGAGGAGGAGGACCACTACAATTAGCGGTCTACAAAGAGTAACTTCCAGGAGCCCAGCGGCAGGAAGCAGTAGGAAGAAGGTATACCAGCCCGGATATCGTCTTCGAGGAGGAGGACCACTACAATTAGCGGTCTACAGAGAGTAACTTCCAGGAGCCCAGCGGCAGGAAGCAGTAGGAAGAAGGTATACCAGCCCGGATATCGTCTTCGAGGAGGACCACGGCAGTAAGCGGTCTACGGAAGAGCAACTTCCACGAACCCAGTGGCAGGAACAGCATCTGGAGCAGTGAAGGACGTCGAGCAGGAGGGCTTGACCAGAAAGAAGAAAAACTATTGAAGGGTGAGTTTTTGCTCAGATTTCCATGACTACCCGATACCCCAATTCGGAGATACAGGTGGCGGAAGCAGATAGAGCAAGCACCATGTCTGTAGAATATATTACTGTTACAGAAGCAATGAAGTTGATTTCACCATTTAGTGGGAATAAACGGGAAGTGCTGACATTTGTGTCAAATGCCGACACAGCTTTCAGGTGTATAAATCCTAATCATGAGGATAGATTGTATCAGTTTGTACTGACAAGGATTAGCGGGGAACCCAGGACCGCGATTGCTCACAGAAATTTAGAAAACTGGGTGGAACTAAAAGAATTTCTGAGGAATACTTACGTAGAGAAGAGAACATTAGATTTCCATGCAAATCAGCTGTTTAGGGCAAAACAGAATAAAACAGAAAATGTGTCGGAGTGGATTCAGAGAATCCAGACACTAGGATCAAAGTTTAGAGAATCTGCATTGTTGAATTGTGATGGAGAAGAAAGGGCAGGAATATTAAGCCTATCAGATAGATTAAGAAACATTTGTTTTATTCAGGGGTTGTACTTGGAAAGGATACAAACAATAGTCCGCAGTCGCAACAATGAAAGTTTTGATAAAATTGCAGAAACAGCCCTTGAGGAGGAAAGTGCGATTGTCTCTAAGCACGAGAGGTACAGAGGGGATATAGTACCTCCACCAAAATGTGGGAACTGTGGGAAACCAGGACATTCCAGTAACAGATGTTTTGTAAAAAAAGATATTCGTGTTAACCAAGTTAAGGTAGAAAGAAGTAAGGACGTAGTTTGTTTCAAGTGCAATGTCAGAGGACACTATGCAAAGGATTGCCGAAGGGCATCAGGAAAATTTAATAGAAAAAACAACTACCAGGAGAAATCGGGAAACGGGAGCCGACTATCGGAGGACAGCCGTCCGACAGCCAGTTTCGTTCAATAGGCTGTATAAATTCAAATACTTGTGATTTTGTAAAAATTGAGTTGAACATAAGCAGGGATAAGGAACTGTATTTTTTATTGAACACCGGAGCAGACGTCTCTATATTAAAAGGCAAAACGTTATTTGGTAGTACAGAGTTCGAACCTCGAGAGAAGGTTAAACTAAAAGGTGTAAATGGGGCCATAGTTGAAACACATGGGTCAGTGAACGCGGACATTATAGAAGAAGGGACTAGAATTCCGTTCACATTTCAGGTAGTAAGCGACCAAATAGACATTGACGGAGATGGAATTTTGGGTTCTCCGAAGGATGCAGGCGAAGATATGCTACGAGAGCAAAATTTTAGAACTCAAAGGGAAGAATTTTAACATTTGTAAGACACTACTAGGAAAAAACCAGTCAGGAAAGCGAGGGACTGAAGAAGAGCAAGTAGAACAAAATATGCTAACGTTAACGTTACCTAGGAGGTCAGAAACAGTCGTTCGAGTCCCGGTGGAGTTTGAAAAGGATCAAACAGAAGGGTTAATAGAAAAATGCCAATTGCAAGAAGGAGTAGTTGTAGCAAATTCTTTAACTACTGTTAGAGGAGGTTATGCAATAACCAGCATATTAAATACGAACGAGAAAGAGATTACTATACCCGAGCCTAAAATTAAGTTGGAAAAGATTGAGGAATTGCCCATGGAAACGACAGGAATACATAACAGAAAGCCATATCGTGGTAGAGATGTTTAAGGTAAGCTGAGGCTAGAACATTTAAATGATGAAGAGAGGAAAATTTTAGAAAATACTTGCCTAGATTACCAAGATATTTTCTATTTACCAGGTGACAAATTTAGTTCTACGAATGCGATGAAGCATTCGATAACCTTGTTACCAGGAACAACACCGATAAACACTAGACCATATAGGTTGCCTGAAGCTCAGAAAGCAGAGATAGAAAAACAAATAGGCAAACTTTTAGAAGAAGGTATAATAGAGGAAAGTAGTTCACCATGGAACAGTCCACTTTTGGTAGTGCCAAAGAAAGCTGACGCAAGTGGAGAGAAAAAATGGCGAATAGTTGTAGATTTTAGGAAATTAAATGAAAAAACAATTGGAAACGCCTACCCTCTCCCTGATATAACAGAAATTTTAGATCAACTGGGGCAATCAAAATATTTTTCTCTTATAGATATGGTGATGGGATACCATCAGATAGAATTGAAACCAGAGGATAAAGAGAAAACGGCTTTTAGCACTAAACAAGGTCATTGGGCCTACAGGAAAATGCCATTCGGATTAAAGACAGCACCAGCAACATTTCAATGTTTGATGAATTCTATTTTGAGTGGTTTAACCGGTTCAAGATGTTTCGTATTCTTAGACGATGTAGTTATATATGCAAAGTCTTTGGAAGAACATGATGTGAAACTTAGGGAGGTATTTGCTAGGTTTAGAAAAGCAAATCTAAAACTCCAGCCCGACAAATGTGAATTTCTACGGAAAGAAGTAAACTATTTGGGACATTTGATCACTGAGGAAGGTGTTAGACCAGATCCCAGTAAGGTGGAAGCCATTGAGAGATTTACAAGTCCAGAAAATGAGAAACAATTGAAAAGTTTTCTAGGTATGGCAAGCTATTATAGAAAATTTATTCCAAGATTTAGCAAAATAGCAGCACCATTGCATGCCTTGCTTAAGAAAGATGTTAAATTTGAATGGATGATTGAACAAGAAAACGCTTTTCAAAATTTAAAGGCAAAATTAACAGCACAACCTATTTTGCAGTACCCAGATTTCACAAAAGAATTTATTCTAACGACAGATGCATGCAATCAGGGAATAGGAGCAGTACTATCACAGGGCGAGATAGGTAAAGATTTGCCAATAGCATAAGCGAGTCGTAATTTGAATAAGGCAGAACAGAACTACACTACAAGTGAGAAGGAATTATTAGCAATAGTATGGGGAATAAAGCATTTTAGACCGTATCTTTACGGGAGAAAATTCAAAATTACAAGTGACCATAAGCCATTAATGTGGATCGTAAATGTGAAAGATCCAGGTTACTTAGGTGGCGAATAAAACTAGAAGAGTATGACTATGAAATAGTATACAAAAAAGGGGCTCTTAACACTAATGCAGATGCATTAAGTAGAATTAATACCATAGTCAGTAACAAGGAAACTTCTGTTGAGGAGATAGGAGAGGAAGGCAGGAAACAAATCCTTTATGAATATCACGATGCACCTGTAGGAGGACATCGAGGAATGAACAAAACTTATCAGGCTATAAAGTCAAAATTCGTGTGGCCAAACATGAAAAGGGAGATAGAGGACTATGTAAAAAGGTGTAGAAGTTGCCAGAAAAATAAAGTTCTAAGTCCAAGAAAGAGAGCGCCAATGGAGATTACAACCACGGCAGAACATCCGTTTGAAAAATGTAGTTTGGACATTGTAGGACCTTTACCAGAAACTGGGAAGGGAAATAAATATATACTTACATTTCAGGATGATCTTAGCAAATTCATGTCGGCAGTACCAATTCCCCAACAAGACGCGGATACCGTAGCGAGGGAATTTGTGTTAAATATTGTTTTGAAAATGGGAACCCCAAAACAGATCTTGACGGATCAGGGAAGTAACTTTTTGAGTGACTTATTCAAAAGTATATGCAAATTATTACAGATTAAGAAGTTACAGACGACAGCATTTAGGCCAGAATCAAATGGAGGACTAGAAAGAAGTCACAGAGTTTTAGCTGAGTACTTACGTCACTACGTAGACGAAGACCAAAGTAATTGGGATGAGTGGGTACCTTATGCCATGTATCTTTATAATACCACGGTACATGCTGCTACAGGATACACACCATTCGAGCTAGTGTACGGTTTTCAGTCGACATTACATGAAACACCGAGTATGCAATACAATTACGATGATTACGTCATGGAACTACGAAGCAGGTTACAAACAGCACACGACGTAGCGAAACAAAAATTGATAAAAGCTAAGGAAAAGAGTAAGGAATATTTCGACAAAAATTCAGAAGAATTTCAGTTAAACATAGGGGATAAAGTTTTACTTTACGATGAGACTGTACGAAGGGGCAGGTCACGTAAACTCAGTAATCAGTGGATAGGACCCTACGAGGTCGTTGACATAGATAAAGTTAATGTCACTATAAAGAGAGGACGAAGGATACAGAAGGTACACATAAACAGAGTAAAACCATTCTATTAGCTCAAAAGAAGTAAATCAGAAACACAACAAAGTGAAATGGTGTTTAACTCTCTTTTCAGAAAAGATGATCAAATTTGCGGTAATACTGCTATGGCTAACACTAATTGAGGATTCAGCAACGACCATGGGAGAAATAGGATACACAGTGGAAAAATATGACGAAACTCCAGGAATATACTATGAAATAAAGGTCAGATAAATTTATACAACACGGAATGGAGAACTGTGGTATATGTGGATTTAAATAAAATAAATAATCAGTCTAATGGAATAGACCAATACATAACACATGTAAACATATTATGTCAGAAGATAGAGATCCAAAATTGGACAGACTGCTATCATTTTCGGGAAATTGCTAAAGATAAATTATTGCAGGTTAGGAAAAGCGAAGATCTGTTATTGGAAATTACTGAACACAAGACAGAAAAATCGCGAAAGAGAAGGGGTATATTCAATTTCATTGGAGAAGTTAGCAAAATTTTATTCGGTACTATGGACAATGACGATGCTCAATATTATAATGAACAAATAAAACATTTTGAAGAAAATTCCGATGATATGACCAAACTATTAAAACAGCAACTATATGTGGTGAAGTCATCACTAGGAGCTATCAATAACACCCTTACAGATATGGAGTATAACGAAGAAAAGGTCAAAAGGGGGTTAACCGAAATAAAGAACTATATAAAATCAGTGACTACCGAAAATCGAGAAAAGATAAGTACTATAGCAGCAAAGGTCACAGTAGAGGGTCACATTGCTAGAGTTAATGAAGCAAGTAATGAATTACTACGACACTTGGATATCTTGCTCCAAAGTGTAACAAATGCGCGAAAAGGGATTTTACAACCGCAAGTTGTATCTCCAAAGATGATAATGAATGCTTGGTTTCAGAGCATGCCATCCTTTCCTAAGATACCACTGCACCCTTTCCGCTGAGCAAGAACTCGATTAATTTAATTTATAAAGTTTGTGACATTCATGTATATATAAATGAAGGTAAATTAGGTTATGTAATCACCTTACCTTTAATTAATAGGGGTACATTCAAGGTCTTTAGAATGATACCTATACCGATACCTTTAGGTAAAAACAAATTTGCGTATATTGATACAGATGAATCAAATTTATGTTTAGACCAAACAAGACAATATTATTTTGGAATTAATGATAAGGAATTTAATGAATGTAAGAATGTGGATTCAAATACAAGGATTTGTAAACAGAAACACCCATTACTATCAAGCCATTTACAGGAATCATGTGCAGTCAAACTACTGCAACGTAGAAGAGAAATTCCAAATAGTTGTGATACCAGATTGGTACAGGTAAAGAATACTATATGGACACAGCTTGATAATAATGAATGGATATATTTTGCACCTACTACTGAGAGTGTAACAGTATTATGCCAGGGTAAGGAACCCACAGACGTTATACTCACAGGGGTGGGAAAATTAGGTATAAATTCAGGATGCAAAGGATACAGTATGTATGCACTTTTGCAAACAAGTTCTAAAGTGAAGGTAAATATTGTAAAGCAAGAAGATATGCTTTCTCAAGTACCAATAGATTTTGATTGTTTTGAAGAACTAGGAATTGAATTTAATACAAGTAATTCACCAATAAATATTGAATTTAAACATGTAGCATCGCACTTAGACGATCTAAAACATGCAAGCTTTAAAATATCAGAATTAGAAAAGGAAATTAAGGAACAAGAGTGGAAAAATCATCATTTAATCACACACACTACATATTCTGTAACAGTGTATATTTTGTTGAGTGCAATTGCTATGTATGTAACATATAGGATATATAAATGTGTAAAATTTAGATGTACACGAGTACAAGGCCTTAAGGCATTGACAGCACCTTCAAGAGAAATCCAAACGTCTGCAGAATCCAGTGGTAGCGGTAATACGGTAAACATAAATATAAAGACTAGCAATGAAAGTTTGTCCTTAAGACAGGAAGAAATTCCGCTACGTGATTCACAGCAATCACTGCATGAAGAAACTACACCTCGAAGGTCTCTCAGACCTCGAGCAACAAAGTCATGTTTTTAGGCCCAATTAAGGTGTAAATTGGACCTTAGTTTGAAGGGGGAGGTGTTGTATATGAATAATAATATAATATTGGTATATCTGAGTAAACCCTGTATGTGAACACTGTTTTGTAACTCGGACTTTCACCGATGCTATTCCCGCCTGATAATTGGGTTGTTTTTAAAGGAAATAGTGACACTGTGACACTTTGACACTGTCACCCCACAATCATTTCAAAATAAGCATCAGCTAAGGTCCGGGAGTGAGACAAGTATCAGTACAGAGTACAAAAGTTCACATATTGTACCCGGGATACGCCCTTGCTGACCAATATATATACACCAGTAAGAGCATTACCCAATACTCTTTTTAGATCTGTTACGAGTCAGTCTTCACGACGGCACTTCAGTTCAGAGTCGGCCACTGCGATAGCCTTACGCAGCCAACTAGTGTAATTTACTATTTACTAGTAATAAAACCTTGTACGAGTCAACTCTCTGCAGTACTTATTCAATCGGCAACGAATAACCAACCAACCAACCAACCAATCAAAATCCGCTCGACCAACGTTATTCGAACCCACTCTGTACGGTTTTTCCCGTGTCTGGTACACAACATGATCTCCATATCTGAACCCATAACATAGCAGATCAACCGATCAACAGGATGTTTCAAAACTCCTTTTTAAATGAACACTCCAAACATTCCAGTTTGTTTTGGTCCATTGAATGTTAAAAAATCAATAAGGAAAAATTACGCAGTCACAAAAACCACATGATTTTAATATTTTGACACCCGGCAAACTATTCACATCGCAAGAATTTCTTAACGGAACCAATTTACAAATTCAGTACACATTACGCAGTTTTTAAATGCTTTAAAATCTGTCTCAGCCTGAATTCTGATGTAACTGGAGCCCTCTCCAGTGTCCTGAGCATTAGCAGCAATAATCTGAGGTAGACTGTCACATGTTCTGCAGATTTATCCATCTGTATATGACACTGTTGGCTAAGCAGCCATGGTTCTGTGGTAAAACAAAATGTTCTTGCTTCCCTACCTTTCGGTAGGACTGGTGTTTGTTCCTTGTTCTTACAGCGACCAGCAGATGGTGACACTGTACCTGGAGCCTCTACGGCAGTTGCATCACCACATGCAGGACACCAGTAGCTATCAGCTGTTTTCATACCTTTGGTCACACTCCGAAGACCACTGTTTCTCTGGAACCAACATTTTACTCTGTAATTGTACAAGTATTAGACAAAATAATTTCTAGCAAACTACAAAATTTTCAACTGAATGTAAACAATTTAATTAATATAAAAATAATAAACATCTCATGGCAAATTCCCATATGGAAGTCAGGTCTTTATAAAATGGTCTTCCCCAAAATCACACCATAATGCTAAATTGTCTAAAAACAATAATAGTAGTAAGAAGAATTCAGTTCGTTCACTGATGTCCTTCAGAACAGCTGAGAAGCCAAATGAATGCCCCATTAAGTATATCAACGCAGAAACACTTTTGGCTGCGGGAGTGATCTTCAAATTATGAATTGCAGTACAAGCAGAGAAGTCTGATTGATCCCACTGGGTATAAGCATTAGGACAATCCAAAGTGGATCAGCAACTTTTAACACAGTTAACAACAAAAATGGCATAAACTTGAGTCTAAAAAGCAGTGTTGAGGATTTAATCCAAGTAAAATATCTTCATACTTATAGTTACAACACCATGAAAACCCCACAAACCATAAAGCAGCACCAAAGTATTCAGAACTAACCTACGAGATGGCTCAGAGACCCCGAAGGTTCATCACCAAATTAACAGAAGCCTCCACCAGACCCTGTCTTGGGCCAACAAAATCCAGGATCCTTCAACTCTCATCTCCCATAGATCCCACCCCGAGTTTATCCTTCCATCTACATCTAGATCTTCCTGGCAGTCTCTACCCCTCAGGCTTCCGAACCAATACCTGGTGGACACCTCTTGCCCCATCAATGCGTGTCACATGCCCCGCCTATCTCATTCTTCTTGTCTTAATCACCCTGACAATACTGGGAGAAGAGTACAAATTTTTAAGCTCATCATTATGCAGCTTTCTCCACACCCCATCCTCTTCTGTCCTAGGCCCAAATAACCTCCTCAGCACCATATTCTCAAACACCTGCAATCTATGATCCTCCCCGAGAGTGAGAGATCATGATTGGAACCCATGCAAAAAAACAGGCAGAATTACTGTTTTGTACATTTTAATATTTTGAACTGAAAAGTAGCAAGCATTTCCAGAATTTAGTCTTCTCCTAATATCCTCGGGAATATCATTATGATTTTTTACTCTTGTTCCCAAATATCTGAACTCTTGTCACACTTTCAAAGGACTTATTAGCCACCCTAATATGATTTTGATCACCGGTCTGCTGACGAGATACTAACATGTAGTTAGTATGTAAATACACTGAAATAAACTGAACTTAAGAGAACAAAGCAGAAACAAACAGAACTAAACCAAATTAAAGAGACAGAACCCAAATCTGCCTATCCTAACATAACCTAATTTTTGCCACACAATATAAAGCTACAAATCTGACGCCAAGTGACACGACACGTCATCTCCAACACAAGATTTCATATAAGGCGAATGCCATCACTGAACCCTTTGTGGTTGGATATGTATGTTCCCTCTTGCCTCGAGAGTGGATAAGCCAATTCACACCAAACTTCGTGTGCTTTTGCCTTAGACACAGAAAGGAATTTTAGTTTATAACTCACTTCTATTAATTTACGTCCCACAGTAGGAATTAATTTATATTTCAAGGGGCTTGCATACTTACTCTGTAGCTCTATAGTCCTTGACATCCTCAGATACGAAGGTCTCTTGCGTAAGAGAATAAATATGTAACTGATCAGCTTCAGCAGAACAACAAAATGGAAGATTTCTGTCTTCTGGGTTATTGCGCTGTGTAGTCTGGTCGATGTTAACCAACGTTTCAGAGGTCATACTGCCTCCGTCATCAGGGCAATGAATATTCATTCTGAAACGTTGGTTAACATCGACCAGACTACACAGCGCAATAACCCAGAAGACAGAAATCTTCATACTCACCACTGTGAGAACCTCAAGTCTTACAACAAAATGGAAGTTCAAATTGCTTGTTGGCATATTATCCAAAATAGGCAATGATTCAGAGCATGTGAACGATACTGGGACCACAGACAACGGAAAACTGATCTGAATAAATAATAATGGGAGTAAAATAACAAACACGTTTCACAATGGTAAAAATAAAGCTCTTTACAAACTGGAATCAAACTCGTTTTTATAATGCAGACTATACCTCGTATGATAGGTCCGTCACCCAGCATGGCCCATCCTCAGGTTGCGGATGGAGGAACAGCCTCCAGTTCTGGAGGTTAGCTGTGAATATATTGAATTGGTAGTTGCAGACAGCCGACAAAGGGTGGTACTCCAGATTGGGAGCTGGGCGTGAGGCCAACAACATTTCACCATCCTGTCACATAAAAATTGTGCTTGTAGATTTCAGTGCAAAAATTGAGAGAGAGGATATTATCAAACCAACAATAGGCAACAAGAGCCCATATGAAATTAGTAATGACAATGGTGTTAGAGCAGCAAACTTTGCTAAATCAAAACATCTAATTGTAAACAGTCAAAAATGTTCACATCATGATATTCATAAATATACTTGGACATCTCTATATGGTAGTACACACAATCAGATAGAATGTGCTTTAGCAGACAAATATAATTTATATGAGGTAATTCAGAGGACAGATTGTGACACTGACCATTATCCGGTAGTGGCAAAAGTATGGGAGAGGCTTTCAGAAGATAGACAAACTAACCAAAATTTCAACACAGAAGGATTTGATTTAAAAAAAATTAAATTAGGGAGAGGTAAAGAAGCAAAGTGAAGTTGGAATTTAGAACAGGTTTCAAATATTTCTTCTTCTTCTTTAGCACTACGGCCCTTTCAGTGTAGCCTTGTCTTCTCTTCCGATCGATGCCCAGGCTTCCCTATTCTGTGCTTTTCTTCTCCAGCCTCTTACACCCATCTGTTTAAGATCAGACACCACGTCTTCGATCCACCGGAGTTTCGGTCTTCCTTTCTTTAATTTGCCAGGAGGTTTACTATTGATGATCATCTTACATCCTGTATCATCACTCACTCGGAGTATATTCTATCCTTCTTGCCTTTATTACAGCTACAATATCTGAGCTTTGAACAGCTTCTCCAGCTCGATATTCATTGTAATTCTCCATAGGCCATTGTCACATATTGGAACAAAAATCTGCCTTAAAATTTTACTTTCCCAGAACATAAGCATTCTTTCAGCTAGAGATGTTAAAGTCCAGCATTCAGATCCGTATAATACTATAGGTCGTATTATAGTAGTGTACAACTGCACTTTAAGGTTTTCGTGGATATACCTTTTCCTGAGAACTTGGCCTAGAGCATAGGTTTCAAATATTAGAAACAGTTAAAATGATGAAAGTGTGAATATCAACAGGGAATGGGAAAATGTCAGAGACTGTATCAAAATTTCATCTAAAGAGAAACTAGGATCCTACAGGAGAAAGCAAAATAAACCATGGCTTGATGAAGAATGTTCAATATTAATAGATCAAAGGAGGCAAACAAAATTTCAATGGTTGCAGGACCCAAACTAATAAGGACAATCTTTGTAATGTGAGATGTGAAGCTAGAACAACTTTTAGGAATAAAAAAGGGAATATCTCAAAGGCAAAGTTATCGAGCTTGAGACAAATAGAAAGGACAAAAATATCAGAGATCTGTACAGAGGCATAAATGATTTTCAGAAAGGATATCAACCCCAGACTAATTTGGTAAAGGATAATGGCAATTCACTTGCAAATCCAATCAAACACAATAAATACACACAGTCACTTAATAGTAATCTGTATCACAGTTGCCACACTCTATTACAATGAAAATCATCCATACTAAATACAATCTATATTTTATTACGACATAACTATCTTCCAACACCACGCTACCAAGTCACGAGTATTAACGGATGTAACTTTGCAGCTATGAGGAACAAAGAGCATCGTGCCAACCTAAGAGAACCAAATGTACATATTTAAAATATCTGCCATAAATTAGTTTACTTTCTGTACTCAGTCAATTACTTCTTATTTTTTCAGAAAAGTACATTGTAAACGAATCGTGAAATAATTCTTAAAAACGATCATCACTCTACTAATTTCATGCATTGTATGCCTTCACAAACGAGTGAGGCTCAGCTAACAAAAGTGGTGCACCAAACTGGAAGTTGGTGAACCTGGCTGTATAACACAAACTTAATTTGGTGATATGCCGCAAGTGTTCGTGTACTTTTTCAGACAGTCCTACCCCATGGACTCATTTTGCCATCTAAAGACACAAAGATTACAATATGAAACACTACAATCTTAACTGTTGCTTAGTATAGGCCAATATTAAAAAATATTTTAGGGAAGTAAAACGTGGATTGGACTGATCTGGTGCAGGGTAGGGACTGGCTGTGAGCTACAGCAAACTAGACAATCATTTTCATAAAGAGAAGACAATACCTTCACTAGCCGAGCCTATTAGCAGCTTCTCAATGGCTGTGCCCTATGCAGTATTTTACTTGTCAAATATACAAAAGTACTTTTTTACGATTTTCTTGCGAATAAAAAGCAATTGCACTCATATTTTCTTGGTGGTTGTTGCCAATTTGAACCTCATACAAATGATATCCAACCTTGTATAGTCTTCCTCACCTTTAATATTACAGGAATAGGTTAGTAAATGTCAACGATGGATGTGCTAAATCAGGGTTGAATGTGGTTTTGATGAGAAGTAGAGGTATCATCATGACTGGTCCCTTTTCTATTATAAACAGAATGCCTCTTAAAACTGGATACACTATCACAACTTGAATTCATACATTCCACCATACAACACATTCACTCATAATTTATCAAATACAAATAAATGTTCATACAGCTTAATGTACTGCAACCTCAAACACATCAAATTAACCTGACCCAATTTTTAAACTGCTTGCCTCAGTTTATTTATGAACTATTCATACAATTTAATTTCTCAAAGTTGGTTCTAAAATTATTTTATAGTCATAAATATGATTGATTTATGAAGAGACATCTGCTCTGTTTAATAACTGGTATCCAAACATGTGTAAGTTTAAAAATCTTTGAAGACCACAAATTCTAAAACACCCTTCTCAGTTTCTAATTTGATTTAAAATTCCTCACAACTCACTGGAAGATTTCAGTCAGTCCCTTCTACTTATGGGGCTTCACCCCTCAGCGAACATCTCTGATAGGCTGGCTTCTCACAATGTATACTTTTGACTGTTGAAATCAAGGAAAGCCTTGCACTTTTGCCTTTATCCATTTTCCTTTAAGTATAGTTTAGCCAGTCTGTCACAGTTGAATCAAATGGCAGGTCCAACTTGCATGCAATGAGTTCGTAACTGTGTCCTTGACTGCTAGCTCTGTGCAATGTATACACTTTATAATCCTATATAAAAATATCCAATAATATCGCAGAAAAATGAGTAACAAACAGAAAGAAACATGATCCTGGAAGAACTCATACTCTTCCATTCAATACATACATCAATGCACAATTTATAATGTAATAAGTATGCAATAAAGGAAAGGGTGTTATGTTCATGGGTTGTTACCATAAGACATATGTTACAGTGATGACCAAAGAATCACCAGAATTACTGAAGATGCCTGTAATTGAAACTTGTAGTATATTGATACATGCCACTTGAAAAATACGGCTTCAAACTCGTTTCTTCAGAATGATAAAAAATCAACAAATATTATACTCCTTCAAAGGTAGGAAATTGTGTGGAGTTGCAACTTGCCACATTGTCACAAGTGCCACATATCTGACATTCATACAATCCTTACAATAACTAAATTCTGTCAAATCTGTAAAGGTTACACATCACTTTTATATGCATTCCTTGCACAGTGTATAAAATGCTGAGTTTGTGACCATCCATCTGTTCATGTTTGTTCTCGAAAAGCTGGCTATACTTTGCAAAATTTCAATGATTTCATATTTGATGTTTTCCTAAAACTTCTGAGCGATTTTAATTTTCGTCAGAATTAGTACCCCAATGTGCTAGAAGCTGACGTCAAACTAAATATTTTTTTGAATGAATCACCATATAATTCTCTGTACATAACCAGCATTATCATATTCATAATTGTCTCAAAAACAGTTGGTTATAAAAGTAACTGTTGTGAACTTAAAATACAGTCTATTTGGCTGTCTAAATTACTTCCAAGTACATGGCTTAGGAGACCTTAAGGTACATCACCAAATTAACTAATTTCTCCTACAACTTTTATATTAATTACTTTTGAATATGTTGAATGCCAACATAAATTATGTTTATAAAATGGTTACAACAAAATTGTCTGTTTACTGTTGACCCATTACAGTTTTATTTTCATCAAGTAGGGAAGTGCCAACTGGGGTGATGCAAAGTGGGGAATTAGTCCCTGACACATCTAATGTAGATATGAAAGCCCAGAAGTATGGCAAATGGTGTTCTCGTGAAGCTGCGAAAGGTCCAGCAAACCAGTAGTGGATTGAAACTGGTTTCAAAACATAGAAAAGCCTCAGGAGGAGGCTTTGTATAATGACCCATAAAGCAACCAGACACATCATAGGAGGAAAAAGAATAAGTTAGGATGGGGTGACAAAAATGCATAAAGAATACTGGTGGAGATATGTGATGGAAAACAATAACTTGTATGATGAAGAACTGGAAAGTAGGATGTTAAACTGGATCTCAGGTAAGCAGTAGTAAAAATTTGAGGTTGATTGAATTCGTTCAAAATCATGTCCAATGGTAGCCTTTGGAATTTGCAATATTGATTCCTTTGGTTCTGGTACCAAAGTGTCAGTTGCTAATATAGACATAAAACTAATTTCATCATAATACAAATGGTACGTTATAAAGCTCAAGGATTACTTTCTGCAGTAGTTCATGAGTTATTAATTGCCATGAATGTTACGTTATGTTCCCAGATGGACCACGGACTGGTGTAATTTGTATTGTGTACTTACCAGTCTGAACTCCAGAAATGTTGGGTACACATCCTCTACTCATGTCAAATGGTACAGCAGAGTCAGCTTGTGTGCTGCGATGTCTGATACTATGTAAGACCATTTCACATTCAACGGTCTCTGTGATGGCTGCTGGAACAGCCCCTCCAACTGCGGACACCACCAGCTTTATGTTCCCCACTGTGTGTGGCGCATCTGCACAAGCAACCCCACTTAATATATTTCAGGATCAGAGAAATAAACACATCATCCATTAATAAAAATTAGAGAATAAATTATTTATTTAGGGTTTATTAAATTATACTTCAAATAAGTCAGTTTACTCAGCATTGAATAACCAGATGAGTGGGAAAGGATGGCAGATAAGAAAGCATATACTGCCCATACTATAAAAATTATTTCCTGGCAACAGTACTTTGTAGCTCGCTGACTCACCTCCTGGGTCAATAAGTGTTTGGATTATGTAGTAAATGAATTTGTCTTCTTATACATGCAAGACAGTGGTGCAGACAATAAATTCAGTTTGATCCCAGCTATAGTAACAACCAAAGTGTTGTAAACACCTTACCATTACTTTTTTGGCATTAAAATATGTTTGATAAAGTATGAGACAATGGGAGGAAAATAAAGTGATGAAACTGTTTGGAAGGAATTTTTCATTAATTTGTCATGAAGGAAAGCATGATGATGAAATCAAGACTGGCCAAACACGCTTACGAAGAGGACCATCGGATAAGTTGGAACGTCAAGTTTCTTCAAATCGAAAGAAACAGTACTTATAGAAAGTACAAAGAATCAGCTCACATGGCGTGATTGGCGAACCCCATTAGTCAGTCCAGTTTGGAAATTTCGCCCATATGGATTCCGTTGATCAACAAGAAAGTCAGCAATAATATGGTTTAATAGATACCGATAACTGTGTGCAACACTTGTCCTAAGTTACCCAATAGACTCTTATCTCTCAAGGAGGACAATAGTGACAGGTTCTTTCCTGCTTATAGGATGCCTGCAGTAGGTTCATATCCTCCTGTACAGAGACTTTTATGGACCTATTTTAAGAACTCCAATATGAATTTATGTGACACAAAATATGTCATAAAAACACAAAACAAATACTGTACACCAATACCTATTTAGTATGATGTGCAAGTGCCTATACAGCAAGCTTTCCTCTAATACTGTGAAACACTCCGTGGAATGTCTCTAATTCTGATAAGCACTGATTTAAATTTTTGCATGAATAATGGATTAGATTTTCTAGCTTGAAAATTGTCATCTGTATGAACAGAGTGTATGCTTGCTTAATGTAGCAAGAGGAGTATCACAATTCCTTCCAAACTGTTATCATCAGTAGAAGACACTTGTAATTCTTTTAAACCAACAACACCACCTGAATAAGAAAAGTCAGAAATACGCCTGTGCTCATAGTCTGGATCACTGCCACTGATTTTACCGACTTTCATTCTCACGTGGGTAGGGAATAACACTGTGTGTAACTGCAAACCGTTTTGAACACAATGAATATGAACTATCGAACTATCTAACCGCTGCTTAGAAGAGAAGTGCATGATACTGGATTGCTACTCAGCATACAAACTCATTTCACAGTTTGTTAGCAAAATTGTCCTATGTTTATTCCATAAAACAAAGGGGCGCAACATCTTATTCAGTCTTTGTTTTCAGGTAACATAAGCTCCGTGGTAAAAAAAAATGTTGGAACTTACATAACCCTCTACGCTAATTCTTGGTTTTTCTTACTTGTCACTTGCACACACGGCTCATTGTCCATTCACTAGAACAACATGTTTCAGTCTGTGGGCACCATTACATTCAAATCCCTGCTTTTATGTCATTGCTACCAAATGTCATTTTTGAGTGGTTAGACTCCTGCTTCATATGTGGGAAGTCCTGGGTTGAAATCTCAGCCTGGAGACTGCCTATCCTGACTGAAGTGTTTGCAGTTTTTCTCAGTCCTTCAAGGTAAATGCTGAGATAGTAACTTAAATTATGCCATGACCGCTTCCTTCATTTCTCTCTCTTTGTCATCAGTCTTCCGGCTGCTTTGATGCAGTCCTCCATTTTTGTCTATCTTGTGCCAGCCTCTTCATTTCCACATATTTTTTACAGCCCACATCCTCAAAAATCTGCGTCACATATTCCAATCTTTGTCTCCCCCTACAATTCTTCCCTTCCATTACCAAATTAACCAATCCTGGGTGTCTCAAAATGTGTCCCACCATCCTATCTCTTCTTCTAGTAAGATTTTCCCATAACTTCTTCCTTCGCCTATCCTATTTAAAACCTGCTCATTTTGTACTTTATCAGTCCACTTAATTTTCAACACCCTTCTATAGCACCACATTTCAAAAGCTTCTATCCTTTTTTCTGGCTTTCCCACTGACCAAGTTTTGCTTCCTTATAGCACTGTGCTCCAAACATATAACTTCAGAAAAACCTATCTTAATTCCAGGTCAATGTTTCCTTCATTTACAATTCATTATTCATTATCATCCTCTCATTCAATGTTACATGGTATGAGCTACAGAAACTGCGTCACTGAATAAACTATAAATAAATATGTCATTGCACTGGTGATCGTACTGTCTCCTTCTAATGTCAAAAATTAATGATAGAATAATAAGTTTAAAACGTCTCCACTTACTTAGTACAGTGATGATGAATCCTGATCATGCAGGGAGCAAGGACCTCTGAAACACTGGTAATCTTCTACCAGACTATACTCCTGTAAAGCCCAGAAGACAGCAATCTTCAAGTCCATTGTGTTTTTGATCTGTAAACAAAAATGTTTAAATTAGTAAATGTTATATTTACGTATATGTATATGATGTGGAGTAGTCAAGTATTACCTTACCTGAGTTGTGGTAAGTCATTGTACAATGATGCATCTATCTTATTAGGAGTGAAGGCTGTTTACTGTGTTGTGTGTGCAGCATTTTTCCACACTGTTCAGAAATTTTTCTAATAAAACAGACAGATGCATCATACCTCACATCATTCTGGAACAAAGCACCACAACACAAACAACTCAGATAATGCAACACTCTTACTACTACACATCATATACACATATAAATGTAAAAATTTTCTGTTTACAGATCAAAAACACACTAGCAATGACCAATCTCGGCAAAAACATTTTTAATGAAACTTTTTAACCAGTTCGAAAAGTTTTAACATATACATTTTTCGTCATTTCTTAACATCGGGAGGAGAAAATACAATACAGTAAAGTCAAAAGCAAATGAACCTGATGATGTCGATCTCGTGTATAGAAAGTGAACAGTGTAAAGTTATCGAATAACAAAAACCAATACTCCACAAAACACACAGATTACTACACTACCACTGCTGTAATTTATATAAACATTTGCTTACTGTGATTAAGACAGTAGAATAAAAAATTATCCTTACAATAGACTCTTGAGTGTAATTACTTTAGCCTTGCCACCATTAACAATTCTTCTTGAGAAACAGTTGCTTCCCTCTTCTTCGCACTCAGCAAACGCCGCCATTCCATCTGATGGCGTTACCAACGTAAGACTATTACAGTTCTGGGGTGTAGCGTTACCACTGCAAGGCGTTACAAACCAGAAGACAGCCACATTCATACTCACCGCCGTGCAAACCAAAAATTCTACTAATAAAACTAATATATGTCACGTCTAGTTTTAAAGCTGAGTTGGACCACATTTCTCACACCGGACATTACTGAATAACTCTTGCGACAAATGTGCCAAGATAGTATCGAAGGTGGTAAGAGTGTGTACTGTGTATCTAACAAGGGAATGGTTAGGTTGGTCATGCCGAAACCTCACTTGAAATTTTGCTCGTCTACAGAGCCCATCTAGTAATGATTGTACACAAAATTTCAGCTGCTGATACGCTGTGCAAGGGTGCGAAAAAATTGCTCAAAATTCGAATATATATTTACAATTCGTGCATGCGTCTGACGGCAGTGCGCCCTAGTAGTGGCACGGTATTCACGGATACAATGCAACGAAGAGCGTGGGGCCAGGCGCTGAGAATTTAGTCTCCGAGAACAAGCCAAATGCGAAATAGATAATGTGCAAATAAACCTTTAATTCCATGTTCGTGGTGTTAAATGAATATGAGCGTCAAAAATGACGAGAAAATTTAAGTAGTTCTTAAAACGGTTTTTTATTTAAAAGTCTAACAAAGCAGCATATAAAAATGAAAATCATTATATATCTGCTTAATTAAAGAATATTCTTCAACTTCGGTACGTCAAAAGATTTAATTGTAAAAAGTACAAAATTTCCACACCGTGATATACATAAATACACTTGGACTTCTCCAGATGGGAGCACACACAATCAAATACATCATGTGTTAGTAGTTAATAGAAGGCAGACAAATGTAATTGATGTGTGGTCATTCAGAGGAGCAGATTGTGACACTGATCATTATCTGGTGGTAGCAAAAGTGAGAAAGCGGCTTTCAATAAGTAGGCGAACTAAGCAAAATTTCGACACAGAAAGATTTGATTTGAAAAAATTAAGTGAGGGAGAGGCAAAGGGACAATATCAAGTTGAAATTTCAAATAGGTTTCAAATTTTAGATACAGATGAAGATATCTTCTGGCCTGTCACTTCATCAATACTGTTTACTGCAACAAGTTTTCGCAAATATCGCTCTTTGTTTCAGGACAAGAACCGCTCACACAAAGAATGTGCACATGAAATATATGCTATTTCAACGCTTGTGAACCGAGAGGCAAAGGAATATGAACTAAATTCATTTGAAAAACTTATACGAACAAATTTAAAGTGTAATCGTAAGCAGAAGAATTTGTCGTGCCAATTTCGGAAGAAGAATGTCCTACTGAAAAGCTGCTGCGACAAGACAGAATGCCTCCACATTTTCACAAGGCACTGATAGACAACTCAAATTGCAAATCTCCAGAGAATTTTATTGGCTAGGGTGGGAACATGACTTGGCCACGTTGTGTGTATGATCTTCCTCCCCTTAGAGGATTCTCTTGGGGGTACAGCAGGATGCTGTGTATATGACAACAGTGGCTTCCACTTTGCCAGAACTTGGAAGAATTGGCTACAGTCACCCTCGAATTCCTTATTGTATTGACAGAAACTGAATATAATTAATTTAACTGCCAAGCCACTCACAGTGCCCTCATTAAACATGTGAAATGCAGGTCATGAAAAATTGATCAATTAAACCACTCAAATGCATTTACCTCTCATACCCATGCCATGGAGCTGTGTCATAAGGGATATGAAGCCATTGCCTTCAAGCATCAAGTTTGGTGACAGCCATTACATTTTCTTTCTGTTTTTGGGTGTAATGTGTATGATAAAAATGCATGTCATCATGCCAGACGCCAGCCAGCTGACTGCACCGCATTCAGTTCAATGCTTCGGCCTCCTGTCACGTATACCGACTAGTTTATGCATGTGTCCTTACAAACTCCATGAAGTTACTGCTTGTGGCTCCAAACCCTCACATTATTATAATTTGTTTTCTTGTTACTTTACATTAATCATATGTTAGGTCCAGTTACATAAAACCAAGAGCTCGTTATTATCAGATTGTTAACAGATAAGAAACTTACATAGCTGTAGCCTTTGCCGATGATCATCTCTGGTGCCATGTACTGTTTTGTGCCACACACTGAATATGCACGATCACCCTGAGGAAGGAAACAACACTTTGAGTAAGGGTGAGAAGAATTAGGTACACAAAACAACTAAAAAGTGTCTGATAACAGAAAGAAAAATTTATCGTGTCTAAAAGTGAAGACCACCATTGAAAATGTCCTGAGCGGCTTCCATTCACCTCCTACCATCATAATACAATTCTGTAAAATCCCTCCCAATGCTACGCTCTGTTTTCCTTAATGGTTTTTGAAACTGTCATTTTCCAAGAGATTTTCCTACCAATACTCTGCATCATTTCTTCTCTCTCTACACATCCCACCCATCATAAGTAATATCCTTTAACTGTGACGCTACTCAGCAGGCTGTATGTACCACAAATTTTTCTTCATGTAATATTTAAACTAAGGAGACAAGGGTCCACCAAGGACTGTAGTGCGAACTGAAGAGGAGGAAGGAGAAGAAGAAATTTGTATTATCCCTTTCAGTATCCAATATTACCCTTTTATTAAAACACTTGCACCTGACTTTCTTTCTTCTAAGCACAGAACACGTTTAAGTATCTTAGATCTTTAATTCTGGGTATACTAGACAAGATGTTAATGGCTTCCGAATAGAATAACAGCAACTACTTACAAAACTCCAGTAGATATGTAGGCATAATATTTATACACTTCAAGTTTACCTCCTCAAATTCACAGGCCTTGTGACATCTTTTAGTTACACTGTACACAAACACACACTGTGTCAAATTTAAGGCACCTGAAACCTGTCAACTCTTTACAGGGCTCATACTTGACTTCCCTGTCTGATGGACAGCGGTCCACATAGCGCTAACATTTACAGTCTGTGTGTCTTTGTACGCACACTGAACAAAAGATGAGGTGGATATAACATTTACCTTTTTATACCAGGCAAAATCTTTGCATAGGCCGTAATCTGCTACAGCAATGTGGCCTTGAGCGTCTACTAATATATTTCGCAGTTTCAGGTCTCGGTGTATGACTCTTAGCTGAAAGAAACAAATTAACAAATAAATCCTTGGACAGAGGGGATAAAATATGGTACATCTTGCATTCTTATTGTGGTCATGAGATGCAGTTTCAGTACTTTGATTTTCTGTTACATATCACCGGAACTAAGCTGTCACGTTTATTACTGTTATTGATACAATTAAATACCACTAATGCCAACCAATCTCAACTGTAGCTGTGGCTTCAACCATGATTATGAGTGAGGATCTAAAATGTTGCTTGTGTGCACAGAGCAGGGATGAAGGTGTATCAGGCACTAGGCAAACATTCAGCTTTACCACCGCCCACCCCTCCAATTTCATTTACTTTGAAAATTAATATTGTACACTAGTCTGAGTACAGATTCCACATTATCTTTCAGATTCTGTTGATATGATAAGAGTCAAGAATACAATACTGAATGTAATATATTGGCATAGTTCTGCACTTCACACAAAATATGTACAGAAAGAGACACATGTTAGAATTTAGAACTTACGAAGGAGACGAGTAGAAAGAGAACAAGAAAGTAACAAAAGTGAAACAGAACCTATTAGCGTATGGTTTGCCATTAATCCCACGTACAAATATAATAACTCATATGAGTCAAAGGGGGATGCTCTCCAGAATATTCAATTGTTTGCTCCATTTTGATGTTATTAATTTTTAGTTATCTGTTCTTGTTCAGATGATGAACCTGTTAAATCTTCCAAACTTTTATCCCTGCTTCAAAAGTAGTGTTTACAGACTCTGGGACTTCACAGGAAGGTGAAAATGGAAATGTCTGTATCCAGAGGGGCATTAGACTATTAAAACAATTATCTTGTTCAGTTTCTCACAACAGTTTTTGAAAGTACGGATTGTCTCATGGGAGCACACAACATCATATTATTATGCTAAAAGTTAGTATCGCACAAGTTCCATGGCAACCAATTATTGTACAGAAGAAATCTGTCATTGACAACATAAACATGACAATGCTAATCAAATATGCCCCTATTAAACCTGAAAGAATTATTCGCAAGAATTACGTGATCATCGCTACTATACTTTGTTAGTACTTGAGACTTTTCCCACAGAAATTATAAATGATTGGTATGTAGAGAATAAATGACGTATCGAATGAAATTAAAAAATTCTGTAGCCACGCAATCAATCAAGCAGGTTTTATAGTGCCTTGTTATACATTTTATTGCAGAGAACTGCAGTTGGATTGTTTGCCTACCTTATGCAGATACTCCACAGCTTCAATGATTTCTGCCTGGTATAATCTTGTTTCATTAACTGAAAATACTCCTCCCCACTCCCGCAACACATTGAACAGGTCGCCACCTGCATAATATTCTGCAACAAGAATAACGAAACTTAGTTACCATAAGGACACCTATGACAGTGCAAACTACTGTGTTGTATATTCATGTATAAAACAGTGTTACTGCCAAATGACGCTCTGCACAAGACTGAAAACAGAACGATAGTTTACAAACTGACAATGGAATATTCCACCAGTAACAGACAAAGTACTCTTCATGCACGCATTTCTTGACAAATGCATTTTAACACATTGCTAGGTTGAATCCTGCATTTTTGGTGGTTAAACGTTTTCTAAAGCCTGACTCCTCAGGGACTAATACATTCCTTGTCTGCATGTAAGGGCTTAATCTATTCTACATAACCTCTAATTTATTAAAGAAGGGGGTTAGAAGTAAGATAGGCACATGATTGGTAATTCATGATTTGATACTGTAAAGATTCCATGATGCAGACATACCTCCTGATACTTCGAAACACAGAAAGAAGGTAATGCCCCACGGAAATTATACTAAGCTTGTGATTACAGCTTTAATTAGTCCTGTAGCTCGCCTAAAGGGCCTATCAAAAGACTTTCTATGTTGTAATATGTGCCTATTTAAAATAATGAAACTACTGTGTTTGTGACATGTTCTGCTAACTTTTCTCTCTTACTCTACACTTCGCATCGCTGTATTGTTTACTTCACATTTCAAATAACGCAGAGTCAACAATAGTTTTTTATGTACTCACCTTGCACGAGGCAGAACTTCGTTTTTGTCTGGAAGGCATAATACAGACCCACCAGGAATGGAGCCTCCAGACCCTTCACAAGTAAACCACGTTCAGTGCGATACTGTTCGCAGCCATCTTTCAAAGACATAATTTCTTTAATATCCATCGCCTTCATGGCATAGTGTGTACCATCGTCCATCCCGCCGCTCTTGTGGACGAGGTAAACTTCTCCAAAACCTGAAAAAGCACACAGTCAAGTTTCCTGTTACTATATTCTCAACAAAGGCTCTGATATTTGTAAACACTCTCCCTTCATTAAACTACAATTTTGTAAAACTGTGTGTACAAAATCAAGCCTTCATGACTAAAAACAATATTTTTCAACGCGCGTACTGCACAGGCCCATTATTCAGGAAGCTATAAAGCCACTCACCACCAGTGTGATAGTTGCAAATGATCAGAGGCCGTAATTTTAAGCTGCTACTGTGAAAAGGCCTGTCGGGTAACAAAACAGTAGGAAATCCCACTTCCTCTGTGATATTTTCAATGGGAAATTATACATTATATATCATCATAATTATTTTAATTTTATGACAGATAGTCTTACAATGTTTTTGTGCTTAATCTTCTTTGGAGGGTCTCTGACCCAGGCACAAAAATTCTATGCAACGATCTGATTAAATTAGAACTGATAACACAAGTTAATTCTTGCAGTCCTTTAATGGATGCTGTTTAAATCACGTGTTCCCAACCACACTAAAGTCACTTCTACGCCCCTTCTTCTGGCTAAATTAAAAAATAATACACATGTAAACTGTGGGCATGTATGAAAAATTCAATTCTCACGTGCCATATTAGCCAACATACACAAATGATAATATCGCATGCATCACGTTAAAGAGCAAATGAGCATAAGAACAAGTCATTTGTATTTTATCTTTGATTACGCTTAGTCCAGCAAATTAGTTAAGTTGCAAATATTCCGTCCCAGTCAGAGGACACGCACAAAACGTCGGAACAATTTATTATTCTCACAATCAGGAAATGTTAGCCCCACGTCCAACCCACAAGTCGCAGAATCACCCCTTGTCGGCTGTACGCGAATTCTTGTTCGAAACACTCCGTATATGGCGGCCATAGTCGATCGTGATCCTGGTTTTGTGTGGACTACGGGGCAAAGTTCCCTCCCTCTCTGCAGCCATTCTTATTTCTGGGGTTCACCTAGCCTGGTATTCCCTGACCACCGAGGGTCAAGCAGGCCGAAGCGTGAAGATGACGCTTGGGCACAGGAACAATTATCGCAACAACGAATTATCTGAGGCAGAATCGGACTCAACGCCAGAAAATTCTCTAACTTAACGAAAGTAAAACCACGAAGTACTCAAGACAAAGCTGACAGGTTATCCAAGCGATATTCAGTTCGAATCTCGTACAACGACATAATCCGCACCTTGTAGAAGGCAAATTCCTTAGCAGTTCCTAAAATCCATTCACACATTCACCCTGTCCCATTCACAATTCATAACAAACTTAGCATCCGCCATTCGAAGCCGCCTGTGAGATTAAAGAAATTCTGTGGCACCATAATTTAAAAAAAATTAGATCCAATTTCTGTCCCCTCTTAAAACACGAACAAAATATCGGCTTCATCCAATCGCAGTAAACTAACATAAAAAATAAAAAGGCACAATTTAAACCAGCATTGAAAAGATACTTAATTACACACTCCTTTTATCCTGTCGATGAATTTCTAATGTTTACAAGTAAGTCATAATTTATCTATTGTATATAATGGGTGGATTTATTTGTAACTTATCTCTACTTTATCTGAACCCTTTGTTTGTTTTTGTGACATTTATATGACTTGTATTTGTATAACATGTATTGTATTATTATGACTTATTCTACATCCTATTGTCATCTGACTAACTTATGGATCCATGGAATGTAATAAAGATGTATGTATGTATGTATTGGCACCGGCTAACCCCAGCTTCCTGGTTCTTCTCAGTTACTTTAAAGCAAGCACAGAATGTACTCCCGCGATTTATCATTCATAACCATCCTGTCATATTTAAATAATGGATACGCAACATTATCAGTTGATAGAGTGTTGAAGCAACAAGAATAAACACTATATTCTCAGTCATGGTGAACGCCTTCTAACTGGTTTACCCATCAAACTACGTATACCTCATCCCTCCTAACCAATGTCCGCAAATACCTGGAAACAGTCAAGGAGGCCATGTTACCACAAAAACTTTTCTGATATTTGGGTAACCCTACAAATTGCACAGCACTTTACTTTTGAGACATCTGGTGGCATCCGTGTTAGTCGACAGTAATACAGAATGAAGCTATTTTTGTGTTTCCAAATAATAAAACTATTTACGTACGAGGATTTATCAATGGATTTAATGCTCGTGTGCTACTCGGAGCTACTGAAATAAACTGTGAATAAATAAAAATACATGATATACTATAACCACACAAAATCAGCAGATTAATTATATTAATTACAGGCCTCATCATTAAACGTGCGTCGTTTAATACGCCCGTAAAATTACCCCAGAAACCAACATCCTAACAGAGACTCGAACCGAGGACTGTGTATTCGTGTCTGTGACCTTAGACCCTGTAATTTCCTCTCCGAAACGAAATAATTTTGCCTTGGAGTCGTTCCCTTATCGCGGTTGCGTTCCCGTCAACAGTAACCATCCTTGTCTGGAGTCGAACTCAGTGTCGAGGCCTTCGTTTCCGAAATCTCCTCTTTGAAGCAAAAACTCTGATCCTGGCGCCCTTGTTCTACCTCGCTTGGTTTCGGTGCTAAAGGAAGCTCCCTTGCCGGAAATCGAACTCAGGACACTTTTCCCAGTCTTCTGAACTTCCTGTGTTCTCTCATGTGTCTTATGGAATAATCGCGCCATATTTCTTCTTCAGGAGCCACAAGCGAACGAGCAAAGAAATGTCAAACATCAATTTCGAGTTTACACATGACCAGTGGACACTGCGGTATTTACTAAGATGAAATATGACAATTTCTTACAAATTCATCTTCTGGGTCTCCGACAGTTTTCGGGCTTGTGACCTTAGTCAGTCAAATCATTTCCGAGGAAAAAGACAGAATTTGCCTTAGCGCCATTCGTCCCTAGTGGTCGCTATCCGAACAACAGAAAACATCTTCCCCGGGATTCGAACGAAGGAAACATTTTCTCTGACCCAGGGGCGATGGGCTCTACAGCACTCGGGCCCCTCAAAAATCATCTTTAAAATTAATCAAGTATACTGAAGCCGGGCGTTATTTTTAAATAAGGGCAATTGGAAATGCAGTTTTTTCTTCATGTCTCTTCCGAATATTTTTAAATTTATTCTCTCCTTATAGGGAAAGTACTTTCTATTATGACTGAATACAAACAAATTATAAGCTAGAGTAATTATCTTTGTTTTGTTTTTTTCAACTACCAACAATGTGCAGATATTGACCGACAATGGTCAGCTTTTACGTGAACACCTGCTTGCATAACAATGTAAGAAAGGCATTGGAATTTCTAACCGACACCTGCAACAATCTAGCCTGAGCATCCCGTAAGGCTCTTTTCTCGTTTATTATGCATGCAGTATAATTGCCTGAATGAACCGTATTGCACTTCATTCCTTTACCTAAGAAACTAATTGTTACGTTATCTGTTTACTCGACATTGTTGCGTTTCATTATTGCCATAAACAATCCGCTTTCGTCATTGCGGAAAGAGCTGAGCTGGAATCGCTTGTAGGAGAAGTGCGTCGTGGAGTAGACAATTTTGTGCTGTTAAAATCCTTTTAGAATATCACAGGTTCTTATCTTATATAAGAATTATTAAGAAATCTGTGATAATGCCCTCCACTCTCTCCATTTTAGTTTTGATTAAATTGATCATTGCGGGTGGACATCGTGGTCTCGTACAATTGAACAAAGTTTGAGGTAAGGGATTCCTATTTATTATTAAGTTACTATATAAAGTGTAGTAGTCACATTGTAGACCTTGCACAGAAAGGAAGACTTTCCATTTCCAGCTGTTGTAGACGGGGGCGACAGGATCTGCTCAAGATAAGTTTATTGAAAAGGATTCCAATTATATTCTAAATAGAGAAGGCCTACCGAGGTCAGGACGCCCGAACTTTGACGGGGCAAGGGGTCGCGTTCCTAGGGGTTTATCGTGTCCTCTAAATGGATCCCGAACCACGCCTTGGGACGACACGTAGAAAGCCGTCACTGACGTCACAGGGATGATATCGGGGATTTGCTTATAACCAGTGAATTTCGAAGACGCATTGGACGTTTCACGTTACTCGTCAGGGAGAAACTCTGGTGGTCTACTCTTTTATATATATTCAACATTGTGTTTCACACGGACTGTACTCATCTCAATTATCAAATAAATCATCAGCATTCGAACGTCTGCTCGTCCACAGTATTTACTAAGGATAAAATACGACAGCTTCTTAAAAATTCATCTTCTGGGTCTCAGACACTTTTCGGGCTTGTGACCTTAGTCAGTCATCATTTCCGAGGAGAAAGACAGAATTTGCCTTAGCGCCATTCGTCCCTAGTGGTCGCTATCCGAACAACAGAAAACATCTTCCCCGGGATTCGAACGAAGGAAACATTTTCTCTGACCCAGGGGTGATGGGCTCTACAGCACTCGGACCCCTTAAAAATCATCTTTAAAATTAATCAAGTATACTGAAGCAGGGCGTTATTTTTAAATAAGGGCAATTGGAAATGCAGTTTTATCTTCATGTCTCTTCCGAATATTTTTAAATTTATTCTCTTCTTATAGGAAAAGTACTTATTATTAATTATCGACTTCTTGCATTTATGATTCAATGTAACCTAATTATAAGTTGTATTAATTCTCTTTGTATTTTTTAGCTACCAACAATATGTAAATATGCAAATACACCGTGTGTTACGTGTGGATAAGAACGTACGAGAATGTTCGAATTGGGGGGGGGGGCCATAGAATAAGAAGCTGCAATAATTATTCACTATTTAAAATTGTATTTAAGCTTCTAATATAATAGAAAAATATATGCATTCAAATCCAGATATAAGATAATAATGCAAAATTATTACCACAAAACTTGGTGAGACAGATGAGGGGAGGGGGAGGGAAATAGGTGAGAACAGACAACAGTGGAGCCAATGTGGGATCTTTAGACAGAATACAAATTGAGGAATGAGGACAGGAAGAAGAAATAAGAAAACGAAACATAAGTAAAATATATAATAACAATAATCGAGACTTGCAATAACAGAGGAACCAGCTCTTGTAAGTGCCATCAGGACATCAACATCAAAAATCACATAAAACATGTGGCAGAGGTTTCCTATGGTCTTCGGGGAGTGGATTTCAAGACCACATCAGGCACAGGCCGTCCTCCTGTTCGTAAGGCGTAGCTAGAACTCAGCATCCCCTCTGATCATTTGGCCCAAGTTTCTACTGAGCTAACAAGCATTTATTTAGATTTAGATTTACCCAAAACCGCTCATCAGAACGTCCTTTTTACCCAATGTAATGTATATGACAAGTGAAGAGAGAATATCCTGTGGGGCTGGGGAGGCCGCGATGCAGTTTCCGAGCACCTGCATGTGTGAAGTGGGATTTTCCACTCACGCCTTCATAAAGAGCACCAAACGAAAATGTTTGCTGAACCCCGAATACGATGTGAGGTTTGCTCTGTCTCCAATTTCTCCCAATTTTGCAAAACTAGTAAATGAGATGGAGCAGTGGCTTTGTACTCATTAGCTGGGACCTGGGTGATGAAATATTCATGGTGAATAATTACCAAATTTTTTGTGGCTGCTAAAATGTTTAGAGATGTTTAAAATATGTTTTCTGTGCAGTTTGTGCTTTACCTACTTTGGGTCAAAAGGACGTTCTGATAATCGGTTTTGGGTAATGAAGGAAAGAGTTTGGGAAGCGGTGCCCTAACCACACGAGACAGAAAGACGACCTCCACCTGAACCAATTATGGAAGTCCCTTACAGACTGCCCGAAAGAACGAAGGAAGCCTCTGACACAGTGGCATTGCCGTCGTAGCCTGGTCCTAAACCAACACACATTTCATTCCCATGATAATGATTTGGCATCATTAAATTAAGTTTAAATCCGGTTTTCTGGGATCTCTATCTAGAAGATTTACAAACCGAAGGGTCGCTAGTCCCCAGACGAATTCCAAAACTGTAAAGAGAAACAAAGGAATAAGATAATGGAAAATAAGAGAACGCAAGTGGATGTTACAAAGCAAATAAAATCCACAAATGTACATATCTCAGTAACCACTTTGACTATTATAGAAATTACCTGCTTGCATGGAAACAAAAGGTCCTTTGTCATATTCACAAAATACCGCCATTGTGCCCTGTCATGAGTAACGTAATCTATTCCACAGCCTCAAGCCATATTTCTATAAAATATAATATCATCTTCCCAATTAAACGTCTGTTTCTGAAGTAAGAAGATGTTCTTCACCAGAGATTACATGGATAGAATTTGGTACGATTTTATCAAATTTTCTATGTCTACATGCCCTACCAATCTCATATTTGATTTAATCACCCTAATACTACTTGGTAAAAAGTACAACGTATTTCGGCAATTTGTTCTCAAACACTCGAAAGTGAAAAATAAAACCAAATCATATCACACATTCAGGAGTTAAGGATAGTGCAAGAAATGCTTTAGTATGAGCAGTACTTACGAATAAGAAGGATGTACTCTTTATAAAAGTTGAGGGCAGCTTCAATGCTGATGTCACTTGCTATATAGTAAATGCCCGAGACATAAGAGTACAAATCTATCAGCAGATTAATCGAGAAAACCCACAGGCCTGGTCGCATCCATTTCATGTCGCCCTAGAAAACAAAAATATCATATAAGTGAGAATTCATGTTTTCATGACTGCAAGTATTAAGAAGGAAGTCTCGTGTGTTGTTGTGAGGTATAGACTGGTGGAACTTTACTAAGGTTTCAGATATGCTGATGATGGAGGCAACAAGGGCCTCTGAAACGTCATTGGGCACATTACTCACCCTGTATATTCCATACAGCATCATAGATCCTGTCAGGATTCCCAAAGCGACACACTGCAGACACACATCTAGCTCCACCCTCAGGACTGGAAAAAAAAATCTCGATTTTAGAGTTTACACAAACAGCAATTTACGCTAAAATAATGTTAATGACCAAAATTTGTTTGTTTACTTCTACCACTTTATGCTGTGTGCTAGTTGACTTGTGTCGTAAAGTTGCAGGTCTGTATCAAAGGAACGCACATCTAATGCGAGTTTAAGTCTCATCACAAAACCGATTACGAGAAGAGCAGAATCATAAATAAATAAAATAAGGAGAAATTTGGATGGTTTTTTTACTCAAGAAGTTAACTGTACAAAATATCGAAGTCTGACCGCAGACAATTTTATGTAATATATTATAATTAATAATTCTCGAATGAAGTGACCTTTTTGGTTATACTTATTTTTGAAACAGGGCAGACCTACTACTTTTTATTAACATCGTTGTAACTGGATCAATGCATTATGGTCTCTCGATACGTCACACCCACAAGCATCATGAAAACATACAAATTTCAACCAAAACGAACGGTTGGGTGGCGAGATTTCAATTGAGACAGAGACTTCATCGCCCTCACAAGCCAAATAACAACTGGCCTTCGTCATGATACAGCACGTACCTGGGTGCGGGCCGAAAAACCTCTCCCACAAGGATATTTGCCAGTCTGGGCTGACGATACTGCCATTGGAGAGAATTATCCATTCCCTGTGCCCCTCTAATAACTCACAGACGGCTTTTTGCTGCACACCAAGAACATAGAGATGCTTAATTAGAAAAAAATAATATTCCATACAGTTATGATAATGTTATTTTAATTATGTACTTTTAAATTTGTAATTACGAAAAACAAGCACTACCTCCGTTATTTGAGTTACCTCTAATCAAAGAATGTACAGTAAGCAATAATAAAACAAGCACGTACCAGGGTCAAAACAGCAAAGCAAATTGCCAGCCATCTGCAGAAATCTACTTCTGTGAAACGCAAACACATCTGGAAGAAAACAAAACAGTATTTCATTAAGATACAATGTCTTATTTTTTGTTACAATGTCAGTTTCTGAAAGTCAAGACATGCGACAAATGAGTTTATAGCGCATACATTTACAAATACTTTTGTATGGAGTCGATTACTTAATTATAATATAGTTATGTCCACAACTAGACTCACCAATATAATCTAATATTTTGAAATGTTTATTTAAATTACGTCAGGCCTTTGCAATATGCACGGTATGCTGTATTGAACGAATTAATTATTACATTAAAGATGAAAAAGTATAAAAATGAAAGTGAAAGTTACTGGGATGTCTCCTACGAACATACGCGTAACCTCCGCAGAACACCGACAGCGAGATTCCTTAGACTAAACACACACGTAATTTTAAACCTACTAACTGACTAAGTAACTAAGTAACTAGATGGCTTACCGAACCCGAAGGTTCATCACCGAATTAACCAAAGCCCTCCACCGGACCCTGTCTCCTTCAACTCCTATCTCCCATAGATCCTGCCTGACATTATCCTCCCATCTACGTCTATCCTCTGCGTCCAGACCGGCTCTGGGGCCCACCCAGCCTCCTCTCCAATGGGTACCGGGGTCCTTTCCTGGGGGTAAAGCCGGCCGGGGCGTGACTCTGACCACTCACCCCATCTAGTGCCGAGGTCAAGGAAGAGAGGAGCAATACTTCCCCGAAGAGGGGGTTGTTCAAGTGTTTTAACCCCCTTCCTTTCATTTTATGCCGAGACGTCAGTTTTCGTAATTATTATTTACCTTGCTGGTGTTGGTACTTCAAGTAGTTGATAAATTTAATTTCAGGAGCAGTGATAATGCGACTGTATTGGTAGTTGTTGATCTCGTCATTGGTATGCCAACACAACAATACCGAGTAGCTACAAATTTGTTGTTCACAATAATGGCGAATAAACAACCAATAAAAATAGAATAGGTTGGCGACGGCGACAAATCACAAATTTTTATAGTAAGAGACGTGCGGCACCTACAACAGATATTTATAAAACAAAACCTGAAAATAAACAACACGCGTTAGCGCACGTTCAGGTTCCATAGAAGTAGGGAAATTTCTTGCGTAGCTTAGTGACGGTCGCCTTCTCAAAAGGAATTCAACTGCGGTTCATTGATTTAGCAAATAATTTTTTACACCTACCAACTACATTATTATTATTATTTAATTAAACGTTGTCAACATTATTTGTCAATTTATAGGGAAGTAAACTAAAGCCAATAAAATTGGTGAACTATATTGTTAGTAATACACGTTTTACAGTAAAACGAAACAAAACTTAAATTTGGAGCGCATCTCGTACTCAGTGCACCGCTAATCCTTACTCACGATTTCAATCTCTCTTTCACAAACACAAAACCTAGCACAACAAATAATTATTATATTTAATGATAAAATGTGTGATCAATTAGGTTTGTCACGGAATAACGCCTGAATTGAGGGAACTTAAATATTGGAGAATCAGCACACGCTCATGCAGCTTAAGTAAAATCCACCATGACGATAGAAAGTAAACAGGCCTCCGAAACGGTTGACGCGGCTGATTACCCAAGGGGACTTCATTTGTAGTTTAAGTGTCGTATTTTAATTAATTATGGTTTTTTATGATTTGAGGTTTTCACAGCGGTGAGTATGAAGACAGAAGTGGTTTATTTAATGATGCTTTTTCAGTAGCTCAGACTATATAATATTATAATTCAATCCGTAACTAAAAGAAAACACAACTTCTCACCATTACAAAGGCCGATTGGGTTAATGTTGTAAACGGAAATTGTGTCTATTTGCAATGAGAATCACACGAAACCCATTAATACAAAATGAAAAGTTACTGACTCTTTAAATAAGTGGGACACAGATTCCCGATTATACGGGGGATTGTCTAGTTTTAAAAAAAAATTGACAGTGGAACCACGGTTCCGGAGAATCTGACGTAAATAAGTCTCTGTAATATAATGTATTGAAATGTAATAATTCTTATATAAGATAAGTACCTGTGATATTCTAAAACGTTTTCAACAGCACAAAATTATCCACTGTACGACGCACTTCTTCTACAACCGACTCATAGCTCAGCTCTTTCAGCAATGACGAAAGTGGATTGTTGACGGCAATATATACTAATGCAACAATGCCGAGTAAACAGATGACGCAACAATTAGTTACTTATGTAACACAACAATGCACGTAGGATTTCATATAAAAGCTGGCTATTGTTGTTGAAGTCAGTATTGTAACACAACAATGCTGAATAAAAAAGATGACGTAACAATTAGTTTCTTAGGTAACATAACCATTGTTGTCGGTCCATATTTACACATTATTGATATGGATCTTACACGTTTTCCTTTCACTTTTTGACGTAAATACGTTTATATGGAAGGCCTGCTGGATGTGGTAAAACGTTTACTCTAAAAGTACTGATGGAAACATATAATAGGTTTTGCGAGCAACACAATGTTTTAAAAACCGCATATTTTGCATGTGCATCCACAGGAAAGGCTGCAATTGCTGTAGGTGGTACTACAGTTCACTCTGCGTTTAGAATTGCCATGTCAAGAAAGCAATGAGGACTTAGTAGGGAGGCGTTGCAAATGGACAGATCAGCATTTCATAACGTTCAAATGTTGTTCGTGGACGAAGTAAGGATGATTGGTGCTGATGTTTTACACACCATAAATGCGAGATTACAGACAATATGTAATGAATATGATAAACCATTTGGGGGAATGAATGTAATATTTTGTGGAGATCTTCGACAATTACCACCTGTAAATTCGAAGGCCATATACAAGCCTCACAAAAATTCCTTGGCTGGTGCTAGTCTTTTTCCTCTGATGCAAGTAATGAGGCAAAGTGACGTACAAATTTCTAACATACTAACCAAAATTGGAAACGGCGATCGTCTTTTGCCCGAAGAGAAAGGCCTGATAGAAAGCCGTTTTACAACTCCTGAACAAGCCATGTTGGATGCTCCTGGAGCCATAAGATTATTCCATCGCAATCAAGACGTTTCGGAGTTTAATAAGACGGTGTTTAGTACAGACCTTGCTGTAGATTGTGTGGCAGACGATGTTTTTAGCGGGTACCAAAACCGAGAACAGTTGACTAGCATGCGCACGAAGTTGCACAAGATGAATGTTTCTGAAACTGGAGGATTGCCCTTTGTGATCAAGCTGTGCGTTGGGAAACCTTGGATGTAGAGGATGGTTTGGTTAACGGTAGTATGGCAACCTTAACGTACATTGAATACAATCCTGAGCATCCCGCTCGTGTGCAGCGGTTGTGGTTGCATGTTGAGCCCAAAACTGCGGGACAAAGGGCTAGAATAAAGTGTCGTGCTACAGTAGCTTCACAACCAAACGTACTAAAATATGATTGGACACCATTAAATAGACGAAATGGTACTATCACATTTAAAAACGGGCAACTTAAATGTAAAAGATTACAATTCCCGTTAGTTGAAGCTGATGCTCTAACGGTTCATAAGTCGCAGGGTGGTACGTTTCAACAAATTGTATTCAACTACAACAAGAGTCTAGATCATCAGTTGGTTTACGTTGCCCTGTCTCGCGTTACATCGTTGGACGGTTTGTACATCACAAGCAGAAACAACGACTTCGTGTTTTATCATGCCAAGGGAACAAACAACCCGAAGGTAGAGGACTAGCGCACTGAGCTGAGGCGGTTAGAAACACATATATTGCCCACGTTGACTGCTTCGGTGAGAGCATTCACAAGGAGTGCTGGTATTCGTGATCTAAAAATGACCACTCTAAACGTACAGAGTTTAAAAAATCATGTGCAAGACATAGCAACGGATACAGTGATAACTGATACCGATATCCTCGCGCTCACCGAAACGTGGATGCACAACAACGAAACTGTAAATTTTGAAGGTTATAAATGCATCACGTGACGAACAAATAGCAGGCGGAGAAACATGGAGCAACTACCATGGCCACTCCACATCTGTTAATGATTGTAAGAGATTTGTCTTGAGTCATTTAGAATATTATACAAAGATGTTTTCAGTTATGGCCACAGAAGATCCTAATACAATGCCGATAATATTGACAGGAGATTTTAACATTGATTTAAAGAAGGAGGATAAGCTCTTTCCACCATAACGAAAGCCGATTGTTGACGGCAATATATACTAATGCAACGATGTCGAGTAAACAGATGACGTAACAATTAGTTTCTTAGGTAACATAACCATTGTTGTCGGTCCATATTTACACATTGTTGATATGGATCTTACACGTTTTCCGAATGACCCTTCCGTATAGACGTATTTACGTCCAAAAAAAATTTTAAAATCTGTTGTAGAAGATAGAACATTTAAAAAGAAAGGAATAAAATATAACAATGACATTATTAAACGAATTAACATAAATCAACTTTTACTAAAACCTGACGTTTACGACAATGGAACGTGTTACTATCCGTTGGAATCCGGCATACGTTTGTTTCCTAACTTTGTCACAGTAATTTCTCATACTGCATTTCCACTAACTAGCAGTTTCATTGCATAGTGCGTATTGTTTATCGCCTGTTGCTTGTTGGTAATTGCTCTGATGTATAGAGTGAATGTAAGATGTGGTTATGTACATACTACATTTTAATTGTTAATAATTATTATTTGTTACAAAATATTAATTTACACTTTTTGGTAGACGTAATCAAACAAACATCAAACCTCAAGTCTGTCTGTGAATAACATTGCGTCGTATGTATTCACAAACATCTTAGTTGCGATAATCCCCGACATACTACGTGGTCGCTGAACGCCGATGAACGTTGATAGAGAATTAAGCTTCACAAGAGCTGAAAACGCGAAATATGACAACACATTAAATCAGCCTGTAACTTAAACAATATTAATCGGACAAAAGTGCTACTTCAAACCAATGAATATCTAACCCTAATGTACATGTTTATAATAATTTGAAACATTTCCATTTAAGTTTATGAACCACTCGGCCGTGGTATGTCCGATGGTAGACCTCTGCCTTACCACACGGCGCAAGGACCGAGAAAAGAGCCATTTTGAAAAGTCGTAATTTAATTTTATAGTTGTATTTTGTGTCTTATATTACTCCACAGTTCCTTCCAGAATATCTTTTTTTTTGGCAATTTTAATCAAGAATATTGTGAATTAATATGCCGAATTCCGCTGGGCAGACACAAATCTAATTACTCCTTAAAAAGGCTTGCAGTGCATTCTGTTCCCGCCAGGTTTAATGAAGAAATGTTGGCTGATTTGGTTACTGGATCAAAGGGACAGCTCGTAAAAGTAACGCGTAAAATTATATTTACTAGACGTAAATGACCCCCCCCCCCTCTTTGTTTCACTGCCTCATTTCATTCGTGATCTTAAAATCTGTGTTCCATACAGCGTTCTTTCACGTAGGCGAAACCTAACCTTAGAGCACAAGAACTAAAATCAATATTATTGTGCGGTAGCAGATGCACTCTATGGAGTACTCTTGGTACTATGAGCAGAGGAGCGTTCATTCTCTTTGTGCCATCTTTAGGATAATTGATGAAGTTCATCCGGTTTTGGTAGCTCTATCAATAAAGTGAATTAGCATTTTGACCTACTTTACTCCCAGTTTACGAAATTTGACATTTTAGACTTCCAGATTCCTGTGGCAGTATAATCAGTGCAGTTATGCCTAGAATTAGGATGTTTAATCTTGAAACAGTATTTATGGATACAATGTGCACGCTGATACTCCAAACACCAAAGCAAGTTGCTTGCGCTTCCAAATGTCATACAAGGGAAAGGCCCAGTTAGTCATGTCAAAAGGCACTTCTAAGGTTGTGAAAGACTTGATAAATCGCAAACCCAATATATATATATATATATATATATATATATATATATATATATATACAGTAGGGCCCCGCTTTACTGCGATCCGCTAATACGGCGCTCAACAGCTGAGTCAGAGAAGTGCGTCCGGCGCCATTTTCTCGTCGCTGATTCAGTCTGTTTACAGCTTTTGTGCGCTCCGCGTCTCTCTGTATTTCTGGCAATTTTTCAGTTATTACAAACTGTATATTTATATAATATTTTTGTGTTACTACAGTGTAATTACAATGGCGTCTAAGGGTAGTAGCGATAAAAAGAGGAGTCGTAAGTTAGATATAATTAAACTTCGTGAACAAGGCATGTCTATGGCCGAGATAGGACGTATGCTAGGCCTAGCTCGGCAAACTGTTAGTGCCATCGTGAACGCTAAGGAGAAAGTGTTAAATGAAATTAAAAGTGCCACGCCAATGAACTCTAAAGTCATAAGAAGAATAGATAGCCTTATTGCCGACATGGAAAAAATTTTGGTTGTGTGGATTGAAGATCAAACCAGTCACAATGTGTGTACTACTGATATGATAGTGTAAACATCTTATTAGGCTTTGATATGCATTTGCAAGTGAAAAAAGGCAAAGATCCGCTTTTCGGCTGTTCGGCGGGGTCTGGTCCCTAACCCGCCGTATAAGCGGTGCCCTACTGTATTAAATAAATACTATAGCATAAGACGCAGATCGACCTAACAAGACACGCTTGGTTTTGATGTCTCACACTTCTGTGACATTTATAGTGCACAGATTTGTAGATAGTTTTATCACATGCATTCTGTGAGCTCTGGTTGATTCCTGATATATATGAGACTGTGTGCATGTGTGTGCGAGACATTTCCTAAGTCTTGCACAGTCTTACCAGCGTCTGGCCCACAGACTACATTGGAATACACCACGAAATACTGCAGTGGTGCTGTGGTGTGAATTTTTACTGCAGATTCTGATTTTGGATACATTTTGTACACCCTTGTACAGTGTGTTGGCAGCTCATATTTTGTGTGCGATTATTACTAGATGGTATGTGTTCTGTAAATTACAAAAATTTCAGGTGAGGTTATGACCTGACCAACTGGACTATTCCCTTGTAAGGAAAATAATGTGTATTTATATACTTCTAAATTGAGATTTTATGCCAGTTAGTGTGCAAAGAGAAGCGTAAATATCATTGCTGATATTGGACCCTTGTCCCGTTTTTGTAAATGAATTAGTAAAGTGTAAATTTTACACCAGAGAAGACTCAAATATTCATCTTTGCACCCTGTTGTTATGCTGTTATGTATAAAGGAACAAATTTTGTCACATACAATACATGATCATCTTCGTCGGTGTATAATTAAATTCTGAGCATCAAGTGTCAGCCACTCTGGGCCGTCTATGGTCCATCATGGATACATTTCTTATGTTATATGTGACTTGCCACTGTTTGAAATTATGTATTACAAAAATTAATATGAAGTTTAGAATTAGAAATTAAAAACTCTAAGTTGTGGTCTCACAGTAATGTAAGTGCAAATGAAAACAATAACTCAGTCAACTAATTAAACTCATCAATCTGTAATAACTTCAAAATAATTAACCTTAGACCATATTAAAGCTACTTTGTACATGCTGTAATCTTCCAGCTCAATATGAGTGTATCCATTTTGTAGTGTCTTTCCAGGATGGCAGGCGTGTGTTTAACTTTCAATTGGGACATTTTCTCGTTAATCTGTTTTAAATTTCGTATTATTTAATGTAACTCTGCAAGAACCATTTTTCTTGTGAATTCACACTGCTTTACAGGACTCTGAATATAAAACACGAAATCTAATCAGAGTCTGAAGTATTCTGGTGATGGTGCATTATAATGTGCAGAATTGCCCTTTCGAACATTATCCATCTCCTGAATAATTAAATACTAAGACCACAGTGTCTGGAAGCTGAATTCTGCTCAAATCTTCCTGTGAAGAAGAGGGAGGATATAATTCCCTTTTGCTAGTCTGGAGAAGGTCTTGGGCAGGACGGCCAACAGATACGATTGGGTTACAAGCCACGTCATGTGGCTGACTGGTGAATAAACCGTATCGTCAGCCAATGTTTCGAGAGCAATCTCTGCTCTCATCCTCGGGGCTGCTGCGTTACAAAATTCAGTTCCTACTGCAAAGAAACCAATTTATCTATATTAAAAAGATTATCTTGGTTGTTGTTGTATAAAGAAATAAACACTGTGTAATTTTAAGCCTTTGTAATTCTGGTGTTATAAAAATTTATTTATATTATTTTTTATAAGCATATTTTCCTTCTACAGTTCCACCTTTATACAATATTTTATTTTCCGTCTATACACAAACTTAAAATAATGTTGTTTAAAATTACTTAAAATTATAACATTCTCAGTAGATACTGCATCTTGTTACATTTTTTGTATCGACGACATGTTTCAATGCGTATTACATCATCATCAGGTCTATCAATTTTAATATACCACCTTTATGCTTATCTGAATATATAAATCGTATATTGTACGTATATTCATGCACTTTTCATTTTGACAAAAAGCATTTCTTCTATCAACTTTTTTTAATGTTTTGTATTCTGTACGTGATTAAAGGGATAAAGGGACAGTAGCAAAATTAAATTTCAGGTTGATCTTCCATAAATGTTTACTAGTTTTCATTAAAATTGTATATTGTAAATACATGGATTATTGGGTGTATTCTTTTGTTTATGAAGTTGTAGCTGTCAATATTTGGTTCTATGAAGTATGAGGACGGCAAAAGAAACAGTGGCATCTTAGAACTTGAATGTTGCTGCATTAGGTATTTTTATGTGTCTACCATGGCAAAATCAAAAAGTGTATCTGACAGAAATAGACTTGAATGGCTGAGGTAGTCAGTAAATAACAAAGTTAAATAATTAGTGCCAGAAAATTATTTCAGGGCAGTTGTAACAAATACAATATTTAAATTTTTTAATAATGTAATTTTATTATTTAAAATAAATCATTACAGGATTAAAACTTTGTTGCCATAAGAACAAAAGTATTCACTTGCGCGAGTGCACACACAGGGACACATCGAATTGAGGAATATGAATATTTTCTCTTATTGGACTTCAAACTTTTAAATTTTGAAATTCATTACCATATGTTATTCCTAAATTCAGTAAATTGTTTATCAACATTCATATTTTCAGACTTAAAATAACTACTCAGTAAGTGGGATAGCTCAGTCTGCAAAGTGACTAGCTATGGGCTTGCCAGACAAGGTTCGGTTTCAGGCAGGGCATTGATTTTTCGTCATCCTATAATAAAATGGTACCTGAATTCATAATTCCAGCATTGTGACTAATGTATGTTCCACATAAAGGATAACTTAAAGCCATTATATATTTATTTTGTGATCTCGTCTTCTTGCACTCTGCAATGTTGTGCCACTTAGGTCATTTCAGAAGAGCATGTTGCCTCCAACTTCAGGGTTGCAGTAGGTTTTTTGGTAGGCTGTATGAAGATGTTACTAATTTATTTCAGACTTAGAACGGTTTCTTATAGATGCCATGCTACTGTGACAGGGATTTAAAACCTTCAGACCTCAAGAATATAGGAAGATAACAATTCTGTTCCTCACTGTTTACTTCTGTATGTTAGCTAAACAGCAAAATCATTTCACTACATGTTTCACTGATCATTCTATCACTAAGATCTTTGCTGAAGTGAGTAATATCTTTCTTTATTTAACACAGCGCTACATAGCCAACTTTGAACCATAAGAAGCAAAATGAGATATCAGGCTGTCATGGAGATAAATAAAGAAGTTTGCTATCTTCTTGAGTGTTGCATCATGTAGTCTGGTAGAAATTCACTGAAGTTTCAGAGGCGGGAAGCACCTCAGAAATGTTAATCAATTTATACTAGACTATATGGTGAAACATACCTATTAAAGCAATCTCTATAAGAATTAAGGTTCAATAACTCTCACCTCAATAAGAGTGGGAAGACATAACAAAATCATCTGAAAAGTTGTCCTTTCCTTGGTTACAAATTCAATTACTGACATGTCAGAAATATCTTTGTACCAAAGACCAATGTTCTCCACTTGTCAAGTTCTGATGCGGTGTTGTATGTTTCCTCGCGTCTCGCTGTTTCTCCTGGCTTTATTAAACATAATCCTTATTGTGAAGATCAGTTGAAAACTTTTTCCAGGGTCTTTCTTAAAATTTCTGATTAATTTTGTGAAACGGTGTGAAACATGTCTAATTCAAATCACGTACTCAATCAGAATGGCGTCCCTGTGACGCAATCCTGCAGATAGGATTGACATGACGTCACAAAACGTCGCAACTGTAAAGCAAGAAATAAAAATATTATTAAATTAAAATTATAAACAGAAAATTTGTTCAAATTGCTTGCATCATGAGAATCAGATTAATAAAACTCTTTTCTGGTTTTGCAGAATTTTAGCCTGAAGTATGCCTCGGCACCCATTCCTGCTCTTGATTATCGATTGGTTAGATTTGCGACTCTACAGAAATCCTCCCATAAACGGTACAATCAGCCCACGTTGTTCCACGTTGCGATTGTGAACGATAACTTGAATATTGTTTATTATTAATTAAATGCTGTACTACATTACGTTTTCCCAAATCTTCAAGAATGATTAGCATCAGTGATGCGTATACACACACTTCATATTTTAAAATCGAGTGGTGTCTGTAAGTACCATCTCCTTTAATAACCAGTAACGATGTATTTTAAGTATTTGTGTTTTGCATGATTCTCATTGTAGCGATTATCTCCTTAACATTAACTAGGTGATCGTTGTAATGGTAATGTTTACTAAATTGTTACATATTATTTAGATCTCTGTCTGTACAGGATTGAATATTTTGAAGAATCGAAGTTATTCAAAGAATGAATAATAATTCAGTCCGTACCTCTAAAGCCTTGTATCGACTGCGCGCGGCTGCCTCGCGAGGCAATGTTCGTTGCTTTGCCTCGCAAAGTCGATACCATGTTGCCACGCGTGGCAGAACGAACAATGCCGCGCTCGAATTTGGCGCGCGTCGAGCCAAATCTGAGCGGTTCTTTGTCCCGCGGCAAAGGGATTTCACTGTGCTGTATTCATGGTGATCTTGCGAGAACTGACGAACAGCGTCGATCACAGCCGAACACGGCTGCCGCGCTCGATGCTGGTAACCACGAGCACAATGAGCGAACGAACGAGTTTGCCGCGCACGAACAGGTGCGCGAGGCAGCCGCGCGCAGTCGATACAAGGCTTAAGACAAACACAACACTTCACCAATACAAAGATCAAAATTGTAATGCCTTTTAAGGAAACACTGTGTTCTGAACCCCCCCGAGGAGGAGATTGCCAGATTACGTTACTGAGGCCACGATCGTCCCAGGCCGGGAGGTGGTACGGCTTGGGGAGGGTAAAGCGGTGAAAAGTAAAAAAAAAACTACGTCGAATAATCGAAGTATATTATTTAATGAAAAATATTTAAATATAGGATAAAAAGAATCAAGACACCTTTCAGGGCTCAAACTCCGGCTGGGTATCCAACCCCAGATGCCCAACTCAACCCCCACAAACCCTGACTTGCCTTCCGACTTTCTCCTCGAGTCGTTCTCTCTCCGGCGGACACACACAGACTGTCCTTCTGCACTGCTGTCTCATCAGGGTCTCGAAGCCGCCGACTCCAAAGAACTTAGATATGGGAGATAAGCCACTTCGAGCCATGAGGCATGGCTCATCCTCCTCCCCCAAAACTGCTCCCTGGGCCGGGGTTGTCGTAGTAAACGTGCCGGTAGCTTGGATCGCATGTGACTTCAGGTCTGCCTCAAAGCAGCTCCCACTTTTCATGCGCGATCCCATCACAACTCCACGGGACTTTTCTGGCTGTTGAATTTCCTCTCTGGCCAGGTCCAGCCCTAGTTAACCAACCTGAGCACCCCGGGCTCCCCCGGGGTGTCCATATTGATACCGAGCTTCAGCGCGGTCGTCCAGTCAAATTGGGATGCAGCAAACCAGATCTCCAAGCCATAAGTCATTACCAGCACGTCGGAGCCCTAGCCCTGGCTTTCAGCTTCGTAGTGGGCAGTTCCTTATGACAGCAGGGCGCCGAAAGTGCATGTACACAGAGACGCCGAGAGTCACGACCGAGAATACCCCAAAAAGAAATTACAAATCAATGTGCTTGTGGTACAACACCCAACCGGAACGCAAGCCTCAATTGGTGTTACAATGGAACATACAGAATGGTATTCTGCATAAACAAGAAACAAGAATGTAACTTCACAAAAACAATGTGTTAACTTTTCACAAACTTCTGAGTGCCCTCATATAGCATTTACACAGATCGAAAGAGAAGTTTTTAACATTATAACCAACTTCGAACATACAAGATCTGTTATACAAACATTTCACATTGAAACTTTACTCCTCATTGATGCAAATTGACACATACACCACAGGTTTCAAATGTTTGCATCTCCAAGACATTACGAATACTGCACTTGGTTTTATCTCCATCCCTTTTGTCCCTTCATATTACACCAAACCTCTTCTCTTTAAGTGAGGCTGGAATTTTCTCAGCAAGGACAAGTGGATTCATTTCCACTCCAATGAGTTCATCCCCAGTCAGCCAATCCACATGAACAGGATGCTTATATTTTCCTTGATTACAATATCTCGCCTCGAGGACCGACACAACAATGCCAAAGGCATTTTCATACAGTTATGACATATTCATTCAATACTCTACAGCACTATATCTAAACATCATATCCATAACACTCCCCAATATTAAATATTATATCTATTACATGTCCATACCTTACTCTACGGTACTTAAACTAGACACTATACCTATAACATGTTCGTACAACACTCTCCACCTAAATACCAAACTAAACTAAACTTAAACTGAACTTAAACTAAATACCAAATTTATTATAACTATGATGGCCATCCTAAGATCTATACATGTCACACTATCATTACTTACAATATACCATGCCATGTGTATAGAGAACCTGTCCCCTGCATGGCAAAGGGGAAGAGGGGGTCTGTGTGTGTCCATCGGGCAGTCTTCTCCGGCTAGTCTACACGCCCTATTGTTTTGGGAAGGAGAGCCCAAAGGAATTCTTTTTCCCCGACTATGCCCAATTTAAATAGGTAATTGGCCTTCATCAAAGTTCACCAATGCCTTTGGCGAACTGCCATCCACCACGTCTATGGGTTTAACCATCCCTAACAGCCCATGCATGTTAATGTTGTGGATGGAGGACGTACCGGGTGGATTCAGGGGAATCCCCCTCCCCGCGTCGACAGGACGAATGGATTCCTCCACGGGCATTTCCCCACCAACCGAAGGGAGCCCTCCAGCTTTAACCTCAGCCAACTCAACATCAACGGGATATTCAGCTCCCCTTACCTACATGCGAATCGCCGAGATCTCCCGTTCCTCCTGTGTTCGCAAAAACGCGACGAAGCGGAATCGAAGCTCGGCAAGAGGACCAGTGGCATCCACTCGGTACCTCTCACAGAGCTTCGTAAGGTTCTCCTTACTGAGGTCATAGACCCAGCCAATTGTCGGAGCCATGAGAGAGAGAAGAGATAAAAAACACACCAAAAACAAATAAATAAACAATTAATTCCACCAAACCGCAACACCCAGTGGTCTAAAGCAAGGCCCATCCAACGCCCCACCTGACAAACTTGCCCGCTAGCACGCTCAAATACAAACAAGCGCTAGCACCGGCAAGGACGGCAGGCCATAACAGAACCTGTCTGTGCCACACGGTGTCCTAATAGCGCGTTCACCACAACACACTTAGGACCTACAAACTGTCAAAACCGTTGGAATCCAAAAAAAAAACTTCCGCAAACTAAATTTCCGTTCACAAAATTTCCATAACCACGCTCTGCTACCATTTTGAACCCCCCCCCCCCCCCGAGGAGGAGATTGCCAGATTACGTTACTGAGGCCACGATCGTCCCAGGCCGGGAGATGGTACGGCTTGGGGAGGGTAAAGCGGTGAAAAGTAAAAAAAAAACTACGTCGAATAATCGAAGTATATTATTTAATGAAAATATTTAAATATAGGATAAAAAGAATCAAGACACCTTTCAGGGCTCAAACTCCGGCTGGGTATCCAACTCCAGATGCCCAACTCAACCCCCACAAACCCTGACTTGCCTTCCGACTTTCTCCTCGAGTCGTTCTCTCTCCGGCGGACACACACAGACTGTCCTTCTGCACTGCTGTCTCATCAGGGTCTCGAAGCCGCCGACTCCAAAGAACTTAGATATGGGAGATAAGCCACTTCGAGCCATGAAGCATGGCTCAAAGCAGAAGCGTCTTCGCGTGCAGGTCCGTGATACAAAATTACAACGGTCAAGCTCCCTATAGGCGATTCGACACCTCACCACCACGCAGGCTAGCAGCGCCCGTCTCCTGCCTGCCCAGTAGCATCAAATGGGGGGGGGAAGGGGGGGGGGGTCAGCAGGGCCCACCAAAGAGGAATCACGGGCAAACATGTCTACAGTCGGCAAGGTGTCGCTTCGTCAAAAGTAAGTTGTCGTCTCATTCATTACTCTTACTTTTCACTTGCACATGAAAAATAAATAATTGTGGAATCTCTTGATTATCGGGGTTTGTTGGGAAGTATATTTTCCCCTGTTTGTAAGAACGCGTTGCAGTTGAACTTATTTAGCAGATTTCACTATTTAAATCACCAAAACTCTATTCTAAGTTTTAAACATTAATTGTGTTTCTTTAAAAATAAACTGGCTTTTGAAAGCAAAGATATGTTACAAATAGTTTATATTTATAAAGACATTAAATATGCACACGTCGAGATTTTTCTTGACCTGCGATCAGAAAGTTTCTAGACTATGTAAATAGAGGGCGAACCGGATGTAGTACGAGCTTCTGCCGCTAGGGGGTGCGGCCTACATTCATAGTGAATCAGTGTGCCAGCCGGCATCATCGAATTAGCATTTGTTTCTTAGTTACGGGCGTTTTGGTAGTGCATTACACCGAAACTCCTGCGATTTCGGAATGGCGTGTGCATCAAATTTTGCCAAAGACTCGCCAAAACGGCTAAGGAAACCTATGAAATGCTAAAGCAAGCATTTGGGGAGTCCGCAATTGGTCGTGCACAAACGTTTGTGTGGCATTCACGTTTTAAAAATGGCTGAACCTCTGTCGATGATGACGAGCGTTCTGGACGACCATCTTCGAGCACAACGCCCGAAAATGTTACGAAGATTCGGCAGCCCATTCACGAAGATCGACGTCGTACCATCAACGACTTGTGCGACATTGTTGGGATAGGCTATGGGACCTGTCAGCTGATTCTAAAGGAAGAACTCCACATGCGACGCATCGCAGCCAAGTTTGTGCCAAGGCTCCTGTCTGATGACCAGAAGCAGAATCGACTTCTCGTTTGTCAGGAGCTCAAAGATCTTGCAAGAACCGACCCCAACTTCCTTTCTAAGGTTTCCTCTTCCCAAAGATGAAAATTCAGCTAAAGGGAAGGAGATTTGAGACGATAGAAGAAATTTAGGCAGAATCGCAGATGGTGCTTGACAGGCTGACGAAGAAAGATTTCCAGGGATGCTTCCAGGCTTGGCAGCGGCGCTGGCATCGTTGTGTTCACTCCCAGGGGAACTACTTCGAGGGTGATGGATGAATTTAATACCTGAGATAAGTGTACGGGTTTTTATAGGCGCAGTCTGGAAACTTTCTGATCGCATCTCGTACAATATAAAGAGGCTTTTTTTACACAATCCTGCGGCTTAAAATTTCAGACCTGACTGAAGAAAAAAACTTATCCTTCTCTTTCCAGACAAAAAGCCTTAATCTCTTTCCCCTTTAAATGAAGACCAAAATACTTTTCATTTTTGAATTTGAAAAAAGAAATGTTATTGCTCAATGAACTTACAACACAATGCTTTCACGCCTTTCTCAGAAACCAGCTCACTTTCACATGCTTCAACTAGTCACATTTTGTACTCTAACATGTGCACTAATAGATTAATTAATATTTTAATATTAGACAAAATTCTACTGCTATGCATTTCCAGCACAAAACAGCGAGCACCTCATACTGACATGGACCTGACCTGCCCAAAAATTGTCATATTGTAAGTACGTGATTCTAAATGGAGGTCAGTTGAGAAGTAGCAGCACAAAAACTGATTCCAATATTGAAATTAAATTGTTTTGTGGATTATGTAATGTATTTATCTTGATTCTCTTGGTTTGTCGGTGAATTTTACTTGTTCCTTTATTACTGTCGTACTTTTCATTACTTCCCATATGGGTAAAGGTGATTTGTTAATGAGATCACACGTGATATTGGGAACGATGGTAAAGTAAATTCTCTCAAGTTGGTGCTTGTGTGTGTTTGAGAGATTGCATGATAGTGGAAGAAGGGTTCAGTATAACGTACCCTATATATAGTTATCAGTTGTTTATGGTTCACTTGAGTTATTAAGGCAAAGCCTTGATTTTATTTAGTCTCACGTAGTAACCAACTGTTTATTTGGGGCTTGCTGAATGTTTTCGAAGAGTTCCTATTCTTGTAAACACTGCCATTAGGCTAAGATCTTGTGCCTCTGTTCTCCTAGAGATGCATGCAACGTGTTCTGTTGAAATTTATTCAATTGTATGTGTTGGGTATTCAGTATTATTGATACGCTCGTCCAGATCCTTCAGAACATTTATCCTCTTGGGTCTTGGATAACACCGAATAGGACCTCAGTGTAATAACATTACATATTCCCATTTGCACTCGCACGATCTCATAACATATGTGATTATATTTAAAATACTAATTAAATGGGCTGTGATAGATTTAACATATTTATTGTGGGTGATATAATAATAAGACTGAATTTCTAGATGAATAATAAATTATTCACAGATATTGATCAAAAATATTTTAGTCTGGTGAAGAAACCTAGCTTAGTGCCATGACAATTTTTGGGCAAGTCAAGCTATGCATTTCCAGCACAAAACAGCGAGCACCTCATACTGATATGGTCCTGACTTGCCCAAAAATTGTCATTGCACTAAGCTAGGTTTCTTCACCAGACTAAAATATTTTTGATCAATATCTGTGAATAATTTATTATTTATCTAGAAATTCAGTCTTATTATTATATCACCCACAATAAATATGTTAAATCTATCACAGCCCATTTAATTAGTATTTTAAATATAATCACATATGTTATGAGATCGTGCGAGTGCAAATGGGAATATGTAATGTTATTACACTGAGGTCCTATTCGGTGTTATCCAAGACCCAAGAGGATAAATGTTCTGAAGGATCTGGACGAGCGTATCAATAATACTGAATACCCAACACATACAATTGAATAAATTTCAACAGAACACGTTGCATGCATCTCTAGGAGAACAGAGGCACAAGATCTTAGCCTAATGGCAGTGTTTACAAGAATAGGAACTCTTCGAAAACATTCAGCAAGCCCCAAATAAACAGTTGGTTACTACGTGAGACTAAATAAAATCAAGGCTTTGCCTTAATAACTCAAGTGAACCATAAACAACTGATAACTATATATAGGGTAAGTTATACTGAACCCTTCTTCCACTATCATGCAATCTCTCAAACACACACAAGCACCAACTTGAGAGAATTTACTTTACCATCGTTCCCAATATCACGTGTGATCTCATTAACAAATCACCTTTACCCATATGGGAAGTAATGAAAAGTACGACAGTAATAAAGGAACAAGTAAAATTCACCGACAAACCAAGAGAATCAAGATAAATACATTACATAATCCACAAAACAATTTAATTTCAATATTGGAATCAGTTTTTGTGCTGCTACTTCTTAACTGACCTCCATTTAGAATCACGTACTTACAATATGACAATTTTTGGGCAGGTCAGGTCCATGTCAGTATGAGGTGCTCGCTGTTTTGTGCTGGAAATGCATAGCAGTAGAATTTTGTCTAATATTAAAATATTAATTAATCTATTAGTGCACATGTTAGAGTACAAAATGTGACTAGTTGAAGCATGTGAAAGTGAGCTGGTTTCTGAGAAAGGCGTGAAAGCATTGTGTTGTAAGTTCATTGAGCAATAACATTTCTTTTTTCAAATTCAAAAATGAAAAGTATTTTGGTCTTCATTTAAAGAGGAAAGAGATTAAGGCTTTTTGTCTGGAAAGAGAAGGATAAAGTTTTTTCTTCAGTCAGGTCCGAAATTTTAAGCCGCAGGATTGTGTAAAAAAAGCCTCTTTATATTGTATTCAGGCAATTATCAAATTTATACCAAGAAATTGCAGTCAAGCTGATATTGTGGACATAATTGTAATAATATTATGCTCTTTCACCTGTTTTCTCAGAATCCATATCAAAGTCATATCGAATCACTCCATTCTGGATTCTTATAACTGAGATTTTAGACTATAGATAATTTTATAACACCACTTCTTATGACATCTTTGAGTGAAGATGCTCTTAGCAAGCTGCTGTGATGTAAAAAAGCATTTACTGTCTTTTTGCTTTATGTTCTGGGCCACTGGCACCATAACAAATTTGTCATTAATATATAATAAAAGCATTTGTTTTAAATATTGAGTCTCAAATTCATGGATGCTGTATTCTCGATGTGAATACCAGGTAAAGAACAAATTTGTGTTATCTTATTGTCCTTTTAAGTATATCCATGGTTCAGGTTTTCTACATTATGAGACTTGTGATTATTTTACTAAGTTTACTAGTATATTAGTTAACAGCTACAGCGAGTTTGTCCTTCTGATTATTCTTGAGAAGCATCAAATCACAATACAGTCACTGAAACTAGTACTAAATGATTTAATAAGAAGTCTTGATCGAAATAAGTAATTCAGAAATTTTATTGTAATGTACGGGTATTTGGACCAGTCGTTTCAGTGTTCTGTAAGAAAGTACAAGGCATTGAGTGTCGATACCTCTCCAAACATTGGTTGCTAGTGGTCATGTATCGTGCAATTTCCAAATGATACTCATGTTGTATTATTATTAAGTTAGTTACCTTGTGTGTGTTATTTTCTTTGTTTGTTTCTATGTACACAACACAGGTGTCATTTTATATATAATATAGTATCACTATCTTAGTGGTACAAGTAAGCATCCTTACAGTGTGTGTTTGTAATATAAAAAAGCCCAAATACACGAGAAGACACAGAGCATAGAAATTGTTTTCATTATATGCCTTTGTACTTTTGAATATTACAACTTCCTTGAAGTAAATAAGAAAAATTACTGACGTACCAACTTGGATTATAAAATACAAGATGTCAGAGGAACCAGTGCTTCGGAAAAAAAAGTCATTTCCATTCTTTATTTCCTTGAACCTACCTATAAGAAATTGTGGAAGTGACTGACTTATCATTCTACTGAAGAGACTTCATTCAGGTGGTCATATTTGATACAAAAATTGCCAATTCATTTAGAAATACCCTTCCCCCTGAATCCCTCCAACAGTCAAGTGACATGTTGGTCATAACACACTTCGGAACAACATATCAATACTTGATTAGCTGCAGAAAATCTTCTTCTATGGCTCTCCGGTCCGCGTTCGGTCCATGGCCTCCTCAATTCTCCTCTTCCATTTGGTCCTTCTGTTAGGTCCGTCTGTCCGAGGTTGAGGTTTCGAAACATATTCCTTTTTACGGTGCAAGGTTGTTAGCCTTGCGACCAACCCCCAACCTGGAGGACCAGGGTACCTGTCTTAGTCTGACCTCTCCCCCTCGACCAATCTGGCTAGGGAGGCCCTACCAGTAGCTAAGCTACCGCCAGCATAGCTCTTGGGATCACTGAGGTACTCAAGCCCCACCACCACGACAAGGTGCAGGTACCATTTAGTGGGGAGCTGCAGAAAATACGTACCTATAATTTTCAGAGCAAAGAAGCAAATGTTGAAGTGGGACATCTTGCCCGAGACAATGGCAAATCTAATCTAAAGTCAGGTTCAAAAGCAAACTTCAGTTGTGAATACAAGTGCTCAATGCCAACCTGAAAAATCATGTCTATGTCTATTTGACGGGCAGCAGGTAACGAGCGTAATAAGAGCCTGGATGAGGCGTGGCTACCAGTGACTATTTATGCTTCCTTCCAGAAGATTGTGGACTGCTGCTTTCCTCCTGTCAGATATAGCAGTAAAATCTTGCATTCGATGCACGACACATCAGCCATCTAGTCACACTAATGCGCGCACTTGCTCGGCTTCACTCTTGAGTAATTCCCTCCAGACTGATGAAGAATTTATGTAAATTATGTATTGTCCATTTTACATTGCAAAAAAGAGAACTTCTTATTGTAAATAAGAGAATGAAATTGTCTATCCTAGAGCGCAGCACAGAATTTCTTTTCGACTTTATTTTTTGAATCATAATTTCGTATGCGCGAGCGCGATGTCGGCAATAACGATCGTAACGAAAAAGTAACCCGGTCCATATTTTGTCAGTGAAGTAATGAAGATGTACGTTTTGTAGTACTTTGATGTGCACGTCGTAACCTGAAGACGTGACTACCTGTGTTTAGTGTTTGAAGAGTGCTTTTGTTAACCAAGATAGCACCACTACCTGGAAAAATTATTAACTGATTTCTTCTGGAGACTGAAACATTAACTCTAGAAACATCATATTCTTTGTAGTTTCAGAGAGATTAAGTGGAATGATACCCATTTGTCATTCTTCTGGTAGTGATGTATTGTGCAGAGTAGTTTGCAGACCTGTTTCACTGCTGACAACATTTTCTAAAAATTTTGAGAAAGTTATGTACAAGAGAGTAAATAATTTCTTAAACTCAAACAACATCCTTGTCGAGGAACAATTTGGATTTAGAAAAAATCTCTCAACAGAAAAGGCTCTATTTAGTTTCACTAATGGAATTGTATGTGCCCTTAACAATAAAATGCATGTGGGTGGAATATCTTGTGACCTAGCCAAGGCATTTGATTGTGTAAACCATGAAATATTATTACTAATGAAACTGAAATTTTATGGGATTCGAGGTATAGCAGGACAATGGTTTAAGTCCTACCTAAATAATAGAAGGCAGAAAGTATAAATTGAAAGCCCCCATACCAATCAAAATACCTATTCAGAATGGGGTATTGTAAATCACGGAGTGCCACAAGGTTCAGTTCTTGGGCCCTTACTTTTCCTCATATATATAAATGACTTGCCGGCAACTGTGAACTCTATATCCAAACCCATTCTTTTTGCTGATGATACAAGTATCATTATTGCACACCAAGAATTGATCTATCTTGAAAATATCATGAATGATGTCTTTGCCAACACAAACAAATGGTTTAGAGCTAACAAACTGGCACTAAATTTTGAAAAAACAAACTTCATAAAATTTGTTACTAAGCACAAGACATATCCTAGGTTAAATATAGGTTTTGAAGAAATCTTAATCGCGGAAGTTGAAACAAACAAATTCCTTGGCTTACAAGTTGACAATACCTTAAATTGGAAGAAGCACATTGAGTATATTATTCCCAAATTAAGCTCTGCGTGCCTTGCCATGACAACAGTCATAAAACCCATGACAATAGACACTATAAAGCTAGTTTTCTTTGCTTATTTACACTCTGTGGTGTCTTATGGATTAATACTTTAGGGGAATTCAACAGACAGTAATAAAGTCTTTTACATGCAAAAGAAAGTAATTAGAATAATGGCAGTTGTCATAAACAGGATTTCTTGTAGAAAATTGTCTCGTAAATTTAATATACTGTAACGTAGGACGGTATACGACCTTGATTGTCAACCCTTGATTTCTTCTGGGGTCTGCTACCTCAAATCCGATCCGATTGTAAACTTGGTTGGATTATAAGAGACCACGATGTCCTCCAGCAATAATGAATTTAATCAAACTAAAATGTCTTTTACAGCACAAAATAATCTCGTCTACAACACACTTCTCCTACAAGCGATTCACACTTCAGCTCTCTTCGCACCCTCCTTCCACACTCTCACCTCCTACACTGCTCTCAAAGCCGATTGTCAATCGGCTTTTAAACAGACGCAACAATGTAAACACAACAATGCTAAACGCAACAATGTCTATAAGCAAACAACAATGTCAATAAAGAGACACAACAATTATAAACGAATACAACAATTCCAAAAGCAACAATGTCTATACATAGACAACAATGTCGAATACGACAATGCCAAATACAACAATGTCTATAAACGATTACAACAATGCCAAACCCAATAATGTTAATAAACAGACAACAATGTCAATAAAGAGACACAACAATGTCTATAAACAAACAACAATGTCAATAAAGATACACAACAATGCCAACAGCAACACGTCACACTACCCCCTCCTTAAAGCTGCTCGTCCCGAGCAGCACCCGAATACGGCGCCAACCGGTCCAGGTGGACTACCATCATCCGGGCCCGGGTATGCCGCTGAATCCGATAAACCACGTCGTTGATTCTGGTCACCACCCTGTAGGGGCCCTCCCAAGATGTTTGTAACTTGGGAGACTTCCCTTTTGTCCGGGTAGGACGATACAACCACACGCGATCTCCCTCCTGGAAGCCAGCCGAGTTTGCCAGGCGATCATAGCGTGCCTTCATCCGGTCGCTGGCCATCTTCAGATGCTGGCGGGCATGGTTATGCGCGTCATAGAGTCGTTCCTCGAGATCCGCCGCATAATCGGTTGTCGACTTCTCCCTATCTGGAGGAGACCCGAACATAAGATCGCACGGCAGGCGTAGCTCCCTCCCAAACACTAGGCTGGCCGGTGTTACCCCCGTAGTCTCGTGGGTCGAGGCTCGGTACGCCAGGAGGAAGAGAGGCAGTCTGGTGTCCCAGTCCCGCTGATGTGATGAGACGACCTTCCGTAGATGTTCTTCGACCGTTTTCACATAGCGCTCTAACATGCCGTCCGACTGTGGGTGCAGAGGGGTGGTGCGAGTCTTGGTCACCCCCTGACGCTGCAACACTTCTTGGAGCAGTCGGGATTCAAAGTTCCGGCCCTGGTCGCTGTGCAGCTCCCTCGGAACTCCGAAGCGGCAGAAGAAATTGCTTATGAGGACGTCTGCCACTGTTGACGCCTCCTGATTGGGTATGGCGTAGACCTCTGGCCATTTCGTAAAATAATCCATTGCGATCAGGAGATAGCGGTTTCCTGCGTCGCTCCTCGGGAAGGGTCCCGCGATGTCCATGGCGATCCTCTCAAATGGAGCGCCCACGATGTATTGGCGCATGAGGCCGCGACTTCTGGTCCTGGGTCCCCGGCTGGCGGCACATGTGTCACATTGCCGACACCATTGCTCCACGTCGCTCCTAGAGTGTAGCCAGTAATACCGCCGCCTGACCTTGTCTAGGGTTTTGTTAATTCCCAGGTGTCCTCCGGAAGACCCTCCATGAACCTCGGCCAGAACCTCCTTTATCTTACTTCGTGGCAGGACCAATTGAGCCGTCTTCGCTTTACCATCCGCCGACTCCCAGTGTCGTTCTAGCACGCCGTCCCTAATCGCTAGGGAGTCCCATTGTGCCCAGTAGCTCTTGTAGACCGGGCTACGGTCAGCGATGTCATCCCACTGGGATCATTGTCCCCTTTCCATCTCTTGCAAGATCTGCCCCACATCTTGGTCCTCCAGCTGCTCTTTTCTTAGTGTCACCCGGTCCTAGCCATCCGCGACTGTAGCGGCGACGGCTCGCACCTTTACGCGACCCGCTCGTTGCTCGACCTTCTGACAGTGGCCACAGTCCTCCGAGCATGGCTTTCTAGAGAGAGCGTCGGCGTTGGTATGCCTCCGTCCCTGTCGATGTTCAGAGGTGAAGTTATATTCTTGTAGTCGCTGGACCCAACGGCCAGTCTGTCCCTCCAGGTTCTTGAAACCGAGCAGCCACGTTAAGGCGGAGTGATCTGTACGCAGGTGGAACTCTTGCCCATACAGGTACTTGTGGTAATGTTCCAAGGTTTTTACCACAGCCAGCAGCTCCCTCCGGGTGACACAGTAATTCCTCTCGGGGCGGGATAGGGTCTTGCTATAGTAGCCTATTACTCGCTCCTGGCCATCTTGTATCTGGGATAACACGCCTCCGATCCCAACTCTGCTTGCGTCGGTGTCTACCAGGAACTTCTCGCCAGGTCGTGGATATCCTAAAATGGGCGATGCACACAGCGACTCTTTCAAGGACTCGAATGCGACGTCCGCCTCCGGGGACCAGTGGAACGTTCTTTTCTCCTCGGTGAGTTGAGTCAGTGGCTTGGCGATGTCAGCAAACCCGGAAATGAATCTCCGATAGTAGGTGCATAGGCCGATGAAGCTCCTTAGCTCGTGCTTGTCCCTTGGCCTCGGCCACTCTCGCACAGCCTTCAGCTTTTCGGGATCAGTGGTCACCCCGCCGTGGGAAACCACATGTCCTAGATATTTCGCCTCCTTCTGGAGCATCCGACACTTTCCGGAGTTCAGCTTAAGTCCGGCTTCCCTGAGCCTCTGGAGCACTTTCCTCAGATTATCCAAGTGCTCCCGGAATGTCCGACCAATGACGATGACATCATCCAGGTAGACCAAGCAGGCTTTGTGCGTCAGGTCCCGCAGGACGGACTCCATCAGCCGCTCGAACGTTGCCGGAGCGTTGCAAAGGCCGAATGGCATTACTGTGAATTGCCACAGCCCCTGTCCAGTAGAGAATGCAGTCTTCTCTTTATCCTCGGGATGCAGAGCCACCTGCCAGTAGCCACTTTTTAGTCTAATGTCGAGAACCATTTGGCCCCTGTCAGTGTGTCTAGGGTATCGTCGATCCTAGGCAGTGGGAAGCAATCCTTCTTGGTGACGTTATTCAGCTTCCTGTAGTCAACGCAGAACCGCAGTTCCCCGTTCTTCTTTCGCACAAGCACGACGGGCGACGACCACGGGCTGTCTGATGCCTCGATCACACCTCGTTCCCCCATGTCCCTTAGCATACCGTCCACCTCTTCTTGTTTAGCTAACGGAAGCCTCCGATGAGGCTGACGGATCGGACGAGCATCGCCTGTGCTGATGCGGTGGAACACTCTGTCCGTCCGCCCATAACCATTGTTTTCTGTCACGAAGACATCCTTAAAGTCGAGGACCAATGCTTTCAACTCCCTGGCTTCCATTGTCGTCAGGTTCAGGATAGCAACGGCGACCATGCCCTGCAGTGGCTTGCACAGATCTCTATTCTGCGACGGAGGTTCTGTATTGCCAGCCGGGCCCGCCCACGTGACCGGTTCACACAGACCCAGGGTTGTGCCTTACGCCAGCACTTGGTCGCCGTCCCCGACATTCACAATTCTCACAGGCACGTTGCGCCGGGTGCGGACTAGCGCCCTGGCTACGTATAGTCCTTCTCGTGGTAAAGGTTCTATTATTCCGCTCGCCGTTCCCACGGGGTCGTTCATCCGCGCCATCACCACCCTCTCGCACCGCGCCGGTATTGTTTCCTCGCTGGCTAATGTCAGGCGTGTGAATCGGGGTCTGCTCCGAGGGCTCCAGTACTTGGCGTCCTAGGTCCACCGTCGCATCGTAAGCTCGCAGGACGTCCAGCCCCAGGATGATCTCGTCCGTGATGTCGGCTACAAAAATCCAGGTGCGGATGGCACTCTGCCCCAGCGTTAGCTCAACTAACACCTCTTTCAAAACGGGGATGGTTTCACCGGACGCTGTCTGCAGCACGTACGGTCTGCTCGGCTCCCGCTCTGATTCTCCCGCTACGACGTCGGGCCTGGCGATGGTCACTGCAGCTCCGGTGTCGATGGTCACATTACAGCGTCTTTCCCGAATCCAGCATTCGGTGATCAGACCGTCGTCACTCCTCTTGGTAACCACGCTCAGTGTAAAGCGAGGGGAAGGGGGTGGTGGGGCCGACGGTCCCCTCCATACGCCGGCCATTACTCGTTTCCCGAGACCTGGTTGGTCCTTGAGGAGACCTGCGGACACCATCTCATCAGGTGGCCGGGGGCGCCGCACTGCCAGCACACCGGTCGCCCCCATCCAGAACGTCTATCCTGAGGCGATCGCTCCTCTGTCGGGTCCTTTGACCGTATTTGACGCATCGTTAGTGTTGATCCTGCGGCTGCCTTTGCTACTTGTAGCTTCAGGGCCTGTCCGAGTGCTTCATTGAGGGATCGGTCCCCGCCCATTAGAAGGTGTTGCTTAATCTCTCGGTCTCCCAGGCCGTCGATGAAAGCGTGAGCGGCCTCCCTCTGCAGGAAATCTGCGGGAAGCCCTACGAACGCTCGATGGGCCAGCTTCTCTATTGCCGCTGCGAATTCCAGCAGAGTTTCGCCCCTCCCCTGCGTCCTTGATTTCAACTGAGATCGGTAGACCGCCGCCAGCTGATGGTCCCCGTAACGACCCTCTAATGCGTTGAGGATGTCGTTGTAGGCCGCCCCAACAGGAACGCCATGCAGGATGTCAGCAGCTTGCCCCTGAAGTACGGCAAGGAGATGCGCGACCTTCTCCCCAGGCGTCCAGCCATTGTGGTTGGCCACAGCCTCAAACTGCCGATGGAATACTGTCCAAGACGTGGATCCGTCGAACTTAGGCGGTTTCACACGGTCCGTGCCACCCACGAACGTTCCGGCCCCTCCGTGCCTTGTTCGGGCCTCCACCGCCTGCAGCCGTGTCTCGAACTCGCGCCGCGTGGTCTCTAACTTTTGTCCGAGATCGTCGGTGATCCTCTCCTCTAATTTCACCTGACTGCACCTCAGGGCGCTTATTTCTTTCGAAAACTGTGCGCCTAGATTATCTTGTAGCTGTTTCTGGCTGGCATCCATCTTGTCTTCAAGATTGTCCTGCAGCTGTTCCTGGTCGTTGCTCAGCCTCTGCAATCTTCCCAGTATTTCTGGCAGTGCACACTCCATTGTTGACAATCCCACTTCTGACACCAGTGTAACGTGGGACGGTATACGACCTTGATTGTCAACCCTTGATTTCTTCTGGGGTCTGCTACCTCAAATCCGATCCGATTGTAAACTTGGTTGGATTGTAAGAGACCACGATGTCCTCCAGCAATAATGAATTTAATCAAACTAAAATGTCTTTTACAGCACAAAATAATCTCGTCTACAACACACTTCTCCTACAAGCGATTCACACTTCAGCTCTCTTCGCACCCTCCTTCCACACTCTCACCTCCTACACTGCTCTCAAAGCAACCAACCAAAAAGCTAACTGAGGGCGGAGTCCTGCGCAAGCTCAATACATCGTCCCTTCCTAGGTGAAACCATTCCTGTGCACAAGGCGCATTGCTGGAAATGGTAAACGGTCTTAATGTAAAAAACGGAAATTTTGCTCTCGCTAACAGGGTTACGTCGTGGCGGGAGCCTCGACCATTCAAACTGGGATCTGTTGCTGCTGATGGGAGGTTATCCCGTCAGGCAAGTTGTCCAAAAGAATTTGGTTGATTGGATCTCTGGGGTTTGAACCCAGAGAGGGAGGGGCCGTTTCGGCTGAAGGCCTCTGCGGCATGGGGGGAAGATCACTTCAGCTGATGGCCTCCATGATCGGGGGGGAGGGTGGCGGGCCGTGCCCCTATTAAGTTATACCCTGGCATTCGCCTTACAACTGAAGAAAAGCACGGAAAGCATTTGCTGAGCGCTTCAGTGGTGATTAGGCTTATGTTAATTTTATTACTTTGTTAAATTGCCAACTATGTGTGGCTGTCTGCAGGATGGTATGGCTTCACAATGTGCATGGGCATATGGCAGCTACCTTTACCTCTTTTCAATCTCTAAAACTTGTAATCCCATTGGAATTGATAACATTTTAGTGTAATAAGTGATCTTAGTACCTAATTGGTATGTAACCAGTCAGTAAATTCCTTCTTTGTGGATTTGTTATTGATGTGATATTTTGTTAACAGACTGACTCTCCTGTATAATATATAATAATATATAATAATAATGTACAATTCCTAAACAATTTTACAACTTTGAATAAGAAGCCTCACTACAACCAAACACGAGGTTTTTGTAACCGATCGTTTAACGGGACTATCCTTAGTAAGTCAGTGTCTTCTATTATATTAATGCCAACTAACATTACTGAAGTATTAGGGCCACGACGTACCTGGAGGCAGATATGAACATAAGCGAAAGTTGGTCTGAACATAAGAGTGGGGGTATTGAAGCTATTAGTTTTCTAAAAAATTCATTCTAAAAACTGCAGAAGGATAATTCTGCAACCATCAGTTTCAAGGCAGTACAGTGAAGTCTGCTGTCGCTTTCTTAGTTTCGTATCCATAGCAACTACCCAATGTGCGTTTCCATTAGTGCCAATATTTTCAAATAAGATCGTAAACAAATAATATAATGATTTAAATTATGGTTCACATTCAATTATTCACACTGTTTTGGTCATTTCGTTGAATAATCAAATTTGTGATCTAATAATTTTTAGTAAAAATTCCCCGAAAATCCGCACATCACTTCGCAACTAATTAAAAGACATATTGTGCATAAGAGTGTCAAAGCGACTCTATCAAAGGTTAATTAGTGAGCAGTGTTCTGTTTTGAGTGTTTGTGTATTTTATGAAGTGAGTGTGTTTAAATTCTGGATGTTTCTTGTGATCAAAATTCTGTATGAAGATGATGTCCCTGTATAGGACACAGAAGAGGTCCAGAGATAGCAGGTAAGGATCTTCGCAGTACAGAAAGACGAAGACAATAACACCGGTCCCTTGCCAACAGCCGCCATTTCTTTTTGAGACTAATACACCGTGTGTTACGTGTGGATAAGAACGTACGAGAATGTTCGAATTGGGGGGGGGGGAGCATAGAATAAGATGCTGCAATAATTATTCACTATTTAAAATCGTATTTAAGCTTCTAATATAATAGAAAAATGTATGCATTCAAATCCAGATATAAGATAATAATGCAAAATTATTACCACAAAACTTGGCGAGACAGATGAGGGGAGGGGGAGGGAAATAGGTGAGAACAGACAAAAATGGAGCCAATGTGGGATCTTTAGACAGAATATAAATTGAGGAATGAGGACAGGAAAAAGAAATAAGAAAACGAAACATAATTAAAATATATAATAACAATAATCGAGACTTGCAATAACAGAGGAACCAGCTCTTGTAAGTGCCATCAGGACATCAACATCAGAAATCACATGAAACATGTGGCAGAGGTTTCCTATGGTCTTCGGGGAGTGGATTTGAAGACCACATCAGGCACAGGCCGTCCTCCTGTTCGTAAGGCGTACCTTGAACTCAGCATCCCCTCTGATCATTTGGCCCAAGTTTCTACTGAACTAACAAGTATTTATTTAGATTTAGATTTACCCAAAACCGCTTTTCAGAAAGTCCTTTTAACCCAATGTAGGTAAAACACTAACTTCACAGAAAACATTTTAGCAGCCAAAAATTTTTTTAAATTATTTCATCACCCAGGTCCCAGCTAATGAGTACAAAGCCACTGCTCCATCTCATTTACTAGTTTTGCAAAATTGGGAGCAATTGGAGACAGAGCACGCCTCACATCTTATTCGGGTTTCAGCAAAGTTTCGTTTTCTGCTCTTTATGAAGGCAAAAGCGGAAAATCCCACTTCACACATGTAAGTGCTCGGAAACTGCATCACGGCCTCCCCAGCTACCGCAGGATATTCATCGTGAATTGTTAACCAGAAAGGCTCCAAATGACCCTTTTTTTCTTCAAATAATATTTTGCACTGACTGCTTGAGCTAAGCTCCATCATTTGCTCTGCAAAACCATTAACACCATCGAGGATTTCAGTCAAGTCACACAGAAATGGGTTTACAATCCACTGATATACAGAACTTTCTAGTCCAGGAAAGAATTCCTTGAAACGCAAAGACGTTTTGTTAAGTGGGTGATCGTGGCAAAAATGATTGAATTTAATAAGAAGCATAAGGCGTATTTATTAAATAACAAATAAATAATACTTGTAAGATTTGAGGTTTTTAAAGCGGTGAGTATGAAGCTTTCTGTCTTCTGGGTTGTTGCGCTGTGTAGTCTGGTCGATGTCAACCAACGTTTCAGAGGTCATACTGCCTCCGTCATTAGGGGGATGAATATGCCAGCAGGCCCAACCAACCAACCAACGTTACGTTAGTAACAGGCAAATACACCAGGATTTGGGGATCCCGCTCCTTGCCGACCACATCAGAGCACTGCCTGAGAGATTTGACTCGAAATTAGCTGGTGTGGGGAGCCCCTTAGTCCGGCAACTCGGGAGGCACTCGTGCCGAACGAGGGCTGTCAGAGGTCACCCAAGGGCAACCGAGGGGGACTGATGTTCAGCAGTCCAGCCGAGGCTGTCTCCAAAATACAGCCAAGTCGGCGCAACGAGTGGTCAGACCACTCGGCTATACTGACAGAGGTTTTCCGTGCTTTTCCTCAGTTGTAAGGTGAATGCCAGGGTATAATTTTATAGGGGCACGGCCCGCCACCCCCGATCACGGAGGCCCTCAACTGAATTGATCTCCTCCCCAAGCCGCAGAGGCCCTCAGCCGAAGCGATCCCTCCCTCTCTGGGTTAAAACCCCAGAGAGTCAACCAACCAAATTCTTCGGACAATTTGCCTGACGGGATAACATCCCATCAGGTGCAACAGACCCTAATTTGAATGGTCGATGCTCCCGCCACGACAGAACCCTGTTAGCGTTAGCAAAATTCCCGTTTTCATTTTGAGGCTCTGTTTACCATTTCCAGCAATGCGTTTCGTACGCAGGAATGGTGTTACCTACAAAGGGACGATGTGTTGCGCTTGTGCAGGAATCCGCCCTTAGTTAGCTTTTTTGGTTGGTTGGTTGGTCCTATTGGCATATTTATCGCCCTGATGACGGTGGCAGTATGACCTCTGAAACTTTGGTAATCATCGACCAGACTGCACAGCGCAAACACCCAGAAGACAGGTATCTTCAAAAGTAAGGGAATTTAAAAAATATATTTTTACACTTACAATCGGCAATTCGTTGGTCCCTGAGATTGACTGCGATCCTTTCATGAGACTGATGTGTACAGTCATCTCTCCTGTTAAGCGATAGTTGCATTCACGTAAGACGCCGACCTATAGAAAATCGCACAGTAAAAATAACCCCGGTACCTCCAAAGAGATTAAATTAATCCTTTGAAGTTTATAGCGCCAGGAATGAAATTGCATAAGAGCAAACTCCCATATGCAAAAGTTTTCATTTCACAAACAGCTTTTACCGATTCATCGATCTCATTGGAGCAAATTCGCGTTAACGAAACACGTAATTGCAGAGATGACTGTATTTATAATTCTTATTCAAAATCAGCGATGTATGAATTACGATTTAGTATAAGAATCAGTACGTGATACATTGTAGAACGTTATAAATAAAAGTAAAATATATTTTTTCTCACATTTTGACTTGCTGGTTTCAAAATCGGCGTTATTCTGAACGACGCAAATGGAGGGCTACCTGTATAATGGATTCTTCTCGGTACCCAGTTGTATAATATACATACTTGTCAGAATGCAATGGTCATACGAGGTGCGATCGGAAGGTTTCAAGACTGCGCGTATAAAAACCCGTACACTTATCTCAGGTATTAAATTCATCCATCACCCTCGAAGTAGTTCCCCTGGGAGTGAACACAACGATCCCAGCGCCGCTGCCAAGCCTGGAAGCATCCCTGGAAATCTTTCATTGTCAGCCTGTCAAGCACCATCTGCGATTCTGCCTGAATCTCTTGCCAAAGACTCGCCAAAACGGCTACGGAAACCTATGAAATGCTAAAGCAAGCATTTGGGGAGTCCGCAATGGGTCGTGCACAACTTTTGTGTGGCATTCACGTTTTAAAAATGGCCGAACCTCTGTCGATGATGACGAGCGTTCTGGACGACCATATTCGAGCACAACGCCCGAAAATGTCACGAAGATTCGGCAGGCCATTCACGAAGATCGACGTCGTATCATCAACGAATTGTGCGACATTGTTGGGATAGGCTATGGGACCTGTCAGCTGATTCTAAAGGACGGAAGCGGCCGTCAAAGTGGCGCAACCACAACTGGCTGCTGCATCATGACAACGCGCCAGCGCACACCGCCCTCAAAGTTCGGCAGTTTTTGGCCTCAAACACCATGGCCGTCATCCCGCACCCTCCTTATTCGCCGTGTGACTTCTTCCTCTTCCCAAAGATAAAATTCAGCTAAAGGGAAGGAGATTTGAGACGATAGAAGAGATTCAGGAAGAATCGCAGATGGTGCTTGACAGGCTGACAAAGAAAGATTTCCAGGGATGCTTCCAGGCTTGGCAGCGGCGCTGGGATCGTTGTGTTCACTCCCAGGGGAACTACTTCGAGGGTGATGGATGAATTTAATACCTGAGATAAGTGTACGGGTTTTTATACGCGCAGTCTGGAAACCTTTCGATCGCACCTCGTATGTAGTTTGTTCTGAAAATTTTCACAGGCATCTTCGATTTGGGACTCTGTGTAGTGAAATGTAATACTTGTCAATTTGTTTCTGAAGCACTTCCCATGCAAACCATTGAAAAATAAGGCGTAGAGACACTACTACATTCGTGAGTCGTGTTGACTTGTACTAAAATTCTGCATCTGTCCCACAGGTGGAAGCAGACGAGCCTGTATGATTTTAAGGGCATGTTCATGGCGCTGCAGAAGGATCTAGTGCTTGGAAGAAACCTGTCCGGGGTGGCATTTCCCGTGCCCAAAGTGTCGTACTTGCATGTGTGGCCATGGATGCAGGTATTAGCAGCAAATATTATAAGAATGGTAAACTTGATTAGTGACCAATCCTTTATCGCCAAGCAGTCAGTAACTCGTCTGCGTTTTGTACTTTGTGCGTGGTAACTGAGCAGCCCATCAGTATTTCTGCATTTATATTGTCTCTGCAGTGTTGTAATCATTCACACCGCGTCTTGCAGTTATCAGACGCGAGACTTGAGGCACAGAGGACCAATGCTTTGTCCCAAGACTGTCGGATCCCTGGCATTTGTTAATCTTTTTTTATTTGACTCGTAGGCAGAACAGGAAGTGGATGTATGACTCCGTTGAAATCGAAGGCACCGAAGATGCGGTCAGGAACAAGTTCAGGTGATGGACATAATTCGTATCCCAGTTTCTCACTTAATCGATTGCTTTCCTGTATTTCACATTTTTAAATAAATTTCAGTGAATTGCTTGAAAGAAAGCTCTTTCCTTTTGACCGCCTTGCTTGCTCCGAACACGTATTTCAGATCTCCCTCTTTTGAGTAAAGAATCCCAGCAATTTCCCTCAGACCTAGCCTTGGTAGCCTTAAGATGTCCTTATTTACATTTTACTGGTAGTGGCAGTGTTATTGGATGTTGCAAACTTTGGCAGTTGGTATGGTGTTGTTAAGACATAATTAATGTGGTTGTCGTCTACATTATATATTAGAGCATTTGCTTTGTTTGCCATGAGCTAATAACTGAGGATTAACTCGGCAGTAATGTGTCTGATCCAATTTTGATGTTTGCTAAACTGAAGGACGCTTATTGCTCGTCTTTGTGAGCCCGTAGTTTCAAGCGCTGCCCCGTAAGCCGTTGAAGTTCCTCATGACTTGACATTAAATATACTTAAATAACCAATTATTTGCACCTGTTAGAATTTGATGTTGAATAATGACGAGTCTAATACTGAACCCCAAATAATTGCACGAAGTAAACATTTTTCTTTGTGAGGCACAAAACTGAACTTTTCCAACAAATGCCTCTTCCCCCCCCGCTCGACGTTAATTTTGCAGCTAATAGGGACAAGTAACTCAGAATTTCGTTTCACATTGGCATACATGAAACGAAAAAACCTACAGTGAAGCTTGCAATTCCCGTTCAGAATCGTATGAAACAATATGATGTTCTGTGCCATCCTTCACGTGTTCTGGAAGACCCACACCCACGCGAAGGTCAAAGTGTTCTATACGATTCCGTAAGAAGGGGCCCCTTCCTCCTCTCTAAACGCCCATAAGTGGACAATACCGAACCTCAGTCTGGAACCAGCGTCGCACGAAACAGCATGAGAATTCGACACGATGAACAGAACACATCGCATTTTAGTCTTCATCGTTGCTTTGCTTCAGCCGCGCGCCAGCAGATGCCGTAAGTAAGCGTTTTCCTCATTCATGTGCAGCAATGAACCGAGAAATTGTTTCGTGAGCAGTCCGTTTATGCATCGACATTTTGTCATGCAGTTTAGGCCTAATGAACGCCAAATATTAAAGAGGAAGGTTGTACTTGGGCCAAACCGATTTTTTCAAAGACGAACGTGAGGTTTTTGTGCGCCAGATAAAGGCTTTTAAAATTTGTTTTTCGTTCATTTAAAAAATTTAGTTGGCCGGGGCTATCGTCGTAATGCTTGCCCCGACAAAAAACAAAACGTGACGCCCAATATTGTCAAAATTTAATATGACAATTGAGAAAACACTGGAAATCGGTATTTTGTTTAATGAATATTATGTGTCTCTGCTAAGATGCAATTCTGTTCTGTTATTTGCAAGACAGACAGACACTGCAGCTAGAGTTGATTTAGCATTGCATGTAAAATCCATATTTAGAAGTTTCTGCTACGGAACATGCTTTTGCCAAATGATTAATTAATCCCATTGCACCTGCTACCTCATCCTCTGCACAGATCCTATAAGCTGCTTCTCTTAATTCTGACTGCATCGTGTCAATCCTGCTACTCCAAGATGCTATGGACCCGTGCACACCCTGTCTGCTACTAAACATTCGACAGGCATTGTAGTCAAGTGTTCTTTTAACACCATAATTTTCCAGTAGAATTTGTTTAACTTCGCGCCAAGTGGATGAAAGATCCCTAACCAACAACTTACTCCGAGCTTCACCTGTAGTTTTGGTTTTCACAAACTTTAACCTCGAGCGGTGATGTCTCGTTATCTCGCTGACCGGACACGAGGAAGACGGCAGCTGGAGCTGAAGTAACCCGACTTGCCTAGCCCCGGTTGCTGCGCGCTGCTTCCGGCATTGGCAAGTGTTATACAGCTTCCGTCTGCTGCGGCCTGGAACCGCTCCTCGGTCCTTCGTGGTCGACAGACTTCTCTCACAAGCCTGGGAGATGTTGTGGCGAAGTCCCTTTGGATTGGCCTTCCCAACTGGACCTCGTAGGATGATGATAAATAAAGTGATGTCGCTGAAGAAGATTGACTACGCTGCTGGCTTCCTGAAGATCTGAAGAAAACCTTGCAAACCCCACACCTGACACCAATTTTTGTGTTGTATCCCTGGCAGGGAATCGGGCCCTTGACACCCCGCGTCAGGATACGAACTGAAGATCTGCCGAGCGGATGCGATCTTGTCTGGTGGCCTTGGAGCTCGTGGGTAGGGCAGCGTTTAAGAGTGAAAGCCCAAGAACAATCTTCAGTCGTCTAAATGGATTACTTTATTAATTAATAATAATAATGAAGAAGGTGGTTATGCCGAAACGCCGGATCCTTGACTGCCACGGCCAAATCGTGAAGACAGCGTGACTGCCTCCGATAAAGTGTGAAAGCGATGTCCCCCCGATACTCGTTTTCGAAGTGTATTTAAAGGCCTCGGCAAATGGAGTTTTCGTCTTTTGCCACTTCACAGATCCACTGCCTCCACACTTAAGAATTCCATTAGGTCGAGCGTGAACAGACACACACCAGCAGGGATGGTCTGGCTGCTGCAGCGGTCACAGAATTACCCGGCCACAAGGTTCCCACAGTGGAGGCTACATACATTCTCCAAGATCCCTATCGAAACAATATCCGAAGGTACCCTCAACATGTGGTCCGCAGTTCGGATGCGACAGTTCATTTTATGCAATTTGTAAGAGAACTCAAAAAATTCCTTCCGGTCTTCTGTGTAGTACGGCGAATTGGCAGAGACAGGCCTTGTTATGCATCACAGTCTAATGATTTCAGAGCAACTGTCATATGCTGCAACTTCTCTTCAAGCAGAGTAAGGCAGATCATCTGTCTATTCATTGTACAGAAATTCCATATCTAAAATAGAATAAGAATAGGAAACAATTTGTCACCTGGATATCAAGTTACCAAAGGGTTACGTCAGGGATGCTGTACATCACTCACATTATTTGAAATTTAGGATTTTTACTTGGAGACGGAGAAATATTCCAATCTCCGAAACGTCGTTTTTTTTTTTGGTTATTGGTCTTGGACGATGGATAAAGTCCAAAGAATAGTTTGCTTCAACATCTTAAGAGAGACTCGAACCCTGGAAAGTTTGGCGTCGTTCTTTTCTCGCTACTAATTTCCTGTCAACATAAACCATTCTTCTTGTCAGGAGTCGAACCCAGTGTCGAGGCCTTCGTTTCTGTAATCTCCTCTTGGAGGCAAAAAACTCTGATCCTGGCGCCGTTGTTCTGTCTCGCTTAGATTCGGAGTTAAAGGAAGCGCCCTTGAAGGAAATCGAACTCAGGACACTTTTCCCAGTCTTCTGAACTTCCAGTGTTCTCTCATTTGTCTTATGGAATAATCGCGCCAGGTTTCTTCTTCACAATTCTCAAGCGAACGAGTAAAGAAATGTCAACCATCAATTTCGATTTCCACAGAATTTACTAAGGAGGAAATACGACAACCTCTTACAAATTCATCTTCTGGGTCTCAGACAGTTTTCGTGCTTGTGACCTTAGTCAGTCAAATCATTTCCGAGGAAAAAGACAGAATTTGCCTTAGCGTCCTTCTTCCCTAGTGGTCGCTATCCGAACAACAGAAAACATCTTTCCCGGGATTCGAACGAAGGAAACATTTTCTCTGACCGAGGGGCGATGGGCTCTACAGCGCTCGGGCCCCTCAAAAATAATCTTTAAAATTTTAAATTTTTAAATAAGGGCAATTGGAAATACAGTTTTTTCTTCGTTTCTCTTCCGAATATTTTTAAATTTATTCTCTTCTTATAGGAAAAGTACTCATTATTAATTATCGACTTCTTGCATTTATGATTGAATATAACCTAAATATAAGTTATATTAATTCTCTTTGTATTTTTTAACTACCAACAATGTGTAAATATGGACCGACAACAATGGTTATGTTACCTAAGAAACTAATTGTTACGTCATCTGTTTACTCGGCATTGTTGTGTTTCATTATTGCCGTCAACAATAATGGTCAGCTTTTATATGAACTCATGCGTGCGTTGTTATGTTACCTAAGAAACTAATTGTTGCGTCATCTGTTTATTCAGCATTGTTGCATTAGTATATATTGACATCAACAATCGGCTTTCGTCATTGCTGAAAGAGCTGAGCTGTGATTCGGTTGTAGAAGAAGTGCGTCGTAGAGTAGATAATTTTGTGCTGTTAAAAACGTTTTAGAATATCACAATTACTTGTCTTATATAAGGATTATTAACAAATCTGTGATACTGCCCTCCACTCTCTCCATCGAGTGTTGTTGATTTCATATTTGACTGTCTTCATTTACAGTTGTGTAAACAGGATCATGCCAGATATTTCTTCAAGTTTCAGAATTGAGGTAAGTTTAAACCGTAGATGAACAAACTAGTATCTAGTTACATGTCTGAATACTTTATAAGGAATGTAAATAATGTAGCCCGTATAATTTACGTTTTATTCGTGCATCAATAATAGGCAAAATCAATCTTCGTTTCTGTGAAACTAATGAGAGTACATTTCGTCTACGACGAATGTAAATAGAGTTCGTCAGCGAAAAGTTGGTGGATCCTGAGATCAAAGAAGTAACATACTGAGTGGGCTTATAAATAAATTATATACGTGTAGGTTTAAAATCCTCCCGAAGGTATCACCACCTTGTCGGGTGAGGAGCCTGAGGGGAAGAGACCGCTGTGGACACCTAGACGTAGATCGGAGGATAAAGTCAGGCGGGATCTATGGGAGATAGGGGTCGAAGGAGACAGGGTCCGGTGGAGGGCTTTGGTTAATTCGGTGATGAACCTTCGGGTTCGGTAAGCCATCCAGATACTTAGCAGGTTTAAAATTACGTGTGTGTTCGTAGGAGACATCCCAGCAACTTTCACTTTGATTTTTATACTTTTTCATGTTTAATGTAATAATTAATTCGTTCAATACAGCATACCGTGCATATTGCAAAGGCCTGACGTAATTTAAATAATCATTTCAAAATATTAGATTATATTGGTGAGTCTAGTTGTGGACATAACTATATTATAATTAAGTAATCGACTCCATACAAAAGTATTTGTAAATGCATGCGCTATAAACTCATTTGTCGCATGTCTTGACTTTCAGAAACTGACATTGTAACAAAAAATAAGACATTGTATCTTAACGAAATACTGTTTTCTTTTCTTCCAGATGAGGTCGTATTTTACAGAAGTAAATTTCTGCAGATGGCTGGCAATTTGCTTTGCTGTTTTGACCCTGGTACGTGCTTGTTTTATTATTGGTTACTGTACATTCTTTGATTAGAGGGAACTCAAATAACGGAGGTAGTGTTTATTTTTCGTAATTACAAATTTAAAATTTCATAATTAAAATACCATTATCATAACTGTATGGAATATTATTTTTTTCTAATTAAGCATCTCTAAGTGTATATGTTCTTGGTGCGCAGGGGAATACCGTCTATGAGTTATCAGCTGGGCCCAGTGAATGGATATTTCTCTCCAATGGCAGCATCGTTAGCCCAGAAAGGCAAATACCTTTGAGGGAGAGGTTTATCGGCCCGCACCCAGGTACGTGCTGTATCATGCCGAAGGCCAGTTGTTATTTGGCTTGTGAGGGCGATGAAGTCTCTGTCTCAATTGAAATCTCGCCACCCAACCGTTCGTTTTGGTTGAAATTTGTATGTTTTCATAATGCTTGTGGGTGTGACGTATCGAGAGACCATAATGCATTGATCCAGTTACAGCGGTGTTAATAAGAAGTAGTAGATCTGCACTGTTTCAAAAATAAGTATAACCAAAAAGGTCACTTCATTTGAGAATTGTTAATTATAATATATTACATAAAATTGTCTGCGGTCAGACTTCGATATTTTGTACAGTTAACTTCTTGAGTAAAAAAACAATCAAAATTTGTCCTTATTTTGTTTATTTATGATTCTGCTCTTCTCGTGATCGGTTTTGTGATGAGACTTAAACTCGCATTAGATGTGCGTTCCTTTGATACAGACCTGCAACTTCACGACACAAGTCAACTAGCACACAGCATAAAGTGGTAGAAGTAAACAAACAAATTTTGGTCATTAACATTATTTTAGCGTAAATTGCTGTTTGTGTAAACTCTAAAATCGAGATTTTTTTTTCCAGTCCTGAGGGTGGAGCTAGATGTGTGTCTGCAGTGTGTCGCTTTGGGAATCCTGACAGGATCTATGATGCTGTATGGAATATACAGGGTGAGTAATGTGCCCAATGACGTTTCAGAGGCCCTTGTTGCCTCCATCATCAGCATATCTGAAACCTTAGTAAAGTTCCACCAGTCTATACCTCACAACAACCCACGAGACTTCCTTCTTAATACTTGCAGTCATGAAAACATGAATTCTCACTTGTATGATATTTTTGTTTTCTAGGGCGACATGAAATGGATGCGACCAGGCCTGTGGGTTTTCTCGATTAATCTGCTGATAGATTTGTACTCTTATGTCTCGGGCATTTACTATATAGCAAGTGACATCAGCATTGAAGCTGCCCTCAACTTTTATAAAGAGTACATCCTTCTTATTCGTAAGTACTGCTCATACTAAAGCATTTGTTGCACTATTCTTAACTCCTGAAAGTGTGATATGATTTTGGTTTTATTATTCATTTTCGAGTGTTTGAGAACAAATTGCCGAAATAAGTTGTACTTTTCACCAAGTAGTATTAGGGTGATTAAATCAAATATGAGATTGGTAGGGCATGCACACATAGAAAATCGTACCAAATTCTACCCAAGTAATCTCTGGTGAAGAACTTCTTACTTCAGAAACAGAAGTTTAATTGGGAAGATGATATTATATTTTAAAGAAATATGGCTTGAGGCTGAGGAATAGTTTCACGTTACTCATGACAGGGCACAATGGCGGTATTTTGTGAATATGACAAAGGACCTTTGGTTTCCATGCAAGCAGGTAATTTCTATTATAGTCAAAGTGGTTACTGAGATATGTACATTTGTGGATATTTTTTGCTTGGTAACATCCACTTGCGTTCTCTTATTTTCCATTATCTTATTCCTTTGTTTCTCTTTACAGTTTTGGAAGTCTTCTTGAGACAAGTGACCCGTAAGTTTGTAAATCTTCTAGAAGAAAGAGCAGAAAACAGAAATCGATTAAATTTCTTCAAATATGTGGCAAGATGCTTTCCTGTTTTGGCCCTGGTACGTGCTTGTTTTATTATTGCTTACTGTACATTCTTTGATTAGAGGGAACTCAAATAACGGAGGTAGTGCTTGTTTTTAGTAATTACAAATTTAAAATTTCATAATTAAAATACCATTATCATAACTTATGGAATATTTTTTTTTTAAATTAAGCATCTCTAAGTGTATATGTTCTTGGTGCGCAGGGGAAACACATCTATGAGTTATCAGCTGGGCACAGGGAATGGATATTTCTCTCCGATGGCAGTATCGTCAGCCCAGACTGCCAAATATCTTTGTGGGAGAGGTTTATCGGCCCGCACTCAGGTACGTACTCAATCATGCCAAAGGCCAGTTGTTCTCGCCACCCAACCGTTCGTTTTGGCTGAAATTTGTATGTTTTCATTATGCTTGTGGGTGTGACGTATCGAGCGACTATAATGCATTGATCCAGTTACAGCGATGTTAATAAAAAGTAGTAGGTCTGCGCTGTTTCAAAAATAAGTATAACCAAAAAGATCATTTCATTCGAGAATTATTAATTATAATATATTACATAAAATTGCCTGCGGTCAGACTTCGATATTTTGTACAGTTAACTTCTTGAGTAAAAAAACCATCCAAATTTCTCCTTATTTTGTTTATTTATGATTCTGCTCTTCTCGTGATCGGTTTTGTGATGAGACTTAAACTCGCATTAGATGTGCGTTCCTTTGATACAGACCTGCAACTTTACGACACAAGTCAAGAAGCACACAGGCTAAAGTGTTAGAAGTAAACAAACAAATTTTGGTCATTAACATTTTTTAGCGTAAATTCCTGTCTGTGTAAACTCTAAAATCGAGATATTTTGGTTTCAGTCTTTCAGCTGGAGCTAGATGTGTGTCTGCTGTGTGCCGCATTGGGAATTCTGACAGGATCTATGATGCTGTATGGAATATACAGGATGAGTAATGTGCCCAATGGCTTTTCAGAGGTCCTTGTTGCCTCCATCATCGGCATATCTGAAACCTTAGTAAAGTTCTACCAGTCTATTCCTCACAACAACCCACGAGACTTCCTTCTTAATACTTGAAGTCATGAAAACATGAATTCTCACTTATATGATATTTTTGTTTTCTAGGGCCAAGCAAGGTGGGTGCGACGAAGCCTGAGGGTTTCCTGGATTATTCTGCTGATAGATTTGTATTCTTATGTCTCGGGCATTTACTATATAGCAAGTGACATCAGCATTGAAGCTGCCCTCAACTTTTATAAAGAGTACATCCTTCTTATTCGTAAGTACTGCTCATACTAAAGCATTTGTTGCACTATTCTTAACTCCTGAAAGTGTGATATGATTTTGGTTTTATTATTCACTTTCGAGTGTTTGAGAACAAATTGCCGAAATAAGTTGTACTTTTCACCAAGTAGTATTAGGGTGATTAAATCAAATATGAGATTGGTAGGGCATGTAGACATAGAAAATTTGATAAAATCGTACCAAATTCTATCCATGTAATCTCTGGTGAAGAACATCTTCTTACTTCAGAAACAGACGTTTAATTGGGAAGATGATATTATATTTTATAGAAATATGGCTTGAGGCTGTGGAATAGATTACGTTACTCATGACAGGGCACAATGGTGGTATATTGTGAATATGACAAAGGACCTTTGGTTTCCATGCAAGCAGGTAATTTCTGTAATAGTCAAAGTGGTTACTGAGATATGTACATTTGTGGATATTATTTGCTTTGTAACATCCACTTGCGTTCTCTTATTTTCCATTATCTTATTCCTTTGTTTCTCTTTACAGTTTTGGAATTCGACTTTGGACAAGCGATCAGTCGGTTTGTGGAACCTCTATAAAGAAAACCGGAAGAAACAAATGATATGATTGGCTTAGGACCAGGTCATGACAGCAATGCCACTGTGTCAGAGGCTTCCTTCGTTCTTTCGGGCAGTCTGTAAGGGACTTACATAATTGGTTCAGGTGAAGGTCGTCTTTCTGTCTCGTGTTGTTAGGGCACCGCTTCCCAAACTTTTTCCTTCATTACCCAAAACCGCTCATCAGAAAGTCCTTTTTACCCAATGTAGGTAAAACACAAACTGCACAGAAAACATATTTTAAACATCTCTAAACATTTTAGCAGCCACAACAAATTTGGTAATTATTCACCATGAATATTTCATCACCCAGGTCCCAGCTAATGAGTACAAAGCCACTGCTCCATCTCATTTACTAGTTCTGCAAAATTGGGAGGAATTGGAGACAGAGCAAACCTCACATCGTATTCGGGGTTCAGCAAAGTTTCGTTTTGTGCTCTTTATGAAGGCAAAAGCGGAAAATCCCACTTCACACATGCAGGTGCTCGGAAACTGCATCGCGGCCTCCCCAGCCCCACAGGATATTCTCTCTTCACTTGTCATATACCTTACATTGGGTTAAAAGGACGTTCTGATGAGCGGTTTTGGGTAAATCTAAATCTAAATAAATACTTGTTAGTTCAGTAGAAACTTGGGCCAAATGATCAGAGGGGATGCTGAGTTCAAGCTACGCCTTACGAACAGGAGGACGGCCTGTGCCTGATGTGGTCTTCAAATCCACTCCCCGAAGACCATAGGAAACCTCTGCCACATGTTTCATGTGATTTCTGATGTTGATGTCCTGATGGCACTTACAAGAGCTGGTTCCTCTGTTATTGCAAGTCTCGATTATTGTTATTATATATTTTACTTATGTTTCGTTTTCTTATTTCTTTTGCCTGTCCTCATTCCTCAATTTGTATTTGGAAACATAATCCGAAGGGACCCTCAATATGTGGTCCGCAGTTCGGATACGACATTACTGGCTCTAGATCACGTGATTGTTGCAAAGATGGCTGTCGTATTCTGGGTTGCATCGCCCTATAGCCTAGTAGAAATTTACCGACTTTTCGGTGGTATGTGATGCCTCTATCATCAGGACGGTGATTGTTTCGTCGTTGATTTTTTTAATACTGAATATGTTATTTGGTGGATGTTCAGTGCTGCTGTGGAGATTGTTTGCGATAACACAGAACACCGATGCTTAATCTCCATAATTCTGAGGTGAAAACGGGACCCCCCACCTCCACACAAATATCCGTTCGGACGACAGGCGAGTCTCAAACCCAGGGGGCTGTGACAAGGCAAGAAATACTTGTGGAATTTTGGTGGGCGAAGTCCCCCGAACATATTCCACTGGAATGGCGAGAAGCAGCTGGACGACGACATTAAGACGGATACATTTTGGGGGATGGGATGGCCGCGGATCGTGTTCGGCGTGGGGTTGAACCCCTCCCCTCCCACCGGGTCCAGTTACAGAGAGAATTTCGTTTTTGGAACTGGCTCGGAGTGTGTAATCATTGATTGCATTGAACTGCGCGTTCTGTCACCCGGACAGGTTTTTTCCACTCGTTTGCTGGAATTTCTGACGGCGGCTGAAAGAAAAAACGTACCGTGCACCACTGGTTGAAAACCGTGCACTGGAGCCTTGTTGTGTGGGACGCCACTCGTCCGAGCAGATGAATTGCTGTCTCGCTGAGGGCTCCATCTGAACGGCCATAAAAAGAAACTGCTTGACAGCGACGTCTTTATTGCGAGATAGCTCGTTCCTTCTGGCTCCTCTTATGGGTCTACTACCAGTTTCAAAAATATCAGATGTATCGAGTGTCAAGTACTACCGGTGCGGAAAATATAAGTTTCGTTTTAACATTTCTGTGAATCTGCTACCAAGTGATCAAGAAAGTCGAAGCAGGAGAGTTCTTGAGAAGCTGATAGTGTCTCAGCTGGTCAAAGTGTCCCCTGCCTTCCTCTGTTGACTTTCTTGCTGAAAGGAGCTTCGCTCCTGAGCTGCCTTCTGGAACTTCGTTGTCCTGTCTGACGCGGGTTGCGGTTGGCATGGCATTTCTCTTTGTTTGAGGCTTGTTTAACGACGCAGTTAGTCGCTCGCGTTAAAAGCGTGGAGCGCTAGGATGTTTGCCGAATGATTTGTTGGAAACGACGTGAAGGGGCATTTTTATGTGGTGGGACTGATTAAAACCACGAAGCACCTCAGTTTGGATAGCCGATGTCCGGGTTAACATTTGAACCCAGCACCTCCCGAATACGAAGCATGCCGGAAATGTCCCTTCGGTGGGAACAGTCAAGTAAAGAATGCCTTTGGAATGGCACTGCACTGCAGAGGTCGCTGGGGTGCTTCTTGCTACCCTCGATGTAGAGAGGACGCCACGACTTTTTTTCCCAGCACCTGTGCTTCTGGCGCCGAGTTGTCGCCGGTGCTTAATTAAGCACGACACCGCCCTGGCATGCGACGGTGATCTAGCTCCTCCCATTCTTAACGTGTTCGATGTGTGTGTGGTTTAGCTTCGCGCTCCGGCAGCCTTGCCCCCTCTTAGAAGATTATTCTGGTGCGCACCGGACAGGAACACGAGAGAAAAACCCGCTCTGATTTACACGAATATTTTCGGAACGAAACAGGAAGCTGGTGTCACCTTGTGTCACGTGACTAGATATAATCGCAGATCCTATCCTCTTGTACGGGGGGCCAGAAACATGTGGTAAACATAGTTACCACTGCGATGGGCTATGGTCTCGAAAGAGACGCGGTTCGAACATGTCAACTCACGGATTGTACCGACTGCTGGCCCCTCTTTGTGTACCCTTGCCTGTTTTTATCGCCCCAAAAAGAAAGTTGCCGCGTTGTTGCCAAGTCTCGCTCTCTCTCTCTCTCTGCGCGACAAATGAGTGCAAGCGAATGCATTAAGGCCGCTCCTTACCTCAAGGAATGCCGATAAAGCAGGCTGCTGCCCAACCGACTGCTTGCGGGTTTTATTCGACGGCCCCGTGTTCGAATCTGGCGCCGTCAGTGGCGAGCGAATGCTTTTGTCTGGTGACCTCCTTTGTTTTCCGGGCGCCACTGAGGCAGAACCCGGCGATTGGCTGGGACTGAGGAGTTTTATTAAAATTACGAAGTTCATGACGAGCTTCGTAACTTGTGTATTCTTCACCGTGGATGATATGGGAGGCCGGGCATGTAGCACGGACGTGGGCACAGCTCAGATCGCAGAAACCCGAAGGGAACAGACCATTATAAATGAAGATAATATTAAAAAGGATATAAAGGGAAACGAGGCGGTTTTGATGGCATTAATTCCCATTGAATTCTATGCACATTTTTGTGGATCTGTGAATGTTTGAAGGTTTTCTTGTGGTGTCTTTTTCCCCTTTCTTTCTTTCTTTAACTTTGGTGCAGCGTGTATCACTACAGTTGCATGGAACTGCGATTTTCATGAAGGACCTTTAACAGGATAATAGATGACCCTCTAAAATTATAATATTATTTGATTTGTTATATGACTATGTTGGACATTGTTAAATTTCTGGAGTATTATATTGTCTTGATTTTAAGACTCTATCAATGTAAGCCACAATTGATATAATCTTAGGTATTTATCAATTGTTAGACACCATCAAATGTTAAATGCATTGTCAGTATTCCTGTCTTTGGGTAATTCATTGTGATTTACTGACAATTTTAAATAATCGGCAGTTTGGATCAAATGAGTTCTTCTCCAGTAAACGGCACACTTAGGTTTAAATACTCATTACTCATTACTAAAAGAAAAAGATAAGCTGAATCTCTGGATTACTGTCTGAAAGTTCTTCCTTCACATGATTCATAATTAGGGTTGTTACTGAATGCTGAATAGTTATACGTCCCTCAGATCCTCCTGAATCTTCCGATATAAGCGATTTTTACTTATCTTGTTACCGTGTCACTGACACGTGATTTTTATATGTATTTGTTTTGTATGGATGTGAAACATTGTCTCTCACTCTGAGGGAGGAGCATAGATTGCAGGTGTTTGAGAATAGTGTGTTGAGGAGGATATTTGGGCCTAGGAGAGAAGACGATGTGGGTATGGAGAAAATTGCATAAAAATGAGCTTAAAAATTTGTACTCCTCCCCAACTATAATCAGGGTGATTAAGTCAAGAGGCATGAGATAGGTGGGGCACAGTGTGTTCACCAGGTATTGTTCGGGAATCCTAAGGGGATGAGACCGCTGGGGAGACCTAGACGTAGATGGGAGAATAATCTCAGGTGGGAACTATGGGAGATAGGAGTTTAGGGAGACTGGAATTTTTTTTTTTCCCAGGACAGGGACTGGTGGAGGGCTTTGGCTAATTCGGTGATGAACCTTACGGTTCTCTAAGCCATCTAGTTAGTTATATATAATTGTCCCTGCAAATTCTCTTGTTTTCTTTGTATAGTAACATCTCAAAAAATATTATTTTGTTTGTGGACATCAAATAATATTCATTAAAATTAAATATTCCTGTGATGAAATGCAAAAAAAAATGCTAAGAGATATTATTTTTATAAAGGATATGAATTTTTGTCAAGTACGTGATACATCAGTCATTTATTGTGATATTGGTGAGCATAAAACTGTCATTCATACAATCACACTGTTATATTCAATTCAATTCATTTATTAAAGTGATTGACAACAGCCAAAAAGGCTAGTAACAGCCAAGCACTAACAACAATACAAACATTACAATACAAAAGCAAACAAACAATGAACTGAAAACATAACTGTACAATATAAATTTATTGCAAAATAAGTACTAAGTAAAAAACTAAATGTTATAGATAAGTAAAATAATAATTAAACTAAAAACAGTTTAATTTTGGACAAACAACATACAAAATAAAAATGTTATACTAAATAAATAATAAAAAAGAACAATGATTATTGTTTAAAAAGCTGACTGACCTCAGTAAGCAAAACACGATCTTTGTTAAAGATGTCGATGCTCCTACAGACTGCATTGGCAGCAGAAACACATCTGGCAGAGGGACTGGCCTTGAAATTACTTTGTACAGTAAAGGTAGAGTAGTCTCTGATAGACCTATTAGGTATGCAGAGACCAACTGTATCAAAAACAGATGAGCAACTAATTTTGCCTTTAAAAACATTAACGAGGAAAAGAGCATCCAAAAGCCTCCTCCTTAAATGTAACGATAAGAAATTTAATCTAACTAATATTTCATCATAATTATAGGCACAAGCGCCATTAAAGAATCTAGCGTAACATAGAGCTACAAATTTCCTTTGAATCCTTTCCAATTTAAAGGAATCAGTATTAGTAATAGAATTCCAAACAACGGATGCATACTCAATTTTGGAACGGACTAAGGTAATGTACAAAACCAATAGGCTATCAACAGTGGAGAAGGAAGAAGTAATGTACCGAATCAAACCAAGCATTTTTAAGCTTTGTGAGAATATGTAGTTGATATGCTGGTGAAAATAAAGCTTACAGTCCAGTAGAACACCGAGATCTTTAACACAATGGGAGCGTGCCACCAAATTGTTACACAATTTGTAATTAAAGTAAATACTGTTTGTCTTCCGGGTGAATGATATAACAGTCGTTTTACTTAAATTAAGTTGCATCCCATTCACAAGACACCAATTTTGCACTGAATGGATGTCGTCCTGCAACAGTTTGCAGTCATCAACATCGCTAATACTCCGATATATCTTTAAGTCATCAGCAAATAAAAGGCACTGTGAATTATGTATGGACTCGCAGATGTCATTAATGAATATATTAAAAAGTAAGGGGCCTAGGATGGAACCCTGAGGCACTCCACACTTAACACGATAAGGATACGAAAGCATTCCTGATACACGAACAATGGATTGCCTGTCAGAAAGATAACTATGGAACCAATCAACATAACTGGGTGATAGTCCAAAGTTTCTAAGTTTCCCAAGAAGAATATTATGAGGAACTAAGTCAAAAGCTTTAGTAAGGTCAAAGTATACTGAATCTGTTTGTCCTTGAGTAGTCACTGTAGGAAAAATGGAATTAAGGTAAGTAACCAAATTGGTTTCAGTGGAATTAAATTTACGAAAACCATGCTGTGAGGGATTTAATCTGTACTTAAAAAAAAAATTCAAATGATCATAAACAATAAATTCAAATATTTTTTAAAAGGTATTAAGAATAGAGATGGGTCTATAATTACTAACAAGGGAACTGTTGCCTTTTTTAAACACAGGAACAACAGCTGTTTGTTTCCACAGGGACGGAAAGGTAGCACTAGTTACACTTAAATTAAAAATGTAGGTTAATAAGGGAGTGAAAATATCAGAACAACCCTTAATTACTAACGAAGGAATTCCATCTAACCCCACACACTTTGAAGGTCTGAGGCGCTTGATCGCCTTGCTAACTTCAGCAGGAGAGATAGGAGCGGTGGGCAAAAAATCAGAAGTAAAAGTATCGGTAGGAGTGACGGACCGGCAAGAAGGGTTAAAAATTGATTCAAAATGCGTAGCAAATTCATCAGCAATGTGTTTGGGGTCAGTGACAAACTGATCACCAATTTTTAGCTTAATGAAGGAGTTATCTTTTCTTTTGAAATTTGAAACGTATTTCCAAAAATGCATAGGGTGAGTTTTAAGACTGTCATCAACAGACTTTAACCACCGCCGCCTATCAGACTTAATGGTAGCCTTAACTAATTTACGAAAGTGTGCAAAGTAGGAGTAATGTACATCAGAGTTGGTCTTTTTAAACCGACGAAAATAATGATTCTTTTTATTAATGTAATGTTTTAAGGTACCGGAAAACCAGATAGGAAATTTAGACTTATTGGAATGCTTATTGGGAATAGCTAAGTTTAAAGCATCAGTAACCACCGACTTGAGCTGATCAGCGGCGGAGTCCGCAGAGGACAGATTGTAAACGCAGGACCAATCGTAAGAGGATAAATACCTGTAAAGCAGTAAATAGTCAGCACGCGCGTAATTGAGGGGAACATCGAGAGGGCTGTGAATTGGTAGTCAGAGATATATTTCTAATATCAATAACCAGGGAAGGATGAAAAACATCAGGTTTAACCAAATCGTGATTAGAAATCATAACGTTTACAGAGGAAAAGTTAGCAAAGACAAGATCAAGTAGATTCTTGTTTTGGATGGTAAGGTTGTGTTGAGAAAGTCCGAGGAAGCATGCGGCACTGTGAACGACACCCCCTCTAATTTTGGTATAGTAATGTGAGTTTGCTTGAGGGAAGCCATGTGACCAATCAAAACTAGGAATATTAAAATCACCTAAGACAACTACCCAAAAATTTTGAGGGTTTAAGTTCTTTTCAAGAGAATTAAAATAATTTTCAATAACTTTACCATCAGTGTTAGGTGAAAAGTAGTGGTTTCCAACGAGTAAGTTGAAACCATCAGGAAGTGAAACTTCAATCCAAACACATTCGGTGGTAAGTTCAAGATCATACCTGCGTTTGCGTGTAAACTAGAATAATATAACATCATCAGGGTGTTGAGTCATTGCCTCAATGACTGTTGCAACAAGCACCTCAAACATCAGTAAAGTTCTGTCAGATTACGTGGAAGATGACCATCTTCATACTATGTGCTTTGAGATACTCAAATCTCGAGTAATGTGTCATATCCTCCAATCATCTGAACATCTTTAATTAATGTTCCTGTTTTCTTATTATCTAATAAGTAATAAATTACTGACTTTGTACCTTTAACAGACCATGACACTGTTTGTAGTTTTATCTATATACGCTATCGGTCTCTGATAATTTTGTATTTGCTTGTGTTCTGGTTTGCTGAACCACACTGAGCGCATTGCTTTCCCTGTCTTGATGTTGCTTCTCACATTCAGGTAAATTTCTGTGTACATCATAAAACATGTTTCAGTTGTCAGAAGTGCTGCTAATATCCCAGTACATTGACTCAACCATACATTACAAAGCCTGTATATGAAATTCATATCTACATGTTCTTATGAGAAAAGTGAAAGTCATTTGACCAACGCTTGCATGATGAAAAACTTCATCACCAGGAAAATACAAGATATTGATTCAGCGGTCATTTATAGGGTATATTTGCTGCAATTTACCTGTGTGATGCACTCCCACAATCTGGCTGCAAAATTGTAATTATTTATTTATTTGCAATGTCAGAAATAATTATTAAAGTTGTACAGATCTTTGTTATTTGTCACATGATGTTGGTGTACAGCCATGAGCTTCTGATTATTACAAGGGACATGTGCATGTTAGTATCATGATGTTTCCCATGCTTGCTCCATAAATGTGGAGCTGTTTATATATCCATTTTTTGGCCATAAAACTGCCTCTCTGGAAAAAGATGAACAAACAGGTATTCAGGGTTTGTCACTGTAGAAACTCATACGGAACCTTACAATATAATTGGAGGTTGTGTTCAAGTTTAAAAGTGTTCCCCAATTTTAAAAAATTGATAGTTTTTTGTGTGATTTTGCTCAAACCTTTTGTGTTCTCTCTCTTAAATAGGATATGAGCCATTTTGCAGCTATTCCTCGAATGCCATGACTAAGCATTGCCAATAGGTTTTTTCTAACAGTGAGTCTGGTTGGGTGAAGCAAACTTGAAACTGGACATCATGTTATACAATGTGAATATGTGGCTTGAATATGTAACTCTTATGCTTTTCTGTATGTTGGCAGTTGAAAGTTTGTTTGCTATGTAGAAAATTACAGTCTTGGCAAGTGACTTAACCTATTTGTCACAGACAGCCAGGAACTAAATGAAATTGCAAATATAATGCTGTCCCACTGAGAAAATAAATCCGTTCTGAAAAGAACATAACTTTCTTAATGCAATATTTATTGAGCTTACTTATATCTTGTTTTCAGTTTCATTCTTCTTCCTAATAATATCTGTCCTAATATTTTTTTCAGTTTGTTTGCTAGAGTTCTCCGAATGAGCAGAACTTGTTACATGATGGTGAGCGACCATATTACTGTGATGTATGTAACAAATCATTCACTTGGCAGAGTAGTCTGAAGATACATCAGCGTACACACAGTGGAGAAAGGAAATTTTCCTATGGTGTATGTAACAAATCATTCATTGATCAGAGTAATCTGAAGATACATCAGCGTACACACAGTGGAGAAAGGCCATTTTGCTGTGATGAATGTAACAGATCATTCATTGATCAGAGTAATCTGAAGATACATCAGCGTACACACTGTGGAGAAAGGCCATTTTCCTGTGGTGTGTGTAACAAATCATTCATTGATCAGAGTCATCTGAAGATACATCAGCGTACACACAGTGGAGAAAGGCCATTTTGCTGTGAGGAATGTAACAGATCATTCATTGATCAGAGTAATCTGAAGATACATCAGCGTACACACAGTGGAGAAAGGCCATTTTGCTGTGATGAATGTAACAAATCATTCATTGATCAGAGTAATCTGAAGGCACATCAGCGTACACACAGTGGAGAAAGGAAATTTTCCTATGGTGTATGTAACAGATCATTCATTGATCAGAGTAATCTGAAGATACATCAGCGTACACACAGTGGAGAAAGGCCATTTTCCTGTGATGTATGTAACAAATCATTCATTAATCAGAGTAATCTGAAGAGACATCAACGTACACACAGTGGAGAAAGGCCATTTTCCTGTGATGTATGTAACAAATCATTCAATCGACAGGGTAATCTGAAGCAACATCTATGCATCCACAGTGGGGAGCGGCTATATTTCTGTGATATCTGTACAAAATCGTTCGTTCGTAAGGATTCTTTGAAGAAACATCTGCTTATACATGGTAGATAGCAGCCACATTTATGAGATGTATATCATAAATGATTCCCTTACCAGCGTAATCTCATTATTGACTACTCTGTATGTCAGTGACATTAAATCTATTCGTTAATAGGATAATCCAATGCGTATGCTGGGTGTGCATATTCTTGTGATATATTATTATTTATTATTAACTGAAAATTGGTTTTTACCTGGTGGCAGTGGTCCTACAATAAGACACAACAAAACAACACACATCACACAAACTGAACTGATGATCTTACATTTCATCAGGACCGTCTCTTCACTTCACTACACTTAAGAAGCCTTCCCATCCTCACCCCGATTTACCTCCATTCACTTCACCTCATCTATCACTTTTCTAACCGTCTTCCTAAAAGAACTTGGTTTACAGAAGAGAGTCCCTAAAAGATCCGCAGATAGCTGGTTTCAGAGTTCAATGGTCCTATTTACAAAGGAATATTTTCCGATATCTGTTCTTTGCTTTCTGCTCCTAATTTTCCGAATATGATCGACCCTGCTCAGATAGTATGGCCTTTGCAATCTGTCACCAATAGCCTTCCATGCCCGTTCTCCCGTGTACACTTTGAAGAGAGCACATATATGTGCAATCTTTCTACGCTGTGCCAGGGTTTCCAAGTTCAAATCGCTCCTATGATATGCAAATTTACATGCTTTCTTTTGCACCCGTTCAAACCCATTTATCTGTCCCTCCCTGTAAGGATCCCAGCACGCCACCCCATATTCCAGAATCGGACGCACTAGTGATGTGTAGGCTAGGCTTTTAGTGTTACTATTTCCCTTTTTGAGAACACGCATTGTAAAACGAAGTGCCTTCCAGGCTTTCTTCACCGTATAATTTACCTGATCAGCCCAGCTTAAATCGCTGCTTAAGAGTATTCCCAAGTATTTACAACGCCTCACTTCTGGAATTACTTGGTCCCGTAACGAATAGTTTAGTGGTTCCTTCACCCGACTTCTCGTGAAACTAAGTGCCTTACTTTTACTTGGGTTAATTTTCATAGCATTTTCAACCGCCTACTCCCCCGGACTGTTTAGATCCGTCTGCATCTTTTCTATATCTTTACTATTTATAATTTTCCTATATATTATACAGTTATCTTCAAAAAGCCTAATAGTCGATTCAATGTTCCTCCAAATATCACTTATGTACACAAGGCGTTGAAGTGGACCCAATACACTCCCTTGCGGTACACCTGACATTACTCTGACTTCCTCTGATAATTGCCCTCTTATTATGTTTACACTACACTGTAGTCTATTAAGTGTGCAAGAAAACAATGTACATACCTTAATTTAATGTAACACAGAGACACGAAGTGAGCACACGCTGTTGGAAAAATGGCGCCGATAGACTTGCTCGACGCAGGGTTGACACAAACCTTCAATTTGTAAAAAAAACGCAATATCTGCGAAGCGCAATAAAACGAGGTATGCCTGTATACGACGTTCCGTGAGTTGGCTCTACTCCCCTCTTCCTCGTGCTGCCAATGACAACGGTTGGAATCGAACCCGAAACCTGTGGAATGGTAGGCTACTAGGTCACTGTGGTGACCCGCAAATGACTGCTGTTTTCCCTCTACTTACGTTTCACGTCAATGGATCGTTTTCTGTAAGATCCCAAGATAAATATCGTCAGTTAAGTGACAAAAAGTCACATGAAAACGGGGCAGAGTCGAATCCCTAATAGTCGTTTATATCAAATACACCTCAGATAATAAACAATGTCCACTCATGTAAGCAAGTATTCGCCACTTCACGGAATCGAAGGCCTTTCCTTAGTCCAAAAAGCATAGATATACCGTATTAAATTCCCTGGCCTTCTCGACTATTTGCCTTACATTTAAAAGTTGTTCGCTTGTGCATTTGCCTTTAACAAATCCAGTTCGTTCTTCAGGTATTTGATGGTCTATAAAGGCTTTTAAACGATTATGTAGGATCTGGAGCATGACTTTGCTGGCGTGCGATATTAGCGCTATTAAGCAATAGTTCTCATACTTCTTCTTCGATCCTTTTCTATATATTGGAACAAAGATGGATTTTGTCCAATCTTGAGGCCATTTTCCTGCAATCCATACATTTTGGCATATTTTTAGGAGGATCTATTCCGTGGCCTTAAGGATCTCAGAAGAGATTCCATCCGGCCCACAAGACTTCCTCTTTTTAACATATGGACAGCTAGTTTCACCTCACCACGTAGAATTCCGGGTTCTAATATCAGATTTATGTCAGGTTCCCAGGAATCATCATAATATAAATTTTGAAAAAGATTTTGACAATATAATTTCTGGACATTCGAATTCTTCTCAGTTTCTGTTACATCCTCTTCCAGATTGTTTTCTATGACCCAAGTCTGAGATTTAAATTCTGTCGCCAGTCTTCTGAGTTTAGCAAAAAGATTTTTATTTTGATAGCGATGAGAATGTTTTTCTATTTCTAAACATATGCTTCTAATGTATGTATTTTTGAATCTTGTGCAGGCCGCCTGAACACCTTTATTTAGTTTATCCAACTGCTCCCTCATTTCATTGGAGTTTCTCCCCGCTCTCTGTTCTCGTCGGATTTCTATTAGTTCGAGGGTTCTTCATGCTAGTCCAAAGAACATTTGAGGTTCCAGTGATTGTTACAGCAACAGACGACTCCAAAAGGTGGTTTTCGAACGCTGCTTGATCTTTTAATTCTTATCTCTTGGTTGGATAAGTTTGGCATCCTTTATAGAGGATCTCCATCTTATGTTAATCAGAACATAATCGATTTTACGAGGGTGAGTCAAAAATTATCCACACTCCGGTTATATTAAAACTTTGTGATCTGAGGGTGTGCCTGGTGCCGATATTTATCGAAGACTTTGTGCACAGTATGCAGAGAGTGTTTTGTCGCGAAGAAGTGTGTATGAATGGATAGAGAAGTTCAAGGAAAGTCGCAGAAGTGTCAGTCATGAAGAAGGAGCCAGACGCCCGTCCACGTCCATGGCAGATGACAACATTGAGCGTTCATGTGAAATGATTCAGTCCAATAGACGAGTTACAGTGGATTATGTGACAAACCATTTGCAAATCAGGCATGGCTCTGCCTATGAAATAATCCACGACAGACTTGGGTTTCAACTCACGGAAGATTCACCTCTGATGAAGAAGTGAAGACAGTGGCTCGCAGCTCAGCCTAAAACATTTTTTAATAAGGGAATACGAAAGCTGGTTGACAGATGGACAAAGTGTATTGAAAAGCAAGGAGATTATGTCGAAAAACGATGTATTTGTCTTTTCTAAAAGTTGATTAAAATAAATTCTACAGCTAGAGTGCGGACAATTTTTGACACACCCTCATACTTCGCTGTCGGCTCCGGGGTTGCTGCAGGTGTACAGATGTTGCTTGTGATGTTGAATTAGAGGGTTGGCAACTGTAAGATTGTTGTCAATTGCAAACGGGAGGAGGCGCTGAGCGTGCATGGCTGTCCAATTTAGTATCACCGAATTTTGCATTAAGGTCACCCATGACTATTGTGACCTCACGATTTGGAATAGATGATGTGGTGTTTTCCAGATGTTGTTAAAAAACCGTCTATTACTTCATCTTTTGCACTTGATGTTGGCTATTATTCGGTCGTTCAGTGGGTTGTAGCCTTAGACATATTAATTTAAAATTTTAGGAATCACAATAGCAACTCCGTTGCGGCTGATTTCAGCGCAGCCTAAGAAATAAACCCAATGATTATCAGATTGAAAATGACCAAAATTCCACCAGTGCGTCTCACTTAAACCAGCAATCGAGATTCTGTATCTAACCAATTCACGTAAAACTGTGTAGAGCTTTCCGGGAGCCATCAGTCCTCTGACATTCCAGGTGGAGATTTTATGAGTTGCTCTTCTTCTTCTTCTTCTTCCAGTAATTCATTTCGCATGTACTGCCTGGTTGCCTACACGCATATGCCCAGAAACAAGTTTCTCACCCTGCGTCCTGGACCTGCAGTGGCGCCGATCGTCGGTCGGGTCGCTCAGCAAAACAAAATCCTCATCGGCTTTTCTGCTCGTTTTGGTGTTCATGGGGTCCATAGTGCAGTGAGGCCTCTCTCTCTTCTACCCCGCGGTGTTGGAGCCATTAAAGACATACGGGCCATGCCTTCAACTTATTGATACCAGGCCGGAAAAGGAGTCAGTCTCCTTTCGCCCTAGCTCGATACTGATGCCTCCGCTGTCCAACATCAGGTGCAGTGTCCCAACTAACTAGGGACGTGGACGCCAATATTTCGTCGCGGTCCTGAGGAATTAACCTCCATTATTAACTCCTAGCTCACTTAGCTGCTTCTCAGATTATCCGAGGCACCTCAGTAAACCCCTTGCTCTCGTTTGTTCGCTGGGGTTTTCACCCAATCTTCAAGTGAGTTACCCAGCTTAACAGGGTGGACCACGTGAAGGTGAGAGTCAGGGTTGAAGTGTAGAGGCCAGTGTATTTCTCTGACCCGTGTCTGGCATTAAACGGATACATTATTATATGCTCTCAGTAATGGAATCATTTGTTTTAATCACGTGATACAAGGACAAAGGAAGGAGAGTTTCAATGCAAGAACGCCAACAGATTCACATCCCGACCACTTGTTGGTTCGTTTGATTTGTTGTTGGAAGTGGAAGCTGGCCACTTGCGAACTAATGAAGACGGCGCGTGGCTTTGTGTTTCGGGTAGATTCAGTATAAATGCATTCAAGGTTCCTGATTAATACTTTCTCTTACTACAAAACACTACGGATGTAGACTGAAAAGTCGATAAACACTCCTGCTGAAGTGCAGAAGTAATCACTAGTACCAGGAGAAGGCGATGAAGATGAATCTTCAGCCCGGCTTCTCACTGGAATACTGTAGGCGAGGGAATAATGAATTTGAAGCGACTACAGTACTGCGATGCGGAAGGTAAGTATAGAAACCAACGCACTACAATTCCCGAGAAAAATCACATCTACTTCACATTAATCATGGCCCCGAAGAATAAGAAGAAGAAAAAGAGTAATACTTGGAGATAAAATTTGTGCATATTCAAGATGTGAAAATCATAAGAAACTAGGACAGTTTAAAAGTTGTTTTTAATATGGTTGGGAGGAAAAAGGTCTTAAGTGCTTTAACACAAAAGCTGAAACTTTCTACATTCCTCCCCAATCTCTAAAGAAATTAAATTCAGTTTTATCTGGGAACGTTTATTCTGTTCGACGAAGCACCAGAAATAGAGAACAATATTGGCCATTTGAATACGTTATTTCTCGAACGTCATATAAATATATGTCGGTCTATTAAGACTGTATTTCATGCCGTTTAATTAATAAACACGTAACACATGGTGGTGAACTTTTATTTCGAAACGTGTTGTATTGACGCGTATTTAAATAATCGAGATTAGTTACCAGGGCACGCACGCTAATTATTTTCCAGTGAACTTGGTTTTATTTTTCCTTCCAGTAATTAAGTGAAGTAAAAATGGCTCGCTTACACGCAACAAAAGCGAAATGTATAAGCAAATATTCATTAGCGGCTTTCCTCTGCCCGGAGACCTGCTAACATGTCGACTCTCTTCGTGGTTTTTCCCAGTCTATACAAGCAAAGTCCGGCGTTGTTAAATGAATAGTCACTTATTAGTCAGAACATTCACAAGTTCGCCTCCAATGAGAAGGCTAATTTGGAAACATTAATCGGGTATGAATTAGACTGGACAGAGCTCATTGACCAGCTCCTATAAAACAAAATGGATCTTCATGTTTCACGGCATGCAGGATGTCTCGGCCAACTCAGCGACTAGCAGTTTCTCACATGTGACTTTATCCCACAGCATTATTTACTTAAGTTTAAAAGAAATGGCCCTGTATGGAAGGCGTGATAATTGTTCATAATGGTTCCATTTTTCGCATTTTGTAATTGTAGTCTGAGCATGTAATAAAATATGTTTGTTCCTTGATGTGAATGAATCTGATGTCCTTACTTGTTGTATGTGTAATTACCCTCAACCTTTTTTTTATCATTTGAGTTTTACTTTCTATTTTTTTTACTTTTTCTTTCTTTCTTTCTTTCCCCTTTTTTCTTTTTCTTTTAGGCATTTAGGCATTACTTAGTAAGATTTGAGGTTTTCACGGCAGTGAATCTGAAGATGGCCGTCTTCTGGGTTGTTGCACCGTGTAGCTCTGTAGAAGTTTATCGACATTTCGGGTGTGTTTGCCGCCTCCATCATCAAGGTGATCGCCCTGATGGAGGAAGGCAGGGACCTCTGAAACATCGATTACTTTCTACTACACAGCGCAACAACCAAGGAGACAGCCATCTTTGGGCACATTTTGTGTAGAAATGTTTTGTGGAATTATACAGAGTGAATGTTCAGTGTCTTTGAATTCCTTATGTTATGCAGTCCCACACAACACTTGTTTATCAGTGTTTGTTTATTACGCATTCTTTGCACAGAGTGCATAGCCAGAATGCATTATCAGTTGATTATATCTGCCCATCAGTCCAATCAATTCAACCCAAGAACCACTGGATGTATCTGGATGAAAGTTGATGTGGCAGTTGTGCCACTCTACACAACGTAAGAAACGTACTTTGAATATCCTACAGGCGGTGATGATGAAATGACAGGCGAGGAAAGTCGTTAGGCAGACATTGAGATACTGCAATCTCGTGGCCTAAGTGAGAACTATCGAACAATTGGGATTTAATACCTCTTTCTAAATGTATGCTGAAAAGAACGCATGAGGATATTTTGTGTAATCCTGTACGGAATACAATTTCCGAGCGCGTTTAACTACAGCAAGACTCCACCCCTTCCTTAATTTCTTCTTTTTCTTTCCTTCATCATTTTGTCATTCCATGATATCGTTTTTACAGTTGACTGTACTGCATTACAATGTTTCTATAAATGCCATACACATAAAACCAGCAAGTGGCATACATTTCAATTGTTCTATATTTCCATATCAAGCGTCTGAAAGGAAAGCGGCACCACGAGTTCAATATATTTTGCTCGACTGCATAACAAAAAATTTGAAGGCCTGAACATTCACCTTAACAGTTATACTGCACTTAATTCTAACATAAATGTAACACTGTATAAAATATTTTAAAAACTGTTAAATATAAAGCCTTAAACCTGGATAGACCCTAGTTCCTTTTTATATTTTTCACTACATAACTTTCCTATATAAATAAAGAAGTCTCCTAATAAAAATGTTTGTTGCTATTTGTACACCATTCTTAAAAGATACTGAACCTACATGAAAATTGCATCACTGCACTCTGCAGAAATCTGAATTACTTAAATATTTTAGAAGCCCTATTTTGCTGATGTGGTTCTCAAATAAGCAACCAGTGTCCCAGATAAGGATGGGGGTTGGCCAGTTGGTCAACCATGGATTATTCCATTGCTGGGCATGAATAGCACTTGGTTTGGTACCACAAAACTGATCTCCATATCTGAACCCATAACATAGCAGATCAACCGATCAACAGGTTGTTTCAAAACTCCTTTTTAAATGAACACTCCAAACATTCCAGTTTGTTTCGGTCCATTGAATGTTAAAAAAATCACACCATAATGCTAAATTGTCTAAAAACAATAATAGTAGTAAGAAGAAGAATTCAATTCGTTCACTGATGTCCTTCAGAACAGCTGAGAAGCCAAATGAATGCCCCATTAAGTATATCAACGCAGAAACACTTTTGGCTGAGGGAGTGATCTTCAAATTATGAAGCGCAGTACAAGCAGAGAAGTCTGATTGATCCCACTGGGTATAAGCATTAGGACAATCCAAAGTGGACCAGCAACCTTTAACACAGTTAACAACAAAAATGGCATAAACTTGAGTCTAAAAAGCAGTGTTGAGGATTTAATCCAAGTAAAATATCTTCATACTTATAGTTACAAACACCATGAAAACCCCACATACCATAAAGCAGCACCAAAGTATTCAGAACTAACCTACGAGATGGCTCAGAGACCCCGAAGGTTCATCACCAAATTAACAGAAGCCCTCCACCGGACCCTGTCTTGGGCCAACAAAATCCAGGATCCTTCAACTCCCATCTCCCATAGATCCCACCCCGAGTTTATCCTTCCATCTACATCTAGGTCTTCCTGGCAGTCTCTACCCCTCAGGCTTCCGAACCAATACCTGGTGGACACCTCTTGCCCCATCAATGCGTGTCACATGCCCCGCCTATCTCATTCTTCTTGTCTTAATCACCCTGACAATACTGGGAGAAGAGTACAAATTTTTAAGCTCATCATTATGCAGCTTTCTCCACACCCCATCCTCTTCTGTCCTAGGCCCAAATAACCTCCTCAGCACCATATTCTCAAACACCTGCAATCTATGTTCCTCCCCGAGAGTGAGAGATCATGATTGGAACCCATGCAAAAAAACAGGCAGAATTACTGTTTTGTACATTTTAATATTTTGAACTGAAAAGTAGCAAGCATTTCCAGAATTTAGTCTTCTCCTAATATCCTCGGGAATATCATTATGATTTTTTACTCTTGTTCCCAAATATCTGAACTCTTGTCACACTTTCAAAGGACTTATTAGCCACCCTAATATGATTTTGATCACCGGTCTGCTGACGAGATACTAACATGTAGTTAGTATGTAACTACACTGAAATAAACTGAACTTAAGAGAACAAAGCAGAAACAAACAGAACTAAACCAAATTAAAGAGACAGAACCCAAATCTGCCTATCCTAACATAACCTAATTTTTGCCACACAATATAAAGCTACAAATCTGACGCCAAGTGACACGACACGTCATCTCCAACACAAGATTTCATATAAGGCGAATGCCATCACTGAACCCTTTGTGGTTGGATATGTATGTTCCCTCTTGCCTCGAGAGTGGATAAGCCAATTCACACCAAACTTCATGTGCTTTTGCCTTAGACACAGAAAGGCATTTTAGTTTATAACTCACTTCTATTAATTTACGTCCCACAGTAGGAATTAATTTATATTTCAAGGGGCTTGCATACTTACTCTGTAGCTCTATAGTCCTTGACATCCTCAGATACGAAGGTCTCTTGCGTAAGAGAATAAATATGTAACTGATCAGCTTCAGCAGAACAACAAAATGGAAGTTCAAATTGCTTGTTGGCATATTATCCAAAATAGGCAATGATTCAGAGCATGTGAACAATACTGGGACCACAGAAAACGGAAAACTGATCTGAATAAATAATAATGGGAGTAAAATAACAAACACGTTTCACAATGGTAAAAATAAAGCTCTTTACAAACTGGAATCAAACTCGTTTTTATATTGCAGACTATACCTCGTATGATAGGTCCGTCACCCAGCATGGCCCATCCTCAGGTTGCGGATGGAGGAACAGCCTCCAGTTCTGGAGGTTAGCTGTGAATATATTGAATTGGTAGTCGCAGACAGCCGACAAAGGGTGGTACTCCAGATTGGGAGCTGGGCGTGAGGCCAACAACATTTCACCATCCTGTCACATAAAAATTGTGCTTGGAGATTTCAGTGCAAAAATTGAGAGAGAGGATATTATCAAACCAACAATAGGCAACAAGAGTCCATATGAAATTAGTAATGACAATGGTGTTAGAGCAGCAAACTTTGCTAAATCAAAACATCTAATTGTAAACAGTCAAAAATGTTCACATCATGATATTCATAAATATACTTGGACATCTCTATATGGTAGTACACACAATCAGATAGAATGTGCTTTAGCAGACAAATATAATTTATATGAGGTCATTCAGAGGACAGATTGTTACACTGACCATTATCCGGTAGTGGCAAAAGTATGGGAGAGGCGTTCAGTAGATAGACAAACTAACCAAAATTTCAACACAGAAGAATTTGATTTAAAAAAAAAAATTAAATTAGGGAGAGGTAAAGAAGCAAAGTGAAGTTGAAATTTAGAATAGGTTTCAAATATTTCTTCTTCTTCTTTAGCACTACGGCCCTTTCAGTGTAGCCTTGTCTTCTCTTCCGATCGATGCCCAGGCTTCCCTATTCTGTGCTTTTCTTCTCCAGCCTCTTACACCCATCTGTTTAAGATCAGACACCACGTCTTCGATCCACCGGAGTTTCGGTCTTCCTTTCTTTAATTTGCCAGGAGGTTTACCATTGATGATCATCTTACATCCTGTATCATCACTCACTCGGAGTATATTCTATCCTTCTTGCCTTTATTACAGCTACAATATCTGAGCTTTGAACAGCATCTCCAGCTCGATATTCATTGTAATTCTCCATAGGCCATTGTCACATATTGGAACAAAAATCTGCCTTAAAATTTTACTTTCCCAGAACATAAGCATTCTTTCAGCTAGAGATGTTAAAGTCCAGCATTCAGATCCGTATAATACTATAGGTCGTATTATAGTAGTGTACAACCGCACTTTAAGGTTTTGGTGGATATATCTTTTCCTGAGAACTTGGCCTAGAGCATAGGTTTCAAATATTAGAAACAGTTAAAATGATGAAAGTGTGAATATCAACAGGGAATGGGAAAATGCCAGAGACTGTATCAAAATTTCATCCAAAGAGAAACTAGGATCCTACAGGAGAAAGCAAAATAAACCATGGCTTGATGAAGAATGTTCAATATTAATAGATCAAAGGAGGCAAACAAAATTTCAATGGTTGCAGGACCCAAACTAATAAGGACAATCTTTGTAATGTGAGACGTGAAGCTAGAACAACTTTTAGGAATAAAAAATGGAATATCTCAAAGGTAAAGTTATTGAGCTTGAGACAAACAGAAAGGACAAAAATATCAGAGATCTGTACAGAGGTATAAATGATTTTCAGAAAGGATATCAACCCCAGACTAATTTGGTAAAGGATAAAGGCAATTCACTTGCAAATCCAATCAAAATTTTGAATAGGTGGAAATTTTTTTTAACCAGCTCTTAAGTGTTCATAAGACTGATGATGTTAGACAGATTAAAATGCATACAGCTGAACTCTTAGTGCCAGAACCTTGTTTAGACGAAGTTGAAAAGTTATAAATCTCCAGGTATTGATTAAATTCCAGTAGAATTAATTAAAGCAGGTGGCACAAAGTTGCATAAGCTTATTCAGGTAATTTATGATAAGCAACAGATGCCACAAGAATGGAAGGAATCCATAATTATTCCTATTCATACGAAGGGGGACAAGACTGAGTGTGGTAATTTCCGAGTAATTTCTCTCTCAAACAAAATTCTATCAAACATTTTTCTGGTGGCATTAACTCCATATATGAAAGAAATTATTGGGGATCATCAGTGTGGATCAGATGTAACAGATCAACAACTGATCAGATCTTATGGATACTAGAGAAAAAAATGGGAGTACAGTTATTTATAGATTTCAAAAAAGCCTATGACTCTGTTAAGAGAGAAGTGTTACACAATATTCTCATTAAATTTGGTATACCAAACAAGCTAGTAAGTCCAATAAAAAAGAGCTTCAATTAAACCTGTAGCAAAATTCCTATAGGTAAATATTTATCAGCATAATTTTCCATCAAGAACCGTCGAAAACAGGGATATGTTTTGTCTCCCTTGCTCTCTTTAACTTTGCACTAGGATACACCATCAGGAAAGTCCAAGATAGGCATGAGAGTTTGCAGTTGAATGGGACACATCAGCTACTGGCATATGTTGATCATGTTAATTTATTGGGAGATGATATAAAAACAATAAAGAGGAACACAGAAGTTTTACTAGAGGCTAGTAGACAGGTGGGGCTAGAAGTCAATTCAGAAAAAAACCAAGTGTGTGTTTGTATCTCATCAGCAGACAAGCAGGCAGAATTGTCTTAGGGTGGCTAATAAATCTTTAGAGAGTGTGACAAAGTTAAAATATTTTGAAACAATCACAAATCAAAATGATACTCATGAGGAAGTTAGTAGGAGACTAAAATTTTGGAAATGCTTGCTACTTTTCAGTTCAAAATAATTTGTCTTCCCGTCTGATTTCTAGGAACCTAAAGATTAAAGTATACAAAACAATAATCTTGCCTGTTGTTTTGTATGGGTGCGAAACATGGTATCTAACTCTGAGGGAGGAACATGAATTCCAGGTGTTTGAGAATAGGGTGTTGAGGAGGATATTTGGGCCAATTACGGAATGAAACTATACCTCAATTCCCCCACGTCTTCATAGCATGGAGCTTAGTTAAGCATCACAGATAAATTTGCATTGTCTTTATAAGTTTAAAAAAACTGATGCTTGTCTCAACTTGAAATTATTACACAGAATGATTTACACTGCCTGCAGTATCTTATTCATAATTTTCTAAAAAAATTATCATTTGAAAGAGAATTGTTGTATAACCTACTAGTCTCTTCTCACATTTCAATAATTTATACATATCTTATATTAAACATTTTTAAGTGTGTTGCTTGAATTCACATCTCAAGACCAAATACAGATTATGATGGAACAGAGATAATTCTATGCACATAATCCTCCTGTAAATTTCAAACACGAAACGCGACTTTGTGTAGGCCTACATATAGCAGGATCCTTCACCTCAACATAAGCCTATCACAAAATAAACAGAAAAATAGTGAATCTGGATTCAAACTCACCTTAATCTTTCCTTCCATAAAAAGTAAATACATATCAATGTAACTAAATTCCATCATGTCGACACCAATGCAGAACGGTATTATTCGTCTCCATGTCTTCACTATATCTTCTATTCAAGAATGTTGTGAGCATCTTTATATTCTAATCCGTGACTCAATGTTTAACAGCAGAAATAACCCTTCATAATAACACGTTTCATATTGTTTTAACATGATGCACAATGCAACACTCTGGAATCTTCTACTCCACAAGAGATGGAGAATTTTATGTAGCACGCGATTGCGCAAACACAATTCATATTTACCCAATTCTTAACAGACATTTTTAAGCGTTCGTAAAATAGAAGCCAACACAATAAATACACAGTCACTTAAATAGTAATCTGTATCACAGTTGCCACACTCTATTACAATGAAAATCATCCACACTAAATACAATCTATATTTTATTACGACATAACTATCTTCCAACACCAGGCTACCAAATCACGAGTATTAATGGATGTAACTTTGCAACTACGAGGAACAAAGAGCATAGTGCCAACAAAAGAGAACCAAATGTACATATTTAAAATATCTGCCATAAATTAGTTTACTTTCTGTACTCAGTCGATTACTTTTTATTTTTTCAGAAAAGTACATTGTAAACGAATCGTGAAATAATTCTTAAAAAGGATCTTCACTCTATTACTTTCATGCATTTTATGCCTTCACAAACGAGCCGTGCCCCACAATGCAACAGAAAGTGATTTGTGTCATCCTTCATTGCTGAATCCAGTTTTTTTCTCTGTATGAAATCTCTTGTTTCAGTTTCTCAATTTCTTGCCTTGCTGCAAAGTCTGTAACAATCGGTGATTATTTTAGATAGTAAAATTCCTCTTTTGACTATATGTTAACAAACAAGAAAGTTTGTCTTACAGTAAACTGCCATTTCTACACAGCTCCATATATATATATATATATATATATATATATATATATATATATATATATATATATATATATATATATATATACGACAATGGCTTGAGGTCAAGAGAGCACATTCTTCGACGTTATCTCTCTTGGTTTATTGGATCCGAAACTGTTACGAATATGAAGACGGAAAAAGACGAGAGGGTTTTCTGAAGACCCGAAAGATGGCACAAAGAGAAAGAACGCTCCTCTGCTCATAGTACCAAGAGTACTCCCTAGAGTGCATCCGCTACCGCACAATAATATTGATTTTAGTTCTTCCTGTGCTCTGAGGTTAGGTTTTCGCCTGCGTGAAAGAACGCTGTATAAAACACAGGTTTTAAGATTACGAATGAAATGAGGCAGTGAAATTTATTTTACCCATTACTTTTACGAGCTGCATACAGACCTGTCCCTCTGGTCCAGTAACCAAATCAGCCAACATTTTTTCATTAAACCTGGCGTGAACAGAGTGCACTGCAAGCCTTTTTAAAGAGTAATTAGATTTGTGTCTGCCCAGCGGAATTCGGTAAACTAATTCACATAGAATTCACAATTTCATTTATTAAAATTGCCAAAAAAAGAAGAGATTCTGGAACGAACTGTGGATTAATATAAGACACAAAATGCAACTACAAAATTGCCAAGTACAAATTGTAGGCATATATGAAAAATATAATTCTCACCTATCATATATTAGCCAACATAGACATACGCTTATTTTGCATGCATCGCGTTAAAAAGCAAATGAGCATAAGAACAAGTGATTTGTCTTCTATCTTTGAGTGCGCTTAGTCCAGCAAATTAGTTAAGTTGCAAATATTCCGTCCCAGTCAGAGGACACGCACAAAACGTCGGAACAATTTGTTATTCTAACAGTCGGCAATTGTCAGCCCCACGCCCAACACACAAGTCAGAGGATCACCCCATGTCGGCTGTCCGCGAAAGCTTGTTCGAAACACTCCGTATATGGCGGCCATAGTCGATCGTGATCCTGGTTTTGTGTGGACTACGGGCCAAAGTTCCCTCCCTCTCTGCAGCCATTCTTGTTTCTGGGGCTCACCTAACCTGGTATCCCGTGACCACCGAGGGTCAAGCAGGCCGAAGCGTGAAGATGACGCTTGGGCACAGGAACAATTATCGCAACAACGAATTATCTGAGGCAGAATCGGAGTCAACGCCAGAAAATTCTCTAACTTAACGAAAGTAAAACCACGAAGTACTCAAGACAAAGCTGACAGGTTATCCAAGCGATATTCAGTTCGAATCTCGTACAACGACATAATCCGCACCTTGTAGAAGGCAAATTCCTTAGCAGTTCCTAAAATCCATTCACACATTCACCCTGTCCCATTCACAATTCATAACAAACTTAGCATCCGCCATTCGAAGCCGCCTGTGAGATTAAAGAAATTCTGTGGCACCATAATTTAAAAAAAATTAGATCCAATTTCTGTCCCCTCTTAAAACACGCCCAAAATATCGGCTTCATCCAATCGCGGTGGACTAACATGTTGGCACCGACTATCCCCAGTTTCCTGGTTCTTCTCAGTTACTTTATCATTCATAACCATCCTGTCATATTTAAATAATGGATACGCAACATTATCAGTTGATAGAGTGTCGAAGGAACAAGAATAAACACTACCTTATAAGTCGTGGTGAACGCCTTCTAACAGGTTTACCCATCAAACTACGTGTATCTCAGCCCTCGTGGCCAATGTGGGTAAAAACTTCGAAGTCCTCCCTCTGTAGGCCTTATCTCCGCCTGGAACAGCTTCAGGGCTCTGACGTCACCCCAGAGAACAGCCTAATTTCTCGATTTTGCACGCACAGTTCACGCTTGAGGCGAAGAAACCAATTGTCGAGAGTTGGTAGTCAGTCCAGTGCTTCAAAAACATTTTTGTGCACAAGAACTTGTCAATGGGGCACATTTTCATACACCTTTTATTCTTATCCACCAAACTACGTCCTTTGTTCAGCCACCGGTAAAATTCGGTAAATTATATTACCACAAAAACTTTTCTGATATTTGGGTAACCATACAAATTGTACAGCACTTTACTTTTGAGACATCTGGTAGCATCCGTGTTAGTCGACAGTAATACAGAATGAAGCTAGTTTTGTGCTTCCAAATAATAAAATAGGATTTATCAATGGATTTAATGCTCGTGAGCTACTCTGAGTTACTGAAAGTGCGTCGTTAAATAAACCATGAATAAATAAAAAATTAAGGCCTACTATAACCACACAAAATCAGCAGATTAATTTGGAAACACCCGGTAGCTTATGGGCCTCATCATTAAACGTGCGTAGGTTAATTGGCCCGTAAAATTACCCCAGAAACCAACATCCTAACAGAGACTCGAACCGAGGACTGTGTATTCGTGTCTGTGACCTTAGACCCTGTAATTTCCTCTCCGAAACGAAAGGATTTTGACTTGGCGTCGTTCTTTTTTCGCGTTTACGTTCCCGTCAACAGAAACCATCCTTGTCTGGAGTCGAACTCGGTGTCGAGGCCTTCGTTTCCGAAATCTCCTCTTCGAAGCAAAAAACTCTGATCCCTTCTTCTGTCTCGCTTGGTTTCGGAGCTACAGGAACCGCCCTTGAAGGAAATCGAACTCAAGACACTTTTCCCAGAGTTCTCACCTTCCTGTGTTCTCTCACTATTCAAAATGAATAATCGGGATTCGAAGGAAGGAAACGTTTTCCCTGTAGCAGGGGCGATGGGTTCAAAAGTGCTCGGGCCCCTCAAAAATCGTCTTTAAAATTAAACAAGTATAAAAAGACACGACGTTATTTTTAAATAAGGGCAAATTAAATTGTAAAATTTACTTCAAGCCTCTTCTCATTGCTTTTAAATTCATTTTCTTTTACATAGAAAATATTTAATATTAATTTTTAATTTCTTACAAATTATAACTTGGAGTAATTCAATTTGTATTTCTTTAATGTGTAAATTTGAAACGCAGGTGTTCTTATAAAACACGAACACGTGCAACAATCTCGGTTGGCATGCCATAAGGTTCATTTCTCAGTCCTTATGCACGCCTGAATGAACCGTATTGCACTCCCTCTACTCACTGTTGCGTCATAGGTGTATAAATATAAACAATTAGTCCTATTTAATGACCGCAATAAAACAATGATTGTCTGGCTTGCCACTATGAAACACCAAGATCTAAAATCACGACACTAATAAATATTTCACTTACACTTACAGTATCATCATGGCACTACAGACTAATTATTCCGTGCGGACATTAAAGATACAAGTCATTTAAATACGCAAAATAAAATTAACACGCACTGTCATTGCACAATTTCTGCATAATAGTCACCTCATTTAAAAGACGCATCCAATGTTAGAAGGAGGTCTGTTTAACGTGTTTTGTCCACGGCACTCCCAGTATAGAAGTACATGTACTCATTGCTCATGTCAACTTTGTTAATGGAAGTATCATTACGCCATGTAGTGCAACTCTCTAGCACATAAACGGAACAGACCTAGTGACACCTACAAACACAATCTGCTTTAAAAATAAACAATTCGGAGTTCTGCAGCGTAAACAGCGATTATTTACTTCAGAAACATTAACCCTTGTAATGGCTGAGTTGTCTTCTTTGATTTAGCACTGAATGTTCAAATATTATTTAGGCGACTTTAAGCTATAAATGGTTAATATCTAATTGATGCTGATGTGGCTACAAAACACTTGCACGAGAAAAATGCAAATGAAAATATAAAAAATTGTGAATATAAGAAATGTTTAAGAAAAAGAAAGGTCTTTACCATTCTTTTAAATATAAAAATGGTTGACTTCAACATGAACCGAAGAAGAGGTGAATTGTACCAAAATCACTCACAACTGCAATTTTCATAAACACAATTTCAGTGACGTAAGTTTACGTGTTTATAAACCGTGGAAGACCATTTGAAGTTGATATACGCTGAACTAAACTAATTAAAGTAAATAAAAGTAAAGCAGGAGATAAAATGGCAGCAAACGTCTGTTCAGAATCAGACGCCCTGGAGCCATGTTTATTAATTTTCTCAACTGGAAAACTGATAAATGCGGACGTAAGATTAATGGCGATCTTACAAACTCAGCTCATGACAAAATACCGACGTGCCTAATTAAGATACTCCAGTAAGAAGAGGCATTTTTGACAATTAGTAATAATTAATCCGAGCAATAAAGTAAACAACTTTTATGGATACCGTAGATTAATTTCCCTGTTCATAACAGCTCCTCCCACTCACACACAACGTGACCCAGATAAATGCAGTCCACACCCTGGCATTCTACGTCTTTTAAGATACTTTTTAATATTATCCACCCTGGTGGTATTTTACTTTAGGTCTTCCGACTAAAATTCTATACTCATTTCTCCATTTTTCCCTTGTGTACTACATTCTCCGCATGCCTCGTAAAAACCTTGTAAGTAAAGCTAACTAACCAACCAACTAACTAACTAACTCCCTGGTAGCAGAACCCGCAGGTTCAACACCGACAATACCAAAGACCGCCACCGGCCACGATCCTGAGCCAGCTCCATCCATTAGCCATCGTCACAGCCCAACTCCTTCTTGGTCTGCCCAGTGGTCTTTTCCATAAGGATTCCTTACCATAAATCTGCATGCACACCTTGCCTATCCCCCCCCCCATGTGCGCTACATGACCAGTCCATCGGAGCCTGTTTTCAAATGCTTGTAATCTACGTTCTTCCTTCAAGATAAGAGACCATGTCTCACAACCATACTATTACAATTTGCAGTCTTACACATTCTTACTTTGGATCCACCAACATAGTACTGTATGCCCTATACATATATGTCTTCTTATATCATGTCTTTTCTATAAATTTGTTTGCATGGAAATTTCTTTAATAGCCCAAATAAGTAATCTGCCTGGCTGATTAGTTACACAGGCTGTTGTATTCACAGAAGATACTTTCCTCCTCATCTCTTATTGAAATTCCATGCCATTTCAAGGAGCAACATTAAATTTTCAGTCCTAACCATCTTCTGCATAACCTTACGCTTTCTATTCCCATACTGTTGGCCTTGAGCCCGTAAATTTTTTTTATTTTATTGTCTTTCCATTCCGCAGTAATTATCATTCTTTCTTTGACTTGTTTTCCAAAACAAATATTTTATTACAAACAGCACTGATATTTTCAATAATTTTAGAAAATACACATTCTAAGTCAGCGATGAGTGTTTACTAGCAATTGTAAGCAAATGAAATAATGAAAAATGGCATCCTTCCAGCCAATAAGGATTCAGCTTCTACCTATATAGGTTAGACAAGCTGACACTATGCGATAGGCCCTTCTTCCTCCAAACCCTTCAGTTGACACCAGGATTATTTTCTTCTTCCCATTCAAGGACTGGATATGTTGACCTCTTCTCAGAGGAAAGAAATCATCTCCATCTCTTTCTTGGAGGCCCAGTGTACCATTTTTCAATAGATTGAATATGTTTGTCACGTAGGCATTCAAGGGGCATCCTGTACATGATTATGACATTTGTATTGGTATTCTCGTATTTCTTCCACCGTCCGTTCTGTTTCATTGTTTTCTTCCATCTTCAAATCCATTTTATGTCTTAGTGTAACTCCCAACATTGATATCAGAAATCTCATTTCCGATGTTTCAATTCTCCTTTTGCATTCTCTTAATATTCATATTTCACCCCCATACTAGGCAACACAGAGTTTTCCTCCGGGGGCTTCCCCGGTTTCTCCGTGGCATCCATTCACACACAGAAGAAGGCGATGGCAAACCACTTCTGGATCATCTGCCAAGAACGTATATGAACAGGTCCCAGTCCGAGAAAAGGATGGAAGGATCCTGTTCATATGGACCTGTCGTCAGATAGAACACTAAATAATAACTGTAGGGCTAGCTTCGAAATGATGTTATGTAATTGTAATTTTATTTCTTTCAACGTGTTCTTTCCCAATAATCTTTTAATGCAACCATTTAAGTTATTGTACCCATAATGTACTGTAGCTAGCCCTACAAATTATTTATGAGCAGCCCATTGACCTCAGACTGAGTCCAGGAAGTTAGACACTCAGAAAAACTATGAGAAGTCCTTGTAGGAGAGATATTTCATATTATGTTCATTATGGAATGTATTGATGTAGTATATGAGCCGGGATAGCTCAGTCAGTATAGTGACGAGCTATGGGCTGGACGACCGGGGTTCGATCCACGAAGGGGGCAGAGGATTTTTCCTCTAGCCTCTGCGTCCAGACCGGCTCTGGGGCCCACCCATCCTCCTGTCTAATTGGTACCGGAATCCTTTCCCGGGGGTAAAGCATGGCTGGGGCGTGATGCTGACAACTCACCCCCATCTGGTGCTGAGGTCAAGAAAGAGTAGGAGCTATACCTCCGCTCCCCTCCCCCAAGTGCCTGCATAGGCATGTAGTGGGACGCTTTACTTTATTTATTAATTTAGTATGACCTGACAAAGTTGACAAGAATGAACTTTTCTTGTGTTTCTTGAACAGGACAACGGTTTATTGCAGCATTATCTTTGGAAACCACATTGAAAGTATAATATTTCCTTAAAGTAAATGAAATATAAAACATCTTCATAGTATTTGAAGCCAGTTTCCTGTCAAATGCACCCAAAACAAAATTCACAGCCTGACTCTAGACTCCATTGCTTGTGATCACATTAGTGCAATTAGGACTTATGTGATGTTGCATGAATGAAACTTTTGGAATGCCAGTGTATTCCAAACAGTATATCTCTCCAACCCCCAACTTGGGCCCACACAAGGCTGTAGAGCCAATGATGACAACGATACCTCTCCAGTCTTGATACAGAAAGACTGTTTTATTATGTCTGTGTTACAAAATGTACAATAAAATAGATTAAAAAGCATAAAAACTTGTTGCATTGATATATTCTCTATAAAACAAATAAAATACATCATTCAATAAAATCTTATCGGGCAATCAGCCGCGTTAACTGGTTACCGTAGTAAACCGACGTTTCGGGAACCAACTCTGTCCCCAAGTTGTCGGGATGCAGCCTGATCCGGCTGCATCCCGACAACTTTAATAGGGATGGAGGTTTCACCTTGAGCAGAGCATGGTATCCGATGACAAACATGCTCTGGGGAAACACCAGGTAGAAGGCAGAGCCAGACAAACCGAGCGTTTGACTCCGCCCCCTAGCTCCTTGGGCCTGGGTCCGGACATGTGCACTGGTCTCGAGTAGGTAGTTACACAGGCGACTTCCGAGGTATCCAGTCACATCAGAAACGTCTGTTTACTACGGTAACCAGTTAACGCGGCTGATTGCCCGAGAAGATTTTATTGATTGTACTCATTACGAAAGTATCCTATAAATACATCATTGTTTATAAAATTGTATAAAGTTTACAACCCCAGTAGAGCAGAAGTAAAACCAGAAAATGGGTACACCCAGGTACCAGAAAGCCATCAGCAGTACCAGCATACATCAGGCAACCATCTCAATGATCCAGACCCTACTCCAAGAATGTCAAAATGGTAGCACAATGTATGGAGGTACTACTGTCAGTCCTTGCTATAGGCCCAGCATGACACTGTCTGACCTCAGGTCTGGGTCGCTCCACTCCAGAAGTCGAGACCAACATCCAGGCACTCGTCCATGCACTACTAAACACAAGAGTGTCAGAAATGTCATCCATTCCCATAGATGGGTTGGGGTTATAAAAACTTTAACCATCTGACATAAAAGTAACCATTAGGACCAAGGTGTCCAAAACTTCTTCCATGATGCTGATACCAGCAAACCCACTATATCTGTGAATTAAATAGTTGTCAAGAATCTAGTCTCTCAGTCCTAAATTTGCCTGGTCTGAACTCTCATTCACCATAGTGCACCTGGGAAAAAACAACACATAGTTAAAAAGAGAGTGACTAGCATTGGAAACAGAAACAGAAAGAAAGAGAAAAAGATGAACATTTTATGAATGCAAGACGTGAAAGGTTCCAGTGTTCTCACACTGCATGGAATGATTCGTGACTAAAGAAAAGGATGTTTCATTGATACACTACAGACTAGAGTTTGGCCAGGATACTTCATGCCAGGGTAAAAAAAGGAATCACATGCAGGACAGCACACCACTTAAAACCAGGCTACATACAATTTCACAAACTCCAGCACACTAAGATATTTTGTTGTTCGCGGGTTCAAACCCGGCCAAGGTCGATGGATTTTTAAGGGTGATAAAAATCCATAGCACAACTTCCTTTGGAGGAGAAGTAAAGCCAGCAGTATTTACAGCATGTAAAAGAACCTTACGAGCATGATACAAGATGTTTCATAAGCAAACTTCAGCGGCCATTTCTCACCCAAGTCTCCTGATTAATTGTGCAGAGTCAATGGGCTGGTCACTCACTACTCATAAATGCACACTTCAACAACAAGAAACCTAAGGAAGCCAAATTTCACAAGTGGACTCTAGAGCTTGAGAAGAAGAAGGTATTTTGTTGAAGCTGTAGATACCTGGACACTGGTCTCACTAACCACAAACACACAGTTGATATCTCTCTCTCTTTACTCTGTACTGCTTGATTTACTGAACTTACTTTTGTAGGACAGCTGTCTTACATTTCAGTACAGGTAAACCTCGATTTACGCCGGGGATGCGTTCCTGGACAAACTGGCGTAAATGGAATCGGCGTAAATTGAAACTTTTCATAATGTAAATCAATGGGAAGTCAATGACATGCGTTCCCGGCACCCAAAAATTGACGACTTAAGTTCCTCAAAAGTTGACTTTGCCTTATCCGTGATAGCAATTTCAGTCAAGGGAATGTTTTTTCGATTCATGTCATCCACCTATAGCAACAGTAATTTCTCCATTCTTTCTAAAAATTTACTTCTGCTATAACTCACTTGCATAGCACTTGCTCTCGTAGCCTGTTGCATTGACTGTTTTATTTTATATAAATTTTTCATTATGGTAGTCACAGTGGAAGGAGGCAACTTCATACTTCAGCACACATTACAACAGGTATCACCACCTTCTATTCTACAAATTTCGTCCATCTTATCTTCTAACGCAATAGACCTACGCAACTTTTTAGTAACACACTCACTTCTCTTACCAGACATGGTGGCTCTTCTACAATTTATAAATATAAAACAGTTGCTACTGCAGAATAGTGGTCAAACAACAACACAAACACATTCAGCACATTCAATGTGTCAACAAGAAGCAAACTGGGCGCATTTTTCCTTACTCCCTTATCAGACTGAACGCAAATGACTCACCGTGAAGAGTGACCAATGCTCACGTGACTATTGTGCAATGCTGGCAGATTTTTAGGAGATTATCTTGCAACTACTTAGCAATGAGTGCATAGGTGACTGCATTTATAATTTTTATTCAAAATCAGCGATGTAAGAATTACGATTTAGTATAAGAATCAGTACGAGAAACATTGTAAAACGTTATAAATAATAGTAAAATATATAATTTTTTTCCACTTTTTGACTTGCTGGTTTCAAAAGCGGCGCAAATTGAGGGTTACCTTTATTTGAGTAGAATACTATTAAAATTTCAAAATATACTCACTCACCAAATATCTTATATACATGTGTCAGCCAATAACCTAAGCAGGTGAATGCAATACAGGTAATAAAGTGAGAGTTCATTGCCAAGACACTGGCATTTGATACAGGGCAGTACACATACCTTACTGTAGAGACATTGCTACATTCAGCAGCTGTTGAATCCACGATTCTTGACTGAGCAGATATTGGATTGGCAGGTATTTACTCAGCATTGGTGGTTGACTGAGTACATTCTGAATCAGCAGCTGTTGAATGTGCAATTGTTGACTCATCAGATGTTGACTGAGCACATGTTGAATCGGCAGGTATTGGATTGGACAGTGTTGAATTGACAGGGACTGACTCGGCAGATGTTGTCTTGGCAGGTATTGACTCAGCACTGGTTGTTGACTGATCAGATTCTGAATCAGCAGGAACTGGCTTGGATGGTGTTGAATTGGTAGGCACTGAATCAGCCGATGTGCCCTGAAAAGCAGAAGGTGTGATGGAGTATTATACAATGAGGCCATAAACAAGAGACTTCACATAATGATCAATATGCCTAGTCAGTTACAGGACTGAGGAATCCTTTGCTGGTAGCATTACAAAGTTCATTAATTATCTGACTAGGGAATCTGCTGTTCCTTTTATAAGCCAGCACAAATGGCAAATATAAAATTTAAAAAAAAATCAAGGGACTACTTTCATTGCATTCTTCACCTCAGACCTGCTGCAAACTGATCATTTATTAACAATTTTTAACATCACCACATCTGACACCTCTCACCCTCCCTTTCACCTAGAATCCATACAGCTGTAAATAATGTTCTGCAACAAAGCTTTCTGTTCATGTGGTTAAAACTGATACCATTTGTACTTTCATCAGCAAGGAGAATGACAAAAAACAGATGCAGAAAAAGTGAAGTATATGTTCATGTCCCATTACCACACTCCAGGACAATATCCCAATAACAAAATAATTAATAAATCCCTCACAAATTTGTAACTGGTCAAAAGACCTAGAAACCAAGTCCTGATATGAAACCGGTACCTCCCAAATTTAAAGCAAGAGAGAGGTTCTCTATAAACCTTCCTGGATATCTGGAACAAAACATAATTCTACATTCTCCAGTGCACAGTGAAGCTATGCAGATGAGATGGAAGCTACATTATTCTGTTGGACGTGTTCTTGCTACTTACTTATAAAGTGCATATACATTGCTTATGATAAAAAACTATGAATTTAAAAGGTTCTTAAGTGATACTAAAACCACATGTAATTGTAATTCCAGTGTTACAGAATATTCACACTCATCACATGAAACAAATATTTTGTATGTGTATGTAAAGGTTTATTATAAAGAGGACTCATTCACATATGACTTGAATATTACTATTCTATCATGTTTGGCATGGTTTACACGTTTTATTGATATCGGTCTGTCCTGAAGAACTGAAATTTCAAAAACTTCCATATACCTTTGTTGGTGGGAAGATGAGACCACTTGCAGCCCTAGTTGCATCAGTTAACTGCCTTTCTTCTACAGAACCACTACTTGTACAGTCTTCCTGCAAATTGTCAGTCGGTGCCTGGACACTGGTCTCACTAAACATAGAAAAATTTTCATTATTTTCCAGAAGCTGCAGAGCAGATACTGTCTTCCTACAACAAAATACGTTGCAACACAGTTAATTTCCAATATTATGGTTGATCTTTCAGCAAGGACAATTATGATATTGATGGTGGAGGAAGGGGGTAACTTAAGAGAAACACAATAATATATACTGCTGATCAGTTTGTTAAAGCCACAATTAGGAGAAAGTGTAAGGTGTTTATTTTGGCAAAGAAATGACTGCAGTTAGCAAAACCTGATTCCCATGAACAATAATCCAGAAAATCCTAACTAGAAAAAGACAACCATATATAAACATTTTAAAGCAAACAATCTTTAAGCTATAAAATCAAGAAGGAAACTAATGTCTCCAAGATATAAACAATATTGTGTTGCAGCATTAAGATGCACAGAGCAAGACCATATCTAATATTTGCATGAAACTCAGGCTAATGCACACTGTAATGGGGAGAAAGCTTTGCAGTGCCAAACAATAAGGCCTTAAAAAAAGGTATTTTTTAAATTACCTTCAACAGGACTGAAAAACTCTCCTCATATAATGAAATATGCTAATTGTAGTGGAAGTTGGCAATGAAAACAGATTCATGAAATGTCTAAATTTCATGCAATAAGAGATAAGAAGAACAAGTAGCATGTACTTCATTACACTGTGAATACTGTCAAGTTCCTTACATCTTGGAACAAATGAGTATTTTAGATTTACTCACAGAAACTGATAGTGAAGATGCACAGTTTAGTTCCTACTTTTAGACGCATCTGTGATAAGAATGTGGGTAACGGAAAAGTGGCAAGAGTACAGAAGATGAAAGAACTCTAATCTCTTGCCATATCATTGACAGATGAACCCTTGAAAAATTATATGAGCCAAGGTAAACAGAATTCAGAATGAAAACTGCAAGTCACGTGGCATTAGAAACATCTTGCAAGCTAGAATCAAGTGAGCACACCGGCATAAGAGTGGCCAAACTGTGTCCTCTGTGCCAGAGAAGAAGAAATGGGATGATTCCAGGGCAATGACAATAGCATGAAAAGTTCTAAAGCAGTAAATGCCAAAGTTGGGAATGGTGATTCCACGTCAGACTGTGATTAGGTACAAAGAATTTCTCTGCAAGTGATCAGAAAGACTGCGTATGCAGAATGTCAGTCCCTTGTCCCTGTGTTTACCCCATAGTCATTAAAAACTGTGTCTGTATCATTTTATCTGTTAACTTAACACAGTTTCTTGAACTCTTACATATGTATAGAATAAAACAATGAATTTATAAATAAATAACTTATGTAAGAATCTTATTTCATTAGTTTCACAAGATGAATAATAACTTGTTTGTGGTCTACTTCAGAGGAAAATAGTTCCCAAAGAAAACCCAACAAAAGCTTTCATTTAGTGTGGATATTAAGATGATACATATCCAAAACATTTCTGAAAATTCAATTCAATTTGGAGTACAGACAAACAGTCAAGGAGCAAAAACATCTCTTGGGCCAAATTCATGCAATATATTTGAGTAGGATATAATTAAAATTTCAAAACATTCTCACTCATCAAATATCTTATACACAGAAGGTTCACCATGTGTCAGCCAATAACCTAAGCAGTTGAATGCAACACAGGTGCTAAGACACAGTTTGCTGCCAGACACTGGCATTTGGTACAGAGCAGTACACATACCTTATTGCAGAGTCACTGTCACATGACTCAAAATCTGTTAAATCAGCGATTGATGTTGACTGAGCACATGCTGAATCAGCTGGTGTTGAATCGGCAGGTATTGGATTGGACAGTGTTGAATTGGTAGGGAATGACTCAGCAGATGTTGACTGAGCGGCTGTTGGCTTGGCAAATATTGACTCAGCAGGAATTGGCTTGGATGGTGTTGAATCAGTGATTGCTGACTCAGCAGAAGTTACCTGAGCAGCTGTTGGCTTGGCAGGTATTGACTCAGCAGGAATTGGCTTGGACGGTGTTGAATCAGTGATTGCTGACTCAGCAGAAGTTACCTGAGCAGCTGTTGGCTTGGCAGGTATTGACTCAGCAGTGGTTGTTGACTGAGCAGATTCTGAATCAGCAGGAATTGGCTTGGACAGTGTTGAATCAGTGATTGCTGACTCAGAAGAAGTTACCTGAGCAGCTGTTGGCTTGGCAGGTATTGACTCAGCAGTGGTTGTTGACTGAGTAGATGCTGAATCAGCAGGAATTGGCTTTGGAAGTATTGAATTCGTATGCACTGACACAGCAGATGTGCTCTGAAAAACAGAAGGTATGTTGGAGTATTATACAGTGAAGCCATAAACAAGAGACTTTACATAATCATCAATATGCCTAGTCAGTTACAGGACTGAGGAATCCTTTGCTGTTAGCATTACAAAGTTAATTAATTATCTGACTAGGGAATCTGCTGTTATTTTTACAAGCCAGCACAAATGGCAAATATAAAATTTAAAAAAAAAATCAAGGGACAACAAGGGACTACTTTCATTGCATTCTTCACCTCAGATCTGGTGCAAACTGATCATTTATTAACAATTTTTAACATCACCACATCTGCCACCTCCCACCCTCCCTTTCACCTGGAATCCATACAGCTGTAAATAATGTTCTGCAACAAAGCCTTCTGTTCATGTGGTTAAAACTGATATCATTTGTACTTTCATCAGCAAGGAGAATGGCAAAAAACAGATGCAGAAAGAGTGAAGTATATGTTCATGTCCCATTACCACACTCCAGGACAATATCCCAATAACAAAATAATTAATAAATCCCTCACAAATTTGTAACTGGACAAAAGACCTAGAAACCAAGTCCTGATATGAAACTGGTACCTCCCAAATTTAAAGCAAGAGAGAGGTTCTCTATAAACCTTCCTGGATATCTGGAAACAAACATGATTCTGCATTCTCCAGTGCACACTGAAGCTATGTAGATGACATGGAAGCTACATTATTCTTTTGGACGTGTCCTCAAGTGTTGTTTTTGTTTCTCGGCTATACAACCTTGTTGTGAGTTTTTGCCGCTTCCTTTTCGGAGGTTTCTTGGTCTTGGTCGTGAAGCAGTGAGTGACCAGCCCACTGACTCTGCACAATTTCTACTCAATCCTGATTTGACTGCCACAGCCACCTAGCAGTTAATCAGGAGGCTTTGGGTGAGAAATGGGCACTGAATTTTGCTTACGAAACATATTTATCTCCAGCGTTAAGTTTACCAATGCGCCCATACTCAAATGACATGTTTCTAGTGTCTATCCTCGCCTGCGGCACTTGTCGATATCTGTCAAAATCAAAACAGCACCAAGGATGTTTTCCTGCACTACCACTGGATCTTATTAAGTGATACTAAAAACACATGTAATTGTTATTGTAATTTCAAAGTCACAGAATATTCACAATCAACACAGCTAATTTGCTATGAAATATGTAAGCTAATTTATTTGTCTATACCTGTGGGTATTCCTCTTTAGGCTTCTTTTCTTTTGAAGAGGTATCTGAGTTCCGACGCACACACCTCATGCACTTCCGAGCGGAGTGGCGGAGCCTGGTAAGGATTTTCTTCACCCCACCCTGACGCATGACTTTTTCTGCAGTAAAAGGAGCACAAATTTTACAGTTAAAATTTTTAAATCTTCATGGTAAAAGTATACTAAGGAACTAGAAAATTATGCATACTGCTGAACCTATCAGGGATGTCTGAAGTGGAGAAACATGGTGCACCATCTTGTTCTTTGCAAATACTAAAAAGTTATGCCCCAAAGTTTGAAAGCTTGTGACATCATGTAACATATCCATGTAAAGTTCAGAATTACAATCAAGACATGTATGAGCATTAACAAATAATTTATACATGTATGTAAAGATTTATTATAAAGAGGACTCATTTAGATATGAGTTCATTACTATTCTAGCATATTTGGCATGGTGACCAGACAAAACCGTACAAGACAAAACCGTACACGAAAATTGCGCACAGAAAGAAGCTCACTGTCATGAATGCTCACACGAAAATTACTCACACGGACAAATGCTCACACGGACAAATGCTCACACTGACAAATGCACACACTGATAAATGCTCACACTGACAAATGCTCACACGTACGAATGCTCACATGGACGAATGCCTATATTCACAATACTATAAGTAATCGGAAGCGTTAACTGGTTACCGTAGTAAACCGACGTTTCGGAATCAAATTCAATAAAATATTCTCGGGCAATCAGCCGCGTTAATTTTTTACCGTAGTACACCGACGTTTCGGGAACAAATTCAATACAATCTTCTCGGGCAATCAGCCGCGTTAACTTTTTACCGTAGTACACATTCCGTAGTAACCGACGTTTCGGGAAAATGTTCAATACAATCTTCTCGGGCAATTAGCCGCGTTAACTGGTTACCGTAGTAAACCGAAGTTTCGGGAACAAACTGTCCCCATCTTCAGTGTTTGTTCCGGTCCAAATTACATCTTCTGCTGAGGTAATTTCATCATACTATTTCGTTTTCTTATTATTTTATTAAGCTGAACGTCTTTTAAGGTTTCGTTTCAAAATTTTAACTTCTTGTACTGTTTGGAGTGTGATACTGTGATGGACACTTCCATTTCATGGCATCTACCTAACTGTTTAAGACAAAGAATCAGAAACGTTAACTGGTTACCGTAGTAAACCGACGTTTCGGGAACAAACCCTGAAGATGGGGACAGAGTTTGTTCCTGAAACTTCGGTTTACTACGATAACAATCAGCTGCGTAACTGGTTACCGTAGTAAACCGACGTTTCGGGAACAAATACAATAAAATATTCTTGAGCAACAACCGCGTTAACCTTTATCTTACTAGCGGTTCTTTTCTGGGAAGTAAATTGTGTAGTCAGCCCTACGAACATTCTCGGTGCGGATCTCAAAACTTGGAGCATTGTAAGAAGACTTGGCTACGTCTTTTGGCCTATTTTAGGGGCTGCACATATTGAAACATTTTCTCTGGGGTTTTGGCAAGGTCAGCCTGAGCTGTCGACCCGGGAACTGTAACCATAAACAGCAATAAACATTGTTATTGTCAAGTGGGTTTCGGCTTCGTTTTCAGGCCACTAATCAAAGCTTCACACATATCCTCGGCATGATGGGTGAAAAATATTTTGTGCATCAACTGAAGTAGGGGAGACAAATTTTTCTGTGTGGTCATTAGTTCACAACTATGTCAAATCAGCTTCCGAATAAGAAATGAAAGTTACTAAGGCCTATTTAGGCAATTAAGATATTAACTGCATTTTTAAAAAAAACTCTATGTATTCTCTGTTCCATTCGAATAAATATGGCTTTTATTTCGTCAATTTATCATGTTTACTTTAGATAACATTACAGTTTTCCGTAGAGCGTGCACAAAAGTTTAAAAACCTACCAAAAACCGGAACAAACACTGAAGATGGGGACAGTTTGTTCCCGAAACTTCGGTTTACTACGGTAACCAGTTAACGCGGCTGATTGCCCGAGAAGATTGTATTGAACATTTTCCCTAAACGTCGGTTTACTACGGTAAAAATTTAACGCGGCTGATTGCTCGAGAATATTTTATTGAATTTGTTCCCGAAACGTCGGTTTACTACGGTAACCAGTTAACGCAGCTGATTGTTATTGTAGTAAACCGACGTTTCAGGAACAAACTCTGTCCCCATCTTCAGGGTTTGTTCCCGAAACGTCGGTTTACTACGGTAACCAGTTAACGTTTCTGATTCTTTGTCTTAAACAGTTAGGTAGATGCCATGAAATGGAAGTGTCCATCACAGTATCACACTCCAAACAGTACAAGAAGTTAAAATTTTGAAACGAAACCTTAAAAGACGTTCAGCTTAATAAAATAATAAGAAAACGAAATAGTATGATGAAATTACCTCAGCAGAAGATGTAATTTGGACCGGAACAAACACTGAAGATGGGGACAGTTTGTTCCCGAAACTTCGGTTTACTACGGTAACCAGTTAACGCGGCTAATTGCCCGAGAAGATTGTATTGAACATTTTCCCGAAACGTCGGTTACTACGGAATGTGTACTACGGTAAAAAGTTAACGCGGCTGATTGCCCGAGAAGATTGTATTGAATTTGTTCCCGAAACGTCGGTGTACTACGGTAAAAAATTAACGCGGCTGATTGCCCGAGAATATTTTATTGAATTTGATTCCGAAACGTCGGTTTACTACGGTAACCAGTTAACGCTTCCGATTACTTATAGTATTGTGAATATAGGCATTCGTCCATGTGAGCATTCGTACGTGTGAGCATTTGTCAGTGTGAGCATTTATCAGTGTGTGCATTTGTCAGTGTGAGCATTTGTCCGTGTGAGCATTTGTCCGTGTGAGTAATTTTCGTGTGAGCATTCATGACAGTGAGCTTCTTTCTGTGCGCAATTTTCGTGTACGGTTTTGTCTTGTACGGTTTTGTCATGGAACCATTTGGCATGGTTTACACGTTTTATTGATATTGGTCTGTCCTGTAAGTAAACAAATAAAATGTCAGAAACTTGTACATACTTTTGTTGGTGGGAAGATGAAACTGGTGGATATTCCCTTCACCGCTTCCAGCCCTCATTGCATCAGTTAACTGCCTCTCTTCTACAGAGCCTCGAGTTGTAGAGTCTTCCCGCACAATGACAGTAGGTGCCTGGACACTGGTCTCAATATCTTCTGACAAATCACTATCTCCTGAAAGCTGTGGTGCAGAAACTGCCCTCCTACAACAAAATAAGTTGCAGCACAGATAATTTCCACTATTATGTTTGATCTTTCAGCATTTGGAATTATGATATTGATGGAGGAATGAAAGAGTCAATACAGAATAATTCCTACTGAAGTCTCCTATAATTAATTCATCACATCATATGAATTTGATGATGGCAACAGATACCGTATATCTCTTTCAGCCTATCTGGAATGTATACAAGGTGTATGTTAACAAAACAGAGGTAGTAAGTGATAGTAGCTGACAATCTAGGGAAGTGACCATCACATGATCCACGTAGTCCACTTGATTTATCCGTTTATTGCTGTAGTAATGCAGTATACAGTGTCAAAATAAGACATGTCAGTGAATGAGTTTCTGTACAAGTGCAATGATGTAATGTTATTTGTTTCAACATGACTTAAAACATTCAAGTGCAGTGTTCTAGACCATCACCAATCATTCACTCCCAAGGGAAGAGTCTGCACATAAGTTATAAAATGATAATTGTAATTATGTTTAAGGATATACTGTAGGGTAATTCTGTTTCAACACTAACAGTCACAGCAGAAGTGGATTTGACAAGGCTAATAATGTTCCAGCTCGGGGCAAGCCTCAGCTACTGGGCAGGTCACAGGTGGCGGATAGTGAATGACCCTCAGATATGAGGGTTAGCTGTGAATAAGGGGAGACCCACATAAGCAGTCCCGGACCGAGGCGGCAAGACCGGAGAGTGTTTGAGCGTAGCTGGTGGCAGGGCTATGCCCATCAAATACCACATGAGCTCAGTGAAGGTCCTGTGACCTGGCGAGTAAGCACCGCCAGTAAGTAAGTGCTGCCCCCACTGCCTTGTGGGTAAGGGAGGGATCCCCAAAGGCTAAGGGAAGGAAAACCCTGACAGAAAACCAAGGGGTAGAAGGGGCTCCATAGGTGTAGAGAAACTAATCCTTCTAAGGGAAAGAACCCTGAATAAAAACTTCTGGTCCTCCAGGAAGATGGGGGTTGGACATTGGGCTAACAACCCAATTCTGGAAAAAGCTGACGTTCAGACACTCTTGAGACGAGGCCTCGGAAACATGACCCCCTTTGGTAGATGACTTTGAAAACGGAAAAAGGACATGATTTTGGCTACATGGAACATTAGAAGCTTACGAAAACCGGGCGCTTTGGCAAGGCTCAAGGAAGAACTAGGTAAATATAAAGTTGATATTGCTGCAGTGCAAGAGATGAGGTGGAATGGAAGTGGCATTATGGACTCTGGCGAGTATACGGTACATAGAAGTATTAAAAACAGAATCATTGACTTCATACCAGTAAATGAGAGAATGTGTACATTAAGAATCAGAGGAAGATTTCTGTGTTCATGCGCCCACAGAAGACAAGGAGGAAGAGCAAAAGAATGATTTCTGCGTAAAACTAAATAACATCTACATGAAGGCCCCGAAAAGTGACATAAAACTAGTTATCGGTGACTTCAACGCTCAAGTAGGGAAAGACCATGCAATGGCCCAAAACGTAGGAAAGTATACCCTACATGAGGAAACCGATGATAATGGTTGGAGGATGATAGACTTTGCAACCACTAGAAATATGACTATCAGTAGCAACCTCTTCCCTCATAAGAGAATACATTTAGAAACATGGATCTCACCAGATGCACAATCCCACAACCAAATAGACCATGTGCTGATAGATGCCCGACACGCCTCTGATGTCATGGATGTAAGGACATATAGAGGAGCGGACTTCGATAGCGATCATAATATGGTGAAAGTGAGGATGAGACAACGGATCTCCAGGGCCAGTTGTACAAAAGTACACACCAGTAAAAAAATTTGACACTGATAAACTAAAAGATGGCCTTATAGCAAGGGAATATAAAATAGAATTGGAATCCACCTTGGAGATGGCAGTGGAAACAGAGGAGGTACACGGGGTTAAAAGGAGGTGGAACAAGATCAAGAATGCTGTACAAGTAGTAACTGAAAACATGCTGCGAATACACAAACAAAAGAAAAGGAATAACTGGTATGATGACGATTGTCGAATAGCCCTGGAAAAGAGAAATGAAGCACGTAAGAAGATACTACAAAGAAGTAAAAGAGCAAATGTACAGGCATACAAGGAAGCAAGGAAACAGGCAAAGAACTTATGCAGAAGGAAGAAACGTCAATATGAAGAGGAACAACTAGAAGAAGCACAAAACAGGTTCAGAAGAGGAGAGGTACGAAAGTTTTATGAAAGTGTAAGACAGATGAGAGGCTGCTTCCAACCAAGAACATCTATATGCAGAAACAAGGATGGAGAATTGGTAGGGGATGAAGTGAGTGTCCTTAATACTTGGAAGGAGTACTTTGAGAAGCTGCTTAACCCAGGAGAAGGAACACCAACGCAAGAAGAAGGAAAAATATACTGTGGACCAGAAAGGGAAATCACTCCACCTTCTTTACAAGAAGTAACTGCAACAATAAAAGCGTTTAAATTAAATTGTTCTCCTGGGGAAGACTCTATCTCAGCCGAGTTGATTAAATACGGTGCTAGAATGCTGTGGAAACACATACATTCTTTATGTGAATTGGTGTGGAAGACGGAGACCATGCCTGAAGAATGGCATACAGCAATTATCTGCCCAATACACAAAAAAGGCAACAAGTTACATTGCGGGAATTACCGAGGGATCTCAATCCTTAAGGTTACCTAAAAATATTTGCAGCAGTATTATCGAAGCGCCTGGAGCTTTATGTTGAAGATTGTTTAGGAGACTACCAGTGTGGTTTTAGGAAAAACTGATCAACAATTGACCAGATTCATTGCCTTAGAACTACACTGGAGAAGACATGCGAACGAAACATCGAAGTACATTAATTATATATCGACTTCAAACAGGCCTACGATAGAATAGATAGAAATCAGCTAATAGAAATAATGAGAGAATTCGGATTTCCTGCAAAGTTAGTAAGATTGGTGAAAATGACCCTGACAAATACTTGCAATAAGGTGAAAATACAAGGTAGGGTCTCTGACAGCTTTGAAACAGTGGCGGGCTTAAAACAGGGCGACCCTCTGTCTACACAGCTATTTAACATTTGTCTAGAAAAGGTCATTAGAGCAATCAAAAAAAAACCCTGGAGGACACATCTTTAACAGAACCTGTCGGACACTCGCATATGCAATGATTTGGTGGCACTGGGAAGAAGCATGAAGTACCTCACAGAACCAATGGAAGAGATAATTACTGCACCCAAGAAAGTAGGCCTAGAGATTAACAACACCAAAAGCAAGTACATGCTGAACAAGACGAGCAGAGCCAGTGAGCCTGGGGTTGTAGAGATTGCTGGGAGGGAATTTGAAAGAGTGGAGTCTTTCAAATATCTAGGCTCCTTGATCACAAGCTGTAATGACATCCTCACAGAAATAAAAGCAAGAATCGCTGTGGGTAACAAATGCTACTACGCTCTAGGCCAAGTTCTCAGGAAAAGGTATATCCACCAAAACCTTAAAATGCGGTTGTACACCACTATAATACGACCTATAGTATTGTACGGAGCTGAAAGAATGCATATGTCCTGGGAAAGGAAAATTTTAAGGCAGATATTTGGTCTAATATGTGACAATGGCCTATGGAGAATTAGAATGAATATTGAGCTGGAGAAGCTGTTCAAAAACTCAGATATTGTAGCTGTAATAAAGGCAAGAAGGATAGAATGGCTTGGACATATACTCTGAATGAGTGATGATAGAGTATGTAAGATGATCATCAATAGTAAACTTCCTGGCAAATTAAAGAAAGGAAGACTGAAACTCTGGTGGATCGAAGACGTGGAGTCTGATCTTAAACAGGTGGGCGTAAGAGGCTGGAGAATGAAAGCACAGAATAGGGAAGACTGGGCAGCGATCTCAAGAGAAGCCAAGGCTATACTGAAAGGGCCGTAGTGCTAGCGAAGAAGAAGAATACTGTTCTAGACAATAAAGGAGAAAATATCCTCCAGCAAGTTTCACTGGCACAAATAAGAGAGGGAGAGAGACAGAAGAAAAAATAAAGCTCATAAGTTTCTTAAAGCTACCATAAAAATAAAAGTGTGGGGTGTCCGTTTCAGCAAATGAAATAGCTGCAATTTGCAATTCTGACTACTTTAAAAAATTATCCAGAAAAAACTAACTTCAAGATGACAACTGTGCATAAACCTTTTACAAAAAACAAACTTTATGCTACAGAAACAACAAATAAATGATGCCTCCATGAAAAAAAAATACTGTGCTGTAGTACTTAAAGCAAAGCCATCAATTATTTAGATAATACCTAGGTTAATGCATACTACACTAATTAAATGGCTTAGTAGGACTACTGAAGATGGCTTTGCATTGTTGTGTTTTTAAAATGACTTCCAACAGGACTAAAAAGATCTCTTCATACACAAAACACTACTAATTGAGTGAAAGTTGGCAATGAAAAGGAATTCAACCACATTTCAAGTAATAAGTTACAACAAAAAGAAACAGCATGTACTTCATTACACTTGCCTACATCTTCGAACAAAGAGAGTATTTCAGATTCAATCATAAATCTGATGGTGAAGATGTCCAGTCTAGTTCCTATTTTCAGACATATGTGTGACAAGAATGTGGTTGGTGTAAAATCAGCCAAAGGACTCTTTATCTCCTGTCCCAACATTGACAAATGAACCCTTCAAAACTTATATGAATCAAGGTAAACAGGGGTAAAGCAGAATGAAAACTTTGGGTCAACCGGCATTAGAAGCTCTTGCAAGCTAGAATCAAGTGGGGGTACCTGCATAAAAGTAGCCAAACTGTGTCCTCTGTGTCATAGAAGAAGAAAAGGTATGACTCCAAGACAATGACAATAGCATGAAAAGTACTAAAGAAGTTAGTGCCAAAGTTGGGGGATTGTGAATCAATATCAGACTGTGATTAATTATAAAGAACTTTACTGGAAGTGATCAGAATGACTGTGTATGCAGTATGTCGGCCCCCTGTCAGCTCTTGCCTCGTGTTTATTTTGACTTCCTCCATTAGTTTTATAAGATGAAGAAGAAACTAATTATGGACATTAGCAAACTGTTCTTCTATCACTTACTAAATAATCCCAACAAAAGCCATCATATGCTGTGGATATTAAGGTGACATATAGATTGACTGAAAAGTCTTGAAACCCATTCATGATACATATTCTATTTGTCAAATAATAAATTACACTGATACCAGGAAACAAAAGCTATATTAAGTGTTGGAACTGTCCGCCGCATTCAGTAACGCATGCATTCACTCATTTCATGATGTCTGATGCAACTTGATGAAGAGTTTCTGCAGTGTTAGAAACAGTTTAACAGATGAGATATTGTGAATTTGACTGGCACAGGAGAATCAGGAAGTATATTTCTAAACTCATTCTGGCAAATTAAGTGAAAATGCCAGGCATTGTTCGACACCGAACACGTCACACTTGGGAAAAAGTCTTGAACTTTGACCACTGAAAGACAACTGACATACTGGTTAAAGCAGATTAAAAAGTGATGTAGACTGCATGCATTCTTGTACAGTCACAGGAAGATTGTGTGTTTATTAATCCAACAAAACTGTACTGAATCGTAACCATCAATATATATTCTAATTTTGGTTGTGTGAATTTTGATCAACCTGCATATGTACAATATTTCTGGAAATTAATTTCAGTGTGTGATACACAGAAATAGACATGGTTGAAAAGCATATTCTCTTTGTGCCCATACATGCAATATATTAGAGAAGGCTACAATGAAGCTCTCAAAATGTTCTCATCTATCAAATATGTAAATATATAACTAGCACTTAGCATAGTGAAGTTCACATACCTTATTGGAAAGTCACTGTCACATGATTCAGCAGATGTTGACTTGACAGGCATTGAATTGGTGAATGAGCTCTGGAAAACAGAAAGTATTAGATGGTGAAGTTATAAACATGAAAGTTCACAAAAAACGTTGTCAGTGGAACCACGGTTCCGGAGAATTTGACGTAAATATGTCTATACATGCTTTACAATTGAGATAAGTTTGATTAAGACTTTGCTTATTTAACTTGAATTAGTTACGCTTAAGATGGGTCTGTGGTAGCTGAATGTAATGTAACGAAATGTAATGTAAGGTAAGGTAGGGTAAGGTAAGGTAAGGTAAGGTAAGGTAAGGTAAGGTAAGGTAAGGTAAGGTAAGGTAAGGTAAGGTAAGGTAATGTAATGTAACTATGTAGGTAACCATTGTTATTTATTTGTTGATAAACAGATGACGTTTCCTAGGTAACATAACAATGAAGTTACACTTTTTCGTTTCCCTTTTTCGTAACACATTTTTGCCGAATGACCCTTCCTTATAGATGTATTTACGTCAAAAATCAACAGTCAGTTGTAGGAATGAGAGAACCTTCACTGTTAGCAATACACACGTCATGTAGTATCAGGCTATAAAATTACCTGTGCCTGACTTAAGTGTGGCAGAAATGTAATCTACAACATCAAGAGACAACAAATAATTTGTTTACTTGCTCTCCACATAATCTTCACATTAAACATGCTGTAAACTAAGTTGATTGGTCTGCCACGTCCTTTCACATCTGCTCCCAATGTACTTCGACATTCACTGACACTTTTTAATGACAAAGCCATTTCCACATCTCAGTTTTATTACTTAACCTTTCAGCTAATAGATCCATACAGCAGCAACTAATGTTCTGCAACAATGCTTTCTGTTTTGTATTGTCAACAGAGACACCATTTGTTTTCTCACAAGCAACAGTAGTCTAGAAGTAAATACACAGAAAATGAAGCATATGTTCATGTAAGACTGCAGAAAAATATCACACTAAGAGGATACCTATTTTACAAATGAGTAACTGATTAGGATACCTGGGTAATAGGGCACGATAAAAACCTGGGACCTCCCAAATGCAAAGAAAGAGAGAGGTCTACCATAAAGCTTTATTGAATCTTTGGGACATAATATGGATTCACCTTATCCTGCCCACCAACATGCTCTGCAGATAAGAAGGACCCTACAAATCTGCTTTTAATGCAGTCTAACTCAATCAGGACTAAATTTGTGATATGCTCAAACAACTTAAGCATCTGTTTTAATGTAGAATGACCTGGTGTGAGACGATTACACTAACAAGTTCATGGAACTACTGGAAAAGTTTCTTTTAGAGATAGTCGTGGAACTAATGCTGTACTGGATGCTTACTCATGTAAAGCAAACTCCACTGGTACAACCTGTATCACAAGTATATACTGTGAAAATTAAAAAAATTGTTATGTGCCTATACAAACTGCCAATCAAAATTGCCCAATCTAAATGAAGACCTAAACGTCTTGACTACTTTATGCAAAATTCTGAAATATTAGTTTTTCTAAAAACAATTTACCCACTCATGAGACATACAGATAGCTGGTGCAATTTTAATACAAACTCCAGGGTTTGAAACATGCCTGCAAATGGCAAATTATAATTCTGTTCATGACAGAATTCACAAAAGATATAACATTCATATGGAGTGGAAGTATTTTTTAAAGCCACACAATTAAAGCAGCACGGCCAAACTGCCAGCTGAAATTCTATTAAATTTTCAAAAGCTAAATCTCTGCATAAAACAGTGACAAATCCTGCATTTCAAAACTACAGGCAAATTCTGTTACTAACATAATTTTCAAAAATACTTGAAAATGTTATAAACAAACAAGTAATTGACAACCAGCTTGGATTTAGATAAGGCTTGCCAACTGATACAGTTTTGTACAAATTCTTAGATGAAATCTTGTGCCCTTAATGATAACACAAATGTCGGTGGAATAATCTGTGTACTTGCTTGCTTGTGTGAATCATGACATATAATTATTACTGTAGTTAACTATGTCACATGTTCCACATCCTTGGCTTGTACTGTAAAGAATCTGTGGAGTGTAAATAAATTCTAATACCATATGAACACCAATATCACTATGGCTTTGATTTATCATATGCTGCTTCGAATAATAACTAACTCGCTTTCAGCTTTCCACTTGGTTAATTTCAGATGCCAAAATCGGCTGTTCCTGCTATCAGTGTAGGGAAATGGTGACTACATCATAATTAGAATTATTTCACTTACCAGTTTTCCGTTCATTATCTTGCAGTACTCGGGTTTGTAAAGTCTTTTGGCACAGTCCTCTCTGTAATCTAGGTTTCAAGAGAATGGCTTACCGTTCCTCTTCAAGTTTGTTTTTAAACACGTATCCACAGAAACACAATAATAAGACAAACTAACTAAATCAAGAATACTTTGTTTATTTCTGTTGCTATAGATACCAACTAAGAGAATCAAACAACAGAAACACCAACATACTAACAACGCAGCACAAGATCAAAATAAACATTTTGTGTAATGCAATAAATCGTTTTAAAAAGTGACAACTAAGTTAAGACACTTGGTAAGATGGTAATTAATTAGTGTACGGCATAACCTATTGAAAACTATGGAATAATTTGATTATTAAAAGAATTGCATAAAATCATACGCTTTGCAAGCCACATTATTCCAGTCCAGAAACTGGCTGTTTTAGTTTATTTATTTATTTTGAAGAACAAAATAGACCTCTCCGTTTCAAATTAACTATCTGTGGTGGGTATTTTGTCGCGGTTTTTTCCCTACAATAGTAATTATGGTGAATGTGAACCAAAGGAAGTCTGTGCCCTTGATGTTTGAGTGGGCTCGTCATCATGTCAGTGGAGAATTTCTAGCATCTAGTCTTGAACTGGGAGTGTTGCATTCTTTGAAGTTTGATCTCAAATATTTCTAGCAAGATGCATATCTGTGAATACTTGTGAAGGAAATCCTGTGAACGTCGTGACGTTTATGTTGGTGATGTTGGCGACACTAAAAGACATGGACAAACAGCGGCGGTTTGAATAAGGTTGTGGTTTAGCTTCAAATATTGTGTTACTGGAAAGTCTCTGTTGCTTTCTTGGTATTTACTTACTACAAACCGTTCCTCAATCGTTTTAATTAGTTATGAAATATTTCTTGTTGGAAATAATGAAAGGCAATATGAGGGAGTCTAACCCCTACCATTGAAAGGGTATGCATATTAGTTAATATTCCACATCCTCCCCACACTATCTACACGTAATATAGACATACAGGAAAGTTTCCCTGTATAGATGCACATAGCCATATGAAATTTATAATAAGGCACATGATTACATTGTTAGTTTAATGATACAATTCTTAGAGTAAATAAACTCTACTCTACTCTACTCTACTCAAATATGCAATAAATACACCATGTATAAACACACCGAATCCTCACAATGTAGCTAAGACATTCTCAGTTTGTGTACTAATGCAGTAAGGTAAACACAAGGCTTTAAAAATTATGCGAAGAAGCTATTTCAACTGTTTCATTCAACTGAACATTCAAACTTAATGAAGAACTAGTTTCTGATAGAATATATTTGTCTGATTCATTCTAAATGCAGTTTGAATTATATCTCATAGCATTTATCAATTTACAATATATTATCAGACATAATTTCACATAAAATGCAAAGTCTGTTTTTATTTGAAAGAAAATCACAGCAAAATTATTTCCAATTTATAAAATACGACAATTCAAACACATGATATTATAAATCAAATTCTCTTTTAACTGTTTATTTAATATTAAGAAAAGTACAAAAGGGTCATTCAAGCTCTAATAACGTAATGCTTAATAAAGTTTGGTTATAGTAATGTTGTGCCTAGTAACAGATTTATATACAAACTCAGTCAAGAAATATTACAGGCAAACAATAACAAAACTAACATATAAGTATTAGAACTTACTGTGGTCTTGCTAAGGCTGTATTTACAGAATTACATTAATGAACCATTGCTGTAATTAATAACATAGGGAAACAATTTTTCACTTTTTTCCGGTAACATGGACAATTTTCAGTGTTTTTTTTACTAATTTTGGGTCGTTGATTTCAAATATGACCTTGAAAAACACCCAACACGTCAGATTTTTTGATACGATAACTTTTACTTTTTCTCATTTCCATACACAGTACGAAGTTTAGCCTACTACTAATGTCATTTTTATGGGTTTATTTAGAAAGTTTAATCCTTAATCTATTCATCTGGGTTGAGTAGTGAGACAATAAAAACATAGTTGAAAACAAACAAGAAATTATTAAAAAATGTTAAGTGAAATTTTACACACAAAAATGAGAGCAAAAGACAAAAAGTCTGCTGCAAGTCTATTTTTTCTTTATTCTGCGCGGTGCAGTGTCTTCCTGCTGCAAAAACCAGTAATAGTCTTCCATCATAGCTAGGTCCCACCTCCCCTGGTAGCGTTCTTCCATAGTTCGAATATCTTGGTGGAATCTCTTCCCTTACTCATCACTTACACTGCCCAAGTTCCCTGGGAAGAAGTCCAGGTGTGAATGAAGAAAATGGATCTTCAATGACAGTCTACATCCCAAATTCTTGTAATTTTGCAAAAGATTCTCCACTAAAAAGCTGGAAGTTTTCTTCCTGTCAGTAGATTCGACTCCTGTAATCGTGAAGCTAGAACCTCAGCTTTTTCTTTGGATAGACCAAGACCTCGAACTAGATTGTTTAGTTCATTTTGCTCAATAATATGTGGCTTCCTGTGATCCTCAGGACTGTATGTAGGATGAGAGACTATAGTTCTATCAGATTCTACAGTTTCCCTTTTGTCAGAGTTCTCATCATCAGTATCTGGTATGTTCTTCCATTCAGATGGTGGCTTAGGTACTGGTAAGTTTTCACCATGTGGAACCGGCCAAAGAGCTGATGGCACATTTGGATATTCTATCTTACCTTTCTTCTTCTTGGAAAAGCCTCTAGTTTTAGTAAAACAAAAATAAGAGTCTTCCAGGTGACTTGTAGGTTTGCGCCAAATCATTGGAACAGGGAACTGCATGCACTGGTTGTTCCCTTTTAACCATTCAATTAGGTTAACATAACATGTGATACAACATATGTGTGGGGCCCACTTCTTGTCCTGATCACCGTCATGACAACTAAAGTAATAATAATATGCAGTTTTGAATGTTTTTGTCATTGAACGGCACTGAGACTTGATAATAAACTGTCCACACGAAACAAAACATATCAGGCGATTTAACACAAGAACCGCGACAGGAATTCTCCATTTTGAACACCAACGAAACAGAACAATGAAACCATGTGCTTAAACGTCAAAACTCACACTTAAAGTGAGGTTATGGGAGACTGCCAGCTTAGCCAATCTGCGAAAAATATCCCTATGGAATCAAGAAATTCACTCATTTGGTAAACGTTAAGACAAAATAACACAAAAATTGTAATTTTCAAGGCCATATTTGAATTTAGCACAAAAAATACGATATGAAACACATATTTTCATCCACGTTACCGAAACATTGTTGATCAGTGTAATCTGGAAATATTCCAGAAAAACTCAGTTCATGCAATCAATATAACACATAAACAACCTGCTAATCTTACAGGCTAATCAAGTGAATTCTATTATGCCGCGATAAATATAAACATTCCGTTACAAAATTTCAAGTAACTGAAAGAATTCTTGATTCATACCTTCTCTGCTGACATATATCATACATACATCTTTATTACATTCCATGGATCCATAAGTTAGTCAGATGACAATAGGATGTAGAATAAGTCATAATAATACAATACATGTTATACAAATACAAGTCATACTATTATATAAATGTCACAAATACAAACAAAGGGTTCAGATAAAGTAGAGATAAGTTACAAATAAATCCACCCATTATATACAATAGATAAATTATGACTTACTTGTAAACATTAGAAATTCATCGACAGGGTAAAAGGAGTGTGTAATTAAGTATCTTTTTAATGCTAGTTTAAATTGTGCCATTTTATTTTATTTTATTGAAAATTATGTGGAAGGAAGCATTTATGGCTTAATATGAGACTCTATCCTGACAGTTTCGTGGATGGACTGAGTAAAAGCATATAGACTAAATAGGATAGGATTTGAACCCTTCTCCTCCGAAACACAAAGGAGTACTAACCACTCAGCAGCAACTTGTCTTTGAAATGAATGAAGGAGTCACAATCATTCAGTTGAAAAGAAAGTAAATTGATTACTTTTTAAATATTCAGATTGTTCCATGATTTGCAAAATAAGAATGATTAATAGTTTTCATTTGGTTGTGCTCATCACTAAAAATTTATGTTCCAAATGAATGTTCTCATACCAAGAAAAAATATGTCAACATTTGCCATGCAGCTTTAATTTTTTAACATACAGATCGCTTCTAATGGGGCTATTTAAGCCCTAATTTAAAGAAAAAACAAATGTTTCACAGACCTGTATGAGTATTACAGCAAATAATATATACTATTATATTATACTATTATTATATATTATATTATTTGTGTTTTACTGGACCAATAAATTCTGGAAGGGTTCATTACATTTACTGACATCCTACCATGTGCTTGCTTTAATTTAGTGACGTGTTTTAATATACCTTTAATACTGTTGTGGTCTACCATTATGGTAATTTGTCCTTTCCATATTTATATTAGGGTTCTCATATTCTCATAACAAATATCCTTTGTGAGAACCTCAAATCCTGCTCGGTATGTGTTTGCCCACCTCTAGATTGATGACACTTGCTGAACACATGGGTATTTATAATATTTCTGATGATGCTGTGACACATTGCGCAAAATTGTTTCTTTGGACTTATCCATAATGTAGGTGTTTCATGTAATCCAAAATTATAACTGAAGACTTGGAAATATGGGTGTTATCTCTCAGAGACAGATTTGGGTTGAAAATGGATTTATATTTTAGCTGATGTAGGAACTGAGTTGTCTCCTGCAGAGGATCATTGTTAACAAGTTTTATACCTCACATTCTAATGTCGTTGCTGTTGTGTCTAAGACTAGCACTTGATCAGTGAGCCCAGGAGATATAAGTAGAACAAATTTCTGAAACATTGTGGGTATTTTAGGACACATAGGTAATGTATAAAGTAAAAATAAATATTTACAGATTTCTTGTATGGAAACTGGCACCTATTTCTGCCATTATTGGTGTAGCCCTTTCTGTTTTAAATGTTCTAGTTGAATGCCTATGTTACAGCAAAGCTCATCTTGCATTGTCTTCACATGCTTGCAGATGTTTACTGTAACACGTTTTTAAATTGAGTGAGGCTTGCCGAAGCAATTTGACAGACACAGTTTACATACTGTTAAATTTTAAACTATCCATGCATCTTTGGTTCGCTACGTAATTCTGTTTTGTTGCTTTTATACCAGCCCCTATAGTTTAACCTAGACTTTTTACCACAAATTTCATCACCCAGCCTGTTTATAGCCAGGCAGAGTCACTTTTAAGTGACCACATTTGTTTTGTCATTTTGTATTTTAACCTCAACCCACTATCAGGCCTTTATACAACCTGACGTTGTTTTTGCTGTTAGAACATTTTAATGTAGTATCCTAACAGTTGACCACGGCCTTGCCCAATTTATAACTTGTGTTGGGCAAGGCCGTGGTCTAGGCAACACGGAGTTTTCCTCCGGGGGCTTCCCCGGTTTCTCCGTGGCATCCCAACAATTACTCCATTCACACACAGAAGAAGGCAATGGCAAACCACTTCTGGATCATCTGCCAAGAACGTATATGAACAGGTCCCAGTCCGAGAAAAGGATGGAAGGATCCTGTTCCTGTTCATATGGACCTGTCGCCAGACAGAACACTAAATAAATAATAATAAATAAATAAATACTTTACACGTGACATGGAAGAAAGTAGAACCTCTTTTAACCGACCTGTATGGCGATAAGTCGGATGAGCGAGGGGTAGGGGAACGTGGTCATGGATTTGAAAAAAATAAGTAGAAGTCAAAAGATGTAATTAGCAAAGTTGTAACAAAAACATGTAAATCATTGTTATAAATACTGAAATATACAGAGGTTCAATACAGATTTTCCTCTGCTGATGGTTCGAGCGTTTCGCACGCACACGGGGACGGCAAAAGAGTCACTCGTGAGCGCTGTTCGAGGAAGTTTCTGTATTAAAATAGTGAATTTATCAGTAATTCTGAGTCTCTGTCCATCACGTGAAGTGGAGGTTCTGGTGTGATTCTGCTGATGTCAGTTGATTTACTTGCTAAGTTGTCCTGAACAAGGAGGATTAGGGGTTCAGCTCCTACGGGAACCAGCAGGTTTGAAGAAGCTATGTATTTTCAGCTGGGTTATTTTTTATCTTTGCCTGCGAATAACCAATTCTCTAAATGTCCCGAAGTTTTCATAATAATCAACAAGACCTGGGTTTGAGGTTGTATCATTGAACTTCATGATAACCATCAACATATTCCCTCACAGCTGATAAATTCTCATAACCAGGATCTCCCTCATCAACTTCCAGCTAGTCTTCCACATCATTTATGCTGGCTCAAATCCTTCAAAATCATAGACTGATTCGACGTCACTTACACCGATGCCATGGTCAGCTGCTATCTTATCTATCGCGACACCAGATTCAGTCTCCTCAATAATCTTTAATTTATAAGCTGTCGAAAGCACAACACTTTTCCCCCCACCTCGCCACCCTTCTAGATCTCATTACCCTTGATAGAAACTAAGTACAGTAATACAACAAAATATGCACCACACGGCGTCTCCACGCGGACTGATAACACGCGTGGGTCTCGATCTGGTTGAAATTCGGTCGGATAATCGAGGGTCGGTTAAAAGAGGTTTTACTGTAATCGAATTTCTTTTGAAGATATATTGCAATTGTATAGTTACTTTTGGGCCACCCGGTATATTAAAGATCGACTACTTGGCGTTATAAAGTGGTTGTGTATTTTTTGTCTTCAGATCAAGTTGTTAATAAACATTCCAGTTCGATGTGGGCTAGTAATGTTTCTGTCACATACGGAGTTCATGTGGAATCCAGTCGTAATATGTGTCTTCGAGGCAAGGATGTTGAGGTCTTAGAATTTTGCTTTGTTGCAGCAAGTAGGTTAATTTGATTCAGCAGCCGTTTCACTGCCACGAAGTGTTTTTTCTCCCTAACATAGGTCTTTATATTTCACTGCAGGCCAATCGATTTAGTGGGAATGCAGTGAAATCTTGGGACTGTAATTAACAGAACTTTGTTGTAAGTGGAATTCCTTCTATGAACATCGCGGACTTGTATGTCTCGTTACTGTTTGTCGCAACTTCCCTAGTGTAGCTGTTCATTTTAATTGTTTTATTATTGCTGGATATCTGCTAATTTTCTGTCTGTACTTACGTTTAAGATTCATTATCCTGTAGGCCTACCCTGTGACGGCATTTGTGCCACATTCATTCTCGTTTGTTCTTTCGTTGTCTGATATTCGGTCACCTGACAAAGAACATGGAATTACTCTTACTCCGATAGTATTTAATTGAGGTCTGCTTTAGGCTGTTTCATTATAATGCGTATTTCATAGTTCGGCAAAACTTAGTATGAAGATTTCTGTCTTCTGGGTTGTTGCGCCATGTAGTCTGGTCGATGTTAACCAACGTTTCGGAGGTCATACTGCCTCCGTAATCAGGGCGATGAGTATGAATATTTCAGTCTTCTGGGTTGTTGCGCTGTGTAGTCTGGTCGATGTTAACCAACGTTTCAGAGGTCATACTGCCTCCGTCATCAGGACGATTCTTAGTATGAAGTTTTCTGTCTTCTGGGTTGTTGCGCCGTGTAGTCTGGTCGATGTTAACCAACGTTTCGGAGGTCATACTGCCTCCGTTATCAGGGCGATGAGTATGAAGATTTCTGTCTTCTGGGTTGTTGCGCTGTGTAGTCTGGTCGATGTTAACCAACGCTTCAGAGGTCATACTGCCTCCGTCATCAGGGCGATTCTTAGTATGAAGATTCCTGTCTTCTGGGTTGTTGCGCTGTGTAGTCTGGTCGATGTTTACCAACGTTTCGGAGGTCATACTGCCTCCGTCATCAGGGCGATGAGTATGAGGATTTCTGTATTCTGGGTTGTTGCGCTGTGTAGTCTGGTCGATGTCCACCAACGTCTCAGAGGTCATACTGCAACAATCCAGAAGAAAGCAATCTTCGACAAAACTGCTCAAGTCTGTTACTCGTATGCGAGATCTTCATTACGTCTGTTAGAATCGTGTTGTGTTACACTTCATTTTATTGGATGCGAATCGTAATTGATTTATTTACTTATATTTCAGTTTGCGATGTGTAAAAGTTGAGTTAAAACTCTAGCTTTGGCTTTCGGGGTTTAGTCGCGTCGTGTTGAAGGTGTTGGAAATATTCTGGAACTGCAGTTGCTATCGTCAGGGTGAAAGTTTGCGGAATGCAGTATGAGCTAAGTTCTGGCAGTGGTAAGTGAGTGATGTGTTTGGGCGAACAGAGACCCCGTGGCTCAGAATAAAAGGAGGCTAAAGAGAGAACGTTTGTCTGTCTGCACGGTTGATATTAGTGGATGTTGGAGGAGTTGTTGAAGGCTTTGCTTAGTCGGTATGCGTCGTCATAATTAAATTCACGGAGGTAATTTGGTATTTGTGACTTCCCTGTGATGCGTGGACGATAAGTCTAGATGTGGTGTGTCACTGGTGTTTTATTGAAATAGATGTCGTGTTTGGTCAAAAACAAATTTTCGATAATTGTGATTCGGGGGACGTCACTAAACTGTTTCCAAAATTCCCACCTTGAAGATGGCAACAGTGGTGTTTACTGAAACGTTGCAACACCAATACACTTTGCAATCAAATCCCGAATCTGCCAAACTCTGGCCGCGAGAAACCAGAATTATTTTGATCTGGTCTCTGCAATTGATTGGCCATAACTGAAAGTCGTGTGGCGTTTTGGTTATTTACACATCGGGATACTTTTTGTTTCTGTTGTAGGTGACATGTGGCGAAGGCGAACTTTTCGAGACGTGTTCGTTAGTTATAACGTGTTGGAGGTTGGTACTGTCGAGAATTTTGATCGAAGACGGATCCGATGTACATAATTTTTATGAATCAATCTGGTAATTTTATTAAGACGTAAACATTTAAAGGAAAGCGGGTGTAATATATTTTTGCAGTGTTAGCCGAAACTGTTCGAGTACTTTATGGTTCGTGTAGCATTGGCAGACGTGTGCTATGCAGAATTTCTGTAACGAAAGTATGAGGCAAAGAGGAAGTAGATTATTTATTGACAGTAAGACGTTCCAACGCGTGTAAAATAGACGTTTGAGTAGATTAACGCAGCGAACTGTAATATCAGCAATAAAAGCTTTATGAGTTGGAGTTTTTGGGTTAATTTTCGTTTTATTGTGTGTACCTGTACGCAGGTTTCTTACACAACCGTGGACTTAATCTGTTAATAACCTAACTTTGAATTCCGCCAGGAATGTTTTGGGACAATATGTCCTAACCTAGGTTAAATTTTGGTGGAAAGACAACGATAAACAGATTAGAGCAGTGCTTCCCAAACCTGGGTAAATTACCCAAAAAGGGGGTGGAGGTGGTTTTTCTTTGGGTAACGACACATCTCGGAATACACATTAAAATTTACCGTAAAAATCTAGAAGAAGTAATCTGAAGAAAGCGATCAGCCATTGTGCACCGATACTCAAGAAGAGTCTAACAAGTATTTATTAGCTACTTAATAAATACGCCACGCGCTTGTTATTAGGTTCAATCATTTTTGCCGCTTAACAAAACTGTTCGCGTTTCAAGAAATACTTTCCTGAACTAGAAAGTTCTATATATCAGTGGATTGTAAACCCATTTCTGTGTGACTTGACTGAAATCCTCGATGGTGTTAATGGTTTTGCAGAGCAAATGATGGAGCTTAGGTCAAGCAGTCAGTGCAAAATGTCATTTGAAGAAAAAAAGGACCAATTTGAGTCTTTCTGGTCAACAATTCACGATGAATATCCTGTGGTAGCTGGGGAGGCCGCGATGCAATCATTGCAGTTTCCGAGCACCTGCATGTGTGAAGTGGGATTTTCCGCTTTTGCCTTCATAAAGAACACCAAACGAAAATGTTTGCTGAACCCCGAATACGATGTGAGGTTTGCTCTGTCTCCAATTGCTCCTAATTTTGCGGAACTAGTAAATGAGATGGAGCAGTGGCTTTGTACTCATTAGCTGGGACCTGGTGATGAAATATTCATGGTGAATAATTACCAAATTTTTTTGGCTGCTAAAATGTTTAGAGACGTTTAAAATAAAGACATTGCATCAAACATATTGTTTGATTCCTTTTTTTTACCGATCTCTCTTCACTTGTCATTTATGTTTTCTGTGCAGTTAGTGTTTTACCTACATTGGGTAAAAAGGACTTTCAGATAAGCGGTTTTGGGTAATGAAGGAAAAAGTTTGGGAAGCAGTGGTATTCAACCTGGGGTACGCGTATCCCCGGGGGTATGTGAAATTTAAAAAATATATTAATTTATTATAATCACTAAATAATCAGTAATGTAATTTATTTAATTTGTTTTTGATGTAGATTATATACTATGTATAACTTGAATTATACACCAACAACTTTGGGGGTACAAAATTGAAGAGAAATTATATCTGGGGGTACGCGAACAAAACAGGTTGAATACCACTGTGTTAGAGGATTGATAAAGTATGTTTAAGAGTCAAGATATGATACTGACTATGAAATATTGTGAGGGGTTTGAGGATTGTTGTAGGAAATGGAGTCGGTTACCAGTGGAATAGATAAAATTGTACAGTCACACACCAGGATGAAGATTTTATGTACGTCGTCCCCAGAATGTGATTGGTGTCAAGCCCGGAACGGAATAATAATAAAAGAGGAATCATGAATTGGTATCGGAATTGGAGGAAGAGGAATTAATAGCAGAATGAACACTGGTGGTGGCGTTTCTGGAAGCTGTAGGAGCAGCGGCTTGATTGCATTGCGTTCAGAGTAACTCTGATTCTGTCGTCTGTAGGACTGAGAAGGTTGTTCCAAATCTCGAAGGTTTAGGGCAGAGGCTAGCAATTTCGATGCGTTTTGAAGGATGAGAAACTGAAAGGAAGAGGTTGGTGTTTATTTAAAACAATTACTTCTGAGAAACAAAAATCTTTCACTTATACAGCTGTCTAAGCTTGTGGCATCTCAGGTATATGTGACGGACCTACATGAGTGGATATTCCTCATCCCTTCTACTGAAAGTGGAAACAGTTTCTGGAAGGATATGTTTCTTTTGTTAGAATACCAGACGATGGACAAAGCTCGGACTTACAGGAGTAGTATATGGAATATAAAGCTTTTCTATTCATGGAAACTATATTCTTCTTTGTACTTCTTGGAAAATGCTACATTAAAATTCGTCTCTTTTTGTAAGGACATTGTGTGAGGTTTATTTTTAAATTTTCCCCAGTATTGACAACCCAGAGTAAATGATATTGGGGAAACTTACTCGCTTTGAACACTACACATCAAATAACAGGTCACACGAATTTTCGCTGAAATTTTGGAGGTCGGTGTCAACAATGAGCCCTGTAGGTATATTGAAGAAGTGATAAGCAAATTCCCCCGCCCCTAATTAGGTGGAGCATGTAGAATAATTAATAATATTGGTCCCTTGTAACGAGCAGTAGCAGACTATATGGTGTCTTACTACAACATTGAGGGGATTCCGATTTCACCCTTGAAGACAACATTCAGGACCGGTGTGTGTGAATGCAGTTGGATAAACTTGGTGTTTTTTCTTTTGCGTTTAATCGTTTAAAATGGTTTTTGTGCGTTACTTGTAATCGTAAAACAAAGAGGCACAGAAAGATAAAATTGTTCTCGCCAACCACGTTTTAATCATGCTGTTGTTCAGCGAGGCTTAATGAACTTTCTATGGCTGTTCGAAGCACCTTTTTCATACTTCCGTACAGGCCTTGTAATCCTGGGGTCTCGGGTTCGATTCCCGGCGGTGCCCGAATTTATAACTTGTGTTGGGCAAGGCCGTGGTCTAGGCAACACGGAGTTTTCCTCCGTGGCATCCCAACAATTACTCCATTCACTCACAGAAGAAGGCAATGGCAAACCACTTCTGGATCATCTGCCAAGAAAGTTAATGTTTAAATCGGGGACAAAATCTGGAGATTATCATCATGATATGAATTTTGACAACTATGAAAGATGGCTCAAAACGAAGTTAATTCCAAACCTTCCACCAAATTCGGTATTAGTAGTGGACAATGCAGCTTACCATAACGTACAACTTAATCCGGCTCCAACTTCTTCATCTCGAAAAAGTGCTTTCAGATCGTAGCTTTCCTTTCAGTGACCGAATGTGTAAGCCCGAATTGTATTCTCTAATTAAACTGCGTAAGCCACGATTCAAAACATTCAAAATTGACGCTCTACTGGCTGAACATGGCCACTCTGTCCTTCGCTTGCCGCCATATCACCCAGATCTTAGTCCGATTGAACTGATATGGGGATTGGTCAAAGAATGTCAGTTTCCGTCTAGATGATGCCATGAAACTAGCTGAGGAAAAGTTTAGTATCATCACAAAGGAAGAATGGACCTCGAGGTGCAACAAATCCCGTCAGTGCGAACAGAATTATTTGCGGTTGGAACCTATTATCGACGACGACGTTTCGGAACAAATAACAGTTAATTTACAAGACGACAGTGATACCAACAGTTGTAGCAGTAGTGAGGAAGAGGCGAGGGAGGTAGAAGATGATGGGGAATTAAGTGGAATAGAAGCTTTGTAAAATGTAAATCAGCAGCTGTAAGTAATTCAATCTGCGCTTATGTTTTTGTATTTAGTAGTACAGAGAAAGCTGTTCTCCTCCGTTAACCACTATCACTAGTAGACACCGTCAGTACCCTCCCTCACGCGCATTTCACAGCTCATCTCTGAGCGAACGACTAACACATAATTATGTGTAGGCTACTTACTTGACCTGTGACTCTTCTGCGTCTCTTTTGTGAATTCCTTAGGACACTCGTTAATATATTCGTAAAGCGGGGGTTTTTCTGTGCCTCATGAATTGTAAAAAAGGTAGAATAAAAGAAATACATGACCTTCCTGTGTATATTATCACCGCAGTTTGTCATATAGATAAATATATTCGTAACGTAAAGTGCTCATAGGAGTGTTTTATGCCATAAGTGATTAGAAGATGACGTTAAAGTAATAATTTTTTAAACTGTAATGCTTATCGCATGTTTTGACGCAGAGTACAAACAATAACGCCAAAATGCTTTCATCACAAACAGTTTTTTGAGAAATTTAATAATTTTTACCTTCAGAATAAAATTTCTATTGAAATACTCTATGACTATGTTGAGTTTATTAGGAAAATATACAATAAATGTTTTAAATATATTTGTTTATTGATTACAAAAGCATATAGCCTACTAATAAGTGCATGTTACAAATTTTCGTAGTCAGAATGTCTGACTTGTTAGAGAACAGCACAATTCTTCCATGTTATCGATAAAGATAAAAATGTCTCTGTTTGGCCTTACTGATAAATACATATCAGTGGAGTCAAGGATATTCTCGTACAAAATTATAAATAAATACCAGAGCAGTAAAGCACATTATCTTCAAACGTATTTTCTGAACATAAATACTGTTAAATAAATATCAGAGGAGTCAAGGATATTGCCATTAAACATATACAATGAGTATAATTATAAAATTAACAAATTTTTGGACATGACATTGTGAGCGTTTCCTATCCTTTATACGTATAACAAAATTAGATATTTAACACCAGGGGTAGTGGAGTATTATACATTCCATTTCTGAAATCGTCTCTAAAGTTCTACTAAATATACTGAACAAAATATGTTGTTTGTTATTATTTAAGCCCTTTTAAACAGGTACTGGGATCATGGGTTCGAATTCCGCTTGAGGCATGATGTTCTTCTTCATATTTATGTTATGCTGCTCTGTGTAGGTCGAGACCTTGCGACAGGCTGATTCCCTATGCAAGGAGTCCCATAAGTTGTCTACACATTAAACGAACCGCTTTACATGTGTGAGGCGACTAAGGTTCTTCACGAAATGCAGACCCACAGATTAAATAAGTAAACCCTCATAAGTAATTGCAGGCTAATTATTTTGTTTCCAGCAGTAAAGCGACAGGACCGGGCAGTGAATTTCCAATAGGAACGATGAATTGTTTCGTTGTAAGAGTAAAAGTTGGAAGTTGGCTGTCTTCAGGGTTGTTGAGCCGTGTAGTCTTGCAGAAGTTACCTAGTAAAACCTGGATTTCATGATCAGGAGAAATTCATATTCAATCTCCGACGGGTTATCAGCTAACATGATTGCGATGTTTTGGACATGCAACTTTTAGGTAAGGAATATACAACCTCAAAATCAAAATAATAGTTCCTCTGTTTATTTTTAAAATATTATTTATTAAAATCCATGAAATGTAAAGAATATTACACTGAAAGCATAGACACATACGTAAATAAATTATTATTTGTCACATGAATTCGAAATTGGAATGACTTAGGAATTATGCTGACGTCTACGTATTAGAGTTGATTTCATTTATAACGAGCACAGTTATAACGAGATCTCGGCTATTGCGAGCAAACAGAGAAGCGTTGGCTGGAAATTATGTATTTTATGAGAAACATTTCACGGTTAAAGCGATCACGGTGGTTGAGAACTTCACTGGTGTAACGAGCAGTTGTTGAACTGCCGTACGAGGGACTGAGATCTAATATCGCTCTGGCCGTATATGACGTCCACCCATTTCTCATTTCAAATCCCCGCGGATAGCAATCTCTAACCCTTCTACGATATTTACAGTGTACATTCATGGCGTGTTTGTTTCGATTTCCTTCCTCAGATCTCATTTAGTGCGGTACGGTACTCACGAAGAACAAATTCCTAGTTCCAGTGGTGTGGGGGAAATCCCCGCAGACTCTGCGTGGCGGGGGTGCCGAGGGCCTAAGGGGGCTCTCGGGTACCAGGGCAAATGTATGGTGATCCAAAATGGTTACCCATGGCGGGGAGGGCAGAATGATTCCGCTAGACCGCTGCGTCGTTTGAACAGAGCGTGTCCTATGATGCGGGTGTACGTGATATTGAGGTTCTTGTTTTTTCCCAAGTTTCTTAATCCTTTCTTCTCTTATATTATAGATTCTCAGAAGACGTAGGGAGAAAAACTGCCCAGCAAACTAACCAATGAAGTGAGTAACAGCAAAAGTTACAATAATGGTTACAACGAGTAACGGTTATAACGAGCACTTTTCCTGAGTCTCTTGGATCTCGTTATTACCGAATTTGTATTTAATAGACGTGAGTCGTTGAAACTGAACTTTTCAGTGCAAGATTTGAGGTTCTAGGTTGCTAGGAGCGTATCCTGAGAAGTCTACGTTCATCCGACAGTATCTTTTTACTTGAATGTAGGGAGAATATAAGTGGTTTAAATTGATGCTTGTACTTACCTGATTTGTCAAAAGAAAAAATCAGAGTTTCGCATCGCAGCTGCCTTTGAAATTTTAAGTTACTAACATACAGCATTCAGCATTTCTTCAAGATCTGTCTCCATACAGAAATTCATTTTTGTAGTGTGACCATGAAACCGAGAGTAATAAATACAGAATCGTAAATCTAATAACACATGTTAAATTTGAGGCCCGTCGATGTTTTATGCGTTAAGACTCAGTCCCGATGGCCTACGAAAACTAAAGTTGGCAGCTCAATGCACATACAAATGCCAAACGTATTAAATGTTTTGGCAAGCATATGTCGCACACGACACGATTTAGTTCTATTTCTGCTGAAGTCAGTATTTGACTGTTATCGGTTATATGGAATTGGAGGGATATATGCAATAAACTTTAATGTATTTCATAAAACAGAAGTATATCCTACAGAACCCTTGAAAATCTATTAAATATTGATAGGTTGTGCTTTCGTTAGGCGAGATACAGCAGACTCCTCCAGACCCAACCATAGTGGCCACAGTAGCCTCGTTTACACGAAACGTCTCGATTACTGGCTCTTATATCATGAGTTTTTTAGAATTGATTTCATTCACATTTCGAGAAGACTGGTTTTTGACAGTGGAATAAAAAATGTCTCATCGACTCCGATCTATAGCAATCCACCCACAGTTGTCGGTCTATTTCAGTCGATCAAAATCAGGCTCGAATTTAGAAGATTGTTTTACACTCACAAAGCTGTATACTGCAAGAAAATGTGACCTTGTGGGCACAGAAGTTCAAAATGCGTTGTGCTCTTAAGTTGGACGGTTCAGCTATGCGCGCTAAGTTGAAACACATCTCCAAACTTAAGAGTTACTTCTAAATACTTAAAATGTTATGTGAAGAGGAATGAGATGAGGACAGGCCTTAATAAAATTTGTTTTGAAAATGTATCATCTTAATGTAAATAGACACAGATGTGTAGCAGACATTTACTAATTTGTAATTCATTACACCAGTGATAAAAGAGGAAATATGCATGTATGAACAAGTTATTATAAAATATATCGAAACTCTTACGTTTCAAGGGAAAGTGTTCTGTTTCTGAAAGATGGCGTCTAGTAGAAGCACATTAAACACGTCCCCACGACGTGTGGCCTGCTATACAAGTATCATAAGGAGCTGTTTTATAGCCTTTAAGATGGAGACAGTAAGGATATTCGAAACATCAGTAACTCAGTCTACACTATATGGTGCCGTATTTCAGAATTGGGTACTCATTAATAATGCAACTTTTGAATGGAACTTTTTGTGGTGGAAAATGATTTTTGAGTTGATAACCTATATTTATACAAAAGATCTATATCTGTAAAAATCCACTTTTGAACAATGATTTCAAAAGAAGATGTTACCCCTTACACCCTACACCAAAAAAGAATGTGCAGTACAAATATTGCTATTGTGTTCGTGCGCTCCCACAGTTAGCAATGGTCCGCACTCCATTTCACAAGCTGACTGGCATCTAGGCCGGCTTCGTTGAAGGCTTTGAACGCTTTTTCCAATGTCGCTTCATCAGGTCTCCGGTTTCGAAACCCGATGTAAGCAATTCCTGCAAACAGATTACGTGTTGTAAATATTCAGCTTAGAAGATTTGGCTGATTAATAAAAGACAGAATCACAGATAAAAAAATAAAATTAAAGTTAATGTTGGAGGGAGTGACGCCACACGTTCTTCATCTGTTTACTGTCGACAGTCATCTGCGAGTTCCGGTCGCTTTACACCCTCCCCCAAGTAGCCGTTTGACAGGAGCTTGAGAGGGTTTATGAGCCGTTCTGGACGTGGGGAGGAATTCTTGGCCATGCCAGGAATTGAAACCCGGTCGTCCAATCCGCAGTAGTCTCAATACCGCCTGAGCTTTCTCGTTTAAAAATACAAATGAACACATGAAAATAAATAACTAAGAAAACAGTGTGTAAATAAGTGAAGGAATTTAAACAAATTAATGCATATGAGTTTGTGACTTGTCAAATAACTCGATACAGGTACATTTTGACTGAGTAAAAGGCGATAAAGTCACTAGTTGACGTAACAACGAACATGTTGATTTGTTCCTTATGTTTGTTTTAAAGCATAGAAGGTGAGGTGGATACGGCATAGAGCAAGCGTGGGGTAAGGGAGAAAAGCGTATAAAATTTTTGAAAAGAGAACTTATAGAGTATCCCACTCTCAACGTCAAGGATTTGGTGGCAGATAAATGTTAAAAATTTATATTTTCAGGAAATTATGTCTTCACAAATAATAAATAGGCCTATTAAAGAGTTTGTTTGTGACGAAAAACACACAAGATGGCTGAGAGTAGGCTCGGATACAGGGACGGCGGTGGTGTACTGTACTTGTCAGCAGGAGGTTAAGTGCCAGATCTTCAAGGAATGTTATGCAGGGGCAGATGGAGTAGAAATGTTGAAAAAAAATGCTCAACCTTTTATAGCCTAGTGTATGTGTAGCAAGAGATATACGTGTGAGATCTGAAGTTATCTTATCTGTGAATACGAGGATGTTCTTCTGGGCTGTGATGCTGTATGGACTCAACGTCTCTGTATTTAAAGCTGAAGCATCGAGTCCCTTAATAAAGTAATCATCAAGAAGTATACTTACTATTTCCACTCTCCTTTGAGCAAAATGTCATTACGAAGAAACTGTCTCGCTCGATTGCCAACAGAAGATATCTGCCAGTCCAAAACGCTGCAGAAATGAAAAGTAAAAATTTGTTCAAGTGACAGAAAATATTTCTGTATGTTGCAGTAAACAAAGTTAAATCCGAAAAACAATACAGACTAATCTAATCCGACCGTGAACTGACCTATTTCTTTGCTCTTGGAATTTTAAAAGAGGGACAAGATATCTTAACCTTGTCCATACCTGCGATACCATTTACATTTCTTAGTGAATTGCGGGCGTAAAGTTTGTATATGTGAGGAAATTCGATTAAAACGGCATTGCCAGTTATTTAAAATGTTACTAACTTAGTATAGCATGCAGGTCCACACATCACTACGTAATTGCCTTTAACAGAATTATCAACTATGGGCATACTTGACCTTACCGTGGCTTGAGCAATTGCTCATTATGAGCATTAATTTATTTATTTTTTGCTGTGGGTGTATTTACTTTTTATATGTAAAATTGTGTATGTTGCACGATATATTTTTGTGTTTCAATCTTGGCCCCAGAAAAGATGTTTGGGAAGTGTTTTTTTGTAGCACAGTGGTAAACTATTTTAACTCTCGGTATCAAAATTTTGCACACAGGATATGGTAAGGGTTTCGTGTGGTTCTCAGAATTAATAGGTAATATTTCACTATTTCAGCATTAGTCAACGTATTACTTGTGGCGAAGATTATTATAAACACCGTAAGCCAATAAGCAAGTGAAGTAGAAATTTGGACAATTTTTTATTTATTCAAACTGGCTTCAGAGGCAACTTAGGCTGGGGCCACACGACCATACAAAATACGTCCGTTGTAACGGATGTAGGTGAGGACACCACACGAGCGCCCATTACCGTGGCAGATTGAAACAATTTAGAAAGAAAAAAATAGTATTGTCTGTACTTACAAATCATAATTCTATGACTGACGTCACGATGCGCGTTACAACAGACGAAATTTGTACGGTCGTGTGGCCCCAGCCTTAAATGACACAGTTTACTTTGTTCGTCAAAGCGTTTGGTATTGTTTCCTGAATAAAATGTAACTGGACACTTCAGTTCATACTTACAATTTGTGCTGATGTGATCAAAGTATCCGTTTGTTGTAAAGTTAGAAGCTTCTCCAGTGTTTATAACTCGACGATTTTTACTGTTAGAATCGAAAAAGAATATTTAATTCATTAACCTATAAAATTACTAAAAAATATTTAGCTTATTATATTTATAAACGGCCAGAAACTCGAATCGTATAATTGACTGGTAAGGTATCCTAAATTTACTGTAATTAAGATGCTTACAATAATGAGAGTACGGACGGACTGAAGGAAGGACAGTTTCATTGTAAAAGATACAGTACCTACAGCAACTCACTGCCTGATCAAAAGTATCCGGACACCTACGCGAAACTGTCCTCTAAGTGTCCCTCGGATTTACTGCCCAGTAGTGGACATTAATATGGGGTGGGCCCACCCTTGGCATTTTTTACAGCTCTAACTCTGCGGGGGAGACTGTCTACCAGGTGTTGGAACGTCGCCGGGGGAATGGCCGACCATTCTTCCTGCAACGCTGTAGCAAGCGTAGTTAGTGATGTGGGTCGTTGGGGTCTGGCGCGCAGTCGCCTTTCTAGTTCATCCCAGAGGTGTTCAATAGGATTGAGATCGGGGCTCTGGGCTGGCCAGTCCATTTCCGGAACCTTATTGTCCACAAACCACTCACGAAAAGACCCTGCTTTATGGCAGGGTGCATTGTCATGCTGAAACACACAGTTATCATCTCCGAACTGGTCTTCTACCGTAGACAACACGCAGCTGGTCAAAATGTCCTTATACGAGGTGCGATCGGAAAGTTTCAAGACTGTGTCAATAGAGGGCGAACCGGATGTAGTACGAGCTTCTGCCGCTAGGGGGTGCGGCCTACATTCATAGTGAATCAGTGTGCCAGCCGGCATTATCGAATTAGCATTTGTTTCTTAGTTACGGGCGTTTTGGTAGTGCATTACACCAACTCTCCTGCGATTTCGGAATGGCGGATTTTCATGAACAAATCAAATTTTGCCAAAGACTCGCCAAAACGGCTACGGAAACCTGTGAAATGCTAAAGCAAGCATTTGGGGAGTCCGCAATGGGTCGTGCACAAACTTTTGTGTGGCATTCACGTTTTAAAAATGGCCGAACCTCTGTCGATGATGACGAGCGTTCTGGACGACCATCTTCGAGCACAACGCCCGAAAATGTTACGAAGATTCGGCAGGCCATTCACGAAGATCGACGTCGAACCATCAACCACTTGTGCGACATTGTTGGGACCTGTCAGCTGATTCTAAAGGAAGAACTCCACATGCGACGCATCATGACAACGCGCCAGCGCACACCGCCCTCAAAGTTCGGCAGTTTTTGGCCTCAAACACCTTGGCCGTCATCCCGCACCCTCCTTATTCGCCGTGTGACTTCTTCCTCTTCCCAAAGACGAAAATTCAGCTAAAGGGAAGGAGATTTGAGACGATAGAAGAGATTCAGGCAGAATCGCAGATGGTGCTTGACAGGCTGACAAAGAAAGATTTCCAGGGATGCTTCCAGGCTTGGCAGCGGCGCTGGGATCGTTGTGTTCACTCCCAGGGGAACTACTTCGAGGGTGATGGATGAATTTAATACCTGAGATAAGTGTACGGGTTTTTATAGGCGCAGTCTAGAAACTTTCCGATCGCACCTCGTATCCTTCCGTCTTTAACGTGCTCCGTAGTATTACGAGAGGACCAAGTCCCTTCCATAAAAAACACCCCCACACTGTCATCCCACCTCCGCCGAATTTCACTGTGGGCACTATACAGGCCGGCATGTAGCGTTCACCTAGCATTCGCCACACCCAAACCCTCCCATCGGACTGCCACATGGTATAGCGTGATTCATCACTCCAAATCACGCGTATCCAGTCGTCCACAGCCCAGTGGCGGCGCTCTTTACACCACTGAAAGCGGCGCTTAGCGTTCACAGGCGAAATGTGCGGTTTATGGGCAGGTGCCTGGGCTTTGAACCCCAGTCCTCGTAACTCCCGGCGCACAGTCATGGTGCTAGGTGCACAATTAGTGGCACTGCGGAATTCACGGGTGATGGTATCACACGATGACATGCGATTTTCCCGTACCACCTTCTTCAATGCTCGACGGTCGCTGTCGGCCAACACACGTGGTCTACCTGGCCGTGGTTTTGTTGTGGTTGTGTCTTCCCGTTTCCACTTCACAATCACGTCCCCGTCGGTCGACTTGGGCAACTTGAGAAGGGCGGAAATGGCCCTGACGGATTGCTTACTGATGTGGCAACCAATAACCATACCACGTTCGAAGTCACTGAGCTCCCTTACTCCACCCATTCTGTCGGTATCGCGTAGCGCTGAACAAATCGAGACCTCTGCCTCCTTTTATAGCAGCAGCGGCGGTCGTAGTGATATCTAGGCTCGAGTTTACGTTTACAGAGGGGTGTCCGGATACTTTTGATCACGCAGTACTTGTATTCTCCCATAAACTGCACCAGAGAGAGTGTAGTACAATACTCAACTCAGTATTATCTCGAGCTACAAGCCGTGTCATTTGTGGACAAAAGCCCAACGTTTCGTAGACCAATTCTGCCTCCATTATCAAAGGAAATATTTTAAGGCTGACCGACTCAAAGAAACCCAAAATAATATCTTGTAACTCGTTTGAAGTTTGAAGGTTTCTTGTGATTGCGCAATAACTTGGATAGAAATGTTTTTGTTTTTTTAATATTACCATCGTCTAATTTTCATTACAACCACAGTTAATTGGTTTTACTTGCGTTTTAGGCGAAAGAAGGACAAAAGCCTAGCCTGCTGGGGCTGTCTGTTCGAATTAGTCTCGTACATGGACAAGCCAGGGGGCCAGCGGCCCTCGTGCGATTTTTACAACGCTGTATTATCTTGTAGGATGAAAATTAGATATCTGACGTCAGAAAACACGTTTTGTTATCGTCAGTATTTGTCACTGTGAGAGACTTGAAGCTTGGGCGTTAATTAAGAAAGTAAAACGAAGAAATAGGACGCGTCATACTGATTAGCACGTAGAAGGAAAGATGCTAATCTTCACAAAATGAATGAATTAACGTAATGACCCACCGAAGATGAGTGTCTTCTAGGTTGTTGCGCCCTATAATCTGGTAGAAGTTTAGCGACGTTTCAAAGGTCTTTGCTGCCTCCATCATCAGGGCGATGAGTCGCAAGGACCTCTAAAACGTCGGTAAACGTCTACCAGACTATACGGCGCAACTACCCAGAAGACAGCCATCTTCAAATTCACCGCCGTGAAAACCTTAAATCCTACATCTAATGACCCATGTTATTGAAATTAAAGAAAACTGTTGAAAAATGCGTGAACAAATTTACAGAAGTAGGCCTAATTTTATAGCATTTTTAATAGACTGCAGCGGCGTTTAATAAAATTGCAGTGATTTATAAGGGGGGAATGTGTGGCCAGGTCTGGAAAGATTGGAGAATCCATGGCCTAGACGATGGATAAAGCCCAAAATAACAGTTTTACACTTTACAGCGTGTTGCAATTTCAGAACGAAATAAATGTTCAGTAACAAAATATAATACAGTAAGAAGGTAACCTGTAACAAGGGAAGATATATATATATTTTTTAAACTAGTTTGTGTTGTGTGGTATTTTGTTATAATTTATATACATAGTTTTTGGAGTATGGAAATCAATGTCAAGTATTTATTCTTGTGGTAAATGTCTCAGTTTTCATAATCTTTTTCGCTTGTAGGCATGTTTTCCGTTAACATGATTATGGAACGGAAATAGAGGAGTGGATGTATTTCAATCTGAATTGATGTGTATTTATTTTAAACTTCTATTCCGGTTATTTTATATTGCGAGCCACATGACCGTGGAAGTTAGAATTCCATAATAGTTATTTCTGTTACACGGATAAAAGTGTTTCTCGAAGTTCATAGACTTTCATGTTCCAGTCATCATTAACGGAATGAGAGATTCTCGTACTAATTATTTATATTTAAGATAGCAGTGAAAAGGCCTCTCACAGGCCTCCGTGCCAAAGCACTTGTATCACGAGACAGTGATTGTCACGTAATTAAGCAAAGAATAGAAACACTTAAACGAGTTTAATTTAATTACTTAATGTTTTAAACTCACCTCTTATCATATGCTAGGGTAGAAAGAAACATTCTGCTGCTGTTCATCTTGATGAAGTTGGTACGAACACAGTCCAAATTGTCTTCTGCATTATTCGATGTGTGATAAAGCCAGTACCAGTGACCTGCCAACTGTAAGATCATTAGAGAGACTGAGACACAAAAATCCTGTCTAAACCGATTGTTTTCTTGTTGCACTTTGATTAGTGCGACGATGGAATTTGTGGGGGGAGTTAACGGAGCGAGCTCAGATGTCGGTGGCTGAAGTAAATTTAATGACACTGGCTACAGTCATCTTCTGGGGAACACAGGTGTGGTGTATATTGGTGTGTCTTAACATAATCTTTATTGATGGCAGTCTTCTGGGTTGCTGTGCCGTGTAGAGGGTAAAAGTTTACCGACGTTTCAGAGGTCCTTGCTGCCTCCATCTTCGCCATCTCCATGATGATGGAGGCAGCAAGGACCTCTGAAACGTCGGTAAACTTGTACCAGATTACAAGGCACAGCAACCCAGAGGACAGCATTCTTCAGACCTTAAACCTTAAATTAGTTTTGCATTACGTTCATTAGTCACCTGTTGATTGTCAATTTGAGCCGATACTTGTTGTGATAAAATTGTTTATAATGTCCAATAAAATATTTGTGTGACGGTTAAAATTATATAATTGTTGTGTGTCAGTACTTACTTCATTGCAATCAACATACTCCAGTTTTGGAGTACCAAGATCGCATTCACCGGAAACCAACGCCAATTTGCCGACTACGCCAAGAAGGATGATAAGATACATATTTATTGCAGTTCCTGTAATAATATAAACTTTATTAATTTAATATTATCGTCATTTATTGAATATGCTAAACGCAATATGTGGTTCTTCATGTTTCACACACAGAAAGACTTTATTATCAGACCTACATTAATTGCTGTTGCGCACATTCCATTTTCCTCCGCGCCTCCCTTCTGTACCCCACACATTACGCAGCGAAACATATATGAATCATTTCATAACACAAGAAAAGGTCATAGGGGTTTAAATCTTTGAAATATGCCGCTAAACCAAAGTAATAATTCAAAATGCAGTTTCTACCTGAAGGGATACGCCACCCGTCTTCGTTACAAAGGCCACCTGGAGTAAGCTGGTTATTCGGATAACATCACGAAACACCGACGTATATACACTGTTTGAGCAAAACGCTGAGATAATGAATGTTAAATTGCGTACTACGCAGAGTAAACATTTTTGGGTATATGTATATAAAGATGCTGGTTTGTTGCAATTAGAAGTAGATGGTGTTCTTATATCTATGCCATATTAAATGGCCAATGCTTTTTCCAAACAATTTCAATCTGCACATACAAATTCTTGATCTGGGGATGTTCCCTCCATCAGTTCCACCTTGGATGTGTTACCTTTATTTTCTGTCTCTGACATTGATGTTCATAATGCTATAAAGCATTTGAGGCCATCAAAAACTGTGGGACTAGATGGTATGCCAAGTTTTATTATTAAGGGTTGTTCTGAAACCCTTGTTCCTATTCTTAAATTCATTTTTAATCTTAGCCTTTCTCAGCACCAATTTCCCACTTTATGGAAGCAAGCAGCTATTGTCCCAATTTTCAAAAAAGGCAAAACTGCTTCTGTTAGAAACTGTAGACCCATTATCATAATTAATAATATTTCCGAAGTATTTGAAATTATTGTACATGACCGTGTTTCCTATTATTTTAAGTCTAAATTAAACCCTTCTCAACATGGATTTACCAAATCCAAATCCACCAATTCTAATCTGGTTACGTTTTTGGACTTTGTTACCCCTTTAGTTTGTTGCCAGTCTCAAGCTGACGCCGTTTATTTTGATTTTAGCAGTGCCTTTGATGTTGTTTCGAATGCACAAACTTGGTGACTATGGACTGTCTACTGGTTATGTGAATTGGTTTCGCAAGTATTTTATTCTGAAGCTGATGAATTATAAATGTACAGTCAGACTGCCCCGAAAGATGTATACTCACAACCAGTACAAACAACAGCATTGTGTGTATATCTTTCTTGGACATTCTCTATATAACTGAAACATGAAGAATTTCTTTTTAAAAACGCCACAGGTTCACAGGCCTAAAATGAACAAACCAAATCTGCTGCCAACGTTTCGAGAACCATCTGCTTTCATCCTCAGTGTTGCTGGGTAACCAGTCCGTTTCTTTGTTGCGATGCTAGTGCGCCTATCCTGTCTTGGTTTCTAATTAAAATGCATGCATTTCTTACGTCTTCCCCTGCTTCCTACATGACCCATCCACTTCCTGTCCCTTAATTCGTCCGCCCTAATAGTATTTGAGGAATACGAACAATGAAGACCCTTAGTACTTAATTATGTGTAGGCTACTTACTTGACCTGGGACTCTTCTGCGTCTCTTTTGTGAATTCCTTAGGACACTCGTTAATATATTCGTAAAGCGGGGTTTTTTCTGTGCCTCATGAATTGTAAAAAAGGTAGAATAAAAGAAATACATGACCTTCCTGTGTATATTATCACCGCAGTTTGTCATATAGATAAATATATTCGTAACGTAAAGTGCTCATAGGAGTGTTTTATGCCATAAGTGATTAGAATATGACGTTAAAGGAATAATTTTTTAAACTGGAGTGCTTATCGCATGTTTTGACGCAGAGTACAAACAATAACGCCAAAATGCTTCCATCACAAACAGTTTTTTGAGAAATTTAATAATTTTTACCTTCAGAATAAAATCTCTATTGAAATACTCTATGACTATGTTGAGTTTATTAGGAAAATATACAATAAATGCTTCAAATATGTTTGTTTATTGATTATAATAGCATATAGCCTACTAATAAGTGCATGTTACAAATTTTCGTAGTCAGAATGTCTGACTTGTTAGAGAACAGCACAATTCTTCCATGTTATCGATAAAGATAAAAATGTCTCTGTTTGGCCTTACTGATAAATACATATCAGTGGAGTCAAGGATATTCTCGTACAAAATTATAAATAAATACCACAGCAGTAAAGCACAATATCTTCAAACGTATTTTCTGAACATAAATACTGTTAAATAAATATCAGAGGAGTCAAGGATATTGCCATTAAACATATACAATGAGTATAATTACAAAATTAACAAATTTTTGGACATAACATTGTGAGCATTTCCTATCCTTTATACGTATAACAAAATTAGATATTTAACACCAGGGGTAGTGGAGTATTATACATTCCATTTCTGAAATCGTCTCTAAAGTTCTACTAAATATACTGAACAAAATATGTTGTTTGTTATTATTTAAGCCCTTTTAAACAGGTACTGGGATCATGGGTTCGAATTCCGCTTGAGGCATGATGTTCTTCTTCATATTTATGTTATGCTGCTCTGTGTAGGTCGAGACCTTGCGACAGGCTGATTCCCTATGCAAGGAGTCCCATAAGTTGTCTACACATTAAACGAACCGCTTTACATGTGTGAGGCGACTAAGGTTCTTCACGAAATGCAGACCCACAGATTAAATAAGTAAACCCTCATAAGTAATTGCAGGCTAATTATTTTGTTTCCAGCAGTAAAGCGACAGGGCCGGGCAGTGAATTTCCAATAGGAACGATGAATTGTTTCGTTGTAAGAGTAAAAGTTGGAAGTTGGCTGTCTTCAGGGTTGTTGAGCCGTGTAGTCTTGCAGAAGTTACCTAGTAAAACCTGGATTTCATGATCAGGAGAAATTCATATTCAATCTCCGACGGGTTATCAGCTAACATGTTTGCGATGTTTTGGACATGCAACTTTTAGGTAAGGAATATACAACCTCAAAATCAAAATAATAGTTCCTCCGTTTATTTTTAAAATATTATTTATTAAAATCCATGAAATGTAAAGAATATTACACTGAAAGCACAGACACATACGTAAATAAATTATTATTTGTCACATGAATTCGAAATCGCAATGACTTAGGAATTATGCTGACGTCTACGTATTAGAGTTGATTTCATTTATAACGAGCACGGTTATAACGAGATCTCGGCTATTGCGAGCAAACAGAGAAGCGTTGGCTGGAAATTATGTATTTTATGAGAAACATTTCACGGTTAAAGCGATCACGGTGGTTGAGAACTTCACTGGTGTAACGAGCAGTTGTTGAACTGCCGTACGAGGGACTGAGATCTAATATCGCTCTGGCCGTTTATGACGTCCACCCCTTTCTCATTCCAAATCCCGGCGGATAGCAATCTCTAACCCTTCTACGATATTTACAGTGTACATTCATGGCGTGTTTGTTTCGATTTCCTTCCTCAGATCTCATTTAGTGCGGTACGGTACTCACGAAGAACAAATTCCTAGTTCCATTGGTGTGGGGGAAATCCCCGCAGACTCTGCGTGGCGGGGGTGCCGAGGGCCTAAGGGGGCTCTCGGGTATCAGGGCAAATGTATGGTGATCCAAAATGGTTACCCATGGCGGGGAGGGCAGAATGATTCCGCTACACCGCTGCGTCGTTTGAACAGAGCGTGTCCTATGATGCGGGTGCACGTGATATTGAGGTTCTTGTTTTTTCCCAAGTTTCTTAATCCTTTCTTCTCTCTGTGTTGATGTATCTCATTGTTTGTTGTGTCTTATTGTTTTTGTTGTGCCCTTTTTTTATTGTTTTGTTCTGTCTCTGTGTTGAAGTATCTCATTGTTTGTTGTGTCTTATTGTTTTGGTTGTGTCATTTTTTGTTGTTGTTTGTTCTATCTCTGTGTTGATGTATCTCATTGTTGGTTGTGTCTTATTGTTTTTGTTGTGCCCTTTTTTTATTGTTTTGTTCTGTCTCTGTGTTGAAGTATCTCATTGTTTGTTGTGTCTTATTGTTTTTGTTGTGTCATTTTTTGTTGTTGTTTGTTCTATCTCTGTGTTGATGTATCTCATTGTTGGTTGTGTCTTATTGTTTTTGTTGTGCCCTTTTTTTATTGTTTTGTTCTATCTCTGTGTTGATGTATCTCATTGTTTATTGTGTCTTATTGTTTTGTTGTGTCCTTTTGTTTATTGTTTTGTTCTGTCTCATTGTGTTGATGTATCTCATTGTTCTGTTGTGTCTCATTGTTTTGTATCTTATTGCCGGGATAGCTCAGTCAGTATAGTGACTAGTTACGGGCTGGACGACCGGGGTTCGATCCCCGATGGGGGCAGGATTTTTCCTCTAGCCTCTGCGTCCAGACCGGCTCTGGGGCCCACCCAGCCTCCTCTACAATGGGTACCGGGGTCCTTTCCCGGGGGTAAAGCCGGCCGGGGCGTGATGCTGACCACTCACCCCCATCTAGTGCCGAGGTCAAGGAAGAGAGGAGCTATACCTCCTCTCACCCCAAACGCCTACATGGCGTATAGTGGGACAAACTTTACTTTACTTTATTGTAGGTCACTGCCACCGGGTATAAACCCATTTGCAGTCAATAATAAATATAATATTATAGATTCTCAGAAGACGTAGGGAGAAAAACTGCCCAGCAAACTAACCAATGAAGTGAGTAACAGCAGAAGTTACAATAATGGTTACAACGAGTAACCATGTGTTAACTAAAATTAATTCACTACAATATTTTTTTCTTAGACTAGTCAGATGAGAAAAGGAAGTGATATACTGACTAATGAAGTTTCGAGGGCCACCATAGTGGCCCCTTGAAATGTTTCTGAAGGCAAGATGGCTGCCCATCGTGACTAACAATCAAGCAGAAGCTTAGGACCCGAAGGAAATCACGCGTAACGTCGCATATTTCCTCTGTAATATTTTCAAGTACATCGTACGAGTTTTGTCTCGCTGGATGTAAGTTGTTCGCAAATAATGGCATTTTAGGTTCTCAATTCGGCGAGTCAAAAGACGGCTTTCTTCCGGGCTGATGTGTGGTACACGCTTACCGACCTATCAGAAGAGCAATCGCCTTGATGATGGAGGCAGGAAGCGCCATTGAAACGTCGGTAAACTTAAAGCACGGCACAATGGCCCAGAAGACATCCATCATTTGGACTTTGTTCCGGGGAACCACCATTGCACTTCTTATCGCCAGAATCTGGCCGAGAGTTGTGTTCTATTCAAGTTTAAGCTGAATCAGTGTCGCAAGTAAAATAAACTCTGTACTCACTGCGCGTTCTTATTTCACACATGATTTCGGATGTTTGGTTCGTGAAAGATGTCAGCGACGCAGGCGAACAGATGGCAGCGGTTTCCACTATTACGACTTCTAATTCAGCGGAGCTTTCGGGAGAATGAAGAAGCCTCTAGACGTAGAAAATATACCGAGCAAGTTTCATCGAGTTATCATTATTCCAAAAAGTGTTTTGCTTCTGAAGGAGAGAAAAGGTGAAACTACAGAGCGTTCCGAAAACAGCTTCTCAGTCGTTACCTCTCCGTTTCTGCTACTTCTTTAGGGACAACGCACGGGGACGAATTGGGGTACCTGTTTAACTACGCGCTGTCACCGAATCCGAAATTTCTGGGACCCAACGACCCTTCCGTGGTGACTCAGGACAGAACGATTAAAATGTGGACAAATTTCGCCAAAACTGGGTACGTAAGAACAGCAAATTTGAAGTTGGATTTGCGCCGTAGATACGTTAAGGAGGTAAACTCTGCGTCCTAGGCTTCAGCAGAAGACGGACTGAAGATGATAGCAGAGTAGCTGATAATGACTGACAATAATTCAGATGTATGACACATTACCTGCAAAACGAAAGCACGCGTAGAATACAGAATGCTCCTGTCAAAGAGGAAAAGGAAGTCGACAAAGGCACGCCAGCTTCGTCTTCAACACCTGAGAAATCAAGTCTACAACAGAAAAAGTTCGCTTTCGCAGATGCATTCGATGATGAAGTCATCAAAACATTCATTCATCATTTTCACGTGTCACCTCGCGGCCAAGTGATGAAAATGTTGTACAGCGTTCTCAGGGGTGACGGCACGCAATTCGTCAGACAATAACTACAACCACAGCCGTAGGTTTAATTGGCTGCAACAAGAAACCTTTTCCGGGCGGAATATTTGTGCTTGATTTCTTTCGCACTTTTGTTTTGCCACAAAAACCTGGTCGAGCAGATTGAGCAGTAAAAGAATACAATTAATTAACACGTGTTAGTGTGATCACTGCATTAAACACTCAGGATCGGTCACATCGAAACTCAAAAATGAATCAAAAAAGTTGCTTGAAGCATGTGACGTAATCAACAACGAACGAAAACTCAAACATGGCCGGGAGAAGAATCATTCATTACGCTTTAGTTTAATGCACTCTCCATTTTAAACGGCGTCCAGATACGTGCATGAAGCCAGCCACGAACGCGTAATAAAAGGGCTCCACCCCGCTCTGTTCTTGTACACACAGGAAATTCTGTCCGCCTCTGCAAGCCTTTGCTTTGGCCTGTTCACCCAAGAAGATGTGATCGATGGCTGGGGATGGACTCTTATTCTCCAACCTATGTATTTAACGACGTCTTCTTTATTTATTCTTTTCAGTCTTGTATTTTTACGTTACATTCCTACTTCCAGGGCGCCTAAGCCATCGCCGTGCACATCGCAACGTCGAAGGCGGCCCTGGTTCCAACAACTCGTAAGTGTTCAGTAGCGAGTACATTTTTAAAAAAATTGACTGCTTTGCGTTGCCTAAAGTTAAATTAAACTAGAATAAATTGAACAGAAACAACTTATGTTATGTCTTCTTTAAAAAAAACAACATAAATCGAACAATGAGAAATGGACAGAGTATGTTGGTTATCACGTGTAGTCTGCATGTGACAGAGACACTTGAATTACGAATCAATAAAATACAAAGTTCCTTTCAAGAATTAACGACGTGGCCTTGGGTTTTTTCGGATTTCTGGAATGTTCTGCCAGCACTCGCGTGTTCGGCAGTGAACCTGCTTCGGTGCGAGAAATGGCTATTGTACACCCCTGAAAAAGAAAGGAATTGGGAAGAAGTAGAGAGAGTCGCGTTTTTCACTAAGTCGAACTAAAAATCATCTGTTCACCTCGCTTATGAAATCCATGCAGTTGATATGTTTGGACACATCAAAATACAAATGAAAGCCCTACATTTTCATCTTCGCATGCAACACAATTTGCAGCTGAAGTTAGGACTCAGACAGGAAAACCCTGCTCCAGATTCCAAACCTTCGTTCGAAGGAAACATTAATCACCTTCTGCATAGTTGCATTTTGAAGTGGGTGCTGACACACAGACCGCTGGATTTTAAATGCGGTAATGCTTCTGGACGTTGCCGATTTAAACCTATCGCCTACTCTAAAAGATGGGTTTCATAGTGGGTCTACCTCGTAGTACGCAGTCCTCCTTGAAACAGCCAAAGAAGGAACGATTTAAGTCAAAGCCTTTCAATTTTACCGAACGTGATAATGTTCTCTTACTACACGATGTTAAATAACTGATTCAGTTAGTACAGGGTCGTTATACCCCTACGACAATACATACCTTGGTGAGCAAACTGATTGTTGGAAGTGTAAACTGCGAGATATGACGTCAGTGCATTGTTGTACTACGTTGACTGCTTCAAATTGTCGACTGTCTCTTAGTAACGGCCTGTTTACGTCTTGTGTGGCGAGAAACGTGAACAAGCTTTCAATCGTAGACCGAAAATATTTTACTCAGATAAAATAATTTAACCACCAGGAATATTTTGTTCGTAAAATCTTCGGTGGGATGAACAAGTTTATTCGCTGTATCAAGTCAAAGAAATAAATGTGGCAACGAAGGGCCGGATAATGTTGGAGCCTGCAGTCAACAGGAACAGAAACCTTCTGGACTGCACATCACGGACTTACCGCCAGAGGCGCTGGCTCGCATTTTCGAACATTGCTCTTACGACGTCTTGGCTAGACGAGTGAGGCTCGTGTGCAGACGATTCTGCGACGTCGCCACCTTAGTTCTCAATTGCGGGTTCTCGACCTTGGGTCCCAAGATTGATCGAGCTATGGTGGATGACGTGTCTCGTTTTGAAGAAGTTCGAACATTGGGAGAACTGCTGGTAACGACTCATCCTTTCAATTCAGCTATGGTGGATGTCGTGCCCCGTATAGGACAAGGTCGACCAACTGAACAACAACTGCTAATGGATCAATATTGCATTGCGCTGATGCTTATGAAGTATGAGGTAAGAGACCGGGGAAGGGCCGAATCTTTGTAACAACTCTGAGGAATGTGAACGCGCTGTGTCACGAACAAACCCTTAATAGTGTTGACGAGGGTTTAACATTTCTGCTTCTAAAAGAAGCGCGTAACTCCTGTTTTCTGACGAGGACTGAAACATGACAGATTCAGACGCGTTCCTGAAAACTGCTGTTGGCCGAGGACTGCTCGTCACATCAGCAACACGAAGCTAAGAGTGCACGTGGTTTACGACAGAAACGAAAGCGACTTCGTGCGTTTAATCGACCAGAGTGAATTGTCAGCGAAATAGAAACTGGTCGACAATCAGGTTACAGTTCTGATACTTTTACTACACACGCGTCTTTACGGAACAGTGAAGAAACAAAATTAATATGTTGAGAATTGGGTGTTGAGGAGAATATTTGGGCCTAGGAGAGAAGACGATGGGGTCTGGAGAAAACTACGTAATGACAAGGTTAAAAATTTGTATAATTTTCCCCGAATATTTTCAGGGTGGTTAAGTCGAGAAGAATGAGATGGGTGAGGCATGTAGCGCGCATGGATGGGACAAGAGGTGTGCACTGGGTGTTGGTTTCGAAACCTGAGGGGAAGAGACCGCTGGGGAGACCTAGACGTAAATGGGAGGATAATGTCAGGCGGGATTTATGGGAGATAGGAGTTGAAGGAGACTGGATTTTGTTGGCCCAGGACAGGGTCCGGTGGAGGGCTTTGGTTAATTCGGTGATGAACCTTCGGGTTCGGTAAGACATCTAGTTAGTTAGTTAGTTAGTAAGTTAGAAAGAGCCGAACCAAACCACTGATGAAACGGAAGTGATATTTCTCATATGCATCCTCCGTGTATACAAATCATCTGCTTACAACACGTGGAACGGAGTTCTAACTAACCAGATGGCTTAAGTAACCCGAAAGTTCATCACCGAATTAACCAAAGCCCTCCACTGGTCTCCGTTCTGCTTTCTTTTCTTATAAAGTAGAGTCGGCTACAAATGGCATGAGCAGCAAAACCACCCAAAGAAACATCGACTATTTGTTCGTCAATTATTTAAACGACGACATACCAACTGCAGGGTTTGTAAACAGCTGCTCATTACTTATCAGAATTTCATATATGTGAACTGAAGGACATCGATAGTTAAGTCGACAGCCGATGTGGTCCGTCACCTGCCCGTCTGACAGTTGCCCTGTTTGTTTGCAGTACCGCGCGGTGAGAGCTGTCACCTGGAGGCACATTTACAGCCCCTACTCAGGCTCTGGACATCGGGCGTGCTTCTACGCCGGCAGTGTGCTGGACGAGTTCCTTAGTTTCCTGCTACTGGCCCGCCATTCGCCAACCCACTTGGGGTTTTTCATGCTTAACCCTACAACGGGAAACGAAATCATGAAACTGATTATTCGGTGCTCGAAATTCATGAACCACTTCGAGATAAGAACTTATAATTTTAGACGCAATTATTTCATCTGTGATGCAAAGATTAATGACCTTTGCCATCGCTTGAGGAAGACATATTTCTTAGTGATCCCACATGAACAGGCGGTGACAGTCAATGGAACGGAATGCCACATCAAGACTCATTATAGGTAAGGAAGGGCACATTAACTCGGGACCCGCGATAGGGAAATCCTTTTATCAATAAAGAACTCGCCATCTTTAGTTTCTACTGCGAATTAACAACACCGTGGGTCACCAGACAAGAAGATCAAGGAGTGTATACGGAATTTTGGCAGGGAATCCTTCTGGAAGAAGTCCACTGTGCAGACCGGGAAGGAGATGGGAGGGTAATATCAAGATGGATCGAAGGGAGGTGGTATGTGAGGATGCCAAATGGACGAAGTTGGCTTCAGTGTTGTCTGCGTTGGACCTGCGGGTTCTCCTACCAGGGAGTTGAGTTAGTTTGTCGGTCTCCAGAGATCGCAGTGGTGGCGAGTTCTTCACTCGTGGCCGACCTGACAGCGCTCGCAAAATAGTTCCAACGCACTGTGGCTTCGTACTCTTTCAGTTTGGAATCATTTTGCAAAACACTTTTGAGAAGGCCTCGTTTAAGTGTTAGGTCCAATGGCGAAGTCAGAATATTGAAGCTGCTCAGAGTCGCTTGTAAAATGCTCGGCTACAAGCCGGAGCCCCTAAACGGTTCTGAAGTATTCTTAAGATATTTTTCGATGCTTGTTACAATCTTCTGTGCTCAAAGCGGAAGGAAAACACAAAAGGAAGTCTTAAGTGCTTTACAGTAAAAACGCGTCTTTCTAGCCGTGATATAAATTATTGTTCAACTTGAAACTGATGCCGTCAGTCACAGCGACTTCTTTAGTTGGAAGCAAGGAGGCTTGATCACAAATTACGTAAACGCACTTTACTAAAACCTACGTTTATCCCAGCCGAGCGCCATCGTCTGTTCACTTCCGCGGATCGAACAATTCTTGTTGTTTGTTATGAATCCCCTTGTTCGTTGCTGAGAGTGAATTTGCGTTTGCAAGAAGAAATATAAAATCTGAACCCAGAGACGGTTACCTTGATCGGGGTTTTCCTCGCTGGCTCTCTCGTGAGACCCCGTAAAGAGCCACCTCCATGAACGAATATCCACTGTTTTATGACTTTTGTTTCTTTGTTCGAAGAATCCCAGTCGATTGCTGAGAGACATAAAGCTTAGCACTTCAACGTGAAAACAGGACAAGTTATTGGCAGCGCGTTCTTTTTTGTCCGTCTGTCGTACGTTATGTTCCGGAAAAAGTTGTCAGTGGAACCACGGTTCCGGAGAATTTGACGTAAATACGTCTATACGGAAAGGAAGTGTATATATTGGCTTTATTCTAAATATTTCCTTTATACATGCTTTACAATTGAGTAAAGTTTGATTAAGACTTTGCTTATTTAACTTGAATTAGTTACGCTTAAGCTGGGTCTGTGATAGCTGAATGTAATGTAAGGTAAGGTAAGGGAATGTAAGGTAAGGTAATTTAATGTAATATAATGTAATGTAAGGAAACCCACTGTCCTCGGGGATGCAAATTCTGATAGGTGGGAGCCTCCCGATGTCAGAGAGAGGTTACATACAATCACAACATTTGTCGTTTGAAAATTCTTTGAGCACGGACCTCTGACTCATGCATGGCCTGAGCTTGATTGTCGCAAAATATCTCCGAGCTTAGTTGCAGTTACAAACAGACAAAGAAATTTCGATGGAATCCAGAAATCTGGGTATGGGAGTCGGAGGGAAAGTAACAGAGCACATGGCGCCTTCGTCCCCATTGATCTTTTCGTGTAACGTAGCCCAAGGTCGCTTTAAACTTGCACCCAGTTCAATTCCCTGCACCGAAAACGGCACAATTGTTTAATCTGTGCTTACGTTTCTTACAGGATGCCTTACACGTGGTTCGATTGCCTGCCTTCATCTCATGCTCAACCTAATCAGTGGAGCGAAGAGCCGAGGTCGATATACCTGCGCATGCGCGAACTAATCGATGGCAGGAACCATTTCTTCCTCGAGAAGATTCACCACGAAAAAGAACTGCTAATTCGGAAAGGACCCTATATATTAATATTAAAATACATTGTGCCTTCTCTTTACAATGTATCTTAATATTAATATATAGAGTCCTTTCCGAATTAGCAGTTCTCTTTCGTGGTGAATCTTCTCGAGGAAGAAATGGTTCCTGCCATCGATTAGTTCGCGCATGCGCAGGTATATCGACCTCGGCTCTTCGCTCCACTGATTAGGTTGAGCATGGTAGACTTCCACCAGACTACACGGCACAACAACCCAACCAACCAACCAAAAAGCTAACTAAGAACGGAGTCCTGCGCAGGTGCAATACATCGTCCCTTCCTAGGTAACACCATTCCTGCGTACGAAACGCATGAATGCGTACGAAATGCTGGAAATGGTAAACAGAGCCTTGTAATTAAAACGGAAATTTTGCTATCGCTAACAGGGTTACGTCGTGGCGGGAGCCTCGAGCATTCAAACTGGGGTCTGTTGCTGCTGATGGGAGGTTATTCCGTCAGGCAACTTGTCCAAAGAATTTGGTTAATTGGTTCACTGAGGTTTGAACCCAGAGAGGGAAGGGCCGTTTCGACTGAAGGCCTCTGCGGCTTCGGGGGTGGCGGGCCGTGCCCCTATTAAGTTATACCCTGGCATTCGCCTTACAACTGAGGAAAACCTCAGTCAGTGTAGCCGAGTGGTCTGACCACTCGTTGCGCCGAATTGTCAGCCTCCCGAGTTGCCGGACTAAGGGGTTCCCCACACCAGCTAACCTCGAGTCAAATCTCTCAGTCAGTGCTCTGATGTGGTCGGCAAAGAAAGGGACCCCCAGATCCTCATGTATTTGCCTGTTACTAACGTACCAAGGCGCGTTAGTAGCAATGCGAAGACACTTGGATTGCAATACTTACAGCTTCCGGACGTGGCTGCTGGTGTGCCAATGGAGCGAAAAGGACCAGATTTGTAGGGACCGGACATTAACCGGAGTAGATTGATCCTAGCCAATGAGAGCAAATCAGGAGTGCGTGAGGACCAATAGGAGAGCTTTGGCCAGGTCTAGCGGTGTACATTCATCGCCCAGATAATGGAGGCAGCATATACCTCTGAAACGTCGGTGGAAATTCACCAGACTATACAGCGCAACAACCCAGAAGACAGCAATCTTCAGACTCACCGCTGTGAAAACCTCAAATCCTACATAATTAATAGTTTCTTTGCTTAAAGTGTATCTCAGTACTGATTTGTTTGTTTAGCCAACTATGATACAAATTTCTGTATGTAACAAGAATTTAAGCAGAGAACAAATAAAAACAAAACATGTTTACAAAGATTTACATTGCATTTCCATTTGTCAGTTTGAATGCATTCCACCAACAGGCTTAAATTCCCGTTGTACGTGCATGCAGTGGCGAAGCGTGGCCTTTTCAAATGTGTCAGTCATATTGTAGTGTTTCTACTTACTTTTGTACAGAGTATGCCTGTATTTGATGCACGTGAATATTAGGCAGTTCTTATGTATCACCCGGTGTTTTTTTCCATGAGGAATAGAGTTGATTTCCTGGCTCGCCTACCTATTTATGGACGTGTCATTTTTGACACATGGGCGCTTGGAGTTCGTGGCGTTTTTCCCTTTAGAAAGCTAGCTGATTCCCAATGTTGCAATTAAAATCATGATGCGACAAAAGTTAGAGGGCAGGCAGTCGATGTTTGACATCCAAACTGAGTGGATGCAGGATACCACTATCGACGTCATGGCAGAAGATCACAAAATTTATGCAGCAAAGATAAAACTCACAGCCGTGGCCAAGATATTTTGCACAGGACGTACGGAGTTACATGTGGAAAATACAACGTGGGATAGTTTAGTTAAATTTTCAAAAAAAGATTTCAAGACATAATGCCAGATCAGTTTCACTACCAACAATTATTGACAGTCAAACAAAAGATAGACGAGGATCCCCAAACTTCTGCAGACAGGGTCCGCACTTTGGCAAAGAAAACACTACACTCCTCGTGTATCCCAGCAGTTCAAGGCGCCTACAACATAGACTTCGTAAAGAGACAATTGTCGGCGTTTGTCTTATGACTACGTCCAGACGTTTCGATGCAGGTAAAGAACACGGCTTATTTAACATCGAGCGGGGGGCATTTGTTGGAAAAGTTCAGTTTTGTGCTTCACAAAGAAAAATGTTTACTTCATACAATTATTTGGGGTTCAGTATTAGACTCGTCATTTTTCAACATCAAATTCTAACAGGTGCAAATAATTGGTTATTTAAGTATATTTAATGTCAAGTCATGAGGAACCTCAACGGCTTACGGGGCAGCGCTTGAAACTACGGGCTCACAAAGACAAGGGCAATAAGCGTCCTTCAGTTTAGCAAACATCAAAATTGGGTCAGACACGTTACTGCCGAGTTAATCCTCAGTTATTAGCTCATGGCAAACAAAGAAAATGCTCTAATCTATAATGTAGACGACAACCACATTAATTATGTCTTAACAACACCATACCAACTGCCAAAGTTTGCAACATCCAATAACACTGCCACTACCAGTAAAATGTAAATAAGGACATCTTAAGGCTACCAAGGCTAGGTCTGAGGGAAATTGCTGGGATTCTTTACTCAAAAGAGGGAGATCTGAAATACGTGTTCGGAGCAAGCAAGGCGGTCAAAAGGAAAGAGCTTTCTTTCAAGCAATTCACTGAAATTTATTTAAAAATGTGAAATACAGGAAAGCAACCAATTAAGTGAGAAACTGGGATACGAATTATGTCCATCACCTGAACTTGTTCCTGACCGCATCTTCGGTGCCTTCGATTTCAACGGAGTCATACATCCACTTCCTGTTCTGCCTACGAGTCAAATAAAAAAAGATTAACAAATGCCAGGGATCCGACAGTCTTGGGACAAAGCATTGGTCCTCTGTGCCTCAAGTCTCGCGTCTGATAACTGCAAGATGCGGTGTGAATGATTACAACACTGCAGAGACAATATAAATGCAGAAAAACTAATGGGCTGCTCAGTTACCACACACAAACTACAAAACGCAGACGAGTTACTGACTGCTTGGCAATAAAGGATTGGTCACTAATCAAGTTTACCATTCTTATAATATTTGCTAAGTCTGCCAGATATTATTGAAAAGGCAGTGCTGCTAATACCTGCATTCATGGCCACACATGCAAGAACGACACTTTGGGCATGGGAAATGGCACCCTGGACAGGTTTCTTCCAAGCAATCGCATAGATCCTTCTCCAGCGCCATGAGCATGCCCTTAAAATCATACAGGCTCGTCTGCTTCCTCCTGTAGGACAGATGCAGAATTCTAGTACAAGTCAACACGACTCACGAATGTAGTAGTGTCTCTACGCCTTATTTTTCAATGGTTTGCATGGGAAGTGCTTCAGAAACAAATTGACAAGAATTACACTTCACTACACAGCGTCCCAAATCAAAGATGCCTGTGAAAATTTTCAGAACAAACTACATACAAAACACTCAAATTTCTTTACGCTGCAAACCTAATACATGCTCCATGGGGGCTTGTTCAAAACAGCATTAACGTTGGCAGTAAAATTTTTGTAAAATAAGTATCTTTGTAACTAAGAGGCCAGGTGGAACAATCTGTATGTTGCCTGAAAAGGTCCTTAAATGCAGACTCCACACATGCCATGAAATTTCACATATGCAATTCATCAATGGGGACAAAAAGTGTAAAAAATTACATAAAGCAGCCAGTTAAGAAACAATGTGATTCCTTTTGACGAACAAATACAAGAAAGTATTGTGTCCTAAACAGTACTCAATTACTACTACCAAACATCTGTTTGATAGAGAGACCAGTTCATATTAGTATTTCAGTTCTACAAATTTGCTGTGAACTACTTGTCCCACAGACCTTCATTCTGATTACCATTTCTCACATTCTATATAACCATAACTCACAGAATTTCATGTAATAAAGTGGACATAATAATGCCAAATATGTTTAAAAGCAGAGATCGTAAACCATGAAACATTTCTTCATTTGACATGCAAGGAGACACAAAATTGAAAATATGCAGTGTTCATCACAATAAATAACTACTCCATCTGCTGCATGCAAATGCCTTCAATATACGCTTTAATATTCAAATACGCAAAAACAAATACGAGGTAAATAAAAGTTCTAGCAAAAATTAATATGGTGTCACGATATACTTGTTTCCTTCTCACCCGCCAGTGTACATTTTTCGCGTCAGTTTCCTGCGTTCTCTGTTGCTTCTTTCTGGATCAAAATTCTCCATAAATTTCATGTTGTCATTCTGGGTTAGTTTCTTTAACGTTGTCGCTATTTTCTGAAAGAGAACGTAAACAACAAAATTATATAACACCATACAAGCTTACTGCCCTGAAGACCACTAAAATAATACAGCTTCCCACTTTCCTCACATTTATCGCACGTTCTTCAATCGGATTCCATATCCAATCGAAACCATGAGCAGACAACTGTTCACGCTACCTGCGATATTTGTTTTGTGCCCCCGACCACAGACGTAAATTTCCCTGTGTCAGTGCTGTAGCCACTGTTGTCGAATTTAGAGTTTGAGTTCGAACTGTCATCCGGATCAATAACTGATTCCATACCTGGCCACATTCAGTAATGCCATAGCGCCACACAACGAACACAAATCAAGCACACACTAGAAATTTCCCTCCAACTGAAATTTCAAGCTCTCACGGCGGCAAACGCCAATTTCTTCTTTGGATTCTAAACGACTTTTTGCATCACTCAACACTATCTGATCACGCTAAACGCCCCCTCCTTGATTTGATGACCTAATAATTGCACAAATTATTTCTGTGGAATGGAAGTAATGACATAAACGAGATGAAACAATGTTAACTATGAACTGCATTTGACAACCTGCCTAGCATCTATGCCTTCCTTCAAATAGAAATAGCAGCACTTTTCTCTACTTTCCTGCCCCTTCCCCTGGTCTCGCCAAATATTCTTCTCAGCACCATGTCCTCCAAAATATCACAATCACCTACTTACGAGAGAAGCACAAATACAAAAAAACAAAACAGTACATTATAATTATTCTTTGCGTGGTGGCAACCTTTGACACAAATGTTACACAAAGCAAATTTCCCTACAAAAAAAGTGCACATTGTTTCCTCAATCAAAGCCAGTCCCTTCTGAAGAAATAAAACCTGGTTAACTATATGAAACCACACAGGGAGTCATTATGTAGTGCCTCCATTACCAACATAATTCATCACCCTTCTTATTTCCAAAATACTTATTAGGTTCATTATTAAATTTGAGTAATAAACCACATTTCACAAGAATATAGAACACTAAAGCATTACATACATATCCTAACACATTCATTATTAAACAATTAAAACATTCCTATCTTCACTGTTCTCACTAATTTATAATTTGCAAAAACACATAAACCTTTACTTAGAAACTTCAAAATATGTTTCCCAAACATATAAAATTCTTATATAAATGTAAAAGTACATATAAGACATAAACACATTTTGTTCTACACCCACAAAAAAATCTTATATTTTTTTCTTACTTTTATAAAATATCCATCACATCAGGAACAGACAATTTTATATTTATATTAAATCTTCAAAAACATTACAATGTCTACAGAATTCCAAAGTGGCAGAGCATAATATTTTATTGTTCTAAATACAATTATACAGAGCCACACACTAGACATCGAGATACTTTCTTTACTTTGTGGAAACTCTCGTCCTCTTGTTCCACGAAAAGTTTATTCCATAGGACTTTGGCTTCATCGCCTTTTCCTTCTGCTTCTCCACAAACCATTTCCATCCGTTCTTCTCACAGAAAGCAATGGCATCATATTCGGTGTCAAATTCAACCTTTAAGTTGGAGAGAGGGTCACCCCAACAACAGAGATCAGGCGACATTACATCTCCACAAACAAAAATGCCTGCCCTCTGCATATTTATTACTGTCTGTCTGAGCAGAGAACCTTATGACCAAAATGCAGTCATATCCACAATGTGTGTTACATGTCCTGCCCATCCCATCCTCCTTGATTTAATCACCCTAATATCATCTGACAACGACAGCAAATGATGAAGCTTCCCACTAATAACTTTCTCGAATCTCGCATTAGCAGGAAGAATGATACGTCTGCATGCTCAATGTTCAGACCAACTCTAGGGCCCTCTCAGCCTCCTACACAATTGGTACTGGGGCTCTCTTCCTGAGGGGTAAAGCTGCTGCACAAAGTTGAAGGGCAAAAATTCAGAATCAGCGCAAGATGAGGTAAAGGTAAGTGCTTAGCTTCATGAGCCAGCCATTCGTAGCTAGAGAAAGAACCCCGGTACCTAATTAATGGACAGGAGCCTGGGTCCGAAGAAATATCTCTGCCCCTTGAAGAATAAAAACCCAGTCACACAACCTGCACCTAGTTACCCAGCTCCATAATTCAAGGACTCGTGTAATATGACAGATCACCTTGGACAAACAGAATGAGAACCATGTTCACGAAAGCAGAACCAAAACACTTACGTGGATGCCCAGCCCATGAGTGGGTTTTCCCAGCGTTCCCTGGTTTCAAACTCAATCTCCCACCGTTGGGTGTTGTCAGTAACGGATTGCATGGCATTCTTGCACGGTCTGTAGATTCTTACCAGGCGAGTCTTGATGTGTTCTTCAGGGACCCCAGTAATAGCAGAAATGTTCATCTGTGCAACCAGCATGTCAGCAGACAAAATAATACTTTTAAAATGCACTGATCACCCTGACAAAGGAGGCAGCAGTGACGTCTGAAGTGTTGGTAAAATTCTAGCAGACTATACAGTGCTACAACCCAGAAGACAGCCATCTTCATATTAACAACTTTAAAACCTCAAAACCTACTGAACAATTTAATGTTTAATTACTAACCTGTCACGGAGTTTTGATTTGTAAGAGAAATAAAAAACAGTTAAAGTTTCAAACAGGTTACATTTTGCTACATCAGTTTAGTTTATATTAGATTTCTGTGCTGTGAGCTAAATGTCACAAGTAACATGACATGATGGGGAATCACTTAAACCTTTTACATGCAAAAATGTATCTACATAGAGGAAAAAAATTTTAATTTTCCCAGTAAGATGTTGGTGAAAAGTAACTACAAGTCACTGCACAGGCAAAAAGGATAGTTCTATCTGTTCGCTACACAGTAAAGATATATCAAAAATGTTACTGGCAATGACTGCAAAACGCTCTTGTAACTTCCCACACTTTGGCTGATGAAAACATAAATTAGCAAAACAAACTCAAATGAAGAGAAATGAAAGATGAACCTTTATTTCATAGCGGCTGATCCACAGTTATGTAGCCTTCAAGCTGCTTCTGATGAGACACTTCATCTGTCCTCATGAGTGCATACTTAGTTTCCACCTGGGTGGCCTCCTTTACGTCCAGTGCCTTGTCGACATTGTCAGTGTGCTGCACGGCTGCGGTGTGCACTACACAGCCATTCCTCGATGGTAGCACACCTAACTCACAAACACCACAATTAACTGAGTCCCAGTCTACTTAATAATGAAATAACATGTGCTTTCATAATGTCAAATAAAAAATATTTCTGCACAATAAACCGAAAGGTACTGAGTAAATAGGATAGTTGCTTCAGGCTGAGATATGAACCTGAGACTTTCCACATAAATATACAAAGTCCTTAAACACTGTGCTGGTGTGAAGACCAATTTTACAATCAACTGAAAATAGCAAATTCAGAAGCAGATGGGATGAATTCAGAAATTGCCAGTCTTGGTCTACTACAAACAGCACAATAAAAATAAGCTGAGTAACAGAAAAAGTGGGCCTTTTCTGTACATTATAGAAGTTAAATATTTAGAATGTAATTAGTAACAGCACATGCAAAATGGGGCGGACGTTAAACGAAAATATAACACTGAAATTGAAAACAATACATATAAAATGTTTGTGTAACTGAAGATTAATGACGGTAAACGTTAGTGAATTGCTAAATTAGCATGAATCAATACAAATGTAAACATAAAAGGGTCTTAATTACGTAGCAATACAAGACTAGTTCAGAGTAAAATGTATGATCTGTAGCCCGAGAAGAATTCATTGTTTGGAATGAGATGTTGGAAGATATAGTTCTTGAGAAGTATACAAAATAGGGATCAATGAAATAACTTTCATTTACAAAATCCATTTGAAGGAAATAAATATGACTTGTATCAGAGTTACCAATATCAGTTTCATTTACTGTACCATTGTATCGCTGTTCTCGTTTTTATACCACTAATTACACTCCTAACGAATACTTGTGACGCCATCTTCCTCCTAGACAGGTTTGCCAATACTATTCGCTAAATACTCAACATGAAGGGGTAATTTTTTACCCACGTCGACTCCTGTGTGCATACAATGCACCTGTTATGTTTCATCCTGAAAATTATGTACTATTATTTTATTCCATTAGAAAAACATTAAACCTTTATTCCGACCAGATTTACAGATTGTAGTATAACAGCACAAAATAAATATTTACAAATGCAGAGACAGAGTATTAAAATTAATCACAAATAAAACAATGATATTATAGTCTTTCATTACCGGCAAACGGTCTGCATATGCCTGCGCAAGAAAGTTGAAATTGTGGGTATATTTATTTTTGTGTGTTTGCTTATAGCTCGGAAACCGATACACCGATAGTTACCAAACTTCGCAAAGTCTAGGAAGAGAACACTCCAGCAAAGTGTCGTTTATTTCGATTACAGGTGAGGGTGTTTCTTGCAGCTCGGAAACTAAGCACGATAAAAGAACTTCGCTGGACGAAATTTATTTGCCTCGAAAATAAGGTTACAAAAACGAAGATCAGGGGCCCTAGAGTTGGGTTTCCGATGAACATGGTTTTTGTAGCTCGAAAACTAAGCACCATAGTAGAATATTATTCGCTTGGAGAGGGTAGATGACGATCTGGCCTGTGTCACGCTTTCAGGCATGGAACATTGACAATGAAAATGTTCACATTTCGCGAATCTTTCAGCAGCAACACGTAAGGAGCCACGCTGGGATCCGTTGTTAAGCGACCGCGAGTAACTGCAAAATCGGCCGACGGAGGGCAGGCGCTTCCTGTCACTTCAGACGTGTGTTGCGGTCCGCAGCCAGCCGCTGTGGTGGGCGACATGGGTCCTCAGCTACGTGACGTCAGGGTAGCATTGGGTGTGTCTGATTTGCCTCAAGGGCTGTTCTGGTGTAATGTGTATTGGAGCATTGCAGTCGGAGTCCCGAGTTAGTGTCAAGAGGAGTTTCAAGGACCAGTCCGTCAAAAGCTACCTGACAGAGGTACTTCGCCACTTCATTTCCTACTCATTCCGGGTTCGTAAAGTCGGCGTCACTTGTCTTGGCGTCTTACAGAAGGGGGAGCTGGGAGCGAGGTTAGCATGACACGCTCTGCGCATGCCCCGCTCAGTACTACCGTCCAAAATAACATTCCTCCCTCGCACGCGCGGTAAGGACTTCCACATAACCTCTCCAGGACTTCTCCGGTACTACTCAAGGACTTTTCCAGGTTTTTTAGAAAACTTTTCCATGAATTCTCCAGCACTTCTCCAGGGACATCCCCACGACCGCCCCATAAACAGGCTGGAAATTCTCTAGGACACAATATAACCCATCGTAAAACAACACAACTTTATCTAACCTAACCTAAAGTAACCTAACCTAACACCGCAGCGCAGGATGTTATTTGATCGGCGACGTCCCGTTCCATGAACCGCGCTGTAACTTGCCGAATGCAGACGCCAAGAAAACTAAAGCTTTTTTAATGCGTGTGACCAAGTGAATTCCACGCATCTTGATTAAATCGATAGCTTCCTCAATGTCAGTTCTTTCAATCTGACGATACCGTGAGCGTTAAACACGAGTCCTGCGAGCAGGAATAAACCGAGGATCGGATTCTCATAAAATCAAAAATGCCTTTCGCTTTAAGTGCGTACACCTGGGCACGAGGACGTCTAACAGCAAACCAGTGATGAGGTTTGAAGAACTGTGCCACGGTAACAGCGAATGCACAGTCCACCCTGGTCCCTGGAATGTCCTTATAATTTGTGTAACAACATTCAACAAGAACAGGTTTCATCTATAGGGGAGACAAGAAATAAATACCAAATTTTAGAGGGGAAATCCGAAATAAATTAACCACACGATTACCGGGCGTAATCTAAACTTGAGGATAATACTAAAATGCAACTATTAAATAAAAAGGGTCCAATGGCGGACTCTGGGTTCTGTGAAAGACAGGGAATTTCATGGATCGATGAGCGACTATCAGGTTGTTTCGTTGGCAGCAGGCCACTACGTTACAAGCAGTTTGCCTAGAACAAAATATGTTCAGCGTGTTTTGAACCAGGCTCTCTTCACACTTATTTAGGGAATTTTACGTCTCCGTGTGTTGGCAGCGCACCTGCTGGTGGAACGAGATCTGTAAGGAGGAGTTCCAGACGCTGTTCCGCTGCAGGTGCCCCCAGTGGTCGTACTGCCGAATCCCCGGCCGATACTACAATGCCTTCTGCACGATGACGGGCACAGGTTACATTTGGACGCAGCCCAACCGCAGCTGGGGAGATCCCGTATACAGCGACGTGACGTCACGCGTTGCCTAGCGACGCGACGTTTACATTTAATGGCTCTCTATTTGGTTTGGGTTACAATTTCACTTTCCCGTGGCGCAATGCGTCATCATTAACGAGGCTCTGACAACCGAGACATGGCTGTATTAAGTAAAATTTGTATGTAGGGGAGTTTGGTTCTTGGGGCCCCGTTTGATTTTCGATGTTTAATGTTTTGCAGATGAGTGTATTTTAATCGACACCGATGGAAGTTCACAACAACCTTCATTTTCCTGTGATGAGAAATCTTGAGAAAGCGTTTCGGCCTGCCTCTGCTTGCGTCCAAGCGAACAAAGAACTTTTTTCTGCACACAGCAAAGAATTAGGTTATGACGTGCAACACGTGGTATTCTGCCAATGTTGTTCTTCTGGGTTGTGACTGCGCCATGGCTAAAGACGCAGGCAGGCAGCATGTTCTTCCGAAACGTCGGTCCTTCAAGTCCACGCAGCGCTACAACCCAGAAGACCAACGTATTTTTAACCTGGTACCTCTTAGGACAGCGTCAAGAGCAGAAATTGTTAAAGTCACTTTGACTTCGCGAAAGCTGTTATGAACAATAAGATATTTTATATCTTAATTGCGTCATGCTTGTGTTTTTCAATACAATACTTTTATTCACCGTCTTTACACAAGCTTATAGATTGTTAAAATCACATAAAATTATAACATTTCAACATTTTGATATTGTTACATTTTAAAATGACGACATGTTTCGATGTTCATTCCATCATCGTCAGGTCTATCAATCAAAATTAAAAACTGTTGCATCTGCTGCTCTGCGTATACTGATTTTGTTCTATCCGTTTAGATTTTATTTGTTTAACTTCCAGGCTTCTTCCATTTAATTTTGGAGGCTGCACCTGGATGCCTTAAATCTGCAATATCAATTTTAATTTTCATATCGTGATCCTGGCTACTGACATAGGAAATGGAATAATTTAAAGAATTATTCAATATATCGTAATACAAGCAAAAGAAAAGTAATCACAATCTATAACAATCTATCACAATCTATAAGCTTGTGTAAAGACGGTGAATAAAAATATTGTAATAAGATATTATTCCGATATGTCAGGGCAGAAATTAGATTTACTTGGGCAATTCTCGCACCAGAAATTAATGTTTCGTTTTGAACTCCTGTGTGTGCCAGGTTAAAAAGGCTTAAATTGCTCTCATGTCGCATTACGGTAAACCGATGGTCTCCGCCATATAATTGCCCATCTTCCGCGGTTCATTTTAAAACTTCCCGAAGTGAAGGCGGACAATGTGAACGTCTTAACATTGGTCAAGGACACGTTTCTAGGTACTAATTTCAGAACACGTATTTGAATGCCAAAATGTAGCGTTTCTGATAACTCCGGCATAAACAACATTTGAGCCCCTTCGACTTCATCACACGTACCCACCATCAACATTATTCAAGTCTATAATTAAGTATCTCGCTGTGTTTTGTTTTTGTATTTCTGCAATGGGAGAACAACGAAAACCAGTAGAGTGTAACCAACACCAGCGAAAGTTTATCAAATAAATCGTTTGTTCAGTGCTGCCATCTCTGTTACTTATTTACGAACTAACTGCTCCTTTGTTCCATTCTTACAGTAGGTCACGGGGTTCGAAACAACTGAAGACGCTAGCCGCAACACGCACGCCGATTTATTGATCTGTGGTTCATTTAACGATGCTTTCAGATCCTCCCATCTACGTCGAGGTCTCCCCAGCGGTCTCTTCCCCTCAGGATTCCCAAACAAAACCCGGTGCACACCTCTTGTCCCATCCATGCGTGCTACATACCCCGCCCATGCCAATAACAAACAGAGATTTGAAATAATTAAGGGTAGGAAGAGGGAATGAGACTATGTAAGCCATTCCGTGTCGAATATCTTCTTATTTGACCACAGTCGGAGACACGCAGCCATTTTCCTTATTATTTATTTTTCATCGCGTTTTGCGATCGAGGGGGGAGATCAATAATTTCGCACGTACGAAGAAGCTAATTTGTTTATTGCAAACAAAATGTCTGGCCATGCCGGTAACCCAGCAGACCCCACGGAGAACTGGGTTAGTACGACCAAGTTCACCTGGAGCGCCATCTGAGCGCGTCGTATTGATCCGGCGTTGCTGTGACGTCACGGTGTCCGGTCAAAATGGCGATGTTATGGCTGATGCTAGTGGGCCTTTCGGTCGTCTGTCAGGGTCACCCTGGCATCCAGATACAGGACCTCGACGACGAATTGTACACGGAGGTGCGGGACCTTCTCAACAAACATGCGACACACCGCGTGAGTACACACAGTGGTTGCGGTGGGAGAAATACATTGTTAGTGGCGTAGGGTGTAGCGTGCCTAAACAGGCCTCTTACATTTCACGGCACAGCTTCCTACAGCGAACAATTCTATATCAACAATTACGCTAACAATGGGAGCAAATAAGCAGTGTTTCACAATAGAACTTTGCAGACTTCGTGTTGAGTCTATCGAACACAAAATGGACGATGTTTGTGTGCTGTCGTTTATTTACGATTAATGTTAGGTTAGGTGATAGAGACACAAACTCCTGCTTACATAAAAGCAAAGTGGTAACTATATGTACCACCTACTTTATTAACAAATAATTCTTCATTTTGCCCACAGAGTGTGTTCATGGGTTTCGTATATGATTCTCAGAATAAACAGCGATTATTTCCTTAAACAGCGTTAATCAGTTGATCTTTGTAATGGTGAAGGGTTGTGTTTTCTTCGCGGTACGGGCTGAATTCTTAAATATTATTTAGACACACACACAGTGGCAAATCAGCTGTAGACAACGCAACTGAAGCTGTTTGGACGAGACCAGACATGTAAACAGCACATTCAAGATATCAGTCCACGTAGATAATTCGACAAGAAGTGGGAAATGTATCCGATATATAAACTTTAATTGATCTTGTTTATTCGAAAATTTTGTAAAGTCGAAACACATGGCAGAAACAACCTAGAAGCTGGCATCTAATTCCAACAATTTGTTCAAACTCACAATTCAGCAATCTTGAAACTGTTTCAGGCGCCTGCCAACGCCCTCAGCCGTCCGAAGGAGGTGGTGGGTTGGCCCCGGCCACTGCCGCACCTGGGTCAGGTGACTGGGGTGGCTGTGAACTCGCGCGGACAGCCGGTCATCTTCCACAGGGGGCCGAGGGTCTGGGACACGAGGTACGGAGCCTCACGTGCTGGACTGACTTTCATTAAATTTGGCATCGGGCAGTTTTAAAACCGGATAAAAATAATGAGGACTTCGGTGGACATTCGCTGACTCTGTGGGGAATCCCCAGTCAGCGGCTCACGCATTAACGCACGAGGCTGTCACTTTGGTTCGCTTCTTGTAACAGAGCAATCACTCGGCGAAAGTCCTTTTCAATATGGCACTCACATCTTCCTACTGCTCGCTGAGTTTCTCAACTTTCTTCGTCTTTACGCGCTGAATCTTTCACCCATTGTCACCCGTCCTCCTCATTCTACACACGCAACCAACCTCCGTTTCGCTTCTTGGCAGCAGTTTCATGCATAAAGCGATCGGCGTCTCTGTTGCAGCTGTTTCAACGCGAGCCACCACTTCCAGCACGTGGCTGAGGGTCCGATCGCTGTGTCGACTGTTCTGACCCTTGAACCAGAGACAGGCGCAGTCATCGGCGACTGGGGACGCAATCTCTTCTACATGCCACACGGAATAACGCTGAACGCCGAGGACAACGTCTGGCTGACGGATGTGGCGCTCCACCAGGTGTTCAAGGTTCGTGCTGCCGTCTCAGCTACTGAGAGCCCCGTTAAATAAGCCGTAAATGACAAACCTCGTGTCTCCTGATAAGACACGTGACCCGCTCTGCAGTTCCGACCCGGAGAGACGTTCCCTGCCCTGACCCTGGGGGAGCCGTTCAGCCCTGGTGACGGTCCCACGCGCCTCTGGCAGCCCACGGCGGTGGCCGTCGCCAGTTCCGGACAGGCGTTCGTGGCCGACGGCTACTGTAACCACAGGGTGCTGATGCTGAGCCCCCGAGGTCGGCTGATACGACTCATTCCACTGCCGTCAGGTGGGGTTGGCGTACAGTATTTAAATGTGCAATGCAACGAGCAGTATCTTTTTAGTGACACTTCAGGACCCTCTGTTGCAGAATTCCTGTCCCTGAAGGTACCACACGGCCTGGCTCTGATCGAGGCCCTGGACCTGCTTTGCATTGCGGATCGTGAGAACATGCGAGTCGCCTGTCCTCGAGCTGGCCTCGTGCCCTACATGAGCGCTCAGCCCGTCAGCATCCAGGCTGCAGACCTGGGGAGAGTTTTCGGGGTCGTGGCTGTAGGTAGGTTGTTTCGCCCCATCACATGCGCAACATACGTGTTCCCTTTGCGGTACGGACTGGATTTTTAAATGCCAACGTCCCCTTAAAAGGGTTAACTCTTCTGCAGGGGGCTTGGTGTACGCCGTAAACGGACCGACGTCCCTTCAGATCCCGGTGAGAGGGTTCACGCTGGACCCGCGCTCCGAGACTGCGATAGATCGATAGGGACCGTCCGCGGTAAGTATCGGAACCACACGATGTTAATGTTTAACCTCCCCCCCCCCCGGGCTTCGAAGCCTCGTCTCCTGCCATCTGTTCCTGAATTGGCACGAGTGGGCACTGATACTTCAGCAATAAACCATTTAAAGATACCCGAAAAATTTGTTTGCCTCATTACGTTGGTGTAAGCGTAAGCCACGGTGGTCTAGCGGTTAGAACGCTGGCCTTGTAATCCTGGGGTCTCCGGTTCGATTGCCGGCGGTGCCCGAATTTATAACTTGTATTGGGCAAGGCCGTTGCCTAGGCATCACGGAGTTTTCCTCCGTGGCATCCCAACAATTACTCCATTCACACACAGAAGAAGGCAATGGCAAACCACTTCTGGATCATCTGCCAAGAACGTATATGAACAGGTCCCAGTCCGAGAAAAGGATGGAAGGATCCTGTTCATATGGACCTGTCGTCAGACAGAACACTAAATAAATAAATAAATAAATAAGGTTGGTGTTAAGGAGCTCAGTAACTCGTTTGCTGCAGGTCTTGTGTGGCCTATCAATTATCTCAATAAACGCAGAACCTGCCAGCAAATAAAGACCGGTATGGACTTTTTCAGGGTTTCCGAAATCCACACGGCATCGCGATCAGCCCCAATGGGACGGCGATGTACGTCACAGAGATCGGCCCCAACAAAGTGTGGAAGTTCTCTCTTGCCGGTGGCGGCGTACAGTAACAACAGCGGAGGCCACCTCGGTATCCGGACCTCGGATTCTGAAGAAAAGTTTACGGCATCCCAACATAAAAAGATAGCCCAGATATTTCGGGTCGCATTCAGAATCGCTTAGATCTCAGTAATCTAAAACTTTGGGCAACGCGTGGGAAGGCAGCCATTATTTCTCGCTGCGTGACTGTCAACTTTTCTCCGCTTGTAGATCCTCGTATTTATGTCTCACCACAATTGTGAAAGGACCCGCTGGGTCAAATGCTAACCTAACCTAACCTAACCTAACCTAACCTAACCTTCCGCTTCGGCGATAATTACCGATTTGTTAGCAATGCGTGGCCTGTGAACCTCTTTAAATTCAGAATAAGTGTCACGATAAAGCAGTCACTTTGCTTTCCGGAGGTCCCGGGTTCAAATCTCGGCCTAGAACACCGAATATTCTGATCTGTCTTGGAGTTTACAGCTCTTCCTACAGATGAATGCCGGGGCGTAGCCTCACAACATTCCGCGGAAACTTAGAATCACAGTCTTTCCGAAATCATAATGAACAAATTAATTTACGACTCGGAAAATTCGGTATCGATAAGATCAATCGATAGTGTTCGGACATCACCGCGCGTACCGACGAGGTATCACGGGCAATGTTTTGCACACCTTTTTGCTGGACCGCACGCTCTAAATCCCAAGGAGAGCGATGCCTCTGTCCTACTTTTACCGAAGGGGTCCGCGGGCCAGTAGTTGTGAACCAGCAACGAAAAAATAAACATATTTTAGTGATCACTTTGGCCCGCTGCTTGTTGTCAACCCGTCTGTGAATCCAGTCTCTAATACGATTAAGGACATCAACACAAACAGAAGTTCAATTAGCCTGTTCCTTCCTGTCCCGTTCTTAAAGACGCGCATAATTTCTGTCACTGTGAGGTGCCGAGTCTCACGTCCACACAAAACAAGAAGTGAAACTGTTTTTGGTTACGCACGAGGACAAAGAGTTCTGAAACGGACTCCGAAATGATTCTCCTCGAATTCTTTTCCGATGCAAATTCCCAAAGACGCGTGATCTTGGTCACATTTTCGACCGGTGACGAGACACGAGGACGAACTTGGGTTCTGTCGTCACTTAGGAATTAGCAGATCTCATTTGTGGCCCAAGAGTTCAGCAGAGGGCGAATAATAATGAGAAAGTTGTTTGTGCCTGCAGCAAATGCAAATTGGGTTCCCCCTTTTCGTTCGAACGGCGTGACGCCGAGATGAAACCAGTTGCAGGACAGGTGAGGCTGCTTACTGGAGGGGGGAGTTGCTAGGGGACAACAGGTACCCCCCCCCCCAAGCCACAAGATCAAGCAAACAACAACTTAAGGCCGCTCGCCCCTCGAATGGAACAAATCGGGGGCGAAGGCGTTTATGAAGATAGGAGACGTTTCGGAACACGAAAAAAGTAGCCTTCAGAGTGAAATTAAATTTTCGGTTGGACGGGTAGCGCTTGGAAATCTGACGGTCGCTCAGCTGGTTAAGATATTCCCCACCTTCTCTGGAACTAGAAGAGCCCGAAATTGGTGTGACCTGAACCCCGTCAACACCTCCCTCCCGCCTCGTTTCCCTTTATATCCTTTTTAATATTATCTTCATGTAGAATGGTCGGTTCCCTTCGGGTTTCTGCGATCTGAGCTGTGTCCAAGTCCGTGCTACATGCCCGGCCTCCCATATCATCCACGGTGAAGAATACACAAGTTACGAAGCTCGTCATGAACTTCGTAATTTTAATAAAACTTCTCAGTCCCAGCCAATCGATGGGGTTCTGCCTCAGTGGCGCCCGGAAAACAAAGGAGGTCACCAGACAAAAGCATTCGCTCGCCACTAACGGCGCCAGATTCGAACACGGGGCCGTCGAATAAAACCCGCAAGCAGTCGGTTGGGCAGCAGCCTGCTTTATCGGCATTCCTTGAGGTAAGGAGCGGCCTTAATGCGTTCGCTTGCACTCATTTGTCGCGCAGAATGAGAGCGAGACTTGGCAACAACGCGGCAACTTTGTTTTTTGGGTCGATAGAAACAGGCAAGGGTACACAAAGAGGGGCCAGCAGTCGGTACAATCCGTGAGTTGACATGTTCGAACCGCGTCTCTTTCGACACCATAGCCCATCGCAGTTTTTAACTATGTTTACCACATGTTTCTGGCCCCCCGGACAAGAGGATAGGATCTGCGATTATATCTAGTCACGAGACACAAGGTGACACCAGCTCCCTGTTTCGTTCCGAAAATATTCGGGTAAATCAGAGCGGGTTTTTCTCTCGTGTTCCTGTCCGGTGCGCACCAGAATAATCTTCTAAGAGGGGGCAAGGCTGCCGGAGCGCGAAGCTAAACCACACACACATCGAAAACGTTAAGAATGGGAGGAGCTAGATCACCGTCGCACGCCAGGGCGGTGTCGTGCTTAATTAAGCACCGGCGACAACTCGGCGCCAGAAGCACAGGTGCTGGGAAAAAAAGTCGTGGCGTCCTCTCTACATCGAGGGTAGCAAGAAGCACCCCAGCGACCTCTGCAGTGCAGTGGCATTCCAAAGGCATTCTTTACTTGACTGTTCCCACCGAAGGGACATTTCCGGCATGCTTCGTATTCGGGAGGTGCTGGGTTCAAATGTTAACCCGGACATCGGCTATCCAAACTGAGGTGCTTCGTGGTTTTAATCAGTCCCACCACATAAAAATGCCCCTTCACGTCGTTTCCAACAAATCATTCGGCAAACATCCTAGCGCTCCACGCTTTTAACGCGAGCGACTAACTGCGTCGTTAAACAAGCCTCAAACAAAGAGAAATGCCATGCCAACCGCAACCCGCGTCAGACAGGACAACGAAGTTCCAGAAGGCAGCTCAGGAGCGAAGCTCCTTTCAGCAAGAAAGTCAACAGAGGAAGGCAGGGGACACTTTGACCAGCTGAGACACTATCAGCTTCTCAAGAACTCTCCTGCTTCGACTTTCTTGATCACTTGGTAGCAGATTCACAGAAATGTTAAAACGAAACTAATATTTTCCGCACCGGTAGTACTTGACACTCGATAAATCTGATATTTTTGAAACTGGTAGTAGACCCATAAGAGGAGCCAGAAGGAACGAGCTCTCTCGCAATAAAGACGTCGCTGTCAAGCAGTTTCTTTTGATGGCCGTTCAGATGGAGCCCTCAGCGAGACACAGCAATTCATCTGCTCGGACGAGTGGCGTCCCACACAACAAGGCTCCAGTGCACGGTACGTTTTTTCTTTCAGCCGCCGTCAGAAATTCCAGCAAACGAGTGGAAAAAACCTGTCAGGGTGACAGAACGCGCAGTTCAATGCAATCAATGATTACACACTCCGAGCCAGTTCCAAAAACGAAATTCTCTCTGTAACTGGACCCGGTGGGAGGGGAGGGGTTCAACCCCACGCCGAACACGATCCGCGGCCATCCCATCCCATCCCCCAAAATGTATCCGTCTTAATGTCGTCGTCCAGCTGCTTCCCGCCATTCCAGTGGAATATGTTCGGGGGACTTCGCCCACCAAAATTCCACAAGTATTTCTTGCCTTGTCACAGCCCCCTGGGTTTGAGACTCGCCTGTCGTCCGAACGGATATTTGTGTGGAGGTGGTGGGTCCCGTTTTCACCTCAGAATTATGGAGATTAAGCATCGGTGTTCTGTGTTATCGCAAACAATCTCCACAGCAGCACTGAACATCCACCAAATAACATATTCAGTATTAAAAAAATCAACGACGAAACAATCACCGTCCTGATGATAGAGGCATCACATACCACCAAAAAGTCGGTAAATTTCTACTAGGCTATAGGGCGATGCAACCCAGAATACGACAGCCATCTTTGCAACAATCACGTGATCTAGAGCCAGTAATGTCGCATCCGAACTGCGGACCACATATTGAGGGTCCCTTCGGATTATGTTTCCAAATACAAATTGAGGAATGAGGACAGGCAAAAGAAATAAGAAAACGAAACATAAGTAAAATATATAATAACAATAATCGAGACTTGCAATAACAGAGGAACCAGCTCTTGTAAGTGCCATCAGGACATCAACATCAGAAATCACATGAAACATGTGGCAGAGGTTTCCTATGGTCTTCGGGGAGTGGATTTGAAGACCACATCAGGCACAGGCCGTCCTCCTGTTCGTAAGGCGTAGCTAGAACTCAGCATCCCCTCTGATCATTTGGCCCAAGTTTCTACTGAGCTAACAAGCATTTATTTAGATTTAGATTTACCCAAAACCGCTCATCAGAACGTCCTTTTTACCCAATGTAATGTATATGACAAGTGAAGAGAGAATATCCTGTGGGGCTGGGGAGGCCGCGATGCAGTTTCCGAGCACCTGCATGTGTGAAGTGGGATTTTCCACTCACGCCTTCATAAAGAGCACCAAACGAAAATGTTTGCTGAACCCCGAATACGATGTGAGGTTTGCTCTGTCTCCAATTTCTCCCAATTTTGCAAAACTAGTAAATGAGATGGAGCAGTGGCTTTGTACTCATTAGCTGGGACCTGGGTGATGAAATATTCATGGTGAATAATTACCAAATTTGTTGTGGCTGCTAAAATGTTTATAGATGTTTAAAATATGTTTTCTGTGCAGTTTTTGTTTTACCTACTTTGGGTCAAAAGGACGTTCTGATGAGCGGTTTTGGGTAATGAAGGGAAAAGTTTGGGAAGCGGTGCCCTAACAACACGAGACAGAAAGACGACCTCCACCTGAACCAATTATGTAAGTCCCTTACAGACTGCCCGAAAGAACGAAGGAAGCCTCTGACACAGTGGCATTGCTGTCATGACCTGGTCCTAGGCCAATCATATCATTCATTTCTTCCGGTTTTCTTTATAGAGGTTCCACAAACCGACTGATCGCTTGTCCAAAGTCGAATTCCAAAACTGTAAAGAGAAACAAAGGAATAAGATAATGGAAAATAAGAGAACGCAAGTGGATGTTACAAAGCAAATAATATCCACAAATGTACATATCTCAGTAACCACTTTGACTATTACAGAAATTACCTGCTTGCATGGAAACCAAAGGTCCTTTGTCATATTCACAATATACCACCATTGTGCCCTGTCATGAGTAACGTAATCTATTCCACAGCCTCAAGCCATATTTCTATAAAATATAATATCATCTTCCCAATTAAACGTCTGTTTCTGAAGTAAGAAGATGTTCTTCACCAGAGATTACATGGATATAATTTGGTACGATTTTATCAAATTTTCTATGTCTACATGCCCTACCAATCTCATATTTGATTTAATCACCCTAATATTACTTGGTAAAAAGTACAACTTATTTCGGTAATTTGTTCTCAAACACTCGAAAATGAATAATAAAACCAAAATCAGATCACACATTCAGTAGTTAAGAATAGTGCAACAAATGCTTTAGTATGAGCAGTACTTACGAATAAGATGGTCGGTAATTGTAATGTAGTTTAAGGATGCCTCAATGCTGATATGACTTGTTATATAGTAAATGCACCAGATATCAGTGTGCAAATCTTTCAGCAGAATAATCGAGGAAACCCACAGGCCTGGTCGCACCCACTGCGCTTTGTCCTAGTAAACAAAAATATCATATAAGTGAGAATTCATGTTTTCATGACAGCAAGTATTAAGAAGGACGTCTCGTGGGTTGTTGTGAGGTATAGACTGGTGGAACTTTAATAAGGTTTCAGATATGCTGATGATGGAGGCAACAAGGACCCCTGAAACGCCATTGGACACATTACTCATCCTGTATATTCCATACAGCATCATAGATCCTGTCACGATTCCCAAAGCGGCACACAGCAAAGACACATCTTGCTCCAGCTGAAAGACTGAAACCAAAGAATCTCGATTTTAGAGTTTACACAGACAGCAATTTACGCTAAAAAATGTTAATGACCAAAATTTGTTTGTTTACTTCTAACACTTTATCCTGTGTGCTACTTGACTTCTGTCGTAAAGATGCAGGTCTGTATCAAAGGAACGCACATCTAATGCGAGTTTAAGTCTCATCACAAAACTGATCACGAGAAGAGCAGAATCATAAATAAACAAAATAAGGAGAAATTTGGATGGTTTTTTTACTCAAGAAGTTAACTGTACAAAATATCGAAGTCTGACCGCAGGCAATTTTATGTAATATATTATAATTAATAATTCTCGAATGAAATGATCTTTTTGGTTATACTTATTTTTGAAACAGTGCAGATCTACTACTTCTTATTAACACCGCTGTAACTGGATCAATGCATTATGGTCTCTCGATACGTCACACCCACAAGCATTATGAAAACATACAAATTTCAACCAAAACGAACGGTTGGGTGGCGAGATTTCAATTGAGACAGAGACTTCATCGCCCTCACAAGCCAAATAACAACTGGCCTTTGGCATGATTGAGTACGTACCTGAGTGCGGGCCGATAAACCTCTCCCACAAGGATATTTGCCAGTCTGGGCTGACGATGCTGCCATTGGAGAGAAAAATCCATTCACTGGGCCCATCTGATAACTCATGGATGGTTTTCCTCTGCACACCAAGAACATATACACTTAGAGATGCTTAATTAGAAAAAAATAATATTCCACACAGTTATGATAATGGTATTTTAATTATGTAATTTTAAATTTGTAATTACTAAAAACAAACACTACATCCGTTATTTGAGTTCCCTCTAATCAAAGAATGTACAGTAAGCAATAATAAAACAAGCACGTACCAGGGTCAAAACAGCAAAGCAAATTGCCAGAAATCTGAAGAAATTTACTTCTGTGAAAAGCGACCTCATCTGAAAAAGAACAGTATTTCGTTAAGATACAATGTCTTATTTTTTGTTGCAATGACAGTTTCTCAAAGTCAAGACATGCGACAAATGAGTTTATAGCGCATGCATTTACAAATACTTTTGTATGGAGTCGATTACTTAATTATAATATAGTTATGTCCACTACTAGACGCACCAATATAATCTAGTATTTTGCAATGTTTATTTAAATTACGTCAGGCCTTTGCAATATGCACGGTATGCTGTATTGAACAAATTAATTAAATTATTATTATTATTAATTATTAAAGATGAAAAAGTATAAAAATCAAAGTGAAAGTTACTGGGATGACTCCTACGAACATACGGGTAACCTCCGCAGAACACCGAGAGATTCCTTAGACTAAACACACGCGTAATTTTAAACCTACTAACTGACTAACTACCTAACTAACTACCTAGATGGCTTACAGAAACTGAAGGTTCATCACCGAATTAACCAAAGCCCTCCACCGGACCCTGTCTCCTTCAACTCCTATCTCCCTTAAATCCCGCCTGACTTTATCCTCCCATCTACGTCTAGGTCTCCCCAGCGGTCTCTTCCCCTCAGGCTCCTCACCCGACAAGGTGGTGATACCTTTGGGAGGATTTTAAACCTACACTTGTATAATTTATTTATAAGCCCACTCAGTATGTTACTTCTTTGATCTCAGGATCCACCAACTTTTCGCTGACGAACTCTATTTACATTCGTCGTAGACGAAATGTACTCTCATTAGTTTCACAGAAACGAAGATTGATTTTGCCTATTATTGATGCACGAATAAAACGTAAATTATACGGGCTACATTATTTACATTCCTTATAAAGTATTCAGACATGTAACTAGATACTAGTTTGTTCATCTACGGTTTAAACTTACCTTATTTCTGAAGCTTGAATAAATTCCTTCCATGATCCTGTTTACACAATTGTAAATGAAGACAGTCAAATATGAAATCAACAACACTCGATGGAGAGAGTGGAGGGCAGTATCACAGATTTGTTAATAATCCTTATATAAGACAAGTAATTGTGATATTCTAAAACGTTTTTAACAGCACAAAATTATCTACTCCACGACGCACTTCTTCTACAAGTGATTCACAGCTCAGCTCTTTCAGCAATGACGAAAGCAACCAACCAACCAAAGAAGCTAACTGAGGGCGGAGGCCTGCGCAAGCGCAATCATCGTCCCTACCTAGGTGAAACCATTCCTGAGCACAAGACGCATTGCTGGAAATGATAAACGGTCTTAATATAAGAACGGAAATTTTGCTAACGCTAACGAGGTTTCGTCGTGGCGGGAGCCTCGACCATTCAAACTGGGATCTGTTGCTGCTGATGGGAGGTTATCCCGTCAGGCAACTTGACTACAATGCCTGTCGAATGTTTAGTAGCAGACAGGGTGTGCACGGGTCCATAGCATCTTGGAGTAGCAGGATTGACACGATGCAGTCAGAATTAAGAGAAGCAGCTTATAGGATCTGTGCAGAGGATGAGGTAGCAGGTGCAATGGGATTAATTAATCATTTGGCAAAAGCATGTTTTGTACAAGGGTTAGCGAATGAAAGGATTCAAACAATTGTCAGGTCAAAAGGTGAAAGCGCGATGCTGTCAGCGTGTATAGATACAGCATTAGACGAAGAGTCAGCAATCTTATCAGCGAGAGAGAGAGGGTTTACGATGCAGAGACAAAATAAGGGGCCAGAAGTAGCCAGCAGAGTAATAGGAAGTAATTTGAATGCATTCAAAGGGATCTCTAGAGAAACAAGGTTTGCAAACCGAGATATGAACCTCGGAATAGTACGTCCTGGACCCGGGATCGGTACAGAAGCAGGGTTCAGTGCGCATATGGTTACGGGTAGTACAGACCCGAGAGTTAAGTGTTATTCGTGTGGAGAGATAGGACACGTATCGCGAGTGTGTAAAAAGGAAGATAAGTCATTATGGAGGAAGAAGAATGCATCGGGAAACGAAAAATTGGGTACAGTCACGTTAGAAACAGGCGCCGGATTTAAAAAGAGAAAATGAAATTTTTGATTGACACGGGAGCAGAATTGTGCTTGTGTGAGTATGAGAGTTTGAAGGAAGTTCTTGTATACAACCCACAGAAAACGCTAATTGTGAAAGGCATAACAGACGTAGTAAAGAAGAGATTGAAATAAAGCTGTGCACCCAAGGATATGAAACAGAGCATACATTTGAAGTGATAGGAGGTGGAATGTCTATTCCTTATGACGGCATCTTAGGGAAGGATTTCTTTGAAAACAGGCACGCTAGGATAGATTATGGTCGTAAGGAAATCACTATGGGAGAAGTAAAGATAAAATTTGATGAAAACGAGCAGTCAGTCGGGCAGGCCGAAGAAACGTGGGTCATGTTGAAGCCAAGATGTTAGACCATTGTTGGGTTACCAACAGATTCACCGGAATCTGGAATTGGGTTAATAGATAAAAGAGAGTTAGCCCCAGGAGTAATAATAGCAGATTCATTAACAACGGCTCGTAGCGGTACTTGTCTTACAAGCATTTTGAATACGTCCAGTCAGGAGTTAAGGGTTCGTTTACCCACAGTAAATTTAGAATCGTATCAGGAGAAGGCAGTGCAAATAACAGCCGTTAGTGCTAAAGGGATGGATGTAGCAGAGGAAAGAATTCGTGAGTGACAGGGAGAGGAGATCTATCGTCAGGATATGTGAAGATTATAATGATATATTCTATTTGCCAGGAGACAATTTAACAACCACATCAGCCGCAGAGCACGCAATTCCCACCCCAAGTGTTGATCCATGTAGGGGCATTACTAGCAGAAATTACCGAATACCGGAGGCCCTAAGAGGGGAGTTGAAGCAGATCACCAATCAGATGTTATCGGACAAAATCATTAGGCATTCAAGTAGTCCGTGGAACTCACCCATGATTCTAGTAAAGAAAAAAGAGGACGCCTCGAAGAAACAAAAATGGAGGTTAGTCATAGATTTTAGAAAGTTGAATGACGTTACGATAGGAGATTAATTTCCCTTACCTTTAATAACGGAGATTTTGGATGCATTAGGGAAAGCACAGTACTATATGACAGTAGATTTAGCTAGCGGTTTTCACCAGATACCATTAAGAGAAAAGGATAGGCCCTCGACCTCTACCTTATAATTAATTATGTGGTTATTATGATTCCCCGTAATTAGATTACTCTACATAAGTATACAACACCTCCCCCTTTTCTAAAATGCGGTTAGCTCTTGGGATTCACGTTCCTTCCTTGAATTGCATCACCAGGCCGGACGGATGTCACATTATCTGTCTCACACGAACACACAACTCCTCGCCCATGTGACTGGGCGGGGCCAACGGAACAAATGAGATTCATTTTCGTAAAAACGCCACAAAAACTATTATTTTATGGAAGTCTGTTGTAAGAAAACGAAACATTTTAAATGTAAAAGCTCAACAATGGCAAATTGGCGTCCTAAGAGTTAAAACACAACAATATTAAACGTTAACTGTGGCAGTTACAACGTTTTGGGATGTAACAAATCAAAACTGCATTTTAGAAATAAATAAACAGCAGATTGAATTCCGAGAATACTTGGTACCACGCAATTCAGAACCACATTTCTTCCTATTTACCAACGTAAGGTTACAAACACAAGAAACAATGACTTTATGTTGTTTCATGTGGCTGGTAAATTTCGTCCTGCACATTAAGGGTTGTTCTGAAACCCTTGTTCCTATTCTTAAATTCATTTTCAATCTTAGCCTTTCTCAGCAACAATTTCCCACTTTATGGAAGCAAGCAGCTATTGTCCCAATTTTCAAAAAAGGCAAAACTGCTTCTGTTAGAAACTGTAGACCCATTATCATAATTAATAATATTTCCAAAGTATTTGAAATTATTGTACATGACCGTGTTTCTTATTATTTTAAGTCTAAATTAAACCCTTCTCAACATGGTTTTACCAAATCCAAATCCACCAATTCTAATCTGGTTACGTTTTTGGACTTTGTTACCCCTTTAGTTTGTTGCCAGTCTCAAGCTGACGCCGTTTATTTTGATTTTAGCAGTGCCTTTGATGTTGTTCCGCATGCCTTACTTTTGCACAAACTTGGTGACTATGGACTGTCTACTGGTTATGTGAATTGGTTTCATAGTTACCTAACCAGCAGCCATTCGCAAGTAGGTTATTCTGAAGCTTTGTCACTTCCTTTTGAAATATTGTCCGGTGTCCCTCAAGGATCTGTATTAGGGCCTTTGTTGTTCAATGTGTTCATTAATGATTTGTGTAATGTAATTAAATTTTCGAATTACCTGCTTTTTGCGGATGATATAAAAAAAAATTCGGGCCATAAAGTCTCCTCATGATTTCTCTTTACTTCAAAAGGACATTGACTCCTTCTGTGGCTGGTGTGCATCCAACCACATGAAGCTTAATGTTAGTAAAACTAATGTTATTTCATTTACTAGGAAAACCAACACGTCTTGTTTTGAGTACCAGCTTTGTGGATCCCGCATTAATCGTACGGATACTATTAAAGATTTGGGAATCATCCTTGATTCTAAACTTCATTTTCACCACCATGTTGACTTTGTATCTTCTCAAGCCTTGAAGTTATTGGGTCTTATTCGTGCTATAACTTTTTATTTTTCAACTTTGGACAGTCTTTATATGTTATATTTTAGTCTAGTAAGATCTAAGCTTAAATATGCATCAGTTGCATGGAATTCTTTAACTGCTGCTGACACTTGTAAGCTCGAACGCATACAGAGCAAGTTCTTAACCTCGTGTTACACTCGTTTCTTTCCTCATGTCCGTTATCACTACGCCAATGCCTTAGAAAAACTACATTTTCACACTCTTGGCACTAGGAGGAGTCACCTAGACGCCCTCTTTCTTATTAACGTGTATGGCGGATATAAATTCTGTCCCTCCTTACTCGAGACTGTTGGTGTGAGTGTCCCATTTCGCAATTTTAGAGATTTATCTCTTTTTACTGTTGGCCCCGCATGCAAAAGTTGTCCATCTACTAGATTGGCATCAACTGCGAATAATCTTTGCAATGATTTTGACATCTTTAGTAACCATTTGCTTACTCTTAGGCATATCCTGAAGCAGATGGCATAGCTTCATTTATAAATAATCATGTTATTTTTTGATTTGTTTTAATTATTAATCTGTCTATTTCCTAGGAACTTTATTATTATTATCCCATCTCTTCACCACTTTATGGGGTATGTACTTCTATGTACCCGAGACAGACCTTGTCCCTAAGGTACATAGGGCAGCAGCTATTTCCGGGATACATTTTGTTTTTAATATGTATTACATGTATTATATTATTTTATTTTACGACAGCGTCTTTCGAATGATGTATGACGTTCCCAAAATTGTAGTTTTCTGAAGTTCCCTGACGTCGTGTTCGCCCGGGATGTTGGCCAAATATTTCCTGAGCGACCTGGAGACAGTTCCTGTTGCCCCTATAACTACTGGGATTACTTTTGCTTGAACCTTCCACATTCTCTGTATTTCTATGAGAAGGTCCTTGTATTATTATTATTATTATTATTATTATTGTATGATTATTGTATTTACTTTGTTTTGTTGTGCTGCATATGTAATTTCCAGTTTGGAAACTGTGCATTTCTTCTTGGTATTCCTACTCTTTCTTACAGCTGTTTTTGTAGTTATTACATTTTAATTTAATAACCCAAAATAAATGTAATCTTACAAGCAGTTCTATGCAACATTTTCTATAGCTTTTAAAGGTGCGGTTTTAACACATCATTTTCTAAATATTATAGACTACTGGGGAGAGGGAAAAAGTGTTCACTCTGAATTATGACAGTATGTTAGACTTAGCAGCTGCTTACTTTATGTATTGAATACGAAGAAAGGGTAAAACTGCTACTGGTAATGGCAAGAATTCTTCAAATATGTCCATATGTTAATTGCATTACTCTGATTTCACAGGTGATTTTGAAATAGTGAAGCTGTGTGACTTTGGTATTTCGGTGCCATTGAATGCAGACGACGTATTAGATACTGATGCAGAAGTAGAATATATTGGTACCTCTAACTGGGCAGCCCCTGAAGCAGTATGTAGTGATGGTCCAAATCCTATTACAAACAAAGCTGATATATTTTCATTTGGTCTGGTACTACGGGAAATGATAACACTCAGAACACCACATTGTGATGAGTCATCAGTGGAAGAAGTTGATACATCTGAGGTGGCAGAGGAAGGTGCATTTGATGATACATCTTTCATATCTTCACCAGACACATCTGTGTCTGCCATGATTGGTCTGAAATGTGGTAAGTGTGCAATGAGGTAATTTGATGTGATATGTAGATGTGTGAATTAAAGAGAGGGATGTGGTCACAAAGAGGGTGAGAAGGGCTGATGAGACTGAGACGGGGTGGGAAAGAAATATATGAGAAAGGAGGGAAGGAGATGAAGGTTCAAAAGGGATTAAGGAAAGAGGAAGGTAGAGAGACAGGAGTATGGAAGAAGATATAGTTATGATATGAATAATGGAAAAGAAGAAAGGGGGTTAAGATATGAAAGAAGTCATTGTGTATTGGCTGTGTCATCATTCCTGTTAAATTCTGAAAACAAAACCTCCAAAAATGAGATGTCTTTTGTGAAATCAGAATGCTGTATACTTTATAAGGCTCATTGGTGATACACTGAAAGATTTGCAAGATTAGTTTCCTATTACACATTCTCTTAAGTGCACTTCAGAGAAAACATTTTTATTGACATAGAATCTTGTTGTATTGGATATCACAGGGACTAGACCACCATTACCAGACAGTCCACTGGGTGAAGAACATAAACCAGTGATAATGCTCTTCAATTCATGCACTGAGGAAGATTTCAAGAAATGACCAAGTGCTAAAGAAATTGTGGAGCAGTTGGAAACCTTGTATTTACATTTTTATAACTTTGTGTGTGTGTGTGTTTTAACTTCTCACATACTTACTATTTGAAAAGACATGGCTGCAATGTAGTGTATATCCACTCTATCTGTTTTTAAAGTAAGATACCAAATTGACGAAATGTTTTATTTTAAATCACCAGAATATTGTCATATGTCACCATCAGTGGACTAGTGGTTAGCATACTTGCCACTGGACCCAAGGTTCGCAGGTTCAAACCTGGCCGAGGTCGATGGATTTTTAAGGGTGATAAAAATCTGTAGCACAACTTCCTTCAGAGGGGAAGTAAAGCTAGTGGTCCCATGTTGTAGATTTACGGCATGTAACATGAATGAGATGTTTCGTAAGCAATATTCAGCGGCCATTTCTCACCCAAATCTCTCCTGATTTACTACTAGATGGCTCTGACAGTCAAATAAGGACTGAGTAGAAATTGTGCAGAGGTAGTGGGCTGGTCACTCACTACTCACAAATGCACGTTTCAAAGACTAGGAAAACCCCCAAATTGGAGGTGGCAAAGACCCACAACTGGGTTGTAGAGCCATGGAAGAAGAAGAATATTGCCATATCTATATTTAATTATATGTAGGGAAATAAGTAGGAAAGTGACATTAAGAACATAATTTTTGGATCCTGTGTTCATTGAGTCATTAAAATTGTGATCTAAAAGAATTTTGGGCTCTAATTTCAGTAAGGATTCCTTTATCATCACGATATGTACATATGTATATGGCTAGGAAGTGGTTTATGGAAGTCCTGTGATAGAAGAGATGAGCAATGAAGGGAAATATCTTTTCTTTCCAGTGTATGGATATTATATATTTTCATGTTAAATCGTTTGTTTTATATTCTGATTTCAAATAATCAGCTTTATTGGTATCTTCTTGATTTTAACAAGCATAGCAGCTCCTGTCAGTTGGCTATTTCTTTGGCAGATACAAATTTTCAGCTGCTCTTAGCTCATGATCTTGTTGTAGTCTGAAAATTTCTGTTATGCTGGCTACCTGCAATGAAACAAAGTTTGAAACCTAAGACCTTAAATATTTTTTTCTGTATGAAATTTGATGCTCTTATAGTGACAAAAAGATGTTGATTGTGGTCTTCTGGGTTGTGATACCATTGAAATCCAAGTGCCCCTGCTTTTCAGATTTGTATCTTTTATGTTGTGGCAAAGTGGCCAAGAATGAAGCTGGATGTTGGCGAGGATTTTTGTTGTGTCAAAGTTCATAGTATTCACTTCCTCTGCACATGCGAAACCATATCACTCCCCTTCCATTCAACTTTCAGTTCCAGATTAAGTTTCCTTTACCCTCCCACAGACATTTGTTCACCCTGAAGACAGCAAATGCAGTGTCTGCCAAAACATTTTATCACCTCTGACATATGACGTAGCTATTTGCCAGAAGCTGAAGTTGTACATAAAATTGTGGCCTTTAATGCCTAAGGACAAGAATAACATTAGCATATTGACTGACAGCTAAGAATAATCAGTATTATGGTGTATGATCTGATGCTTTCGTGGCGACTAAGTATAATGAATTCTTCTCAGGCTATCAGCCGACTCAGGTTAGTAATGGATAAAACACCAACATTTCAAGAACCATCTTCGTCCTTGTTCTATTTTTTTAATTTTGATGCGTTCACTATTTTTAGTCCAGCTTTCTGACTGGATAACATGTTCATCACCAGGTACCAGGTCTGTCTCCTTTGAAGTTCCTGGAATTCAATTGAATTTAAATTGCTTCCTTCACGAGACAGTCCATATAACCGGAGTACCCTGAGGACTAGGATTAAGATGATTCTCAAAATGTTGGTGTTTTCTCTGTTAAACCACCTGTAACGGCTGGTAGCCCAAGAAGAATTCATTAGAGTATTATGGTGCTCTCTACCCTTATGGAACTGATGTTTATCTCTGAAAGGGTTAATAAAGTAGAAATTAAAAAGAGAGTCACAAAATATTCTGTTCATACATTGATTAAAAAACAGTTTCTATAATGACTGAAGACAGTGTTTCTCTAAAATGTTGGTATCTATCTACGGGCCTACACAGTGTTAACCCAATTGAACATCTTCACCGCTGTGAGAATGTATCATAATAATGTAATGCAATGTAATGATAACTTAATGACCTAAGTGGAGCCCCTGAAGGTGTCAGATAGAAATTTACAAAATGTGTAGGGTATTATCATTTTAATTTGAATTAAACAGAATTTTGTGAAATTGTATGTAATATTTGTTATCTATTTAAATAAAGTTAGTTTTACTTGCCTTGCTTTCAATATTCACCAGAGACTGTTCTGACATGATCTGATGACAGGTATTCTGCATAGCACTGACAGATGCTCGGAGGTTATGGTTTGCCCAGATTACAGTTGAGATGCCAAGTTCTTTAAAGTGTTCTGTTGGAGTTTTGAAGTACTTAGTTGGAACAATCATAACTGGACACTAAAAAAACATTGTTTTGAATAAGAGAAATGTAATGCAGCTGTCAGGAGAATGGGAGTATCATGCATTATAGGCACTGCTGAACCTGACAATCTATTTATTATTTTACATTACATGATAATCTGGAATTACATTTGTTCTTTTCAATAGTACCCTAATTATGTATTGCTTACATAGTTCATAATGAGTTAATTAGAAATTATTTTACCAAGGTTCTTTTATGAGATTCAGGTTTATTACCAGTCGTTTGGATGCTAATATTGCTCTGATGTCAAGAAAAATAAAAGTTCTGCAATCAGACCTGTAAAATCTGCAAAATTATGTTTAAATTTAACTTTGAAATTATAGTAGATAGTGTATGTGACTTGAATATGTTTGTTTGTGATCCTGTTACCATATCAATGTATTTTCAATCATTAACATGTAGCCACATTGTACTACTTTTGTTCTTTCTTTCTACTTCCTTATATTTCTTCTTTCTATGGCACAACAGCCCAAAGTCGAGCCTTGGCCTCCTCCCACGTGGGAGGTTTCTTTGTCTTTGAAGTGTGAATTTATGAGTAGTGAGTGACAAGCCCACTGCCTCTGCACAATTTCTACTTGATTCTGATTTGTCTGCTAGAGCCATCTAGTAGAGAATCAGGAGAGACTTGGGTGAGAAATGGCCGCTGAATTTTGCTTACAAAACATCTCCTTCATGCTCATAAGGTAATTTTACATGCAGCAAATTTACAACATGGGACCTCAGTCTTTACTTCCCCTCTAAAGGAAGTTGTGCTATAGATTTTTGAAACCCTTAAAAATCCATCAACCTCAGCCGGGTTTGAACCCGTGAACCTTGGGTCCATTGGCAAGCAAGCTAACCACTAGTCCACCACTAGTGTATATGAGCTCATGAGCCAACAGTATTTTATTTCCATTTATTATTTATGTACTGTGTTTGGAATATGTGGAGTGTATAATCAGGGTTTATCATTAAATGACCCAGTACACCAGCTCATCAATGTTTTCAGTTGTTGCAGAAATTCGGAATCTGGTTGCTCATACAAACCTTAAAATACCAATTGCTGCATACCTTGTTTCCCCACTGAGACATGAAAGCTTCAATATCAGAGGGGTCAGACTTCTTGCTGTGAATGAGAATGGCATCAGCACCAGCATTTCTGTAAGCTTCTGCTCTAGTTAGAGCTTCTTGCAGGCCCCAGCCAGCAATGAAGGCTTCAACTCTCGCCACTACACAGAAATCTGGGTCTTGTTGGTGGTCCTTACAAGCCTGCAATCATTTTAATTTTTATTTTGTTTAGTTCATTACTGTAAAGTAAAGTTTGTCCTGCTACGTGCCATACAGGCGCTTGGGGTGAGTGGAGGTATAGCTCCTACTCTTTCTTGACCACGGCACTAGATGGGGTGAGTGGTCAGCATCACGCCCCGGCCGGCTTTACCCCCGGGAAAGGACCCTGGTACCCATTGTAGAGGAGGCTGGGTGGGCCCCAGAGCCGGTCTGGACGCAGAGGCTAGAAGAAAAATCCTCTGCCCCCGTCGGGGATCGAACCCCGGTCGTCCAGCCCGTAGCTAGTCACTATACTGACTGAGCTATCCCGGCTCAACTTCATTACTGTACATTTAGAATACTTTCATATTGGATGAAACAGGCCAAATATGTGAACAAAGGGGTAGTGCAATAAATATTTTTTAGAACAGATTTAGTATACTAAAAGGGTGGATGGATTCTATATGTTAAGTCACGCTATTCTGGTTTAGGGAAACAAATATTATTAGTCACGGGGTACGCATTGTTTTGTGATATTTTCAGTATAACTGACCTCTACATTGCTGAAAAAGATTGTAGTTGATATTTACATAGATCATTCATGATTAGTGGTTGGGAAAACACATAGTTTTATTGCACATATTAAAGCTATTGCATCAGAATGCACTTAGTAGCCATTGAATCATTCATTGTCAAATTCTTACTGTGAAAAAGATTCCATTCACAATGAAAACTGATTTTCATTTTGCAATAGGTTGCAGTTTTACAACACGCACTGCCACAGACAAAAGTTTAATGATTATCATATGGCAGAGTTTGGTTCAAGATATTCTGTAGTTTTGTTCCCCAGTGTTGATAATCCTTTCCAGCTGTCATCAAGTTTGTATTCATTTCAAATATAGCTGTGAATAAGTTCCTTGTTTCTATCTACATACTGTGCAAAATAGCATTCAGAAACAGGAACAAAATACAGAAATAGGCCTAATGCAAAACACAACACAAGAATACAGTTTTCCAAAACTATAACTGACTTCACACCCACAGAAATACAGGTAGCCCTCGATTTCCGACGATTCAGAATAACGCCAATTTTGAAACCAGCGAGCCAAAAAGTGAAAAAAAAAATTTACTATTATTTATAACGTTTTACAATGTATCTCGTACTGATTCTTATACTAAATCGTAATTCTTACATCGCTGATTTTTAATAAAAATTATAAATACAGTCATCTCTGCAATTACGTATGTTAACGCGAATTTGCTCCAATGAGAGCCATGAATCGGTAAAATCTGTTTGTGAAATGCAAACTTATACATATGCGAGTTTCCTCATATGCAATTTCATTCCTGGCGCTTTAAACTTTCAAAGGACTAATTTAATCTCTGCAGAGGTACCAGGGTTATTTTTACTACGCGATTTTCTATAGGTCGGCGTCTTACATGAATGCAACTATCACATAACAGCAGAGATGACTAAACGCATCAATCACATGAAAGAATCGCAGTCAATCACGGGGACCAACAAATTGCCGATTGTAAGTGTATAAAATATATTTTTAAATTCCCTTTATTTTATTTACGTTATTTCAGAGCTTCAAATGTAATGCCATTACATTATTCGTCAATGTTTGGGTGCTGGGAACGCATGTCATTGACTTCCCATTGATTTACATTATAAAAGAGTTTCAATTTACTCCGGTTCATCCAGGAACGCGTCCCCGGCGTAAATCGAGGGCTACATGTATTTTGTTTTGCAGCAGTAAGAAGTTTGAGAACTGCTGTGTTATTTTGTCTTATATCTCTTGTAATTTTATCTGATGTTTGGGACTACTTTCTGTAAGTAAAACATAATTTTTCCTGAATTAATTTAAACCATAATATTATTAACAAGTCACTTTGCTTCAGTTTACCACATTAATGTGTGTACATCAGTTTCACAGAGTTAGGAAAGGCTGATACAGAAGTTGTAAGAAAATTCAAATGATGTATCACATTATTTCTTCTTATAGTTACATTAGTAATACAGACTGATTTGTTGTTCCCTTGTGTGACATTACTGGGATCAGTTGCATTTGCTGTTCTATATTTGATTTAATACTTGTTGCTACCTTGTGAAGTGATCAACGTACCTTAATTTTAAGTGTAAATTCTTGAATGTCTGCTAGTGGTTGTTGTCTTCCATCTAATAAAGAGTTTGTCTTTGGGAAGCATTTATCTTCAATGCAGCAGCCTAAATCCTCAGAAAAAAATATTTTTGACTAGTTGTTGCATTTCTTCAACTGAATGTAATATTTTTGCGTTGTAATATATTTTTAGAAACCAATAGGGGAGCCAGGGGCAGAACGGGTTATCGATTTTATTTCGTCTGCAATGCGTTGCGATCTATCGGGACCGGGTGAAATTTCATTAGCATGCAGCATAGGATCATGGCGTAGGTCATGTCATCTTGTGGTTACAGTTTCTGAAATAATTACCCATGCTGGATTTTGCTCCTACATTTTAGAATCTTTTCTCTACTTCCAGTGAAGGTAAGACCTATTCATTATTCATATCCACTTTGTTCAATGATGCATGTTACAAGGTGTTTTCTTGAAAGTCTTAAACACAATATTTTTATTTATTTTCATGATGTCATTTTTGGTGGGACAATCCTAACCTGAAAAAGTATACTCGGGGCAGAATGAGGAGTGCCTGTATTGTGGAGATGTCTATTCTCAGTTTATTGAAGGGTAGATCCGGTGTTCGTCTTGCTTGAAATGGGCCCATAACTCGTGCAGGTGTTGATAGTGACGATGATGAAAAGGTGCACATGTGTGCTGTCAGTGTTAGGCCTTAGTAGATCTAAAATGCGTAAAGTTTCTACATTTTTGGAGCCTATTTTTAGAACTTACATTGTATACTTTATCATTTTTATATCCTACGTCATAATTATTACATAATATGCCTTATTAAAACTTTTTCAAACATATATCAATCATACCCTGTCTGACATGCAGCAAAATGGGGCAAGTTACATTTTTGTAAAAAAATTAATATTTGAAACAACTGTAACTCTTAGAACTAAACTGATAACTCATTACAAATTTCAAATAGACAATAAATCCACACAAGGTTCCTCCATGTGTTTGTTTTTATTATTGTTCCTTCCACATGTCTCCAAATATTAAGTTCCCCCGTTCTGCCCTGGGCTCAAGTACTGTCACACTGTATTATAATACATTTTACATATCATTGACTATATGAAGTATTGCTAGATCTCAATCTGGTCCTCTGATATTCATGGTCTTGCAGTTTACATATTATGTTACAGATTGTAATTAAATAAAAGTTTGTAGATAACATATGGACATAAAGCCTATTACTTATGGTGGCGTGAAATGATTACTAGTAGAAATGCCTGTTATAGGTTTTCTTTCAAATAAGTTCTTCAGAAATAATTAAATCGCTTATGATAGTCTTACAGATATATTCCCTTGACAAATTTTCTTTTATATACCATCATGGTTCTGTGCAGTGATTGCTGTATGAATTAAACAGTTACCATGCAATGAAACATCAGTAGACACAGATTACATGTGCTATAAAATCAGTTATTGCACAGTAACCAGGTGAGAGAGAGAGAGACAGAAACAGAGAAAGAAACAGTTGACATTGTATGAAAGGATCTTAAATGTAACGGAAGTTAGTTACAATCCTGTCAGTTGCTTACCTGCAATGCCACGGTCTTCCAACTTACGCACAAGTCTTCGTGCATTGTTAAAATTTCCAAAGCCTGTGTCTGCATCTAGGAGGATGGGAATGTGTGTTGCATCAGCCATGAACTCGGCCACTTCCAGGACCTGTGTCCACGAAGCTTCATTGCTATCCCTGACACCCAGTTGGGCTGAGATGGACAGTCCACTGCCCCATATGCCATGAAACCCTGAAACACTTGCATCTTTGAAATTTTTTTCAAAATAAAATTTAAAAATATTATTTTGTGAGACAGTTCATGCTGTCTTTGTGTTTGTGTGTGTATGTGTATGTGTATCCACTGTAAAAAAAAAAGTAAAGTAAAGCTGTCCCATTACATGCCATATAGGTTGCTTTGGGGGGGGGGGGTATATATATATCTCCTGCTCATTCTTAACCTCAGCACTAGATAGGTGTGAGTGGTCAGCATTATGCCCTGGCCATGCTTTACCCCCAGGAAAGGACCCCGTACCCATCGGACAGGAGGCTGGGTGGGCCCCAGAGCCAGCCTGACCGCAGAGGCTAGATGAAAACTACCTCCATCAGTGATCAAATCATGTCGTCCAGCCTGTAGTCGGTCACTGTACTGACAGCTACCCCAGCTCAGGTCTATCCACTGGACCCAATTAATTACTTTTGTACCAATGGACACATTTAATATATATATATATATATATATATATATATATATCATGACCGTACTACTGAGCAGGTTAGCTCAGAAGTCATGTTCCTTATTTTCAGAAGGTCCTGCCAAGTTTCTGCTGGCACTTCATGTGTGTGAGTGATGTTACAGCATTTATCACCAGAGATACAATTGTTTTCACACACATGACATTTTTGTTCACGATTACCACTTATGTTAAAGAACTTGTCCCAGTGGACTGAAGCCTTTTGTGAAATTCTGGTCAAGTGCTTGTAATAACATCATCATTCATAAACCACTTCCCTGATAAATGCTGTTTTAGGAGGCTAAAGAGATGGAAGTCTGAGGGCACCAAGTTAAGACTGTCTGGTATAATATTGTCATGGAATTTGATCATGTTATCACACGTCTTTCCTGGTTTCTTTCACACTTTCCCAGTCTCACTGCTTTCTTGCATGCTGTTCCCACTGTTCAAACAACAATACCTGGTAAAACATTTCCACTGGTCAACATTTACCATGTGCTGTGTCTGTTTGTACCTTACCTATGGAACAATCTTCATATATCTGGTTCAGTAAATTTGCTGTCCATACCTGCTTCCTCCACAATGCGAGCGCTCAGGCCAGAGTGTGCTTCCATGAGGAAGGCGAGTTGTGGTGAGCTGAGCAGTTGTTTTAGCAGAGTAGTCTTCCGCTTGCTTGATGTGCTTACTGACCTGCCCAACACTAAATTTCGGACTGTAAACATGAGATTAATGTTTTATGCAGGTTGATTTGTTGTTAGATATACAACTTTTAATGATGAGTAATGTACTCAAAAACAGATATATAATTTTATATAAACATGGGTCCACACATCCTTAGTTTTAAGGTTAGGGCTCTTCTTACATGCTGAAATTTAACAGACAAAGCACATGGTGAGCATAATTACACACTGCACATCTGCACACAAAAACTGCCTACTGCACAGTGGTGGCTGACACTAATATTATTTAAACTCTGCATGCAAATAGAGCACCAGAAGTGTACCAGATGGCACTAGTCACAATCACCCTCTAACTGCACTAACTACTGTGCATAGCACTGCTCTGTCAATTACTCTGATTACCCTCACCAGTCTTTATCCTTATACCTGACAGGTCTCAGACCTTACCAAACAGACAGGAAGGCAGTGCAGTTAAATTGTGACTAGTGCCATCTGGTGCACATCTGATACACAGTTTTTGCATGACATTTCAATAATAATATTAGTTATGCTCACCAGGTGCTTTGTCCATCAAATCCCAGTATGTAAGAAGGGCCCTGACTTGAAAACTAAGGATTTGCAGACCCATGTTTTTGTTAAATTATATAATTGGTTTTGGATGTAAAGCTCACCACTGAAATTTGTACATCTGATATTGAATCACCTGTATAGTGATGCTTTGTCAGGTCATGATAGTCACATAAATAAATCTGAATTAGCAAATGACTGGCGATCTAGAGGGCATTCTCAAATGATAAATTGTTGAACTTGTATTCATTAGCTTTAAAACATTGTTTCTCTCAAAATTTATTACTTAATGTAATAAAACTTGAAAACTGCAATGAATTCTTCTTGGGCCACCAGCCGTGTAAGGTGGCTTAATGAAGAAAACACCAATGCTTCGAGAACCGTCTGCATCCTCAGGGTACTGTAGTTGTGGGAGAACCTATCCGTGATCAGTGTCTACCTGACCCAGTTTTGTGTTATTGGCTGCACGTTAACCAATCTGGCCTGGCGTGCATAGTGATGTCCTCGCTATGTTTAGCCCATTTTCCAATTGGATAACATGTTTGTTACTGGATACCAGGTCCGGCTCAATAAGTTCTCTGATTATGTTGCCAGAGTTCTGTTGAATTTCAATAGCTTCCTTCTCAACTAAGGACAAGGATGAAGATGGTTCTCGAAACATTGGTGTTTTCTTCATTAAGCCACCTTACATGGCTGGTTGCCTGAGAATAATTTATTTTACTTAGTCACCATGAAAACTTCAGATCATACAAAACTTGTAAACTGTCAGCTGGCAAAGTTAAGAATACATTCAGCTTTATCTACAGTCCCCAGTTTTGCAAATTATGATATTGTACATACCTAGGCACAGAGGTAACAATTACTGCTATTCAGTAAATCTTTTGTATATTTTAAGAATTAATCCTTAGTACACAACATGAGTCAGACCCTCCATTGTGCTGAACTAGACTTTCCACTAAACTTATATGTAAGCCATAGAAGAAGTGTAGTCACTTGCAGAAACAAAAGACAAATTTCAGTTTTGTATGTAACAGATCTCTTATATTTAAAGCTGTTTGGTTACATTGCGTTTCTCACATTATGACATTACTTTTTTCAGCAGACCAGACAAGAATCCTTTAATATATTTATTATATGTAGAAAACAAGGATAGAGTTTTCTTACCCAGGTTTTTGCCACCATTGAGGAGTCGTGTCTTGTGGGCCATATTTCTGAAAAATGATCAGTATATTTTCAGTCTCTAAAGGAAAATTGACTTTTTTCATGATTGGAGAGATGCCTCATGACATTGTTTATAATCGTCAATGTTGTTATTTTTGCAGAAAAGTTTCCAGTCAAAATAGCTGGTCCTTACCAGGATTCAAATTACATGCTTCCTGAACATGAAATATGTGGTAACCATGACACAGTAGTGTTTAATCTTCTTGACACAGGGAAAGTGTTTTTCCATAATTTATTCACTCATACATTGAAATTAAGATTCCATTTATGATGTAAATTACTCATGCCAGTAACTGTGGTGTTTTCTCCATTAAACCACCTGGTGCTTCAAGAAGAATTAATTATACTTAGTCGCTGTGAAAGCTTCAGATCATACTTCATAATTTACGTTCTTGATTTTTTCACTGTCTTAATAGACTTCCTTTTACATTTTTCAACTAATTTTTGGATATTTAAAATTTGATCACTTTTTAACTTCCTTGTACTTATTCCTAATTTCATTTAAAACTAATGCTTATTGAAGACAGTGAGAGTGTCATGAGCAAGAAGTTCATCTTAGCAAAGTCAAACTTTACTTTTTTCTCTTTTGGCTTTCTTGAGAGTGAAAGAGGTGTTTGTGTGATCACATAAACTATGTCCTCTGCTTGTAATGTCAGCAGTGTAAGCCTGCTTAGTCCATGAATATTTATCAGATAGGAATTAACATGTTTCAATGTTACCGCTGTTATGACAAAACTAATAAATAATAATATGCTTTTTGCACAATGTACATATGTCAAGACATGCAATATTGTGTAGAATTATTCTTTAGCAGATAGTCTCAACACTGAACAAACTTTGCTCTACTGAGGAATTCAGAACAACTGGGTTTTGTCATACCTCAACTCACCTGTGGGCGGAAACAACCATTTTCTGAAATATCTTTTTAAAAATGATGGGTTAACTTCTATGAAATAATAATTATGCATGTTATGTCACATGATTATCAGAAACATTTAAATGCTATATTGTCTTGATTGTGTGTGTGTGTGATGACACATGGTATAATTTATTTTACACTATAATAATTGGAAGATAAAAAGAATACTAAATTAATGTTGCCACATGATACTGCAGAATCTTTCAATATCACGAATTAAAAGTTTACCCAAATATTTGTATTTTTATAGCACTTAATACTCACAAACAAAAATTAATCCAAAACTTATGTTCACCATCTGTTATATATTTAGATTATGTATGAAAGAGTAACCCACCCTAAGTAGGTTTGACACAGTGTTTGACTTGTCATTGGTTTTTCTCTGCTGAATGTTGAGTTAGATGCTTGATAAATATGACCTCTTGGGTCAATTTCCAGTAAACCTTATCAGCTTGTTGTGTGTATTAATGTTCTGTTGGTGATAATGGAGCTATTTGACTGTGAAATATCAGACAGTAACAAGTATGTTGCAACTTATTTCATCATGTACTTATAGCATTCTGTTTGAATACAATGTATTGTATACAGTTTATATTGCATGTAAAATAATTCCATTATCCATGCTACGGTGAATAATTGTATATTCTCATATTCCATCATCTGTTTACTACCTTTGTACCTATGCTGTGCTGGGTCGTCCTTCAAAACTTGATTTATATTCACTGCTTAAAACTCCAACTGTCAGACTGCAGTTTGTTGATAAAAGTCATGTTATGTCTTGTATGTAGTGAAACTGAATCCACAAAGCAGTCATTTTTTAAGTAGTATCTCAGCTGGTCAATGAACTCTTTATTCATGAAAGCAGTAATTAAACAATTTAAATAAAAGCAATGTTACAAGTTGCATGAAATTGGCTATAATTAACATATTCACATTCTGTTGTGTTAACATAGGGAATGGTGAATTATGAGGGTGTATGACAATGTACTAAACAGTGAAGATTTCTGTCTTCTGGGTTGTTGCGCTGTGTAGACAGAAATTTTCATACTCACCGCTGTGAAAACCTCAAATCTTACATACTAAACAGTGGTCTCTTTTATGGTAGGAAGGGAGATCATGTGAATCCAAAGTCAAGAATTATTTGTCTAGGCTGGAAGAGATGGGAAATGCTGTAAGTTTCTTTTGCAAATGTGGACTGTAGTGTAAATGTTGGTTGCTCCTCCCTTCTAGTCAGGCCAACTCTTTACTATTTTTATTAACAAGTGAGTTAGTGTATACATCTTCTGTTCAGTTCACATATCATATTTTGAGTAGAACTACAATGAGTACAACAGTAGCATAATCAACAGTATGAAATCTTTCTGAAATATGAGATTTCTATGTGTTGGTAGTGCTTACCTGGTTGGCACATGTCAGCCAGATGGTAAAGAGGGCAGCTCAACGATTGGGGGTGCTTGGTCCCCTCCTTGATAGGAAAAGCGGCCTCTCCGTCAGGAACAGTGTGCTGATCACTCACCGCCATCCAGTGCCGAGGTCAAGAATGAGTAGGAGCTGTATGATCTCTTCCCTGAAGCGCCTATGTGGCATATACTGGGACAGCTTTACTTTCTAGACTTTGTGCCATGAAAAATTCCTGTCAGTGAAAGCACACTACTGTTTTCGTTTCAAGGCACTATTTACCATTTCCAGCAATGTGTCTTGTATGCAGGAGTGGTGTTACCTAGCAAGGGACGATGTTTTGTGCATGCGCAGGACTCCGTTCTTAGTTGGCTTTTTGGTTTCCTGACACCACATACCAATGGAGCGGGTGTTAACTTAACTCAGTTTTAAGTTAGTCTAGTCTAGTCTGTGTTTATCCGTCCGTTGTGTTATGAATGGATGTGTTGAAGGTGCAACGTGTTTGTATCAAGTTCTGCCAGGCATTTGGTAAGATGGCCACAAGGGACGTATCATGGGTTTGTGGCTACTATCCTGAGACAAAACAAATGCTGATTCACCTCGGCCAAAGAAAGCTAGTCAAGTCAAGTCAAGTCCAGTCAAATGTCTGGACAAAGTTGATTGCTTTCTTTGACATGGAGGGTCTGGTGCACCATGAGTTTCCTCCCAAAGGCCAGACCATGAATCAGGCTGTCTACAGAACCGTTCTGCAACGCCTTTGATATGCAGTTTGTCAGAAAGGTCCCTTCATATAATTTGGAGGAAATAACTTCCAGTAATTTGTAGATACTTAGGTTTCCTTCAATAAATGCTGTCCGGGAAATTTTTTATCAGCCGTAATATTCTGCTACCACTTGATCTTTCATATTTAACTTTTGAATCAATGCCAGTCTACTGTGGTACCCATTCATACAGATGTCCAAGTGTAGTAGTCTTGGCCTTCATTTTGCCATGGAATCTGGTCCAATGGCTTGGAAAAGTCAATTCTATTTCATGTTTTCCTTCAAATTACACATATACGTTGGTGTCTCTTCTTAATACATATGTGGCATGCGTAATTGTAATGATGGTGCCAGCTGTACACTTACATCAGTTCTGGTAACAGACATTAATAGTATTAAGGGTTCCTCTAAGTAAGGCGCTGGAAAACTGAAACTAAACCTACTATTATTGATAAAACATATCGAATAGCAATCATATTATTACAACTTTAATACATGTATTTTTATTGTATGTCAGTATACATGATATGATGGTGCTGTTCTTTTACTTTATATAATGAAAAAAATTATAACACATCCAATTACTATTATGAAGACACCCAAGAAGATAAGTTTTTTCTGAAACAAGAGACGGGTGAGAACATGTTACTAGCATATGGTAATATGACAGTTATAAAATTGGAGTGGGAACAGGAGAACATTTCAGCTTTTGTACCAAAACTATAACCAACTCCACAGAGCAAAGTACTTCTTGAGAAAGTGTTTGTCAATTAGCTAGTCAAGAAATTCCTCATCTTTATGGAACCCAGTGATTAACAAGAGTGGTACCTATCCTGAGCCAGGTGAATCCAGTCTAAAAGCTTTTAAGCATACCTTTCTTTGTTTTACTTTTATTTTTTGTGCTTTCTGGAGCCAGCTTTTACCATGATCAGTGCATCCTCCAGCCTTTAGCAAATGGAATTCTATTCTCTTGATATTGTCACCCTGTCAGAGAAATCGCAGTATTGAATCAATTTAGGTTATTTACTCCAACTTCCTAATGATTTTAAACATTTTATGAAAGGGGTGGATTATTTAGAAATCATCATGAAGCATAATTAATTAACCATTGATTTAAGAGCAATATTTAGGGTGAGAGTAAACTCAATTTTGTAGTGCTGCTTTTACACAAATTATTGTAAATGATAGAAGCATATATCAAGCATTCATGCTTGTTGTACCTGTGTGTCTACCAGTATTGCCATCTGCACAAATATGTCCCTTATTTCCTGCACAGATCTTTCAGTATTCAGTAACTTTTCATGTCTTGCTTTTACACTTGACAGAGCAAATTGGGCTTCAAGGTATCTGCAACAATCTGGAGAAGAGATAACATAAGATACTTCTTTAGCATTAAGATGATGTTTCTTTGTTGATGCTTCATTCTGCTAATTATTTCACAAGTGATCTCTGTCTTGACATGAACCTCTCTCTGCCTGCAAGCCATGTGTGAGGTATGATGGTGACAGATTTTGTTAGACAAAGATGAGGTGTAAGACAGGGTTGTAGTTTGAGTCCTATGTGTTTAATATTTTTATTAATGATATTATTGTTATTAATGAAGATAATGTACATGCTCCAGTAATGGGAAAGATGTCAATCCCAGAATTGCTGTTTGCAGATGACTTAACAATTGGCTCATTTATGGTTAATGGGGTTACAGAAAGGGATGGACTAAGTGGTGAAATATTGCAGAGACTGTAATTTGAAAAAAATAAAATTATTAGTCTGTAGAAAGGGAGGTAAAGTGAAAAAGAACAAGAAATGATTTATGTACAACCAGTTAATAGATATCTGTTATTTAGGAGTTACCCTCAAAAGCACAGGAGATTGGAACAAGCATAAATCTAGACAGATGCTTCAAGGAAATCAGTCCTTAGTAACTATTGACAAGTGTTTAACAAGAACACCTTATATAATATTAAAACTTTTAGAAATTGTATATGAGATAGTGTGTGAGTTGACATATGGAGATGGAACAGAGGTATGATGATCATAAGAGGGATGGCTGTATTTTTTATCACCAGATTGAAACATATGTTGAATTAGGATGCTTCATTTTAAAGAAAATACCTTGAAAACTCATCAGAGACAACTCATGACCAATGTCTGAAGATATCTTGGATGTATGGTTATTCTGAATTCTATACGACTTACAGATCCTGCTATACTCTCAGCCAGTTCAGGTTAATGTTTTTGTGTTTATTTCTTTTGAAAACTTACATTGTTTACAAACACAGCTGCTTTATCTTTCTCTAACATCCTTCAATTCATCACTTGTGGCTGCTTTGTCAACTGCGTAAGAGAAACAAACAGATTTACTTCATTTCACAGTCACTCCGTTCAGAATCTTCTATTTCTCACATCAGCTAAATAACTCCATGGAGCAAAGTCCTTCATGAACCTGATAGTCACTCAACTGATCAAGAAGATCCCTGTCTTTTTACAAAAATTGATCTGGATATAAATGTTTCACAATAATATCCATGGTTGATGCTTGTGATATCAGTACCGAATCTTCAGGTTCCACTGCTGACTCTCCTAAACAGTGAATTTCCATTAACTAACTACCTGAGCACTGTACCATGGAGTGGAATAGTGACCCAGCTATCAAATTAGAAGCTGTAATGGTTGGTGATAAGAACTTTGAGAACAACATTTTATTGAATGGATTTACTTATGTGGTACATTACTACTATAAACAACAAGGGAACTGTCAACATATGTGCACTATATACAGAATGAAACGAAATTTGTGCGTAAACTCTACATAGTGTAATTCATTTTTAAAAAATACATCAAAAATGTTATACAACATAAGTGGTGAGATGCTTAGTTTTTTATATACACATCACCATAAAATGGGGTAACACAGTTCTCAGCAGTGTTATCTGTAATGATGATACATACTCAAGACACCTTGCACAGCAGGGCTCAGTTGTGACCGAATATCATAGCACACACACACGATGAATACTGTGACATGCTCATAACTCTCTGCTTGTAATAGTCAAGCTGGCCCTGCTGCATGGGAATAAGTGTTGTTATCCTTGTCGAAGTCATCCAGATGCTGTGTTTCTATGAAGCAGCATCTCTGTGACGTCTAACACCACATACAGCACATGAATGCAAGTAACCCACAGAGTGTACAGACACCACCCAGTGAAATTTTCATACTTACAGGTGGGGATCAAGAGCTGTGGAGAATCTCACGTGATATTCCACAAGAAATGGAACTGTCCCGACCAAGGATTCTCATCGTACTTCACGACAAACAATTGTATCCATGTCACTACTTGTGGAGTGCACATCTGTTTCCAGATTATCGCCCTCTACGGATGCAATTTTGTAAATGGCTACATCAACATGCTGCAGATGACCGCTTTTTACACAGCATTATGTGGACAGACAAAGTATGAGGGTGTGTTCAACGTCCACAACAGTCATCCCTGGGCATGGAATAATCCTCATTCTCTCTGTGAACGTAGGTATGAAGTCTGCTTCAGCATTTCGGCTGGTATTGGAGACAATGTCGTGGGCCCCTATCTGTGACCTGACAGGCTCACTGCTGAATGATATCGTGATTTTCTGGAAACTGTTTTACCAGGGCTGCTTGATGATGTGCCTCTAGCAGTAAGGCAGAGGTTGTGGTTTCAGGTTAATGGAGTTCCAGTTCAGTATGGGGAAGACGTCCAGCAGTGGTTGAACATGACATATCCAGGAAGGTCGATTGGACAGTTGCCATATGTAACTCCAAAAGATTTCTTTTCCTGTGGGGACACCTGAAGGAGCATGTTTATACCGTCCCTCCCAGGACTATCAAAGATTTTGTGGCAAGACTTCAAGCAACTGTAATAACAGTCAGTGCAAACATGTTAAGGCGTGTTCGAGGATGCCATGCCAGAAAAACAGCCATGGTTTGATCATCTGATAGCTTGCACCATTTGAAGGTAATGTGTATCATGAAAACTAAACATTACAGGACATATGTTCCTTTTTATTTTCGACTTGTTTTTCAACAATGAATCACACTATACAGATCCACTACATAGCACTAGTGTACATGCCCATGATTGTGTGGTATTATTGTGAAACCAAGAATTAAAGCAATTCATTTCAGTAAGGATACTGTTGAAGTATATGTTTCATAAGCAGCAGACGTTTGTGCATAGGTTTGTACACAACAGTTTTGCCGATTTGTGGAAAACTTTCTGTGGTAATATTTTGCATTATGGCATAGGTCCCTAGCTCCTTCATGGTTGCTCTTGTGCAGGTGCATAGAGTAACATGCAACAGCCCACCTATCTCCAGTTGCTAGATAGGTATTGTGCTATATGAAGTGTACTGTGGCTGTACTTCCTGATTTTTAGTCCTGATTGTTGCCCTTGTGTGCCATCATCTTTCAGCCAGGGACATCAATATCATCCCAATCAACATCAGCATTACTGTTTCCATATTTATTAATCATTAATTATACATATTATGTATCATATATTGTGTTTGTCTTTTTCCCCTAACCCTATTTTTGCCATAAGATCTGAACTTGCACTACACTTTTTGCTATTTGTGGGAGTTTTCAAAAACATAACCCCTGAGAATGGCAAAGGTGTGCTGAAAAAGGTACCATCTGATGGCAATGTTAGTTGAAACATGTCATATTTTTTAAAGTTATATTTGTTTCTTCTTATGTTTATGGCCTCTTATTTATCTATACTTATAACAAAAATAACTCAAAATGCATAATGTCAAGATTTCTTGCTAAGTGTTTTGTAATTTTTCTGAACGATTGAACAGATTTGAATACACTTACTTATTCTTAACTGCTGATGTACAATTGCTTTATACCTTTCTTGATATTTCAGAAGCATTTCATTGTAGTTTCACAATGCTTCAGAAAACATCGATACCAAGGTTGCGTGCTGAATTATTTTAACACTTGCAAGAGTTGGTAAGTTTTCAATTGGTGTTTCTTTGTCTTTTTCTACAGTTCTTTCTATTTCTGAAAATAATGACAGTATATGTATTAAACCATCTTGAAGCAAATCAGAATATTACTACATCAGATCTGTGTGTCTCATTTTACATTGTACCCACCTTTGATATGGTTGTGAACCTGGATTATGGTGTGGGAAATGAATCCCTTTGTGTCTTCAACTTCTGAATTGCTTGCTGCAAAATCATAAACAAACCTCTTACATTTGTGATCCATCTAATGAAAATGGCATTAAGGAACAATGTGAATGATGTAATGTAATATGTCTGTAAAGTTATGTTGTGGTTTTAAAGCTTTGATACTTTGCAACAATTGATGCTAGAAACATGTACAAAATATAATACAAAAGAGAAATTGTGAAAGCCTATCTGTGTTGTCGATGTTCCGGGTTGTAACACCATGTGGGCCTGTTGGTAGATACCAGTGTTTTTCAGGGCATTACAACCTAGATGACCAATACTGTTTCAAGAAATGAAAAGCACTCATTGAATACATTCTATCAGAGATGTTATTTAATATTTTCATGAATTGTTTTACAACTCATCCAACAAACTTATACACATCAGACACAAATGGGTATCTGGAGATGTGTATTTACAGACATATTACGCAAAGAACAAATTTACATACACAATTCATCATAGTTTCTTAAAAGTTTACTGGTACAAAAAAAAATTATTTAGGATCAAATCCAGGACCCCCCACATTACAAGTCTGCAAGCTCATTGCTTGGCTACCATGTCTCTTGACCATAAAAACACCTTTTCTGCATACATAGCAAAGGGAGAAATTTTGAATCTTATATTTCAGATTTCAGGAACCAGGGCCCAACAGACAAAAGGATGAGACAGGTGTCTATTCTCTCTCTCTCTTTCTCTCTCTCTCTCTCTCTCTCTCTCTCTCTCTCTCTGTCTATCCCGATTGATCACATTTTTGTTGAAATCCTTGACCCAAGTCTGATGACTTATCCTTGTTAGTATTCTCAATTCTTAACACATTCGTTAGTGCTGTTTTATAGTATCAGTACTCATTGTCTTTTTCTAGTGCCTGCATCTGCCTTGTCCTGAGTACTTGGACACATGCAAATTAGTTTTTGTCAACTTTGGCATCTACTCGTTCGTAAGTGTCCTCTGGCGAGATGGATCATAGTAAATTATCTTTCTTGTATAACTGAAATGGAATCAATGTCTTGCCCCACACTGACATTCAGAATTTTTTCAGAGTTAGTTATTCTGACAGACTGTTACTTCCTAAAAGTTCAGGAAAAAATTATTTTGAAGTTTTATTGCACTTCGGTAATTAATTTTTTAAAAAGTAGTTTTGCATGTGCTTTCTCAAACTCCTGGTATTCACGCATTCCCATTCACACGTGCTTCAAAATAGGCAGTACACATGAAGACAAAATAAAAAGTTTTGTTTTTAAATAACTGTAATAATTCTGATTGCACTTCATTTTTATATATTGCAGTCTCCCAATTTATAGGTTAAATTTCCCCAACACTTATTCCATGCTTGGATAGAACTGTGTTAAGTAGATAAAGAAAAATCTACATTACTTACTAGCTCTGCCTCAAGGTAATGAAAGAATGATACTGTTGAGTTTCTTAATTTCCTCAGTATTGGTGTTAATGTTGTCAATTTCAATTCGAATTTTCTCCACCTACATGTACAAAATTTATACCCACATTAATCAGTGACATTTTAAGTAGGGAGAGAAACATGATGTTCCTGTTTGAAGTTCTCATGTCAGTGAGGATGACGATTAATATTCTTTGATACACCTTCAGAAGTAATTAAGTCATAATACAACTGTCAAAACATGAAGCAGGAATATGTATTGCTCAGAGCACTGTGTTATACCTTTATTTCAATTTAATGTGTGTAAGCATCCTCTCCTCTCATTTAATGCTGAGTAATATTTGCAGATGATACAGGATAATTAAGTTGCTCGCATGCATGTAATTTTTATTGGTGATTGTTAGTCAGCATTTTACCAAAGTCAAGAAATTGCCTATAATATTGCAGTATGGAAACCAGGCTGTTTAAACTGACCTTGTCAAGGAACTGAGTGATTTCATTTGACTTCTTGGCTAAATCAATACGAACTTTATCTACACTGTAGCTCTTTGAATGCAGAGCCTGGAAAAATATATGTATTAGCAACATCAGCAAAGACCATACATAATGTAAATTCCATAAGGTATTAAAGAATTACATTTTGATATTGGAACATTGAATGAATTTTCATCAGAAAACTTTTTGAAATGGTTAACTAAGAAAATGCTTTCAAGTCTCCTGACCAATCAGTTGTAAGTTAATTAACTTTGTAGTTTTACAGATTTTTAGGCTTTAGTTGTCTTGATTTTGAGACATTTCTAAATACTGCACACCTCGGATATATAAACTTTAGATCTGTTATGTGATGTATTTAGTGAAGAGTTCAAATAAAAAGTATAATTTACTTATTACATATTTAAAAATATGTGGGCTTAGTGCTTTAATCCTTACCAGTTGGAGCTCAGGCAGCCGGTTCTTTACCATTATCCGTGCAGCCTAGTGGAACATCAAATGTGATATGACAGTGGTATCTGTGTTGAAAATGAGATAAACTTCAGAGATAACAGTTTCTTTGCAGTGTCAAAAGCATGTTCACTGGAATCCAGCCTCTTCAGTTGACATTATGAGCCTACTGAGATATGAACTCTGCTCCTGGGATGTTTATCTTTTGCTTCTTGATTTATTTAACAGTGTTTGTCAACTGAGTAGGCTGTATAGTGTTGAATGAATGTAACAGGATGATTACCAATTGGGAAGGGAGTAGCCATGGTTATTTTAAGAATGTCTTAAGTATCGGCCTGGAGGAATTGAGGAAAACCATACAGTCACAGGTTAGCTGGTCTTTCAACTGAGATTGAACCCAGTGTGTCCTGACAAAGGAGGTTGGTTTATTTTGTAATGTTTCATTAATTGTAGGCTATAATTATACAATATTGAATGAGATGTGACAAGACATAGAAGGAAGTGGTCATGGTACGTGAGAGATATGAGGTTCTTTGTTAGTGAAGATATCACTGTTCTAGGTTGTGATGCCTACAAATCCATGTAGCATTATAAGCCAGACAAACAACCGGTGATGTGGCCCCCAAGTGGGCTGGAAGCTTCTTTCTAGGGAGGGTTAGAGGTCCAATTATAATACATATAAATTTATAAGGAAAAGGACCATGTTTAATTATGAATATACAATTTATTGCACAAAATAAGGCATTTAAACTCCCACACTATAAAGCTGCTGAACAGACTTAAATTCAGTGTTAGTGATTAATTGTATGCTAGTGTAATGCATGGCCAGTTGGATTGTACATGGTTCATAAAGTTTAATAGAAAGAGCACTAAAAAGATATGTATGTTTCACTGGATATTTTTAGTCAGTTTTCTTTACATTGCCAAGTTACATGTTAAGTCATTTTTAGAGGTTTGGGTGCCCCACACTTTTTATCTGCATCAAAAGAGCGTCAGACTGAGAGTTTTGGACCTATTATCTAGTTTAAGGTTCTATGCCGGCATACATCTTGTTAGAGTGAAGAGACTCATAAAACTCCTCGTCTAGAATGCTTGGTCTGTGAACCAAGATTAAAACAAGGGTCTCCAAAATATAAAGGAATACTGATTATTAAACAGTGCTGTTCATTTACCTTGTCTCTAAAAAGCTCAGATCATGTGATAATAAATAAATAATAATAATAACAGCAGTAATGCTGATTACGAACATCTGGCTCAACATTTAAGAGTGGTCAAGGTCATTAGAATGTAGTAGTTTTCAATTAATACATACAAAAAGTTGACAGTGGGTTAGTGGAAGAAGGGCCTATCCTATTCTTCCTTCAAAACTACTTTTTTGCACCACGTAGAGTCTGAGCTCAGAAGTTCTGTGTGGGATATGCCCAATTTAGTTTAAAGTGTCATCTAAAATTAGCAGTTCTTTCATTGCGGTGGTTCTTCGTGGAAAAAGCGTCTATCTCATTATGTCACCTTGTCTAGCTTATATGAGTAGAAGCTCAATCTTTATTGGCCATTTTTCTGTAGAGCTCCAATCATTATGTATTTTGCTTACATGTAAGCAATCTTGACTGTGTATGTTTTTTCTGTTACGTCTGAAAGTATCTGTGCTGTTTGTAATAAAAAACATTTGTTTTGGAAAATTTGTCAAAGAAAAGAATGGTGATTATTGCCGAATGGAACGACAATAAAAGACAGGTTTTATGGTCTCATGGCCAAAAGTACAGAAATATAAAGGGTAAGGTTGTGCAAGAAGACTGTTAGGATTGAAAATTTAATGTTGCTCCTCTGAGTGGCGTGGAAATAAATCAATAAGAGATGAGAAGGAAAGTATCTTAAGTAAATACCATAGCCTTGGTTACTACAGCAGCCATATAGATTACTTATTTGGGCTAACAAAGAAATTACTTGCAAACGAATTTGTTGAAGAAACACATAGGCGTACAATGAACCTACGGTGCTATGTTAAGACACCCTGTCGGTGGATCCGAATTAAGAATGTGCAAGACTGCATTTTGCAATACTTTTGGGATTTCTGCAGAACGTGTAAGACATGAGCAAACTCACAAGAAATAAAATTCAAACATGTGAGTTCATATCACTTTGCTGTCACTAAGTTGATTTTTTTTATAATTTTTCAGTGTCACACAAGTTACCACGCACATCAAACACTTGAGCTCATTATAGAAATACTGTGCCTTTCTCCAACACATGTAAAACAATTGCCCAAAATATTAACAGTTCATAATACAAGTTTGATGCATTGAAATGTATGTGCCTATTGCGTATGATTTTCATAGAATTACTGTTGTACAGTTGGGAAATTATTTAGTTGCCCATGGTTTACTGGCTTATAGACTTTAGTGGGAATTTGACACTTTTGTGACAATTTATTATCAGTATTTGTTCATGTTAGGAGGAAAAAAATTATCTTCGCAACTTATCGTCCTTGAATCTGGTGGTGAAACTCAATCTACACATATAAAATATAAAAATTGTAGCTTGTATGGGGTTGATGCAGCAAACACATCACCTAGGCAAAAAGTATGCTTACAGTTCCCATTGAAAGTGTTTAAAGCCTGGCAGTGAACATATTAAGTTTCATGAAGATCTATTTATCTGAAACAATGACAGTACAGACAAGTAGAGAGATGTAGTCTGCATACACTTGTGTTTGTCTATAGATCGTGCATCCTGCAGACCAGAGATGTGAGAGCAACAGTTTACATGTTTTCCATAGTGTCACGTCAATGTCCACTGGCTCACAACAACACCCCATGACCAGTAATCCTGCAGCAGCTGAGCCATTGCAGACAGACGACGGTTATGACTTAGATGACTATGTCATCACGGCCTAGGCAGAATTTTCTCGTGACAGTACACTTGAGGTCCTCTCCTTGCTGTCTTCCGATCAAGAAGAGGATGAAAATAACAATTGTGAGTATAGCGATGTTCACATGCCATGTGTCACCACACATGCATACACAGATAACACTGTTCCTTTTTATTTCCTCTGCTGAAAATAGTTTAAATGAAGAGTGGTTTGGGTTGTCATGTTAATAATGCTGTTATCATTGTAACTGGTTTAATTTATTTTCAGGCCAGTTAGCTGATAAACACATTGTGCTAGACTTGGCCCTCCCTTCGATTGTGGTTTTCAGTTGTATTTAATTTATCATCATCATCTATGTTGCTTCAGCCCGTTTTCAGGCCATGATCCCTCCACTTAGGAGGATTCTTGGTCTTTTGATGCCTGCATTTGTCAGTAGTGAGTGACCAGCCCACTCCCTCTACACAATTTCTATTTAATTCTGATTTGTCTGCTAGAGCCATCTAGTAGAGAATCAGGAGAGACTTGGGTGAGAAATGGCCAATGAATTTTGCTTATGAGACATCACATATCATGCCCATAAGGTTCTTTTACATGCTGTGAATCTATGACATGGGACCATCAAGCTTTACTTCCCCTCTGAAGGAAGTTGTGCAACAGACTTTTATCACCCTTAAAAATCCATCGACCTCAGCTGGGGTTCAACCCGCAAAGCTTTGGTCCAGTGGCATGCACGCTAACCACTAGTCCACCGAGGGTGACGTATTTAATTGATACATAGCATATATGCACAAGCTAGATGTACAGTTTTGAAGTTTAACCATCTGATGAGATGAGTACAGCACACCAGTACATTGTACTTAGAATTTTTGCTGACTTTGGGTGACTGATTATTACAATATTCCACAAGTGCAATGAAAGATGAAAATCTGATCTTCCTGGCCATATTTCTCAATTACTAAGTGCGGCATTTCAATTTAAATGTCTTCCTTTTATGAGACAGATTTTTCTCATATCATTAGCTCTTTGCAGCGGAAAGGAAGAGAGCGAATTAGCGACAAAGATTGAAGAGGAGACAAGATTCATTGCATGGCCATCACATTTTTTCATTGGAAAGCCTCTACTTTACCTTTCAAGACTTTTGTTTTTGCAGCTGGAGACATGTCTTTGTTATCTTCTTAGTTTTATACATGTCTGTTGTATGGGATACTACAGAATTCCCAGCACTTTCACAATAAGCCTTGCCCTGGAAGGGTTTCAGGAGCATCATAACAGCTTATGAGAACAGTGGAAAATGTTTGCCAGCTTTTTGAATTGCTTGCATGTTTGGTGCAACTCTCAATGCGTATCATGGCAATCAAAACATTCCCACTTTTACCCTGGCACAACATGTGTTTTTAAATCAAACTGGGTTTTGTCATTGGTATGTGCTGTTCCTAACCAAGCCTTCCCTTGTAGAGCAGCAGACTGTTACCCCATATTTTATTCAGTTTTGGGTTCGTACGTTTTTCTGGATTATAAGTTTTACTGTTTGAGTAATGCAATTATTATTACAGTTGCAAAAGTATGGAACAGAAACCACTGGATTTCATGACCAGTTGATCTGGCGACACGTCTTTGTGTGTTTCAGTTGTTATGTAATGTGCGTAGCCTGTAGTAATGAGGAGGCTGGTCAGACTCAGGTGTCACGAGACACAAAGTGCCCGTCAGTTTGAATCAAGCTAATTTGTTATGCCAGTAACAGGCCAATTGGAATAACTCGTTACTGCCCTGGTCTTAAAAGATCCTAATGAGTACATTTGGTTTTGTGTTTTGATTCAGGAGCTGGTCGAAGAGCTGATGAGATCTGATGGAATCCCCCCCCAGTCACAGTGATCATGATAATGGATTATCAACATCACTAAGTTCTCCAGAATCTGAAAACAGTCCAATCTGTGAAAGGAAATCATCAAAGAAAAAATCCCAGTGCAAGCAAAAGTCAAGGAAGGTTCCTAGAAAGCTTGACTATAGCAGTGATGTTGATTCAGTAGGGCGCTAATTTAATGACATAAATGTGAAGTAGCAACAGACAGCGATAGCATGTCATCATCTTGTAGCAATAACAGTTGCAGCTCCAACTGCACTAACAAGGAAAAGATGCCAAGTACAAGTGCCGAACCTCATTACTCAGGAATGATGTACGACACAAGAGGAAGACAGATTCCAGTGCATCTCTGGAAGAAGAAGAATGTTTGTTAAAATAAAACAATAAAGAAAAACTAAACCTAATATAGGAATCTCATACCAGACTACATGGTGCTACAGCTAAGAAAACAGCCAACTTCCAACACATACTGCCTGCTCAGAACACATTGTAAAATGGATCTATGAAAAGATCTGAACATGGCTGAGCTTGTCTTCCTCAGTTTGTACTGCAGATTTTATCATTGCCAAGAAGGTATTAGAAACACACCTACAATTTCAAATATTAAACATTTTAATTTCCTAAGCAAGTACTTAAAAAAGGAGTATTTAATATTCCGTTTATTTATTCATAGTTTACTTTATGATACTTTCAGTAGCATTTGCTAAGAGGATGACTGTAAATAGTTCAATTTAAAAGACGTGGAAAATGAAATTGTAAAGGAAGTGGTCATGGCCTAATTTAAGGTACTGTCCCAACATTTAGCTGACAGGACTGAGGAAAACCACATTAATTGTCAGGCAGGATAGCTGGCCGCTGACTGGGCCCTCATTGATCACATCCCTTTCAAGAAAGCTGCTGCGGCCAACGACAAAGCCAGGCAGTGTATCAAATTCCAGCAGCTGCACAGAACTGAACATCGAACCCCGCTGACCAACATCAAGAAAACTGTGATAAACCTGAGTGACAGGTCCTGGGTGAAGGCCTGAACTATGCGGTGGCCCCTACGGTACTGCCCATTGAAGATTTCCAAAGTGGTGTGGAGAGGGCTGTTCACTCCCTGCCTGAGGAAGCAGCCAAGGAGGTCCGGCAAGAGACCGTTCTGATCCTGAGAGCTTCCAGGGAGCCAGAGGACAACCTGTCCAGAGTTGAGAGGAGAGCCCTTCGGGCCCTGCGGAATACCATGGACCCCATGGTCCTCCCTGCAGACAAAGACAACACGACGGTCGTCCTCAACATTGCAGAATACAACAGGAAGATTCTGGCCCTTTTAGGGGCCCTTATGTGTAGGGTACTGCCCAAGGCCCCCATTGAAGCTGTGGAATGGAAGATGACCCTCCTCCTCAAGAGGTCATCACTTCCTGAGGAGGTCATCTAACAGTTGTGGCCCCGGGGTTTGAGGCCACCTAGACTGTATGGGCTCCCAAAGATCTATAAGGGAGGAGCCCCACTCTGGCCTGTTGTGAGCACCATCAGCGCCCAACCTAAAATCTTGCCCAATATCTTGCGTGACTACTTGGATTACGGGGGCACTCTCCATGTCACGTGAAGAACTCCATGGAATTCTTTGACACCATCAAGTCCCTCTGTGTGTGGGCCATGGGGACATCATGGTCAGCATTCATGTCATGTCCCTTTTCACTATGGTGCCCATTGGTGAAGCCTTACGACTCCTGGAACGGCATTTCGATCTAGACATCTTGAGGCTTTTCCAGCATGCATAACCTCATCTTTCTTCAAGTTCGACAGGCAGTTCTATGAACAGACCAACGGTGTTACTATGGGTTCCCCACTATCACCTATCATCGCTAATTTCTTCATGGAGCACTTTGAAGAAATGATTCTGTTGATTCCATTACATGGATGACACGTTTGTCATCTGGCCCCACAGTCCAGGCAAGTGGTCGGAGTTCCTCGACCACCTGAACAGTGTTCATGAAAACATCCAGTTCACCATGGAGACAGAAAAGGATGGCCATCTTCCATTCCTCAATATTGACATCCACCGCAAGCCTGATGGCTCACTGGGCCACAAGTTTTACTGCAAACCAACCCACACCAACTTATACCTCAATTCCGATTCCCATTACCACCATTTCAACAAACAGGCCATACTTTCCACCCTGGTGCACAGGGCTAGAGCCCTTTGCAACCAGGAAAGCCTGCAGGGTGAACTGGAGCTACTCAGAATCACTTTCAGGAAAAACAGTTACAATGACCGACGGATCCAGCGAGCCCTCAATCCACCAGCGAGGGTGTCACTGTCCCCGGAGAAACCAGCCTCGGTTGCCTTCCTGCCCTACGTCGGAACGACTTTCAACCACATCAGCCGGCTGCTGGCCAGGCATAACATAAGTCTGTAGTTCTTCAGCCGAAGAAGATTCCCAGTTTCCTTCAGCCAGTTAAGGATGATCTAGGACTCAAGACGCCTGGTGTATACAGCGTTACCTTGAAGTGCGGCAAAGTGTACATTGGACAGACTGGCCGTTCCATCAAGACTAGGGTCAAGGAGCACCAGTGTTACATCTGGTTGGGACATCCTGAGAAATCTGCCGTGGCCAAACACCTCTTAGACCTGGGCCACCACATCCATCTCCAGGATACTTCTATCCTCTCAACAAAAACCGGCTACATGGATCGGATAATCAGGGAAGCTATCGAGACTGAATGACATCCCGACAACTTCAACAGGGAAGATGGACTTTGCCTTGGCCATTCATGGAAGCCCCACATTTACTCTCTCCAAGGGCTCTGGAAGTATTCCAGAGAGCACTGCCTGTTCCTGGGCCACTAAACCCTGGCCCTTTTTCAAGGCCCTGATCAGCGCTCCCTTCCACTCTCTGCCCAACTCCCAATGTCTGGTGTCTCACCAGATGCACTCCCTGAGGCCCTCACAAAGGCTGTTTCATCGAACCCTCTCTCTCTCTCCCTTCTTTCTCTCTGTCTCTTACATACCCCAGGACATGACCATGCTCTCTCCTATTGGTCCCTACCCATGCCTGATTTGACACCAGCTCCCATAGGCTAGGATTTGGCTACTCCATTCACTGGACATCTAGCATACTACATGGCGCAACAACCCAGAAGACAGAAATCTTCTTAATCACCGCTGCAAAAACCTCAAATCCTATATTCTTAATATCTTTTTCTTTCTAAAAGACCACTTTGTACATTTCTGAAAAGAAACTATTTGATATGTTCCATATTTTTCATCTTCACATATGCCATCTGAAAACACACGGATTAAATTATACAAAACTTTAATTTTAACTGTTGTTTTGTATTGGTGTGAAAAGTGATCTCACAATAAGGGAAAAACACAATCTGAATGTTGGAGAATAGGGTTCTTAAAAGAATATTTGAACCTGAGAAAGATGCTCTGAACAATGTCTCTACCAAATATTACTAGGGTTATCAAATTAGGAGTATGAGATGGGCAGGGTCTGTAGTATGCACAGGAGAAATAAGAAATGTATACAACTTATACACAAAATAATGGTGCGACTCATTTTTGGACATGTTGGAAAGCTGGTTGCTACCCCAACTGAATACCAATTATGGCGATTACATTCTACAACTGGACGGAGCTCCCCCCCATTTTCACAGGAATGTACGAGTGCTTCTCAATCGTGTTTTTCCACAGCGCTGGATCGGACGTGCTGCTGCAAATGGAGACAACAACCTTCTCCCTTGGCCACCCCGTTCGCCAGATCTTACACCGTGCTATTTCTTTCTTTGAGGGTTTGTTAAAGACAGCGTTTATGTACCACCATTGCCCACGTCCATCCATAAACTTCGTGATTGGATAACGCATGCACTGCAGGCCATTACAGCGGACATGCTACACCGGGTCTGGGATGAGTTTGATTACCATGTGGATGTGTGTCACGTGACCCAGGGTGCACACATTGAAGGATTGTAATTAACGCATGAGAAACTTGGAGAGTTGCTGCCGCTGACGGTGTATGTTGTGCCCGTGTAAGGTGAGAATAAATTTTTTATTAACTTTTGAAACTGCACCATTCTTTTGTGTATACCCTGTACAATATTCTGGTTGGAAAGCTTGAAGGGAAGTAACCACTCAGAATATCTGGGCATACATAGGATGGAGTGGAGTGGATTTATGTTAATCTGGATAGGAACCAGTGGTGGTCTCTTGTGTTTGCACCAAACAACCTTCAGATTCCATACAAGACGGAATTTTTTGACTCTTTCAGCTACTGTCACATTTTAAGGAGGGGCTGAGCTCTGCGGATTCTGTTAGTTGTGGATGCTGTTTTGATTTATTATTGTTTTTTTACAGAATATAAATAATGGAGTCTCTTGCTTCATGTACTAATACAAAAAAATGTATGGGTAATTATGAAAGTTGACTGTGGTCATTTGGCTGATGATGAACTGTATTGTTGATGCTAGTAACATTTTGGTGGGACATATTGCCTTCCTCTTTTGGGTTTAAGTTGCTACAACATTTGTTAAATGTCCAGTACAAATTTTCTTAGTAAACTTATAAAGTAGCATTCATTGACCTGATATGCTTCAGCATCCATATCTTTGCTTTGATAAAGACGTGTTAAACTTGTAACATTCATGTTGTTCATATGTGGCTGTGCTGGCAAATCATTTAAATTCGGTAGAATAACAGAAATTTCATCTACTGAGCTACCTGCAGGCAGCTGGAGACCCTTTGGCTGATGGGTTTTCAGAAGATATTTCTTGAATTACTTAGCTGCCTCAGCCAGTAATTGTACTCTGCACACTGTTTATCTGTCTTTAAATTGGAAATATGCTCCAGTTTTTAGAGATAATTTTCCCCATCTTCCTCTAACCATTTCTGCCATTGCTGAAAAATTTTAATTCCTCCACGTCTTCCAGGTTATTTTTCCCTACATTCTGTTGTTTTGACACCATTTTTAACCAAGTACCATATGTGGGAGAAATAAAGTATGATGTTGATGGTGGCAACAATTTTTCTATAATATAATAGAATTTATTTACATTCTATACACCCTTCATAGGCCTAAGCCAAAGATGTAGAATACAAATACAATACAAAAGATTAAATACAAATTTACAGAAATATCTGATGTACTACAGTATAGTAATTACATAAAGGAATCATCACCATTATTAGTGGAGCTGGGAGCAGAACGGGGTATCGGATTTATTTCGTCTGCAATGCATTGCAATGTATCGAGACCGGGTGAAATACCATTAGCATGCAGCACAGGGTCATAGCGTAGGTCATGCCATCTTGTTACAGTTTCTGAAATAGTCACCCATGCTGGATTTTGCTCCTACATTTTAGAATCTTTTCTCAACTTCCAGTGAAGGTAAGACCTATTCATTATTCATATCCACTTTGTTCAATGATGCATGTTGCAAGGTGTTTTCTTGAAAGTCTTAAACACAATATTTTTATTTATTTTCATGATGTCATTTTTGGTGGGACAATCCTAACCTGAAAAAGTATACTCTGGGCAGAATGGGGAATGCCGTTTTGCCCCGAGTGAAAAAAAGGATCATCAAGACGAGTGCCTGTATTGTGGCGATGTCTGTTGAAGGGTGGATCCGGTGATCGTCTTGCTTGAAATGGGACCGTAACTAATGTGCAGGTGTTGATAGGAGGAGGATGAGGTGCACGTGTGCAGTCTTGTGTTAGGACTTAGTAGATTTCAAATGTGTAAAGTTTCGACATTTTATATTGTATACTTTATCATCTTTATATCCTACGTCATAATTATTAGATAATCGGTTGCTTCTTACCACGTTTTCAAACATATCAACCATACCCCGTCTTGCCCCAGGGGTAAGTTACATTTTTGTAAAAAATTCATATTTTTAAAAAAAACTAATAACTCATTATAAATTTCAAATAGACTATAAATCCACACAAGGTTCCTCCATGTGTTTGTCTTTGTTATTGTTCCTTCCACATGCTTCCAAATATTAAGTTCCCCATTCTGGCCTTTGGCTTCCCTATATGTATTTAAAATAACAGAATTAAAGTAAATTACTGTGTAGGAGTGTGATAAGAGATACTCTTTTAGTGCCAGTTTTACTTCTATGTCATAATTAAAACTTTTTATGGTGTGAGGAACATTATTAAATAATTTAATTCCAGTGAAGTAAACTTCTTTTTGGTATTTGCTGAGGTTAGCATTTGGCACATGAAGGTTATGTCTGCATCTTGTATATTATTTGTACATCGGAGTTTGTTTGTGGTATCGATCAGGGCAGGTCCCAGCTGAGTGCAGAACATGCAGTCAAGTGCACCACCCGATCGCTGCAGTTCGCTGTGCCGGCCGTGGAGTACAGGGAGAGCGCAGGCGCTGGAAAACTCTGCTCTGCATTTCATAACAGTGATAGAAACGTTAGCGGAAATTGTGATTAGTGAAGTGATCTTTGGGATATGAAGCATAACAGTTATCATAATCGGGTGCTTGTGCACAGGGAATGGAGCAGGAAAGCATAAAATGGAGAAACAAGTAAGTACTTTTAAAAATTTTATTTTCAACGTTATTATTCATACTTGTTTGTACAAACTGATCACACTAGAAACAATAAATTACTGCAGTGCTGAAGCTGAATTATGTACCCACCAAAGGGCGGAACTTGAAAAACCCGCAAAATTTGTTCCTTGCTAGAACAGCTCGCGTGGATGACGTGTTGTTTATCTTTGATGGTGGCATATATGCCCTCTGGTCTACTCTTACAGCTCTGAATTGATTTACGTCCAGTTCTGTTAAACTCACCTAATCTCTAATAACATTGTGCAGTAATGTTATTGCATTAACAATGCACAGCATTTTCTACATTTGTCTCAGTTGCCTTTCCAAAGAGACAAAATTGTAGATCTCTTCCTTTGAGCAATTAACATTTTCAGAAACACACTTTCCGATAGCTGACCACGACCTGGTGGATACCTGATGTTGAACGCGTCGTGGTCGCCTCTTGCTTTCTCCCACGCAGGGCACGTCAACCGATTCGTCCGCGCCGCTCATTTGTGATCGATTACGTAGGACACTGCTTTAATCAAAGATGTGAGGTTGCATTGTGCGTGTGTAAGAAGCCGTGTTTAGGGAGTCCGGCTCGTAGATCAAGCAGGAATTTTTATAGGCGTAGCCTTGCAGGAGCGATCAGCTGAGGAATCCCGCCGTCCCAACCTCAGCGTAGGCCGTTCACACGGCTTCTTCGCCTGTGAAGTGCCGTTTGCCCGCGTTGGCAGAAGTACGGACGCGGCTCCGGACAATGTCCTAGTGGTAGGTTCCAGCAACCTCCCCGAGATGGACGAGTCCAAATCGTTGGCTAACGTTGCCCGCGATAGTTCTGCACTTTCTTTTCGCCTTCCCCTGGCAGAGCCGGGTTGCAGCCCATCCGGCTGGTCGGTGAGCCATTTGCCGACCCTTTGTGGCAGCCTCGGATTGTTCCATCTTTCCGGCTAGAATGTGCCGCTTTACTTGTCGATGCCCCATTTTTGAGGGCTCTATGAAAGGAAAGTTGTGAAATGAGTGTTTTGGACCATGAGAAGCGGAAGTATAGTCTTTAGGGGCCTGTCGGTTGGGAGAGGAGGTGAGGAGTGTGTGGGGTAGCGGAGGTAGGATCGGTGTGGTGCGGGAGAACGGGTGATTCCAGACTTCGCTTAACCTTTAAATGTTGGTGTTTAGATATTTCGATTGCTTATTTGATTATGCGGGGACAGTGGTCACTGATAAGTGAATGCCGTGTCTGGTAGTTATAGGATGTTCAGCTGCTGCTGAAGAATCAGGGCCATGGCGTGATGCTCCCCTGCGATCTAGTGCCGAGGTAAAAAAAAGTGAAGTGTAGAACTGGAACCACCGATTATGGCCGCTGACCTTGTAGGGAGAGCCCAGTTTGCGGACCACTCAACGAAGGAAGGAAGGAAGGAGTTTCCGTCGGTCAGTGCAGCGGTGTAGAAGCCTGATATTGTTGTCTTCTGACTGAGCTGTGTTAACAACATGACACCTGTTCGCTGGAATCTCCTTTCTGGTCATTGACAACGCCTCGTATCACAACACTCTGACAGACAAACCACCGACATCTTACTCAAAGAAGGACGAATTGAAAGCATGGTTATTGGAAATAAACATCCCATTTTGTGACAACTTGTTGAAAGCTCAACTGTACGATTTAATCAAATTAAATTAGTCAAAGCACAAATATTACGTAATTAATCAGATTTTGGCAGACAAAGAACGGACTGTGCTGAGACTTCCGCCGTACCATCCCGATTTAAACCCCATTGAACTTATTTGGGCAGACGTAAAACAATGGGTTGCAAGCAAGAACACAACATTTAAAATTAAGGACGTTGAAAATCTGTGTCGCTAGAGAACCGAAGAAATTGGGCAAGAAGAATGGGATAATGTATGTCAGCATGTGGAGAAACTAGAACAAATTTAGTATCAGCAAGAAGGCATAATCGAAGACGCCATTGAACGGATTATTATTGAAGATATTGCAGTGAACAGCAGCAGCGGTAGTGATGAATCGAGTGATATGTCAGAAAGCGATGTTCTGTGAGGAGTGGAAGAATTGGAAGAGGACCGAAGAGTTGTGAACAAGATAAAATTATCTAATACTCTCTGCAGTGTTAATTGTCTAGTGACGTGTAGTGTAGTGAAATCGGCTACCCTGTGTTATATAACGTGGTGATATTTTATTTGGAGTGTACTGTACGCGGCCTGCTGCCATCCCTTACAGCAAACGTCTGGTCACTGACTCGCTCTAAGGTTCCAATTCACAAAGTTCAGCGGCCAAAAACGCTGGAACGCAATATACTCCACCATTGTGGGGATACGTCTTCATGGCGTGGTACTAAATAAATCAGTTACAACTCAACATTCGAAAACTTGAACAATTAATTCTCGTAACTCTAAGAGCAGAAAGTATTCGTTCTAAACACGTTTGCAATAAACACTATTTCAATAATGAAATATTTTCTCTTATGATAATGTAGTGCTGGAAACCCTATACTACACAGTCTCCACGAGAGTTCAGCTGGTGGAAACGCTCCTCTCATTAACCCTGTAATAAAACCACTGTCACTTGTCTTGACGTGAAAAATGTCGCTTTCTATCAGTCTTAGAATACTGAACCGAATCATGGGGCGGGAGCAATCCAACTTGTCACCAGACATGGTTTCAGCGACATTGTTTCAAGTCTGTTGACCGCAGGGGGTGGGACGACTGTGTGGGGTGACTCATCTTAGCTACGGCATGTGGTTTGGATCGATCGAGTGCAGCTGTACCGAGTTAGTGCATGTGTACCGAAGATCCTACGTCAGACGGTACAGCTGGGATGGTATGAGTAATCATTGGTACCACATGCTTCAAAGAGAAAAATCCCTCTAATCATGTTCCGGCTCGCTCCCACGCACGGACGTTGTACTTTTCAGTTCCTGGTGTATGACCCAGAAGACGGAAAGATGCAGGGAACTAAAATATTCTGTGAGAACCTCCAGGAATTAATTAATAGATGTAATAAAAGTGATCGCATAGAATTTCTGGAGATATAAATGCAAGAATAGAGAAATTACCAGTCCCAAGAGTCAGTAGAATTTTTGGAGAGGACTGTGTGAATAAAAATGGCAGGCAGTTGCGAAATTTTGCTTCCTTTAACGGCTTGAAAATTACCTTCTTCCAGATTTGGAGGACATTCTACAGGAATGTAAAAAGAGAGAAGAGGCAGTTCATAAGGGAATAAATACAGGACGAATATAATTGAACATGCTGCTATTTGTAAATGGCACGGTTTTAATATTTGATAAGGAAGAGAGACTGCAGTGAGGAATGTCTGAGTTAAATAAATTTAGCAAATTATATAATATGAAAATATTCAATTCTAAGGGTTTCTGACGACGGTAGTTTGCACTTAAAATTATTCATTGTCAGGACTTTTCCATCGTCTTTTTTTCAGTGTTAGAGACTAGCTGTATCTAAGGGACCCAGCAGTGTACCTCTCACCTGAAGAAGGAGACAGAAACAGCCTCCGAAACGTCGTGGGTTTTTAAAGAAAAGACAATGGAAAAATTCCTGACAATGAATAATTTTAAATGAAAATATCAAGTACGAAATCGAAGTAATGACATTCAACGGAATATTTCGAACCGGAACGAAAGTCAAATAAACAGTTTGCGGCGGTCGTAAGACAGACAGACAGACATATATCGGATTACGATCTCTGTGAAGCAGATTTATGTTTGCCATTCAGTTAGTCAACCGAGAACATACATACTCGCGAATTCAAAACTTCTTTGAAACTCACTACTTTAATTGCAACATTTTACCCCTAGAAGGTTGGACCAGCATTAATTTAATATACGCAAGAGCAGACGAAAGTGACATTGCGTCACAACTCAACCATAACCGCTTAGTTTGATCTCAGAATTTGAAAGCAGTCAATCAGGGTAAGAGAATTTCGATTTGAACTTGAATTAGTACACTAATCAGGAAACTCGCGGGGATAAAGAACCAATCACCTTACAAATTTCACATTTCTGTAACAGGCGAGAGGAATTGTTATAATTTTGGAAATAGTAACTTGGCTTGGCTTTCAAGCAGCAGTAGGTAGCAAGCATTCAACGGGGGTAGTCGCTGCTGTACTTCAAGGACACGATATTTATCTAAATTATATTAAGTCAGAAAACCTCTCAGTTCAGTGTCATTAACTTGCAACACTTTTACCACAGGTTTCGGAAGTAAAGCATAAATTCTATTAAATATCATTTAGGTAATCTGATAAGTACTGTGTATATGTCACGGACGCATCTGTGTCCAAAGGTCGGTGATAAAGCGATTGGGGATACGTTAATCACGTATGTTTCATTTCAATTACATTTATCTCAAATTTAATAAATCCAAACTGATAACCCGGTTGCCCGTGACGTGATTCGTGACTTCCCTCAACAATTTGAGTTCTGTTCGATGCCAATCCCGCTGAAGAGACTCATCGCTTGACATAACCTAACTTTCCTTTTTAAAACTCAGCTACAGTCCAGGCATAAATACAACGCGAGGCTTGAATGAAGAAAGGACCGGTTGCAAATAACGTCCATACGAAGTGAGCTCAAGGCAAGTTACACTTTTTGATAGAGTTTTTTTAGAACATTCCAAAATTAAAATCAAACTAATTATTGCAGAGTAGTATACAGTACTCTGAAATCGAAGTTTTTATCAAGTGGTTAACGTCTAAGTAGCTGATTAAAATTGTCCACGAAGGACTAATCGTTCAAAGATCAATTTGCCAGGTGTTAAACCCAGACCAGATTTTAATCTTAATCCATCCATAAAGAAGTAGATACTCGATTGATCGAGATAAGCGTTGAAGAACTCTCGATCTAGCATCTGTTTCGTCACGTCATTATCTCAGGTTCAATACGCCTTCTTTTGTAATGAGTAAGTAGAAAAGCATTTGAAAGGGACAGTATTTGACTGACTTAACAGAGTTCCATTCTCATTTAATTTGTTGCTGAAATATGGTATGAAAATAAAAATAATTGAAGGATGTCTTCCTGACTTCAGACTTCATTTTCATACTGCATATACGGAAGGATCTGTAAGTAGAAGTATTATAATATTATTTTTTGTATTCATTTTCTTTCCTTCTGGAATTTATAGTTGTTTATGTCCTGATATAAGCTTTCCATATTTCGCATCCGATACTTTTTCCGTGTTATGCCCACTAGGGATACAAGTATGTACGTAAGCCATTCTAGCTTTTGCAATCCAGGTGATAATTGAAGAAGACGTTTTTGAAATGTGGCATCAACCAGAAGCAATCTCGCGACAGCGCTTAATGTGACTTTAAACTGTAAAGCAAACGTAATAATAATAAGAATAACGAAGGGACATTGGGATAAACAATAAGTTTTGAAGCTAATCAAGTCACAGGCATTATTATGTTTAAGTAAGAGGATGTAACGTTCTTAACCATGGAACTGATTGTAAATATTGATATTAGTTTAATGATTACAAATTTTAATATTTTGTTAAAATATATAACGCGTATTTATTATATGTAGATCTATACATAATACACGTAAATGTTAAGTGAACAGTAACGTGAATATATAAGGCACTGAAGATGGCTCAATACAGCAGAAGGACGCCTATTGTTAAGGTCGGAACTTAGAAGGCAAACGACCACGTCTAAGTCACAGGCGTTTCTAGAAAGATATTGTATAATGGAATGTAAAATATAGGGTGTTAGAATGTGGGCCTGGATTAATATGGCTCTGAATAGGATCCAGATTTCTGAACAGGCTAATGAATCTTTAGATCCCTTATAACTCACGGAATTTCTTTGCTATAGTCGGCGCAGTAGTTTTTGGCCGGTGGAATTTTCAAGGGAACGCTAGGAGCGAGTCTCTTATGCGGTAGTATAATGCTGACTGCACCGAGGAGCTTATCGGACTGAATGCCCAAACAAAAGAAATACACTGACCGTGCCACCTCAGGTACACAGAGTAGGCCCGTCCGCCAGCTCCGCTAGCTTGTCCACCGGCCAAAAACTAATGCGCCGACTATACCTGCGAGTCTATAGATTTCTCAAGAACGACTGCGCTCCATGAAGATGGTTAATTACTGATTAAATTCGTGACAGTGTTAAATGTAGCCAATATTACAAGACAGAGTCAGTGATTTATAATCAGAGACCAGACAGAGTTAGTGACTTTTATTCAAGAAGAGATAAGAGCTCAGAGTCAGTGACTTATAATCAGGAGGAGACAAAATATCTGATAAGGTCTAGAACCTAACCTAACAAACATTGTTTTGACCTCAAAGAAGGGAGGAGAGTGACGGCAGTGGCCGACTTTTGTATCGTTAACATCGACACATTACAGGGCACGACGATGGCCTACGACTTTGTAAGAGAAGAATAGCATGAAACATGATTTGAAGCTTTCGCGGCGTCGTAACTCAATAAAATCTTCTCAGGTGATCAGCCACGTCAAATGGTTAAAAGACAAAACCGACGTTTCAGGGACCATCTCTGTCCTCATCATCAGCCCGAGAAGATTTTATTGAACAGCATTAAAAGTTTAGTGATCATCGTACTGGAAGTAAAATTGCTTGAGTATCGAATCATAACCCGTTTTCAATATCGATTATTCTCATTTTACGTTCCTTGTTTTTCGGATAATACTTTCAAGTATCTGACGAATACTTCTTTCCTGTTCCTTCATGTTTTACCATCCAAAATGGTTCTCTCATTTTACTAGATTCTCAGTATGTTATGTATTTAATACGTCTTCAAATAACCAGTGACATTCTAAAATAGAGAATCCCTGCGCACATTTCCTTTCATTAGCTCATTCCATGGTGCTGTGAATTATTTAGAATTTAATCGTTAATACAGATGGTGATATCTGAGATACAGACCTGCTTAAATTGTATCATCGTGTCTGAGGAGTAGTCTGTTCGCATGAGGGTTTCAGTACTCCAGATGTATTCTTTGTGATTTTATGTAATTCAATCGCCTTGCCGTTTATTTATCGTTGTAGCAAATATGTGACGGGGTTCTGAAGCCTTTTATGATTTCTTCCTGTGATTATCGCGGATCTCTTGTAAGATGTCTCTCTGAAGTAATTTGGAATCCTTTTTTTTTACTTTGATTGCAGTATAGTATCGCAGTTCACATGTACGTGATAAAGAGAGGAACCAGCTTCCTTAAAACGTGTTGCACGTAATAAGTTTTGTACAAAACTTTTTTCTGATCAATATGCGTGAGAGACTGCTTTAGTTCAGTTTTCATGATGTCGTCAAAACATGAGAATGTTTCTGCGTCTGTAGATGATTACGTCAACGAAAAATGAGAACAGGATTATTTGGTGCATCATGTCAGCACTGTGAATTTATCTCACATTGTGCATTATGTTGCTAAAGAACGCCAATCAGGGTGGAAGAGTGGCTTCAGATTGTGTGGGACACCTCCTTTGCATACAGTTCTTATTTTTACGTCATTAAACAGCGCATGCCTCCACGGCAATGTTCCGAACGAAACTAAACTTGAAGGAGACCGTTCCACCAATTGAACTGTTACAAAATGCATGGATTATACTTCATGTAACTGATAAAAACACTTTGACTTTGCTCAACTAGACGAAGCAAATTACACACTAGCTGTAATTCTTGTAGTTTCTGACTAGAATATCAAAATGGTGCATGCTTGTCATCCAGAAGGTCTAATCACTTTGAATTTGCCCGGATTTCATGAAACTTGGTATGAACATCATGTCATCACAACCTTTTCATTTTAATTTCCTGACATCAAGAAAAGAAAAGTGGCCTTCACGTAGGTTGGTAATCCATCATATCAATAGTATATTCGGCAAGAAGATGAAATTACCAAATCAGAGGAAAGAATTTCCAGGGACAATCAGAAATTGTTGAAGTCAGTATTCATGAAAGCAATACGGCAGGTCTGGAGCCAGTAAAGCCAATCAGCACGTGAGACCCACAGACTACGCTAAGACTCTTTGTACCACGGGCCATGAAGTAAAACAGCTATTCTGAACTTCGCGGTCGAGTGGTTAGCATTCTTTCGTATTCCGAAGGTCCCGGATAGAAATCTCGGCCTGGATTTCGATTAGCCTGACTGAAGCTTTTCGTGGGTTTACTCAGTCCCTCCGTGAAAATTCCGGTTTAGTACCAAAATTTCATTATTAATTCATTGTTGCACATTCGACTCTACAGAGTGAGCTACTAACATCGTTAAGCAGGTAGCACGAATTAAATTAAACAATTACTGCCCTCACCGGTTGTCTACACTTTAATATGCTGCTACTAGTTTTCAAATGGTTCCTGGTTCGATCCCAAATCTTGTCACTAACATAAAATTATAATGACAGCCTGAACACGAGAATAAACCAATTCCCGAAACGTCGTAGGCTGTACATCAAGTTCACCCCCTGAAAGTGGGCATGCCCCCAACATTAACTACGCTACGTAAGACGACAGAACATTGATTATCTTAACGACTGCTTTCTGAGATCTCATTCACACTAGTGAAGTGGCTTGATTACGAGTCTGTTGAAGACGAGAACTTGAAAGGACTTGAATAATTTGAACTGTGTTTCAAGTGAAGTAGAAACCAGTTCAGCTTTCTACTTTGCTTGAATAACAGTTTGAAAAATGTTAACTACTACTAACTTCACTGTCCAGTTTATTGCAACACCGGAAAACATTTTTTTTCCCCGCTGAGGAGTAGACTGAAAGTCTATAATTTGTTTTTAATAATATTTCTTGCTGTGAACCTTTACAAAATGAGTGATAAGTGGATACAACGGAATTTAGACGTTTTTGGAGTTGACGAGAAATACGAAATATTTACTGAAGGTTAAAAGCAATAAGTCGATTATCGATATCGAAATGCGAGAGACAAAAGAATGTGAAATCACTTGAGAAACTCAGCGTTGGACAGTTAAATACAGATTGTGTTGGAAGAAGAATTAAAGATGAAAATAGTGTACAGCCATGAAATGAACAAAATTATTAACTCGAAGACGAGTGACGCAGAAAATAATTCATATTTCATGCTTACAACGTAGGATTGCTATCGTTTGGACCAGGACTACAGCCGGCCTGAACCCAAAAAATTATCTGTTCTACCACGCTCATGCCCCACCGGCCAGACCTGGGGTACACACATCTATCTTATGTTTCCGTTTCACTGTTAATATAAACGCCAAAACTCCGAGCCTCGCGATTATTTCAACAAAATATGCATCGGAGCTTGATGATTTTTGCGTCCATGGTGAGCAGCCCACTTAACGATTTGACCGTCTGCAATAACAGTGTAGCCGAGTCGGTTATGATTTTACGTGTTAATCAATTAAACCAACTTGTAATATTAAATCCGTCGTTGCAGGCTTAAGCGGATAACGTATTATGAAACGAAGCCTCCAAAGTATACCATGTTGGTACATCTGAACAAAGGGAATTCTGCTCCATAAACACGTGATCTATCTGTTGTTGATCAAACTCTGTACTTTGTCATACCGATTCGTGAATCATACGCAAACATTTCCCATGACGAGGTTTTGCTAAAATGCCTTTCTTTGTGCGTTTCCATAGTAACAATAGACTAAGAACAGGAAACTACACAAGACTTTTTTTGGTGACGTCATCACAGGGTCATTTCATACCAAATTAAATTAATAATGAATAAAGTGTCAACCACACTATAATCATTTTTCGTGATTTTCTGTTTCACAAGTAGATATCAACGGAGCAAAAGTTTACCCAGATTTTCAGTTATCTTTTGTGACAGAATGGAGTGATATTAATTACAGAAATTAGGCTGGTTTAGCGCGCGGCAGGACACTTATTAGAAATACGTAAATATTTCCATTGTCTAAAAAGTCAAAAATACAATCCGGAAGACGTTGGCTTGAAAGATATTAAGTAGCTAACAAACTGACAAACCAGCTGACCAGTTAATGGTGCAGGATATTCTTCAGCGGTTAACATTTGGATGGCTCTCTGCGATTTGAACCCAGAGCTGAAGTGGAACCTTTTGGCAGATTCCCTCTGTCAGGTTGGTTATGAAAGGATGATTGTCACGTGGTGTCGATGAGGACGGGCAGGTGATCTGAGTTGAGTGCGGAACAGAGAGTCAGATACACCGGTTGGTCGAAGTCCTTGACGACTGCAATGTCAAGGACGTCAGGGGTTTCGTTGTGTGTAAGGAGCCGTGGTTGAGGTTTCAGGCCCGTAGATCAAACAGGAGTTTCTGTTAGCGTAATCCCTAAGGAGCGAACCCTTCGCTGAAATCAGCCTAGGTTTCCAGTCCGTGTGTTTCGCTTAAATAGCTTAGTCACTAGAAGGGTCGTATGCTTGCCCGCCAACAAGTTTAAGTCTCTTACGCGTTGAGTTGGACTTCGCAAACATTTGGACCGCGATTATTTTGTATGACTTCTACTTGCTGTCTGCACAATTTTGAGATTAAATCATAAACGAGTGGAATTTTGAAGGCGCTTGTAATTCGCGGACCGGTTTGCGCCTTGGAACATTGCCAGTGGTACGGAAAAACTTGCTTTGCAATTTCAGAAGATTGGTGTCTGACCAAAGTCGCACGCTCAGTCGATTACTTCTGAATGGAGTGTTGACTCTAACAAATGTTTTGAAGGCCTGGGATAGTATCATTTCAATATGCAATCTCTATTAAATCCTTCTATCAAAATACGCCGAGATATTCGCTTGAATAACAAATTGAATGTTCCGCCCATTCAATGTAAGACAAGCGTCAACTGGTCTAAGTCTGCGGGAGAAACAGACGGTCTGCGTCTTTATATTCCAACTTTTTCTCCTCACAGTCCTTCTTGCGGTCTGTACAACATGCAGACTTGTGAAGATGGCTGTCTTCTGGGTTGTTGCGCCTTGTACTCTGGTAGAAGTTTACCGACGTTTACAGAGGTTCTTGCTGTCTCCATCCTCGGGGTGATGAGTGATGTTGGAGGCAACAAGGACCTCTGAAACGTCGGTAAACTTTCACCAGACTACACGGCGTAACAACCTAGAAGACAGCTATCTTGGGATTCACCTCCGTGAAGACCTAAAATCCTACGTGTAGACTTGACATCAACAAAGAGGTCTAAATGTACACCTGACTTTTAAGGGGTGGGGGGCATTATTTATATATAAAGTGTACAAGGCTGGGGAAGGAACGGAGCTTTGTGGCACCCCTGCTTGTATTTCTCTTCTGTAGTTGTGAAACGGCGATCAGGTGTTTCATAGCCTCTCAGCTCACTCTGAGTAGGAATGTTTACGGGCACTGGACAAGTGGCCTTAGTAACTGGCGTTCAGTGTTTCTCTCCTGTCTTGGCTGGTGGATGTGTTTGACTGTTTTCCTTTCTTTGGTAAGCTTATAGGCGTCATGCCAGTGAATGTTGTGAAGTGTTCAGCGGTTTGTGAAAAAAATCACAATGAAGCGGTAATAGGTTCATTTCGGTCTTTCTAGAAAACCAAGAAGAATAAAAAGACAGTTTCGTATCCGCACGACATCACAAAACTTGAAATTAACTAAAAGTGTTTTCATATGAAACTAATACGTTTACTTACGTGGCTTACAAAGGATAATTTAGTGGCAAGTGATTTGTCCCATGCTAGTTAACAGGTTTCAAAGGCGATGATAGTTTCCTTGTGGTCTTCTAGGTTGTGACTGATCATAGAGGCATCTGATACACAACTCAGCAGACCACACAGTCTGAAATATTTCTTTGTTAGTGACTAAAATTCACGGCAGTGAAATTATCCGTTGTGGTCTCCGTTATACATGGATATAATCGTTTCTGAGTAATGTTATACCTGAAGACAGAGGCAGTATGTTCCCCTCAAAACCCGTGATTCACTTCAAATTAGCCTTATAATCCTGGGTGGACACAACTTACTTCCTCGGTGATCATTTTTCCAGCATCTTTGGCCATGAAACGAAGGTTCTGAAGATTATAAAAGCCTATAAAAATGTCAATTCAACAGCACAGCACATGTAATCATTTCCTTCTTGTGGCTCGTCTATTGAGGTGGCTGAGAAAAGTACAATTTCTCTCAAGTCGCAGTCCTTTTTTCACGCCTTGTGCAAGGTATAATGCATTTCGATTCGTTTTTGCCCATAAATGATCGCCCGAAATCTTATTTTATGACGAAACAATCACTTCCTGTCTGTTGAACCTTCTCATGGCCTCACCAGCTCCCTCCCGTATTCTTTTGTTTAAATATCGTGCTCCAGAAACTCTCGGTCGAGAGAAAATCGATGTGAACTTCCCTCTCCTCTCCTCTCTCTGTCTCTCTCGCCCAGTACACCTGCACCGAACTTGCACTCACAGAACAGCTTTCCGGTCGCTCGTGTTGTGTTTCTTAGTAGGAAAGCGGGATTTGTTGGAAGCTGGTTCTTTGTGTTTGTTGTGCTAACGTCGACGGGGAGTGAGAAATCTAAATCGCGTCCAAATGGTCCCTGGTACCGGTCTCGTGAAATGCATTGACAGTTGTGACTTGGATTACCTGCTAGTGTAATGTCATAACGCATGTGTTGGGTGAGTTCCTGTCAGCTGTTTACTTCTTTAAACTTTTGTATTGTCAAAGAACTGGTGTTTGTGCCAGACCGAACAAAGCAATACATCTACAACAACAAATTATACAGTGTTTTTTTGGCCTTGCTTTATGGACAGTAGTTACGGGTGTTTTAAATGGTTTCTGAAATTCAGAAATTTATATACGGTGGCGGCCGAACCAATCGCGAGGCCCTAGGCGAGATGGTGTAGCGAGATCCCATAAAAGTACACGCAAAGCATTTTTTGTTATTTAATTCTAATTTTAACGGCTCCAGAACTGACACACGATTTATGCAAGTCTTTCCGTCTGCATCTGTAAATTCTAACGCTGGTAATTTTTGCATTAATGACAATATTTGAATAGAGATTGGCTGCCAAAGGTCATAAAAATAGGTTAGGCCATTATCGTAATAATAGTTTATGATTTTTAGTGACTTAAGGTGCACTTCTTTGGAAAGATGTATACCTACACGCCATTGGACGTAATGAATCTGCCTGCATTTATTCAAACTACTGGTACAAATAACATTTTCACTCACTCTATAAAATCTTTGTGCTTTTTCTGGAACCCAAGATTTCGGAATAGACCACCGCACAAGTTGCGCCGTTTTCTGTTGAAATAATTGTCAATCTCAGTCGCTTCTGTGCCATTGTCGTTCGAAGGTTATGTTAGGTTAGGTTCAGCCTTCGATGGATTCAGTAGCAGCAGGTGTAGTCAAACTTTGGATACACGTCACTCTGTTTTTATTGAACAAGGACTGTTATTGCACGTACATTGTAATTTCCTTTCAAAATATTTGGCGACCTACATAATTCTGTATTATTTTCATCGAAACGAAAACACGAAGCCCCTGTTCACTAAACAATGCATATTGCTGTTGTCACAACAGAATGTCGACTGACTTATCTTACCCGTCAGTTTCTTGTCCCCTCAACAATTACAAACGAGTTTAAATTAAAAGCATCAATCACTTTAAGAAAAATTGGTCTGAAACGCTTTATTAGAACATAGAATTATTTATGGTTTTATGGATTTGCATCGAACTTGTTTTTACTCTAATTTGTTTCGAGGTAAATATATACATAAAAATAATTTATTTGTTAATCTTCGTGATATTTTTGCTGTTACTTATTTACGTACAATTTTTTTTATCGTAAGATAATTTATAACAGTCAATATTGCATTTGAATATTATAGCTGCAGAATATCTCATTTAGATAAATATTTGACAAACTAAAATTATGCCTTGAAGAAGAATAGAACCAAGTAGAGGCAAGATCTGCTTTAATTATAAAAAATTTAAACAAACGAAGGCGTTTCTAAGGAAAATGACGTTCGTCCAAAATTAAACTTACAAATAAAATTAAGAAAGTCCTTCCAGCATCTGAACCTCTGAGTTTCTCTTCAAATTTTTATTTTGTATCAATTTACGAGTGCTGAAACGTCAGACTGTTAATTACAGTCATCTAGGTAATTTGCCTTTGCACAAACAAGACAAAAGTATATAAAATCGACAAATGTTAACTGTGGTTCAGCCGTTCTTAGCACCGCAGATCACGCATCACAGCCATTACTATTGTCATTTTTTCTTATTCTGTAGTAATTGTTCAAAACAGCATTAATATTATTCATAAAAATACTACTAAACACAGACTAATAAAGACTGCAGTTTATGTCACAGCCAGGTTTTATTGACAGAACTAGCCACATTGAAACACCACACAGCGTATTAATTCAAGCCTTGCCTTTGTGCACCGCTTGTCCATGTACTGCTGTTTTTTTCATGGAAAGCCTTTGGACATATGTTGTTTTTATAGTCACCTAGATTTCAGCACACATTTCCTTCTGATTACATTTTTGCCAATCGTGGCAGCAGTTCATTTGCGACAAATCTTGAAGAACAAACCTTTTTAACTCTTTACGTGGAACTTCGCATAATAGGGCCAAAGTGTTCTAGTGCCGATGTGTCCCAATTAACCGGAATCCACTGTGTAAGATTAACTAACTATGGACTATGTCATTTTCCCCAGAAACTTGTCAGTAGTTTAGAGCAGAGTTTAAATGAGAACAATAAATTTCGGCAAAGTCATTGGGGTTATATTAATCAGTTGGCTTAAGAGGACGAGCCGCGTAGAATTTTTAAAGTTAACATTGTTCTAAAAGGTCCTTTCTCCACCACCTCCACTCGTATCAAGTCCTGAAATCCTTTCGTCACATTTTTCGATTCACATGGTCGCCAGAACTGCTTACCACGCGCCCATAAAATAAACTTTCATCACGTCTGGAACAGTGTCGACATCTGCTTCTAGAACGAGAGATACAGCAATCAGGCCCTGAGGTTCGCAAACCGTACTGTCACTGGACAGACGAACTGTTTCTCGGGTAAACCATTGGCAAAAGATGAGCTGACCAACGCCATTCAAAAGGCAGTTTCGATGTCTTAACTCAAGCGTCGACACGTGGCGACATGTGCTCTGCGAAGCGACTCCTTCAGATCCCTGGACACTGATGTCCAGTCAATGTGCAAGGCGAAAAAGAGAGTGAAGTGAATTCGTCATTCAGTTTCAAATGCAGGGAGGACTAACTATCTCGCATTCCTAGATAGCGGAATCTCCTGCCGACGACCTTGATTCTTAGTTTCAGTCGGTGAACCGGAAGTTGGCGGAGGCCATCATGGAACTCGACGTTGACAAGGCTCTGGGCCCGAACGGTATTATGATCGGGGTTTTGCCATATTCCTGCAGATCCGTCGATCGTCTTGACACGATCGGCAAGCTCTTCGAGACGATCAGTTTGGGTTGTGATACAGAAATAGCACGACGCTGCAGTTGGCCCGTCGAGTTGAAAGATTCAACACAGACTTTGACGAGACGCGGCTAACCGGCACGATTTTCCTGGACGTGGCTAAAGCCTTCGACACCGTGTGGGCCAAGGGCCGACTTTAAAAGCGTCAAACGTCCCGTCTTACCTGGTGTGAACCGCGATAGCTCAGTCAGTTTAAGAAAATAATGTCTGAATACGAGCTACGCCATCGAGATTCGATCCCCGACAGGGGCAGGGTTTGTTTTTTCCAACCTCTGCGTTCAGACCGGCCCTGAGACCATCCTGCCTACCAGGGGGTAAAGCGCATCCGGGAAATGACGTTGACCGGGTGCCGAGCACTGGCTACAGGATTACAATCAGCGTCTTAATAGTACTGTAGTGCTGGTTGCCAAGACTGCGAGGCGCATCCAAAAGCCCAGACCAGTCACGTTGTTTGGTGAGCCAACACAGCGAAACAGTGCGGAATATTGGGATGACCTTTAATCGACGGCTGACCTGGGCGACGTAATGCCAGCCAGCCTGGAAGAAAGACGGCTTGAAATTGGGCGCTCTGACCTCCTTCGTCAAAGGAGAAGTGGCTTGTGTTCTACTTTATAAGAAACTTACCTAACCAATGTTGGACTGTGCATGCCCAATCCGGTGTTCCGCTGTTTGTAGCCTTGTCTGGAAGCTGCAGATGTCGTTGTATCCCTGCATTGCGATTAGCGCGCGTTGATTTGCCAGTAACAGACAAATTCACGAGGATTTTGATTTTTGTTGTTGTTGAGCGCGTCGTATTATTAACTGCGACCTTCGACTCAAAAATCAGCTAATACGGGGAGCCCCTTAGTTCTGCAACTTAGAAGGCACATTTTCCGACTAAGGGCTGACTGAGGTCACGCACGGATAATTACAAATTTTACAAATAACAAGTTACAGATCAGTAAACAAGACAAGATTGCTTGTGAGAAGCGACTGAAGAAAGAATTCTGCCGTTGCTTGCGCCAGACTGTTTCTTGTTTCTGGGTTAGTGTTAACAAGTTGGAAATGTGCTTTGCGATGAACTCTTAATCATAAAACGTATTGTTTTTAATCACACATCCTCCTAGTTCTCGTCTCCCAAAAAAGGCCGGTCTCCGGATCAAGATTTGAACCCGGAACCTCTCGATGATTGGATTCAACTCGCTCTTGGAGTTAATCATGTCATTTCCTGGGTTGGAAACCCTGTCAACATGACTGCCATAATTGGTAGATAATTCACACTCCGCCAAAAGATATCTACCGGGAACCTGATCACGTCATTTAATTTTCACCCGAAGTTCCTAGCAGACGTGAGAGTGGGTGCAAGAAACCAGTTCCGATTTTCGGAGCGTGTTTGCACACGCTCCAAGGCTACCTCTCTCTGACAGCTCCCTGACTCATCATCAGCTGTCTGTGAAAGCAAATCACTGACTGGGCTGACAGAGACCTGTAGATCATCGTGACTTTGAACAGATGAAACACTAAAACCCGAGACTCGGATGTGAAAGTTCCCCATCACCTCACTTCGTGATAATATTTTCTGTTCTGCGCGGTCATGTATATAGATGTCTTGCAAGGGGTTCATCTTTCTTCCAAGGAGTTCTGCTAAATGTCTAAATAGTTTACGAAACCTTTCATATGTGAGGCGGCCAAGGTCATTGACGGACTGTGGAACCACGAAGTAAATGTGTATTTAAAATTGGCACTGTAATGGAATTGAAACGTTCGCAAGGCGCATGTTACAAGTTCCTACAGAGTTTTCGCATGGTACGAGGTGCGACCGGAAAGTTTTCAGACTGCGCGTATAAAATCCCGTACACTTATATCAGGTATTAAATTCATCCATCACCCTCGAAGTAGTTCCCCTGGGAGTGAACACAACGATCCCAGCGCCGCTGCCAAGCCTGGAAGCATCCCTGGAAATCTTTCTTTGTCAGCCTGTCAAGCACCATCTGCGATTCTGCCTGAATCTCTTCTATCGTCTCAAATCTCCTTCCCTTTAGCTGAATTTTCATCTTTGGGAAGAGGAAACCTTAGAAAGGAAGTTGGGGTCGGTTCTTGCAAGATCTTTGAGCTCCTGACAAACGAGAAGTCGATTCTGCTTCTGGTCCTCAGACAGGAGCCTTGGCACAAACTTGGCTGCGATGCGTCGCATGTGGAGTTCTTCCTTTAGAATCAGCTGACAGGTCCCATAGCCTATCCCAACAATGTCGCACAAGTCGTTGATGGTACGACGTCGATCTTCGTGAATGGCCTGCCGAATCTTCGTAACATTTTCGGGCGTTTTGCTCGAAGATGGTCGTCCAGAACGCTCGTCATCATCGACAGAGGTTCGGCCATTTTTAAAACGTGAATTCCGCACAAAAGTTTGTGCACGACCCATTGCGGACTCCCCAAATGCTTGGTTTAGCATTTCATAGGTTTCCGTAGCCGTTTTGGCGAGTCTTTGGCAAAATTTGATGCACACGCCATTCCGAAATCGCAGGAGGGTCGGTGTAATGCACTACCAAAACGCCCATAACTAAGAAACAAATGCAAATTCGATGATGCCGGCTGGCACACTGATTCACTATGAATGTAGGCCGCACCCCCTAGCGGCAGAAGCTCGTACTACATCCGGTTCGCCCTCTATTGACACAGTCTTGAAACTTTCCGATCGCACCTCGTATGAATGTAGCATACTCGGCTTTAGCAGCGAATTGGATAGGTGTGTCACGATGGAACTCGACACCCAAGACAAGACAGGTACCATCGCGGTAGATCCTATTATTATTCAGACATTCTGGGAGTAAAGGCTGTGTTATGACAAAAATTATATTCCTGATAACATTCTAAAATAAATCTGTGTTTCATTACAGGTGTCGTGGTGTTACAATGCCGGAGGGAGAGTTGAAAAGCGTTTCTGTGGACTGCTGCCACGGTACTGAGGGAACAGTGGATTTTATGCACAATGGAATATCATCACACCAGACGGCAGCACGGTATGTCCGCACGCCACCACCTCTGCCAGACAGCCTCAATAACGGAATCATGCTCAGGTATTTTAAAAGATCATCATTTACCTGCACCATCCGGTGCGCCTTGCTGCTTGGTAATGCACTATCTACGAGCAACAGCCTACCTTAGGCTGATCGGGCTCCATTTCATCCCGATTCGTGTACTAAGTATGCCGGCGTCTGTTTCACGCTTTAAGTAACTTGATACTTTATACACCAACTACCCGAGCGAGCGTACAGCATGTGACTGAAGCTGGTTGGCTGGCGAGGAAAGTAATGTAACACATTTGTTCTAGTCCTTACCGTGCAAGACTCGAGATGTCTTTCTTAACCCCACTTTTGTTGCCCGGTCTTCGCATTACACTGAAAGAAAATGTCCCGCAGACTCGTAAACAGTGGTGGAAATATTTAGTAGATTGTTTCCGAAATATACAGAAGAATTTTAGTTGATTTTGTGTTTGCGTAAAAACAAGTAATATCGATGTAATCGATCTTTTTTTACGCTTCGTTTTCGAGCTGTGACCTTCACTTTAAAATAACACAAAGACCCTTGTCTACAAAGAATTTGGTTGTTACTTTTGTGCATAGAACACTTCCCCCAAAACTGACTCCGTGTATTTCAGAATCACCCTGTATAGATTTTGATCTTCTGGGCTACGTCTTGTGTTATCAGCGTTTCGCAGGAATGAAGTTCACCGAAACGCTAGACGGCGTCACATGGCTGAAGACGGTCGCTTCTCTCACCACTGTGAAACATCTTGCATATTGCAGTGGATGTGAAATAACAGAAGGTCTCTTGAGCTGAAAACCAGCATTTGAAGGGTTAAGGCTACTGTTAAATAACGTTCCCCCCAAAAAGTAGTCTCGGAAAGTTTTTATGTATACGCTATATTTCCACGTGAACTCACAGTGAGGCCTTAGATAGCCCAAATGGTCAGTCTCCGGAAAATAATTTGACGAATTTTCAAGAAATTGGCATTTCGCGTTTACACGAAAGATTATCGGGAAATTAATTTCTGTTCATTCCAATCAAATGTGACCTCTACATTAAATCGCACGAAACTAAAGGACAATTATGTCAGAATTGTATTTGAAATGTGTTTCGATTCGGCGATTACAGTGGGCGCAACATAATTTAGAGCTTGGGCTACGTCACGAAATTGGAAAGGGCGTGTAGGAGTAAGACAACAAAGAGTCTGTCTGAGTACGTATAGCGTAACTGAAAACATTTTTCCTCAATTTAATTCCCATACAATCAGTGGCGTTTTGATACAGTGACCTTTACAGTGCATTGTATTTTGTGAACCAAGGTAAAACACTTTAGCCTTTAGCCGCTGCTCTGTTGTAGCGTAATGCAATAATTTCGCATTCTGCAGTGTACAAAAGCGACCGGGCTGACCGGGGACTGGTTTGTATGTGCTGTCGCTTTGCCTGTGTGTTTGTAAAGAGGGCGAAACAAGACACCAACGAGCCTGCATGGGCAAACAAATGATGGCGTAAATTAGTCTAACCTACACACTGCACCAGCCGTTTGTGTAATATTCATTTGCTAAACGGCTTTCAAAGAGTCAGGTTCTGTGTACTTTTTTTAAAATGTGAAATGCTTTTTCATTGAGTGCTTATTTTATTTTATTTTTTTCGTATTCCTTAACCTTTGAATTTCTATTTTTGTACAATTCGCCTTTCACATGCCAAATAACCGAAAAATCAGTACTGATCAATAAATTCCGACGAAAAGTCTTTGCTACTCAAGCTTTGTTCACATTAGTCAAGTTGCTTGAATTACACCATCTTGAATTCAAGCTTGTGTTCAAATTTAGGTTAGGTTCGTTTCATGCCTGGAAAAGTAAAATTGCCTCGACAGAATTACTGCGTGCTGGTTTCCTAAAGACTGAAATGTAAACTTTATTAAAAAAAAAGATGTTTACTGATTTAAGAAAATGAAACACATCAATGTGTCCAGCATGCCCACACTTATGAAGGAGTTGGCCTCAGAAGATGGAGAATTCCATAAAAGATCACCTGAGGACGACGAACCACACTAAATAATTATTTTCTGCGTCACTTGTCTTCGAGTTAAAACTTTTGTTCATTTCCTGGCTGTACACTATTTTCATCTTTAATTCTTCTTCCAACACAATCTGTGTTTAACTGTCCAATGCTGAGTTTCTGAAGTGATTTCACATTCTTTTGTCTCTCGCATTTCGATATCGATAATCGACTTTTAACCTTCAGTAAATATTTCGTATTTCTCGTCAACTCCAAATATGTGGAAACAACAACAATAAATATTATTAAAACCAAATTATAGACTTTCAGTCTACTTCTGGGTGGGGGGGAAACAGTGTTTTAACGCATTGCAACAAACTGGAGAGTCGAGTTAATAGTTCACATTCTTCAAGTTAGATTTGATGTTCTCAGGGCGGTGAGTACGAAGGTGGCAGTCTTCTGGGTAGAAGTAACTAATACCAGACTACACGGCGCTACAACCCAGAAGACGGCCATCTTAAAGATAGTTCAAGGCAAGAAAAGCTGAAATGGTTTCTTCTTCACTTGAAATTTTAAACAGTTTTATTAGTCTTGAATCGTGCTTGAAACGCAGTTCAAATTATTCATGTTCTTTCAAGTTTTTGTTGCCAAGCAACTTTATTGGTGTCAAGAAGGCTTTTTTACTCTTTGCTTCCACTTCAGTATACGCGACACACACGCGCATGCGCAAATTTGTGATGGCGCGAAAAATATCAAAACTTTTCCGTATCGCGCAAGCCGTTTGTGCAATTACTGGAACTGTTGTTTTGCATGTGTACGCTGGTGTTGTGTAAGGGCCCTTTAACTGTTATCTAAGCTCGGACTTATTTTTCGTACATATTAGTTATTGAATAGCAACGAAAAGTAATTTTTGATTACATTTATTCCTGCCTGCCCATAACTTGGCGGATCGCCAAGGATGTGCAGTGGCAATGAGTTTTCAGGTACTCTGAGCCAATAAGCGTCACCGACTACTATTCGCTACTGTAATCTTGAGACTTGCAAGGAATGCAGGAAGTCCTTCCTCCTTCACCCCACCTCCTGACTCCGAAAGTCTCAAGATTACAGTCGCAAACTATAGACGGTAACGCTCCAGAATCTTATTCTTTAGCGGCATAGAGTTTTATTTGTGAATCTCTGAAGGAATTTGGGGAGTGCTGGCTTTAGTTACTTTTTCTTGTAATTTTGAAAATGGAAGACAAGCCAAACAAGCGTTAGGTTTTCCACAAGCAGGCCAGAGACATAATTTTCAAGGGGAAGCAGGTAGTGGTCTCCCGTTCACGATGTTCGAAGCCTCAAGAACAAAGAGTCGATGCAAAGGGTGTTGTTAACAGATGAAAGTTTTCGCTCTATACAAGAGGATGCATGAGTTTTGAATTACAGGTTAAAAACTGAGAAATAATAAAAAAACAGGTATGGATGATTTTGACAAAAATATATATTACACCGTGAAGTGTCTGCATTTTACGAACAGGGGAAATTTTCCTCTGCTAAGAAATTGGTCGTCGAAACGAAGGAAGGAAAAAGATTCCAAGGTAGTTAGTGTTGTGAATTTTGAAATCCATGAATTTTTTATGTGCGCAAAATGTAATGACTGTAGAAAGTTGCTAACGGAATGGTTTGATGCAGTATTCGAAAGAACAATGCATAAAATTAAAGTAGACAATTACGGGCTGCAAGTGTGTGTATACTATTTAGTTGAAACGTGGGTGAATCGAAACCACATTCGTAAAAGTTGTTGTTGGATTAGTGATGAGCTAGAAGTCCCTGTTTGTGATGGTGGTAGGCTGGATCAGATGATAGACGTTTCGTTCCAGAAAACAAAATAATATATCCGTCCAAGTGAAAAAGTAACTCCGATTACCACGGGGAAATTGACGCTGAATTATTTAAAAATTAAGAACAGTGTCGTATCTTGCCTCTAGTCTGCTATGGCCAACATTAATGACATCCATCAACCTCATTTATGTTGGAGATGCCAGTAACTACAAGCAATAAAAAGCTGATATTAACTACTTGGTTGACCATCAGCAACATTCCACACATCGCAGAAGTGTTGCAGTTCCGATGAACTGGATGACGCTGCACGAAGTCGCCGTCAGTTGGCAGTGCGTTAGCCTCCTTGTCATTACCAGTTTACAGTCCAATTGAACTCCCGTTTGCACAAGTGAAATCGAACGCTGCAAAAGGAAACGCCAATTTTAAAAATGCTTACGTTGACAGTTATTTAAAAGGCAGTGGACTCCATCGACTCTGTGTTCAGAAACGTTTTGACCGTCATTTGGAGAAACTGCAGGAACCGTGTTCTGCAAAATAAATTACGCAAGTTGAAGATGAAGACTGAGTCGGACTTACAGATACGTTTATCAAATACGTGGTGATGAGGGCTCGCGTATTAAATGCCGGACAGCAGGCTAGAAGTCAGTACGCATCCGGAAGGTCCTGCGACCTATCATCTCGATGAAAATTATCGATTCTTTTTGTCCCAGAGCAAATGCTGAGTTAGTATCCAAATTCTCATGCAGCCCTCCCAATTCCAATATCAAAATTACGCCCTAAAAGAACCCCCCCCCCCCCCCATATCAACATCAAAATTTGTCTTAATGACACCCTCCCAAGGCTTATATAAATATCCAAAATTTTGCATGAACGCAGTAAGACTCAAACCAAGCTCTCTCCTTTCTCCACTTTCCAGCCCTCGAATTCCACTTCCAAATGCCTTACCTCCACTAAACCTGCTTCTGCCAGAAGGACGAGAGGGCACTGCCTGGGGACCTTCCTTGCCGCAAAACAAAATTTATGCCCCCTCCCGTTAAAACAGAACTGTTAATAGCTACTAGTCCACTTTCTCTTCTCTCTCTCTCTCTCTCTCACATTGACTTCGGCTTCAAAGGGTTAAGGATGAGTTGTAGGAAACCATGTTTGGCACAGATGAGAGACTGTTAATCACTGCTGGTGATCTTGACAGAAAAGTTGGAAAGACCGAAAATGGTCAAATAGTGGGTAACTTTCGAAGAAACAATGGTGTCAACGAATGGAGAACGGTTGAGTGATCTTTATAAACAATGCCAGCTCAAGGTACAAATGATTTTCTCTAACATATCTATAAAAATACACTAGGGACAGACCTTTCCACCGACATATGATCGCACGAGAGACTTCTGTTGATAACCAACTTTCTTTTCAAGTATAAGAACGCGTTGCACACCGTCCTCACAACTAATCTCCCTAAGAACAATGTTACCATCCTACCTCATTCCCGATGTTCCGTGAAGGTGTTTCACGCCAAAATTGTGCATGCATTCCTTGTCTTTGGCTTTAGTTTTTATTGTGTGCCGTTTTTGTATACGCGACAATATTTAATAATTCTATTAAATTAATTGATACAGTAATTAAATTTGCGGACGGACGGAAGGTAAAAAATGTTTACAACATTCCGCTGACATGTTGCATGTCCTTGGTACTAGACTCGTTTATGAGAAGTTTACGATGAAAAATCTGTTTTTTTAAAAATTTCACGCAGTCTCCATGTTATATTCCGAAAGCTATTTCCAGATGGCTGCAGGTGTGCAGTGTGTGTTACGAAAAGACATGGCTATGTGTAATTAAAATACCGACGTTGTGTTCCGAAGGACATAACATACACATTCACGTGTTTTGATACGTTTGTGAAATGCGAAGATTCGACTCGACTTGACATGCTGAATGGTGTTCTAAAAACATTATCTCTTACTAAAATTGTACCCACTATTGAGCAGTATGATATTTGAGGGTGAGATGCCAGTGATCGAACTTGTTCGTTGAATTCCATGTAAATCCTGAATACTAAAAATACAAAAATTAGACGAAACACTAGAAAACTAGAAACCAATGGAGTTCTCCCTGTTGCTTCCATCCAGCAGGTGTTCTGTACTTATAGTAAATACAGGGTTAAATTGTCTTCAAAAATTTGCTCGTGAATGAAACCCTTATGAAAAGACATAGATCGATCGTAATCTGTGAGAGAAACTCTCAGGTCCAAAGACGTTTCAGAACAGCGTAACAGAAGACGCCACCATCAAGGATATCGATATGTGAGTTGCAAATGTCCACCTCATTCGACAGTGCATCGGGTGTTACGAAAACGTTTGTGTCTGTATGCTTGCAAGATGCAAGTAGTGCGTGTAGGCAGTCACGATCTGAAGGACAGAATTGCAGCTGCTATTGCATCTTACATGCAGCTTGAATATCGTTTGGACACGTACGTGTGACAAATAGTGCCTATGTTTAATGAGTGTAATGTTCAGAACAGACGACGCTCAAACAGTGTGTCTACGTCTTTTCATAAAGGCTTTTTACAGAACTGTAAAGATAATTTGTGTACACCTGTATGTACGAGGTGCGATCGGAAAGTTTAAAGACTGTGTAAATAGAGGGCGAACCGGATGTAGTACGAGCTTCTGCCGCTAGGGGGTGCGGCCTACATTCATAGTGAATCAGTGTGCCAGCCGGTATCATCGAATTAGCATTTGTTTCTTAGTTACTGGCGTTTTGGTAGTGCATTACACCGACCCTCCTGCGATTTCGGAATGGCAGATTTTCATGAACAAATCAAATTTTGCCAAAGACTCGCCAAAACGGCTACGGAAACCTATGAAATGCTAAAGCAAGCATTTGGGAAGTCCGCAATGGGTCGTGCACAAACGTTTGTGTGGCATTCACGTTTTAAAAATGGCCGAACCTCTGTCGATGATGACGAGCGTTCTGGACGACCATCTTCGAGCACAACGCCCGAAAATGTTACGAAGATTCGGCAGGCCATTCACGAAGATCGACGTCGTACCATCAACGACTTGTGCGACATTGTTGGGATAGGCTATGGGACCTGTCAGCTGATTCTAAAGGAAGAACTCCACATGCGACGCATCATGACAACGCGCCAGCACACCGCCCTCAAAGTTCGGCAGTTTTTGGCCTCAAACACCATGGCCGTCATCCCGCACCCTCCTTATTCGCCGTGTGACTTCTTCCTCTTCCCAAAGATGAAAATTCAGCTAAAGGGAAGGAGATTTGAGACGATAGAAGAGATTCAGGCAGAATCGCAGATGGTGCTTGACAGGCTGACAAAGAAAGATTTCCAGGGATGCTTCCAGGCTTGGGAGCGGCGCTGGGATCGTTGTGTTCACTCCCAGGGGAACTACTTCGAGGGTGATGGATGAATTTGATACCTGAGATAAGTATACGGGTTTTTATAGGCGCAGTCTGGAAACTTTCCGATCGCACCTCGTATTATGATGTGCTACATTTTCAACTACTTCAGCCCACTTCCTATGAATAACAATCTATTGACTTTTTCTTTCAAGTCTGTGTTCGTCTCAAAAGTAAACTAGGATCGCTTTGCCTTTAGCAGAAGTTAAATACGTTTCTTCACTCTTGCTTTACGTATTTCAACAAAAACCAGTTCTGCACAGGATTTCCCTAATTGATAGCAGGAGATCTCACCGCGAAGCGTGTGGACTTGAATTCTTGGCTGATCACTGCTAGGAATTTGCTTCTGTGTGATTAAGCCAAAAGAAACTCATACTTGATGGACTGGACTCCTGAAACCGCCGCTCCTTTCACATGTAATGCAACCTGACGCCTTGATATAGTGTTTGTCAAAGACTTCATCCTACGTTACATCTGATTGTATGTCCTGGTCGTCACCACATGCCGATATCCTTTCAGAACCTACCAGTCAGCCCAGACTATGCACAAATGGACTGGGATGCAATCCAGGCTTGAAATTTCATATCTCTCATAAATTGTACATTTTGACCATATACAGTGGATTCCGGTTAATTCGGACACATCGGGGCTAGAAAACTTTGGCCCAATTAAGTGGCTGCCTCAATTATGCGAAGTTCCATATAAAGAGTTAAAAAAGTTAAAAAAAATACTTTAAATGAATTCTGGAACAAATGGTGTAGATCAGAGAAAAATATTTATGCTACCGATGGCCCAATTAATCAGAGCCTACTGTATTCTTTACTGTTTTCTTATGTGTTTGCACAATACCATTTCTGTGAATCTAAAATAATTTATATATTAAGCATCTTTTTATCCCATAGTTGATTGGTCTGAAATGTATTTATATTTGTTAGAAGCATGAAATTACAGCACCAGAAATTAAACAGATTGTAACGTACAGTGTTTGTATAAAAGTTTTCAGAATTCAATACTTCTTCTTTTTACGGTTTAACAATGTTTGTACATTTTCCGGTACCCTTTACGGGTCCCCAACTTTTCAGTTGGCCTGAAATATAGACATTCGATAGGACTCCTTGGACGAGGGATCGGCCCGTCGATAAGCCTCTACCTGTACACAGGACAGCACAACACAGAAAAACGCAGACAAACATCCATGGCTTGAGTGGAATTCGAACCCATGGTCCCAACGACCAAGCGGCACTAGGCCCGCGCCTCAGACCGCGCGGCCACTGCGGACCCCAGAATTCAATACTGAACAGTAGATTAAATTTTCCTATTGAGAATTATCTCAACAGCAGTGTGGATAATAATCTTTCCTTGTCATCAGAATCGGCATTTAATGTCTTGCCTGGACCAGGTTCCTCATGCTTGTGTAAAAGAAACTTCATCCACTCTTTGTGTTACACCAATTTGCAGCAGTCCAAATCTTGTGACTCCATTGAGTGCAGTCAGCAGTGGGAGCCAGCTGGTCAAGAAGGTCCCTAACAAGAGCTGCACGCTGCCTTCCATGGGTTTCTCCAGTGGCAGTGCTGCCACCAATCATAAGAAACCCATTGAATTGAGCCACCTTCCAAAGCGGCTTCCCGTGGACATTCAGTTTGCAAATCTCGCCTACTCTGTATCTGAAGGAAGAAGACGAGGTAAGATTGGAAAGTGTGATGCATTACTTAGTAACACTTTATGAAGACTTACCAACTAAATAACTAATTGTCTTAGTAATTGGCTGAATAAGTAGTTAGATATGTAAATAATCATCTAGTAACTAAGAAAACAACCAGCTTTCTAACTAACTCTGTGGCTAACTCACCCTTCTATGTAATAAGAACAAGAATTTATATCCAGAAATAAAGGCAGCCACAATGTAAACTTGACTACTGATCTCACTGCGAGCTTTGGGCAGAGGCGTCTTTGCTTCTTATAATGTTCATGCTAGCCAATGACAACACGTCTCTTTGTGTTTCAGGGTACAAAACTATCCTTAAAAACATTAGTGGGAAGTTCCGGTCAAGTGAACTGACTGCAATCATGGGACCATCAGGAGCTGGGAAGAGTACCCTCATGAACATCCTTGCTGGCTACAAGTGGGTAACGTTCTTCGTGCGTTCATTCCAAAAATCTAAAAACTGACATAAAATTACAATTACATTCACTGTGTGCCACATACGGATGAAACAAAAAAAATATACAGAACATTTAATTTGGTACCCATGTATACGTGGGAGGATAATATAGAATTTGATTTTGGGTTGGTCATGAGAACACGAGCTTGTAATGTACAGGCTCAGGATTTGGCTTTTGTGTGGACGGTGATGAAACGTAGGTTTTGTACCAAGAGGCAGCTCTTTTGAATACGTAGATGATATCCATTGTTTGAGTAGCCGGGTGTTACGTAGTTATTAGCTGTCAAACTGTGTCAGTGTGTAAGAGATAGCAAAAGTTTGTAACACTGTTACTTTCTGTTCTCTAGAACGTCACATCTTAATGGAACTCTGCTTATAAATGGGAAGGAGCGCAAGCTGCGGCACTTCAGGAAGATGTCGTGTTACATTATGCAGGACGATCAACTGATGCCTCATCTTACTGTCCTTGAAGCTATGACGGTCTCTGCTAATCTAAAACTGGGCAAACAGACTTCAAGCAATGCCAAACGTATTGTCGTAAGTAAAGCTCTATGGACTGTGTATGAATATCTTACTGAATTGAGGAATAAATTATGTTTAGTATATCTTCTGCCGACCTTCCTACAACGAACCCCGCGCACATCTGTAGCAGGCACCGAAAGTTGTTCGTTGATAACTTAATTTCCTCTGCGTGAAAGAAAGTCACATGAATAATTATGTGTTAACTACAGTATAATTTTTTTAATCAGCGTACATCATTTCAGGATCCTATATTAAGTGGTGCTATTGTCGCCCAAACCTTGCAAATTTATATGTCTGCCATGTTGGTATTACTGATTGTAGGAACTTAAAAAGTATGAATTTGAGGTAGCCTCCAGTGGCACTAGATTCTATCAGAATCTGTCTAGCAGGTCTCAAGCTGAAACAAGTGGACGGACTGACACGATCAGCCCAATATCAGTTTGTTTAAACTCTGCAAAGAATGCACAAAGGGAGTCTGATCTGTAACCATGATGAAAGGTCCATGTGGCTGATTCCAGCTAATTTATCTACCTTTTTGTCCATTTACTTCCAAGACGGGCTCAAGGGGTTGAATGGCACACTTCTTGGCCTTCGAACCATGGATAAATTAAATTGCCAGAAAGACGAATATCAGAAATATCACCGAGTCAGATTGATGGGATAGCGCTTTACCATTATCTGTGATTATTAGTACACAGTTGGTTAGTGCATAATGGAATAACAGTATAAGTGTACAAATTGTGTTAAGAAGAGACTCGCGATACAATTTTTTATTGTCCTGTGTTTCGTTCGGTATATTAGTATTTTTGTACCATACGGTTGTTATTGCAATTCTTGTCTCATCAGTGGTCATGATAGTGCACTTTTACTGTATTTGCCCAGGTTGAAGAAATAATGGAGACACTTGGACTTGTGGAATGTTGCGACACTCGAACTACAAACCTCTCTGGGGGACAGCGGAAGCGCCTTTCTATTGCCTTAGAGCTTGTGAATAATCCACCAGTAATGTTCTTTGATGAACCAACAAGGTGAGACTTAATGCGACATGTCAAAGGTCTTACAACTCTTGAAATGGGGGTAAGATACAGTGATTTATTCAGAAGAGATTAAATCTGAAAACCTGAAATAACAAGAAGTTCTGAACAGACCTTCTGATGCCCACATTCCTTCATCCTTCTGTGAGTTTCCACTCAAATGCACATTCTTTACCTTTGATTTGGGTAGAACGCATGTATACTTACATTTTTTTATGTCTGTTGTTACGAGTAATTTAATGAAAAATTTTACATTTGTTACACTTTAGATTACATACATACATTTTTATTACATTCCGTAGATCCATAAGATAGTCAGATGACAATAGGATGTGGACAAATTCATAATAATAATACAATACATATTATAACATACAATTCATACTGTTATATAAATAAATCTCACATAATACAACAAAAGGTTCACCTAAAGCAATGAAATGTTACAAATAAATCTACCCATTACATACAGAAGATAAATTATCACTTATTTGTAAACAACAGAAATTCATTGAGAGAGTAAAAGGAGTGTGTAATTAAGTATCTTTTTAATGCTAATGATTCTGCTGGCTTTCTGTAGTGCCATCAGCTACTAATATCAACAGAGAAATAAATTAACTGTAGCGTTTCATACCAGTATGCAGCACTTACAGTGGATAGAGAAAGAACACAAGAGCAAAAAGTATCCTTCTCATGAATGTGTTGATTCAGGCTGGCCACCATCTTGGGGAATAGAGTAGTGATAGTGTGAACCAGCCTGATTTTAAATTTAAATGCCTCAAATCTTTTATGTGCAAAATTGTTTTGCCCGAAGCACCAACATTCAGCAAAACATGGTCTTATGTTTCTTTGACATGTGGGGTTGTTGACATATTTAGAGTTAAACAATATAATCCCAACTTTATCCTTGATGGGTTCAACTATTCAGTAGCCAAAGATGTATCATTCATTTTGGGAATCAGAAGGAAATATGAATTTGTTTAGGTTGCAGATTTCATCAAAAGAAATCATTACTGTAAACCAGTAGTCCCCAACGCGGTGCCCGCCAAGGCTTTTTTTGGGCGCCCGCGTTGTTACGGAAAGGGGTTATACTGAATAATGAAGGCTGTTCAACCATGAACATTATAAAATCAAAGCACAGATCTCGACTTACTGATGTCCATCTTGACGATTGTTTGCGAGCAGCAACAACATCCTACACTCCCAAATTTGAAAAACTGGCCAATGAAATGCAACTTCCCACTTGAGTAATAATTATTGTACTTATAAAACTACATATTTTTGATTGTGTGGTTTCTTGTATCATTAAACGTCGTGTTACTTTGCTTATTATTTGGTGTCCATATCTTATTTATCCAGAGAAAAGAAAATTTGGCTTTGTTAATTGGTTGATGCCTGCCACGATCTCATAAACTCTCAAATGTACCCATAGGCAGAAAAAGGTTGGCGACCACTGCTGTAAGCAGTTGAGTATTTGTCATTTAATCTTCTTGTACTGATATGAAGTCAGCACTGATTAGGCATGATGTATCAGAGCAACAGGTCAGGCCCAAACAACATAATGCACAGAAAGAAAGATCCGTGGTCATGCTCAACTACAAAATAATGATATTCACTGTGACATATACACAGCATGTTAATGTGAGGAATGATGATATTCTTCTGGGTTTTGGCATACAGTCTACACGATGCCAGAACCCAAAATGGCATCATCATTTTCCTCACCTTGTAAACTGCAGTTCTAACATAAGTAATAATTGATCGCTGTTGCAGTGGTTTGGACAGCTCGTCATGTTTCCAGTGCCTCTCCCTGTTGAAGTCCCTGGCTCGAGGTGGCCGCACAATCATCTGTACCATTCACCAGCCGAGTGCCAGGCTTTTTGAGATGTTTGACCACTTGTTGACTCTAGCTGAAGGACAATGTATCTACCAGGGCAGTGTTCAGGGGCTAGTGCCCTTTCTTTCCTCGATGGGATTTGAATGTCCGAGCTACCACAATCCAGCAGACTACGGTATGTATCCGATTGAGGAGTAATGTTCCTTCAGAATTGTTCTCCTGTCGTAATTTTAGTTCAGAATTCATAACAGTCCTGTGATATAGTTTATGTATATGGAAGGGACATGTGACTGTCAGCTTCACAGTTTGAACAAATTAATACTTGTTCACAAATGTACAATTACAGTTAAACAGATGTATGATTACATTTACCATGAATCTGAACAGTAAAGTGTGATTCATTTAAATATTGGGGGAATATGCATGTTAGATGTATTATATTCACAATAATGTAGAGCTCAGACCAGGTGATACATATATTTTTATAATGCAAAACGTTTTTTAGTTTCTTCTTTAAGCAATTAATAGCCATGGATCATGACTGAACTGGCTGTGTGTGTCACAGTAGTTTACTGCTAAATCATTGTTAACCTCTGAGTGATGGTCTGGCTGGCAGTCCGGCTTACAGGCATTAATTTTGCCCTCCTCTGTAATAAAGGTAATGAATTTAGGGTGAAATTGCCACTTACTATTATGCTGCAGAAATAAATAAATATGAATTTGTAACAACGATCATGAATATGAGTGTATGCTAACATCGTATCATGGCATAACAAATGAGAGACAGAAACATGTTTTAAGCTCAGTAGACGAGCTGTCAGAAGTATGATCATAGCTATAATTTTGTGGTAATTCTGTAAGATCGTGGTCATGTAACCAGTAATGTGCAGTCTCCCAGGCCTCTGCCAGACTAAATTTCCCCCATACAAGCTGTGCTGAAAGGCCTGAGGAAGCAAAGGAAATATCAGTAGACACAAAGAAAGATGAAGAAAATTAGATATTGTTTCTGCTGCTTTCTCCCGGACTGTACATCACCAGTTAAGGTTAGAAAAGTGGCAGATAATGTCAAGAAAAGAAGGACTAGTGTCAAAGAGGATCTATCAAAAGATGTGAACGTCGTGGTTGACTCCTGCTTTATAGTTGGGAGATCCAAGGCTGTTATGACGATGGTGTTATAAGATGGCATGAAACTACCACCATATTTGATGCTTAATTGGAAAACTGTGCCTGAGGAGCAGCTGCTTGTGCTGTTTGCATTTGAGGTAGTTTGACTTGACGCTACAGATCATGTCATACCAATTGCTTCCGGTTTCCAGTGATGGAAGTGGCTTGTGGCGAGCATGGTGAGTGCATTCCTAAGCTGGTGATGGCTGTGAACAGTGGAAAGTGCAACAATCTAAATCAACAGCAGTCTGCATCTAATGTGACAGAAACGTGCATAGCTAATGATATCGTCAAGGACAACACTGACAGTAAGTGGAAGCGTTATACTAGCTGCATCAGTTCTAACAGAGTCAATCGAAACTGAAACTTATACATGTTAGCCTATTACTGCTTTGCCCCTCTCTCTTTTGTGTTACTGTTTTTCTTAGTACAGCAAGAATCAGACGTAAGAATTTATGACCAGTAACGACAAGTCTGTTTTTACATATGGTTTTTATGCGTGGTTAATATATCGTTGTTAAATATAGGAGTATTTATGGTTGTAATGAGAGTGCCGTTTCCCTATTCTTGATATAGTGGGTGTTTTCGATTGCTCTCTCCAGTCATGTAGGTGCAGTGCCAATGTGCACATAGTTATTTAATTATTTTTTACAAAGTGAGTATGACCATTCCCCATAACTGCAAAAAATTACTTTTGGTAATGTGGCTTAGTCAGTAATGCTATTCTGATTCAGCTGCATCCCACTGGCAATACATTGGTATTGTCAGTGATCATCATTAAACTGAAAACATAATTTTTTAGATAGTTGCCAACTAACATTTTATTTCTGATACGACTGAAAGGTGCAAAGGGAAGTGACCAGCCATGTACGAGTGGCGACAGTAATGTGTCAGTTTGTCTGCTAGTTCAGTCATTTAATATAAGCTGAAATACAAACTGAGGATTCTTAAAGTTAACCTGGAATATTTTTCTTGCTTTAGAACCACCCCTTAGTAGATCTTGTGACTAGTCACCTTCAATAAATTGTCTTTACATTTGAATTTTCAGTTGATTTACTGTTTGCATTTGTTCATGTACAAATAAATGAATGCTCATTATTCTCTGCAGCCACTTGACATTTGACAACAGATTGAATGTCTATTCCTCTATTACAGTCATTAATGACAACACAAAAATTTTAGGTATTCAGCATTCTTTCATTTCCATTCTGTATAAGCGCTGTGTGTCAGATAACGATTGTGATTTAGCAGTTACAACACTGACCTCTAATGTTTATTTTTATAAAAGTTTTAAAAGCAGTGCAACTTAAAAAAAATTGAAAATACTTCACAAATATAACAGGTTATGTCTGCTTTCTAGGAATGTAATGACTGATTTGTCATTTATAACTGTAATCGATAATTTCGATATGTATGTTGTCACAACCTAGATTAGAGATACTACATCGCTTCTACTTATGTAGACACCACGTTTGTTCTATATTGCACACATTGTGCATGCCGTGTTTGTTCAAAGGTTAACACTAACTCATTCGAGGTATGCATTCTTGCAGATGTCAAAGTAACATAAATGTCTTATTTTTGTGAAGTTATACAAGTACTAGCAGAGTGTGTAGAGTCTGAAGTGTAGTATTTTGAAGGCAACTGAATCAACGATCATCTTAGTGCTGCCAGAATCGAGACAGGCTTCTGTGATGGAATTGTTTGAGTTCCACATACTTTCCATTCAGGTATTGGTGTTTTATATATTTGCAGGGATACTTTCAAATGGCATGACTGGAGGCACAGTGTCAGTTCCAGGAGTGACCTGTACCACGTCTCTTTTGGACTCAGATGAGAATCTCAAGCATTGCAAACAAAATACAGGGTTCCCAACTTCCAGTTTTCTACAGTTCTACATCCTACTCAAACGAACATTCTTATCCACCATGAGGGATCAGGTGAGCAATATCTGTAGCCCAGTGATGTTAACGTTTTATAGTTCTACGTCCTGTTTAAATGTGCATTCCAGTTTAGAACTTGGGAACCAGATCAGTTATGTCTGTAATTCTAGATCCTTCATGCTGCTCAAATGAACAGTACTGTCCACTATGATCATACTCAAGTTAATATCTTTTCAGATGTACATATCTCTCTGAAGTGTGAAATCAGGTAAATAATTTCTAATAATGTTGAGACTTTACATTTCTTTCTTTCTTTTTCAGACATTGACACAGATGAGGTTTTTCTCTCACGTAGTGGTCGGCCTGCTCATAGGGATGATTTACTTTGGCATTGGCAATGAAGCCTCTAAAGTAATGAGCAATTCTGGGTGCATTTTCTTCACCGTACTTTTTCTAATGTTCACTGCCATGATGCCAACCATTCTCACATGTAAGTGATTTTTGTTTTCATTGTTGTTAGAGCCCTGAATGACAAAATGTGAAGGTAAAGTGGTTGTGACCTGCTTGAAACACTATTCCACAGTTTGCTTGAAGGAACACTACTACAAGAAACATCAGTCAGAATAATTGGTCTCTGGACTGATGCGGGAAGACAGAATATTCAAAACAGAGGGAATGTGAGTGTATGGCATCTGGGAGCTACATACTTGGTTGAAATCCTGGCTAGTGCTAGATGTCATAACCATGGTCTTTCATGGTTTGCTTTAGGTTCTCCCAACACAGATAATAACTTCAAGGAAAGGAACTTATGCCTAACTAACTCCACAGAGCATAAACCTTCGTGAGAAGTTAATAGTTGCCTAGCCAATTAAATTGCCTACCTTTTGTATGCACTGTTACTCATCTTTCTATATGTGTTGCATTCATCTCCTTCATAGGACCACTCTTATAATGTTTGGTGTGGACAACAAATTATTGATATCCTAATTATGCAATTTTTCCGGCCTCCCATTACTTCCGCTTAGATACCTCTCAATGATTTGTTGTCTGTAAATACCTAGTACGTGGAATACACTGCTGCTGTGTAGTGATTTGAAACTAAAAAGAGCTCATTTCAGCTTCTCATTAATAAAGATCAATACAGAAATCAGTAGTCTGATAACACCCAATTTCTTTGATTTCATATGAAGCATAAGAGCATAACTAAGTGATGTTTTATATCAAGTGGACTAGATAAAATAACACATAATTCTGCGATGGTTATTTTGTTTCTATTTACCATGTAATGTTCAGAAGACATCAGCTGCTTTGGAGAAGTTTACTATGTAGATGTTATAATGTATCATTTGCAAGTGTTTCCTACAGATGAAACGACTGATGTTTGTTATTTTGTTTTGTGTAAAGTTCCAGTAGAAATGGCCGTGTTTGTGAGAGAACATTTAAACTACTGGTACTCCCTGAAGTCTTTCTACGTTGCAAAAACAATGGCAGACCTTCCTTTTCAGGTAAGAATCAGTCACAAAATGATGGAGTTGCCTTTGACTTCCAAAGCATTGCTTTTGTCAGATACGCTTCATGCTAGAGTTTTCTTATTTCATGCTGTTCTGTCAGCCTCAACTGTGGTGATTGATTACAGATTGTGTTTTCAATCATCTACGTAATGATTGTTTACTTCATGACATCACAACCACCTGAGGTGATGCGGTTCATGATGCTACTTACCATGTGCATTCTCACATCTCTTGTCGCTCAAAGCCTTGGTCTCCTCATAGGAGCAGCCATGAGTGTGGAGGTATGTATCATTTTCTGGTCACAGTTCAGGGTTGGTGATCTAGGGTTAAGGACTGCTGTGGTAATGGTCTCAGATTCACATCTAAGAAGTTGCAATGTAAATTATTCTTTCACCTCTGGGAAAGTCAAAGTTTTGTACGTGTGGAGTATGTGAGACTTCTGCGAAAGCCCCGCCAGTTTTCATCGCCCTATGTTGTGAGGAAGTGGAATCCTGTCCTCATAACTGAATTATTTCACTCTTTCCAGGTTGTAAAAGGTCAGAAATATCAGAATTATGTAAATATGACCATAAAATAACTTTTAGAACACTTGCCTATAAGATATTTTATAGGGTTGTATGGTCAGAGTAATGGTGGGATGCACAAGAAGTATCAGACAGTATGCAGGCTTGTTTATAATCTTGAAAAACAAAATTCTATACATGAAGCATGAGATTTATGAGAATTTTTTAATTATGTACTTTCGTTTATTATTGAACATGGACTTCTGTGTGATGATCACTTAAAAGACTTTTAATGTCATAATCCAGGAGACCACTTTTGACATTTTTAGTTCCATGGGAACCTAAGAACTCAGATTTGTTGTTACTACAACCATAAACTCACATCATTTAGTTAAAGTGTGATGTTTCTTTCAAGTATAAATCTATAGCACTGCTCCTATGAAACTCTTGAACGTACTTGCATTCATACTATATGAAACCTTAACAAAGGGAACCATTCAGATTACAGGTAAGTATGTTTATTCCTTGTCATTATTCAGAAATATTTTAATGAATTATTTAGCAAATTGCAGAATTTAAATTTTCCTGGAAAAATAGTTTTCAGAGAACAAATTCGCTCCTGGCCTGTTCTGTAAAAATATAATTTTACAGTGCAGTATTTTCATTTCAGAATGGAGTGTTTTTTGGGCCAGTAGCATCAGTGCCAATTCTTCTGTTTTCTGGTTTCTTTGTGAACTTCAACACAATTCCTGGCTATCTGCAGTGGGTGACATATGTTAGTTACATTCGATATGGCTTTGAGGGAGCGATGATATCTATATATGGTTATGGGCGTGAGAAGCTGTCCTGCTCAGAAGCATACTGCCACTTCAGGAACCCAACAAAGTTCCTTGAGGAGATGGACATGGCAAGAGCAGAGTACTGGATAGATGCGGTTGCCCTCGCTGGTTTCTTTCTCCTGCTCCGTTGTGTTGCTTATTTTGTACTTCGTTTGAAACTACGCTTGATGAAATGAAAAAGACAAATCAGTGGCCAATCATGAAGCACAATTCAATTAAGTTTAATTCTTAACTCCTGTGTTGCTATGAAAGTGAGGTGCAGTTAAGAATTAAAATGTAGATAATTTATTGTGATATGCCAATTGTAACATCTTTGTGCATTGTAAAGTCTGTTTATAATGCAAATGAAATGTGACCATTATGGAGAATAATGTCAACATATTTACTGCTAGGCATATAAATGCAGGCCTTAATTAAATACATGGACTTAAAGCCCCTGGGTGAGGTTTTGCAGTGTCTGAAAATTATATTTTACTAATTTCAGAAAAGGAGATATGATAAATTTATATTAGTTTTAGTAACTTTGAGGATGTGGTCCCATGCCTTCAGGATGTAGAACTCCACACTGAGCACAAAAATATTTGCTGTCCTGTTGATGTTCTTTTGAGAAAGAAGAAAAACGTTTGCACCTTTAGTAGACTTTGAGGTTATGGTGTGAGCAGCCTTCATTGATTGTCTAGCTCTGTGTAGTTTATGGATTACCAGCGTGTTTGAAAAATGATTCCTTTGCCTTTGGTTAAAGCTGGCATACTGCAGAAGATAAAAGAATAATCCCTTCTGCAAATATGTTAGTGTTTTGTTCTTGATAATCCAAAATATACTAAACAGTTTAGTTCACATTATCTGTATAAATATCAAAGATTCACTTTGGCTTCACCTTTGATGTGCCTGCCCTTTTACACACGTCATCTGAATTTTCTGCTGTGTGTTCTGCTACTACACCATTCTTTGATATTCTGTGACTATACTTTCATGGAACTCATAAAAAACCCACAAAAAACTGAAGGCCAAGAGATCAGCTGAGAACACTGTACAGTGCCAACACACAACTGCACATGTCTGTGATCTGTTATGTAGACAGCACTGGATGAACAAGTATAACTGTGCATTGTAAAAATAAGGGAGCAGACAGGAGGAAAAGCCACCAGACATTTTATAATGCGTTGATATGTAAATGAAAACTTCATGCAACTTTATACATATGTGATGCCATTTTCCCAGTAGTATTTATGTTATAAGGAATGATGTGCTAAATCAGGGGGTTTCAGTGTGGGCAATAAATAAAAACAAAAAAACACATGATTTTGGCAGTAAATGTGTTACAATAGTACCACAAAGAACTTTGAACTGTTGATGACAGAGTGTTTATTTGAGAACAGTATCTTAGCACATCCGATGTTTACTTCATTGGCCTATTAAATGGTTGTTTGAAAGCATGTTTACAAAGCTGTGGAACACATTTTGTATACAAAAATATTAATGAGTCCTGCAGTAGTTACCATTATTTTGGAAAACAGAATTCCTTTATCTTATACCCTTTTCTAATGTGCTCATCCATAACTTTGGTACCATCAACAAGACTGGTATCACAATCCAGAGAACCGTAATTTGAATTCTCAATACTGAGGAAAACTTAAATCTCATAAAACTTGTGGAGCTCGATTTTGTGGCAAGGATAGGGATTTTTTCAGAGACTTCACATCCATGTTGGGTCTTGTTTCCTATTTAATATGTGTGAGTGGCTCTTTTGTTGTAGGTAATGTAGCAGGTACATGACTCTCCCTATTCACCTCCATATATTAGAGGTTAGAAATGCAAGGAGCTTCTCTTCCACTCTCCCTGTGTGAATTTAATTTTGTGATGCTTAAGTACGGAGATGACTTCAACAAATATTACTTCTTGTCACAGATAATTGGTTGCTATATCTGTCACTACAAAAAGTATTACATATTTTTTACATTGATGGTTGGAATGTAATAGTCTGGGGGAAACCCGGGTAGCATAACTGTACCCTGGTATCACTGCCATTCATTTCCCTAAACATAAGTGACTGAGGTTTCACCAAGTTCAGGACATAGGGAATATGCTGCAAAGCATGGCTGTGGAGTCGGAAGCAATTTTAGGTGGAGTCTGAGTCGGTAAATATGTACCGACTCTGACGATATAAAATCTTAAGAAAATACTATTTTAACACTTTCGCTACTGTGTGAGCCGCCGGCAGCCTCATGCTTAGGGAGATTCAATGATGCATTGAGCCACACGGTGTGGGAATAATACTTTGTAACTTTGGCTCTGTTACCTTAAGAATACAAACTGTCTACAAATCAACCGATTTCTGCAATAACCATTAGACTTATATTTAAATATAGGTTGTAAGTATAAAAAGTAGTCTGATGATTCACGTGGTGGTGATGAAATATATTATGGTACCATTTATGATTTTAGTAGGTTTACCATTATTGATAATACATATTGAACTTTTATGAAGAAGTTGGAGTCGAAGGTTTTAGTATCACCTCCACAGCCCTGCTACAAAGAAATCTGGTTTGGCATGTAACTGTGCTTCATTCATATGGGCAGAGACTAGGGACCAGGATACCTCTCTGTTCCCAAAGTGGCTAGAGAAGGTAAAGAGATATCTTGCTAATACAAGCATTGTACTTAAATAAAGGAATGTACCATTTTGACACAGTTTTATTATACATGAGAATCCTGCTCTAAATACACAAATATTTACAAATAAAAGTGAATTTAAGAAACTTATTTGTTGGCCATGATAGTTCATGCCAGGTTCCTTTCTTCATATCTGACTACCATTTTGTTCAATTTGCCTTTTTTATGAATGGAGTTAAACAGTCTTCATTAATTAAATATGATAATAAACCTAACCTATAAAAGAGTTTGTTTTCCCTCTTGGTTACAATTAAACATATTTTAATATGTCAAGCTTACCTACTAATATTAATATCATCCTTTTATTCTAAGGAATGGGTGGCACAATGGTCCTGAACACACACACACACACACTAAAATTAACAGTTGGCACACTACATCTGTCCTATATGAAGTCAGAGATGATAATTGGCTCTGACATCTGAGAACCCTGCATAACCTATTTTGTGGCCATATTGAATTTAGAAAGAATGTCAAGTTGCCATTCTCATGAAAGGTAAAGCAATTTGTAACTGAACTCTGAAGGTAGTTGATCAAATAAACAGAATCTGCAGAGTTTCGTTTTCATGCTGCTCTCAACAGTAATTATGGCAATGGGAAACTTTTACAACTATATTATGTATGTTCTTCACAAATTATAACTCACTGCTACAGAAATAGAAATGTGTCTAAACCTTGCTATATGCTACTGTGATGCACGGCCAGCTGATCTCTGTGAATGCCATGACACATAAAGGTCAGAAACATATTTTGACTTTGGAGAGAAGCTTTCACATAACTGTGCATTCATAGAGAATTCAGATTTTGTTTGTAATGGAATATTTACAAATGGTTGATAATTATATACACATATGTTGCTGTTATTATTATTAAAACTAGCTTCATGAATATAAACATGGAGGGACATAGAAATGCCTGGAAAGGAGACGTACAGAATGTCCTCTTCTGTCTAATGCTGGTACCACATTCCAGAAATATGACATCCATACAGACTTTCATCTTTCAGGAATTATAAAATATTTCACAAATATAATAAAATTTTGACATTTATCATACTGGATTCTTCATCTCTTTTGTCAATATTCATTTTAATTTGTAAGACATTTAAATGAAACCAACCAATGATGAATTGTGGCCTAGAAGTCAGATCATGCATTAATTCAATATTATTAAATTCACCTAACAATTATACTACAACACTAAGATATTGTAACAATGACCTGCTGCTGCTCTTATATAGTAAGAATTTTTTTTATATTCCTCTGGTTATAATGATCTGGCAGTGCTCTGCTATCCAGAATGGAGCATTTGTGATTGAACCCAGCCTAATTCTTAACCTTAAGAACTTCAGCTGAAGTTAGATAACCTTAAGTTTTCAGCTTTTGGGGATTTACTTTGTCTTGCCTTGAAGGTGTTCATATATTTGGAAAAACAATATACTTGCATTAACCCTGAAGTTGGTATCTGCAGTGTTTAAAAAAGACAATGGAATTCCTTCAGCATGATGTAGTTAATCATCAAAAACCAAAGTTACGCAACCCATGCTAACCTAAACTGTACTAACTTGCAAATGAAATCAAAGCTAACCATGAAAGAGAACATATATATGGGATCAGAGACCATCCTGGAATTTGGTGATGATGTACTGTAACCTGCACTTTAACAACATTATTTTATGAAAATCAAACTAAAATTTTCAACACACAGAATCTCAGTGATGAAAACTAGACAAGATGGTTTTAATAAAGGGCTGAATATGACATTTAGTTATGACTGCTCTAATTACATGTGAATATGATGACAATTCTTTATTAAACTTGTCATTTTTTTGTACATTTGCAATATCTAATGTTGTTTGTGTGACTGTCTTCATGTATGGTTTGAATATAAATCAAATACCTGACTGTGCATATATATATATATATAAAGATTCAATAGATACAGTCCATACTGGAGTGCACAGTTTCTGTATTTGTCCTTTGTAGTTTGACATTCTGAATACTTACATCTTTACATATGTGACAAATTTCATCCAAAACCATCCATTAGTTCTTGATTTTAATCAAGCAGACAGACAAACAAGACCAGCTCTGTACGTGTTCAGTTCACACACGTCATGCAAAGAATGCACAATAACCAAGAGAGGTAGTAAGTTAATTTACAGGCAACTGTTACTGTTGCATTAAATTGTTATACCAGTAATAAGCAAGCATTGATATATTGGCCAGACAATGGCTTTGTAACAAATGAATTTTTTCATTACAGTGACCATTAACCTTTTCAGGTGAGTTTGTTTTATCATTTGACATCCTATCAATTCTGAAGAATATTTTTAACATTTGAAATAATCTGTCTGATAATGGGTTAGAATGTGACAGCCCTAAATTTGGGCTGGACATCTTTTCAGGTCAGTTTTCATTTAATTTTGTTACAAATTTTAAATTATTTGTCACGGTCTTACACTGAATTTGATGTGATTTTCCATACGTGAAACTAAACATAACAAGAATACCTTAATCGACAGACTTGATTATGTCCTCTGGACTAATTTTGTGAAAATGTGTTTGCTGTTGGAGCTACTCCCTCGTTATAAACAGTAGCAACGTGGTGATCATGTTAACTTTTGAGGTTAAAACAATACAAGCACTATGAAATGTAGAGTAATGAAATTTTATGTGGTGACAGATCTTTGAGAAGTATGCAACTTTCATTAAGATGCTTTTTTATATTGAGATAATAACTTATGAATAATTTAATTTTCACATGTTCTCCTTTGTAATATGAGAAAAGGAAATTTAAACTCCCATAATGTAGGTCTGCCAGCTGTCTGACCTTTCAATCCATAGTTAACACACTGCAGTATGTTAATGCAACACAAGGACAATAATGGTTAAATTTTTAATAATGAGATGTTACAACATACCTACAAGTAGCTGCAGTACTGGAACACACAAAGTCTAATCTTTTAGAACTTTAAAACACATCATGCCTATGGCAAGTGCACTTATTTCCATAATTTCTCATAAAAATGTTTGTTGTATTAGAGTGATAAGTAAAATGCCAATACAATTCAGCCAAGTCAGTCAGGGTATTTTAATAAAAATTGTTCAGTATCATTAAATGTGTTAGACACGGATGAACTCCAAATAAAGCATTTTACTGTAAGTTGTGTGTAAAGAATGAATGGAAGCTTGCCAGTTCTGGTTTTATGTGAGATTTAACTTTATAACAACCTACATATTGATTTCTAATTATAAAACATTTACAGGCTGTTGTATCTTCATATTCCACAAAATGTTGCAAATTGACTATCTGAGTGACAGTCAGCACCTGAAGAAGATGTGTTTCAAGCATTACTTCAAGAAATTGTAGTTAATATGTAGAGGCTTTGTTGTTGTAATTGTCAAACATCAACAGTATAAAATATTACAATATGATAAGCCTTCTTCCTTGATGATGTGTAACAGGCCTATAACTGTCTTCAGTTGTCCAGAGGGCTGATTCCACTCATTTCCCCTTTGCTGAATGACTGTGTCACTGTTGCTGTTACCAGATTTTATTTCTAGGTTAACTATAAACTTTTCAGACATTCTATCGGTTGCCATTTCAAGTCTAAAATATATTCTTCTTCAGTTGTCATTATGTGAATGCTTTGGGTTGTCCATTGCTCTTTGCTTACAGAGCTAAAATTTGTCTGCTGTGTTCATTATTTCATTAATGTTAAAGCTAACATTCCTAGCAGCAATAAAGTCCTCCACTAGGGCCCATATCAGTTCATTAGGGATTTTGTAATATCTCATGTCCTGCTTCCATTTGCTTACACTGAAAATGATTTCTCAGTTATGACTCTGGATGTTTCCATCTAATTTTGAACCATAAGAGCCACTTTTCATCATAGATCACCAAAACTACCTGTTATTTCTGAGTAGCACTCTATTAATGCAAATTACAATATGAGTCACTCAAACACGTGTACTCCATGTTTTTGGTATTGCAAAACGAATGCTAGTTGTTAGACCTCACCAACTGTACGTAAACTTACTGCACACTTTAACATATGTATGGACATAATGTGCAAGAATTTTTATGCTATCAGCACCCAAAATTAAATCCAGTTTAAAATCCATACCAGGCCAAAACATTTTGGTATGCAACAATTCCAACTCAGATAAAACAGGTAACTCAAAAGATTGCCAGAATTATATTTTTAGTTATTAAGATAGGACAAAAAAGAAATGACTGATTTTACTGTGCAACATGGATAAATCCACCAAATGCATGTGGAGGTTAGCTTTCAAATACCATTTTACTTATATGTTAGTAACAAAAAGAATTAAACAGTAAATAAACGATAGATATGCATTTGTTGTGTCAAAATCAACAAATATTTTAAAATGATATTTTATGCTTTTTATATGTTGGAATTGGACCTTACTGGGGGCCATTTCCCTGGGGTAAAAGTGACTGGGATGTAGATGTTGATGTTGATTGAGTGTCAAGGTCAAGAGAGTGCGGCTGTACCTCTAACACCCAATATGTTGTCAAGGTCTGGTGCTTAGTATATACCTGAGATGTGACTGGCCCCATAAATTATCATTAACATTTTGCTGGTCTGTTTGTATAGTCTGTGTTAGTATTTACTCGTATATATACTCTATCATAATTTGGAGGAAAAAAGGAAAACTATTATTTTAAATTTTTCATTTATATTTTTATTATTTAGGAAAAAAAAATAATGTAAAAGCACACATTATGGCACAATATTTAGAACTATGTAGGAATTGTACAAATGAAATTTACAAAATCAATCTTTTTGTTTTAAGAATGTTCTACAAAGTTGACCCAAAATTCCTATTTCCATAGAAATGAAGGGGGAAGAAAAACGTTCGTACATGCAATTGAGACTTCAATTTGCTAGGAATTTTAAATTCATACACTCAACAAAGATCTTTCAGCACATAAACTGGCATAAAGTCCTGAAGATTGTTTTAATGTAATTATCAATCACATTTTAACGAAGCATCAACCAAATACAGAAAGTCTGCCACAAATCAAGGAACATTCCTTTTTCTATATCCTCCTCTTTCATGTAAACCAGATTTGATATTGAAACTGTTTTCAAAAAAGTTTGATGCCACTGAAAAAATAACTTCCTCTACCTAATGGAAATTGGTAATATGAGAGAGGTTCAACCAAGTAGATGTTTCACTTCTGGAACGTTGTGATAATTGTCCTGATGATGGAGATAACAAGCACCTCTGAAACGTCGGTCAATTCGTACCAGACTGCACAGCGCAACATACCAGAAGACTGTCATCTTCATGTGAAATCTCGTGTGGTTCAGCCAAGTTTACATGCACTCACCTTTATTTTAAAGACAGAGGAAGTTCCTCTGACAAAAAGTGTTTAATTCAAAGTTATCCATTGGAGTGATAATGAATTTTAGTAGTCATCATCAAGGGGCACATGTGAGCGAAAGTTCAGAACTAGCAGAATAGCAATGCTGTGGTATTGACGTAGTGCCGCGAGGAAAGGTGTTGGGAGGGAAGTGAGGTCCTTTTGCGGCCTTGTATGAAATTTCGTGATGGCTACTTTATTTTTTGTATAGGCCCCGGGAGGATAATTTATTAAATAACAACTTTTACAGAAACAACCGATTGCCATCACCTTGCCGCCGTTGTGCGAAGCTGTATTTAAGTCAGGGTTTTCACAAATAACATTTTAAAAACACTTGACAGATATTAATTATAATTGCATTTCGTAACACAGGTTTTCTGTTCACAAGTTGTCGCCTTGCAACTAATGTATTGCTCCAAAATTGGCAACACGAACGGTGGCAGCTGAATACTGGACGCGTTTGGGCTGTTACTGTCACGTGAATTTCTGTAACAGTGACGAGCCATCGGCTGTTCCATTATTGTAAGTGTGTTGTTTTATACAGTCGATAATTATCACAATCCTCCATCATTGGCTAACCAACCAACTTACACCAGTACAAGACGTCATCCCATGAGAACGAAACGCGTTGCTGGAATTGATTTACTGTATCTTAAAACTCTTACGCTTACAGGATTTTTTCTTTGCAGAAGGCCCTGACGTGTTCAGATTTGGGCGTGTTGCTCGTGATGGGAAGTTGATCGCAGGTAATTTATCCCTTGTGAAAAGGCCTTTGGTTGGATGGAGCTGAACCCAGGACTGAGATCGCTTTGGCTGAAGGCCTGCATGTTTGGGGGTAGGCAGGCCATGCCCCCTTAAAGTTAGTTACCTTGTGTCATTGGCTTATCTCCATGTGCCTTTAAATGTTGCGTTTCGTAGCTCTGAATACAGTCCAGCTTCGTGTCAACCGCATTTGTGAGTAGCTGACTGCAATGTCTGACAGAATTTAGTGGTTATAAGGATTTCATGTCAATCAACTAGCATCCAGGGCTGTATTAAACCAAATATTACATGTTGTTATGATGTTGACGCTAATACGCAGTTCTAGCTAGCAGAATATTCTACGCTTTGAGATTGAAACAAGTCGCTAAATTAAAACCCCATTAAATATGTTCACGGCATTGGTATTGTATATAGACATCTGGAAAACGTTTGCAGTTACGTAGAAAACGCAAAGAAGATTGAATGTAGTCTACCAGAAACAACATTTCAGAGGTACTTAATATAATTTGATTAGTTATATATTTCATGTTACACAGTTGTTATACAAATAGGGTGATAATTGTCATTGTAAATCGTGTATGTTATTGGTATTGGCAGTAACGGTTCATGGGCGGTGACATCTACAAGGAAGTGACTGGAAACAAGTTCTTTACTTCGATTTGCAGAAATGTTTGCGACTTATTTTTGTTTTTCGTGGACTTTGTACAGTTTTGCAATAAGTTATCTACATTTTTCTTTTTATATGTAGATTTGGTTTCTTCGAAACTGTCCGCTGCATGCACAAGAAAAGTGGGTTGCGCATAGTCCTACTTATCTAACCCTACTTTTAAGAGAGAGTTCAGTGCAGAGATTTCCAGTCATTCTAGTTACGTATGCTGTGTATCCAGAATGGACTCCTTCATCTTCAATAATAACAGGTAGGGGAAATTTGTTGCGTTAAGTATGTTAAAATACGTGCCGTAATGAATATCGACATGATTCATATCACGGCCGAAGTTAAGCAATGCTTGTTTTCACGTTCATGAAATTGTTCATTCATCAAAAACATATCTCGTTCAACTTCCTTTAAATAAGACAATTATTTCAATCGGTATTAGTTTCATGTGTATGATTTTAATGCCCATCGTAATTATTAATGTGAAGATATCAAATCATAGGAGGTGGTATGATATGCATAAATTTCTTTGTGTTTAGCTGGCTTTGCACTGTATTAATTTAACCTGTTTGAATCACTAACCTAACCTCAAATCTACTTGTGTGAAGTACTTGTAGAATATTCACAAAATATTTGGATATAAAGAATTATTGTGGCTTGTCCACAAGCTACAGGTTGATAGCATTATTAATCTACTTCTGTTGACTTGAATCAACCAGTTTTGTTTTTGGTTTGTATGCTGTATGTGAAGAGTCTCTATATCATAGTGAGCTTACAAGCGTTAATTTTTAGGCTTGAACTGTGCAGAAATCGGTGTGTCTTGGCATATTGCTTGAAGTAGGAAACTTTGTATACACATATTACATGTAGGAAAGACAAAGAAGCTCTAAACTATATATGCCATCTTATTTTACCTTTTAGTATAACTTCTGACATCCCAAATTATGACCAGTCCTAAGGAAGAGAAAGTTGAAGTCTCTTGTCTGTTAAGGGGTTCATGCTTGTACATTTCATACATTTAAACACCATGGTCTGTGCGAAGTAGAATACCCATTTATAAAACATCTTTGCACTTATGGCTTAATGTAAAATGTAGTAAATATACAGCTGTGCATTAATTCATTGATGTTATTTGATAATATAGTGCCTACACAAGATTATTATGTCGTCTTACATGTTTTGGAAACATTACTCTATATTTTGCAATCTTTCTTATTTTTAGTTATGGTTTCTTGTGGTAGTTTACATATTTTGCCAGTCTTGTTTCCTGATGCAGGTATAGCAAGCAGAATGTCTATTTTGGCATTCATATTTCTGGGGCACGGAAAAAGTGATCAAAGTCTATGATGCTTATATAAGATTGTGATTCATACAATTCTGTGTATGATTTGAGGTTTTCACAGTGGTGAGTCTGAAGATTACTGTCTTCTGGGTTATTGTTCTGTGTATTCTGGTAGATGTCCACTAACATTTTAGAGGTCATACTGCCTCCGTTATCAGGGCGATGAGGGAGGCAGTATGATCTCTGAAATGTTTGTGGAAATCTACCAGACTACAGAGAGCAATAACCCAGAAGACAGTAATCCTCATACAATTCTATTGTACCAGTGGCTGTCATAAATAATGTAACAGTTACCAGTAATTAACTCGCTGGGTTCTTTTTTGAAATATGGGTACATTAATCTCACGGCGATTGAAGATGTTTGTATGTTCATAGCAGAAGTCAAACAGTTGTACTGGGGTTGTATCTGACCGTCATATAACCTCCGGAGGCTTGACATTACTGCCAGTCATTTCACGTGTTCTTCGTGTTCTATGTGCAGGACTCTTTTCTTTGGCTAGGTATAGAAAGACGTGCCATATTCATGTTGATAGATGAGTTCCATAGATCCTAGTAGGCAGAATGGAGATGGAATGATATTGACAGGGTACAAATTGAGGGACCTATCCCATTGCCATTTTGTCCACCACAAAACCCACATGGACTATCCTACGAGTGAATTCAGGCTATTATCGTGAGAAGGTGGCATTTAAATACCTATACCATAACACAGCCTGACACATATCGTATGAATGTAATGCACTGTGATACATCTAATCACATTTGTAAATAAATAGCCACACTGCACCCAAAATACATTTTTTTTACAAATTAATAAATTGCAGCAGCAACCAACAAAGTGCATGTTTCAAGGTCACATGAAAAATTTTGTGCCACTGCAACATGAACAGCAGTGAAGACACTTAAGGACTCGCACCTTAGTGAAGGTAGCAACACTGTACTGGTGACTTTGAGGTGTTAGGGCAAAATTCTCTCATGGCCTTGAAGCATGCGATTTGGTGACAGCTACTGTAGTGTAGTAAATTACTCTTTGGTGTGCGTACGTTGCACACATTTAATTCCAATTAAAATATAACCCAACAACAAAAATTAAATCAGAAGCAGGTCCACCTTCTGTAATAGACTTTCCCAACCTCCCCTGACTCATGTCGTCACTGTGGTTGCTAGGCCGCTGCTCGTGCCGGTTGTACAGAAGCTGTATTCTTGAACATTTCTTTCTATGAAACAGAATGTTGAACAGACTGTTACCGACACTGACCCAGAAATGCTGTGCAAAGTTGCATGAAGAACACAAAAAGAGTCGATGCTTGTCTTTAAGAAGGTGACGGACATTTAGGGTTGGACATTAGATGGAAAATTCTTTATACAAATGTTGCATACAACTTAAGTTATTTTCCATGTATAAAAAACATTAAAATACATTCAGACTTAAAATGAACTACATTTAAGTAAGAAAATTGTGCAACCGTGATCCAATTATATATGACCATATGCACCCAAGCAACCGCGCCATCTGGTCGACCAAATGGCATTTTATTGTTGGATTACAAATTTTCATTACCTACATAATTTGGTAATAATATACGATTTGTAGTGCTGGATGTCTACAACAGAAAGTGGGCTTTATGAGTTCTACTCACGACTCCTTTTTAATTTGTTAGGCCCTTATGTGTACAGTTGGTTGACTACAGACAGGATGTGATTTCTACATAAATTTTTTAAAGATGGTGCAACAACCCAGAAGACTACCACGAATACCTCAAATCCTACAAATCAAATTTTTCAGTGGGTTGGTAATATTGCTTTGTGGGTGCATGTTTTAGTATTACCTGAGTGAATGATAATATAGAGGTTTGTGGTTTTATTCAGTCTCTTTAGACAAAAAACCATTATAATACCTCTGAAACTCCACTAACACCGCCTTCAACATCCTTGCCTGCTTACCCTTATGATCACCTTACAGTCTCATTCGACAGCGTGTCTCTGGTTGAAAGAGCTTCGACTCTGTCCTGATTCTTTCACCTTGAAATTTGTCATGCACAACAAGAGACAGTGAGATGTCTTAGAGACTGGCTCAGCTGATACTAGCCATTATATAACTAGTCCTTTTGACAACAAGAAACTAGAAAGAATATTGGAAAAGAATGAAATTTAAGAGAACTGATGGAGCGGAGTAGAAATCAAAATAAAGTGTGTTAATGAATCTGCAAATCTGGGGTGAGGTGGGGTGGGGGGATGAAACAAAAACAAAACAGCAACATTCTGTAATTAATTTTAGTCTTATATTTGAAGACACATGAGGGAAAAAGAAAGACTGGATCAAGTACACTTTACGTATTCTTTTAAACATAATTTTCAAAAATTATTTCCTGAAGCCTTTCAGGTATATTTTTTTTAATTAACCTATGTTGAGCACTTATATGAATTCCGTGATTGCGATCTGACTCCTCTGTGGTTAGCCATTTATTACATGAAGCATTGCATTATTCTTTGCTTTAATGTGAGCACAAATGTGTCATGATATTCTTATTGTATTGGAAATGAATTTCCCTGTTGCTGTGCTCCGCCATGTTTGACTCATAATGCACAGTTTTTCTTTCAAATGGCTATTATTTCACATTAGATATTTTAAGTATCAATTATGGTGACCCTGGATTAGGAGTCTGAAGTGACCATCCGCACGTGGTGAAAAGGAAACAATTTCAAACTGTGAATTTGTCTGGAATTTTACAGCAGTGAAAATATGAATATTTGTCTTTTGGATTGTGATGCTGTGTAGGAAACTATCTAAATAATTCCTGTCGTAGAATACATTTCACAAAGAAAACGTATAAAACAATCATCTTTATCTTTACAGACCAGTTGCTAATCTTCAGTCTGGCAAAAACAGTCTGCTATTCTCTGATAAAACAAATAATCTCCTCCCAGAATTAAATGTTTTTCCATTAACTGTAAATAATTTCAAATAGTTCTGAGGGAATTTATGTTTATTGTGATTTTCTACCTTACGGGATAATATTTACGAAAGTGTGTGTTGTTACAAATGTTGCCTTGGTAATGCTTTCATGGCAAATTAATGTAAAGATGCTGACGAGGGATTTTTATTCCTTATGCAATAATATTTGACCTACTGGTCATATAGACTGTATACTAATGTATTTTTATGCGGTGCTTTGTGGAAACATTTCACTGAAAGCAACTCATCCATGGCCTAATTCGTTCCAGCGCAGTAGAGCACGTGCTTACATGTTGACTCCTTGTGGCTTTTCGTATTTAATTGAATTCAGTTCTTTGTTTTTGGTGCGCTGCTTCAACAACTATGCCAGTTACAGCGCAAAAGAAGAACGCAATAATAAATATACGAAGGTAACAAGAAAGAAATTTCAAATAATTACGTTATGAGTTTAGAGGACGTTAATACACAAGGGCAACGTGCTACTGAAACATCAGCATCTTTGCAACAATAATTCAGTTGAACGAAGTCTATTAATTTAAAAGAAGAAAATTTGTGAAACAGGTTGCTAAATCAAAGAATTTACATAATTAGCTTAGTCAGTATAGTGACTGGCTGCGGGCTGGGCCTTTGGGGTTCGATCCCCGACAGAGGCAGAGGATTTTCTTCTAACCTCTGCGGCCCACCTGTCCAGTCAGTTCCGGGGTCTTTTCCCAAGGGTAAGAAGCGGCCGATAAAGGCCGAGTGCCCTAAGCTAACGAAGGTAATGAAGTATAACAGGCTATGAGGGACAAGGTCGAACGAAGTTAAGAACGATTCGCGTCAGCTTGACCCTGAGGCCCGATTAATGGGGTAATAATATCCAGATAAGTTATCAGACTGGTTACGGTGGATTTGTTTTTCGTAAAACCACGCTGACAAGAATTCAGTTTTGAGCTTAAGAAACGTTAAATAAAATGAATGACAAGTTCAAATAGTTTGGGAAAAGTATGAATTATAGAAATGGGTCCTAGTTACCGACAGAGGCAATGTTGCGTTTTTTAAACAGAGACAAATGTCCGTGCTTCAATACAGTAGGAAAATACTACAGAGATTGGCTTGGGTTAAAAATATGTTCGAGAACAGGAACAAAGATCTCATGAGGATAAGGAATGACTTTCATTTTTATCAGCTGCTTGTTACACTTTTCAATAATTTTTTTTAAATATTACTTTACATTTTCTTGTTAATCTTGCTGGGCAAATTTCCAGTTATTAAACAGACCTAGTGTTATGATGATTATTATTTGTTAGTTGTTATAAAAATGATTATTAAATGATGATTTGCTTATTATGAGTATTTTATGATAACTAGCAGAGAGCTTGCAGTCTTACAGCAAGGAAATTTGACAAAAGCTTACAGTTTACCATAGACCAGATCATTCAATTCATCTAGTTGTATATCAATGGGAAAATTATCATCTCTAAAGTCAAGAACATTTGTCTTTATACAGTATGATCTGTAGAAGTTAGTTTCAAGGTATTTGTCAGGACTTTATACCCATTCCGTATAAATATAAATAGCAGTTGGGCCCGATATTTCTTCTCGGGTTAGTTGCACACTAAATTTGTTGAATTCTGAAACATATACGAGTGTCGTAGTGTCAAACTGCGAAAACTAATTTAATATTTACGCGTTAGTTTCATTCGTAATGTCTGAATGAGAATTTATATTGACGATATTTTAAGGACGATTCTTAAAATAAGAGATATTAAAATTAAATATTCTTGAGAATGTAATTATTGAAAGTTATTATGATGCAAATAACAATTATTTATAACAGTATCACTGGGACACGCGGGCAACTGCCCTCTTATTAAAAAATAACATTAAATAGTCGTGAGGTGGAAATTGATGTGTTGCGACCTGGTGGCCATTTTGGGTATTTGTTTACAACAGTTACCATATTACCATTGGCAACCACTGTTATGCGTTCTTTGAATATTTACCTTGGTTATTCTGGTAATGTTGGTTCGCATTGATGTCAGCTGAAGTGATTGTGTATGGTAAGATTGCTTTTGTTGGGACAGGTTAGGATAGAACAGGTTCAGACACATTTCGCGTGTGTTAAGGTTGGTTAAGTCAGATCCTTTAGACTAAGTTAAAACGTGTTATGTTAGAACATAGAATATTTTGGGTGTTATGCATAACCAAGAATGCAGAAACTCTCCTACAGGCTAGCAAGGAAATAGACCTAGGAGTAAACGTAGACAATTCTCAATACATGGGCGTAATACGGGACCAACAGCTGCGGAACATAATTATAAGTAACACATCGTTTGAAAATGTTTCAAAATTGAAGTATCTGGGAACAACAACAAATAGATGAGGTCCATGATGAAATTAAGAGTAAAATTCATTCGGGGAACGTTTGTTTTATTCGATTTACATACTGCTATCATCTCGTTTACTATCCAAAGCACTGAAGATCAGGCAATATAAAACAATAATTTTGCCTGTTGTCTTGTATGGTTGTAAAACATGGTCTCTTACCTTGAAGGAAGAACGTAGATTACAAGTGTTTGAAAACAGAGTGCTCAGGAAGGTATTTGGACCTAGGAGGGATGAATTAAATGGAGAATTAGAATCCTGCATTACGAGGAGCTGCGTGAATTGTACGGGTCACCTGGCATAGTGAGGATAGTGAAATGTTGGAGACTGGGGTGGACAAATAGCACGCATGGAGGCAAAGGGTACGTACAGAATTTTGGTGGGGAATTTTCCAGAAAAACGACCACTGGGCAGACCATGAAGGAGATTGGAGAATAAGATCAAGATGGATCTTAGGGAGGTGGGTAGGCTGTGAGGATGGGAAATGGATGGAGTTGGCTCAGGATCGTTTACGGTGCCGGGCTTTGGTGTTGTCGGTGTTGGACCTGCGGATTCTACTACTAGAGAGTTAGTAGATATTTCTTGTGATCTTTGTTCGCATTTGTTTCCTTTCCTTTAGTTTAATTTGACTTGCGCTGTTTCTTCCACGGTCTTTCAACGATTCTTCTTTATTTTTGTTACTGCCTGCCTCTGCTTGTTTAACCGATTCTTGTTTCGTTCTACCGTTTCTTGTAATCTCTTGATTCCTTTTTGCCATTTTCGTCTTCATCGGAAAAATCGAACTTTGCAACAACAGCTAATTTGGCTGAAGCTTTTTGGTCATTCTCTTGGTAAAGTAAAAGAAAAGCTGTCCCACTACACGCCTTGGAGGCGCTTGGGGGGAGATGCGCTATAGCTCCTACTAATTCTTGTCTTCGGCACTGGATGGGAGGGTGAGTGGTCAGCTTAACCCCCGGTACCCATTGTAGAGGAGGCTAGGTGGGCCTCAGAACCGGTCTGGACGCAGAGGCTAGAGGAAAAATTCTCTGCCCTCGTCGGGGATCGAACCCCGGTAGTCCAGTTTGTAGTCAGTCACTGCTGACTGAGCAGCGCCGGCTCGTCATTCTGTTTGTGTGTGTGTGTAACCAGTGGATGTTTCTTTTTGTTTTGATGTCGAAAGTCTTTGAAGATCGTGTTTTTGTCTATACTGCTGTACTGGAAGTGGGTAGGAACTAGTCATATACATGCCTAGAGGCGAAGTATTTACTTAGCTTCTTACACAATTATACTATGTTTAAGATGCTTGTAACCGGATGTTATAACCTGAAACGCGTTAAAGTAAAGTTGATTGTACGAGGCATCCTTGTGTTTCTCTATCCCATGCTCACACCCGATGTATTTGCGTGATGCATTATATCTGACCCGGTTCAAGAATACCGTGGGAAAAAGTAAAGAAGAAGGCTTTGTGATGGTAAGAGGAGACGGTAGAGTCGGGAGAATGTGGTAAAAGTTGCCAACAACAGAAAGGAATCAATATGTGTGCTGCTGTTGTCATTAAAACATACGCCATTTTGTTTCGGTAATTTCACTTCGGTTTCTAACCGCGTCATTTAATGATGATCTGTTACGGAACTCGTAGAATGTGTAAAATCCCGGATGTGCGTTTCACTAATTTACTTTTTTGTTACGCCAAACACCGGCTTCCAGTGCAATGTGCGAAGTATCGCATATTTACATTTTAGTTTTATTAAATATTGAATATATGACCCGAAAGCTCAATAAAGACTGTATATCATTGGGTGGGGGGGGGTGGGGTTAGAAATAAATTTTAACAAAACACAATATTTATGTACAGAAACCAAAGAAGAACATGATATGACATTAGAAAGAGGCGGAACCATCTCCAAATGTGAATATAAGTATCTTGGAGTCAAAATTACAGCTGATGGTAAACATGATGCAGAGATTAATGAAAGAATTCGAGCCAGTAGGAATTCTTTAGGTGCACTAAATTCAATATTGTGGGATAGAAATATCACGCGGAACAACAAAGTGCACATATATAATGCCATCATGAAAAGAATTCTTACTTCTGGCAGGTAACAGAAAGAAACAAGAAAAAGCTCCGAGCAGTTGAGATGGATTGCTGGAGGCGCTCTGCTAGAATATCCAAAATGGATCACGTTCGTAATACTGTAATACACGAACGAATGGAAATAAGCAAGACTGTAATCGATGACATCAGCACTAAACAGTTAATATGGTTTGGCCACGTCCAGAGGATGGACACTCATTGACTACCTCAAAAAGTAATGCATTGGGTGCACCCGGGCTAAAGAAGAAGGGGTAGACCACGGAAGAGTTAGAGGGATGGCATAAACGAGGCCATGGAAGAAAGAGGTCTAGAAGTTGGACAATAGATTGAGAAGAAGGAATGTAAACGGGGAATCGGAGGACGGTGACAAACGTTTTAAACTGATATGTATATACAGGATGATTCGAAAGGTTAGGGCCAAACTGAAGGAGCGTATAGAGGGACTCAGAGAGAACAACTTTCGAATAGGAATCCATGTCCTCCGAAGGTATCCTGAGTCAGTCGAGGCCATTGAAGGTAGGGCAGCCTGATAACATTCCGCTGAAATAATCGTACTTTGCTATTCTCCTACTAGCTTAATTTTGAATCACACGTTGTTGGGAATTGAGTATCTTCCCCTCTCGAGCTATTTGGACGTGTTGTGTGTGGCATTGTTGTGTCTGTTTATTGACATTGTTGCGTTCGTAGACATTGTATCATTATCGCCGTCAACAAACCGCTTTCGTTATTGAGGAAAGAGCTGAGCTGTGAATCGCTTGTACAAAAAGTGCGTCGTAGACTAGATAACTTTGTGCTGGTAGAAACGTTTCAGAATATCAGAGTGTGCACAACACACGTATCTCAGATTCTACAGAGGCCCCTGAGCTATTTACATTGTGTTTGTGAGTTGATAGTGACTGGTGTACCCCTACCTTCAATGGCCTCGACTGACTCAGGATAACTTCGGAAGACATGGATTCCTACTCAAAAGTTGTTCTCTCTGAGTCCCTATATACGCTCCTTCAGTTTGGCCCTAACCTTTTGAATCACTGTGTATATGGTGGGAACGTAATAGTACAGAATATTCCAGTCCTAAGTCCTTTTGCGAACACGGTAATAAATTCTTCGATGAAAGGCAGGGAATGTCGACTAGTAGAGTGTGTAAAGGCCTGTACGCACTAGGGCACAAATGTCGCGGCACGTTGTATCGGCACAAAGTCGCTTGATGTGCCTCGACAAGTCGCAGTGTGTTCCGCAACAAATATCATGTGCCGATACATGTGCCCGGTTATCGGTCGAGAGGCGGCAACACGAAGGAACATCAAAGGATGTGTCGAGTGTTGCAATAGCTTGCGTGCAGTGTGGAAGTGTCGCGGGACCAGAAATGAATGTACAATGGTCGAACGATCGTGTTTTAAAATTGATTGAATTATACCATGGAAATCAATGTCTATGGAACTGGCAACATGCCGATTATAAGAATCGGAATAAAAAAACAGATGCATGGAACAGCATCGCGGAAGAAATGGGAACACCACGAAACATCATTGAAGCGAAAATGCACAGCATTCGCTCACAGTTTATGCGCGAAAGAAAGAAGATTCAAAATTCTGTGAAGAGTGGTGCAAGAGCTGATGAAGTGTATGTTCCAGCTTGGTTTGCCTACCAACATTTTTTTTTTTTTTTTTTTTTTTTTGAATAATGTGGACCCTGGCGATTCATCAGACACTTTAAGCCAACACAGCCAATGTTCAGGTGGAATAAATATAAATAAATAAATGTATACATCAGAGATGTATAGGAATCCCCAGAAGCCAAAAATCTCAAGGTTGTGGCTAATCTTGTCTCTGGTTTCACTGAATCTCGAAATTTTGTGTTAGTCTTCGCAATTGAGCTCCCAACCATTTGCAACAGTACCTCGAAATCAGTCGTCATTCTGGTGAACTTGCAAAATGATTCGTCTGACATCTGTAGGTTTTAGAGTACACAACGTGTATCCCTTTCTTCTAAAAACTTTCTTACCCACACTCTCTTTTTGCGCTTCGATTTCTTTTCAGCTAAATGCACAGGTCAACAGCACCTCCTCTTCCGACATCTTCACATACAATGTGGACGGATGTATCGGTGTCTCATGTCGCTGCGACATGTCCCCTGATACAAGTCGCTCAACTTGTATCGCAACATGTGCCCTAGTGCGTACAGGCCTTAACAGCTTGTCAGGAACTGTGCCTTGTGGAGCGAGTTCGTTAATAATTAGTTGTTTACCGGCCTCAGTGAGCTCTCGAATACCGTGATCTTGGGGTTCGAATCCAACTCGAAGCCTGAATAAACCCATTTTTTCTGTGTTGTACTGCCTTGTGTGGGTAAGGGCCTTGCGTCGGGTTGATTGCCCTTCAAAGGAGTCGAACCAGCGGTAAAGGCATCTTCACACGTCCCTACATTCTGATAGGACAACAGTATACAACCTTAGAACAGGCATTTCTTAATAATTACAGGGGCAGTCATGTTACTTGCATACACAATAGAGCTTTCCACTGTCGTCGCTTCTAATAGGGCGCTGCATACACATTAATGCACCTTTCAACCCATGTGGGCTGTCGTTTTTAGTAACTACAAAACCTGCTGTGGATGTAGAAAATTTTGATTTAATTGTAGACAGATACTTGGAGTTTTTGCCCTCCTGTTCATTTATATTTCCTTGGAAACTGCATATGATTTAAGGAAATGTATTGACAAGACATCCACAGTGGCGTCAGGTTTATTACGAAGGTTATTTTACGACTTTGCATATAATTCAACACACTCTGGCAGCAACTTTTGAAACTGTTTCCATGGCCACCTTTGATTGAATATAGCTGGACGACAAGGTCAGTGTAGTTCTCGCCAGTTTAAGGGAGAAAAAATGTATATTGTTTTGTGCTTGTGTTGGATTAGAGGCACGTAATCTTCTGTTGCTATTTGCGCCTGCCTATACACACTTGGACTCGAATGAAAACTGAAGGCGTCACAGAAACCTGTATGGTTGACTTGTATGCGCGTGTGTACAAGGCGAACATCAGACTTACGATTAAAGGTAACCAAGAACCAGGAAATGACGTAAACAATATACAGAAGGCTGTATAGAGGCCTTAACAGTGAGCCTGGGAATAAAACGGCCTTGCCAATGAAAGGTAGCTGTGTTCGAGGCCTGTCAGTGTATATATTACCGACAAACTATGAAATCGCAATGTATAGAATGCCTAAAGTCAGTAGGCAAAGTACGAAGTTCATGCATTTTGTGGAATGCCCAGGCACTTTATAAATTGCCCATAACTTTTAGGCAATGTATGAAAGTAACAGTTTATTTTATACTTCGCCTAGGTATTCTATAGAATACCTAGGAATTTTATAAAATGCCTCAGATTCTTTAGGAAAAGTATATAACAAAGAAGTTTCTATAATAAGATTTATACAGTTTTATTTTATCTCTTATATTTGCAAGAACTTAATATAATTTGTTTTTGACGTAAATACGTCTATATTTTAGGGTCAGTGTCATTCGGCAAAAATGTAACGAAAAAGTGGTACGAAAAAGGGAAACGAAAATTTGTAACTTCATTGTTATGTTACTTAGGAAACGTAATCTGTTTACTCAGCATTGTTGTGTTACATTATTGCCGTCAACAATCCGATTTCGTTATTGCGGAAAGAGCTGAGCTGTGAATCGCTTGTAGAAGAAGTGCGTCGTGGAGTAGATAATTTTGTGTTCGTAAAAACGTTTTACAATATCACAGATAATAATTATTAAGTAATCTGTTGTTGCGTTAGTTTGTTGCGTCATACTAAGTACAAGATGGATGACAGTGAAGCTAAAAGACTCCATAAAACAGAATATATGAGACAGTACAGAAAACGTAAAAACATAGAAGTATTAAATAATGAACCTAAAGTTTCTAAAAAAATTCCAAAAACTAATGCTGAACGTATGACGGAATTTAGGAATCGCAAGAAGCAATTACTACAAATTAATGCTTCCACATATTAGCAAGTACAAGCGTTCCTACAAGAATCGCGCAACCAAGGTATGACAATGCAACAGAATATTTTCATAAGCATTTTAATGAAAATATATTTGGATACGCTTGCAAAGTATGTGATCGGTTATGGTTTGAAAAAGATTTGAAACAAGTTACTGATAGCCATTTATATTTATTGGATACGGAGTTTGTAAATGAAAATGTATCCCAATTTAAGATATGCACAACATGCTGGCTATCTTTAAATAAACAGCAAATACCTATTTTGTCTAGGAGTAATGGATTTGTGTATCCACCATACCCCACTGATTTGCCTCCTCTAGATTGCATAAGCGAAAGATTAATATTTCCTAGACTTCCATTTATGCAAATTAGGAGGTTAAGACATCAATTGGGTGCATTTGGGATACTGGGACAAGTAATCAATGTTCCAGTAGATGTTAATAATATGGTAACGCTACTACCTAGAGAATTGGACGATTATTACAGTTTCAACGTCCATATAAAGAGAAACTTGATTCACAAATCTACGTATCTGGAAGGAACTGTGAAGAAAGATACAATAAAACGTTGGCTTACTTATTTGATTAATACTCCATTGTACAAACATTACAAGATTACAATTAACGATGCATTTTTCCAAAAACAAGAAACTACTGAAGAAGAAAATAAGTGGATAGAAGACAGAATTGTCAAGTGATGTAGAATTGCTGCTAGCTCAACAGCAAACTCTCCTGTGGAATGAGGATAAATACGAAGTGCGATCGGAAAGTTTCAAGACTGTGTCAATAGAGGGCGAACCGAATGTAGTACGAGCTACTGCCGCTAGGGGGTGCGGCCTACATTCATAGTGAATCAGTGTGCCAGCCGGCATCATCGAATTAGCATTTGTTTCTTAGTTACGGGCGTTTTGGTAGTGCATTACACCGACCCTCCTGCGATTTCGGAATGGCAGATTTTCATGAACAAATCAAATTTTGCCAAAGACTTGCCAAAACGGCTATGGAAACCTATGAAATGCTAAAGCAAGCATTTGGGGAGTCCGCAATGGGTCGTGCACAAACTTTTGTGTGGCATTCACGTTTTAAAAATGGCCGAACCTCTGTCGATGATGACGAGCGTTCTGGACGACCATCTTCGAGCACAACGCCCGAAAATGTTACGAAGATTCGGCAGGCCATTCACGAAGATCGACGTCGTACCATCAACGACTTGTGCGACATTGTTGGGATAGGCTATGGGACCTGTCAGCTGATTCTAAAGGAAGAACTCCACATGCGACGCATCATGACAACGCGCCAGCACACCGCCCTCAAAGTTCGGCAGTTTTTGGCCTCAAACACCATGGCCGTCATCCCGCACCCTCCTTATTCGCCGTGTGACTTCTTCCTCTTCCCAAAGATGAAAATTCAGCTAAAGGGAAGGAGATTTGAGACGATAGAAGAGATTCAGGCAGAATCGCAGATGGTGCTTGACAGGCTGACAAAGAAAGATTTCCAGGGATGCTTCCAGGCTTGGGAGCGGCGCTGGGATCGTTGTGTTCACTCCCAGGGGAACTACTTCGAGGGTGATGGATGAATTTAATACCTGAGATAAGTGTACGGGTTTTTATAGGCGCAGTCTTGAAACTTTCCGATTGGACCTCGTAGCGTCGAGACGAGTAGCCAGGAACCAGCGTGGTACTTGATGAGGCAACATATGTCGGAATCAAGCAGATTTGTCAAATACATTCCCACTGTTGGCCTCACGAGAGACAAAAGTGTAGAAAAACACTGAAACAGATGGAACAAGAAATCTCGATGACAATTCTACTGATGTATGGTATGATAATATTATACAAAAGTATGAAAAACGTCCTATAGACTCCATGGAAAATGTTGTGCTGGCAGACTTTGCTGCCATGTATACGGCAAGTACAGATGGAACGTACAAACTCAGAGATGTCCCTAGAATCATTCGATATACTAATTACGATTTGAGTGACATCATAAACTACAAACGAGAGATGGTTTTGTTGTACTGGCCGTTTAAAGACGAGGTGTTGGATGTATTGGATAGAAACAAGTTTGTAGATACGTATATACAACAACAACGAAGATTTTATTATGATGGGTAGAAAACGCTACGATTCAGACCTAGACATAGACAAAACAATGGAGTATTGTAAGCAACTATGCATGGAAATGGAAAAACGAATTAAATGGAATGTACCGCAGGACGATGTGTTATAGCATAAAGAGATGTCAGGTAACGACGACGACATACAGATGATTGATGCCGACACTCTTTCATACGTTGTGAAAAGAAGGTAAAATGTTATGTCTAACGAAGCCTATTGTGGGATGGCTCGATCTACAAATCGCGAGCAGAGAGAGCTAATTTTGGAGGCTATACATCGAATTAGCATGGGAGAGGAAGCAGAACCGCTTCAGATATTCTTAACGGGACCTGCTGGATGTGGTAAAACGTTTACTCTAAAAGTACTGATGGAAACATATAATTTACGTATTTACGTCAAATTCTCCGGAACCGTGGTTCCACTGACAACTTTTTAATTCTCAAAACTTTTGTTATGTTCAGATTCAGTAGCTTGGTGTTTTCGCGACTATCTTGCACAACCTCCATCTTGAGAGCTTACCCAATCGACTTTGATTAATTTTAATTTACACAACCAAACAATACTAACATTACGGTTTATTTTATACTTTGTCTACTGACTTTAGGTATTCTACACATTGCCGGTAACACATATATTCTTAAACGAATAATAATAAGAAAACCCATGTTACCTCAGAGAAGGCATAACAACTAATTTTTATTCAGCATTTACGTGGAATGCCTCACTGCAGTTATAAAAGCCTGACATAAGAGACACTAAACCGATCATCACGGAGCAAGTCGGAGAGCGCGTCGTGAAGATGATAGATGTCGCGGGTTTCGGAATAACTTTGGCAGTCCACCAGGATGTGTGCCACGAGAAGTTGGGCACCACAGTTCCTGTAGACAGGTTCCGGCTCATCACGCAGGTGCATATGATCAAGCAGGAAGCGTGTGAGTGTTGACTTCTTCCTTCCTGATAACACAGAAGTATGATTGCCACGCCTGCGCAGTTGGCTTAACAACACGTAGTTTTCTTCCTTGGCTATTATTCCATTCGTCTTGCCACGAGGATAAAATTTCGCGATGCAGGAGGGTGCAAACATCACAGCAGAGAGATCTCTCAGACAGCAGCGTTCCGTCCAAGGCTGCCGCATCGGCGACCTCGTTGCCAGGTAGGCCGGAGTGTCCGGGTACCCAACAAAAACACAACACTTCCCCGATTCCAGGAGGTAGGACACTTGGATCAGGATCTCGGCAAGGATAGGATGGTCAGGATAGTGACCACTTTGACGATGTAAAGCGCTTAAGGAGTCTGTATAGAAAATATGATGTTGAGGTTGGCTGCGGAAGAACAGAAGAGCTCGCAACACTGAACATCGTCGGCTCACCACCGTGGGAACCTCACATCTCACACAGCTCTGGTACATAGCAATTTTAAGACGTGCAGGATACAGAGGAGGGAATGTGTACCCCACTCTTTAAGTTGAGCCTAGTGATTATCTTCATAGAATTTGCGGTACGCGTTACGGTGCTCAGTCCATACAACTGCCCAAAAAAAAGGGATCGGCCCACAAGACTGAAAGTTTGCGTAGATCTTTCTTACATTTTTTCACGTACGGAGAGAATTTGGCAGCACTGCAGCTAGTTAATTCAGAACGTGCTAGCGGTTGTACAAGCTTACAAGGCGAACAAGTTGAAGCAAATCACATGATCTTCGATAACTACAATGCGCCGTTCCGAGTCTTGTCAACTGTATTTTTTTTGTTCGCAGTTCCCGCGCGAGGAAGTGAGTAACCATAACAATTGTGTCGTGGGAGGACATTTTATGCACCTCGTGTGTGTAAGTCAGGAGTCGGACATTGACATGTCTTGTAAACTTTCTTCCTTCTCTGTCTGTGTGTTTTACAGCTATTATTTCTTAAATTGTGATGGTCGTCGTCATCCTAACGAGCGGCCTGAAACAGCGATGACGGGTCTGGGATACATTCTAGAGATACCCGATTCGATTCCCGGACGGAGACATTCTGGATTAGTTTTTTAAATCTACATGAATCGCTCTAGAACAGTGCTGGAACACGATGTGAGACGGACAGCGGTCACGTTTCATTTCTCGGATCATAATTTTTGTCATCCTACACTTCTTTTAATTCGACAAACGGCTCATCCGGCCAATGATGGATTACGCATGCCCGTACGCAGGAATGGTGTAACCTAAAGGCCGCCATTCACGATCGCTCCAGATGGATGACATCCGAATGGATGACGTCCAAACGGATGTCGTCCAAAGAGGTACTACATTCACGGTCGCGTCACGCCAGTCGCGGTTTGTTGTCCCTCTTTGAAGTGCGTGGTGTTTGCGATGGACGAAGAATTGGTACTACCTACGGCAGTATGCCTGTATATTAAAAGGAAAAAACCAAAACGAAAGTGGTCAAAGCAATGGCTCTTAAATAGAAGCAATTTAAGTCCTTATGCTCCTTTCTGAAGCAACTTCTAAGGGAATTTTCTTTGTTGGCGGTAGGATCTTTGGTTTTAAATAAAACCACCAATTCTTCCATTGCTAAGCTTCTTTTAGCTTTATCATGATAGTCTTCATTACTTATCTGCCACAAACATGGCAACTCTCTATATTTCTCAATCACCTCAATAACAAACTCACGACCCGACATTATACAAGTTTGGACTTCACTGGACGAAGGCTCGTGGCAGACTGGCATGAGAATGGACCACGTTTCCGCCACTCACGAACCGATGGAGCGATCGGATGGATTATGGCTCGACAGAATATCCAAACGAGCCCACCACGCCACGCCAATGGACTTCAGTTTCCGCATTCACGGTACACCGCGCCATTTGGACGAATGGAGCGATCGTGAATGGCGGCCTTTACAACCGAAGATATCTTACGCTTGCGCAGGATTCCGCTCTTAATTAGCTTTTTTTGATTGTCGTTAACTCTCCGCTCAATTTTGCCGCCGACTGGAGAGTGGTGGTTAATATTCAAATTAATTTCAGTTTTCCAATAGCTGAAAGGTCGCACCCAGTTTTGCTATTTCGATCAACGAGCTTAGTATCGATATTGGATAGAAAGAATACTGTCACCATCTGGCGGAATTGTTACATACCATTGTGACAGTCGCTCTTCTTTTTGACGTGAAAACGTCTTTAAAATCGATGCCGGGTGTGGGGAGGCAATCGCGCCCAAATGAGCGACCAGTTTCTGTCGAAGTAATTTCAAACTTCAATAACTCGGCTAAAAATAGACATAGCGCCGCCATCTTAGTCTCGTTTTAAAGAGGAAGGATGAAAGTTTGTGCCAGTACCGCTCCGACATTCGTGGCTGCCAAACGTCGCGAACTGTGTACGCGCAAAGTGAACCCACGATTTTCGACTTTCCGGATTCGACACGTGTCCATAAACGGGATCATATTTCAGAGACTAATTATCCGATCCGATTAAACCAAGTGTTGTTTTGAAGAGGAGTGAATATATGTTACAACTCATCCTGGCCTCCAAGTGTGTATCTCAAAAACTCAAAAAGATACGAGGCTGTGAATTTGAAAAAGTTTGAAAATTTTCCGACTTGACATTTGCAAGAGGTATTCAAATAATTTCAAAGTCATATGTATCCTACTTCTCATACCACTACCCTGTATTCAATAAATGTAAGTTGAAAATGAATTAAACGATTCAAAACAAAAATTTTGTTTAATTTCAATATACTATACACGATTAACGTTTTCACGAAAATAACTGCGGCAGTGTCCGACACTGCCTATCAATTTTTTTTCCCCACTGGGAAGCAGAAGGAAAAATAAAATGCGAGAATTTGGTACTCGCCATCATGTAGTGTTTATTGTTATGTACGTGACCTTGGGGTGTGTGTCACAGTCTGATGACGGTAAGTTAAGTGCGTCAAATAAGCGTCATCAGGGGTCGCGTGCGTCACAATCAACGTGTCTGGAAAACTCCACTTGACGTCAGACAGTCATAGTGCATTGGATGCGCCCATTAAATACTAATTAATCCTCCTATAATTTTCACATTTTTCGATGCATATTTTTTCAGAAATGAGGCTGCTGCGACCGAGTCGTATCTGTGTGACCATTGCATGTGATATGGATGAAATGTCTATACCATGCATACGCTAATCTAATTATTTAAATATGTGTTTTCGATTGGTTTACTTGATCATCGCACTGGTCCGTAGAGCCTTATGAATGACGTTGACTTTGAGCCGATGCAGGCGAAGTGAATTTTATTTTCGGCCCACATGCAACGCGTTTTATTTGAAATATATAGGCCTATATAATTTTTTTTTTGAATATGGCGTACGCTTATCGATATTCTTACAAGAAATCACATGTTGTTGATTAGATTTTCATCAGTAAATTCATAATTGGAACAAATTAATATCGAGAGCAAAAACACGTAATTGTAGAAAAAGCGTTCCAAATTGGAACTTACTTCACTTTGTTGTGACGAAAATTTGACACATCGATTTAACAAAGTTGTGAATGTGCAAATATCGACTTTAACTCGAAAACTGTATGCAGTAAATAGCCTTGCCACAGAATTTGCAGAGGCGCGCTGGAAAGAAGAAAGGTTATTTTTGTTTAATAACAAAATTGTTCTTACTGACGTTTGAGGCATACCTAAGCCTATGCTGATGAAAACTAATTAAGAAGGGCAGATTAAAACTGTCCTTCGTGTTTTCATAATTTTAATTAGCACTGCCAAGGAGTGCTGGGTTATTTTCCATTGTAAAAAATATATATTTTCAGTTTTAATGCTAGGTCAGACTTTCTGTGGTACCGTTAATTGCATATAAAAATGGGCCAGTGTGTCGTCATTGTACGTCGAAAACTATGAAAACAAAAGAATGTGATGCTGCGAGTATTTCACGTGTTTCTGTGTAACACAGACACATTAATGATTGTTCAAATAACTTTATTGTTAACGGACTTTCAGTAGCACGTGAAGCTCATATGGTGTTTTATTTTGCGGACTCCGAATCGAGCTGCATGGCTGACCTCGGAAGACACGCGTTTCTCTTAAGCTTAACTTGGATCGACATTACTCTCTGTACCGGCACGTGGTGCTGGTAACATTTCCCTGAATTCATTTTATTTCAGCTAAACACGTCGTGGGCCTATTCATTGCGTAAGAAATGCACAAACTTGAACAGAGGAATATAAAAAACTATACAGTCACAAACAAAAGATACTCGGGCGATCAGCCGCGTTAACTGGTTACCGTAGTAAACCGACGTTTCGGGAACCAACTGTCCCCATCATCAGGGTTGTGATGCGACTGGATACCTCGGATGTCGCAGGTATATACACAGGCGACTTCCTAGGTATCCAGTCGCATCAGAACCCTGATGGTGGGGACAGTTGGTTCCCGAAACGTCGGTTTACTACGGTAACCAGTTAACGTGCCTGGTTGCCCGAGATGATATTGAAATATTGGGGTTGCCCCAGAACGGGGTGCCGAGGACGAGAATAATTTATGCAAGAGGAACGAAGGTACAGAAGGCTGGTTAGAATTTCACAGTGAGGAACTCCATAATTTGTAGTCTTCATTAAATATTATTGAGGTGATAAAATGTTTAGGGGATGTAGAACGTATGGGGAAATGAGAAATGTGACAAAAGTTTGATGGAGAAACCTGAAAGAAAGAAACTACTCGAAAGACCTAGGCGTAGATGGATTTGTTTGGCTTGGGAATTTCTTGACTAGTTAAGCGTGCAGTAGCTTCTAAGGGAGGAATTTACTCCGTGAACTTTGCTCGTTACTTACCTCGCTGAAGGCCTTAGTAACATTCGCAGGTCGCCTATTCGCCCTGTGGGTACAAGGCTAATAATTAATTAGTGTTCTGTCTGACGACAGGTCCATATGAACGGGATCCTTCCATCCTTTTCTCGGACTGGGACCTGTTCATATACGTTCTTGGCAGATGATCCAGAAGTGGTTTGCCATTGCCTTCTTCTGTGTGTGAATGGAGTAATTGTTGGGATGCCACGGAGGAAAACTCCGTGTTGCCTTGCCCAACACAAGTTATAAATTCGGGCACCGCCGGGAATCGAACCCGAGACCCCAGGATTACAAGGTCAGCGTTCTAACCGCTAGACCACCGTGGCTTGGTACAAGGCTACCCAAACTGAAAACAGTTGAGTGTTTTGTTTTTGTGGTGTTTTTGGTGATATAAGAAGTCTCTTTTGTTCTCAGATGCTTCTTATGGAATAAGTCCCGCTATTATATTTCGTTAAGTAGGCCAGTGGTTGTCGTGACAGCGTAAAACCGGACTGAAAAGACGTTTCCCGCATCTAAATACACACTTTTTTAAAATTCGGAATTGTTAATTAAAGATTACGTCAGTCATCGAACTTGGACAAACTTCAGTTTCAAAGTACACAAATCACGTGATCTTAAGTCGTCTCTGAGTGCTCGTAACAAGGCGCTTTAGCAATGTGACGACAGCACATCCGAACATCGGAAACTTTTGCCATTACAGTAGATGACACCATTTATCCTTGTTTCTTCGGTAATGTAACGACACTATAAATTATGACACGATTGTTTCGAACATGGCCCCTTTCACACACTTTATTATTTAATTTTAACCGCGCAATGCCAGGACTGCGTAGTTGTAACTGAATTACTTACATACGATTCTGTTAATTCGGATAAAATATCTCAGATGACTACTTGGCAGGTGCGACAAACACTTAACCACAGACACAGTGAAGCGTCAAAGAAACTACGTTCCTATATCAATTTAGAAATTAAGTACAGTTTAATCCCAGTGACTGGCATAATTACAAACGGCGACTTTATTATCTCCCGGAGTACTGAGCGAAGCCTGTGTGTGATAAGCCGTACCTGCCCTTGGACTGAGGATTCTCCTCTAGCCTCTGGGGCCCACCCAGCCTCCTATCCAATGGGTACCGGGGTCCTTTCGCGGGGTAAAGCACGGCCGGGGCGTGACGCTGACCACCGCCATCTACTGCCGAGGTTAAGAATGAGTGGGAGCTATACCATCTCTCCCCCTGAGCGCCTACATGGCTCGTAACAGGATAGTCATACTGCATACTGCAATATCTGAGCCGAATTGGAGGGTTTCAGTCTTTGGGATCCCCTTCTAAGGGGCGCTGCACTTTAAGATTTTAAAAAGGGAGTATATTCGGTGACCAATAAATTTTCTCCGAGTCTGCGTTACGTTTATCAACCTTGCTAATGTCCATCTCAAAAGAGTTAGAGATAAAAAATGAAACCCACATTGAAGTTAATATAAGGTCGATTATAATCGATAATTAACAGGGAAGAAGCTTCGACTTATCGATATGTTCGATCTCCACCTCAGTCCACGCCGAGAGGAAGGAGATTTTGGATATCTTGTTGAACATGGTCTTGAAATCAGTCTCTTTAAAGGCACGTGGCTGCACTACTAGCCGACAGAAAAACGTCATTCTTGTTCTAATTTGATGTCAAGTTTGCTAGTAATATTTTAAAACACTGCTTGTCAGTTTTAATAAAACAATTGATGAATAACCATCGGACAGGGGAGCAGCAGAAAGTAACAAAGGCTTGTGAGAAATGTCTTTGTACCAAGGTCCAACGTTCTGCGCTGATGAATAGGGGTTTACGCATGCGCACATCATCACTTTCCTACCAGGCGGCTTACGTCACAGGGACTTTGACTCTCGAGTGCAGTACTCATATTTTGTACGAAATAAAAATTATTCTGTAGCATGTGTTCTTTGCAGATAAATTTGTTTATCGAAATATAAGCAGGTTACGAACAATTTAAATCATACGCCAGCTATTCTCTGTACATCATTTCAGGATCGAACTTTGAAAATCTTTAGCGTTTGATTTTTGTTGTACAGGGTGTACAACCTTTCGGAATTACATTGAACTTGATTAGGCCAACGGATTTAATTCTATTGTACTTTTAATTCCCTACCCTACATGGTGACTGAATTAAAATGATTTATTTTTTATAAATTTCACCTTGAAATTTAATCGTGTGCATTGTTAAGTATGTCACTGGTGACAGTTTAAGAATACTGTTGAGTAATTCGTGAGCGTGTTTGCAATACAACGCCAATTTAATAAGATTTTTAATGAATTAACATGATTAGTTTTTTTATAAATTGCTGTAATTTACAAACTTGCAGGGTGCGAGTCAAATACCAAAGGTGAATGTGACCAGAAAGTTGGAGAGGTTGAAGTCCTTGGCCTAGGTCATTAACGTGCCGACAATTTTTGTTGTGAGAATAAGGCGGTTTATGCTACGTTCTGGCCTTGAGGTATAAAACTTTAATTCAGAAGGAAATCGCACACAGAAATAGACCTACGAGTGTTTTAATAATTAACTGCTGCGTCTCGTGTACAAGATAACCCAATGTTTACAGATTATCCTAAAGATATTTGTTTTCTGTTTTTGTTGGGGTCCATTGTACTTACGTGTCGCTGTGTAACAAACCAGATGATGATATTCAATTCAATTAATTTATTTACGTGTTTGCCAACAGCAAGAAGCCAATAACAGGCAAACACTGATAATACATACAATAATAATGAAATAATAATGAAAAATATTACACAAACAGATTAACTAAACTTATACATGTACAGTATTAAATGTAACTAATAATAATAATTCAATTCATTTATTTAAGTGCTTGACAACAGCCAATTATGGCCAATAACAGCCAAGCACTGAACAACAGTACAGGAAAAAATATAATAATTAAATTAATTTCGATAATAATAGAAGTAAAACATTACAAATACAAAAACAAACGAATAAAAGTAAATATATAAATGTGCCATATTAATAATAATGAAAGACTGTGAACAGAAATTCAGTTCACGACATTTTATAATTTGTTCTACTGTTGGAAAGCGAGCAAAAATGTGTATATAGATATATAATTATATACGTTGTTTAATGCGGATATAGAAGTAGGCTACAGTGTGTGAGATAAGATGATTTATGAGAATGTGTACACCCAAGAAAGAGAATATGGAACCGGGCGACACAATTAAAATTACTTAACGAGGATGTTCGCAATTTGTAGCCTGCTGATGGGCCTTGATTATGGTGTGTTGTAGCCACGTCGACTGCTGCTTTGGACATCGTACGTCGGGTTCTGTATTTGTTAAAAACCACAGCGTGCTCCTCGAAGCTTCTGTGATAAATTGACGTGACAGTATATTGAATTTATGTACGTGATAAATCTTAAAAGCTCAGTGCACTGTCATCTCGCTCCCTTCCATTCCTCCGCTTTGCCTGGAGCCCTTCGCTGTAAAGGCAACTCCCGGTTTACGAACGAGTTCCGTTCGAAGACGTTATTCGTTATGTGTATCTTCCATTCCCGAGCATTTACGGTACGTATCGTATACGTTAGCAGCCATTTTAAAGCATTAAAACAATGTATTAAACATCGAATGGTCTACAATACGTTTTATTATAATGTATGTGTGCGTTATGGTTTTTCGTATACGATACGTAACGTAAAATAAAATAAGAGAAGAAAAATAAAACAAAATAACATACTTGTTAATTTTAATTAGAAACATAAAGAGTTACAAAATATAAATAAAGAAAATGAGCACTAACATAATATATGTACATACATATGTATTCAATTTTATAAGGAACTCTATCTATTGGCGACTTTAAGAGATTTTGAATGAATTGTGACGTTCGTTATAGCGAATGTTCGTAAACCGAGAGTTGCCTGTACGAGGTGCGATCGGAAAGTTTCAAGACTGTGTCAATAGAGGGCGAACCGGATGTAGTACGAGCTTCTGCCGCTAGGGGGTGCGGCCTACATTCATAGTGAATCAGTTGTAACCGTCCACTGCTCGTGGCCTCGTAACAGCTGCCTTATCAGGGTGTAGGATTGTTAGGGGCTAGCTAGTCGGGATGTAGCTCTTGTCTCAGGTCGTGTTAACGGCCTGATCACACCAGCCAATAATGATTCGGATATAAGTTGGAAGGCACTACTATTTATTTCTATACAATATACAGTTTCCAGTATGTCCTAGAACCTTCGCTATCGCGACTTAAAACAACAGTGAGTCTCTACCCTAATTTTCTTCGGCGCCTAGGTCCCGGGCTTGGTGCGAAGCACCCCCCGCTGTCAGAGAGAGACCTCTCACGGACCGGCCAACACGATCCTTCACACTTGCTCCTAAAGGCACTTCTTTGTCTGTCGTAGACGGAGCCGAGATTGGATGTTAAACAGATGGCCTAAACATGACTTCTAGCTCTTAGGGCTGAAGTCTACCCTTGTTCTCTGCAGGTGGTGCTAAAATCTTACAGAAAGGTTTTTGAAATACTGGAAACACACACAAAAAAACTAACAAACCAAACTACTTCCAGATGAGCGGTTACATCACTCCCTAAGTGTAATATCGCTGTTACAAATTCTTTGGAGCCATCGAGATTACACTTACGCCCATCAGATGCTTCACCACGAAGTAAAGAACAAACACAAACTATACTAAATATGACAAAGAAAATACAGTACATAGGTAACAAATCACTTTCTGCTCCGGCGAATTCTCTCTACCTGATTCACAATTTACATTAGGCGTTTGCCGTGTTGAAGTCTTAACTTACATGTTTACACAGTCTATTGTTTCTTTCACATTCCATCTCTTAAGTTACATTCGCCAACAGGAGACCTTTATTTTCACAACGAGAGACACATGTGGAGTGTGGTCACTCAAATATGCACTGATTCCCTTCATGTTGCCATACGCACGACACTATGCATCACTAATCTTGCGGTTGCAATTGGTTTGCCTGTTTAGTAATGCTTCACTCACATAATCATTCATACCCAAGCATTCAGTAGACTGAAAAAGTGACAAACTTTACAAACTCTACTCTCATTCTGTTATATTACTAAATTATAGTACCTATGGTTTAACTGGTAACCTTTCTTATTACTAGTGCACGTTATCTCAACCTGGTTCGGGACCGTTTGTTAATAAACTTCAACTTTCAAAAAAAAAAAGTTTAACGACCAAACATAAGCAAGCTTACGGTCCTTAAAGGAAAGAAGAACAGGATAGGGAAGGAGACGACTTCGACGTTACCTATAACTGCGTGAGTAGACCAAAACGTCGTCAACATATGCTACGACAAACTCGGCGGTGTCACCACCTAGCACCAGCTGTAATGCTCTAATAAAAGCTGACATGGAATTTTTATATCCATACGGCGTACGTTTATATTGATAGACTGTTGATTCGAATAAAAAGGCAGTGTAAGGCCTAGACGCTTTCTTCAAGGGAATTTGCAAAAAAGCAGAACTCAAATCTATGGACGACATATACCTAACTCCATGAAATTTCTGCAAGAGTTCGTTTAGCGGAGGAGTCCTAGCCCTGTCTGGTACGGTTACGTCGTTAATCTTCCTGGCATCGACACATATCCTTGGCGCTTTGCCTTCCCTGGGGACAACGGTAAGTGGATTCAAGAATGGCGAGTCGGATACTTCGATAATATCATCCTCCAACAGCTGACTTAGATGTTCCCTAACCACCGGTCTCAGTTTAAACGGTAAAGGCCTAACCTGACCTACAACTGGCTTATCATCAATGAGCTTGAACCCATATTCAAAAATATTACAACGGCCTGGCCTGGATGTTAAGAAAGGGGCGTACTTCATTAGTAGATCTATCAAAATAATCTTCTCATCTTCCTTCAAATAACTATTACCACTAACCAAATTCGAGATTTCCGCTTCACCAATAGCACGAGGATCGGGACATTCGTTACCTACATTGCGAGTACGATCAGGAATCAGCTGCATACTCTCTGGTCTGTACCACATTTCTTCATCAACCATTTGCCTATTTCCCAGGCTACGTCTAACTTCAAAAATATCCACACAATCTACCTCATCAGTAACATGGCATTCGCGCCGTACATCAACATCATCAACACAAAGCGGACTCCGCTCGAACACGTTAGCTTCACTAGCTATAGATTCATCTAAATCGTCGGGACTGCTTAAACTTACTGTGGTCGCAGCTGTTCTAGATGGACTACCGTACCGGCTGTACCGAATATTGCAGCACAACAAACCGTGCTCTACCTGTTCTACTTCGCGAGCTTCCGTCTCTATATTCTGGCTAAAAGTTATAGTTCTTCTTACTCCACCCCGGGCATACTCCATACACTTACTATTAAAATCAAGAACAACGCCGTGTAATGAACAAAAGTCACAACCTAATATCATATCTGACGCTAACTGGGACGTTACCAGAAACACATGTTCGAACTCATCCTCTCCTAACTTAAACTCCAAAAAGGCCTGGTTCCTAACTCGTTTAGACTTCGTTCCAAAAGCATTAATGTGTACCAAATTCTGAAGTGGCAAAACCAAAACGCCTACACCTGCCGTTACTGACTCATTGTAAGCTCTCTCTGACAATATGCTGGCCTGTGTCTATGATGCTGCTAATTACCATGTCCCGAACAGAAACTTCTACACGCGGGCAATTACTCAAAACAGAATCGTTGATACTACAAACAACCAAAGTTTCTGCTTCTCCTAGGTCCGAATCATCATCAGGATCCTGAAAATTTAAATATTCTGCCGAATTAGAATCTTGAAGATTGCTGGATGCAAAGTGGTGACCCGTATCGTAATGACTAGCGGACAGACGTAGGGTCGTTAATCCGTCCCTTAGCAGTTTTCCGCTTGCTGCCGGCTGGTTGCAGTATCCTGCCTGTCGCCACCGCAATTCCTACTTGTGAACTCATTGGCCGAAGGGTTTAGGCAGTTCGGACCCGTTCCATTTTGCCGTCCTTGTGGACCTGCGTGCGCGTATGATCTTCCCGAATTCCAATTATCGCTTCGGCGGTGTTGATGAGGTGGTCTATGCTGCACATAACCCGGCCTAACTGGTTGGCCCTGTGGCTGCGGCCTGTTGTTAGCCCAGTTATAACGGCCGTTAACACCACCGTGTGATCTGTCATGGCCCTGATTTTGCGAAGTGCCGGCAGAGTTGGCCCGCCTCAGCTCTTCTCGTATCTCAATACCTTCCAGCCGCTTTAGCAGATCTAAAGCATCTTGAACACCTGTTAGCTGAGCTGCCGCGAAGCTATTCTGAACATAAATCGGGAAGTGAAACTTTAGTGCATCCATAAGCTCCACGTCCGTCATTTTAGGTTCAAGATAACTTGCGAGCACCGCGTACTTCAAGAAGTACTCGGACATGCTCAAACTCGAGCCCTTTTGGTACCGGTCATGATAAATTGAACACTTCACAATACTGTGCTTGCTTGCTGACCAAAAATTTCTCATAAACGCTACTTTGAATTGCTCGTAGTCCTGGAGATTGGGAGCAATAGCAGATAGCCAATCAACTGCAATGGGATCGGTGACGGCCTTGCGAGCGATAGCGAGCTGGAATCTAACCGGCACAGCTTTCAGCTTCATAAAGTCGTCTAACTGTTTCAGGAAGAAGACGGCGTTAACTTTGGCACTGTCATGGAAGTAAGGGAGTGTTAAGTCGGAAGGAGCAATAAAGCTACTAGCGCTGCACACCTGGTTGGATGGCATGCACAGGTTCATATCACTCTGAATCCCGCTAGGCACCTGGTTGTTACAGAGCGTTGTACCATACCTACCACTGGCATCATCAACATTGACACAAGATACACTGTGATTACCCTCACTCTCAGGGTGGTGGGCAGAACCACACGTCGAATGGCTTCCTACTACATTTTTGTCAGTGGGTGGCAACGAACTAGCGTTCCCAACCACTGTTGACCCTTCCGAAATCTTCCCCTTGATGCTGCTTAATTCAGCATTCAATTTATCTAGCCCTTCTTTATAAGTTTCAACTTGCTTAATATTTCTTTCTACTTGCGCCCTTGTTTCATTCTGCCACTTACTCACATCACCACTGAGGCTAGTGTGCACTGACTTAATAGTGCCCTCGAGCTTTGTGAACCTTTCCTCCGACCTCTCTTTGTTTACTACAGTGTTGCGGGTCATTTCCTCATATTTCTGATTGAGTTCATGCGTAAGTTCTTTGGCCATTTCTTTACTTTGGTTGGTCACCCCCTCTATCTGCTCGGAAACGTGGTTGACCAAACTACCAAAACTACATTTCATGCCAGAAAATTCTTTATCGGTGTTATCTTGGACCTGTTTTAAATTTGTCTCTAACCTAGAAGTCTCGCTTTCCAGCCTCTCAGTTAACTCTTTGCTTAATTTATGGTGCTCACGATCGAATCTTTCAATGAGTCTTTCATTTTGTACTCTAATGTTTTCTTCCAATTCCCTCCTTAGTTCTGAATTTCCTTTTTCTATACTAACTTTGATATCTTGTATTTCGTTCTGAACCTTTTCACTTAACTTAACATTGTCCTCCTTCAAACTACGAAGAGCATTAGCGATAAAATCGAGTAAAGAATCGGTATTGGAACTTAGAGTTTCCGTGTTCCTGAAACCTATAGTGGTTTGCTGAAGGTCGCCAGTACTTCCTGTTCCTTCTCGTGTATTTACACCACTATTTTCTGGATCGTCCTCCGTCCTTGGTATAGAATTGTCGATCTCTGAGCTGCTTGCCTCACTGACTAACTGCCCACACGGCATTTCAATTTCAGTTTCTGCCTCACTGTTTCCGCTTGTCTCCATTCTTGGTCCTACAGTTCTACTCCTCAGCTGCTTTCCGTACATTTTTGTGACGACGTGACTGACCTGGTTATGGTAATGCTGATATGATGAGTCCTGCACCCTGGATGCTGTGGTTCGTGTGCGTTGCTTTCCTTGGTTCCTCGGTGCCGTTGAGTTGGCGTTGCGACTGTGCAAGTTGTGGTCGCTCCCCTCGCCCAAGTCACTGACAGCTGCTGTTTATCTGTCGGAAGTGGCCTTCCTTCAATCCTTCGGCTCGGCTGCTGGGAGTCCAGAAGTCGTGCCCCTCGTTGTCGCGCCAATCTTGCTGTAACCGTCCACTGCTCGTGGCCTCGTAACAGCTGCCTTATCAGGGTGTAGGATTGTTAGGGGCTAGATAGCTAGTCGGGATGTAGCTCTTGTCTCAGGTCGTGTTAACGGCCTGATCACACCAGCCAATAATGATTCGGATATAAGTTGGAAGGCACTACTATTTATTTCTATACAATATACAGTTTCCAGTATGTCCTAGAACCTTCGCTATCGCGACTTAAAACAACAGTGAGTCTCTACCCTAATTTTCTTCGGCGCCTAGGTCCCGGGCTTGGTGCGAAGCACCCCCCGCTGTCAGAGAGAGACCTCTCACGGACCGGCCAACACGATCCTTCACACTTGCTCCTAAAGGCACTTCTTTGTCTGTCGTAGACGGAGCCGAGATTGGATGTTAAACAGATGGCCTAAACATGACTTCTAGCTCTTAGGGCTGAAGTCTACCCTTGTTCTCTGCAGGTGGTGCTAAAATCTTACAGAAAGGTTTTGAAATACTGGAAACACACACAAAAAAACTAACAAACCAAACAACTTCCAGATGAGCTGTTACACAGTGTGCCAGCCGGCATCATCGAATTAGCATTTGTTTCTTAGTTACGGGCGTTCTGGTAGTGCATTACACCGACCCTCCTGCGATTTCGGAATGGCGTGTGCATCAAATTTTGCCAAAGACTCGCCAAAATGGCTACGGAAACCTATGAAATGCTAAAGCAAGCATTTGGGGAGTCCGCAATGGGTCGTGCACAAACTTTTGTGTGGCATTCACGTTTTAAAAATGGCCGAACCTCTGTCGATGATGACGAGCGTTCTGGACGACCATCTTCGAGCACAACGCCCGAAAATGCTACGAAGATTCGGCAGGCCATTCACGAAGATCGACGTCGTACCATCAACGACTTGTGCGTCATTGTTGGGATAGGCTATGGGACCTGTCAGCTGATTCTAAAGGAAGAATTCCACATGCGACGCATCGCAGCCAAGTTTGTGCCAAGGCTCCTGTCTGAGGACCAGAAGCAGAATCGACTTCTCGTTTGTCAGGAGCTCAAAGATCTCGCCGGATCGTCGGATTTAGCTCCGTGTGACTTCTTCCTCTTCCCAAAGATGAAAATTCAGCTAAAGGGAAGGAGATTTGAGACGATAGAAGAGATTCAGGCAGAATCGCAGATGGTGCTTGACAGGCTGACAAAGAAAGATTTCCAGGGATGCTTCCAGGCTTGGGAGCGGCGCTGGGATCGTTGTATTCACTCCCAGGGGAACTACTTCGAGGGTGATGGATGAATTTAATACCTGAGATAAGTGTACGGGTTTTTATACGCGCAGTCTGGAAACCTTTCGATCGCACCTCGTATTTCAGTGTTATGCCCATGAAGTTTTATTCTTTTTCATTAAAATAATAAAATGGTAGCTACATCCTAGCAACACGTCTTCCCTTGGTACAACCCCGGCTCAAGCGCCCACTGCACTGGACGACTTGATGATGATTGTGCTATCAACACACCAGACGTACTGCCGCCCCAGTGACGTATCCTTTTGTCGGGGTTCGGTAGGACTCGTTCCAGACCCCTCACCCCTCTGCCGGCGGTTGTTAACAGCTTGACTTGCGAATCTGTTCCCAATGTGGGATCGTTGGATTCGGTTGTTCGTCATGAATGCCCAGTTTCATGACGTCATTAATTGTTTTGCTGCCGAATCGGCTAAATGTCACATGTTCGTTTCCAACAGTTGCTCAGACTGACATATTATTACTCTTTCCGAACTTCCTGCTCGTAACAGGTGCCACGGATTAGTTATGATCACTCTGCGTTATGGAATCCATTACTCACGAAAGAGTTTATTTAACTCTGACACAGCGGTTATTTTAAACCCGTGTGACTGAACACAGGCTTTGACCCTGAGATAATTGACTGAGAAGAATGCAGATGGCTGCCTTCTAGGTTTTCTGCCGGGCGGTGTGTTGAAGTTTACCGACGTTTCAGAGCTGTTTGCTGCCTAAAGGCGATGAATAAGCCTCGCGCTGCTACCAGACTGCACGGCGCAGCAACCCAGAAGGCAGTCAGTCTTCTACAAAGTCACCGCCATTGTGAACTTTGAATTTTACACAAAAAAAGAAGTAATTATTAATCTTTGTATTCGGGTCAAGAAGTTTTCGACACAGCCGTTGGTGTCGTTCGTGACTCTTCAACTGTTGAGCCAGTGAAGAGAAGACAAGATGGAAGAGTAGAAAAGATAAACAATAAAAATCATTCTTTATATGTCTTCATCGTGTCTGTAGTACAGTTTTTAGGAAAGCATTCTCCACAAAATCCTGCTTTGGTGCGAAGGGGCTAATTAATATATTCGTTTTAGACAAAGTCTTATTCATTTGCGCTTTTCTGCCCGGTCGGTCGTGTCGAGTCAATGACCCGAAGTTTTCTTTTTTCTAAACTGCAATTTGAATGTAAAAGTTGAATGCTGTTTAAGTGTGTATGTACTCCTCAGAGCTAAAGTGGTATACGTGTTAAATTAGGCTTTTTGTTTGTATCGTAATTTGGTGTGCTTGCTAGGAAAAATAATTGGCCGTAATACAAATGTTATTTTCGTTTATTATGCTGAATAAATTGAAAACATAAACCTAACCTAAACTTCTTGCTCTGATCAGCTCATATGTATGTATTTAGGGACATGATTTCATCGGAAATCTGTCTTTTTTATTAAGAAGTTGAGGAAGCAAGAAAATGAAATGTAAGCTTAAAGTAGAACGTACTTTGAGAAATTAATGGAACAGAACTGGACGGGCGTCTCATGTAAGTCTCGAGCCCATGGATTAGTTTGTACGTAAGAATTCGATTAATTATAATTACAATTACACAGCGGTAAAGATAACTCTTATCTCCCTAAACTCAGCTGTGCATAATTCCGATGAAATCATTCGGTGTAGTTCAGTGTATAGGGCACACAGTCCAAACCGAGATCAAAGGTTAATTCTCTATTGCGCATGCGTGAGCATCATGTTCACAAGGTTGTGACGTTCAGTGAGCTACGAGACGTTGTAAGAACAGGTTGTGTCGTGCTGCTTTGAGTAACATGAAGTTGGAAGGCTCTAGTACTGATGATTGTCTTCTTGGTGATAGGAAGGGATCAGTGAAGGTGACGATTACACAGTGCCAACCCAAACAGCTGACTCACCTCCCCAAGAGGCAGCCCGTGGACATCGGCTTCAGTGACTTGACCTACACCGTATCCGAAGGCAGGAAAAAACGTGAGTTTATAAACCGATCTGTTTATTATTCGTACCAACGCGTACGTACACGAAATAAAACAAATTTACTGCCAATGTCAAATCTTTTGCTTTTTAGAGGAGAATATAAGTGCTCGAAACAAGTGCTGTGGGCAAAATTGTTGAAGTTTACCACAATTATGTTGAGCATTGACGTTTATTCCATGTTCTCGACGTTTCTGCATTTGGCTGTGTTCTCGTATTCATGCGGTCTGCTGTCATTGTACTGACATATAGTATTATTAATATTAACGGTGACGTTTAGGGTCGAACCCGAGACATGTCTACCACCGGGTTGGCCCAGGAGGTGTAAATATAAGCAAAAGTGTCGATGGAGCTGACCCGAGATGCCTTTTGTAACGAGTTATCTCTGCCAGGTGTGTTGCACTATGCTACAGAGGCCAAAGGTGATGTACGCAATGATTCAACAAGTAACTTGACACTTTTATAATGGTACATGCTGATGTATTTTTTTCGTTTTAAATTTTTCCGCTGACCGCATTTTGAGAACCACTGCTTTAGAGCTTCACTACAGACTGTTGAAAAGGAAAATGTTTTTCACGAAACCGTGCACATCACCGCGAGAGAAAGGATGTAGTTTTTGTAAGGTTTTGGACGGGACTGTCGAATGTATGCAGAATGTAAACAGTTGGTGCAAGAATGGTCTTACGGTCATTAATATATATATTTTTTGGAGATATCGGCCCAGATGACAGGTGCACACATAAGACCACACTTGTTGCTGACATAGACATGCAGTTTTATAAATCAGTCACGTTACAGAGTCACCTGGGAATTAGTAGCGGGAGCTGTTACGTAAATCTGATTCCTTTGTTGAGCTGATTATACGTTTGCTGCTGTGGTATAAAAAAGTTCACTTCCGCTTACAACACGGATTGGATTTATTTTTCAAATTTTTTTACCCGTCAGAGCATGACAACCTTGCAGTTGTTGCATGGCGGTGGAAGTGTCAGCAGTAGCCTTTTTAGTCTTGTAGGTGACTGCCAGCGTTTCGGAGGAACGTACTACCTCCATCTTAAGGTAGACCACAGACTGTCAAAACCCCGTTTTATATTATCTAAGCATAATGTGACTTTTCTTTTTCTCTGCAAGTAACTACACACAATGGAACAGGAATTAGCCTAAACAGGATAAGAAGTTCCCACGGCGGCCATTATGAAGTTGATTGTCTTCTGGGTTGTGGCGCTGTGTAGTCTGGTAAAAGTTTACCGACGTTTCAGAGGTTCTTATTGCCATGATGATGGAGATAGAAAATACCCCTGAAACATTGGTAAACGTCAGTGTGCTACAGCCTAGACGACAGCCATCTTGTTTAAAAAATGGCAACGGAGACAAGCTATAAAAGATTACTGTATGTCGTATCTGACACACAGGAAGGAGTAGAGAGGCGTGTACCACTGTAGGTGGCGGGCCTTTCAGCGTCTGTTGTAATCGTAATCATTATTTGAGATGCAAGATAAACTGTGTTAGCTGTGTAACTCTTTGAACATTCCGTACTGCAACGTTTTCAGTTTTTGGATGTCACTATGTGAGGTGTACAGAAATTAAACGTATTTCAATGTAGTTGTACAAAGAGAATATTCAGATGTACTACAGTTAAGTAACTGTGATTGGAATAACGCATATCGGTACCAGATATCCAACCTAAGTGCCCCGAACCGCGTCTTTCCCGATTACTGCCGTTTATTTTTATCAACGACGATGACCTGCATGCTGCTTTTGTTCGTTGTATCTCGGAGTAAAAATGCGATAAGGTTCGTGGCGAAATCGGGGAAAGTCCAAGTTTAGGAAGAATCAATTTACTCCATCTTCTTTCCCACAGTTCGTGTCATTAGAGGAAAGAGCATAAATTACACTCGTAGGTGTCTGAAAGCAAAGTGTTCAAGAAAATATTTTGGTCTTAAGGGAATGGGCAAGTCGCTGTTTCGGACACCGCGTAAGAAGGAAGTTCGTGGGAAATATAGAATCACAACTGGAGGAACTGAGGATGTGTTCTGAAATAGTCCTTAAAACATAGTTTTCTTCTCGAGCGTGGATCGTTTCGACTTTAGTTACCGAAATCTGCCCTTGTTGGAGGAACACGGGCACATGGGCGGCCAACCTGCAGACATTTTAATCCCTCTTATCATAGTTTGCGACAGGCGTTAGTCACCTGTTTCGTGTTCTGGCACTCACCTGTTCGTCTCTGCATTTAATTATGCATATGGACGGTTGAGAGGCCAAGGAGTGAAAGTTAACATTTTTCTTACACAGCATCTCCATTATTTAAGCAAACATACCGAAAATATAAATCGAGTCTTGTTCTATCCTACAAAACTTACCAGGGGTCAAATTACATTTTTCGTAGAGAGTGTTATGTAATGCGTGAATGTTGGGTAGGTAATTTCTGTCGTCAGTGTGGTTTATTTCCGAAGCTAATGAACGAATTTGGACCGCATTTGGGATGGTGTCTCATTGGGATTTTTAGCTTTTATTTAAAAAAATTTTTGATGTGAATAACATAGTGCCAGGAAGCAGTTATAATAAATAACAATGCAATATATCTTTATTATTGACTGCATATGTCAGAAGTAGGCGTGTGTCTGCAGCAAGTGAACTTTGCAGGAGAAAAGCGTTTGTCAAATCTCTGTCCACGGGTTTGGAGTCGGGTTGTTCAGAAGGGGCAGACGACCGAAGTTTTGTGTAATGTATTTAGGACAGAACAACGCTATCATTAAGAGAATTACATTTTATAGTGCTTTTACCAGTGATACGCTGAACAAAAGGCCAAGTAGGGTTTTGGTCCTGTACAGTTCTGTGGTCTATGCCAGTGGTATTCAACCTTTTTTGTTCGCGTACCCCCAGATATAATTTCTCTTCAACTTTGTACCCCAAAAGTTGTTTGTGTATAATTCAAGTTATACATAGTATATAATCTACATAAAAAATAAATTAAATAAATTACATTACTGGTTATTCAGTGATTATAATAAATTAATATATTTTTTAAATTTCACGTACCCCCTAAGAAGTCTTCGCGTACCCCCGGGGATACGCGTACCCCAGGTTGAATACCACTGGTCTATGCAGTAGTTCCTGAAGACAACGTGTTTCCCTCCTCTGAAAAGGGTGGGGGGTTACGTAATCGGTTGTGTCCGATAGAAGCGCTAGACCTTTCCGTTCTTTTCACCCGAATTCCATTATCACAAAAATCTCCTCGGCACTGGGCAGTTTACATATGCGCCATCTTTCATGCGGTTGACGTACACCGCGATTACAGTAAACCAGTGTTCAGTATTCAGAATCGAAACGAACACAACCAGGAACTTCTCCGAGGTTGAACGCACCCACCAACCTTCGCTACACGCGTACTTATATCCCAGTTCATTGCCCTCAGGAGACAAAGTCTAAAAATAAAGTTGTCATACCTACATAATCGGTGGAAACTCAAATAAAATTTGTTTGTAGTTTTGACCGCGGTAAATAGTTACGAGCGTTTGTTTGTCTGTTTTGTGATGATTAATGCTGGTCAATAATAAGAATTTGACGGATTCACGTTTGAATATACGCAGTTCTGACTATTTTTATGAACAACCTTACGGAGTTCTTGTTAAGACATGTCCGTCTGTAGATCCGCGTGTAACACAACTCGATAACGGCTTAACGGATTTTTGTTAAATTTGATATTGGGGAGTTTTACGAAAAAACTATCAGTTCTGGTTTTTCATTTCTGTAGGACAGTTTTAACGATCACTTGACACAATATTTTCTTTATGTAATCTGGTCTACATACAGCGCCGAGTGTATAATTGCCAAGAGTCCGCCCGTCACTCTGTGCCTGCCTCCTTGCTCCCAACAGACGACGCGTGGATATCGATGGTGGGGAGTGCTTCGAGCCATGGTCGAAAGACTATCGACCATGCTTTGAGCAAGGTTCTGTCTGACGTTCCGTTCAGCAATTCAGATTGCGTGTGCCGCTCTGAAGGACGAAGAACAAGGAAACAAGAAATGCACGTGATTTTAAAAGCTCATTGGTCGTAGCTGTCATCATCCACCGACGTTTACACCTAAGTCAGCGTTCTTGTGATACTCGCTATAATTTTTACTCAATCTGTGAACTGTTTGTATCTCGTGTCCTTGAAAATAGGTTTTATATAACTCATCTCTAATCTTGATAATATTAAAATGGGTCATACATGCGTGTCGATTTTTAATGGGGCTGTAAGGTTAGTGGTTAGGCGACGGTAGTTGAGTAACTTAAATGTTGTAGGAAGACCCCATACCGTGGGGTTAGTTACGTTCACATTTATTTTCATCGATGGTCTTGTGTAAATGAAGTGCGTTATGGACACTTGTGAGCAGGTACATCGTAGTCGGTTGTTTGCATTTGACTCACTGTCTCAAACAGCAGTACAAAGTCTAAGGTTTAAGTGTTTCAAAGACTTCCGTTTTCTTTTGACGTTGAGGAATTTTCCTCTGCGTGTCGTTACGTAAATGCACACGACTCAAGTTAAAACATTTCCATTGTAATTTGCCTTCTGTACTAGAGGGCGATTCTCATGCTCATGTCTGTGTGTCAGCTTTTTGAACATGTGTTCTAGAAAGAAGTATGACGCCATCTTCAGCCGTGTTTTTCCGTGACGTATTGTACTGACCTCTGTGCTTCTCACAGTCGCCTTAAAACTAATTGTTATCACGTAAAGGACGTACGAAACATTTCATGTGTGTTCTGATGACCCAGCTGAGATTCGAATGAGGCATCTCTGTAGAGAATTGCCGCTACACATTACTATTGGCGCTGTTTCGCAGTTAGCGAAGTTTGGCTGTTTTAGACGCTTAAATGCGCCTCTGCAGCGTCGAGTACTAATATGGCTTCTGTTTAACATGAGATATCAGGGCGACCGTGCGAAATGTGTTCCGTTATAAGACGACGTCGAGCGGGCTATTTAATTACTCTTAATTTAACTCCACGGGATTAGAACTGATATGTCGACTCGAAATTCGAACACGTAGGTGGTTGAGACACTGATTTTTTTATATATTGTATACATTGTACACATTGTACATAAAAATCTAAACTGTAAAGCAACGGAAATATTAAACGAAATGCTATTTTTCTTACGAATAAACATTATTTCGTGTGCTAAAAGGAATAGTAGTTATAATGGTTCACCTTAGCTGTGACCACAATATTAAAATGGATCTTCGTGAAATAGGTTGTGGCGTGCGAATTGGAGTGTTTCGTTTCGCATAGGGTTTTGTATTGTCAGTAGGATTACTTTACAGTAGCGCAACATCATACAGTTGTCAGCTGATCTGAGAAGGCCGTCGTAATTACGATGTAGCGAGTGTCCTTGAACTGTCTGTCTGAGAGCTGTAGGATCTTGCTTGAATACGTTGCACGCGCAGCTGGGCGGCCGGTGTTCCTTCTGGCATTGAGACTGGAAGTTCTCACGGCGATGAAGGTGCCATTTGGGGTTTTATGTGAAGCCGTGATGCAGTCTTATCGCTCCTAACCAGCTAGTAAGTTGATTGACGTATTCACGAGAGACCGCCCCGTCCGAAACTCTGTATAACATTTCGCAGCTTGATGGTAGTGGTTCTCATACTGAGGCAAGACCTTGTGTTTCCAGTGGCCTTATTTACGTTGTAAAACAGTAAACAATATTTACCGCGAGTTCTGATCCTGGTTAGTGAATAAGCAGGGGATAAACAAAACGTGCGCCTGGGACACCATCATTTGCTAGGGATTCGAAAGAGCCTACGTCTCTGCTCGGGAATTAGGTTGTTTAGTGTGACGTCACGCAGACGTGAACAAGTACGTCGGATCTGTTCGCAGACCACGTCTCTGGTTAATCAAAGTTTTGCTTCGAAGTGTTTGCACTTTCCCACACAGATACATCACTACCCTCGCACTTTAACGAATTCACACGGTGATTTGTTACAGGTGTCTTCAAATTATTACGTAAAGTTCTTCAGTTTGATGAGTATATTATCGCAAAATGCTAACAAATGTTTTATAGGTTCGAATTCGCATTTGCCAATCGTACGCCTCAATGCACAGATACAAAATGGAAATGTTAGGAGGTAAATTACAGGGTAATTCCTAAACTAATCAAAGAACTGCTGTTATTATTATGCAATATTCCGTTTTTGCAGGGTATGTACTAATAACAAAGATGGAGATAGATTGTTAATAGTTTTATCCCCCGCAGTTCGTTCATGTAAAAGCAAGCATGATTTAAAATCTTTCGGTGAATGCTTTTGGGTTGAAATTCCAACTCATGACAGTCTGAATTTACTTGTTGGCAGCCATTACTTTGCCTCTGATACCAAGCCCGAAGTTTTCCATATCGGTCGTTTTAGATTTTTTGAAAACAATTTGGACACACAAAATTTTAGTTATTTTCATGGGTCATTTCAAGATTTTTCGTTCTCACTGGAAACGAGGGCTCTCTCAGGCCAATTGCCGTTATTATTCCGAGCTCAGTGGAGATTCCATCTACTCCTCCACGTGTCTTCTTTACTACAGACAACAAATAGTCGCTGTTGGCAGCAGTAGTCTCTTGAATTTGGCATTTACAAACTTCGGTGTGTTACGTATTACTTAAATTTTGAATTTGGCATCAAACTTTGGTGTGTTACGTATTACTTAAATTTTGAATTTGGCATTTACAAACTTCGGTGTGTTACGTATTACTTAAATTTTGAATTTAGCATTGACAAACTTTGGCGTGTTACGTATTACTTATATTTTGAATTTGGCATTTACAAACTTCGGTGTGTTACGTATTACTTAAATTTTGAATTTAGCATTGACAAACTTTGGTGTGTTACGTATTACTTAAATTTTGAATTTGGCATCAAAGTTTGGTGTGTTACGTATTACTTAAATTTTGAATTTAGCATTGACAAACTTTGGCGTGTTACGTATTACTTATATTTTGAATTTGGCATTTACAAACTTTGGTGTGTTAACGTATTGCTTAAATTTTGAATTTAGCGTTTACAAACTTTAGTGGGTTACGTATTATTTAAGTTGACTCTGCCATTGTTACGCCTAATGATTTTCACATACCTTCTGTTATTGACATCTTCCTGCCATTTGTAACTAGTGCACGTAATTGTGAGTATTCCTATCGCGCATGTGGATTACAGCTTATCTTGTTACGTCGACATTAGACCCGTCTTTTTTTATACAACCATCACTGCTGTTGGTGCTGTCGTCAGCTTCAACGCCGATGTCCTAAATGCCATGGATCATGCAATTCCCCTTGGGTTTAACAGAAAGTCAAAATTCCCTCATTGGTTTTCAGTTGCTTTACGGTACTACATTTGGGGAAACGGTTACTATTACAGGCGTTTTAAAATTAACAATTCTGACCGTTTCTGTAGTAAATTTTTCTTCTATCTTAAGCTTATGAAAGCTACTATTTAGCGTGATAGACTTACATGGTTCAAGTCTATTGATGAAAATTTACGAATATTACATTTTTAAAGCCTTTAGACGTCGAAGACAATCTAAATCTCTCGGACTTCATGACATCCCAAGGTTTGTTGCAAAAGGCTGTTCTGAGATCTTTGTTCCTGTTCTCGAACATATTTTTAACCCAAGCCAATCTCTGTAGTATTTTCCTACTGTATTGAAGCACGGACATTTGTCCCTGTTTAAAAAACGCAACATTGCCTCTGTCGGTAACTAAGACCCATTTCTATAATTCATACTTTTCCCAAACTATTTGAACTTGTCATTCATTATATTTAACGTTTCTTAAGCTCAAAACTGAATTCTTGTCAGCGTGGTTTTACGAAAAACAAATCCACCGTAACCAGTCTGATAACTTATCTGGATATTATTACCCCATTAATCGGGCCTCAGGGTCAAGCTGACGCGAATCGTTCTTAACTTCGTTCGACCTCGTCGCTCATAGCCTGTTATACTTCATTACCTTCGTTAGCTTAGGGCACTCGGCCTTCCTGGTGGTTATTTAACAGATTTTGTAGTTACTTAACCAAAAGCCGCGTTTCTGGATTTAGTTCTACCTGTCGTGCTGTGTTCTCTGGGGTTCCACAGGGGCTTCTGCTTTTAAACCTATTCATTGATGACTTATGCAATGTAATAAATCACTCTTGATATCTTTCTTTTGCTGATGATATCAAAATCGTCCGTGCCATCAAATCTTCAAGCTGCTACAATCTCACATTGACACTGTACAAGGTTGGTGCACTGCCAACTTCATGAAACTCAATATTAGTAAAACTACAGTAACTTCCTTCTCCAGAAAGACCACTACTTTGATCTTCGATTATAAACTTTTTCAGTCCTCTGTAACACGTACCGACACTATCAAAGACCTGGGAATATTTAACGACTCTAAGCTCCGATTTCACAACCATGTTGACCACATATTTTCACAGTATTAGGTTGCTAGGTCTGGTTCGCACATTAACCTTTTCGCTCTCTTCTCTCGACTGTCTGTATATCTTGTATGTAAACTTAGATCTAAGCTCGGGTCCGCCTCGGTCGTACGACTACTGGTGCCAGCAGACTGGAACGCATCAAGCAGAAGTTTGCAGCCCTTTGCTATAATCGTTTCCTCCCCGATATCCATTGCAGCCATGATTGTGCGTTTATCGTATTTAAAACTCCATAAGTTACGTAAGATGAGATTATCACGTTGATGCGCTCGTGCTTATCCAAGTTGACCTTCCTTCTTCCCTTTTTGAGAGAATTCCCCAATCCCTTCTCGGTTTCTCTGACTTCTCTGTGTTCAGTTTTAGCCCTTCAATGGAAAAATGCCTTGCTAGATGCGCATCAACTGGTAATGTTGCCAGAATCGACTTTTTATATAATATGGACATTTTATAATGACTATGGCTGTTTTTATTTACTTGTGTTAGATATTAATTCCATTCAATGCAAATTTATTTTGATATCTTTTTCTTTATCTCCTCCTGTTATTTACCTGTGGCATTACAAGTTTTGTTATCACCCAGAAGACACAAATTATGCTGATTGAGTATCTTGTTTGTTTGTCTTTGTTTTGCGCGTATCTTCAGCTACTTTTTTTTAAACTAAGCTGAATTAAATTTGACTGAATTACTATTGAAAAGACATTTATATGTCTTAGTAAGAAATTTGTTTCACTGCTGTGTGTCTGGAAGTATTTTTTACTCCTTGCTACTCGCTGATTTGCCTTTAAGTCTTAACTTCCCTAATTATTTCTTGATAATCTGATTATTGTTATCCATTTGTATTTACTATTTTTTTCTTATGGTGTATCTGTAATTGGTTATGTGGCTGTTAGGCTGTTGATGCTGCACATATTAAAAAATTAAATTAAATTTAAGCTAGGATTAAGAATTCTGTACTTCGGTTTCGAATTAAACTGGGACAGAAAACGTTTGTTGTATTTGTAGTAGGACTCCTTGGATGGGAGATCAGCCCGATACTATTCTTGGAGGGTTGTCGAATACGTCTCCAGCGAGCGAAAATCCCAAATATTTATTGATATGTTATTTTGTTTACATTTACTTGCAATTAAATACACGATTCAGGCAATACCAAATTTTTCATTGTACACAGTGTCATATTACAAACGAACATCGTCATATAAAACGTACGTTACAGAAGGAGAGGACGAATTAAAGTAGATGAAAAGCAACAGAAGATAAAGATAAGAGGAAAGAATGAAGGACATGCATAGGAAGGAATAAATTTTGTAATTTGATGTACAAAAACATTAAATTGTTGAAAACGGTTGATGGTTTGATCCAAATTTTGAAAACTTGAGAAGAATGCAATGGTTTTCAGACTTTCTGTAATGTTGCCCCCTCAGCGTACGAAATATTTTCTTGTTTGCGTTAGTGTAAAGACCACGTTGATGGATTTTTAATTTTTGTAATCAGTTCATATTGGGTTTTTATCAGTCTGTAACATTTACCAAGATTTTACAAATATTATTGGAACAATTTTGTTTTGTGAGCAATCAAATTATCATTTCCGTTTCCACTTCGAAGTTCTTTGCCCACTTTTATAAATTTAAATATCGGCTATCGCTAATATTAGCCAGCAGTGCAATTTTTCATTTCTGTCCACTTTGTCAGTAGGAAAACTGGATTTTATATTTCCAGGGTTTTTAATTCTGACAGTTTTGGTACGTTTTATTCGTTCTGGCACGATATCGCAAAAGAATGGCGAACTTTCGTGCCGCGAAAAAGCGCAAAACACTACCTCTGTTTTGTTCACAGACCACAATAGCCTCAGTTGAAGACGGGCTGAATTTTTTATAATAATGCGATGTTTACAATTACATTATTTTTTAATTTGCATATTTAATTTAAGAAATCATTCTTCGATTTAAAATTTCGTGGCGCGCTTAGCAGACGCTTGTGGTACACCGTTTGAGAATCACTGGCATAATTTCAGTTAGGGAACGTTGTGGAAATGGACCAATCGGGAGATAGATACCTAAGTCGGAGATAATATGAAAATTGATCGAGGCTTATGGCTGCGTGCCATGAACCATCGTAAGGATACACGAAGGGAGGATCAGCTATCCCGGAAGGGTAATCACCTTCAGCTGGTCCACGAGCGCTTTCTTCCACATTCTTACTGATTCATCGTCATTCACGATGATCGTACCATATTTCATTCAACGGTACGTGATGCGGCATTTCGAAATAAGTGAGCAGTGACGTAGTGGATGGTTCGGCCCGTGTACTCAGCCGTGAGGCGGTCGTTTGGAAATGCACGTCATGCGGTGACCGGAGAAAGTTGAGCGTGGAATTACATGTATTAGCAATCTGCTGGACAGAGTCGCAGTAAACTCTACATAATTTTCTTTCCATGACAAAATACTACATTTGTGTGTAATTTGAGGTTCTCACAGCAGCGTGTATGTAGATTTAACTATTAATTATCATTCGGCAAAGTTATAGAAAACAATTCTTCTCGGGCTACCAGCCGTGTCAGTTGGTGTAATAGAGAAAACGCCGATGATTCGAGAACCGTCCTCGTCCTTAGGGTAATTCAGATGGTTCTCGAAACACTGGAGTTTTCTACATTCAAGCACCTGACTCTGCTGGTAGCCCAAGAAGAATTCATTCTTACTCGCCGTGAAAACTTCAGATCATTATCAAAAACGAAGTTTCACTTTACTCATTCAGAAGTTATTTGCGGGCCTGCACATATCACACGATATGCGTTTGACCTGACATTTTTTAAACACTGTATATTTGTTGCTGTGACATTTAAAATATTTGGGAACAACAATAACAAATCAAAATGACACTCATTAGGAAGTTAGGAGGAGACTAAATTCTGGAAATGCTTGCTACTTCTCAGTTCAAACTATTTTGTCTTCCCGTCTGATTTCTAAGAACCTAAAAATTAAAGTATACAAAACAATAATCTTGCCTGTTGTTTTGTATGGTTTGCGAAACATGGTCTCTCACTCAGAGGGAGGAACACAGATTGCAGGTGTTTTGAGAACAGGGTGTTGAGGAGGATATTTGGGCCTAGGAGAGAAGACGATGGGGCGTGGAGAAAACTGCATATTGATGAGCTTAAAAATCTATACTCCTCCCCCAGTATTGTCAGGGTGATTAAGTCGAGAAGAATGAGATGGGCGGGGAATGTAGCGCGCATGGATGGGACAAGAGGTGTGCACCGGGTACTGGTTGGGAAGCCTGAAGGGAAGACACCGCTGGGGAGACCTAGACATAGATGGGAGGATAATGTCAGGCTGGATCTATGGGAGATAGGTGTTGAAGGAGACTGGATTTTGTTGGCCCAGGACAGGGTCCGGTGGAGGGCTTTGATTAATTCGGTGATCAACCTTCGGGTTCCGTAATCCAGCTAGTTGGTATATTTGTTGCTGTAAACCTTACGGTACAAAACCCGTAAATTTTGTAATTTGTATAACCTGTATGCAAATTCTTTTTAAAAATTTTGTTTGAATTTATTTTCTGACCAAGATTCAATGCAAAATTCTATGTTGGCGAAAGGCATGAATACCAAATCATTTCAGACGTGGGGTCGCATTTATCTTTTCTTATCGATTCTCTGGCCGACGGGTCAGGTTAGGTTAGATTAGATTAGGTTAGCAGTGTGTAATAGGTTGGGTTAAATTTTAGACCCCAAGGCCACGATTAGCCTAAGTGACCCAAAGAGCCTAAATGGCGCAAAGGCCAGTTGTGTAAGGTTATGTTGGGTTAAGTTAGGTTATGTTTGATTGGGTTGCGTTTGCTGTCACGAGGTCCTGAAGTCCTATAACACCCACCACACAGCCCTGACCTTGCTTCCACAGACCGCTGTTTTTTTGAAACTCACAAGAATGTTCGAACAAATAAGAGGCCGTCAGTTTGTCAGCTGTGCATGTGTTAATTGCCGCGTGACCGAAAACATTTTTCTGGGAATGAATAGAAAGGTCTGAGCAACGTTGGACCAAGTGCGTCGAAAAGTTTTTCTCTTAGAAGTTCTATATTCTTGTTTCTTTAGTTTTAATTACCACACTGCTGATACTTTTCGACTTCCCCAATAGTTTGGTTTGAAAGTTGTGCTTTAAAGGGTTCAGAATGATCGAGTAGCTCAATAGTTCAAGGGTTGGACGATCGAGGTTCAATTTCCTGTAGGGACAGAGATTTTTCGTTGCCTCTAACTTGATCTTCCGTGGGGGGTCCACGCAGCATCTTGCTGTGCAAAGGGATTCTTTCCCAGTGAGTAAAAACGCCTAAGCGCGAAGCTGGCCTTGTATCTCTCCATCTGCTGCTCCATGTCGTCATGGTTCAGCTGTGTCGGAATCCCTAAGACATCTTGACGGGTTAAGGAGTAAAATTTAATAACATGAAATGTGTACTTTACTAATTGTGGTGGGTGAGCCGTGTAGTGTGGTAGAAGTTATTCTGAAACGTCGGTAAACTTCTGCCAGACCACACTGCCGCCTTCAGACTCACCGCCGTGGTTTTATTTTGTTTTGCTTTACGCGTGGCACCTGCTGGTCTGTGGCAATGTCTCAGAATTGTTTGACAGGACACACAGTGAAAGTCAGTCTCGAGCCAAACGATTTTCAGAAACAAGTTTGCATACTCAAAACACACTTTCACCTCGCTCGCTGACCTTCGCGAAGACTCGAAATTCAGCTCGCGAAACGGACTTCAAGCAGGTCAGACCGAACGTCTTGATGTAGTGATTTCGTATTCTCGACGTTCCAGCTTCGAACCTCGGTTTGGGATTGTCTGCCGTGACGCCCCTACGTCATTTTTACCAGCCTTTCCAGTATTTTAAATAGGCCACGACCTTATATTTCTCAGACCACTGTAATTGCCGGGTTGTCCCCTGAATAGTGCATCTGCTGGTTGCTCACATTTATTAAATAAACAAAGAAAGGAGGAAATGTAATCGACCGCGGAGAAAGTCAACATAAAACAATCCCTCCACCCTGTCTGTTATTGTTGGCAGGTCCGTTTGAGTCAGCACTTTGATTTCAAAATGCTTGTAAGTTATGTTGTGGTTATCAAACACACTAAGTCCTAACGAGGTGCTTAATCGTTTTTGTATTGCATGCATTGGAAAGTTTTGTCTCCGGACCGTTTTCGATTAAATTTAGCATTGGGATGAACATTGGTTCAGTTTTAACTACCATCTTCGGTTGGAGTTTAGCTCGAAATTCGGTTCTAAAATTTATCTTCGGCCTACTTGTTGGCTGGATATAAAATATGCTTTAGAACACATTAAGTGACTTTTATTTTGTATTTGGTACATTTCAAGGTGCGAATTCTCAGATGCGAGGAAAAGATTAGTTCTTCATATGTGATATATCTGTAGTGTTAATGGCTTTGCGTTATGTCTGCAGTGAATGAACATTTAGAGAAGTGAGTTATGACGAATCGTAAATAACGCAACTTGGAAAATGTTTGCTGTACATTTAATTGCGTATTTTGTTCAGGTACTTTCGTTGGAATCAATTATAGCTTGCACTCCTTTCTAAACGAGGGAAAGCATGGTAGCAAGATCATCATGTGTGTTCCCACTTTAAAATTCTGAACCATTCGACCGATTTTCATGAAACGTTGTCGTCTGAGGCCACCCCATCATATTACTTCGGATACTCTGTACTCCGCGGTAACAACATGGCGGACGCGCGAATTTGTGTGGTGGGAGCGACACTAACACCACTTTATAAAGAATACAAGGGTCCTGATAGGATATTAAAGAATACGCAGCCTTTGTTGAGGTATTTTTAAAGAGTGTAAACCGGCAACATGGCGGTCGTGTGAAGAATTTCCATGGCCTTGAGTTTGAGAGCTAGTCGTGTGAAGTTTTTGTATGGAGAGAGACTACAAATATTCAAACTATGCATCGAATGCTGCTTGTAAGTCAGCTGTTAACAAACAGGGCGACGATGCAAATATTTGAGGTTTTCCCTCAAATTTAACACAGATATTATGTAATAAGTTTTTCCTATAAAAAAATAAATCACCATTTTTATAACATTCTGTAAAATATTTAGTTTTCAGCTTTAATACAAATTTATTCAGAATGCTATTTGATCGTACGACCACGCACAAGTCCACAACGCAAAATCGTGGGGTGCATTTAATTTAATTGCCAGGTTTTAACTTAAATTGCGTTTCACGGGGAACCCCAGTTTATTTAACGAATACAAAGAGAATCTTGGCATTTTTCGGTGGAACTGTGAACGGGGGCACATGCGGAAGTGTACGGCCACCCATTCGAAAGTTGGCGACGCCTTGATGTCCGAAGAAAAAAGTGTTTTGACCAGACTTTCGAAATATGCGAAATTACGCCACTTCGCGTACCCATAATCGAGCGTTTTTGTAAGAATCGTGTTTTGCCGCGTTATGCGAAATCATAAGCCGGCTGGATTTTTTGTGTTTGACCGCGAAGAGGCGGCCGCTTGGGCTGGCTGCAGGGCCCCGTTCTGCCGCGACTCTGCAGGCGTAGCCGTCGGTGAAAGAATTCTCAGCTCGACTGTAAGCTATTGCAGTGCGAACGACTTTCATAAAGTGTGCATATCGTATGTTCTCGAAACACCTGTCTTCTGCCCTAGTCATTCAAGAGATTTTCTTTGTGACGTTTCTATTTGTTTTTTTAGCAGTTGCCTTCTTGCTTTTAGCTTATTTACCAGGTAGTTTATGATTCCACCGTGGAACTGGTTCTCCTTTAAATTTGCACAGACGTTTTCTGCAATCTTTTTTGCAGACTCATATTTGAAAACGCAGTTAAATACTAGCCGTGTTGTACAGCGCTGAAAGGTTATGTGATAAATGCGTTGACAGAAGCAGACAAACGCGTTGATTAATGGCGGAAGTGAGTTCTCACCGACTGCTACTGCTACAGAGACGTGGCAGGTCAACGATCAAACAGGAAGAAATCCGCCCTATAGTAGGCCATGGGCGAGCGAACACTATGTGTAACAGAGAATTAATTTCTGTCGATGTTGGCAGCATCTGAATGTGGATATGTGAAATTGTTCTCAGAATGTGATTTGGTTGAAGGTGTGGAAGATATATTTTTGTTTCAAACAGGCACTTGGAATTGTCCACATTTATCAGTTCAGTAAAATCGCATTCAAGAGATTAATTTGAAACCAACGCCATAACTTAAATCAATACACGTACGAATTACAAGACAAGTGTTTTGGATGTAGGATTTGAGGTTCTCACGGCGTTGAGTATCAATATGGCTGTCTACTGGGTTGTTGCGCCGTGTAGCCTGGTAGAAGTTTTCCGACATCATTTCAGACGTCCTTCCTGCCTCCGTCATCAGGACGAAAGCCTCCATGATTGTGGAGGGTGGGTCGTGCCCGTTTTGAATTAAACACTGGAATTTGCCGTACAACTGAAGGTAACACATGTCAAGGCCTTTGACAACGTGAAATTATGTGACGTCATGGTCACGTGTGTCGTGTAGCTGCTGTCGAGCCGGTTGAGTGGTAGGTAATGAAATGGTAGTTTGTGGCCGTCGCACGATCGATGTTAAAAGTAAAGCTGTCCCACTATACGCCATGTAGGCGCTTGGGGGGAGTGGAGGTGTATTTCCTACTCATTCTTGACCTTGGCACTAGATGGGGTGAGTGGTCAGCATCACGCCCAGGCCGGCTTTACCCCCGGGAAAGGACCCCGGTACCCATTGTAGTGGAGGCTGGGTGGGCCCCAGAGCCGGTCTGGATGCAGAGGCTAGAGGAAAAATCCTCTGCCCCCGTCGGGGATCGAACCCCGGTCGCTCAGTCCGTAACCAGTCACTATACTGACTGAGCTACGCCGGCTCCTTACACGATCGATATTATTATGCAATATCTCGTGTCCTTCAGAGATCGATATAATTGTCAGTTAAACTGTTCAATGGTATTTTATGCTTCTCTCTTGCTAGTCTTGTCTTCCTTACAGGATTCTGGGTGTTTTTATTTGTATCTTTTGCAGCAAAATTTCAAAAGCATCGTTTTTTTTTTTCCTGTCGCTGCAATGTTTTAATTGCATCTTTCACAAGGCTGGAAGATCTCGATGCATGACACTCGATCATACGAGGTGCGATCGGAAAGTTTCAAGACTGCGCCTATAAAACCCGTACACTTATCTCAGGTATTAAATTCATCCATCACCCTCGAAGTAGTTCCTCTGGGAGTGAACACAACGATGCCAGCGCCGCTGCCAAGCCTGGAAGCATCCCTGGAAATCTATCTTCGTCAGCCTGTCAAGCACCATCTGCGATTCTGCCTGAATCTCTTCTATCGTCTCAAATCTCCTTCCCTTTAGCTGAATTTTCATCTTTGGGAAGAGGAAGAAGTCACACGGAGCTAAATCCGACGATCCGGCAAGATCTTTGAGCTCCTGACAAACGAGAATTCGATTCTGCTTCTGGTCCTCAGACAGGAGCCTTGGCACAAACTTGGCTGCGATGCGTCGCATGTGGAGTTCTTCCTTCAGAATCAGCTGACTGGTCCCATAGCCTATCCCAACAATGTCGCACAAGTCGTTGATGGTACGACGTCGATCTTCGTGAATGGCCTGCCGAATCTTCGTAACATTTTCGGGCGTTGTGCTCGAAGATGGTCGTCCAGAACGCTCGTCATCATCGACAGAGGTTCGGCCATTTTTAAAACGTGAATGCCACACAAAAGTTTGTGCACGACCCATTGCGGACTCCCCAAATGCTTGCTTTAGCATTTCATAGGTTTCCGTAGCCGTTTTGGCGATTCTTTGGCAAAATTTGATTTGTTCATGAATATCCGCCATTCCGAAATCGCAGGAGGGTCGGTGTAATGCACTACCAAAACGCCCGTAACTAAGAAACAAATGCTAATTCGATGATGCCGGCTGGCACACTGATTCACTATGAATGTAGGCCGCACCCCCTAGCGGTAGAAGCTCGTACTACATCCGGTTCGCCCTCTATTGACACAGTCTTGAAACTTTCCGATCGCACCTCGTAAATCGACAGTCGTCTCTCACAACAGGTGCGCTCTTGCTGGACATGTTGCTCATTTGGTTAGGTTATGATGTCGCCGATAAGCTGACTGTGGTTGGTTTCACTACGCGCGGGACAGGGGCAGCTGAATGGGAGTTGCAGTGTTATATACAGATAGGACTCGGTTTACGCCGGGGTTAGGTTCCTGGTATTCCCGGCGTAAAATGAAGCGGCGTAAATTGAAGCAAATATATAATGGGAACATGTGTAAATACATTAGGTTCCGTTCCAAGTTTTTCAGTGATCAACACAAAATACTTGAAAAATGTTTTATTTTATGAAATTTACGTATTGAAAATTGTATAATGTTTAAGAAAAAGAAAGAAAATTTACTGTTTTAAAAACGATAGAATAGATGTATGTTTGGTTTACTTCTTTTCTGGTAAGAAGTTATAGTATGGCTGTAGAACTGTCTCAATTCCTCCCTAAACAGTTGAGCTCCGCTCCCAGGTGGGGTCGTTGCTACAGAAGATCTCACATCCCTTGTTAATAAGAGCAATAGCCTCTTGCATTGATTCCACTGTTTGTGTCCTAACCGGCATTGCAGAGTCAGCTTCACTTTCCTTAACCTTTTCGGGCAGAGTCATGACTCATCACCCCCTCCAATCGTGATCAACGAGAGACGCAAAAGTGAAACGGGCGTAAATTGAAGAGGCGTAAACCGAGTCCTACCTGTATACCCCTCCGTATTTTTTTTAAAATTTCACAATAAGTTTTCGCCTTTACGGAATTCTTCAGTGTCGACCCTAAATATCATTATTATTGGGCAGTATGGAATATTTCACAAGACAATAAACCAGTTAGCGGCCTCTGAAGGTCCAGTCCCATCCGCTGGCGCAAAACTGTGATGATTAACTGCCTGTAATGTTGACCAGCCTCGAAAAGACGGAAGTAAAAATGTCCAACAAAATTTTCAAGCAAGAATAAGCAACTGTCGAAAACTTCATATTCCAGCTTCTTGACCTTTTGAATTGAAATGGGACGACGTGGCAACAATTCACAAGATCCTTTGCTTTTTTATATATTTTTAGTTTCTCGATTTCTTATACAAACGCACGCACGGTTCTTCATCAGAATTGACAGATTTTGATCTTTGTATGTTGTGTGAAATGTTAGGTTCTGAAGGCGGTGGATGTGGAAGTGTTGTTCTGGGTTGTGAGTTACTTAGGCTCCAACAATGACGCCTTTCATGCGCGTTGCCTAATTCCGAGGAAGAGTGCGGTAGTCGGACATGAGGTTGTCTTCGCCCACACTGGTGCGTGAAAGACTCGTAGAAAGTGGAACGAAGGTGTATCAAGTGAAATCAGTTCTGATGCTCTCTGACTGCGCTGCCATTTTGAAATACTGGCGCATGCGCGTTGTGCTGTTTTGCTTCTTGGTAGTTAGATGTGGAAAGTCAGTTGGCCGTCTAGTCCGCATGTCATCATTTATTTAACGACACTTTATGAACTGCACACGTTATATTAACATGTTTAAGTCGTGATTGGTGGTCACGATCTGCATTGGAATGAACTGCTCAGATGTACGGGAACGGCGTGTTTCACATGTACTACATGTTACTTAACCGACCTCATTTTCTGTTGTGTATCACCTAAACAAATGTTCGTACGCCGTAAGCCCTGGACTTTGCACGACTGGCCCATCCCCCAAGGCGGGCTCTGCTGCTTGTTAACGTTCCATGAAATGTTGCCAGTTACATAACAATTTCCCAGCATGCTCGGCTGCGATTCCAGAAACTTCGGAGAACGTTTCTTTTTTGTTTCAAAATGGAGACTTCCTTTCCAAAGGCCCTGACTTGACTTGGACAGCGGGACAAAGAGAAGAATAACATTTGTGTTTGTTGGCTCTATTTGCGGCATAAAAAGTCCATGGGAGTTATGCCCAATTGCCTTTTAGGCCAAAGATGCGTGTGTTATTGATGGAATTTAAGAGAGGTTTTAGCAGCAAGGAGAGTAAATTAAATAACGCAGACCAGGATCAGTACTCAGATTTTAAAGTTTTAATCGCCATTTTAAAAGTGATTATTTGTGACTGTAAATTATCATGTGCATACAAAGAAATACAATAGTAAGTACTGACACATTATGCCATTGTGTGCAGTTATTAGAATATATTTTATATTCTGCATTAGTTTGGTTAGATAATTTGGGAACTGAGAGAATACACACGTTTCTATTTCTAACTTCTGTTTCTTAGTTCAAGAGGAGATACTTAAATTTTAGTGCTAACGCACTCGTAGTGAATGCATGGAACTGAAGAAAGATGAAAATTATAAATTTAAAGATAATTTTGAGCGTGTATTTGTTGCATTAAACCTTGTACGGTTCCAGAGGCTCGTAGCTTCTCTTCTCGGTAACTTATTACAGAGTTGCGTGTCCTGAAATTGAAACATGGCGATCGATGTTACCGACATTGGTCAACTCGGCATGAATGCCATGTCATTATGGAGCTCGGACGTTAACCCAAGTGGACCTACCGCGGCACTCGCGTGTTGTCCCAAATTATCTCGACGTATCAAAACACCGTTTTTAGGTGCCTTTCGACCCTTATTATGATTAAATAAAATGCCCCGCGCATCGACATTACGACTTGTAAAATATTTTGTGCACAGCGACGTTTTAAGAGCCAAAGAGGTAAAATTGTGTTAAAGTATGTCAATGCCATCGTAATCTCAGAATAGAGATAAGAATACACTCCGTCGTCCACTTAGTTTGTTGTATTATGAACGTACTACTGCCAGCCATTAAGTTTCGTTCACTGTAGTTCGCCCACAGCACACGAACGACGCGAGCTTTTTTTAGATAGGGAACTCGTGTTACAGGGTTGGCTGCCCTTTTTAAGGCCGCATGTAAAAACCTACCTTAGGTTTGTGTACCGATAACTTGAAAAACGCGTTTTGTTATGTACTGTTTCAGCTGCAAACCTTCTTAACATCTTTGTTTACGTTTCTTTCTTCAGTAACGTAACATTTTCACACCAAATTAAGTTTGCCTGAAAGTCATGTTTCAGAGTCAGTTAAATAAATTCACTGCCAGTTTTACACCCTTAAGATACTTGAAAAAACTTCACTGTTTTCTCGTGATACGCGAAGTTAGATGTTTTAGGAAAACCTTATGTTTGCGCAATGGCTTTCTAGAAACATTTAAAATTATGCGTCTCTCGGTTCTCAGTTATTTTTAATGTTATTCAGGTACTTGTTCAATGCACGACTGTGCTAGCCATGGCATCGAACTTCTATTCAGATGCTATAATAATACTGAATATGATGTGAATTTGCTTCCCTAATCTTTGCTTTTCCACACGTAACATTCAAATGAGCGCTTAAGTCAGTGAAGGACATTTGGATTGGAAAGTTATTGCGTATCTTGCGATTGTGGACACATGGTTACGCCATGGCTTCATGAAGAATATTGCATACATGAGCAAACCACCATCCACTCATGGAAAGAACCTTTTTAAAAAGTTCTTCGGGACTCAGTTAAGTTAAACCACTTCTGTAAATATTTTCATTGTATATTCGATGTGGCTGAGACCCTGTTAGCACTCAGTGCTTGTTAATGAACACTGAAATTACTTACGTATTTTGTGAATAATATTTTAAATCCTGCCTCTTTGCAAAGTACGATCGCTGTCATTAAAGCACGCGATTTCGGAAATATCTATTAAAGAATGTGAAGACACCTTTGTAGTAGCCCAGTTGCTGTTTTGCTTAAGTAGCCAATTTGAAGAGTTCTTCACAGATTTAGTCACCTTTAAAGAACGGCCTCCAGTCATTGTGCAGAAACCTACAGCTAGAATTGTCTCATACAAAAGAAATTTGTTGCTGCTATCAAAACCGAAATATGAGAGAAATGAAACACCCATTCGGCTGCCGGAATGTTTAGATTTATGCTGTCTTTTTGTCTTGTACCAACTTAATGGCTGACTGTTTTCAGTTTGATTCACATTACAAATGATTTAGTCGTTTTTTGTATGCAGATTATTCGATATCCTTATTTAGATTCGATAAAGGTCGATGAAACCTCGTTCATTTGTGATAGTCTTTGGGCTGGACGGCTGCCGTTCTCTGTCCGGAGCGAGGTAATTTTTGTTTCTCGTTCCCACGGCGTTCAGCCACCCGCATATCTATTCTCTTACCCAGAGGGAATATGTAGGGTACTGCTTCTCCGTGACTAAAATGGCAGCACTGCGAAGTTTGCTACTGTGTCTAGTACAGAAGCATTGGATTTACATGCACGGCCGAGATATAATTCCTAATAATCAGTATGATTTTAATTATTACGCCATGTGACGTGATAATCATTTACCGTATTGTGAGTGACCATTTGGATATTCTAAAGGTTTGGCATTGTGTACCATTGTGGTAAAATTTTATTTCGACATTGGCCATTGCCTGGTTGAAGACATGATATTTTGGAGGTCAGCTCATTATCTTCAAGTATAAGGAAAGAAATAATCAAGAAAAGTTACACGTAAAGATAATCATGAGACATGAAAGAATTGATATTAACATTTTCCAGGAAATAGACCAGAAGTTATTGATGACTTCATTTGAAACTAGATTTCCTTTCCTGAAATACTGTCACAATGTATTATTGTTTCTTTGCAGATGGGAAACAAATACTCAAATCTGTCAGCGGGCGATTGCGGTCAGGAGAGCTTACTGCCATTATGGGGCCATCTGGAGCTGGCAAGTCAACCTTGCTGAATATTCTTACAGGATATAAGTAAGTGTAAGAGAAATTATCATCTTTGGCTTTTGGGTTTCAGTGTGACTCATTTGGAAGGGTTATGTCGAAGGAAGTGCTGTCGGTTGTTTACTAGGGGCTCCCATGCACCCCCACACCGTCGGTAACTCATACGTATGGTATGATACATCCCACAGCATTTTCAGTAAAGTGTTATGAGCAAATGCGCAGGTTCCCCTCTACATTTGGCATTTTCTCAAGAACACCAAAATGGTGGTCACATGGCAAGTATCTGTGCTGCTTTGTGGGAAGTGATGCCATATTTACTTAAATCTGTCATTTAGAATTTGAGACTGCCAAAAATTTGATCATTGTCTGATTTCGACTTTGGCGTCTGCAACCCTCACTAACACGGTCAGATTCTTGACAGTGCTCGGTGCAGCGATGGATGAGAGAGTAAACTTTATTTGGCCCACATTTTGTCTCAGTTTGTATTCAACAGTACATAATGTTCTGGTTCTGGGATGTTTTCTCTGATTGGGCTGACGTAATATACTGCCAGATATGATGTCGGTAAAATATATCCGAAGGTTGAACCTCCGTTCTCACGCAAAGTCTTCATTTTGAAAATAATAGAATGTACATGCCAACCTTTTAAGCAGTACAAATAAGTGAACGTCAGGCGTTAGAAGAACTTCCTCTGTAAGTATAATGGCCGATATCCAGGAACTTGTTTTGATTCACTCATATTTACATAACGTTTTTAACTGGTTTGAGGTTGATTTCGTCTGACTTTCTTCTGTTCAGTACACGCACCTTCTCAAACACTATCACTTCATAAAAAAGTGTGTTCACCCAGATACTGAGTAGATACAAATAAGAGATAAGAATAAGCTATTTTTATTGAAGATTATTCTTAGTTATTAAAGTACAGTTAAGTAAGATGTTAATTTATTAATGTTTTGAGTGTTATTAGTTTATGAACATTAAAACAATTCTTAACATCATAATAGAAGTGACTGTGAAATTAATTTACTCTTAAGTATTTATTGACACTGTAATTCAGCTGTTACCAAACTTTTCCAAACTTGCTCCAGTCTTATTTGTCTACTTGCACGCTGCGAAGTTAAAAAACTTTCTACAAAAGTATAGGAAATGCTACTAATTTGTTACAAATAGTTTCACATGCTACTCAATAATTTTCTATAAACAAATCGGCCATTAGCGAGATGATACTACTTTTGCTTGAGTAATCTTTCAATTCCAAGTTTAATTTTGTTTACATCCCTCCAAGTTTTCATTAGTAATAACGTATCCCAGGTGAAAGTCACACACTTACTCTCATCCAAAAGAACTGATTTGATATTAACAGAATTTGTTTTCTGCAACAGAGGCATGTAAGCTGCACAAAATACGTAGAAGGGCCACATGTAGCCCATGGGTTGTGAACTCTAGTTTTTCATAGAGGAGAGTTAAGATAAAATTAGGACTAACGGAAGGAAGATGACGTTTTGAGGATTGTATATGAAGGCCAATCATTTACTTGTGACCCACTTGATGGTAGAGTCTGGTTAGACTGTGTGCGGTTAAGCTATGAAATGATTAATGAATTGAAAAGAATGTGGAAGGAAGTGGTTGTGGCCTGATTGAAGGTTCTATCCTGGCATTTGCCTGGAAGGAGAGAGGAAAGTAACAGAAATCCTCAATCAGGATGTCCAATCTCCAGGCCAAACTTGGGACCTCACAGGAATGGGTGTTTGGTGATTGAATAGGGAAGAATGTTATGTACTGATTAACAATATCCACTGTTCAGGTGGAACCATTTAAAGGTGTAAACATGGAAGGAACTTAGAGGATCCAGAAAAACAGAGAGTTATTTCAGTATCTAAGCAACTGCTCCTCCCTGCGCCCAGACCTGTCACACTTATAATGGAAACTTGTTGAGTTGTTGAAGGCCTAGTGTCTTGGGTCAGCCCTCTAATTTAACATATGCATATTGGTATTGAATCGTGGGAACAGTTTCTAGTTGGCAGATGTCCAGACTTTTTCTCACTTCGTCTTCGGTTATACATAGAATAATACGTAGAAGCGGCACCATAGTCCTGCGCCTCTGTCGCTGGGCTGCTCTTGAAAGGGAGGAGAGCTTTATTCGAATATTGAACAAATTTTGTCAGCTGTAACGTATGTGTCTTGTATATTTGGAGGTTTTCAAAGATAGAAATTAATGAATAACGATTGGAACAGACAAATGAATTAATGGACGGATAAGTAGTTGCTGGAAAACTTATGGTATTCACAATTAGAAACTGACTCCATATTATGGAGTATTTCTTGAGTGGTCAGTTGGTAAGATATTGAAACCCAAATATTCATTTAGCAGTCTTTACAGCTAAAAAATTTAAAAAAAGTCTTTCTTTTGTAGTTTAACATCTCTGTTTGGTTAAGAATAATTCATACTCATAATCTTCTTTTTTCCCATTTTAGGAGGAAATATGTTGAGTATTGTAAACATTCAGTACCAAAGCAAGTTGTAAATAGCATAGCGCCCTTTCTTTCTACTGAAGGTAGAGACAGGATCTGTATTGAAAACACTATATATTGGATTCCGGTTAATTGGGACACATCGGGACTAGAACACTTTAGCCCAATTAAGCGGCTGCCCTGATTAACCAATGTCCCAAATTAACTGGAATCTACTGTATATGTAATTTTTTTCACATAGTGTATGGTGTCCAAAGAAAATTCTCTGATGGTAATACTAGATCATTGTTACAGATCGTTAGAACCACATGGAATATGCCTGTATTTTATTCTGACAGATTAACACAATAGTAATTCAATTATGGCTACTTAATTATGCTGCTCATCTACTGGACTGGCCACAAATTTATGGAAGTTACAATATTATAATTCTGAAATTCTTTGAAAAAATTTTACATTTATATTAGTGACTTGGGAATGTTATTGTTGTTTCGAAGCTACAGAAAAAATCATGACATAAAAACTGTTCCAGCCAGAATTAAATAATAGTAAATGTTCTTGAACTTCCAGGACTTCTGGAATGAATGGGTCCATCACGATCAATGGGCAAGAACGCAACCTCAGTCAGTTTCGCAAGCTGTCCTGCTACATCATGCAGGACAACCAACTGCATGCCAACCTAACGGTGGAGGAGGCCATGCGTGTTGCGTCAAACCTCAAGCTTGGCAAGGATTTGAATAAGGATGAAAAGCAAGAAGTGGTAAGCTCTAGTAAATATTGGTGACAATTTTGTGGGATTGTAACCATTTGTGTTTCTCTCTCTCTCTCCCCCCCCCCCCCCGCTCTCTCTCTTCCCCCCATATTATTCTCTTTTATCTTTAAAATTGTATGACAGTCCATCATTGCCAGGCTTCCTATTAGAACATGCGATGACATTGAATGGTGTAATAAAAATGTGACGTTATAAGATGGTGCAGAATAAAAGTCCCATTTCTTTGTTTGAATAACACGAGACTCTGGAAAAAGCGTATTGTAAGTTGTAGAGAAAAATAACACGTTTGAATATGTTTTATATTCTTTTCTATTTCTGCTAAAAGTATTTTCTACTCTGATAAATACTTGGTGACACACTCTCGAGTTTGTTGCAGAAATATGTGCAGATCACGTAAAGAATGTGCTATTATTGTGCGACTTTAAGAAAACTGGAAAGTGTTGGCAAATTTCAATAAAAACCTCAGTATTAAATTAAAAAGGAAATCCATTAATTCTCAAATTGTTACAGTCAGGGTAAATGGCAAACAAGGAGAAACTAATACGTGAATTTTTGCAATTTAATTGCAGATTCGTCATAAAATGTGATGAAATTGTCATAAATATTAAGGAATATCGGTGTTAAGCCACACTCAGAATGTTGAGAGATTTGAGTGAAAATGTTGATTGCGGCTTCTGGGTTGTGGCACCTTTTAACCTTGTTGGTGGTTACCAGAATTTTGTGGGGAATGCATTACCTCCATCATCAGGATTGAAAATGGGATGGAAGCAGTGTGTTCAGCCAACACATTTGTAACCTGCAACAACACTACATGGTATCACAACTCAAAAGACCACAATTAACTTCGCTGACATTCTTTACTGTGATCTCCATGACATTAATTATTGTGGATTATGAAAATAACAGGTACTCAACAAATATCCTGCAATTTTGTCTGTAAATCTGTGATAAACTCAGGGATGGATGGATAGATGGCTTTTCCTTTATGCAATGGGAGAAATAAACGGCATAAACCATCCTCATTCGCGGGTTTGCGCTTCACAGTTCTGCTTATTCATGGAAGAATTATTGTGGTAATATTTGTTCATCGTGGCATAGGTCCCTCGCTATTGCATTTGCAACTTTATGAACTGATTGTTTTCATTTTGTTTGATCACTGTGACAACTTTCAGTCAGGAATGCAGATGTCATCCCATTAAACACTAGCACTAATGTTTCCATGTTTATCAGCTGTTAATTATACATATTAAGTTTAATGTTTCTTTAGTTCCTCTAACCCAGTTTTTGTCATAAGGTCTGAACTTACCATCATGGTTTTGCTTTTTCGAACCAGGTTTGCTTAGGACTGTCGGCAAATACAGTTAAGTATCATTGGTAAATAAATAAATAAATTATGACTGTAATTTCTTTTCTCTTTTGCAGCCTGGAAATTTTGGTGTATGTAAGAATGTGAAATGTATGTTACTATACACAATGCTAAAGCATGCTTACAGTTTACCTATATGTATTTTTTCGTAATTGCATCATTTTTGATGTAAGCACTGAATTTGATCTGTTATTTTGATATCTTTGTGTTAAGTCTTAATATTTTGTTATATATTACCAGGCACAATTAAAATAGAAATAGCTGGGCGTATACCATCTGCACTACAGTGACATTAAACATTTGTGTTGTAGATCCCTTCATTTGCTTTAGTCAGCTGATTTGGACCTTTTGATAATCCCTAGGGTTCAACTCATGACCTCCAGAGTGGTAGAACCAGCCCACTCAGTTACAGCTTGCTTGATAACTCTTTCACATATGCCGGAGACAGGCTCTGGTCCCACAAACAGGGTTTAAGACCCTTATTTTGCTTGTGTGTAGTCGTGTTTATTTCCAGGCAAGACTAATCTGGAGCTGAGTATGAAGATGGCCAGTCAGTATAGTGAGTGGCTACAGACTGGACTACCGGGGTTCAATCCCTGATGGCGGCAGAGGATTTTTCATCTAGCCTCTGCGTCCAGACCAGCTCTGGGGCCCACCCAGCCTCCTATCCAGTGGGTACCAGGGTCCTTTCCCGGGGATAAAGCGTAGCTGGGACATGATGCTGACCACTTACCCCAATGTAGTGCTGTGGTTAGGAATGAGTAGGAGCTATACCACCTCTCCTCCCCAAGCACCTACATGGCATTTAGCGGGACAGCTTTTTGTTTTTAATATGAAGATGGCTGTCTGCTTGGCCATGCTGTGTAGAAGTTCACCAGTATTTCAGAGGTGCACTATCATCAAAGCAGTGATGCAGCATCGGCAACCCAGAAGACAGCCATCTTATTTTCTGAGCTGGCAAAAGTAAATCATGTGCTTTTAGTGCACCTTGACTTTCTTATAGAATATCTTATTCTTGTTTGTATCAGTTTATATTTGTCATTATACATGTATTAATATTGGACTAGTGGTAGCGTGCTCACCACTGGACCCAAGGTTCGCAGATTCAGATCCAGCCGAGGTCGATGGATTTTTAAGGGTGATAAAAATCCATAGCGTAACTTCCTTCAGAGGGGAAGTAAAGCTGGTGGTCCCATGTCGTAGATTCACAGCATGTTAAGAACCTTACGGGCATAAACATGATGTTTCATAAGCAAAATTCAGCAGCGGCTATTTCTCACCCAAGCCTCTCCTGATTCTCTACTAGATGGATCTAGCAGACAAATCAGGATTGAGTAGAAATTGTGCAGTGGCAGTGGGCGTGTCACTCACTACTCACAAATGCACACTTAAAAGACTAAGAAACCTCTGAAAGGAGGAGGCAAAGACCCACACGTGGATGTAGAGCCAAGGAAAATTACCCATTTAGTCTGGATGTGTTTTGCCGAACAGGAGATGTTTTGTGTCAGTATTTAATGTTGGTATTCAGTAAATTTTTTAAGTAGAATTTGAGGTTCTCACGGCGGGTGAGTATGAAGATGGCTGTCTTCTGGGCTACAGTAGTGCCATCCAGTCTGGTAGAAGTTTACCAACATTTCAGAGGTCCTTGCTGCCTCCTTTGTCCTTATAATGGAGTTAGCAAGGACCTCTGAAATGTCGGTAAACTTCTACCAGACTACACCGCACTACAACCTAGGTTGCATAAACTGTTCTCTGTTGATAAATCAGTAGTATCCTGCCACATGTTGGAAGTATTTTGACAGAGGAAAGGATATATCTTAAATTGCCATTTGTGGTGCTGTATGTGTTGGTGTGGTGTCCCTTGAAACTCTACATTATGATAATTCTTCTAATCAAAAGGCTTTGTTTGATCCTTTAAGTTCAATTCAGATTATGGCTTATATGGGGCAGTGTGTAATTTATAAACCATGGCCTTCTACATTTTACAAAAAACACCCATAAAGACTATGGGTTTATTTGTTTCTGAGTACCGACCTCTGGTATTTGGTACAGAGGCCTGAAGGTTTTTAAGAATTTTTGAAATTTTGCAATTTAAAGTTATTATGGATGAATGCAGAAGCTTTGTATTCATGAGGGATACATTCCTGAGATGGTCCTGAATAGTGAAATTCATGAATAAGGTCATGTGCTGTGATAGATATATGTATGTACCCCTTTAGTGTATTATGTAGTATTTTATCTTCAGGGCATTTGCACTAGCAGTAATATTTTCTGAGGCTTGGGTGGACAGAAAGTGCAAAGAGAAAAGTGACATCAAACAGGAGTGTGATTTTGAAAGATATATCAGTCAAAACCTATATTAATGTAGTATCCCAGCATCATTTGCACGGGAGACCTAAAGAGAATCTCGAAAGACTTCTGTCCGAAGTTGGTTTCTTAGTTGTAGTTGAACTCAAGATCGTTTGAATGTGTAGTAATAATGCTAACCATTGAATTGGCACTTTGTTAGGAAGTGAATAAAAACATTAAAGGTAACTGTGTCTTTTAATGCTATCCTTTTATCTACTACTGAACCATTAGTGCAAAAGATATAAAAAACACCTGATTTGTGAAAAGCAATATGCATGGGCTTTCTTAAGCTCTTTGCTTTCATCATAGTAATACTAAAAGGTTCAGTTAAGAATGCTTATGCTTTGCATGATTATGCATTCTTTATGGCATGAATCTTTCGAACTCTGGTGTGTAACGTTGTATGTGTTTGTGTGGCATATTTTAATGTTTTTGTCATTGTTCGGGATCACATAGTTTTAGTTTTATGTGATTTAAGATTATATCTGGAAATTAAGGTGGGAACTTTTATTACTGTTGTGTTGATCTTACTGTAGGAATTTCAGCCTTCGTACAGTCTTTAACCGTAAGGGTGTAGAGACGTTGCCTCACATTTGCCAGTCTTTCATAGCTATGTGCTAAAATAAGAATGTGACCTCTGTTTATGTGTCACTGTTGTTATAAAACATGTACTTTGATGAAGAGTGACTGTGAACATCTTCTCTCTTCAAAAGTGTCCAAGAGAGTTGTCCACATCTATTATGTGACTGACGTCACCAAGCTTTGTCCAGCTAAGATTTGTCACTTGGGAATTGTAATGTCTAAAAAAAATTTCTTAAAGTTTACCAGCCTGAGCTAGCCTCCGAACATAAGAATTCTTGTTTATTAAGTACAGCAAACCACCAAATCGCCATATTCATTTCCAAGAATGGAAGGCAGAAATGCATATTCAGAAAATTGTTTCTCTAGTAGTATTTTTCTTTAACTACAGAACAAAGGCTGTCATGTAGATGCACACTGTTTTTATTAAATGTCAAGGCTGTACCTATTCTTTACAGGTGCAAGAAATCCTAGAAACTTTGGGTCTGCAAGAGCATCGTAAAACAATGACCAGCAATCTCTCTGGTGGCCAGAAAAAGCGGCTGTCGATTGCCCTTGAGTTGGTGAATAATCCACCCATCATGTTCTTTGATGAGCCCACAAGGTAGAGAAGAGGCATCAGTCTCACAAGTTATTTATGTTTTGTGACTCCTCTGCATGAAGAATGTTTTCATTTTTTCTTTCCCATAGCTCAGTCGATTCCATGCCTGATTATGACCTTGCTGTTATGAATTCAATAACAGTGCAATCTGTGAGTTTTGGGATGGGCAGAGTGGAAATAGACAGACCTGTTTTCCCTTTTGAATTTATTTACCTTAAAAAAGTAAATAAGTAATTAATAATGAATAAATTAACACATTTAAATTTTTCGAGGAAGTAAAGAAAAAATATTTTAAAAAGTTCGTAACTTTTCTTCATATGCGTCTGGTAGCCCCTGCACGATCTGGGTCCGTCTTCTTGTGATTAAATTATTACGGGCAAAACACCTCACCAACCACCTTCGACTTGCCTTAAAATTTGTTACATGCTTGGCCCCAGCACTTTCATCCGGCACATTTCCGTCGATACAGCATATCCGAACTGCCACTGGCTCCTCTTCGATTACTTCAAACTTCAGTTTGGATCCTTTGAAGGCTCTTTGATTACTTGTAGTCTCCATTAGAAGGTCGTTCTTCTTCTTCTTCTTCCTCCAGTCTTTTATACATGCCTCACTGACGTCCAACCTTCTCCCGGCAGCCTGTTTTACTCAGCTACTGAAACCATCTTCAATTTTTCACTTGCCGTGAAAGACCTTCTTCTTTCTCATCTCCCATTTTTGCCTTTATAGCGTCGGGGTTGATTGCTCAGTCCACCTCCTCCATTCCTTCTTATCCCTTGCTAAGAATTTCATCTGTGTTAAATGTTTCCCCTTTGCCTGTCCTATTTCTCTAATAGTATCTAAGTAGCTCTTTCTAGTCTTCCTCTTGTTCTGGTACCCTCAACTCTAGCTTCAAAAAACTGTTTCGTCTTTCTTTCATCTGCCATTCGAACAACATATCCTAACCATTTCAGTTGTTTTTCTTCCAATTTTGTTTTAAGTGATTTAATTCCCACCTCTTCTCTAATTTTGGTGTTCCTTATTCTATCTCTGTCCCATTGATTTTCTGAGACATTTCATTTCCACCGCTGTAACTTTAGATGAATATTTATTTAAGTTTGGCCAGCTCTTGCTGCCATATAATAGTGTTGGTTCTATAACTAATTGGTAGAATTGTTTCTTGGTTTTTATATTCAATTCTTTCTTTCCAAATATTGTATTGTTTAATTTGTAATAAGCATTATTTGCCTTCTTTACCCTATTTAGGATCTCATTATCAGTTTTTCCATCTTCAGTTAGTATGACCCCCAAGTATTCGCAGGTTTCTACTTGTTCCAATTTCTCATTTCCACAGTATATTTCCATGTCTCTTCCATCCTGTTCTAATACGTGTCTCCCTATTTTCATAACTTTACTTTTAGTAGTATTTATTTTTAGGCCTCTTAGTTCTGATTCTTCTCTCCATTCAGTTATTGCATTTTGTAATTTCACTTGGTTGTCCGCTATTAGCACGATGTCATCTGCATATATTGATGACTGTGTCAATATACTCCTCACTGTGAAAGACCACAATCCGATATCCTTTGTACTCATTTTTAAATAATAACTGAAGTAGGTAATGGTCAAACCTGCTTTTAAAGGACAAGGAGCAGGTACTTTTGTATTTGTTATCCCCTTGTTTTCCCTGATGTCATGGCACGCATTACACCCATAGGGTGGCGTGGTTCTGGCTATGTCCTACCAAGGCTGCCTGGTAAGAACTGGGCAACCCACAGGGCTTCTTCAAAGGGTGTCTGTAGCATAGTTTGCACAGTGAGGGTTTTGTCCCCATGCTTTTTCCTCCTCAGGCTTGTCTCCCTTTGAGAATTTGCCCTTAAAGGCTTTATCCCCATAGCTTGGCTCCCCTTGGCTTTACCGCACTGGTTGCCCTGAAGGGGCTAGGCCACTTCTAGGGTTTTCACTCATTGGCAATGATTACTACTGTTATATTTTGTATTTTATTAGTTACAATTCATTCATAAATGGTATACCAATAACAAAAAAGTGTCATTTGCCTATAGTTATTGCTGAGTTCTTTGTGTCCTTTTTTGTCTATGTATTGGTAATTTCACTCCCTGCTTTCGATCATGTGGTGTCTCATTTGATTGCCAGATCTTCCTCAAGATTCTGTGTATCCATTGGTTCTACTGCTATTATCATGTCTACTCAGACTTCATCAAACTCTTTGGTTCCACATTGACAAAATTATGTTGTAGTTAAGACTGGTGATCAAAAAGGTCTGCACTAGACCTACCTGGTCTGTAACCGAAGGCCACTGCCCTGTTTCTAGGTCACCAGGTCCCTTGTTTAATAATTCTCTGCTACTCCCGATTGTTGTCTTTTTAGTGGTCTGGACAGCTCGTCATGCTTCCAGTGCATCTCACTGTTGAAGTCTCTGGCCCGAGGTGGTCGAACAATCATCTGTACCATCCACCAGCCGAGTGCCAGGCTTTTTGAGATGTTTGACCACTTGTACACACTGGCTGAAGGGCAGTGTGTGTACCAGGGTTCAACACAACAACTTGTGCCTTTCCTTAGCACCCTTGGACTCGTGTGCCCAAGTTATCACAACCCAGCATCGTTTGGTAAGTGTACTTATGTCGATCACTCTCTGAATAATTCTGTCTGTAGCACTTAACATGAAATTATTACCAATGCCAACAGAAGTTTCACTAATAGACCTGAACTACATTGAAATGGCCCAGAATCTGGCCCAATTGTGGATTTTTGTGATTAGGATGATGAATATTAAGGTTCTATAACAGGAAACTTTTTGTTAATCAAAATTTGAGGTGGCACAGTGCAAATGATCAGCCAAACAACGAAGCTACGAAGCAGCATTGCTTATTATACAGATAGATGTACTATAATTTGCTGAATAACTGTCAGCCTTTTAAGAAACACCCTCTGTCATTATTTGTAGTTAACAGGTTTCATGGTGGTTGGTTTAAGTATAAGTATACAGGTCCTTTCTGACAATGCAAAGTATTAACCATGAATGTTCTTTGTCGTCAGTGATTGAGGTATCGTGTGGAGAATATGGTGACAACATTCGTAAATTGGTGAATGCTATCCAGAATGGAAAACATGATATCCGTACAGGAAAACCATTCCCAGAGCTACCACCAGCGGAAGTTCTCAACAATGCTGGTGTGAAACTCACAAATGGTAATGGAGTCTTTGGTGCAAAAGCAGTTGAGATTGGAGATGCTGGCGGTGTCAAGTACAGTGACAGCGTGAATCTGTATCATCCTCATGTTACCAAGGAGGAACAAGGTAATTGTAGTAACAGTTATAAGATTCTTTCAGTTATCATTAATTGTAGCAAATTATTATCTTTGGTTCAGTAACATTTACCGCTGGGGAGACCTAGACGTAGATGGGAGGATAATGTCAGGCGGGATCTATGGGAGATAGGAGTTGAAGGAAACTGGATTTTGTTGGCCCAGGACAGGGTCCGGTGGAGGGCTTTGGTTAATTCGGTGATGAACCTTCGGGTTCGGTAAGCCATCTAGTTAGTTAGTTTGAGTAACATTTAGGTTGACAGGCTTTTTATGCATTACTATGATGCATCTATAGGCTGACTCATTTGTGTGTGTGCAGGTTTTATTTTTTTGGGAGGGGGGGTGGGAGCCGGTACCAGCAGGTAGGAGATTGTCAGAGGCAGTTAGTGTGAGGTGCTGTTTGCAGCTGCAGGCGCTGAAGCCATTCCTCCAAATGTCGTTATTCCTGTGGACCTGACGGCTTCGGAAAAGGCGCCTGACAATGTGACAGCAGCGCTGCTAGACACAGGCTTTGTTGCAAGTCCACGGCGGTACCCGACCTCGGAATTTACGCAGTTCTGGATTGTTCTGAAGAGGACTCTGCTCTTCAGCAGGCGAGACTGGGTATGACAATAAGATGTTACATACTGTGACTTATTGTAATGCTTAAGATTAGCATGTGCTTTTGTTTAATTTGTAAGTTTTTTGCCATCCACTGCATTGTAAGGAGGGAAGAGAGTGTACAACTTAGAGAATCTTCTGATGTTGCTGAGAATTCTTCTGTCTCCGTCTTCTAGAATTTTATCAGGGGTGGAAGGTGAGGTAAGATTATATCCAAAATTGAGGGAAATGTCTTTTAGATTGAATGGAGAACATGAAAGAACAGATTAGTTCAGGGATAATTAGTGAAGAGACTTTATTCTTCGTCTTCTGAAAATGTCTTCCTGACTTATGGGCTTCCACGTGGTACTTGACTAGAAGCTGTCCCTTTGCTGACAGTGTTATAGTGGACTTTGTCTCAGTGGCTCCGTGGATAATTCGGTTCATGTGTCTTGATTTCTTTGCGAAGGCGTAGATGTAAAAGAGAGGACACTTTTTTTATTAAATAAATTAACATTTATTATGCATAACTGATTAACTCAGTGACACACAATTCCTCATGAGAAGCTGACAATCACTTGGCCAGTGAAGAAATTTCCCACCTTTTATGTTACCTAAATATTCATTACTGTGTTCACAAGAGCTTGCCACTGGTCGCTATCCTGAACCACATGCGGCCAGTCCATGCCCTCCCATCCATACATCAGGCTTCTAAGTCGTCTCTTCCCTCAGACTTTCCAGAAAATATTCTGTACGTATTTTGTATCTCCCTATGCAACATGACCTGCTCATCTCACCCTCCTTGATTTGATCATTCTAGCAATTTTTGCTGGATGATACAAATTATGAAGGCCCTCATTGCTGTTATCCATACAGTGAAGAAAAGGAGAAAGACATTTCTCAAATTTAAGGGAAGTCTTTCACCTCATTAGCTTTGCTAAGGACTTTCTTTTTTCTGTGTTCACTCTGACTCTCCTCCATTTGGCTTGAAATTCACATACATGAACGTCTTCTCATTTCAATCCAACATAACGCTCTGTTCTACTTTTACCCTGCATACTTGTAAAGTAACTGTTCTTTTGAAGAAAGGTAGATACTGATAATTGGTTTCTCTGAGACAGCAAGTTTTTTTCTTTTCTATTTTTCCAGAAATGTAGAGTATTATAAACCAGATGACTCCACATAGATCACTACGAAAACTTAAAATTTGGTCCTCACAACACATTAGGACTTTCAGATACTTTTCCATCTCTTTCCTCCTGCGACCAGCACTTCTTTTCCTTGTTTTATTACTAGATAGAACTAAAGAATATACAGACTCATTACTTTTATTGAATAACGAAAAGCAGGAGAATGTAAGTTGTAGCATGAACGTGTGCGCAGACACACACATAAAATATAAGTGCACACTTACTGAAGGGTTGACACTTGTTTGCAGACTCTGATGTACCTGCGACTATTTGCTCATATCCTGGTCGGGCTTCTGATCGGCGCCCTGTATTACGACATCGGTAATGACGGAGCCAAGGTCCTGAGTAATTTGGGTTTCCTCTTCTTCAACATGCTGTTCCTCATGTACACATCCATGACAATCACCATCCTCTCGTGTAAGTTCTGTTTCATGAATCTGAGCTCAGACCAGTTCACTGTTGTCCTCCCATTTACACGTTTTATTTTTCGCCTCGTGTTTATTTTTGTGGTTGATGTATTTTGCCGGTTATTGTTTGACAGGGTATGACTTAGATACGTAAAATTAATGCACAGATAATAAAGAAATAAATTCTGTAAATAAATTAATTTGTTTGTAAATGTGATGAATGAAGTGAATAAATAATCAGGGTCTGAGTACAGGAACGTGTTTATCTTGCAATGTATGAATTCTGCTGTGACTAGCAATCATTTTCTCTTGTGTATAGTGATTGCAGTAGTTTTTGGCCGGTGGAATTTTCAAGGGGAAGGCTGGGAGGGAGTCATTTGTATGACAGTACAATGTTTCATCTGCCACCAGGAAGGACGAGGAGCTTATCAGACTGAAATCCCAAACAAAAGAAATACACTGATTGTGCCACCTCAGGTACACAAAATAAGCCCGTCCGCAAGGTTCTCCACCGGCCAAAAACCTGCGCTGACTATACAAAACCTTATGGGCAAATATTTGTTTCAGTTCCATTGGAAATGCCTGTTCTTGTGAAAGAGAACTTCAATCGCTGGTATTCGCTGAGGTCGTACTATCTTGCCATAACATTATCTGATATACCATTCCAGGTAAGGGCTGATACATACTTTCCTCTTCTACCTCCAAATTAATGTAGAAATAAGCAGTATGAAATTGTATGATGCACTTTCTTGTTACTGGCACAGATTTTCTGCTTAAACATCTGCAAACATAAGTTCAGATGATTGTATTATATTTTCTGATGTAATGAATATCTATTGAAATACAAGGAGTGTAGAATGATCATTAAATAAAGATCTGGAAAGTGTGTGGGAGGAAGCAGACGTGGCCTAATATAAGTTGCAATTCTGGCATTTGCCTAGAGGGACTGCTGCAAAACTACAGAACGTCTCAGTATCTGGAGGATTGCTACCCACGTAACAGCACTGTTGTATCTGTAGTATTGTGAATAATTTTGGAACAACAGAATTATAATTGTAGTAAATGTACATTAAGGCTAATGAGGTATGCAAAATAGGAAAGAACACATTTGGAAATGTTTCCTCGTGTAAATTCTCCTTTCTGCTGTGGAGCTTGCGGTAGTGTTGCCAGCTGTTGACAGTATGTACAAGCTTTATTATATTATACGGAATGTCCTGGGAGAAATGGCACAAACTGAAGGAGATGATAAGTCATTTTGAAGAAAATATGGTGTATTAACCTGTGCCGTTTGCAGTGGTTACAGAGTTCTGTGTGCTCAGAGTATGTGAAGGGCCATGAATACAAAATATTTTCGTGATTGTACATGTAGGGCACAATATTATTGCTGCATTTAAATTGTAGCATGTTGCCTGGAGGAGGAAAGCAGGCGTGCAGAGGATGATGTGGCTAATCTGAGCCTAGTGCAACTTACTGACACTTCGCTGCAGCGTGTAGTATCTGCTTTGCATTGTTTGTATGTAGCCACAATGCTGTACACATTCTTGTATCAGTGAACGCTGCATTACAATAGTTGTTCAGCGTGTACTTTGGGAAAGTAATATGTATTTTCATTTGTTTTCTGCGTACAAGACCGTGGAAAAGTAACTGTCTCTGTGTTGTTTACTCAGTAAACAAATAAGGAGTATGGTGATACGCACATCATTTATGGTCTCTGCAAAGGAACATAACAGGATTTTCACGATTAGAATTTTTTTACAGCTCGGTAATTGTAGTCAGTCTGGCAGGCTCCAATTTTTGAAATCGTGTATCTGTATCACATTTACCACATTCAGCGACTAGAACCGTGGAACTATGACATAAGGTTACAATTTGTAAGTGAGTTGATGCTTCAGTGGAACTGTACCCCTTAATTTTGTTCACTGATGAAGCACGATTTACTCATGATTATGTCAATAATATGCATAAAGTTTCTGGTCTTCAAAGAATCCAAATGATATAACTGTAAGGAATTTTGATAAGTTCTCAATAAACGTGGTGAGGCGTTATTTTCAACAAACTGATTAGACTTCACACTTTTAAGGCTGCTGTACAGGGTTAATGTACCTCAGTTTTTTGCAAAATGAGCTGCCTTTACTTCTTGAGTATGTTCCTTTGGCAATATAACTGTGTGTCTACAACATGCTGGATCTCCACCACATTTCAGCTGACTGTACATGACACTCTTTATCATTGGATAGGTAGAGGTGAGCCAGTTGCTTGGCCAATATGATCTTTCGAACTAAATCCTCTCAGTTTTTGTCTGTGACTTGAATTCTTTGGTTTATGAATAGAAGGTGATCAGCTGAGATACACTGCTTCAGAGTATTTGTTACTGCAGAGCGAGTATGGAAGACTGGATACTCTTGAAAGGACTATTAATTCACTGCCTTTAAAAGTTAATGTAGCATGTCCCTGGTGGCGGAGTGCAGTTTGCGACCTCCTTGGTGGAACTACGATATCTCATTATTTGCCTGGAGAGATGAAGGAAATGTGTGAAGTTTCAGTTTTGGATAGATATCATTATATTATTCATGTTTTTTTTTGTATGTAGAATAGCGAAAAGTAAACAATATTGATAGATCTCCTACACTGTTTTCCCTCTGACGTCTCAAAAAGTTTAGTGCTCGTCAGTGCAAACAAGTACCGATGGTGGTGTTGATCAGAAGGTTCAGCCCCGAAGATGGCCGTGGTATGTTTCTCTGAAATGTTGGTTTCTATCTACATGTCCACATAGTGCTACTACCCAGAATACCAACATTCACATCTTCACCACAACGAGAATCTCATCTCATATTGATTACAGAGAGTTTTAACTGCATTTTCAACTTATATTGAATGTTGTACGTAAAAATTATATAGCATTAAATTGCATGAGAAAGTTTTTAGTAAAGATGAATTAGGAGATGGTCAGTGCCTGTTGTAAACTACTGTCTTCTACTTTCACGATAATCTGTTTTGATTTCACAGTACATTTGTATTTTTCTGGTTGTGTGGTCATCAACTTTGTGCTTTGTGAGTGTGTGACCTGTATAAATATTTTGTTTGTGTTACAGGCAATTTTCTGTGTGATCTATGTCACAATAGTATACTTCTTGACAGCACAGCCATGTGAATTTTCAAGGTATGCCATGTTCCTTGCCGCGTGTCTTCTCATATCCTTTGTTGCACAGAGTGTTGGATTGGTTGTAGGAGCTGCCATGAACGTTCAGGTTTGTAAATGGTGATTTCTGTTATGTATTGTCATGCATATCATATAGAAAGTTTCTTAATTTTTGGCTGATAGTATAGAGATGTGTTAAATCTTCTGGTTCCACGGTGCACGGGTTCTCACTTTTTAACTGGCGTACCATTAATTCTAATTTAACACATTAAATGTACCACTAACCAATTGCGTTCAGGGAAAACATATTTATGTTGGTATTATCTTTTGATTTTCTTACTTAGTTCGCATACCACCAGTGGTATGCGTGCCATAGGTTGAGAAACGCTGCTATAGTGGGATTGATTTTTTGGTCAACTGAATGACTGTTGGTTGCTTGGGGGGGGGGGGGGGGGGGGGGCGAATTAATGAATTTTTTGGTGGATTTGTTAGCTTGTTCAGTAAAGTATTCGTGGGCTATGAACAATGTTCTGTATGAAATGATTTTCCATTGTTTTGGAGACTGTCTTTGCCTTATTCATCAAAGATGGATATGACAGGTTCTGCAGCTGGTCATTGTATTTATATGTATATGGATATTAAAGCATTTAACATTCAATTGGGTATCATATTGTGTGCCACTGTGTAGATACCTACATTTTGGAGAAATATTTTTTCTTCATCTTTAGGGATAGTATCTACCCACAAGTCTGTGTGATATTACAGTCCAGAAGACCAACATCAACATGTTCACTGCTGTGGAAATCTTATATCAATTCTTTATTCCTCCTTTCTGCACATCCGACTGCTGTTTTCTGGGAATTCATAATGTAAGTGAAGTCCGAAGAACTTGTGTGATTTGTTTTCAGAATGGTGTCTTCTTGGCTCCTGTGATGTCAGTGCCCTTCCTTCTGTTTTCTGGTTTCTTCGTCAGCTTTGATGCAATACCAATATATCTCCGCTGGATCACCTATCTCAGTTACATCCGTTACGGCTTCGAAGGGACAGCCCTAGCCACCTACGCATTCGGTCGAGAAAAACTCAAATGCCATCAGGTATGTTGTGGCATAAAATAAATTATTTGTGTCTGTTTGTCCTCTATTTTATTTAATGATGCTTCCTTGACTACTGTGGTTATATACTGTTGAGTGAAAAAAGGAAAACCACAAAATATGTGAGTCAGGATGGCCAACACCCTGGCCTACAATCAACACATATGCACACACAATGAAATGGACATTGTGGTGTTGAATGCCTAATTCATACATATCCGTTTGTATGTTAAAGAACATCGTGCATGTATAGTCCACATACAGATAATCAGGAGTTTACTGTAGGTGTATGTCTGTAATAGCGGAGTATGAATTAAAATATATGTATACAGTGAGATGGTATTAGTTAATGCAGTTTAAGTTAAATAATAAAGGGATATTCCATCTCACTAATCATCACAATTTTCCTGTTTTGTGAACGTTGCCTTATATATGATATCATGTGGTAATTTCCAATCACAAAGTGTTACTACACTTCAGAGTGTCTGTGTCGCACGTGCACCGATTATCCCGGCGATCGCCTGATGACGGAGGTAGCATGACCTCCGAAACGTTGGTGGACATCTACCAGACTACACGGTGCAACAACCCAGAAGATAGAAATCTTCAGACTCACCGCTGTGGAGACCTCAAATCCTACTCAGTTGTTGCACTTTGTGCATATATTCATAAAAGTTCTTTGCAACCGTGGACAGATTTTGTGATTGTTAACGTAGTGTGCAGCACCTTGATATTATGTGCTTACAGGTGTACTGTCACTTCAAGTCTCCAATGACAACCCTGGAGGAACTAGATATGGTAAATGCAGATTTCACCCTGGATATTGTTGCCTTGATTGTTATCTTCTTTGTGCTGAGAGTATCTGCATTTGTGTTTCTGCGCTGGAAGCTCCTTTCAACAAGATGAGGTGAATATTACGGTCTGCATGACACGAACATCAATCCCAGATGCTCATAATTTGCGCTTGCACGTTACGATCATCTGCTGCTGTATCGGGATTGATTTTCTGTAAACATGTATGACAAAAAACTGTAAATTTTAGTCTTTTTGAAGGTCATTCTAAGTATATTTTGTCTCTGTTGATGTTTTACGATTTTTACATATTTTTACATATTTGTACCAGTCTCTTCTTACCCATATGTGACTACACATGAAACATCTCTCTACCAAGTTTTCTAAGGGATTTCTGCATTTACTTCTGGTATCAGCTTCTTTTTATTCAGTTGGTGTTTACGCACCGTCCTACGTAAGCAATCAGATGCGAGCAGTGCGGGGGGCGTGGGCATCACAGAAATATCAAAGTGGCCATTTGTGGCAGTGTCCTTGGTACCGGCAAAGCGGCGGAAGTCCAAGGAGTTGACAAGTTCAAATATTTTGATAATTTCGTGCAAATCACTGTGCTGGCTGTGCAGTACAGGGAAGGCGCTAGAAAGCTGTGTGCTCTGCATCTCATCACAATGGCGGAAACATTAGCGGAAATTGTAATCAGTGAAGTGAAAAGCAGATGCATTCTTTGGGATATGAAGCATAACAGTTATCATAATTGGGTGCTTGTGGACAGGGAATGGAGCAAGATCACAGGAAATATAGGAGAAACAAGTAGGTACTTTTTTAAAATTTTATTTTTTTGTACAAACTGATTACATTAGAAATAATAAAATACTACATTAAACACTGTGCAGTGATGAAGCCGAATTACTTTCCGACAGCAGAAGATCATGTTTGCCTGACTACGCCATTGTGGATACTGATGTTGAATGTGTCTTAGCCGCCTCTTGCGTTCTTCCACACAGGACAAAACAAACGATTCTCTCGCTTCTTCTGGCCGACTGTGCTGCTTATGCAGCTCGCTACGTTTGCTTGTGATCGCTTACGTAGTACATTGCCTTAGTGTTACTTCCCCTTCCATCATCCAAATCTTGTTCCTCTATCATTTATATTGTATTAAACTGGCAATTATAGGGTGCGAGCCCAAATTGCAATTGGCAAACTAAGCCGAACATGTTGCTTGAAGAAAATGTGAATGATACTCCATGAAAGAAATTGAAAGGCAGAAATATTTGGTATTCATATCTGTGATACAAAGAAGTTTGAGTGCTTTGTATCTGTCCTAAATACCTATGTCTTTCTTAGCACTTTGAATATTTAATTTTTGCAAAGTAAAATATTTTGTGTTCTTTTTAGCTTTTCTCATCTCTATCGCAGCTGGTTGAATGAAGCGTAACCATGTCATTGTTCGGATGTTTCTGAAGCAGGAAGTGCGGGCTAATATTAAATGCTTAAAAGACTACTCAAGTCTCAGGATGGTCACACGTTCTATCACAGTGGTTTGAGTTCTGTGATGGGACCAAAATATTCCAGGTTCAGTCATGCAAGTTTGTTTTTCTTCATGAAGTTACAAGCGGTTTGCGTTTGAACCATTTATCACATTTTGACAACAGCTTTTTATACAGAAGGGATAATTTTGTAATGATCAGTGATGGTGGTGGTGAAGGTAGATTTTGATATGCCACAAGTTTGAAAATTAGAATTGTAGTGATTTATAACTGTAACACTAGCAGTCTGTTACTTTATCATTTTTCAATAAAATGTTCTTGGGTGTTCAGGCGCGTAAGTTGGTTAAACGATGAAACCTATGTTTCAGGGACCATCGCTGTCCCCATCACCAGGGTTCTGATTCCTGAAACGTCGGTTTCATCGTTTAACCGTCTGACGCGGCCGATCGCCCGAGAACATTTTGAGTTACGTCACCGCGAAAGCTTCAAATCATATTTAATCATCAAAAATGATTAAAACATTTGCTGCTTACAACCACGGTTGTTGTGCAAATGAGCAAGCATGTTTGTGTCTCAGAAGTATTACTGTTCTGTCAGAACATTCCTATGCCACATCACAACTTTTGAATCACACGTGGAGGGCTGTGTCTGTGTTTGCAGTTTTGTTGTGCGATTCTGCCATAAAAATTTATAAGTTGAAGGAACAAGAACATAAAAATGAATAATTTTTTATCTTAATTACATGATTTTATGAGACTGAGACTTATTCAGGTAGTTCCTCTGTTGATTGCAGACTGGGTTGGAGTGCAAACTTTTCTGTACACAGATCACAGTCCTCTCCAGTACCAAAGCTAATGGCTCTGAGATTGTGGTCGATATCAGGCTCACTCGACACTAACCTCCGTCTTCACATCTTGCCTAGGATGGAATAGGCATGCCTGGTATGAAGCGAGTCTCAATATTTTGTAATAATACAAGCATTAAAATGTAGCTTAGGCATGAAATCTGCCACTCAAACTATAGTAAGCTTATTTTTAAAAAATGTCCTTTATTGTATGGAAATTTTTGGTATATGCATTCATCACATAATCTATTTTATGTTCTGTACATTGTTGGTTAATTATACAGATTTGTATAACTGAATTATCTTGTACCATTGTAGTATTTTCTTACAAAATATATCGTTATTGTGTTACAAATTGTTTGGAAGTAATTGAACCCACTGCTGTCCGATACATATTTTGTTAGACAAACGTATGCTTAGGTTTTGACATCGGTGAGTCCGAAGATGGCCGTCTTCTTGGTTGTTGCGCTGTGCAGTGTGGTAGAATGTTATTGTTTTAGAGGTCCTGAAAGAAATCCCACTTAACTATTTGTTAATACAGCTTGATCATCATTTGTCTTCCTGTAGTGTGTTGCTACAGTCTAGCCAGACAGTCCGATTAGATAATGAGTAGGCGTTATAGAGCAGTATTGCGCAACTTTACAACACTCGCGGCACACTAAATATTGTTGACGAGTCATGGTGGCACACCAACCCCATTTAGCATATCGTGGAGTGGTGGTAGATGGTAAATGGTTTATGGCGAAGAAAATGAAAATCGAGACAGAGCAGAAAACAGGATTAACAATTATTTATCTCATGGTTATGATTATAATATAAGGTGAAAATTTCGTAGCACGCCAGATGGGCTCCGCGGCACACCGGTTGTGCATCACTGTTGTAGAGGATGGAGACAAGACAGAAGGCTGTCGTGTTATCGATGACTAGGACGGTGTCTTCTAATATTACGTGACCACTTTCTTCTTGAATGTCTTCATATCTCATTATATTTCAAATAGCAAAATCACATAAAATGCAAGTTAGTCAAGATTACTTGTTAACACACTAATTGTGTAACAATGTTCCCGATTTTTAAAAGAGAAATCAATGGTTTAATCAGAATTAAAACGAATTTACTTTGTCTTCCAATGGTATTTTCAGTGTTATTTATCACACAAGTGAATTCATTTTGTTGTCATCATATGGACCTCCTCAATTCCAAATTTAGGGTTGTTATACACAGGTTCACTTCAGGGATGTCTCTGTACATGAGGAAGTTCCTCAGAACTTGAGGGACATCTAATGTGTGTATCAGAGGCAGACGTCTGCGGCCCATAAGCTTCCGAATTTTCAGTCTGCAAATTGACTCCAATGATAACGGATTTTCTGTAAAACAAGAAAGAAATATTGCACAAATTTTCTTATGTAAGTTAACTAGTAGTAGTTACAAGATAGACAGTACGTTCTCTTATAAATACTAGCGTTCAACATGCTACTTTTATCATCCATTTATATATCTGTTGAGCAACATGTAGCCAAAATGTAGTTCATGATGAGCGGAAACAAGTTTTCTTGCCGTTTTCCATATTTCCTACCTCTTGATCTACATTTACTGAAGATACGGATCTGTCCATTGTACACTGTCGAGGTGGGAGGGCCAATATTCGAGTACAGCTTATAATAATGAGGTAGAGCACGCATTTTATCCGTGGCACCTCCGATGTATGTGAGGTCTTATAACCCTGAAAATTAATGGATGATAGGGCTACAGTGAAGGTATCACATGCCCAGAAAGTCGATCATGCGTCGAGGATCGAATCCCGGTCGTTCAGTCTGTAGCCAGTCGCTATGCTGACTGAACGACCCTAGCTCATCCAGTAAAATTTATTTTTTGTCCATATTAACAAATGGAGGAGAAACTTGGATATCAATCAAGGCAGATAGTAGGCAAATGGCAGCAGGCATGAGATAATTAAGAATTTTTAAGGAAATACCAAAAGAGTTGAAAAAACCGAAAAATTACTCAATTTTATTTTCTTGTTCTATTTTGCAGGGGTATGTCCCATTGCAACCAATGGGACGTGAAAATAATATTGGCTTCATAAAAATTACGTCTAATCCCAGAGACAGTCGCCAGCCTTTACTCTTAATACCCTGAATGCAACTCGGTGAAATTAAACAGTCCAGGGGTTTGGAATCTGTGGCCCACTGATGTGCTTCTGATTACTTGGTTTCTGTAACCTTGCAAGATGTGAGGTTTTGGGTGATAGTTGTGAGGAAGATGTGGAATGAGGTTCTGTGCATGCAGAGTGAATCTCCTAAACAGAAAATATCGGGCCCTATTTGTATGCTTCCTTGGTTATTTGTTACTATCTGTAAGTTTGTCATTCGTGTATTATTGTTTGTCGTAGTGTCAACATTGTTTAGTATTCTGTGGCTTGTCGAATCATATCAGAATTCTAAAAGAAAGGTGCTAGGATGAAACAAAAAATTTTCAGTCCTAAAGTATCGCTGATTCTCTACCTTCTCCTCCTATTTATTTCTCTTATTGTCGGTATGTACACAACCTGCGTCCCAGTCGTACGGATTGTATGAAATCTGCAGATATTTTTACTGAGCTATATGATTCTGTAGTTTCAGGAATGTACAATGGGGCCAAAATGGTAGTGCTTCAAATTAGAACATTTGGCATGATTTTACTGAACTGTTTTAGGCTGTATGAACGTCTTACATGTTTTTGTTTCAAGAATAAACTTTCATTCCTTTATAAACTTTGCTTTTGGTGATAAATACTAACTGAACTTTATCCAAAAAATATATCGGCCGTCAGTGTATATAAATAATACATGAGACGAGACCACTGAATTTGACAGTAAATTAATGTTATTAATAGGCACTATATGAGGCCACGTATTGCGTATTGACATGGCACTACATAGGAATTTCCATTAAGTCTCGTCTTACATATGGCCTTGCTGAGGTCATCTTCTGACCCATTGGTTCTCCCGCTCTGATCATTTCTCCCATCTTCCATTGGTACAAATGGGGCTCCGCCTTGTCCACACAACTTTTGTATATATCACAACATTTCTGTGCTTGGCTTGTTCATTACCCTGATGATGGAGGCAGTAAGATCTAAACAATACTACATTTCAAGAAGAAGACCAGCTTCTTAACTGCCATTGTGAGAATCTCAAATCTCGCCGGATTTATATTTGTGCCTTGTACTGTTTGAGTCTGGCCTCAAACCCTGGGGGGAGCTGGAGAAAAGAAATTTGTCAAACAGTGGGACAGGCTAGAGAGCCAATCAGTAGACAGCTGGGATATAAAGAATTACATTTCTTTATATGGCGAGCCAAATATCAGAAAAGCATTAACTTTTTATTCGAGTTCCATGTAGAACAGAGGTAACGCTTCTTGCGTATGAACGAGAATTAAATTTTCCTTCCGACTTGTATTTTTATTTGACGCAGAGCAACAAGTGCACTCGTCGATTGGGTCCGAGTTTGAGGCTGATAGAGAATTGTGAACTGAGAATGAATCACTCACCCATGAGTTCTTTGAGAAGGTCTTTATGGCAGTTGTCAAGAAGATCGGTGGCCAGCTCTTGTTTGTGGTTCCTGTCCCACAGGTTGCCACCAAATTGCAGCCACAGGTGCACAAACAGTGGATCACACCTGTAAATCAAAGAAGCAAGAACGAGTGAGTCAAAAAATGTCACTGTTAAGTGATCGCTGGTTTTTTTGACGGCATGTTTCGTCTTATAAACAGATAAAACGTCTTTGAAAAGTTGATAGTTATTCAGCTGGTGAAGAATTTACTGTTTTTATGGAACCAAAAGATTAATTACCACATTGAAAGGGGCGTATCACTGGGTTCAGTCCATAACTTTGCTGTCTATTTTTCTGGGATCCATTTTAATAATATTCTCGTTATTTAGTCCTTGCGTCACAAGTGGTACCCTCGATGCTTTCTGTTAAAATTTTACAATTTCCCTATAATTTTTGAGCTCAACCCATGTCATACGCCTTAATTACCATAGGAAACACATTTATAATATTCCTGTCACATTTTGAAATAATATAGTTTTTGTATAATGAGGGTTTTGTAGTGCCAGGCATATCTTGAAACCTAGAGAACCACCCATTACCATTTGTCGTATTAACGCAAATGATATGCAGTCTATTACCAGTATTAACTGTTAAAATAATAAGATAATCCAAGTATTGAACAAGAATTAATAAATAGAGCAGTTCGTATAGATGTTGAACAGGCCTGAATATTCAAGGCACAAAGAGACAAATTATGAAAAGCTGAAACCCTGTTTGGATGAAATCATTTGGAACAATTACTGCGTTCAGATTTATGATATGGAGTCATTGGACTTTTCGCTTCATGAAATAATCCTTGCCATGAAGATTTTACACCTCTACATCTGATTAAGTGTCATTAAGTTACGTAGGCAGATCATACTTTTTTGTGCATATGACGTGCAAAATATGGCCAGCACGCGTGACATCTGCTCCAGCCTCTAGCATAAGAATGAAGCAACTGAGGTGTCCATAGGTGGCAGCCAAACGGAGGGGATGCGTCCAGTGGGGGGTTGTATAGGCACACTCAGTCTGGGCCCCGAAGTCTAGCAGCAGCTGCAAAACGTTCGCAGTGATAATAGCAATAACACTGGTCATCCTGAGGTTGTAAATGGAGGAGGCAGCCACCAAGTGATGGACCTCTTTACTGATTTAAGTTCTAATATTTATTTCATGCAAGTTTCGTAGAAAGGAGATGTTTTTCGAGCACACACAGAGGCTTGGTGGACTACTGGGGTTACTTTTATTGGAGGTTGCCCCAGAGTACCAACCAACCAAATTCCTTTGGGCATGTTGCCTGACGGCATAACCTCCCATCAGCAGCAACAGACCCTAGTTTGGGTAGTCGAGACTCCCGCCACGACAAAACCCCCGCTGGCGTAAGCGAATTCCCGTTTTAGTTATAAGACTCTGTTTAAAATTTCCCTAACTTGACACTTACTGTATTTTCCCCCCCGTAATTAACTGAGAAACTGTCGGCAACGCGCGTATCTGCTTTCCGGACAGACATGCTTTAGAGGTACACACTTTAAGCTGTTCCATCTGAATCTTCGTAAAAGTCTATGATATCTGAAGCCGTACTCCTCTCTAGATCAATGTACCGAACGACCACTTCAAATTGCCTTTTTTCTTAAGCATTGCGGGCAACGGAAAATGGACCACTGTCTTTTAAAACTAATTGTAGTGAGTGAGTTGCTAATACATTTTAACCAATGCTTCTGCCCTGATGCGCCCGCAGTGGAGTGTGGATGCTAATTTAGAATCTGCAAACACAAAGCGCGCTAACAGTGAATTACCACGGTCTTGAGACTTATAAATTTGGTGGTGTTTTGCACTATGTTAAGTCGATACTAATTCTGCACGAGACACTTGTTGCGGTTTTCACTAAATACCTGTCAACAGTTGAGCATTGTAAGTTCGCCCGCACTTCTAATACGACTTTCTGTCTGCATGTCTTGCTACGTTCATTGAAACATATTTCACGGTAGAATTTAACTCGGCACACTTTACGAAGTCCTGTATTGAATTCCTCATTTCGAAGCCACTTTTAATAACAGTGATACTGTCGTCTTTTTTATTCTTTTGTCTTTGGAAAAGTATGAGAATTATTAATATTTCACAAATTAAACATATAAAAACCCACATTACATTATATCAATGAGCCGGGATAGTATAGTGACTAGCTACGGGCTTGACGCCCGGGGTTCGATCCCCGACGGGGCCAGAGGATTTTTCCTCTATCCTCTGCGTTCAGACCGGCTCTGGGGCTCACCCAGCCTCCACGACAATGGGTACCGGGGTCCTTTCCCGGGGGTAAAGCCGGCCGGGGCGTGATGCTGACCACTCACCCCCATCTAGTGCCGAGGTCAAGGAAGAGAGGAGGTATACCTCCACTCCCCCCAAACGCCTACATGGCGTATAGTGGGACAAACTTTACTTTACTTTTTTTTACATTATATCAAACTCCACGAGGTGCGAGTTACTGCATGACTTGTGTTAACTTCCAAATTACAACGGAAATTGACTCGCGGTGGCTTTTGCTACTGAACAATGAAAAATACGGCGATTAATTAAGAGCAAAGCCAATCATCTGAAGACATTCTCGGAAGCGAAATTTACAAACAAATTTCCGATCCACTTAAAACCGGATATACACATATATGTGACCGGTCGAATACAGTGGATTCCGGTTAATTTGGACACATCGGGAGGTATGATGACTGAGGCCTAAAATTATAAATCTTTGAAAAGCAAGCAACCTATTTGTGTGAACTATGAAATTACGTCGTAATAACGGTCTTCCTTCAACGCCTCCATATATAAATCATTATCATTCGGTCGGCCCTATGTGAAAATTTATGTAGCGATAGGTTGCAAACATGCACACAACTTCGTATGAAACATTTTTGTCTGCGAAAACTTTCGATCATAGCGAAGAATAAAAACTTTGAGGTTATGTGCTGTTAGTCTAACTACGAAGCAATTAAAATAAGGTAGTTCTTTCCAGACGTGATTTTGTACCTTCACGCCGACAGAATATCCATCCTGACAGGCGATGTGCAAAGGTGTGGACAAATTCCGTCGGTCACCATCAGGTGAAGCCCCTGCCTGCAGCAAAACAATGCAGCTCTCCGTGTCCCAGTTCTTCACAGCGCAGAACAAAGGAGTCTGTCCCTTCCGGTCCACAATGTCGACCGACGAGCCGTGCTCCAACAGCAGCGCCACGCAATCCGCATGGCGATCTGCAGAAACATATGTTGTTATTTTGTTATTGTTGCAATGGGATGAAAATGTTTTAGTGAAGCCAAACCTCCGTCCCCCAGAAGAAACGGATGTAATTGGAGACTGATGTTACGAAGAGCATCATACTTTATAAAGAACGCAGAACGGAAAATATGGAGACGAGCTGTGTCGACTGACGTAATACTCACTCATGGCCGCCAGCCTCAGCGGGGCCGCGTGGAATGGTCGAAGTTGCGCGTCGATATCGCTAACACCCCGAGCCAGGAACCGCCTCAGTTGCTCCACATCTCCACGCCACGCTGCCTGGTGCAGAGAATCGTCGTACTGCCCATCCTCGGTGTCGACTATGAAACTATTCAGCTCAGTCGACAGTACGCTGGCTGCGAGCACCGCACAATAAAACGTGTTAAAACTCGTGTTATGAGACAGACGGGGGCAGTGGGCTGCAAGAATAATGGCTGGGATTGATAGGTACTTGAGGAAGTTAGGCGACACAGTTCCTGACTGGGAACGAAGCCGGAGCGCATCCTATTGAAATACGGTATAATTCGTCTTTCATTTACGCCGATTCGATATACGCCGGTATTTGTAGGAGCCTAACCCCGGCGTAAAACCTGGTTACTCGCTACTTACACTTTGAACTGTACACGCGAAAGACGAGGACTGGTATAAATTTTCTGCGTCACAAGGAACAGCCGCAAATCTGTTTAAGAAATCTAACTTAAGTAAAGTAAAAGCCTCAACAACGGACACTGGAAAAAAACCCTCGAGTTTTGCTACAGTCGGCATGAAAATTTACCACAAGCATGGATCTAGTTCTGTAATGAATATAACACAAAACATGTCTTTGATGTGGGCTGACAATACTTCAAAAATGCATTTATTGCAGCTAAAATTTTTGAAACAGTGTTGAGTTAGCACACGTTTTGGCGGAAACTTTGAAGATCAGTGTCAACATGCAGTTCGGCTTCTACACAAATTAGGTGGCACATGAATAATAATTAATACCTTCTGATATCTGTCTGCAGTCACATACATCTTCGAGGTAAACGACCGCTATTTTACCAAACTTCGAGGTGTCTCAGCTACCTATTTTACTGACTATTGTTAACACTACATGAATGAACTCCCTGCTCGACTAAATCAGATTGATTGCAACTACGAAATTAAACAAGTAGTGTTCATTCCTTTCGCCCCGATCTGTCGTACTTTATAGGAACAGCTGATGTGTAATTTACTTACAGATATGTTAAAGAGGCCACACGAAGAGGTGCAGCTGGTCGTAGGCTGTTTACCCCTGGCATAAAAATGTGTTATTTATTTAGAATTACTTCGTATGTCAGATCTTGTCCAACATAGTCTTCTTTCTCCGGGATAAAAGCGGCCAGAGCGTGAAGTGTACTTCCTCCTAATGAAGAAGTCTAGAATGCGGAGTTTAGGTACCTAACCTAACTTAACCTTCATCTTCGTATCGTAATTTAACATGCTTTCGAGCGCCCGGCACAGATCCGTTGTGTACTAATGTTTGTGTTCATTGCAAGTATGTGTAAAATTTTAATAAGTTCTTAAATTTAGGGTCACTTTTTTGTGAAACCAATTAGAATCACAACTACCAATTAATACAAACAGAATTTAACGCATTAAGTTGGTTTCCTCGTCCATAAAAATATGTCCAGCTTCATCCCATCAGTATTTTTAACCAACTTAAAATAACTGTTAATACGAATTCAGATTTCAAGAGAAAGAGATTACAACACATTTGACAATAAGCAGGTTCTGAAAATAACAAATTGATTAATTAATTAATTACACATTTTCATTTCAAGCACAATCAATTTCACGAAGGCAGACCACAGAGTAAATGAAGACCTGGAGATGTCTTCTTAAACGCGTGCTGTCCGAACAGCTGTTGTCACCAAAAATAGATTTGAAGGACACGCGACAGTGCTGCCCTGCATGCAGATATTTGGCATATTTTTTGTTTGTTTTCAGACTATACAAATCATTTCTTAGGCATTCTTATTGTTTAAATATAATTTAATCATAATTTAGAACTACGAATCTGTAGACAATTAACAAAACGCTGTAATTCCTATTGTGCGTGTGAAGCAAAGAATAAACTTTAAAGTAGTACATGTTTCACTCAGTAGATGGCATAGCAGGTTTCGAAATAATGTCTTCATGTTAAAGCGGCAGTTCAGTCCCGAAATTTGATTTGTACTTGTAAATGGAGCGAAAAGAAGTTGGATATTATCACAGAGGGGCAGGAGAAAAATTAACTAAGATGCAAGCCCGACTACCACTTCTTAATTTGTCCACTGCTATGCCTGGATGGTGGGAAACATTTTGAGGCACCCAGGATTGGTTAATTTGGTAATGGATGGAACAGTTGAAGGGGAGAATTGTAGGGGGAGACAAAGGTTGGAATATGTGACGCAGATTTTTGAGGACGTGAGCTGTAAAAAATATGTGTTAATAAAGAGATTGGCGCAAGATAGGCGAAAATGGAGGACCGTTTCAAACCAGTCGAAAGACTGATGACAAACAAACAACAAAATGCCTGGAAAATCTCTGTTCACTAGAAAATTTGAAAGTTAACTCCTAAATGCTGTGATTCTGGCCTACAAACGTAAAAAGGCGCAGTTGCATCAAAAACTCGAAATTTCTCAACTGTAAGTTCCAGCAGTAAAACACAATAATTAATTCACGTGTAACACATCTTATCAATATTGATACATGTAATGCCCACAAAATATTCTAAAAAAATTTAAATGCAACCTTTCTAGTTTCACGTACCACAGTGTGGAAAAAGCGTTTCTTTTGCGGGGAAATACGTTTCTTGACATTTGTAGATTTCTTCTGTAATCGGTATTTTACTCATGATACTCATGATGGAAATTCCCCAAACACTGCTCTACTTGTGTGGATGTCATGTTCGCCTAATCTTTTCTATTTTTAATAATTCTCTTTGTAATTGTGGACTATCTAGAAACCTCAGCGTGCTAGCTGTTGCAACGGAGAAATTCTTTGCACAGTATTCTAATGATGGCTGCTATCCAGAATTAATGTACTGATCAAGTTACCTGTACTCCGTTAGCAAAATCTACACAAAGATTTCCTTTCGTATTTGTTAGGTATTACAAAACGGGAATATAACTTACAAAGAGCTTATCATTTTATAAAATATCTCCACAGCAGATAATGTTTGCATACACCAGGTGTGTAAAGGTGAAATTTCTGGTTCTCAGAGTTGCAAGTATGAAGAAAATGTCTTCTGGGATATTTCACCATGCTGTCTGGTAGAAAATGACTGATATTCGAGGGATATATCTTGATGATGAACCTCTGAAACACCGGTTAACTTCTACCAGAAAACACACTCCAGGAGAAACTGAAATCTCATTGAATGTAGATTCTGTGCGTCTGAGCATATTAACTTTGCAATAATCTACGAAAATACATATGTGGAAAGACAATTTTAAAATATTTAAAACTTACAGTAAATATAGGCTGTAGTTTCTAAATGAAACGTCCAAGGCGTGTCAAAACTATGACAAATTTATCCTGTTTTAAGTTTTAATTTCTTAATAATTTCATTTCCCATCTCACAGTTCACATATGAAAATAACTTTAAAATCAAGTTAGAAATGAGTACAGACAATATTATTATTTGTCCAACAAGGATATCAATATCTAAAATTGCCGGTGTAAAGAATATAGAATCTTTTTTAATGTAACGCGTGTGAAAATATTAAGACAACAGCTGTAGAGGAAAGGAAGAAAGCAGAACAGGAAGAAGAGGTGGCAGAACACGGCTTAATAAAATATGCGAGGACACTTCTTGGATTTATATTTATTGTTGAGTGAGCGAAATCGCATTTGAATTTAAAACGTCTCGGCACATGATTTGATAAAGCAATACGAAAAGCTGTGGGACGAACTTCGTCAACTTTTTGTTTTATAATATACAAGGAAACTGTGAGACTCTTTTCAAATATCGATTTTATCACTGGCAGTTTTGGGAGCGGCCTCCCCATGCAAACACCCTTATTTATTTAAGCCTCTTATCACGCTGTTGATAACGATTAGTTCACTCGCTTCGAGGCTATCATTTTCAGACAAGAATCCAACACACCCTTTCATTACAGTTTGCAGGAAAATTTCAGTGTGTGACGAAAAGAAAAAGACGAATATCGATAGTATTCGATACGAATCGTGTGTGACCTCGTGTTGCTCCAGCAGCAGAGGTGGTCTGTTAGTATGTTATGTTACATCCATGTTTTCTGTGCTAACAGCAGCGAAAAGAAGAAAAGATCGCTTCAAGTTGTGACTTCAATGTAGTAGTGCAAGGATCTTGGTTTGTATTGTTTTATCCTGTAGAATGAAAGCATCACGTTGAGTTATTTTACACATAGAAACAAGAACATTGTACAGAATTTTTAATTTACATGCAGAAGACACGTCAGTTACCAACAACCGAAATAAATTATCAACATAAAATTGTGTAACGAAAATGAAACAGAAAGTACAATGTGGCGCAGTGTCTTACAGTCAAGAATACATTCTCGTATACGAAGCATCATCTGGTTATTGATTTCCCAAGAAATATGGCGCAAACGATACTTGGATTTCAAAGTTAACCTTGAACCGTGTAATATTATCAGTCATAAATTAAAATAACTCAGAGTAATATTTTTATTTGTCTCTTGAAGATCCGATCGAAGTCTTAAACGCATGTATGGAAACTTAACTACTCATTAGCATGTCAGGTCTCATGTTGGCTGCTGTGGTAGCTCTTACGTCGTCTATCATGGCCTCATCTGTGTTGGGACGATGTCCCTTGCAGTGTTTCTGCATAAATGCGTGCTGTGCAGACTGCATAAACTCGTCTTTGACTGAACTACCAGAAACAGGATTCAACCAGGACCTCAGCAAGTTGAACGCATCCTTCAACGACATTACTGTCCTGAACAAGACCTCTCTGAAGCACATCCCTTTGTTAACCCACCTGAACCTCTCTCACAACAAAATCACTGACATTAACTCGCAAGCATTCTTAACGCTAAAATCCTTGAGTTACTTAGATCTTTCGAGCAACAATATAATTACAATAGTCCCGGATACTTTCATGTACAACAAGAAACTTTTGTGGTTGTCTTTAGCTGACAACAGCATGTTGACACTGCCAAGTACCTTATTCCTTTCACAACTGCAATTTTTGAACCTCTCGCGTTGTAATTTAAGGAACCTAACCTCAGACTTTTTCAAAAATATGCAAGAACTTCACCAGCTTTATCTCGACAATAACGAGATTGGTTCTCTCAAGTCTGGAGTTTTTCGCCACCTGTATCGACTACAGAAGTTGGATTTATGCCACAATGCCCTAGAGAATTTATATGTACATGATTTTGGACGACTCAGAGATCTCAGGTCGCTTTCCGTGTGCCACAATAATTTCAGCAGAATCAATGCCACGCTTGTAGATGCATTTATTAGGATTGGTGCCGTGGATCTTGAAGGAAATCCTTGGATTTGTGACTGTGACTCCGCTGATGTTTATTACAAGTTTATCCGTAATAAGTCGTGTCATTTGAACGTGACTTGCGAGTTTCCTGATAACTTAAAACAGAGACACTGGAATGTTATTGACCAATTAGGATGTGTGACTTCTGCTTCGCCAACGACTATAAAAACATCGTCAGTGACCGAAGGGTTCACAGCGATTCATCAAACAACGGCTGAAATAGACAAACTGGGGCAGTCTTCAGAGAAAGGCGTGTGGATTTGTTTCACAGTGGTGTTTACGGTGATCTGCATTCTCATGTTTGTTGCAGTTTTGGTACTGTTAGTAAAAATCTGCAGAAGGTGCCGTAAGAACGAGACTAAGGAGTTGGACGATGGTGGCAGCACCAGCAGCAGCGGGGGCTTCAAACGCAGACGTGAAGGAGGTAGTCAACAAATAGAAATGGATGACGTACAATTAAGTGTTCTTATCCGAAGATAGACAGGCAGATGGACAGGTGTTTTGTTTGTTTGTCGCTTGTTTAGTGATGATTGTTCTTTAATCATATACACTTCCGACATAAAAGTTTTATTAACGAAATCAACAAGTGTTAAACCGTTTTAAGGTAAATAAATTCTAATATTACTAGTAGCAACGCTATCTAGAGCGTATAAATAACTTCCTCTTGAGATGCTGTTAGTCGTTCAGCTGGACAAGAAAATATCCGCATCTTATGAATCCCAAAGGTTTGTTGCCATGTTCTCAAGAGTCCTTTATTCGACGCATTTTACCCTGAATTCCACTGTATCTATTTATTTTATTTATTTAGTGTTCTGTCTGACGACAGGTCCATATGAACAGGATCCTTCCATCCTTTTCTCGGACTGGGACCTGTTCATATACGTTCATGGCAGATGATCCAGAAGTGGTTTGCCATTGCCTTCTTCTGTGTTTGAATGGAGTAATTGTTGGGATGCCACGGAGAAACCGGGGAAGCCCCCGGAGGAAAACTCCGTGTTGTCTAGACCACGGCCTTGCCCAACACAAGTTATAAATTCGGGCACCGCCGGGAATCGAACCCGAGACCCCAGGATTACAAGGCCAGCGTTCTAACCCGCTAGACCATTATTACTCATTGCTAATTGTGTTCCCACCGTTCTCAATGAACTTGACCTGAAGAGTGGTATGCCATGTTCCAGATGTCATATCCTTTCCCAAATCATCTTGTCATTCGAAATGTTCCGTCCACGTCCGAGGTCCTGTGTGTCAGGTTGATAATGTAACGTGAAGTCTTCTTACTCTTAGGTGGTTTTAAAAACGAAGTTACTCTCCTGAGGACGAGCGATGCTGTTCTGGCTGCAAGGGATTCACGTATTGTGGAGCGCGTGAGGTAATTTAAAACGTTCCTATATTTAATTCACTTAACGAGGAGGATCTTTGATAGGAATAAAGAAGGTGTTGTTGTTGACAAAGCAGGCTTTTGTAACTGTGAAGTTCTAGATTACTTTTCTTTAGACCGCGGTTCGAAAATCATTTGAACGACGAGTCGTTTATTTTTCAGTGTTTGCTGGACTCACTAGTGCCACAGCCAGAGGGAGTGCGTATCACGAAAAGAGTAAAGCGCAGTTTTTTTATAAATTGACTGAAGCATGGATACACACAGACACACGAGTTCTGAACAAATTTCACCAAGTTTGCTACCCTTCTTATTTTCAGCCTTCTTTTTTGTTAATTATTATTGAAGTTAAGTATCAGAACGCCTGCGTACGTGCAGCAACAATTCGAATCCATTGCTGAGATGAAAGAGAGACCTTCTTCAGGTTCGTATTGGCGGCTGCTTCAGCGGAGTCCGCTGCGTAAATGTGGGGTTCCTGAGGGTTTAGCTGAATTAAGGGCACTCTCTGTTGGTCCTTAGAGCACCCAGGAATTATTCTCAGCAGGGACCTCCTTCTGCCCTTGGGCTTTGGTATTAATTCTCGTTGATTGACCATTTCGACTGTCACTTGTGGTGAAGAATTAACTGGGTGTTGATGGTGCTGCCGTATGTGGACCCTCTGCATATAGAACTGTGTATGTTGCTTGACACTTTTATTTCCTATTATGAATTTTTACTTGTGTTTCTCTTCAACCAAAATATAAGGGTCAGGGAATTAGGAGTAAGATTATAATTAATCTATAGATCAATTACACAACACGCTTTTACACTCCACGCATCTCTAAATAAGAGCCAACTTAAGGAAGATTCCAGTTTCTAATTGACGAATCTATTTGCCCCTGTCAGTACGGTATTACTTTTGAGCGCTTTATAAACCACTGTGTTGAACGACGTCTGCGGACTAAACCAGAACTCACCATCAGCGTCACATATTCTGCACGCCTACCAAAGTCTTGCTTCACATTTTCTGCCTCGGGATATTACTAATTGGTGTGACGTTTAATCAATTTATCTACTGTTGCTACAAGTGGACTTGAATATTAATTCTCAAGTATCCAACGCACGCAGACGACAGACTTCCGCTCGATCTACGTTCCTGTGTCCCTTCAACATCCCCCGGGATACAACAGTACAAGGCCTTTAGAAATTGAAAGCCTGTTTTATTCCTGCTCTCTTGCTTCTCCGTTGAGCGGTCTCGTAGTTTGGATTTCCAAGTTGTTGGTCATTATCATCATTGTAACGTTTTCTTGCAAACAAACGATATGACATGACAAAGTATCATCGGAGAGCTTTATAGCTATTTCTTTTTAACTTTGCTTCAGTATTTACCGTTACGAAGATCCAAGAAAAGTTAATGGGACTGAAATTGAAAGGAACACACCGCCTTCAGGTCTGCGCTGATGACGTGAATCTACTGGAGGACAATATAATTGCCATAAAGGAAAGCACTAGCTCTAATTGACATTAGTTGGTCTGGAAGTAAACAAAGAGAAAACTAAGTACGTGTAGATGCGTAATAACAAAATGATAGTCAAGGTCGTAATATGAAGTCAGCAAAAGGGTCCTTTGAAAATTTGGCAAATTACAGGAATTTGGGAACGACAGTGACAAAGGAAATTTGGTTCATGAAGAAATAAAGAGCAGATTAAATTCGCGCAATTGCTGCTACCATTCACTTCAGAACATTACGTATTTTCGCCTGCTCTCTAAGTACGTGTCGATTAAAACATCGAAACATACAATTTCGCCTGTGGTTTCGTATGGGTTTCAAACTTGGTCTGTGACACTATAGGACTAACGAAGACTGAGGGTGTTTGAGAACAGGGTGTTGATGAAAATAATCGGACCGAAGGGGGATGAATTTCAAGGAGTGTGAAGAAAGTTGCATAATGAGGAGCTACAAAATTTGAACTTCTCTCCAAATATAATTAGACTGATCAAGTGAAGGAGGACAAGAAGGGCAGGGCATGCAGCCCGCATGGGAGAGAAGAGGAATGCATACAGGCTTTTGGTGGGCCAATCAGAAGGAGAGAGACCACTAGGAAGGGTTAGACGTAGGTGGGACGATAATATTAAAATGGACCACAGAAAAATGGGGTGGGGTGGTATGGACTGGATTAATCTGGCTCAGGACACAGACCAGTGGCGGGCTCTTGTGAACGCGGTAGTGAACCTTCGGGTTCCATAAATTGTTGTGATCTTCTTAAGTAGCTGATTGACTGTTGGCTTCTCTCTAAGGACTCGGCTCCATGGAGTTTGTACGTATGATCTAAAGTTTATCATTAAGTATTATTTCAACAAAAAGTTGTAAGCAAATGCTTATATTGTTGCTGTAGCTACCCGTTCTTCTCCCTTTTACCCTCCTTAACCCCGCCACTCTGTGTAGGACAACCCCACTCCTTCCTTTGCTTGCCTTTATCTAATCCATAGATTCGTGGTCTTATTTTTGTTTGCGGTGGTGGAATGAGTGCCTTATCTTCGGTTTTCAACGTTTGTTTGGTGTTCCAGGATTTCAATTACAGACAACTCTCGGTTTATGAACTTTCGATTTACGAACATTCGCTGTAACGAAAGTCACAATTCATTCAAAAGTGTAGTGAACATATTTGTAAGATTTAAATAAATAAACTTTTAAAAAATGTATTTATAACAATAATTATCAGAACTATTATATGATAATTATGCTGAACTGTTCTTGGTTAATAAAACTAATCCGGCCAGTTAAAAAACTTCGGTTTTCATGTCACGCAGCGTAGAATGTTTTCTCGCGGGAAGGAATTCGGTCATTTAACCTATTATAATATAATAGGATCGTCACTTCTTTTGCCTGGGTTATCTTAGACGGTCGAGTGTAGTTCTGCATTTGGTGAATTAAATATATATTTTTAAAAATTTAACCGATCATGGGTCGAAAGCGAAATAGCACTGTCGGTGCTGATATTGGTAGTAGTAAAAGACGCAGTATTAGTATATAGAAACTAATCTAACCATAAAAAGGACAGAAAGAGATCAGAAGCAGGTGGACATAGCTCGTCATTAACGTGTGAACCGATCGAGTATCGAAACGTATACGATACGTAATGTTAAAGCTCAGGAATGGAAGATACACATAACGAACAAAGTCTTGGTTTGGAATTCGTTCGTAAACCGAGAGTTTCCTGTACTTGCGTTGAGACGAGATGACGTATTCGACGTCCGGGGGTCACAGAGACTTTTCAAGTTAGTTTTGCATTTCTTTCTTCTTTCCACGTTTATCATTCACACTTAACGACACGACATTCGCCGTCCTTCAAGTGCGTCCTTATATCCTCCCTCTTTAGTGCCGAGCGAGAAGAATGTCGGAAAAAGAAATGCATACACGTGCAATTTTGTTGCAAAAAAAGATGAATGATTTACTTTGTAAAGTAACTTGTGAAAGATGCCTTCAAATTTGTTCCTTAGTGTTTGATATCATAATATGTCTTTTACATTGTTCTTGTAAAGAACTGACGAAGAAAAATATTTTACATTGCGAAAGCATCCAACCCAGAAAAAAATATGTACCCAGTCTGATAAGATGGCAAGCACGTGTTTACTGAATCACGTGCAAATAATGGCTTTCAGTGCCTCAATTATAAGAAGTTCATAGTCGTGTTGTGAGCTCTATTAGATGCTTACTACAAACTCACGAAAAACAGCGTCGGGGAATTATTTTCAAATAAGAAAACGGGAAACGCCCTTTTCTTGCAGAAAATCCACTTCCCAGAAATTAACAAAGGCTTGACAGACATAAAACTTAGAGACGGAGAATTCCCATTAAAGCTACATGTTTCAAGGCCCTAACCTAAAATTGCAGACTTTGGTATATAAAAAAGCCGAATTTCAGAAAACGCATTCGGCATTCAAAAAAAGTAATTTTGATAAAATTGAGCCCAGAAAACGTTGGTTCAGTGGCGTTAACTACTTGCGCGCTACAAAATTATTAAGCAGATACTAAGATAAGGCATTCTCAAAAAGAAAAATTGAAATTATCGCATCTCTCCAAAACATGTCGAGTCAAATTGATTCTGCCTAAGCGATTGGACATTTCTTCAGGAATAATGTTTCTTCTATTGGTGGGGATAAATGGAGAGAAAATTTCTGTTGAAAATTTTACACTATTTAGTGCTGAAAAGAGCTCTGTACAAACTGTACACTAAGAGCCGGGATAGGTCAGTCAGTATATGACTAGCTACGGGCTGGACGACTGGGGTTCGATCCCCGACGGGGGCAGAGGATTTTTTCCTCTAGCCTCTGCGTCCAGACCGGCTCTGGGGCTCACCCAGCCTCCTCTACAATGGGTACCGGAGTCCTTTCCCGGGGGTAAAGCCGGCCGAGGCGTGATGCTGACCACTCACCCCATCTAGTGCCGAGGTCAAGGAAGAGAGGAGCGATACCTCCACTCACCCCAAACGCCTACATGGCGTATAGCGGGACAAACTTTATTTTTACAAACTGTACACTATTCACCTATAAAAATAAGTCCTCATTCTATTTCCAAATTATTCTCTACCGGCGCATGTCATTTGTTTACAGTTGTGCACTGTCTGTATTCAGAGCGAGATTATGATCGTGCCTTGGACTTTTATGTTTTAAAAATTGGTTCCATTTCCCTCCCCCCTTTTACCTTTCCGGCATCTAGAAAATTAGTTATACCATATGGACGCGCCTTCTGCCCGAATAAATAAGTAAATATAAAAATAGGTGTCAGGGTTAGGCTGGAGATTGCAAACTCGACGTAATATTTGGTTCGCTAATAATGCGCACAAACTACAACACAACTTATGCAGAATCCTCCAGTGTCACATCCTTACAACTTTCATTTAATTAATTATCACTTTTACATTTACGTTCTGATTCCATAATGCTGTCCAAGGGCAATATCAGAAACAGTAAAATACGGAGACCGAGACAGCGGAGTACATGCAGTTTGCTGGGACCCAGAGGGGACGAAAGACTCGGGGGGGAAGAAACCGCTGGATTACAGTTGACACTTACATGTGCCAAATAAATCACCCAAGCTGGTTACAAAAATAGGTACACACAAAAGCCAAACCAGCTTCAGCTTTTTAATTAAGTGGGATTTTTCGTATGATTCTACTCGGTGTGTTCGGCGGAACAAGTATAATAGAACTTTCCGCATGACGCAAATAAGTGGTCGCATTTACTTCTGCGCGTATTGTCGAACCCGCGTTGGAGGAAGGGATACTGTACAAAAACTAACTCTGCACTTGGTACACATGTGAGGATGTCTGTCGTTCGAATCGTTGGATTGTGGACGGAGAAAATAAACACAGCTCATTCTGTTATCTTCTGCTAACTCACTCTTATCAAATAAGTGATATTTATAATACAAATGTCAACGTTGGGGTGCCACTACTTCACACATCTGTCTTATCAAATACTTCACAACCTATGGACCTTTGTTCGCTTAATTCATAGTATATTCTTATGTCCTAGTTTCGTAGCTGTTTTGACCATATTTTTCGTGATCTTGTTCATGGATCTTCAGCTGATTAAGAAATTCGCCGTGATTAGAATAAGTCAGCTCAGTGGATGCCACAACTTCAAATGGTATTGATTGTTTAATGACGTATAGTCTAAATGAAATATGTTCCTGGCGTATTTCAAGATATTATCCCGGAATTTTAATGAAAAGATTGAGTAAAACCACAAAACATGTCCTTTAGGATGGATGGTAACCCGGCCAAGATTCGAAATGCATTATGCCAGAATACAATTGTATTCGGTCCCTCCAGAAGTCAGAACAGAATCTTACACAGAGATCGTGGATATCAGGATGAAATTTCAGCCTGAAGTGTCCAAATTCAAGTACTAATTTAAAAATTGACGCGTGTTGGTTTGTTGCTAAGCAGTCACTTGTTTGCCTATGATGTCCAGTGCTGATGATAAGAAGTTTTTCAATTTAGTCACACATTAGATGGATTTGCTGCTGAAGTGGACGCAACGTAAATGCGAGCTTGGATTCCTCACAGTAAGAAGTGAAGGCGTGGGAATAATCCTGTATGAGATGCACATTTTCAGTGAAAACACGTATTTCCTCTTTATTTGGACGCAGTCGGTGAAATTTTTATAAATTCACTTCTCCACTGTACGAAATTTCTGTTATCTCACACGATAACTTTACGACCTAAACGAAACCGATATATCGGCGGAGAGACAGGCAAAAAAGCCTTATCTCTGTGCGCCTGCGATGTACTGCATTGCCTTTCTGCCCCTTCCTACACGTGCATCCTTTAAATATAACCGAAGCTACGAGCCACAACCACAGTCATAAAAGCCTCAGTACCGTTTATAGCCTAACATTATGTTGTATTTCAGGGACTGCTTTGTACTTCTGGTGCTCGTCGCCTTGAGGGTCGGAGCGCAATGTCCAGAGCCTTGCAGCTGCCCGTCTTCCTTGGTAGCGAACTGTTCCTCTGCATCTCTGACATCCATCCCGAATGACAGGTTGGTGAAATGGCGTCTACAGTCAGCCACCACCAAATTACATTCTTCAAGGCCACAGAAAGCGCGGTAAAGTCGTCATTACAGCTTTACGATGTTCTGAGCACCATTCACTCGCCTGTGGTCCACTGTTCGCGTGTTGTATACAATTTTGCTGTCGCCTTGGAGCGTGTAATTTGATGAAGGCTGTCACAGTATTGAGCCGTGTGCAATGTTAATGTCATCAGGGACGTTTAGGGATCTAATATTGTGACAGAATATGACACATGACTCGATAAATTTCTGAAAACAAATTCTCGGGTTAAAATACCGCGCCAGTTGGAGTGTATGACCTCTGCTGTTCAATTATGGAGCCACAAATGTATGAGCTTTAATATCGGTATACGTCAACAACCAACAGAGCGATGGGAAAACAAACTAAATTTCTTAACACTTTAAAGCCCATTCGTAACTTTATGTACCACAAAGGGCTGTAAAGAATTCTGCTCCTTTAGGTCTGATTTTACTGATTTGAGTCAATGAAATGACTTCCGATACACGAATTGATTTTGTAAATAATTCGATTACACACTTTCTTTTGAATGATTTTAAATACCAGTCGATTTGTTTAAATAAATTCTTTGAACATACTTTACTTTACTTTACTTTAACGTATTTTGTATAATCCTTTTACTGTAAAAATGCGATTTAATTTGTGTAATTTAAGCGCATTTTTTACATTGAAACACTGTAAGAAGATATGATACGAGACGAATCCAACTATTAACATTTAGATTTTAAACCAACGTATTACCATTAAGCTGCTTATCCAGAACCATTTTAAGCACATTTGTGATTAAAATTAACATCTACTGACAATTTGTTTTTATTAATCTTGAAAAGAGGCATAGTTACGCATTTCGATATAATGCTTCTACAACCTACAGAACTCAATTTAATTAAATATTATTATTAAAAAGCGATAAAGTAGATATATATACATATAATTTTTATTTCTTTTATTCAAACTTTTATCTCTTAATAAACGTGACCTACACAACATAATAATTTCTTTTGTGACCATATCTAATTAATTAGTGAAGAGGTAAAATTTCCCATGTCATGTATTTGAAGGTCTGTGACGGCGTTAATCTAAGAAGGGATTCAGGTCTTCACGGCGGAGATTATGAAGATGGCTGTCTTCTATGTTGTAGTGTCGTGTATTCTGGTAGTTTATCAACCTCGCCCGGGAAATCAAGGCAGCAACTTCGGTAAAGTTATATCAGACTACACGGTGCTAAATTTCAGTCTGATTAGTTTCCTCTAAATTAGTGTTGTATTCGGGATAAATCCGTCACTGACGGTTTGCTAGACGATCCAATATGGCGAGATTTTCTTTCAAAAACTACAGATAGCAAGGGAACAAGTGTCTAGGGCTGTAGTAATTGGAGATTCACCTCCATACCCCACAGACCTCTTCGTGGTCTGCGGCTGTGATTTACGACCTTGAGGTTCGTGATTTCGGTATGACATTTAACTTGGTGAAATTAATTTATATCACATAAAGGCAACCTGTCCTTACTCATCCATCATACAAATTTAATAAAATCCACCTGCCGTCTATTAGACCTACAAAGTTATTGTAATACAAATTTTATCACATATCGCCTTTCTGCGTATATTATTTATCTCAACTTTGACTTCTTAAGACATTAAATTACTTTAAAATATTTCCGACGACCTCATGGGTAAAGTATTTTTCTCAGCCACTTCGTATCGCTGTTCAACTCGCAAAGAATAAATTTAACTTAAAAGATACAAATTCAAGGGTTCAGTTAATCGTCCCATTCAACCAATAAAATCGCTGTTTATGTCGATAAATTACGTGCCACTTGTTAACTCCGTTCTGGCCTTCGGATATTGAACAGCTAGAGGTGGTCGATAAATTATTTTTTTTGTGTGTGACCACAGAAAATTCATTATCATGTTCGCAATTGGACCCATTCCTTTGCTAGTTAAATTCAGTCCACACCATTTTTTAATTCTTGATATCCTTAACAGATTCGCAGCGTGGTCCTATTGGATATTCTGGAAAAAATATTTTATGATATTAAAAAAATCTCAAAATAAAATCAGATATTTTCCTGGTGACTGAGTCTGAAGGTGTTAGCAGCAAAGAAATACAAACGAAACCAAGTGCACTTAAACTGTGCTAATTACGTGAATTATGAATTATAACGGGAACCATTCTATAATGAATTGCAGGTTTGGCAACAACACGCAGATTCTGGATATTTCCGGCAACAGCCTAACATATCTGAACAAGACGTCGCTGAGTCGATTGGGCGTTATCTCCCTCACAGAACTGAACGCATCTAGGAACAGCATAAGTGACATCCACGAGGAGGCTTTCGTTGGCCAGAGCAGGTTGCAGACACTGGACCTCTCCAACAACAAACTCAGCTACATCGAACCATGGGCCTTTACACGAAATCCTTCTCTCGAATGGCTCTCACTCTCTGGTAACGGATTTCTTATGCTCCCTGAAGAAGGTTATTTTCTTTATTCAGAATCTGTAAGAGTGTTACATCTGTCTGCATGTAACCTGCGTCACATTCCAACAGAAACATTTCAAGATCTTCCGAATCTTCAAGAATTATACATTTCTCATAACTTGATCGATATTCTGCCTCCTTTAGGTACCGGGTTCCTAACTGTACTTGATATAAGTAATAACAATTTGAGAGATTTGGATTCTGATATTTTCACTTCTTCGCCTAAGATCATTCGTCTGAATTTAAGCTATAATGGACTGAGGACTTTGAATATAGAAATGTTGCCTCAACTGGCCAAAGTAATTAGAACTGATGATTTAAGTGGCAACCCTTGGTTATGCGACTGTGTTATGTATAACACGACATACTCCTGGTGTCGTGACAACGGCGTTGACTTGAATTTGACGTGCTCACGTCCTCCGAAGTTTAAGGACCAGAAATGGACTGTCTATGATAGAGAAGGTTGTGTTGAAAATATCTTCGACGAAGTGGACGAATTTACCGTAACTGGTAACGGATTATCTCAAATGGTGAGCCATGCAAAATACGAAATTCAGCAGGAGGCTGCAGATATTTTAACAAGTCAAGAACAAGTTCCGGAATTTAAATCAAAATATTTCTATACGTCTTTAGCCCTTTTTGGTCTATTATTTGTTCTTACGGCCGTAGCTGCTTCGATGTTTTGTTACCTGAAGAAGTCTCGTGCGTCAATGCGTAAGGGCCCTGCCTTATATGATGAAGAGGAGAGCCATCTATCAATTGCCTGAACTACAAAATCCAACTCCTGGTTTCAAGAATGTCGTCGAAAATTAATTTCGAATTTTCGTCCAAAGAAATTTAATTGAAGTGAATGAAATATTTTATGAGATTGAATATTCTAATCTTATATTTATTATTTTTTTATTTTAATTGTTTTATATTATACGTACATATTGTCATATATTGTATAGAGTCTATAGCATAGGGGAATTACCAATTCAAGAAAGTTCATACTCTTTCTTTGAACCAACATTCTGGCTTTCTCGTTTCCCACGCTTTTAACGTGCTCGCAATCAGACCCAAAGTTCAAATCTGGTCGAGGTCAGTGGAATTTTAAGGTTAATATATATCACTAGCACGACTTCCTTCGGAGAGAAATAAAGCCGGCCGGTCGTATGTCGGAGATTTACGGAATGTAAAGGTTCCTTATGAACATGAACGAGAAGTTCTGTAAGCAAAATTCAGAGGCAATTTGTCAACCATATCTCTCGTAGAGACCTTGCGATGGGCTTGTCTATCGTCGAGGGAGTTCTTACCAAATGTTTAAAAAAGTATGTCAGAAACCTGCGAAATGAGGCCTCTATGCTCCAAGAAGGAGAGGAAAGTGTTGAAGAAGATATGTAAGTGTCTCGTAATCCCAAGTGGAATTTAGCAGATTGTAATCAGTGTTCTGATCTTCCAAAAATGTAATTCACGTTCCAATGGCTGTTTAGTTCTTAACAAATTCCTGGGTGTCTCGAATATTTAAGTCAGTTTATTTTGAACCTTACATAATATCGTAATATTATAATAATTTATCAAACTATTATGGCTTCCTTCCAAATCGCAGTAAGTCATTTAAATACAAATAAATATAGACGCAAAGATGGCAGCACATACTATACCAGCCCACATACCTGTGGAATAATTTATCTACTTCAAAAAGTTGTAGATGTCACTTTCAGATCTGCTGGAAAAAGAAAATCAACCTGTAATGATGCTCATGATTAACGTCAAAATATGAAACTATTTGTCACGCGTCATGTAGTGTTAATATACTTATTATAAACGAAACCAGTGACTGTTGTGTTCATTAATTGTGGAAACGTTCGTAATGAAATATTTGATTTGTAACTGCTTTATGTTAAACCTAAATAAATGTTCACGGATTACTTGACGACTTTATCACTAGCAGACTCTGTGTATTGTAGGATGATGCGTGATTAATGAGTACGAACTAGGAGGGAAAATGAATTAAGATGGTCGCCGCTAAATTTTATTCTGCAGTTCGGAATATTTTCCTTCGGTAACTGAAGAAAACCACGACGAATTTCAGTAGGAAAATGTTTCTGGCCTGAGTTTTAAAACCATGTCCTACGGAGTACGAAGGTGTTTTGGCAAAGCATTCAGAATTTAGCAATTGTGTGTATTCAGGAATGAATAACAGCTCTCCATTCTAGTTCTCTTGCTTATTCTGAAGGGTTTTCTGGCAGATATTGCGTCAGCTAAGCCCATACCATCAACACATTCCGTTCTTTAATGGAACACGGCGGGTGTTCACTGTTTTTACTGATGGGAGCCATAATAATCTTGTTTAATTTCACAACAGTCACGTGCAAAAGATAAGCTTGAGTGTTATATTTCCAACGATATCTTTTTTTCCTCAAGAGATCTCGCTCCTAGAAACTTCCATATGAAAATGTGTGAATTTCTTATTTCCGAATGCGTCTCGCTTTCGTCTCGTTCAGATATGATGTTACTTCTAACTCAGTTTTCTCAATTTTCCTGCCAGTTCTAATTTTCTTGTCCAAACATTATTCTTAGAATCATTTTCTCGAACATCCTCACTCTATCTGCCTTTATAATTTTGTTGTTGGCAAGAAATCAAAGGAAATATGTTAGCTCTATCTTTTACGTCTAAATATTAACAGTGACGTATAAGATACAGAATGTCAGAACCCAAAGAGTAACATTCTCCTGAAACCTGATATGTTTATGCTTCTTATTTCCAGCTTTGTTTTATGTTCATTATTATTAAAGTGAAGTATCAGAACACTCGTGTACTTGCAGCAACAGTGCGAATGCATCTCTGGGATGAAAAAGAGACCTTCTTCAGGTTCGTTGTGATGGCCTCTGCAGCTTAGTCCGCTCTGTAAATGTAGGGTACCTGAGGAGTTGGCCGAATTAAGGGCACTCTTTGATGGTCCTTAGACCATGCAGGAAATATTCTCATCAGACCAATCCCTACTGTAGCTGACCCTTCTTCTCCCTTTCGCCCTAATTAAACTCACCCACCTGTATACTATCACCACCCCTGCTTTCTTTGTTTGCCGTATCTTTGATCCAGATTCGTGGTCATTGGCAGGCTGAGTGAGTGCTTTGTTGGTTACAGCCGTTTACGTTTGCTTGGTTTCACAGGATTTCAGGTATTTTTGTGGTGACTGGACGACCTATACGTGTCACAGAGTCTTTTCAGTTTAGTTTTCTTTCATCTTCCTTCATTCCACGATTATCATTCACACTTAGCAACACGACATTCGCCGTCCTTCAAGTGCGTCTTTATTTCCTCTCTCTCTAATTCCGAGTGAAGGAAATCCCGGAAAAGTAAATGTATAAAAGTGCGATTTTTTGCAAAGAAAAGGAGGAAAATGATTTTCTTTGTAAAAGAACTTGAAAAGTTCTTTCAGTTTTCCGCATTAGTTTTGGATTTCATAATATGTTTTTAATTATTTTTGACTGAAGATCTGACAAAGAAAACTAATTCACTTTACGAATGCATCTCACCCAGAAAAAGAAAATATAACCAGTCTAACCAGATGGCAAGCACGTGTTTATTGAATAACGTACAAATAATGGCTTTCAGTACCTCAATTATAAGAAGTTTATAATCGTGTTATATACTCTTTTAGATGGTTATTACAAATTCATGAATAACATCGTCGGTGAAACATTTTCATAGAATAAAATGGGAAAAGCCCTTCCACTTCCCAGAAACTAACGAATGCTTGCCAGACAAAACTTGGAGATGAAGCATTCCTATTAAATCTACAAGTTTCAAGGCCATAATCTCAAATTGGGGACACAGGGAAATTAATAAAGCCGAATTTCAGAAAACGTATTCGGCATTCTAATAAAATATGTAAAACTTTAATAAAATGTTAGTTCAGTGGTGTAAACGAATTGCGCTTTTCAAAATTTTTCAAAATATGCTAATGTAAGGCATTCTGATTAAGGATAAATTAAATTTCCGCATCTCTCCAAGACATGGCGGGCAAAGTGGTTTTGCACAAGCGATTGGAGATTACTTCAGGAATCACTTTTCTTCTACTGGGGATGAACGGCGAGAAAATTTCTATTTGAAAAATTTATCCCAATGAGTGCTGAGAAGTGTTCTGTTATACACTGTACTTTAATCACGTTTGTAAATTCGTCCACATTCTATTTTGACATTATTCTCTATACGAGCATGTCTTTTTTTAATATTGGGCATTGTCTCTGGGTTACTTCATTCAGAGCGAAATTCTACCAACAAACCATCCAAAAAGTTATCCAAGGGCGAAGTCCTGCTCAAGCGCAAAACATCGTCCTTTGCAAGATAACACCATTCGTGCGTCGAAACGCAATGCTGGAAATGGTGAACAGGGCCTTATAACTAAAACCAGAATTACCCTACGTTAACGGAGGTTTTGTCATGGCGAGAGCCCGGACTATTCAGACTTGGGTCTGCTGCTGCTGATGAGAGGTTATTCCGTGAGGTAACTTATCTTTGTGTAAAGGAATTTGGTTCTTTGATAGTAAGATTCTGGTCGTGCCTTCGACATTGGTATGTAAATATCGGTTCCATTTCCCTCCCTTCCTACATTTCTCGTTTCTCATATTTTAGTCATACCATTTAGGTCCTACGAAAGCGCCTTCTGCCCGAATAAATAAGTAATTATAAAAATATGTGTGTCAAAGTTACGCTGGAAAATGCAAGCTCGACGGAATATTTGGTCCGCTAATAAAGCACACAAACCACCACATAACTTATCAAGAATCTTTATTTCTTCATGTACAGTCATAACCTTACAACATTCCTTTGTTCATTATCACTTTTACATTTACTTTGTGATTCCATAATGCTGTCCAAGGGCAATATCAGAAACAGTAAAATACGCAGACCGAGACAGCGGAGTACACGCAGTTTGTCGGACCCAGAGGGTGAAAGACGCGGGAGGAAGAAATCGCGAGATTAGAGTTGAGCTGAATAGTTTCAATCTTACATGCGCTGGATAAAACAAAGCAAGCTGGTTACTCAAATACGACAGATACAAAAGTTAAGTCGTCTTCAGCTTTTTAAAAACAGTGGTCAGCTTGATTTGAAGATCGCGTTTAATACTTTCCCGCCTTACGCAATTAGCAGTGCCCATATACTTCTACACGGCTTTCCATAACGAAAACAACCAAGTTCTTTGTTTCTCATTATGATTTATTTTCATTTTCTCACACAGCGTATTTTGTTGGTGTACAGAACATGGAATCTTGTGTGTGTAACGTGTGTGAAAGTATGAAGACAGCAGCTCTAGTGGAAAGGAAGAAAGCAGAGCTGGAAGAAGAGGTGACAGAACACGGCTCAATAAATTATGCGAGGACATTTCTTGGAGTTATATTTATTGTTGAATGAGCGAAAACGCTTTTGAATACAAAAATCTCGGCACATAATTTGACAATGCAATAACAAAATCTGTGAGACTGACTTCGGCAATATTTTTGTCTTGTAATATGCAGGGAGACTGTGATATTTTTTTTAAAATATCGTTTTATTTCTGGATGTTTTGGTGCTGCTTACTCGTGTGTCTGCCTCCCTCGACAACACCCTTGTTTGAGCTTCTGATCACGCTGCTGATAACAATTAGTTCACTCGTTTCGAGTTTATCATTTACAGACAAGAATCCATTCAACTCTTTCATTACAGTTTGCAGGAAAATTTCAGTGTGTGACCAAAAGAAAAAGATAAATATCGATAGTATTCGATACGACTCTTGTGTGACCTCGTGTTGCTCCAGCAGCAGATGTGACATGTTAGCATGTTATGTTCGTTCGATACTTTCTGTGTTAACAGTAGCGAAAAGAAGAAATAGTCGCAACAATTTGTGACTTTCATGTGGTAGTGCAAAGATCTTGATGGTTTGTGCTGTTTTATCTTGTGAAATGAAAGCATCACTTTGAGTTATTTTACACATAGAAACAAGAACATTGTACAGAATGTTTAACTTACTTGCAGAAGACACGTCACACACCAACAACAGCGTATTTTCTTCCAGTCAAGTATACATTCTCTTATATGAAGAGTCGTCAGGTTACTGATTTCCCAAGAAATATGGCGCAAACAAGACTTGTACTTAAAAGTTAACCGTGAAACAGAATACACGACCGTGTAATATTATAAGTCACAATTAAAAATACCTGAGAGCAATATTTTCATTTGCATCTTCAAGATCCGGCCGAAGTATTAATCGCATTTATGAATACCTAATTACCCATTAGTATATCAGGTCTCATGTTGGCTGCTGTGGTAGCTCTTACTTCGTCTATCATGGCCTCATCTGTATTGGGACGATGTCCCCTGCAGTGTTTCTGCATAAATGCGTGCTGTGCAGACTGCATAAACTCGTCTTTGACTGAACTTCCAGAAACAGGATTTAACCAGGACCTCACCAAGTTGAACGCACCCTTCAACGACATTACTGTCCTCAACAAGACCTCTGTGAAGCACATCCCATTGTTAACCCACCTGAACCTCTCTCACAACAAAATCACTGACATTAACTCGTAAGCATTCTTAACCCTAAAATCCTTGAGTTACTTAGACCTTTCGAGCAACAATATAATTACAATAGTCTCGGATACTTTCATGTACAACAGGAAGCTTATGTGGTTGCCTTTAGCTGACAACAGCATGTTGACACTGCCAAGTACCTTATTCCTTTCACAACTGCAATATTTGAACCTCTCGCGTTGTAATTTAAGGAACCTAACCTCAGACTTTTTCAAAAATATGCAAAAACTTCACCAGCTTTATCTCGACAACAATGAGATTGTTTCTCTCAAGTCTGGAGTTTTTCGACACCTGTATCGACTACGGAAGTTGGATTCATGCCATAATGCCCTAGAGAATTTATATGTACATGATTTTGTACGACTCAGAGATCTCAGGTCGCTTTCCGTGTGCCACAATAATTTCAGCAGAATCAATGCCACGCTTGTAGATGCATTTATTAGGATTGGTGACGTGGATCTTGAAGGAATTCCTTGGATTTGTGACTGTGACTCCGCTGATGTTTATTACAAGTGTGTCCATAATAAGTCGTGTTATTTGAATGTGATTTGTGAGTAGGAAACTCTGGACACTGGAATGTTACTGATAGGATGTGTGACTTCTGCTTCGCCAATGATCATGGGAACATCGTCAGAGACCGAAACGTTTACAACGCTTGACCAAGAAACGACAAAATTAGACAAACTGGAGTAGTCTTCAGAGAAAAGGATTGTGGTTTTTGGTCACAGCAACCCTTCTGGTGATTTGCATTCTGGTGTGTATCACAGATGTGATACTGTCAATAAAAATATGCAAAAGTGATCATAAGAACGAGACTCAGGAGTTGGACGATTGTGGCAGCACCAGCAGCAGCGGGGGCTTCAATGGCAGACATGAAGACGTATGCCAAAAATTGAGATGGTTGAATTACAATTAAATGTTCTTTTCCAAAGATAGACAAGCAGGTGAACATATGTTTTATTTGTTTGTTGATTGTTGAATGGTGATTGTTTTTAATGATATACACTTCCCACACAAAAGTTTTATTAAAGATATCAACAAGTGTTAAACCATTTTATGGTAATTACATTCTAACATTACAAGTAGAAACGCCATCTGCATTGTGCGTCTAACTCCTTCTTGAGATGCTGATATTTGTTTAACTAGTCAAGTAATTCTCCGCATCTTATGAAACCCAAAGGTTCGTTACCATGTTCACCTATAATGACCTCGTATTGTATGTTCCAGCATTTTCAAATCTTTGTGTGATTTAGAAGAATCCGTCCACGTTCGAGGTCCTATTTACCAGAATGATGACGTAATGTGATGTCTTCCTACTGTTACGTGGTGTTAACAACGAAGTTACCCTCCTGAGGACACACGATGGTGTTCTGGCTGCAAGGGATTCACGTATTGTGGAGCGCGTGATTTAATTAAAAACATTTTTTATTTAATTCACTCTACGAGGAGGATCTTTGATGGGAATAAAGAAGGTGTTGCGTTTGCCCAAGCAGGTTTATATAACTGTTAAATTCTAAGTATATACTCTTTAAACCATAGTTCGAAATTAATTTGAACCGTCGTTTATCCGTCAGTGTTTACTGGACTCACTTCTACTACACCTAGAGGGAGTGCTTATCAAGAAAAGAGTAAAGCCTGATCTTTTATAATTTCGTTGAACTACCTTATGCCCTTCGGTCTTCGTGTTACTCCTCTTTGAAGGAACATTTTCACTGTCACTTTTTGTGATTAAGAACTGAATGGGCTCTGATCGTAAAGGCTTTTAGAAAAAGAAAGTTTCTCTTTATTTCTGCTATGTTGCTTCTTCGTTGATCGGTCACGCAAGTACGATTTCCCATTTGTTGGTCATCATCATTGTAACATTTTCTTGTAAAAAATGACATGATAAATTATCATCGCAAAGATTTATCGCCAATGATTTTTAACTTTTGCTTAGAATTTGCTGTTACGAAGATCCAAGAGAACGTGGTGGGGCTGAATTTTGAGCGGGACACATCGCCTTCTGGTCTGCGCTTATGACTTGAATCTATTGGAGGACAACATAATTACCATAAATAAAAGCACTAGCTCTAATTAACTTTAGTACGGAGGTTGGTATGGAAGTAAACACAAAGGAAATTAAGTACGCGTCTATGTGTTATAATAAAATGTGTCACAAAGTCGTACCTTAAGTCACCTAATGGTTCCTTTGATAATTTGCTATCGTTCAGGAATTTGGGAGCGACAGTAAGCAAGGTAAATGAGATTCATGAGGATTCAGATGCAGAATATATTCGGGTAGTTCTTACTACAATTCAGGTCGAAACATTTCACCATTTCTGCCTAAAAACGTTTCCATTGAAATGTATAAAATTATAATTTTGCCTATAATTTTGTATGGGTTTGGAACTTGATCTCTGACACTAAAGGACGTAGACTGTAGACTGAGGGTGTTTGAGAACAGGATGCTGATGGAAATATTGGGACCGAAAAGGGATGAATTACTAGAAGGCTGGAGAAAGTTGCATAATGAGGAGCTTCATAAGTTGTACTTATCACCCGATATAATAAGGCAAATTAATACAAGGAGGATGGGATAGGCAAGGCTTGTAGACTGCATGAGAGAGAAGGGATTTTGTGGGCAAACCAGAAGGGAATATACCACTAAGGAGACCTAGACTTATGGGGAAATTATAATATTGAAATGGATCACAGAAAAATAGGATGGGGTGGTATAATAATCCGTGGCGTAAGAGCCTTCTGAGAGCCAAAGCAGACTAGCTGGCTGCTGGCCTCACGTTCACATACCTAAGCAGAGGTGAAGGATCATCCAACCAGATATAGGATGACGTGTGGTCAGCACGACGAACCCTCAGCCATTACTAGCTTTCCTGACCGGATTACGCTACTCATTGTAGCTCCCCGATTTCCTCACGCTGCTGGGTTGGCACCGGTCCCATACACCAGTCGAAAATATCATGGGAAATTTCTTTCGGGATGGGGAGGTACGGGTTGAATTAATCTGGCTCAGGACAGATACCAATGGCGGGCTGTAGTAAACAGAGTAATGAAACTTCGATTTCCGTAAAATCTTGAGAACTTTTTCAGTGGCTCAGCAACTGTTGGCTTCTAAGGAAGAACTCGGCTCCATGGAGTTTGTACGATCGGAAAGTTTATCATTAAGGTATTATTTGACGAAAGATTGTAAATAAATGCTTATGTTGTTGCTGTTGCTACCAATTCCTCTCCCTTTCGCCCTCCTTAACCCCAACCAGTGTCCAGTCTCCGCCCCTCCTTTCTTTGCTTGCCTTTCTCTGCTCTAGATTCGTGGTCATTTCTTTGCTGCCTGTGGTTAGCTGAGTGAGTGCTTTGTTGTTTTCGGAATTGAAAGTTTTTTTGTTGTCACAAGATTTCAGTTTTTTGTGTGGTGATGGGACGACTTCTACGACGTCCGGGGGTTACAGAAAATTATCAGGTTAGTTATTTTTTCGTTCTTTCTGCGATTATCATTCACACTTAACGACACGACATTCGACGTCTTTCAAGTGCGTCCTTACTTAATCCCTCTCCAATGCCGTGACAAGAAAATCGCGGAAAAGAAAATGCAAACACGTGCAATTCTGTTGTGAAAAAAGGAGAATAGTTTACTTCGTAAAAGATCTTGTAAAAGATTCTTTCATAATCATTGTTGTTTTCAAATTGTTATCCTTGACTGAAGATCTGACGATGAAAAATACTTCTCTTTGCGAAAGAATCTTACCCAGAAAAAGAAAATATTTAAGCAGTCAGTTCAGATGACAAACACTTGTTTATTGAATCACGTACAAATAATGACTTTCAGTGCCTCAATTATGAGAAGTTCATAGGCTCTAGTTGATGCTTACTACAAATTCATGAAGAAGATCGTCGGTGGAATATTTTCAAATAAGAAAACGGGAAAAGCTCTTTTCGTGCAGAAAATCAACTTCCCTGAAACTAACGAAGGTTTGTCAGTCATAAAACTTGGAGACGAAGCATTTCTATTAAAGCCACATGTTTTAAGGCCATAACCTCAAATTGCAGACACCCTGAAATCAAGAAAACCGAATTTCAGGAAACGCCTTTGACATTCTAACAAACAAATTTAAAACTTTAACAAAATTGAGACCAGGAAACGTTAGTTCAGGGGAGTAAACGACTTGCGCGCTACAAAATTATTAAACAGATGCTAAGATACGGCATTCTCACAAAGAAAAATTGAAATTATCGCATCTCTCCAAAACATTGATCTTGCCCAAGCGATTGGGGAATCTATCAAGAAACATGTTTCTTCTATTAGAGGGGTTAAAAGGCGAGAACATTTCTGTTGAACATTTTCCCGCAATGAGTGCTGAGAAGTGTTCTGTATACACTGTAAACTATTCACGTATGTCAATTCGTCCCCATTCGACTTTGATATTATTCTCTACCCGCGCATGTCATTTGTTTACTGCTGTGCATTGTCTCCGGGTTACTTCATTCAGAGAGAGACTGTGGTTGTGTCTTGGGCACAATTGTATATGAAAATATTGTTAGTAAATATTAGTTAAATTTCGCTCCGATTATACCTGTCTGGCTTCTCGCAGATTAGTCATAACATTTAGATTCCAGGGACGCGACTTCTGCCCGAATAAATAAATAAATATAAAACTAGGTGTGTCAAATTCAGACTGGATAATACAATATTAACAGAGTGTGACGCCAACTGCTGCTGCGCACAAACCACCGCGCAACTTTTGCAGAATCTTGTTTCCTTCCCAGGCGTCATAACGTTAGAGTCTTCCTTTGTTCGTTATCAATTTAACATTTGTGTTATGATTCCATAATGCAATATCATAAACAGTGAAATAAGGTGGCCGAGGCAGCGGGGAACGTGCAGTTTGTTGGACCCAGAGGGGGTGAAAGTCACGGGAGGAAGAAATGGCGAGATCAGAGTTGAGCTTAATAGTTACAGTCTTACTTGCGCTAAATAAATCAAACCGAACTTCTTACAAAAGTACGTACAGATACAAAAGCCAAACCGTGTTCAACTGTTTAAGTAGTATTTGGCTTTTTCGTACGATTCTCCACGGTGTGTTCGGCGGATCAAGCAATTTCCCGCATGACTTAAATAATTGTTCGCATTGACTTCTACGCGTATTCTCGAATCCGATTTTGTAAAGGGTACTGTACAAAACCTAGCTCTACACATGGTACACAGCTCAGGATGTCTGTCCTTAGAATAGATGGTTTCAGGACCGTAATAACACAGCTCAATATGTTATCTTCTGCTAACTCGCGCCCATCACATGCGTTCATGCTTTTCAGTTTCATGTTTATGATACTAGGTGTCACCGTCAGCGTCCTATTTCTTCACACGTCGATTTATGGATTTTTTCGCTTACTACACGGCAATTGATTACTTGTTTGTTCGTAGAAGATACTGCATCACGGGTTGTACATCAACATCTTATTCACAACATTTTACGGGATCTTGTTCATAGATCTTGCAACATTCCATGTCTCCTTTCTGAGGAGTCGCCAAGCCTTCGTTGATTTTTGAGGTTCGTGGGATTAATTGGGGAACTTAGCTCAGGTGAACTTGGACTTGTTCGTCAGGGAATATTAAGTGGACGACTATAAGTTGTACGCCAGCGAGAATGTTTGAATATTGGCTTCAAGTTGATGTCTTGCGTTGCATTGCAGAAATGCAATTCCTCATTAGACAACAACACAGTACAAGTAGGATTCGATTTACGCCGGGGTTAGGTTCCTGAGATTTCCGGCGTAAAATTAAGCGGCGTAAATTGAAGCAAAATTATAATGGGAACATTTGTAAATACATTAGGTTGCGTTTCAATGTTCCAATGTTTAAGTAAAAGAAAGAAAATTTACTGCTTTAAAAACGATGGAATAGATGTCTGTTTGGTTTTCTTCTTTTCTGATAAGAAGTTATAGTATGTTTGTAGAACTGTCTCAATTCCTCCCTAAACGGTTGAGCTCCGCTCCCAGTTGGGGTCGTTGCTACAGAAGATCTCACATCCCTTGTTAATAAGAGCAATAACCACTTGCATTGACCTTTCGGCGACCTGTTCAGTAGACATCAGTGCATGTTTGTCGGCTCTCTTGTAGTTTTTCGTCCGTGGTTAATGTAATTTGCTTTCTCTCGTCGCATCTTATATTCAGTTTTTTGTTTAATTATTTAAATTTTAGGCCGTAGTTTATCATTTAATATTATAGTTTTATTACAATGTCGGGACAATCTGTGTCTATTAAGTCGGGCAGAGTGATGACTCATCACCCCCTCCAATTGTGATCTGTGGGGCACAAAAGTGAAGCGTCGTAAACCGAGTCCTTCCTGTATTTTATTTATTCTACTTGACTTCCACTTTCGCCGGATCGAAGAACAAGAACAAATTTTGTGTTTCCTTGCCGGAATCCAAAACCAGAGAGTCCTCGGTACTCCCAGCGTCGCCATATTTTCCTTTCCTTAATTTTGAAGTTTATTTCTTTCAAACAATGAACAAATGGTCTGGTTGGTCTTATGACCCCTTCTCCTCGTGGACGTCGAACCTTTCAGAAAATTTGCATCACATCAAATACCAAGAATTGCACAGAACGACGCGGTATTTGTTTTGAATTACAAATTACAGTTTACAGTTGGCCCTTCGAAGATTGCGGCCGGCATTAGTCGTTCACAAAGAGTCTCGTACCAAATTATAGTCAGCCACCACAATTTGACAGATCGCCGGGACGCGAACCCAGAAACCCACGGTCACATATTCGCCCCTAAGGTGTGTTGGATAGGTTGGCAATGCATGAACTGGCCGACATCGCCTTAACCGTCTAGTGGCATCGCGTGAACTCCCGCCTATTCTTGGAATCACACTTCAGTATATGTAATGTTATCATATGTTACATCTATGACAGGTCACATCTTTAACTGGTACAGATTGTATACAGCCCTTCTGGAATTACCTAAATTTTACAACACATTAATTTAAGAAACGTCAAAACTAAAAAGGTACCAAAAGCCTACATTACAAGTTAATTACTCCTTAACCTTCACACCCCTTAATTCTTACTGCAAACAAACTCTTCATCTATGAAACAAATTGTCAAATTTCCATTCACACTTATTCCAAATATAAACTTTAGCTGATTCTCACATTTGTCATTATCTCCAATCGACCTACACTGACAGTTACAAGCTAAGTAATTAATTGAAATCTTAAGCTCCTTCATCAAATCCTTGTTGCCTATGCCTACTACGCACTCAACACCGTTTATCATCTACACTTGCTTATCAGTAGTGTCAACTTCGAACCTTTCTTCAAAATGTGATAGAGTTATCAGATATGTTACCACAACAGATGTAGCTTTGACGAAAGAAATATATTGGTTATGTTAACAGAAATACCGCATTATTCAGCACACTTGATATGACCAACCATTTTCGCAAGTACTTTAGCTAATCATTTCACTTAATGCGATAGCCATTCATTATTGACTTAACATTTTTAAGTGTTTCTTCTCATCTTCACAAAGTCCATTTCTCGTCTTAAGTTTGAACTGAAGTTTGGGATCACCACATCAATCCTCGACTCTGGGAAAATTTCATAGGTTTCCTCCTGGGATCCTTCAACTCCAATGAAAGTCACTGAACTCCTGTTCTCGTCGTGTTTATCCGGGTCTGGACTTCTTTCTTTGACGCTGTCTCTCTCATTCCCTGAACCACGTTTCCATGTCCAACTCTCGGTTGTGCTAACCGGTAACGGATTATCGCCAGTGGTGAGACATGCAAAATACGAAATTCTACAGGAGTCTACAGATATTTTAACAAGTCCAGAATAAGTTACGTAATTTAAACCAAATTATTTCTATGCGTATTTAAGGCTGTATATGTCAATAATTATTCTTTCGGCAGTAGCTGCCTGGATATGGTGTTACTTGAAAAAGTCTCGTGCGTCAATGCGTAAGGGCCTAGACTTAAATGATGATGAGGAGAGCCATCTCTCAAGTGTCTGAATGCAAAATCCAACTCGTGCTTTGGAAAATGTCGTTGAGAAGGAATTTCGAATTTCCACCTGAAGATATTTCTTCAAAAAATTTATAATAAGATCATAAACCTCGAAAATGAGGCCCCTACGCTCCACGCTTGAGAGTAAAATATAGAAGAAGGCACATAATTTTCTCTTAATGCCCAATGAAATTTTAGCATATGTAGATTTTGTTAAAGGTTACCGACGCGCCGCCCTGCCGATGGAGGCATAAAGAGCCTGTGAACAGTCCATAAACGCCAACTACTCAACGCGGTGCAATATTGCAGAAGACGGCCCATATTTAAGAATCTTGAATCATGTTTTAAACTGAGCCTGTGTGGTTTTGTAGTTCATTTACAGACGTCATATTGAATTTTTAAATGTATAAAAGTGTGATGGCAGTTAATACCCGAAGAAATTGTAGGAAATTGAGAAAAGTTCGCTCTTTCATTTATATTGAATATAGATTATGTTAAAATTTCTGATATTTATATTGAATGTTATGCTCTTTTATTTAAGATATTCAATGAATTTTTCTTTTATTTTCGGGCTATCCAGATAGAATTCACGGCTATTTTCCAAGTCTTCTGTTGGTATCAAATATAAAAGTTCGGCCATTTTAACACTGATATTTACAATCTAATTTTTCGCTTATTTACGAAATGCGTTGCTCATATTAATTGAGCAGATGGAATTCCGTATAGGCAGGTGATGTTGTTAGATGGTGCCCACAGTCAATCACTTCGAGCAAGAATTCAACTTTCTGATGATGATGATGAACGCCATGTAATGAGAAATATTTGTCACATATCGTGTGATGTTAATAATTGTGTTGTTAATGAATCCAATTACTGTTCTGTTCATTAATTGTAAACCTGTTGTTAAAAGCTCATACAGTAAATTAAGGATTTTTTTTTACTGATTGTTTCATGTTTTAAGCTAGGTTGGTCTCATAGATTACTACGAGTAGAAGACTTTGTCACCAGTTCAGACCGTGCATTAATGAATGACTAATGAGTACGAAATATGAAGGAAAATGAACGGGGATGGTCACTAGAGGTTGTGCATTTTGAAAGAAACCGTTAATGCTCCTACATGGAACACGATAAGTCTACCGAGTACACATTCACATGGATACCCATGACGTCATCGCTCTGCTAGCACTTCCTTCCTGGACGTCTATGTTATCGCCCACCCACGATTCCTCGACAATCAACATTGGGCGTCCTCTCTACTCGATACTGCGTCATTTTCACGAGATATAACAGTGTCTGCCCTCTCAAGAGAACCTTTGCTGTCTGCATGTAATTTCTTTCTCTAAAATAATATTCTTTTTACAACCCTTTCTGAAGAATTTGGTTCTCAATAAAAGAGTATTTGTTTTCTTAAAGATTGCCTAGATTTTCGCGGTGGTTGGAACTCTGTTTTTTTTGGACGTGGAAATCATGTGTCGTGTTTCTAAACATACGGTAGTGGAAATTATCAAGCAACACTACATTCATTCTTGTCTTGCTTTCGATACTGTTAATAACAACTGTTGTTTCTCTCCGTCGCAATTTCTCCTTGATGTTTATTATTTTTTCCACTCACTATGAACTTTGCTTCTCTTTCGGGTCGCCATGATGACCACACACTACATGCCTGTCTGTGGTAATTTTACGGCAGTTCATATGCACCATGCGCGTTATTGCAGAATGTACGTACACTACAGTTGAGCTTCGGACAAAACGGGGTACATTTTCTTGAAAACGGTGCATTTGCTCATTTCGCCTAGGACGAACTTAATATTGTGTGCAAATTCAGAGTAAATAAAAACATCATTGTAATGTTTTTTGTAAACAAACTATGTGACGTTATAAAATATAATCGGAAAGCTTTTTCGCCATTGCTTTTCAAGTTTGCTTTAGGATTTTTCGTTACGAAGATCCAAGAGATAACGAAATGGGACTGAAATTGAATGGGACACATCGCCTTCTGGTCAGCGTTGATGATGTGACTCTCATGGGGGGTAACACAAATACCATAAAGAAAACACAAGGTCTAACAGACACTCTTAGGGAGGTTGGTCTGGAAGTATATTTGGGAACAACAGTAAAAGTAAAGTAAAGTTTGTCCCACTATACGCCATGTAGGCGTTTGGGGTGAGTGGAGGTATCGCTCCTCTCTTCCTTGACCTCGGCACTAGATTGTTGATGCCAATATATACTAATGATACAATGCTGAATAAACAGATGACGCAACAATTAGTTTCTTAGGTAACAACCATTGTTGTCGGTCCATATTTACACATTGTTGGTAGTTAAAAACACAAAGAGAATTAATTTAACTTATAATTAGGTTACATTCAATCATAAATTCAAGAAGTCGATAATTAATATTAAATGTGTTCCTTATCAGAAGGAAATAAATTTCAAAATAATGAGAAAAGGCATAAGAAGGAATTGCAATTTCATTGCCCGTATTGAAAAGTAACGTCGGGTTTTATTTTACTTGATTAATTTTAAAAATAATTGTTCAAGGCTTCGGGGCTGTTGACCCCGTCAAACCTGGACCAGGTAAAATTTTTCGGGAGGCTTGAGGGACGCATGTTTCGCAGTTCTGGCGTAGAGAATGGAGGTGTAATGCCTCTGAAGTTGGCTGATCTCTCTTTTCACGGAGACTGAGATGGAAATCATAATTGTTATCTCTTTCTGGGTCTAATCCATGTCACAATGGAGACTTATATCGCTCATCTACTGAACATGTGATTTCGTTCTGACTTTTAGTTTCCTATTTGTTTCACCGACATTTCCACAAGACTCGCACATTTTTAATACACAAGAAAGTGTTTCAAAATTTTTAAATTAAAGTAATGCTACTTTAGCAATGGTGCCTGAGTGGTGTGCCCCCAGAACAAAAGTACATGTTCAATCAACTGCGTCATCAGAATGCTGTTTGTTTGTGCATTTGTGTCGGAGGGGCGAGGCTCTTGGTATCGCAACAGGAATTTGGCTGTGATCATGAAGGGCCCTCCTGTCTGCTACAGATTTATCTCTGTCTGAACTTGATATGCATCGTGTAAGTACACGAGCATTAGGATGTATTTGATGTGCTTGTCTTTTGAGAGATTTAAGTCTGGCCAATATTATATGTGGTGCTGTAAATGAATACAGTGGCATTTGTAACCTTGTTTTATTTTGTGGTGCTCCTAATTCTAATATTGCCATATTAGTGAGAAAAAAGTGATTGATTACGTGTAAAGTTCGCTCCTCTTTGACATTTAGTGAGGTTAGCATTTGGCATATAGAGGTCATGTTTACGTCTTGTAATTAAATTATGTACATCTGTATTTCTTTTAAAATTATCCAACTTTTCCACCACAAATGACAGCAAGCAGAGTATAAATTCACTTGCAAGTGGAAGTATATTTAATTTACAGAATAATTTTCTGCAAGAAACCCTGCTTTTGACACCTGCCATTATTCTAATTACTTTCTTTTGCGTGTAAAAAACTTTATTACTGTCTGTTGAATTCCCCCAAAGTATTAATCCATAAGACACCACAGAGTGGAAATAAGCAAAGAAAACTAGCTTTGTAGTATCTATTGTCATGGCAAGGCACGCAGACCTTAATTTGGGAATAATATACTCAATGTGCTTCTTCCAATCTGAGGTGTTGTCAACTTGTAAGCCAAAGAAATTGTTTGTTTAAACTTCCGCGATTAATTTCTCATCACCGTAACCTCTCCTTTTCCACTGTACGTAGGTACACGCACATTCACAATATTCCCTAGAGTGGAAAGCTCACCTCGGGAGCTTACAGAGTTATTCACGCAGACATTGTTGGTGCCCCGGCATATTCCTGCAGGCAGTCCACATCCCTTTTGAACCCAGGTTTTCGGGCATGTGTAATACGCAGTGTTGATGGGTGTTGTTCCGCTCGCTCGCTCGTTTTTCAGGTACTAAAGTAATACACCGATGAGTCCGTGATACCGTTTCAACTTGCAACAACTGCCGATTCCTCTCAAAAGAAGTCTGCGTCTCAAATATAATAACTTCTCCCACTCATTCCGAAATCTGAAATTTTGTAACATCATTGGTTCGACTTCCCGCTTAGTTTTCTGACTGGTGGAATATTTTAAATTCAAGTCAAAATAACTTTTCTCTGATTGGTCGGTTCGATACCCGAGGTCAACTTTGACAGTTTACATCGCGTGGTGACGCTAGGTCACTTATGCCTACTTTTGCATAAACCCAATTAATAGGGGTCCGACCTCCCAGGGGTGAAATACTGCAATGGCCAGTTGAAAAAAGTTTTGAACTTCTTGGATGTAGATTTTTCGAAAGGACAGCTGACAGGTCCATGTTCCACTGACCCTTCGCGACATGTGCGGGAGTGAATGTATTGAAAACGGAAACATTGCTTCATCCTTGATGGGTGGTCATAGTCCGAGCTCGACCTCATGGCTAGACGATTACAGTTGGTTCTTCCTCAGGCACATGGCACAATTACCCGGTATATTGGAGCAACTCAGCCAAACGTAATTTTGCACCTTTTTTTAAATATCACACGTAGATCAGAAATCAATACAAAATTCTCAGTCTGTTGCCTTCATAATGACGTTTTTGTAAACGATGTTCATGAAGCAAGAACATTTAATCATGACGGTTTCGTAACTCGAAACATGTCGCCACAAGTGGATTCATTTAATACAAGACGTAAAGAGAAACTGCTGTATATTGATGAATGGTAATATTTTAGATAAAATTAAACGTCTTTAAAATAATTAATTTCAATAAGACTTCTTGAGCAGAAAATAACGAGAAGAAATCATTTTTCCTTCTTTGCTGCAAACAATATTTCTCTTTAATTAATTTTTTTTTTGTAGCTACTACATCAATTCCTAGTTTTCTACATTAATTTCGTAAGGAAAGTAATTAAAATACAACTGCAAACTACTTATTTTCCTGTGCCAGGTTCGTAGTTCGATTCCCTGACGGGCTGAACCTTGAGATGAAAAGATAACCGGGCTTTGGCATATTAATCCGGTTTATACAAACGAAGGAGACGCGAAGAGATTATATTTGGAACGCCTTACTTCATCCAAATGTGATTGATTTTATGAATTTTGACATTGTTTATTATATTAAATTTGAAGAGAGTAGCGACAATCAGTCGCTCGAACGTCTTTCTTCCAGACTTTCCGTCTAGAGGCGGCATGACATTCACAAAGCTTTCGCACTCGCAAAAGTTGTTTACGAGGCGAAAACTTAAGCCTTTCCAGATATGGAATGACGTTTGCCCTAGAACAGTCGCCTCACTGCGACTGGGACCAATGAATTTCGAATGTGGCTTTTCGGAGCGTTTCCGGCGTTATGGGGTTACTGTCTGAAAAAACCTATAACCCTTTCCACGCACCAAAGTAACAAACGTCTTAACCACACTAGCTCCGGCGTAGCTACTGGGTTTGAACCCGTGGCTACATCAGCAGACGGACGGTTACCTTTCCCCTTCAACATTTTTTTACGTTTCTCCTCCATTAATTTCTCTCTGTGTTTGTAGGCGTAATCGCTTGCATTCGGTAGTTTCTCGATGACACATGTCGACATCCCGGATCTACAAACATTCATGTTTGCCGCCTTGTCCCTGCAATTTGAAATATTAAAAGTGAAAACAAATTCTCTTTCATCGTCCATCAGTATTATCTACACTCAAGACAATTCTTATCACATTTCGCGGACACAGTTACAGAAAATATGTATATATATATATATATATATATATATATGTACTTTTACTTTTGGGGTTCTAAAATATCAGAGATTTCGGTGTAGAATGAGTACAAAAGAATTATCTTTGGAAGTCGCAAAATGTTTTGCCTTAAAATATCCATGTCTGATGGGCTGGTTCTGCCTTAGGGTTGAATGGAAAACTGCTAGAAGCTAAGGGCACAGCTTCCACCGAAATGTCGTTGCTTATAATTTGTTTCCAGACAACCTTAACAAAAATTCCCCCAAATCGGAATTCAATGCCCGATTTCCACACCATATTTCAGAACAGTTCCCACGTGATCTTTCTTTTACTCATGCACATAAAACCCCGGCCAAATTGCTATTATAACGTAATACATTTTATTACATCAAAGTGGAGGGAGAGGTTACCAATATTTTAAAACGCTGTCAAATGACTTGTGTTCTGCGCTAGCTACGTTTGGTACACTTTATTAAGCCATTAGCTTCGGTCAGAATAATAAATTTAATCACACGCTCTCTTTCGAGAGATAGGCGTGTTTTGTTTGAGACATGCGCCCATGACAATATTTATCTCTTTTAGCAAAATATTTTCAAAAAAATTTTGTTCCACCAAAAATAGTTCTGGAGAGGTTCTGGTGGACGTAAGACAGACAAAAACCAAAATAAAATGAATTTCTGTGGGATTTCTGACTCTTGCACAAACAAGTATGGAGAATTTTGTCTTCTGGGATGTTTTTGGAGCTCCTTACCAACTCCGTCAACAGATCGCAGGAGACTGCGTGGTCAAACACGCCAAGAGACAGCCATTATGAAATAAACTTCCATCAGAATTTGGAACATGAGATGGATAGGCGTCGTTAAACCTGAAACTGACCTAACACTTTGACGAAAGCCGAAGTTTATGGCGATGCTGATGTGCTGAACGCCAGAAACTTCCAGCCCAAGAGAGTGCCACTGATCAAAGAAACTTAAGTCAAAGAGCTTCTTATTAATGCAGTCACAGCTTACGTCTGATTAGCATTTCCTAGTAATTCGCCCTCTGATTTAACCAATCAGCTTGACCGTAACATCGCCCTGCCTACTTTCGTTCTACCCCCTTCCTCTCAAACACTTTTCGCGCGTTTATTCGAGGCCCTGAGTGAGCAGTATGAACCTCCGAAACGTCGGTCAGTTTCTTCGACACTACACGGCGGAGCCTTCGCAAGATCGCGGATACCTTGATCGGAAATGATTCACTTCCTAGTGCTTTTCGAAAGTAACATTTTGTGATTATACAGCCGTGAACAATCATACAAAGAAACAAACAAACAAAGAGACAAACCATCGATTTTCCTTGTAATTGAAACCTGCGACGCGGGGGAAGGAGTCGACCAGGTTATGATAATAACAGATGATGAAGATCTTATCGTCCATGACTTCTGCATTTAATGGTTGGTCATAGAAGTTCATGCCAGAGATTTCGGTCCACGTGTCTCTTGTATAGTGATACTTTTCAGTTTTGAGCCTTCGTAATGGCAGTTTCTCTCCTCCTGCACACACACACACACACACACACACACATTCAGTAACAGGTCACAGGATATAAAAAAAGCCGCCAAAAGGAACTTATTCTAGCCCCATTCAGCGGTTCCCTTATTGATATGAATTACTCCGAGACCTGGCCATGAAATGTGTGGCTTTTATGGAGCCACAAGATTCATTACCTTATTCACAAAAGTCGGTATTTGACCTCATCTCACATATTCTAAATCCTTAAAAACATTTTAATATTATCCTTCCTTTTACGCCAATGTGTCACAAGTAGTATCTTCTCTTCAAGATTACCAATTACAAATTTCTAGATGTGTGTATTTCCCGTAACTTCAATGCTTCACACTCCGACCGTCTTTACGCTCTTAAAATTGGTAATTCAGTGAACGAAACGAATGAGTTAAATACAACAAAGAAAATTCATTCCCTCGTTTCTTAGATAATCTTGACGCCTTCAAGAGATGTCTGAGGTTATAACAACTACAGAAATTTTAAAGCCAATGCAAATATTTCAACATACATCGCAGGCTGCACATTCCGCTTCACATTCAGTTCGTAATATGAAATTATTTTTTATGTCAAAACATTTTCCCGACAATAAACAACTTAAAAGAAAAGCCTATGATTCTACGCGGCCTTTAAGACCAACCAGGAAACAATTTCCTATTACAAATTAGGGGCTTCGCAGTGCAAGACAAACAGAAAGATTTGATTGTCGGAAACTGAAAAAGGGGCACATCTCGCAAAAAGACGTGAGAAACGTCTCTTGGAAAACAGAATCAATGGCTCCTGGTTAAAATTCATTTCTCATTTCGACAACTCGCCGCATCTTTGTATAAAACACAAGCAGATGAACGTATGCACAAATTCTCGAACGATTCTATCGTAATAATGAACCATTTCTCGCGAGGTTCTTTGTTACAGTTTGTTATATTTCAGACAGAGCAACACACAGCAGCTTTCAATGCTCCGGGCATTACCAACTCTATTCTGGACTTTGTCGGTGGTCTTTATGTATTAAAACCAAGACATTTGGAAATGGATTGTTTCTATTTCTCCCTCCAGATCGATTGACTGTCACCTTGGTACAACCGCACAAAAAACCACCTACGTCTTCAGGGATGTTGTCTTGTAGAAATTATCGGACGTTTCAGAGGTACCTACTGCCTCCATCATCAAGGAAAGAAGGCAGTAAGTACGTCTGAAATGCCACTCAGTTTCTACGGCGCAACGTCCAGAAGACCTTCTTCTTCTTCCTTTCCGCCGTGAGATTTCATGACAGTGAACGAATAACAAAAGACAATCAGCCGTATAACAATGCAGGTTTCTGCATCAAAGGGGGTAAAACATTTCACATACGAATTGACGTCTGTTGTGTCCTTATTTCACGTGTTAGTTAACCGCGTCAGTGAATAAACAAACCTGAAATATTCGCTGCGCTCCGACAGAATCGCTCTGTCGACTGGAAAGATGCCGCCGTCATCCAACCTCAGCAACGTGTTCGTACGGCCCACTACTTCGATGCGACTTTGGTTTGACTCCATCTCCTGAAAAACAGTCGATCGCTGTAACAGGTTTTTCTTCATACTGAGAGTGACTGAGAGGGAACAAGGTACTGAGAAGAATATCTGGACCTGCGAGAGAGTTACTGACAAGGGAACGGTGAATATTGCATAATATGGAGATTTATAGACCTCTTCACTAATTAATAAATTGTAGGCTGTCAGATCGAGGGTGAAGAGATAGGCGGGGCATGTAGAACACATGGCAGAGACGAGAAGTGCAACTTTTTAATCGGAAGACCTGAAAAGAAAAGGTCAGTTGAGAGTCCTATGATTTGCTGGGATAATATTAAAATGGATCTTAGAGGTGAAGAATGAATGTGCGAATTGACTTCATCTGCTTGTGGGTGTGGCTTAAAGGCGGGATTTTGTATACTCGGACATGAAACTTCATGTTTCATAAAGGCGAGATATTAGATTACCTGGGCTACTGTTAGATTCTAAAGCTGAGTTTGTTTCTTTTCTTATAGAAATGGCTGTTGAGATTCAATACAAAATGATAAACTGTAAATGTGATATATAACTAACTTCCTAGATGGCTTACGGAACCTGAAGGTTCATCACCGAATTAACCAAAGCCCTCCACCGGACCCTGTCTCCTTCAACTCCCATCTCCCGTACATCCCGCTTGACATTATCCTCCGATCTACGTCAAGGTCTCCCAAGCGACCTCTTCTCCTCAAGCTTTCCAAAAATACCCGGTGCAAACCTCTCGTCCCATCCATGCACTCCACATGCCCCGCCCATCTCACTCTTCTTGACATAATCACCCTGAAGACGTGACTGATTTAGGCAATATTAAGTCATGCCGCGTGTTTGTCATTACTCGCATAAAGTTAAATCTCCTTATATGTAAACTACGTAGACATTAAGTATTAAATATCGATGTAATCTATAAAGTCTTAGATGCTTCTACTCTGGTGAACCGATTTAAAAATTTACGACAAAAATATGCCATAGAAATTATGTGACTCTTGATGCAGAAAGAAAGTTAACAAACAAATTTTGGAAAAAGAAGGTCACACCTTTTCATAAGCATAAAATTTTGAGTACTTCTCTCTCCGTAGAATTAAAAGTGCGTAAGAGCTTACTTGATTAAGGACTTTCCTGCCTAAGTTACACTTTTATATAAACCACAAGCACAAAATGGAATTTAAATTTATCAAATGAACGCGAAAATTACAGTTGGGAACAGTCACAAAAGCTCTAATTTGTTCTAACGCATGCGTAGATCAGGCCTAAATCAAGCCACTCACACACTTCAATGTGCAAAATATTCTACGAAAAGTCGATTGGCACTCGGCTCGTCAAAGAATAGCCCACTTCCTTCACTGAACCAGAAGGCTCATCACCATGTTCACAAAAGCCCACCACCGGGGTCTATCCTGAGCCAGTTGCATCTAGTTCGCTCCATCGAGTCCCATCTCCGTAAGGCCCATATTAATGTTATCCTACCATCTACGACTAGGTCTCCTCAATAACTTGTAAACACTCTTCCCCAGCCCACCTCACCCTAACAACATCGGGTGAGGAACTCGTCATGAACTTTTCTCACTTATCTGTCCCACCCCCATTTTGGGTCCAAACATCTTCCTCAACACCAAGTTCTCAGAGCCCCTAAGTCTATCTTCCTCCCTCAAAGTGAGAGACCACGTTTTGCACCCGTAAATACTTTGCACTCAATAATAGCAAAAATTCCCCGATTTAATCTGCTGTTGTAGGGAGATAATAAGAGGGAGATTCGTCGATAATTAGGATTGTAAAACCGAAATAAAAATTCATCAGAGTCCTCTAAAACACTTTAATAATGTCGATGTATCAAGAGATTAAAAGTGTTAGAATTATTGTTCAGAATACAAACCCCGCTTCTTAAGATCCACATATTTTTATTAAGATTCTGGGCTGCGAATCACGTTTTATTCCTTTAAAATTGTAAAATGTTAATTGCCTACTGGAATATTCTTTTATCGTGAATGATGCCGTGAACAAACAGAAGTCAATCTAAAGTTACTTGAAATTGTGTTAAGAGAAGACAAGTCTAATTCTCTTACACGAGTTCAAAAATGCAGATGAAAACATTAAATGTGATGAACATTAATAATAATAAATAGGAATCCCTTACCTCAAACTTTGTTCAATTGTACGAGACCACGATGTCCACAGGCAGTTTCACAGATTTCTTAATAATTCTTATATAAGATAAGAACCTGTGATTTTCTAAAACGTTTTTAGCAGCACAAAATTATCTACTCTACGACGCACTTCTTCTACAACCGATTCACAGCTCAGCTCTTTCAGCAATGACGAAAGCAAGCAACCAACCAACCAAAGAAGCTAACTGAGGGCAGAGGCCTGCGCAAGCGCAAGCATCGTCCCTACCTAGGTGAAACCATTCCTGCGCACAAGACGCATTGCTGGAAATGGTAAACGGTCGTAATATAAGAACGGAAATTTTGCTAACGCTAACGGGGCTTCGTCGTGGCGGGAGCCTCGACCATTCAAACTGGGATCTGTTGCTGCTGATGGGAGGTTATCCCGTCAGGCAAGTTGTCGAAGGAATTTGGTTGGTTGGGTCTCTGGGGTATGAACCCAGAGAGGGAGGGGCCGTTTCAGCTGAAGGCCTCTGCGGCATGGGGGGAAGATCACTTCAGCTGATGGCCTCCATGATCGGGGGGAAGGGTGGTGGGCTGGCCTGCTGAACATCAGTCGCCCTCGGTTGCCCTTGGGCGACCTCTGGCAGCCCTCATTCGGCACGAGTGCCTTCCGAGTTGCCGAACTAAGGGGTTCCCCACACCAGCTAACCTCGAGTCAAACCTCTCAGTTAGTGCTCTGATGTGGTCGGCAAAGAAAGGGACCCCCAGATCCTCATGTATTTGCCTGTTACTAACGTACCAGGGCGCGTTAGTAACAATACGAAGACACTTGGATTGCAGAACTTGCAGCTTCCGGACGTGGCTGCGGGCAGCTGACCTCCAGATCGGGCATGCGTAATCCATTATGGGACGGATGAGCTGCTTATAGAGTAGTACACCGTTCCTGATTGACAGGCCACTTCTCCTATTGATAAGCGGGCCTAGCACACCTAATCGTTGCGCCGCCTTCTTTCCCACTTGGTTGATGTGCGCCGACCAAGTAAGCCCGGCGTCAAGGGTGACCCCCAGATACTGCGCTGTTTTGACCCATTGGATCGGCTGTCCGAGGAACTGCACTGCTCGGGGCTGTTGGATGTGTCTTCTCGCGGAAATGAAGAGAACCGCGGTGCTCTTCGAGACGTTGATAGCAATCCTCCAGGCCCTGAGCCAGAGCTCAAGTCTACTGAGGTAGGTCTCCAGATACTTGACGAGAAGCGTTGGGCTACGGGACGTGACTACTAGAGCCGTGTCGTCCGCGTATTGTGCTAACTCGACGTGGCGGGACGGTGTGGGTATGTCGTTGACATACAGACTGAAGAGCACAGGGGAGAGAATTCCGCCCTGCACAACTCCAGCCCGCATGGTACGACGTGTGGACGTGGCCGACTGGAAGGATGTCTGGAATGTCCGGTCAGCGAGGTAGGAAGAGATGGTTTTTACCAAGTACGACGGGAAGTTGAGGACGGTCAGTTTGTATAGGAGGCCTTGGACCCAGACTGTGTCGAAGGCTTTGGCCACGTCCAGGAAAACCGCGCCGGTTAGCCGCTTCTCATCAAGGTTTCTGTTGACCCTTTCGACGAGGCGAGCCAGCTGTAACGATGTGCTGTGTCTGGGTCGAAACCCAAACTGCTCGTCGCGCAGCAGCCCGCGTTCACTGACCTCGTGTAGGACCCTCGTTAGTAGGATTTTCTCGCAGAGTTTGCCGACCGTGTCGAGAAGACTGATGGGTCTATAGGAAGAAGGTAGCGTGGGGTCCTTCCCCGGCTTCAGTATGGACACCACGCGAGCGTGTTTCCATGCCGAGGGGAAGTGTTGCCTGCGAAGGACCGCGTTGAACACTTTCGTGAGAAAGGTTACCGCGCGTCGTGGGAGATGTTTCAGGACCCTGTTCGGTATACCGTTGGGGCCCGGAGCCTTGCCAAGCTTGAGTCCCTTGATGGCCTGGGCGACCTCCGATGGACTGGTTAATTTTGGTTCATTTGCAGGGGCATACTCGTATGCTCGCATCGCCTCGTTAACCATGTCAATTGTAGCCAGGTCCGACGGGTTGTCTACCGGCTGGAACTGGACCTCAAGGCTGTCGGCCAGGGCTTCTGCCTTCTCAGGGTTCGAGAGAGCCAGTCCTCCCGGCACTAAGAAGGGGGGCGACGGAGTGGGGACTCGCATCACACGCTTGGTCATTTTCCAAAGCGACTGGTCCTCGCAGTCCAAGGATTCGAGCGTGTCGCTCCACTGTTCGTTCCGCCACTCGTTGAGATGATAGGTCACCGACCTCTGGAGTCGATTGACCTGGGTCTTAAGAACGGGGTCTCTTGTGACCTGCCATCGCCTCCTCAGCCGGTTCTTCAGTCGTATTTCATCTCGAATACTAGCGGGCAGAAGCGGTCGCCTGTCAATGCGGGGTCGAAGCTTGGGAGCGGACGCTGCTGTGGCTTCCAGGATAGCACTGGTCAGCTCCTCGACGCACTTGTCGATTTCCTCCTCGTCGTTTACCACGGGGTTCCCCGGGAGTCTGCTTTCGAGGCAAGCCTGGAATGCAGCCCAGTCCATTCTCGCGAAGTCCGGGCGATCAGGCAGGTTTTGAAAGGACGATCGGCACGTGGTGTCGACGAGGACGGGCAGGTGATCTGAGCTGAGTGCGGGGCAGACAGTCAGGTGCACCGGTAGGACGAAGTCCTTGATGAGGACAATATCAAGGACGTCAGGTGTGGCGTTGTGTGTGTAGGGAGCCGTGGTTGGAGAATCCGGCCCGTAGATGAAGCAGGAATTTCTGTTGGCGTAATCACGCAGGAGCGAGCCCCTAGCAGAGATAAGGCTAGAATTCCAGTCCGTGTGTTTCGCGTTGAGGTCACCAGCCAAGAGAACCGGGAAACCCCCGCTCAAGCACTCGGTCAAGTCCGACTCAAATCAGGGCCGGGTGGGTGCGAGGTATGCCGCCACTAGCTTGACTTTCCTGGTTGCCAGTACCAGGTGAATGGCGGTTGCTTCTAGTTGTTGTAGACCCGATACCGGCACAGGGTAATGATCAATGCCCCTGCGGACAAGGATCGCTGTGCCACCCCCTAGCGTCGGGCGGTCCGTACGGTGGCAAACGTAGTTCGCGAACCTCAAGGCCCGACCCGACGTGAGGTGCGTCTCGTTCAGGAGGCAAACATCGACTCCGTAGTCACCGAGGAACTGCTCCAGCTCCAGCTTCCTGTCGCGGACACCGTCGGCGTTCCAGTAAGCCAGCCGCAAGGCCTTGCTACCGTGTCCTCTAGGCCGTGCAGTCATTGTCGGCCATGAAGAGGAGAACGGTTTGGAGGAGGGCTCGCGGAAGAGACCCCCCGGGGGGGAGTGAATGGATCGCGGCGAGGAGACGGCGTGTCAACTCAATGCAGACCCGTGGCGAGAGGGTTTCCAGGACATCTGAGATATCCTGGAGCGGTGACTGACCCTTGGGTGGGGTGGGGTCAGTCTTCTTGGGAGCAGGTGCAGTGGGATTTGCCACCGGCGCCACAGGACGAGCGGGCTTGGCACGGCCGCCCTTGGGGATAGTCTGCCGCTCAGTCTGTGCAATGGCTCCAGTTGGCGTTGGGGCGGGGTTCTTCATAGCCGCAGCCTTGACGACGCGGCCACCACGGACCACGTGGTTCCACCCAGGGCCCAAGTTCTCCTGCTCGAGGGAAGGCTTAGCTAGCGCCGATTTGGGCGCTGGCAGGCGCGTGGAGACGTCGTCCTTTCGGCCGCGATCCCCTTTCGCACGCTGTGCAGCGGCCGCCTTGGCTTCCTTCCACTTACTGCAACCTCTATAGTTCGCAGTGTGGTTGCCTCCGCAGCTGCAGCACTTAAGTTGCTGCTTGGGGGTGGCACACGACCCGGATGGGTGAGCGTCCCCGCAGGCCACGCACCTGGGTGCATAACCGCAGTTCCGCTGCGTGTGCCCGAAGCGTTGGCACCGTTTACACTGCATGGGCCCCTTCGGTGCAACATATGTTTCTACCTTGACCCGCAGACCGCAGATCTCAGTAAGGGAACGCACTTTCGCCACGTCGGGGCCCCGTGCTACCGACACTATAAAGTGTGGCGTAAGGGGACGGTCACCGTCCTGGTCCATGGCCCGGCGCCTCGATCGCAGTTGCATGACCCCCTGCACAGCAATGTGCATGGCGGCCAGCTCCTCGCGTACCTCGGCCTCGGGCATGCGCACGCCCAGGTTTTTAATCACCAGGCGCACGCACCGATCCTCAGGGAGGGAGAATGTGTGAAAACTCACACCCTCGCCCTCATCGAGGGACCGCAGGACCCTGACGGTGGCCCGGAACCCGTCGTCGGTCTCAGGCACAAGAGTCAGGAGGTCCCCCTTCATCTGCGCCACGATGCCGCAGGCCAACTCCGCGCGAATCCTATGCAGGAAGCTGCGTACGTCCTTCACCCCAGAGACGAAAGCGGATTGTTGACGGCAATATATACTAATGCAACAATGCCGAATAAACAGATGGCGCAACAATTAGTTTCTTGACTAAAAACCATTGTTGTCGGTCCATATTTACATTGTTGGTAGTTGAAAAAAAATTACTCTAACTTATAATTAGGTTACATTCAATCATAAATGTAAGGAGTCGATAATTAATAATAAGTACTTTTCCTATAAGAAGAGAATAAATTTCAAAATAATGAGAAAAGGCATAAGAAGGAATTGCAATTTCATTGCCCTTATTTAAAAATAACGCCCGGCTTCAGTATACTTGATTAATTTTAAAGATTATTTTTGAGGGGCCCGAGCCCTGGGCCAAAGAAAATGTTTTCCTCGTTCGAATCCCTTGGAAAGGTGTTTTCTGTTGTTCGGGTAGCGACCACTAGGGAAGAATGGCGCTAAGGCAAATTCTGCCTTTCTCCTCGGAAATGATTGGACTGACTAAGGTCACAAGCCCGAGAACTGTCTGAGACCCAGAAGATGAATTTGTAAGAAGCTGTCGTATTTCATCCTCAGTGAATACTGTGGAAATCGAAATTGATGGTTGACATTTCTTTACTCGTTCGCTTGTGGCCCGTGAAGAAGAAACCTGGCGCAATTATTCCACAAGACAAATGAGAGAACACTGGAAGGTCAGAAGACTGGGAAAAGTGTCCTGAGTTCGATTTCCTTCAAGGGCGGTTCCTTTAACTCCGAATCTACGCGAGACAGAACAACGGCGCCAGGATCAGAGTTTTTTGCCTCCAAGAGGAGATTACGGAAACGAAGGCCTCGACACTGGGTTCGACTCCTGACAAGAAGAATGGTTTATGTTGACAGGAAATTAGCAGCGATTAAAGAACGACGCCAAACTTTCCAGGGTTCGAGTCTCTCTTAAGATGTTGAAGCAAACTATTCTTTGGACTTTATCCATCGTCCAAGACCAATAACCAATAAAAACGACGTTTCGGAGAATGGAATATTTCTCCGTCTCCAAGTAAAAATCCTAAATTTCAAATAATGTGAGTGATGTACAGCATCCCTGACGTAACCCTTTGGTAACTTGATATCCAGGTGACAAATTGTTTCCTATTCTTATTTGAGATATGGAATTTCTGTACAATGAATAGACAGATGACCTGCCTTACTCTGCTTGAAGAGAAGTTGCAGCATATGACAGTTGCTCTGAAATCATTAGACTGTGATGCATAACAAGGCCTGTCTCTGCCAATTCGCCATACTACACAGAAGACCGGAAGGAATTTTTTGAGTTCTCTTACAAATTGCATAAAATTTACTATCGCATCCGAACTGCGGACCACATGTTGAGGGTACCTTCGGATATTGTTTCGATAGGGATCTTGGAGAATGTATGTAGCCTCCACTATGGGAACCTTGTGGCCGGGTAATTCTGTGACCGCTGCAGCAGCCAGACCATCCCTGCTGGTGTATGGCTGTTCACGCTCGACCTAATGGAATTCTTAAGTGTGGAGGCAGTGGATCTGTGAAGTGGCAAAAGACGAAAACTCCATTTGCCGAGGCCTTTAAATGCACTTCGAAAACGAGTATCGGCGGGACAACGCTTTCACACATCACCGGAGGCAGTCAGGCTGTCTTCACGATTTGGCCGTGGCAGTCAAGGATCCGGCGTTTCGGCATAACCACCTTCTTCATTATTATTATTAATTAATAAAGTAATCCATTTAGACGACTGAAGATTGTTCTTGGGCTTTCACTCTTAAACGCTGCCCTACTCACGAGCTCCAAGGCCACCAGACAAGATCGCATCCGCTCGGCAGATCTTCAGTTCGTATCCTGACGCGGGGTGTCAAGGGCCCGATTCCCTGCCAGGGATACAACACAAAAATTGGTGTCAGGTGTGGGGTTTGCAAGGTTTTCTTCAGATCTTCAGGAAGCCAGCAGCGTAGTCAATCTTCTTCAGCGACATCACTTTATTTATCATCATCCTACGAGGTCCAGTTGGGAAGGCCAATCCAAAGGGACTTCGCCACATTTCCCAGGCTTGTGAGAGAAGTCTGTCGACCACGAAGGACCGAGGAGCGGTTCCAGGCCGCAGCAGACGGAAGCTGTATAACACTTGCCAATGCCGGAAGCAGCGCGCAGCAACCGGGGCTAGGCGAGTCGGGTTACTTCAGCTCCAGCTGCCGTCTTCCTCGTGTCCGGTCAGCGAGATAACGAGACATCACCGCTCGAGGTTAAGGCGACCTCCGGGGCATGGCACGAGTCGCTTCCTTGAGGGCTGCGGGTGAGTGAAGGTATAACCAGCTGGTGGCCGTCACTGCGGGCCCCGCCGTCCAGGTGAAGCTGAGGTGGACACCACAGCAGAAACCAAGAGGAACATAGCCAAATCGCCGCTAAGCTGCAGCCGGGAGCCCCCCTGTCGAGTACTGAGACAGCCCCGCTGTACGCCATCACGTCATAAGGTAGGCCACGTGATCGGTTGCATAAGACCTTGATTGTGCATTGCAGGTGTCAGAAGGCCACTATATCTGTTCAGCATGATTTGCACAGAGGTAGGAGAGAGAGCGGGGAGCACTGTAGATCAATATTGTAGTGTTTCCGAAGCAATAGAATTGTTAAATCAACCCTTCGATGGTGATCGACGAAGTTGAAGGAATTTATAGATAATGCATCTTCCGCTTTCGAACTTGTCAGGCCAGAAGAGCATGGTTTGCTGTTAAAGTTTGTGAAAACCAAAATTACAGGTGAAGCTCGGAGTAAGTTGTTGGTTAGGGATCTTTCATCCACTTGGCGCGAAGTTAAACAAATTCTTCTGGAAAATTATGGTGTTAAAAGAACACTTGACTACAATGCCTGTCGAATGTTTAGCATTTGGGAAAAGCATGTTTTGTACAAGGGTTAGCGAATGAAAGGATTCAAACAATTGTCAGGTCAAAAGGTGAAAGCGCGATGCTGTCAGCGTGTATAGATACAGCATTAGACGAAGAGTCAGCAATCTTATCAGCGAGAGAGAGAGGGTTTACGATGCAGAGACAAAATAAGGGGCCAGAAGTAGCCAGCAGAGTAATAGGAAGTAATTTGAATGCATTCAAAGGGATCTCTAGAGAAACAAGGTTTGCAAACCGAGATATGAACCTCGGAATAGTACGTCCTGGACCCGGGATCGGTACAGAAGCAGGGTTCAGTGCGCATATGGTTACGGGTAGTACAGACCCGAGAGTTAAGTGTTATTCGTGTGGAGAGATAGGACACGTATCGCGAGTGTGTAAAAAGGAAGATAAGTCATTATGGAGGAAGAAGAATGCATCGGGAAACGAAAAATTGGGTACAGTCACGTTAGAAACAGGCGCCGGATTTAAAAAGAGAAAATGAAATTTTTGATTGACACGGGAGCAGAATTGTGCTTGTGTGAGTATGAGAGTTTGAAGGAAGTTCTTGTATACAACCCACAGAAAACGCTAATTGTGAAAGGCATAACAGACGTAGTAAAGAAGAGATTGAAATAAAGCTGTGCACCCAAGGATATGAAACAGAGCATACATTTGAAGTGATAGGAGGTGGAATGTCTATTCCTTATGACGGCATCTTAGGCCGGCCATTCACGATCGCTCCATTCGTCCAAATGGCGCGGTGTCGCTCCAAAATTGTACCGTGAATGCGGAAACTGAAGTCCATTGGCGTGGCGTGGTGGGCTCGTTTGGATATTCTGTCGAGCCATAATCCATCCGATCGCTCCATCACTCCATCGCGCCATCGTATCGTGAGTGGCGGAAACGTGGTCCATTCTCATGCCAGTCTGCCACGAGCCTTCGTCCAGTCAAGTCGAAAGTTGCATAATGTCGGGGCGTGATTTCGTTATTGATAAATATAGAGAGTTGCCATGTATTTTACAAATAAGTTAAAATATATTATGAGACATGTTTCGCCTCTTAAGTGGCATCATCAGTCATGTGATTCACGAACTAATTGAAACTAATTAAATGTAAAAAAATAATTACATTTAGAAACTAATTAAATTTTAACAAATATAGTAATAATCCTGACCTTACCTTAAGGTATCCTTTCAAACACTGCAGTATTGCCCTGCAAGTCTCGGGGATAATTACTCCTAAACGTTGTGGAGAAGTAGCTGTCACATACTTCAGTTCTTCATAGTTCATGCCTGAAGCCAAAAATCTCAAAGTCGCTGACAATCTTTCATGAGGACTGATGCATTGTCTCATATTCGTGCCCTGTTTTTGTATCACAGGCGTGACTAGCCCCAATAAGCGGAAATAAGCACACTCATCCATTCGTAAATAGTTTCTCCAGTCTGACGGCTCCAAACTCAGTTCACTAATTAAATTGACGTGACTTAAAATGCTTCTGTTTAAGAGCCATTGCTTTGACCACTTTCGTTTTGGTTTCCTCCTTTTAATATACAGGCATACTGCCGTAGCTAGTATGAGCCGGGATAGCTCAGTCAGTATAGTGACTAGCTACGGGCTGGACGACCGGGGTTCGATCCCCGACGGGGGCAGAGGATTTTTCCTCTAGCCTCTGCGTCCAGACCGGCTCTGGGGCCCACCCAGCCTCCTCTCCAATGGGTACCGGGGTCCTTTCCCGGGGGTAAAGCCGGCCGGGGCGTTATGCTGACCACTCACCCCCATCTAGTGCCGGGGTCAAGGAAGAGAGGAGCTATACCTCCACTCACCCCAAACGCCTACATGGCGTATAGTGGGACAAACTTTACTTTACTTTTACTGCCGTAGCTAGTACCAATTCTTCGTCCATCGCAAACACCACGCACTTCACAGAGGGACAACAAACCGCGACTGGCGTGACGCGACCGTGAATGTAGTACCTCTTTGGACGACATCCGTTTGGACGTCATCCATTCGGATGTCATCCATCTGGAGCGATCGTGAATGGCGGCCTTTAGGGAAGGATTTCTTTGAAAACAGGCACGCTAGGATAGATTATGGTCGCAAGGAAATCGCTATGGGAGAAGTAAAGATAAAATTTGATGAAAACGAGGAGTCAGTCGGGCAGGCCGAAGAAACGTGAGTCATGTTGAAGCCAAGATGTTAGACCATTGTTGGGTTACCAACAGATTCACCGGAATCGGGAATTGGGGTAATAGATAAAAGAGAGTTAGCCCCAGGAGTAATAATAGCAGATTCATTAACAACGGCTCGTAGCGGTACTTGTCTTACAAGCATTTTGAATACGACCAGTCAGGAGTTAAGGGTTCGTTTACCCACAGTAAAGTTAGAATCGTATCAGGAGACGGCAGTGCAAATAACAGCCGTTAGTGCTAAAGGGATGGATGTAGCAGAGGAAAGAATTCGTGAGTGACAGGGAGAGGAGATCTATCGTCAGGATATGTGAAGATTATAATGATATATTCTATTTGCCAGGAGACAATTTAACAACCACATCAGCCGCAGAGCACGCAATTCCCACCCCAAGTGTTGATCCATGTAGGGGCATTACTAGCAGAAATTACCGAATACCGGAGGCCCTAAGAGGGGAGTTGAAGCAGATCACCAATCAGATGTTATCGGACAAAATCATTAGGCATTCAAGTAGTCCGTGGAACTCACCCATGATTCTAGTAAAGAAAAAAGAGGACGCCTCGAAGAAACAAAAATGGAGGTTAGTCATAGATTTTAGAAAGTTGAATGACGTTACGATAGGAGATTCATTTCCCTTACCTTTGATAACGGAGATTTTTGATGCATTAGGGAAAGCACAGTACTATACGACAGCAGATTTAGCTAGCGGTTTTCACCAGATACCGTTAAGAGAAGAGGATCGGCCCTCGACCTCTACCTTATAATTAATTATGTGGTTATTATGATTCCCCGTTGGACGTTTACCAACAACGGAAATCAGGCCAGTGGACATAAAGCTAAATAACTCAATTTAGATAATACACCAACTCTTGTTCGATTAACGCCCAGTGTGGTTTTGTAAAGTGCAACCTTCTATACTTTGTAACTAACCATCATCCTATGAACTGTATGATTTAATATTAATTAATTTGTCTGCCACTGATGATGACCTCTTTAGGTCGAAACGCTTTTGCCACTAAGTGTCTTTTCAAGTGTAAACAGTTTTGTTAGAATGCATGATTTTATCAATACACTGCACGGTATGCAAGGCTTAAAGATCAGTTCAGTGTCGCCATATACGTACATGTTTTAAGACATGTCGTGTCACCAGAAAGAAGTATAAAATGCAAACAGACATTGGTCTGGAAACGTCTCTATTTCCAGATAAGTATTTGCTCTAGAATTTATATGCCGAACGTGCTGAGAGATTCTCAGTTGGAAATGTCTTGGTCAGTGTTGTACTTGGTGGTGGAAATATAATCACCTTCGGCTTGTTATGGTTTCTGACGCTGGAAGATCACTCAACTACGAAGAACGGAGAAAATGCATATTTCCAATTCTTACTTGTCTACAGCCATTCAACATAAATTAATAAATTTATGGAAGGCAGTACTGAGTCAAATGTTGCATTAATGGCAAATATAATATTGAATTACTCGCTCCGCGTGTTACAAGCGAAGTGCTGGAACATGAAGGTGACTTATTGTGTGGGTGCGCTATTTCTGGGGCTCATCGCGTTGGGCTGAGAACAATGCTACTAAACTATGCAGTTCCCTGGGTACGTACGTTATGGTAGACGTAGGAGAAGGAAGTACTTTTTATATAAAGAATAACACTACGAAGGCAGTGAAGAAGCGGACACAGTGACTGAGAGATTAGCTGATGACCTTTACGTGCAGTCTGGAGCTGTCGGGCATGACCACAACTGAGTCAGCGTATTCTGCATTCACTCCAGAGCTGTTCTTTGACATCCTTCGGGTGGAAGGGTGTGACTTTTGAGCACTGCGATGAATCCTCCTGGTTAATAAAGAGCGTGATATTTTAATACCAGCGGAGCAACCACTAGCTTCTCAAGAGCGACTCTTCTCTGCGGGTTTAGTTAACGTGATTCAGACTTTTGTTCGTCGTCACGTGGTTTATGAACACCGGCTAATTATTTAGTTTCATCGTTATGGCTTCGTAACAAGCAGTTCAAATCTTATGTGGATCTGAAACGAAGCATTTTAAATATAGGATTCCTTGGCGACCGGGATATTGTATGATGTATTTAACTTTTTCTTATCATATTTGTTTCTCTTCCATATGTTCAGTATACAGCCACAGTAGAACACAAATAAAAGGACACGTCCCCAGGCAAGCAATCAAAGAAACTGAGCAAACAAATGGAAAATGAAATGTTAAGTAAAGTTACCAGTATTCAATTTAACTACTTTGTCAGTGATATTTTAATTTCCCGTACTGACTGTATAAAAGATCTTAGTGTCTTGTTAGACACTAAGCTATATTTTCACTGCCATGTAAATTGTGTTCATTCCCAGGCACTAAGGACCTTAGGGCTTATTCATTTTATTACTTATAATTTTATCTCTTTAGACAGCCTTGTTGTTTTATATAATGCTTTAATTAGGTCAAAGCTTGAGTGTGCCTCGGTCGTGTGGAATAATCTTACACAGACAGATTCTAATAAATTAGAAAATATTCAAAGAAAATTTGCCAGTTTGTGCAATTATCGATTTTTTCAGTTTAATATCCCATGCAAATATGAATTGATTTTATCTACTTTAGAACACTTTATTCCAGACGACGACATCTCAGTGCGTTATTTCTTGTTAATGTCTTTAAGGGCAAAATAAATTGCAATTCCATTATGGAAGCTGTTGGTATACGTGTGCCGGCGAAGCAAATAGGAGAGCTTTCTACTTTTAGTGTGAGCAGTGCACTAAGACAGTCCTTCAGCCAGGTGCGTCATCGCTGCAAATGACGTATGTAAATCTTTGGACGTATTTAGCATAAACATTGTCTCCCTTGACAATAAGGGAAATGATCTAGATAGGTTGTCTTGATAGATGATCTAGCTTCGTTATCTGTTTTTTATATTTCTTTAACGTTTTACAATTATATTAGTGTTCCCTAGGTGGATTATTTGTTTTTATTTATATTTCTTCATTTATTTTGCTTTGTGTATAATACTGTTTCTTTTTTGAGCTTGCCTGTATTGGCTTTATATTTAATACTGTACATGTATATGTTAGTTAATCTGTTTGTGTAATATTTTTAATTATTATTTCATTATTATCAATATGTATTATCAGTGTTTGCCTGTTATTGGCTTCTTGGTGTTGGCAGACACTTAAATAAATGAATTGAATTGATATCTTTTTGGTTCCCTGTTGAAACACCTTCTGTTTACATGCGGCTTATTTTTCACAAACCATCATAACAACCTCAAAAAAATGGAACAACTGAAATATAAGCCCGCCATTGGCATGATACCAGATTTCATTCACGAAATGAAGTATATATTTTTAAATAAACATTAAGATTTTTAAGAAAAAATGTATTGTATCGAAACGTGCAATAAAGTGATAAGGTATAATTTACATACCTGATGATAACTTCCAGTCGAAACACGTAGTCTGACAAAGAAATGGGCATTCATTTGTTGTTATTTACCGCCACAATTTCCTATTGTGATTTTTATTGTAAATATCAAGTGTTAACCTAGCAGACAGACAGACAGACAGACAGACAGACAGACAGACAGGCGGACGGATGGAGGAAACTGAAGGGCCGAATATGGTTTTCCCAACGTAGGGAAAAGCACGACCAAGTACAGACATACATCGAAAAATGAAAGTACCTCTTGTACGAGGAGACATGTTGGGTTAATGTAAATAAATAATATTATTATGTTTCTTTTGTGTGTGATGGAAGACAGCTGGTTTTCCACAGAGATTTTATAATATGAATTAATTAATAAAGTGCAAAAGCTTCTAGGTAATGTCAGTGGTCGGAACAGCGTAAACGTAACTGTGACTCCCGGCTGGGGCCCGTGCATAGCCATTGTAATTGCCATTGGTACATGGCGAAACGAAGTGGTCTTTTTCCGAGCACTGCACACGAAATGAATGGACTTGGTAATGTACGTAATGAAAAATATAAAAACAGAATGCCCCCAAAAAACTTATACACAATGCTCATGTATGTGATGATTGTGTGTATAAATTGTTTTTGTTTCCTACCGATAATGAAAGAAAAACAATACACTGTACAGAGGCGCATGTGATAGTTTAATTGTACACTTGACTTGTTATACGCGATTTCTCTTCCGCGTTTTCACATGTCCACGGATTAATTTCAGTATTATCATGGCTACCAACAATGTCCTACATAACAGCCACATCTTAAAGCCTGCTACCCGCATGAAAACTTCTCCAGGCTTATCAGGGAATGTGATTCAGATAAGAAGCTTAGCTTTGCAGAATTCTGGCGTAAGTTTTAACATCGAAATGGCGATTGTTATACTTTTCCCATTTTAGGCGTTTTCAGTATACAGAACGATTTGCAGGAACGCAAATCTACTGTCACTTGTTTGTCGTTAAATGTATTATAGTTACAGCGTTTTAACAACTGTTGAAATAAAGTTGAACATCTTGACTATTTACATCGTAATTAACAGGCATTATAGGTGTCCCAAAAAGATATATACTTAAGCCTAATATCTCGTATAATGATAATTTTATATATATAAGCAAATCCTTCTGGGACCTTTGTATATACAACATACGTTCTGATAACACACGCAAAACCAGTTGATGAGGAATGTGATAAAAAAATATTTGAACTTCTTTTTGTGTTTAATCGCGATGGATGGAATCTAAATTCGCCACGAATCATTCTGTTAAAGACACAACACAGTTACACATTTTTCAGCAAGTTATTGCAGTCACAGGAAAGGATTATGAGGTAGACCTGTGTCATGTTTTGAGTAAAGATAAGAATTGTTTGAAAATAATTTTATTGTGTGCGGTAGCATCAGATTATTTCATATTCCGAATTGCCCGCAACAGCTGCTTTATCGTAACTGATTTTCAACTTTGTTGCACACAAATAGGAATAGTAAAAACAGGGTTTGAGATTGGATGCATCTCATCTTTTCTGGTATATAATTTATTGAATGAACGCAAAGACGAAATTATATCGAAAACCATTAAATAATTTGTAGGTGAAGTATACGTACAGACAGACAGACAGAAAGGTATGTGGCCCCTGATTATGCGTTCATAAAGGAAATATAACGGATATTTCAGAGAAAAATAAATTGTTCTGTGTGCTTAATTAAGCACTGAAATTTATAATGTTTTGAGAAAAAATAAGAATTAGTTGAAAAGTCATTTTTAAATGTGCTGGAGTCTAATTGATTTTCTGTTCAGAACAGTTTGAACAAGAAACTACTCTGTCGACTTTGAGTTTCAGTTTGCCTTAGAATACGTCATTAGAAAGACAGAAGCACTTCGAGAGCTCGAATCAAACATTCCATGCAATTTCTTTGTCTCTACCGATACTCCTTTTTTAAAACGTTTGTTGAGTGACGCTGTCAGTAGCTCAGTTTATGAATAAGGAACTGCAAACAATGTGGATGGAAGCGGACGTGGCCCAATTTAAGGCCTCTGACTAGCATTTGGACTGAGGTGACTGAGAAAAATTCCGACATCCCGAGGTAATATAGTCTGGGCCGGGATTTGCACAAGAAACTTTTCGAATACGAAGCAGGAGTGCCATTACAACTCATTGTTCCATCGACCTGTTTTTTTTCTAACAGCTGAAGTGGCGCTGTATCGAACATGATTATATTGCTTAACGGTACATCTGTGTCATCACGTATGTTAGCGGATAGCGGCAGATGAAGATTTTACTAATCCTTGTTGCATTCGTCATTATTAAACATTCTTTCAAAAGGCAAACGCCTGTTTGAGATTATAACGTTTACAAACCGATACTCGTCTGAATAACGTTTGATATAGTTCAACCCCCACCCGAAATAAAAAAGACAGCAGTACTTCACGTTGAGTGATTTTAAAGAAATCGCATTTATTTTGAGAATCTTAGGAAATTTTTAAATGTAGTAGTTATTTTATCCCCTGATGGTGAGGCAGCAATGACCTCTGAAACTTCGGTAAACTTCAATCAAACTACACGGCGTAACAACCCAGAAGACAGCCATATTCCTACTCGCCGTCGTTAGAACATCAAATTCTAATTTGTTAGACGTTTGTGGTGTCGGAAATTCTGTGTTTTCGTTGCATCTAGAAAGATTACCTTCCGTAATCCTGGAGGCTTGTTTCCGTAGACTTATTTGTTCGTAAGCTTCACTGAATTAAAATATTGACGTATTTTCAGCTTTTCACATTGGGAGTCTGACTGCGTTCCACACTTTCGTTGAATGTGAATAGGGGATAGGAGAAAATGTCTAAATGCATTTTGTAGTCTCTGAAGCCATTACATTCATGCAGATAAAAATATTAATTGAAATCAAAAACCGAGCAGCCAACATCGGAAGCACTCTGCAGACTTCGCCGTTTTGGTGAACGAATTGATGTCTCCTATTACGAGACTTAGAAATTAAAAGTAAAATTTTGTCGTACAGAAACAGCGGAGTGATATTTTGGCCAGGAAGTCGCAGGAAGTTTCACTGCCACACTGCAGAACCAGAAGTGAATAGGAATTTTCCAATCGACCGGATTCCCTTGGTACAGAAAGAATCCGGAAGACGTTCTGTGTAACGGCAACTACGTAGGGATGTCATCGCGTTCCTCCCCTGCCGCTCCCGTCTTCGGGACGACTCTGCAAAGTATTTTTTCCCCGCGGTCCTGTTCGCCGTAGTTAGTAAAACGTCAACTCGCACTGCGTCCAAGTTTCTTCTACTTTGCTGAACCAACACATCTGCATATCCTTACACGACAGCTGTCCTCATCAGACTTCGTCTCACACTATCAGTTTATATTTCTCTGCCCGCCGATAGAATTATTTATGGACAGAACTTGATAAGAGGATTCTTACCCTCCTCTTCAACTTCATCTCAAGCTCGGCTTTACAGAAGTATGCAGTTGAGTAAACGTCGTTAAATGAGGAAATCATGGAAGTATATTACTCTGTGTAGTGAATATTGTATGCACCGTCTAGCCCTTTCAGGCCTAAGAGAGAGAAAGGGAGAGAGTAAGGAAGGATAATAAGAGAGTAGAAGCAGAGAGAAAATTGATGGGGGAGAATGAGCATCTTGTAGTTAGAAGGTTCCTAGGCAATGCCCGCTCGTCTTTCTGGTCAGGACAGAATCTTCATGAAGACGTTAGTGTGATAAGTAGTGACAGCTTGCTGACAGAGACGGTGGAATTTTGATTTGCTTCTTAATGAATTTTGAAGCTATACTTTGGAAAGTTAAAGTAAGTAATTTAGCGGCCTCCACTGTAATGGCTTAAATTTTGATGAATTTAAATCGGGAGCGCTGCATGAGAAGCATGAAGTGGCATCTTGGAACTTGGGAACCAGCTCAGAATTTGCTTGAAGACAGAGGAAAACTAAACCTGTGTCGACATGTAGTTTAAATAATATTTAAGAATTCAGTCCGTACCGCGAAGAAAACACAACACTTCACCATTACAAAGATCAAGTGGTTAACGCTGTTTAAGGAAATAATCGCTGTTTACACTCAGAATCGTGAGAAACGCAAAACAAATAGGTTCAAAGGGTTAATAAGATGAAGTGTGTTACAGAATATAAACATGACAGCCGATAAAATGGATCATGCCCACAAGACTGTCTTTGTTAAAGTTTCCCTGCGTTTGGAATGTCATTCCTGGCATCGCTTCGACCTGTCGATATCGGATGTTGACGTTTGAACGCTGGAGGCGGCAGTCGATACAACTGCTTACTGCAAACAAAAGTGCTCTTCGGTAATAGAAATGGCGTGGCTGTTATGAACGACGTTAGATTCCTCCTGCAGGCTCGTCGGATGGCGTCTTGATGCGTCACGAACAGTCAGCTGTTTTTACAGCGCGCACGGAATATCTTTAAATGTATGTCAGCAATTTTCTGTGTTTTTCTCAAGACACTGGCAGAAATCGTGAGAAGTTTGTTATTAAATTAACAGTTCATGCTAATATATTTTATTGTTTTGATACTGCCTATAAGTAAAGTTCTCCTAGTTCCATGCGCTGTCGTTTTCTTGTTGTATGGTGGTGCACTCTGTTGATTGTAAGTGAAACCTGGTCACGTTGCAAATCAGTGTGGCTGTCTGCTGTTACGATAGAAGAGACAGAGCTTTTGGGAGGTTATGTCAATTAGATTGTATCACTACACAACGTCTGTATTACTATTGTTAAAACCATAAATTCTGTGAAACAGGTAGCAAAAAAAATTGTATGGTCAAAGAATACGAACCAGCGCAAAGACGGAACAATAACCGAAGGTATGTCTAAGAACAAATAATTTATGAACTTAGAAGTTGTGTAGAATAACATATTTTAGTTTATGAAGACTTTATAAAATCAAGAGGTTAGGAGACATTTTGCATTGTAAATTATATACAGCGCACATTGAACAGTCCGTAATGTATAAACAAAGTCAACACTGTCCATTTGGAACGCACTGTTCGCTAAAGAGATGCCTGGCGTAGAGTACAGTAGCACTTAGCACACTGCAGCCTAGGAAAAAAGCAGCAGTACCTCCAAACGCCACTGAAATGTTGTCACATACGAATCAGTATCTTATATACAGGTGTTACAAAAATTACGCAATGGTAGAAAAACTCAAAACGAAAATGTGAAAGGAAGAATTGTGTACAGGAACATTTTATATGACCGTCAAATGGAACACACTGTGGGAGGACCAAAAGTTGTAGGACGTGATGTACAGCTCTGGAATACGAAATTATAACGGTGGACAGTGGTCGGCGGTCAGCTGCTTTTCTGCACCGTCGTCCCATGGCAGGAAGACATCAGCAAGGAGAGGTAAGTAAAATTAACCTCATGTTTCACTAATACTGTGTTATGTTCGCATTTGATATTTTGTGCTTGAACATGAACATAATCCGGAAGCATGTTTTATGGTCAGATGAAGCAACATTCACGCATATTTGATTGTTTTGGCGTAAGATGTCAAAGACGGAAACTCCTGGGTTCGTGTCTTGGTGAATATGTTTGGTTTACTGATGTTAATATATTTCAATTCTAAAGGGTTGTGACGATGGTGGATTACACTTACAATTATTCACATCTGGACTTTTTCCATCGTTCTGCTACCAGGGAGTTAGTTTTAGTTTATTGCAGCTGACTTAATAAAGAAATAATGTTGATCGGCGATTCCAAATTTTCTACAAACCTAGCATGTCGGGTAGCGTGAACAGAATGTCTCTCTTCATCCTAACGGTGGGGCAGTTCGGTACGCACCACGAAAGCGACGTCCCACCGGTATCAGCTTCCCTGCAACACAGAATTATGTAATCGGCCAAGGCTCCATTCAGTTAGTCACATTATTTTTGTGGCGTCGGGTTCTTTGAAACAAAAGACGAATTATTTTGGTCTTACTAGTTACAGAATGTTAAAATGTATGTATTTTGACTGCCCTCCAATAGCAAAACGTCTATACCAAATATCACGAAACTTCATTCTGCCATTCTTTAACTTTTATACGCGTACAGACGGACAAAGCGAACTCACAAGGCACTCTACAGAGATTCTGCTAGAATTAAACCAAAAATATTAAAATAAGCTGTAAACGTATTGAGTCTTTTATGCTACAACGCTGTGTGAACTTGTAGGTAAGATACCAGCGTTTAAGAGGAACACACTGTCTTCATCCTCAGTTATATTTTAATAAAAAAGTAAAAGTTTGTCCCACTATACGCCATGTAGGCGCTTGGGGTGAGAGGAGGTATAGCTCCTCTCTTTCTTGACCTCGGCACTAGATGGGGGTGAGTGGTCAGCATCACGCCCCGGCCGGCTTTACCCCCGGGAAAGGACCCCGGTACCCATTGTAGAGGAGGCTGGGTGGGCCTCAGAGCCGGTCTGGACGCAGAGGCTAGAGGAAAAATCCTCTGCCCCTGTCGGGGATCGAACCCCGGCCGTCCAGCCCGTAGATAGTCACTATACTGACTGAGCTATCCCGGCTCATATATATTCTAATGCTCTATCATTAATATTTAAGTGGTGCCTACAGATGTCTGAATAGTCTAAACGTCGTTATGTTGATATAGTAAAAAGTGCAGTTATGTTGACAGACGTGTAAGTGTTATCAAGTTGAAAATTCGACACAACGTGGATCTAAATTATAAATTTCCTATTAGGAACGGATTATTTGGTTTTATTCTTAAATATGGGCGTGTCTCACGAGCCAAACTGTATATATGTCAGCAAGGCGCACTTTTGAGACTGAATCTTATTAAATAATAATTCTGCCTTCCAAGGAAAAATAACTAGCGACCATGGGAAGAAACATATATCTCAAACACCGTTGGTCTCATAGGTAAATATTAAGCGTCCGCCCCAATTACGCGAAGTTTCACGTAAAGAGTAAAAAGAGGCTTGTTCTTTAAGATTTGTCCCAAATAAATGGCCGCCCCGATTAACCAACGGCACAATTAACCGGAATCTATTGTATTAACGTTAAGAATTTTGAAAGACCATGATAGTCGGGACGAATCTGTTCGTTCCACGTCCGTCAGAAGTTAATGTTGAGGAAGGGGGAGGGTAGCAAATGAGGAAGTGTTTACTGTCAGTACTGAAAACATTAACCTCAGCGGTATTACTTTGTAGCTCACTGTTCTGCTTCGTACGTCGGTAATATCTTTGGTTTGCGTAGTACGTGCGTTGGTTCCCTTCTACCCCCCCCCCCCCCCAAAGTATGACGTTGGCGAAACGCACGGTTGGGTACCGACTACTGTACATTTGTTTTTAACTGTATACTTGTGTCGATGGTAAAACTTGGTGTGGTATTTTTACAACAGCAAGTGTCCTGAATTTTTTTTATTTTAATTTTTAGTGTTCTGTCTGACGACAGGTCCATATGAACAGGATCCTTCCATCCTTTTCTCGGACTGGGACCTGTTCATATACGTTCTTGGCAGATGATCCAGAAGTGGTTTGCCATTGCCTTCTTCTGTGTGTGAATGGAGTAATTGTTGGAATGCCACGGAGAAACCGGGGAAGCCCCCAGAGGAAAACTCCGTGTTGCCTAGATCACGGCCTTGCCCAACACAAGTTATAAATTATGAAATATGACTGGAAAAGTATTTAAAATTATAATAGACAATCTTGATTGTCAGCAACGATTAAAACGGCTTGCGGGCAATGCTCTCTGGCTTCTTACTTACTTAATTGTCGGAAATGTAATTCATTCTGTAACATATCTTGTGCTTAATATCTGTTGCACGTTCATTTGAAGTTATCAGCCTTTTAATACGAACCCAGAAAACGTTTTACAAAAACATTAAATACGTGTGGCAAGGCATTACTCAGCGCTCCACTCTAGTTGTGCACATGCGATATCACGGGCAACAATGATCGGACTTACATTGTTGACAGAACAGGACAGCAGTTCTTTATTTCTTGCAACAAATAGATGCCACTTCATTTTAAATTAAAGATAAGAATATTTTCTGTTACTTTCACTTTAGAAACGTAAAATAGATCCATCTTATTATTTTACGTAAATACGTCTATAGGGAAGGGTCATTCGGCAAAACAGCGTTAGGGAAGTGTGTAAGATCCATATCAACAATGAGTAAATATGGACCGACAATGGTCAGCTTTTATATGAACTCCTGCGTTCTATAATAATGCTTTACTGCTTTACCTAAGAAACTAATTGTTACGTCATCTGTTTACTCGGTATTGTTGTTTCATTATTGCTGTCAACAATCCGCTTTTGTTATTGCGGAAAGAGCTGAGCTGTGAATCACTTGTAGAAGAAGTGCGTCGTGGAGTAGATAATTTTGTGCTGTTAAAAACGTTTTAGAATATCACAATTACTTATATAAGAATTATTAAGAAATCTTGGTTATTGCGGGTGGACATCGTGGTCTCTTACAATTGAGCGAAGTTTGAGGTAAGGATTCCTATTTATTATTATTAATGTTCATCACATTTAATGTTTTCATTTTCATTTGTGAACTCGTGTAAGAGAATTAGGCTTGTCTTCTTTTTAACACAATTTCAAGTAATATTGGATTGACTTCTGTTTGTTCACGGCATCATTGACAGTAAAATAATATTCCAGTAGGCAATTAACATTTTACAATTTTAAAGGAATAAAACGTTTTTCGCAGCCCAGAATCTTAATAAAAATACGTGGATGCTAGAAGTGGGGTATATAGTCTGAACAATAATTCTAACACTTTTAATCTCTTGATACATCGACATTATTAAAGCGTTTTGGGGAACTGTGAAGAATTTTTATTTCGGTTTTACAAGCCAAATTATCGACGAATCTCCCTCTTATTATCTCCCTACAACAGCAGATTAAATCGGGGAATGCTTGCTATTATTGAGTGCAAAGTATTTATGGGTGCAAAACGTGGTCTTTCACTTTGAGGGAGGAACATAGACTGAGGGTCTTTGACAACAGAGTGTTGAGGAAGATGTCTGGACCCAAAATGGGGGTGGGACAGATAATAGAGAAAAGTGCTTGACGAGCTCCTCACACGATGTTGTTAGGGGGCTGGGGTGGGCAGGGGAGGTGTGCTTACAAGGCCTGAAGGGAGGAGACCTCTGGAAAGACCTCGGCGTAGGTGGGAGGATAACATTAAGATGGACCTCAGGGAGATGGGACTCGATGGAGCGAACTGGCTCAGGATAGACCCCGGTGGCGGGCTTTTGTGAACACGATAATGAATCTTCTGGTTCAGTAAAGGAAGTGGGCTATTCTTTGACGAGCCGAGTACCAATCGACTTTTCACAGAATATCTTGTACATTGCAGTGTGTGAGTAGCGTAATTTAGGCCTGATCTACGCATGCGTTAGAACAACTTAGAGTTTTTGTGACTGTCCAACTGTAATTTTCGCGTTCAATTAATAAATTTAAAATACATTTTGTGCTCGTGGTTTATATAAATATGTAACTTAGGCAGGAAAGTCCTTAATCACTTAAGCTCTTAAGCACTTTTAGTTCTACAGAGAGAGAATAACTCGAAAATTTTATGCTTATGAAAAAGCGTAATTTCCTTTTTCCAAAATTTATTTGTTAACTGTCTGGTTCTGCATCAAAGGTCACGCAATTTCTATGGCATATTCTTTTCTTATTTTTTTTTAAAATCGGTTCACCAGAGTAGATGCATCTAAGACTTTATAGATTACATTGATATTTTATACGTAATGTCTACGTAGTTTACATATGAGAATGTACTTGAATCAGATTTATAATGTTATTGTCCAGACCGTAACGAATAGGCCTAGGTCATGATCAACGGCGTATTAGTTGTTCGGTGATAAATATGCACATTTTATGCGATAAGAAGGTGAAAGGGCACAACTGCACTGACCAAAAGTCGACAAACCCAAAAGCTGCCATTGTTGTGGAGTTGAAGGTTGTGCATAACAGCAGACTCCGCTCCAGGTGGTGAAGTTATTTCCTGGTTATTTAATTAACAGTACTGCCACTCTAAACGATAATTGTGAAAATGAAGTAAAAATGTTCCACATTGTGTATTGAGCACGTTGCACCAGTGCGTCATGCTGTCAGTTCCCCGTTACCTGAAGACGGTCACTGACGCCAAAGCATGTTGTAATGACAACTCTTGAACAAATAATTATTGTTTAATTGAAGCTTAAATTTTTATAAATGCAATGGGAACAACAATAACAAATAGAAATGAGGCCCATGATGAAATTAGGAGTAGAATTCATTCGGAAAACGTTTGATTGTACTCAGTTCAAAAACTGATAACATCTCATTCACTACCCAAAATACTGAAGGTCAGGATACATAAAACAGTGATTTTGTATGGTTGTGAAGCATGGTCTCTTATCTTGAAGGAAGAACGTAGATTACAAGTGTTTGAAAACTGGCTCCGATGGACTGGTCATGTAGCGCTCATGGGGGGGGGGGGGGGTAGGCAAGGTGTGCATGCAGATTTATGGTAAGGAATCCTTATGGAAAAGACCACTGGGCAGACCAAGAAGGAGTTGGGCTGTGACGATGGCTAATGGATGGAGCTGGCTCAGGATCGTGGCCGGTGGCGGTCTTTGGTATTTTCGGTGTTGAACCTGCGGGTTCTGCTACCAGGGAGTTAGTTAGTTAGTTAGTTGGTTAGTTAGCTTTACTTACAAAGTTTTTACGAGGCATGCGGAGAATGTAGTACACAAGGGAAAAATGGAGAAATGAGTATAGAATTTTAGTCGGAGGACCTAAAGTAAAATACCACCAGGGTGGATAATATTAAAAAGTATTTTAAAAGACATAGAATGCCAGAGTGTGGACTGCATTTATCTGGGTCACGTTGTGTGTGAGTCGTAGTAGCTGTTATGAACAGGGAAATTAATCTACAGTATCCATAAATGTTGTTTAATTTATTGCCCAGATTAATTATTATTAATTGTCAAAAATGCCTCTTCTTACTGGAGTTTCTTCATTAGGCACGTCGGTATTTTGTCATGAGCTGAGTTTGTAAGATCGCGATTAATCTTACGTCCGCATTTATCAATTTTCTAGTTGAGAAAATTAATAAACATGGCTCCAGGGCGTCTGAATCTGAACAGACGTTTGCTGCCATTTTATCTCCTGCTTTACTTTTATTTACTTTAATTAGTTTAGTTCAGCGTATATCAACTTCAAATGGTCTTCCACGGTTTATAAACACGTAAACTTACGTCACTTAAATTGTGTTTATGAAAATTGCAGTTGTGAGTGATTTTGGTACAATTCACCTCTTCTTCGGTTCATGTTGAAGTCAACCATTTTTATATTTAAAAGAATGGTAAAGACCTTTCTTTTTCTTATACATTTCTTATATTCACAATTTTTTAATATTTTTATTTGCATTTTTCTCGTGCAAGTGTTTTGTAGCCACATCAGAATCAATTAGATATTAACCATTTATAGCTTAAAGTCGCCTAAATAATATTTGAACATTCAGTGCTAAATCAAAGAAGACAACTCAGCCATTACAAGGGTTAATGTTTCTGAAGTAAATAATCGCTGTTTACGCTGCAGAACTCCGAATTGTTTATTTTTAAAGCAGATTGTGTTTGTAGGTGTCACTAGGTCTGTTCCGTTTATGTGTTAGAGAGTTGCACTACATGGCGTAATGATACTTCCATTAACAAAGTTGACATGAGCTATGAGTACATGTACTTCGATACTGGGAGTGTCGTGGACAAAACACGTTAAACAGACGTCTATCTAACATTGGATGCGTCTTTTAAATGAGGTGACTATTATGCAGAAATTATGCAATGACAGTGCGTGTTAATTTGGTTTTGCGTATTCAAATGACTTGTCTCTTTAATGTCAGCACGGAATAGTCTGTAGTGCCATGATGATACTGTAAGTGTAAGTGAAATATTTATTAGTGTCGTGATTTTAGATCTTGTGATTCAAAGTGGCAAGCCAGACAATCATTGTTTTATTGCGGTCATTAAATAGGACTAATTGTTTATATTTATACACACGCAAGCCGACTCCAGTGAGAAGTTGGCAGAACACTGAGCTAAGTTTTCATACTTGTATGATAAAATAAAAAGTAAAAATTGCTTGCATCATCACAACCTCAAAACCTACATAGAACGAAATACGACTGGTAATAAGACAAATGCGGAGGGGTGCGTTGTTAAACTGTCGGCCAAATTAAGCATGTCGTACTTAAGCGAAAAGTGATTACAATTTTGAGCCTTTTGGGTTGTTTTGGATCTCCTATTCAGAGTCCGAAGTTTCAGTCATGCAGCGTAAGTAGCAGCGACCATTTGTTATCTTGAGAATGTTGAGATAAAAAATGTTCCCCCACACCAGAATATTATTGCTAAATGTTTCAGTACAGAAACTCGTATATTGCGATACCAATCTCTTCCTGGTCTTTTCAAAGTGTGCATTTGTCAGTAGTGAGTGACCAGCCGCTGCCTCCGCACAATTTATACACTGTCCTTATTTTTGTCTGCTAGAGCCATCTATTTAACAAAAAACTTTAACCAATTTTCTAAAAACAATTTAAATATTTAACTGAAAACAATTTAACTATTAAGTTCTTAATTATTCTAAATTGAAATTGTCATATCTCCCACAGTAGTTGCAAACTGAATATCGTCCATTTCTGGAATCTGGAAAGGAAATAAACATTTGGATCAGAACTGGAACTGGAATTATGGGTAACAAGTATGGAAACTGATGCAGCGAATATCTCGCGTTAGGCGATCTCTACGGATGCAGGTTTTGAAGGAATTTGTGACGAAACTCAAGGTGAAAGACGCTGGAATTATTCTAGTTACGTGGACTTTTATGTAAATTACAGGCTTCAAACTGATTCAGCAGTTTTTGGGGTGACTTCTGTTTGACCCTGTTTCTTCTACCTGTCATAACCTGACCTGGTGTTGTAACTTTTGTGTCGTGTGATTTTGAACTGCACGGAATTTACGAGTCGGAGAGAGGGCTGGAAATAGGTCAAATACTTTCACGAATCAGTGTTGGGCCCACGTAATTGTTGTAATCCAAAGCAGAGTTGACACTAACCTCATTGTTAATAAACTGCTGAATGTCGACTTCTTGAGTGGCGCCGAAAAATCCTTCCTTAGAACATCAGCCAATTTCTGTTGAACCAAAATCTTGCTCAAAAGCTGGCAGAGGAACATTTGCGTCTTCTGCCCCTCTGCCGGCGTCACAAAAGAAACTCAGTGAGTCTGTATTTTCTTCTGTGCTCGACTGGGTCTTAGAAGGCGGTGAATTTTCGCCGATTTGGTTTTGTCCTAGAAATTCAGATGACGCAACAATTAGTTTCTTAGGTAACATAACAATGCACGCAGGAGTTCATATAAAACCTTATCATTGTTGTTGACGACAATAATGCAACACAACAATGCCGAATAAACAAATAACGTGCATTGTTGTGTTTGTTTACTGCCGTTGACAATCGGCTTTCGGGTCATTGCGAAAAGAGCTGAGCTGTGAGTCGGATGGAAGAGAAGTGTGTTGTAGAGTAGATAATTTTGTGCTGTTAAAAAAAGTTTTAGTTTTTATTAAATTGAGCATTGCTGGAGGACATCGTGGTCTCTTACAATTGAACCAAGTTTACAGTCGGATCGGAGCAAAGGCAGCAGACCACAAAAATCAAGGGTTGACAACCAAGGTCGTAATTACCAACCCACGTCACAATATTTTTTCTTTTTGGTGAGCAGTGGAGGAAATAGACATTAGTAAGTGGAATATTGGATGTTTAAATTTCTTTTAAGTTGCTTGTGTTTAACATGGATGTAAAAACGTTTATTAGGATGTAATTATATAATGAGAATACCGTGATAAATATCGCAATTGCAACTGTCTACTAACAAGCCAGTGTTACTTAAAAAAGCGTTTTCGGAATTTAGTTCCTAAGAATGAATTCTTATTTGTGATTTAACATTACGTAGAAATGTCTTTGAATATTACAAATTTATAACTAACTAGAGACGTATGTTGCAGTGATTAACATCTTTTTTGTCTGGAGGTATTAGAAACTATGCTTGGGAGCCCTAATTTCAGACGTTTAGGCTAGACTGCCTTGATATTACCGGCTACAAAAATTAATATGCTAAAGAATAAGCACTACATTTGCTAAGTTCAAATATTTAGAAGCAATAACAAATAATCAAAATTGTATTCATGAATAAATTAGGGACAGATTGCATTCTGAGAACGTCTGCTACCACGAAGATCAGAATCTTTTGTGCTCCCATAATATTTGTATAAGATTAAAGATGATCTACACAAAACACAGCTCTACTAATTGCTGTGGTTGGGTGTGAAACTGCTCAGGATATGATAAAATAGCAGTGTTTTTTTAATATAGTAACGACAATAGAGATTCATTAAAAGAAAGGGATTTCTCGAGCAGACGAGTGTCAGTTTTGTCAAGGGAGACCACAATATGAAGTTCGCTTAAATGATCGTACTAATAGTCTAAATATTCTGTTGCAGTTATATTGTTGTTACAAGGACCAGCACCTTCGATCATGGCCTACAAAGACAAAGTACCGGCAGGGATGATAACTTTTATGGAGCAAATATTCACTGTACTACCCAGCAACATCTGCCCCACTAAAGTAGTCTGGTTCCTGTTCATGATGTTTATGACTTTATGTGTTTTAAGGGTAGGTACAATGTCTCTCTGTCTGACTGAACATGTCAGAATAAAGTCCTGGGGTGTATATATGGTGTAAGTGGCAAGTAGAGAAAATTACATAATGAGTTACTTGACAGTTTGTAAACTTTTAGATTAGCCCAATCAAGCGGAGGATTTAGTTGCCACGAAGGAAAGAAAGAAGGGCTATGCAGTTTTCTTTGGATGATAATGAAAGTGAGAACTTTGTAAATACATGGATGTAGGTTAACACAGAAATAAAAATTAGCGACAATATAAACATGTGAAGTGGAGTAATCTCACTCCTCAAGATGCAGTGATGTGTCTTGGTCATCATGATAAATCTGGGGAGCTCTTGATTGGCTATGTAAGTGTCAAGAGTGAATTTCATGTGTCAGCTAACCGACATTTTTAGAGGTGCTTGCTACTTCTGTCATCAGGGAAAAGGATCAATTAACGTCCTTGGAGACAGTCATATTCATATTTGTTGCTGTGAGAACCTAAAATCTCACCAATGTCAGGGATGACCATGCACCAGATATTTAAGCAGTTTCTTAGAGATTAGACAAGCACTAGTCCAATCAGAGGGTGATAATCTTTGTATCAAAATAAATTGCACATATATTTTGACAAGGAATATTCATTTTGGTACCACTGATCCAAAATAAGATATGCATTTATAGGTAGTGTATTTTTTGAGGGCTGGTGTACACACATGCTTTAAATATAGCTGATCAATTCATTTCTAAAACAAAACAGAATAAATGCATGTTTGTGTACATATATAGGACTAATCAACAAACCAACTAATTGCAATTTGTTGGTTGCTTCTGTTTATCACTGTCTGAATGTCTTGTCCCTCTATTTCATTTAGGCTGTTTTGACACACGTTAAAATTCACGAGTTGCCAACAGTGCTGGCTCAGCACTCAACTTTACAGGTCTGTTGTGAAGAAATGTTATAGTAAAGTGTTTGGCACCCCTGTTTCATATTGAGGAAGTTCTGTGCTGAAATCTCAGCCTGCATATTTTTGTTTTGCCAAATTCATTGACCTTTCCATAAATAACAGATTACTGTGACATACAAGTGTAAATGTTATTTTCTCTTGGTGGCAGATCATCATACCAGAGATGAAAGCGATGTACCATGTGATTGTCGCGGACATAAATGACTTTCTTGAGACACTGAGATGGATGCTCCATAAAGAAGATGCAGTGCATATGCGGTTGGTAAGTGTGGGCTCTTTGCTATCATCATTTTTCAGGGTGTATGGAATAAATATCAAACTTAGTCAAAATTAATACTTTTTAAATAATCAGATGCATACAGCAAGCAATATTTAAATTGCCGTACTATTTTATGAGTGCTGTAAAACAGAGTATTGTCACACAAGCCAGTAAATGTTATTTTCTCCTGGTACTACGGCTCCAAATAATTTGCAATGAATATTAATGGGCCGAATCATGTGTGATATTTACACCTGCACTTAATTAGACACAAAGGATGTTCTTGAGTACTAGGGGATGATGGAATTGACTGTTGCTTTGGTTATGTGACCTTTTCAAAATCCTTACTTTTGAAATATTTTAATATAATTATAAAAACAGTAGATAGAAGTAATTGTAACAATTAAAATAAATATTAATATTCAGAGAAAAGAAGAGCGTATAGGCTTGGTCACAGAAACATCTTGGATTCCCATTCATGTGGAAATGGAGAATAGAGAAACATGTCAAGACTCTAATGCAAATCTGTATGTAGTTTTGAACTGCTGTACATTAATGTGATATCTGGTACTCGCGGTTCATGAGGTCAGAGGCTACTGTTATTCACTTTGCATATGTTTGTACATAAGTTTTCAACTTAACGTTTGTTTGGGATGCATCTTTTTTTAAAACAGTTGGCGACAAATGCAGGAGCTTTCAAATAATTAATTTATAGTATATGCATTTACATTTACGTAGGTGAGATTATTTTGAAGAAGTTAATAGTTTCAGAAATTTTTTAATTTTATTCATTATTTGCTTTACAATTCTATGAACTCTACAAGGAACATTTCTGATATAACCTCAAAATTTGATGCAATGCAAGGTGGAGATTTTTTTTAAAAAGAAGTGTGTTCTAAAGCCTTGGAATATTTTCTCTCAAGTATGAACTTCAGGTCCATATTCTGTTGCAATGAAAGAGACATTTACCTCTTTCACTTAAAGTTGGGAAGTGCACTGTGTTTTATTTTGACATGAACCTGTTTTACAGAAAACTAGACAGACTCATGGGCCAAATATTTTGTTCTGTTCACCACATGCAGTCCATGGGCTCTATGTTGCATACCTCTCACTTACTGGCTAGAACATCCTTGATATCATTATCATATAGGTTTTAGTTACCAATGTCATCAAATTTAATCCACTTACAACAGAATCAAATGCGTAGAGCAATGTGAACATGTCCTTGTCTATGTAAGTACTGTAAATACCAAATTTAATTGATATCTTACAACAAATATCAGACACGTGTGTAAATGTTGTTTTCTCCTGGTTGTAGATTTGCAGCCAAGGGCAACAGATAGATGATATGACATGTCGCATTGAATCACTGATGCGGGTAGTTGAAGAGCAGCGATCACTATATCAGCAATCAGTATGTATAGAACCCTTACTGCCTTTTTGTCCACGCTATCAAATAAATGCTTCATAACCCTTTATACTTTTAGCGATAATCACTACACATAGTGTTATGTTCCTCAAAAATGTCATAGTTGAATCATAGGGGTTTTTGAAGTACTATTTTAGGAATTCCCTCACTACATGGCATGGGTAGTAATTTTGACATGCTATGAAATATCTTTTGTTAGATACAGTGCTGCTTTTATAAGTGGCCACTGTGAGCTGAATTTGCATTGATGACAGTAGCTAGTTCCTTGTAGTCTGTTTCCTAAAGGCCATTTGGCAATAGAAGGGAATGTGCCGTGGCCAGTATTTGCCAAAGAGTTGTCAGATTTAGGCTGGAATGAACGCTACTTTCGTGGGTTTGAATTCTGCTCAGTTTATGCATATTTATGTGTGTGCTTATTTAACAGTGATCAAGCTTACTATTGCCATATACCTCTCAGTGTGTTAATTCTGCCATGAGTTATTTCTTTTCTTGACACTTGAGTCTTAAAAACTATTGCAGGTGATTGCAAAGAGTCGTCAAACCAATCGGTAGCTCTAAGAGTTATGCCTATTAGTTTTACGTTCTTTATCTTTCTGCATGTAAAAACTCAAGAGCCTCTGAACAGATATTCATAAGATTAGTTATTGGAGAGTTTTATTGAAATGTATCTGCACATTTCAATTTTGTTTGAATGTAGAAAATAACAAAAACTTAACATGACTACCTACGCGTTTCCTGAGTGGAAATTCATGCAGCTTAGAGAAACATTGGGGATCCTATGTTATGATATCAACTAACCAACATATTCCTATGTGATTGTTAATACCCCAAACAGTAGTCTACTAACACTGATGCCATTTGCAAAGTTCACATTCTGCGGTGCAAATAGAACTGTTGTTCTATGCATACATTTTCTAACATGTTAATTTCTTCGAGCAGAAAATAACAAACTTTCGGTATTCTGCATGCATTATCAAGTAGTTCCACCCATAAAAATGTTTGGTAATATCTAAAATATTTCACTCTTCCAGGAGAATATGCTGATTACATATGAAGGAATAGTAGAGGTTAATACTGAAATCATAAAAGATTACAGTGAAATCCTGCAAAGGATTTTCTGTGGCAATCTGAATGACCAATCTCAGTTCACGTCTGATGCGGATATCGATGTAAACAGTGGAGGTAATGAAGAGGAAAATGGAAATTGTGTGACAGAAGATAATCAGGTGAGTGAGACAGAGCAAAGACGAACAACTAGCAACAGAATCTGAGTTTAGAATATAGTGTAACTGAAATTGTATTTGATATGAGGCTGTGACACAGGTTTTGCCATAATTCCATTTTCCCTTGTCAGTATTATTCTGCCACTGGTGCATATTGAATCATTTTGCCATCTGGTAGGTGGACAAAGGGCTTGTCATGGTTTGCAGTTCCACAGAGATGTAATCTCACCCCATTCCATTCTGAACCTGAAAAGAGGTCACTGGAGTTCATTTCTCCATGAAGATAAAATTTGCAGTTCCACATAGGTACTGTGTGATCGAAAAGTCACTTGCCCCATACTAACATTTGTACTGATGTAGCAATTCAATACATTTGGATGGATTAGTAAATGCACAATATTGCTGCAACTATACAAGTGCTCACGCACGTCATATTGTGTTATGAGCTGCTGATGCCAGTCCATCAGTTGTTTTTCAACAAATTCCAGTACAAGAAGCATGCGTTGTTGAACGCTACCTGGTATTTGTTCCTACTGAACTTTGCAGAATAAGGTTAAAGGTGCACTTCCTGATAATCCTCTGGCAAATAAATTGACAATCTTTCATCTGGCGCACTGTTTCTTTGACAAAATTACTCTTGATCTTGTTGCCCTGAACTACAGTAAAATTCTATCTGTAAATTAATGTAGTTCTTGTTGTAAGTAGTCATGTACTATGTCTTTCCACTCTGTGAAATACTTCGCGAGAAAGACAAATTGTATGGGACAGTAATTGTGATACTCTAGAAACAGTTTTTCTGTTTTAAATTGATCCTAGCAATAGTAGACAATGCCTGGAATGATCTGCAGAAATATTGTGGCACTGTTCAAGTTCTGAATTAGTTGTGGGAATGTGTTTCACTGTTATTTATTTTGTAAATTGTTTGAAAATGAAAGTAATAATTACGTTTATAGCAGTTAGGAAATAATGCCCCTGGTTCAGTGAAGCTGTATGAAGTATCTGTTCATCCATCTGTTCAACTTTAAAATGCATTAATCAATCTTGTACATGTGGCCTGATAGAGGCAGCAGTTCCAGAAATATGTAATTTAATCTCACCCCACTGAATTAGGATCCAGAAAACAGGACAGTGGACTTCATTTCTCTATGAAGATGAAATGTGCAGTTCCACGTGGTTACAGTGTGTTGAAAAGTCATACATCCCTTATTAAAATATTTAGTATTGGTTGCTGTTCGGTGTAATCAAACTGGATTAGTAATTACACTATGTTCCTGTTGAAAATGAAGGTAATAATTACCTTTATAGCAATTAAGGAATAACGCACCTGCTTTAGAAGAGCCCTCTTTTAGAGCTGTATGAAGTGTCCGTTAATCCATTTCACCAACATTAAAATGCATTAATCAATCTTGTAAATTTTAATTTATGTTTCAGGAGAATACGCTTTGTTTAAATGAAGAAATAATAGGGGGAGAGGAAGAAATTTGCAGCAATGACAGAGAAATCTTGCAAAAGACTGGCTCAAATGAGTTAAGTGACCAATCCACATCCATTACTGAAGTGTATAATCCCTTAATTCGAGAAGGTAATGAAGAAGCAACTCCACAGCGGCTGAAAGAGGATGATGGCACAACAGAGGTGGTAAGAGACATTTTAAGTGTAGAATATAGCATAACTAAAATGGCATATGAAAAGAACCACTCGCCCAAGTTACTCTCCCCTAGTTGTTCTGTTTTTCCCTGTCAATATTCCACCACTGCACCATATTACAACATATATCATTGCGGGATGTGGACATGTGGCCTGACAGAGGCAGCAGTTCCAGAAAGATGTAATTTAATCTCACCCCACTGAATTAGGATCCAGAAAACAGGACAGTGGACTTCATTTCTCTATGAAGATGAAATGTGCAGTTCCACGTGGTTACAGTGTGTTGAAAAGTCATACATCCCTTATTAAAATATTTAGTATTGGTTGCTGTTCGGTGTAATCAAACTGGATTAGTAATTACACTATGTTGCTGTTGAAAATGAAGGTAATAATTACCTTTATAGCAATTAAGGAATAACGCACCTGCTTTAGAAGAGCCCTCTTTTAGAGCTGTATGAAGTGTCCGTTAATCCATTTCACCAACATTAAAATGCATTAATCAATCTTGTAAATTTTAATTTATGTTTCAGGAGAATACGCTTTGTTTAAATGAAGAAATAATAGGGGGAGAGGAAGAAATTTGCAGCAATGACAGAGAAATCTTGCAAAAGACTGGCTCAAATGAGTTAAGTGACCAGTCCACATCCATTACTGAAATGGATAATCCCTTAATTCGAGAAGGTAATGAAGAAGCAACTCCACAGCGGCTGAAAGAGGATGATGGCACAACAGGGGTGGTAAGAGACATTTTAAGTGTAGAATATAGCATAACTAAAATGGCATTTGAAAAGAACCACTCGCCCAAGTTACTCTCCCCTAGTTGTTCTGTTTTTCCCTGTCAATATTCCACCACTGCACCATATTACAACATATATCATTGCGGGATGTGGACATGTGGCCTGACAGAGGCAGCAGTTCCAGAAAGATGTAATTTAATCTCACCCCACTGAATTAGGATCCAGAAAACAGGACAGTGGACTTGATTTCTTTATGAAGATGAATTGTGCAGTTCCACATGGGTACAGTGTGTTGAAAAGTCATACATCCCTTATTAAAATATTTCGTATTGGTTGATGTTCGGTGTAATCAAACTGGATTAGTAATTACACTATGTTGCTGTTGAAAATGAAGGTAATAATTACTTTTATAGCAATTAAGGAATAACGCACCTGCTTTAGAAGAGCCCTCTTTAAGAGCTGTATGAAGTGTCCGTTAATCCATTTCACCAACATTAAAATGCATTAATCAATCTTGTAAATTTTAATTTATGTTTGGGAAATTGTTATAAATACTCGCATACTCACCAGTCCTGCAGTCCAACTGAGCAACAAAAAACTAAATTTCTGAGGTCAGAGCAACTATTCCCAAATTTAGTTTGACGCATGTTTGAAAAAATATGTGACCTTAATAATATTCTGATTTAGCAAATTTAAAAAATGGAATGTGATGATCACAGGGAGAAGATAAATAAATTACAGTAAAGTGATAGTTCTGCTAGTATGGTATAAGACACATTTACTAGTAGTATTGGAATGTGTCTAGAATTTCAGTCAAAGACACGTGAAGTGCATCATGTGAGCTTCATGTTTTCTCAATATATCATTCCTTAAGGACAACTCTACTGTCACTGATGCCATCTGCATTTTTCACATTCTGGCAAAGCACAGAATTGTAATACTATTTATACATTTCCTAACTTGTTAGCTTCATGGAACAGAAAAAACTGTAGTACTATTATCTACACTTTCTGAAATAGTTCCTCCCATAAGTCTTTGGTAATATTTAAAATATTTCATTCTTTCAGAATAAGTTACTGGATTTAATGGAAGAAATGATAGAGGCACAGGATGAAATTGGCAGCAATGACAGAGAAAGGAAGGTAATAATTACTTTTATAGTAATTTAGAAATAATGCCCCTGGTTTAGAAAAGACCTCTTTGACCCTTTGCAGTTCCTTTTAAATACCACTATGGCTCTTTTCTGGTCTATTTAAACACCACAAACTGTATAAATTCAACTACTATTATGAACAGGTTTGATTTTCTTTTATAACTTGCATAAAACAGAAGAAACTTTGCTAAATATGGTGAAGATATGTTTTGAGAGGATGACAGTTTTGTTTGAATACTGACCGTGTGAAATATTTTTCGCGAACTGTACCACTGTCCCTATTGAGATGTGTAATAAGTGTTGCCTTTCTGCTTGCTGTCGTTCAGTAGAGAATAAAGCAAGTCCAAGTCAATAGACATGACTTTGGCGACATCTAAACATCTCTTATTGCATGCAGATATACGATGTATAAGCATTGGATTTCATAATCTCAGAACTGTGCTTCCTGTCGCACCGATTATGTTCAGAAGATCAAGACCAGTTCAGCACCATAAAAGTGTAAACGATGAAGTCACTACACATGAAGAATGCTTGATAAGAAGACGAATGAATATGCATATGTCAGTGGTGGATTGCTCTATGCGTCAAAGATAATTAAAAAAATATAATTCCCTACTAGGAAGAAGGGATATTTGTTTATAACTTGATCAGATATAAAATACTTCTATTCTAAGTAAATATGACAGCAACACACCCGATGGTATTCCTTCACTATAAGATGTATGGCAAAACACTTGGTGTGGAGTCCTGGCTTCTTTGGACACATGTCAGAATAAGATGACGTTTCTCCGCTGCCTTCTTTCACTATTATAAGGTACACACAGACTTACAAGGAAAACTATGATTGAATTAGTGCAAAGAAGAAGGCTTGAATGATATGCTGACACTGTTTGGCAGCCTCAGTTTGACTCCAGATAACGTAAGAAATTCGTAAAATATGTGGCGGACTCAGTCCGACATCAGACCGGAACTCCGATTTTTAAATGTCGGACTCAGCCCAATGTATGACCGCAAAGGGTTAAGAGCTGTGTGAAGTGTCCATTAATCCATCTCTCCAACTTTAAAATGCATTAATCAATCTTGTAAATTTTAATTCATGTTTGGAAAATTGCTGTAAATACTCTCATACTCTCTAGTGCTGCAGTCCATCAGAGGAAAAGAGCTCTGTAAATTTCTGAGGTGCTAGCAACTATACCCAAATTCAGTTTGACGCATGTTTGAAAATATAAGCAACTTTTCTTGTGCCTGTATGGTTATATACACATTTACTATTTGTATTGATACTTAAGTACAATTTCTGTCTACGGCATGAGAAATGTGTCATGTGAACAGCAAATTCTTTCTGTATATCGATTCTGCCAGACAACTCTGTCGTCACTGAACATAGTTGTTAATATGACATTTTTAGAATTGTGTGCATACATTTCATAACTTGCTAACTTATAGGAACAGAAAAGAACTGTTATGATATTCTGTGTACTTGGTAAAATTGTTCCATCCATAACATTGTTGGGTCATGCTTAAAATGTTTCAATGTTACAGAAGTTTGTCCCCAAGCCAACAATAATGGAGGAAAGAAATTAAGTTTATTCATCTTCTTCTGAATCCTCTGTACCATCAGTGATGCAGAAGGAGCAGGAGGGAGATACAAGAGAAGAGGATGCATCTTCTTGTGTAAGAATTACACAGGAGAAAGGAAAAGAAGGAGATGCATCTTTTTGTGAATCTGCCATGCCAGTGACGATGCCTAAGGAGCAGGAGGGAGATACAAGAGAAGAGGATGCATCTTCTTGTGTAAGAATTACACAGGAGAAAGGAAAAGAAGGAGATGCATCTTTTTGTGAATCTGCCATGCCAGTGACGATGCCTAAGGAGCAGGAGGGAGATACAAGAGAAGAGGATGCATCTTCTTGTGTAAGAATTACACAGGAGAAAGGAAAAGAAGGAAATGCATCTTCTTGTGAATCTGCCATGCCAGTGACGATGCAGAAGGAAGATAAAATAGAGGAGAATGTTTCTTCTTTTGTATCCCCCATGTCAGCAGTTGTACAGGAAAAAAATAAGAACAGGAAAAACCTTTTAGCCCGGTTCTTCCAGAAACGTAAACATGCAGGAGTGAAACAAAAAGAATAGTGAAGGGGATTGTTTTTGTTTGGAATCTTACATGCCAACAATAATGGAAGATCATGATGCATCATATTGTTGCAGACAGAAACAGTGCTTATTACTTTACACAATACAATCACCGCCACAAGAGTGATAATAAAGTAATAAGCACTGTTTCTGTCTGCACAAACCATATATTTATAATACATTAAAGATGGTTGTCTTCTGGGATTTGTGCAGCACTAGTCTAGTAGAAGCCTATTAAAGTTTCAGGTCGGTTTCCTGCCTCTGTTGTGAGGTACTTTTCTCTCTAGACTGCTTCCCTATTCAGTGTTAAGGTGGAAATAAATATGGGTGTCTTCTGGGTTGTAGCACTGTATACACTGGTATAAACAAACCAATAACTATTAACACTATGATGGACACTATTGCCATATGCATTTCAACCTCAAGAGGTCATCATCAGTGGCATTAAGGAAATTAATACATTTAGTCAAATGGTTCAAACTAGATTTAGAATTAAAAATGAAAAGGTATATGACAAGACTTTTGAAGTGACACTGCACTAGATGCTGTTATTCACAGGAGTAGAATTTGCGCTTAGCTATTGATCCCTTTGTTCGGTGGCCGTAGCTGGTCTCGGCAAGCTATAGTCGCAACGTCTGTACCTTCGAACTCCAGAAGTGTGGGTGAGAGACTGTCAGTTGGAAATGCAAGGGTATATATAAGCTTGAAATCAGAGGGCCAACTACTGAAAAATTTTTACTTTCTCCTGTTTAATGCTAGGTCAGATAATACGTTAGAATCTTTGGTGTTTTGTTCGTTAACAATGGCCTTGTGTATACTACTTTTGTATATATGGATTTTTTCTAAAATATCTGGCATTTTACCCTTTGGAGCTATTCTTAATATGTCCATGATATCATCTATGGGGCCATATTCATGTCCGTGTTCGAGGATGTGTTGTGCATATTTCGATTTTGTTAAATTGAATCTAATTTCGTGGAAGTGTTCTTTAAATCTAGTTTTAAAATCCCTACCGGTTTGGCCAATATAGACCTGCTCACAGCTTCCGCATTTTAATTGGTACACACCACTATTATTGTATTTGTTATCTTGTTTTCTTGAAATGCATTTGAATTTTACTGTGTTGTTAACCATGTATGCTACTTTTACAAGACTGAGTGTGGTAATTACCGAGGAATTTCTCTGCTATCAACCTCTTACAAAATTCTGTAAAACATTCTTTTGGCAAGATTAACTCCATATGCGAATGAAATTATTGAGGATAATCAGTGTGGGTTCAGACGAAACAGATCAATGATTGATCAGATCTTTTGCATTCGTCAGATACTAGAGAAAAAATGGGAGTTCGGTGGGACCGTACATCGATTATTTATAGATTTCAAAAAAGCCTATGACTCTGTGAAGAGAGAAGTGCTATATAATATTCTTATTGAATTTGGTATACAAAACAAGCTAGTAAGTCTAATAAAAATGTGCTTAAATGAAAGCTGTAGCAAAATTCGTGTAGGTAAATATTTATCTGAGACATTCATCATCAAGAACGGTCTAGAACATGCTATCAGGAAAGTCCAAGATAGGCAGGAGGGTTTGCAATTGAACGGGACACAGCAGCTATTGGCATATGCTGCTGATGTTAATTTATTGGGGGACGATATGAATACAATAAAGAGGAACGCAAACGTTTTACTAGAGGCTGGTAGACAGGTGGGGCTAGAAGAAAATTCAGGAAGAACTAAGTACATGTTAGTACCTCGTCGACAGTTAGGCAACAGAATTATCTTAGGGTGGCTAATAAATCCTTTGAAAGTGTTACATAGTTCAAATACTTGGGAACGATAATAACAAATCAAAATGATACTCATTAGGAAGTTAGGAGGAGATTAAATTCTGGAAATGCTTGCTACTTCTCAGTTCAAAATATTTTGTCTTCCCGTCTGATTTTTATGAACCTGAAAATTAAAGTGTACAAAACAATAATCTTGCCTGTTGTTTTGTATGGGTGCGAAACATGGTCTCTCACTCAGAGGGAGAAACACACATTGCAGGTGTTTGAGAACAGGGTGTTGAGGAGGATATTTGGGCCTAAGAGGGAAGACGATGGAGGTGGAGAAAACTACATAATGATGAGCTTAAAAATCTGTACTCCTCCCCCAGTATTGTCAGGGTGATTAAGTCGAGAAGAATGAGATTGGCTGGGCATTTAGCGCGCATGGATGGGACAAGAGGTGTGCACCCGGTACTGGTTGGGAAACCTGAAGGGAAGAGACCGCTGGGGAGACCTAGACGTAGATGGGAGGATAATCTCAGGTGGTATCTATGGGAGATAGGAGTTGAAGGAAACTGGATTTTGTTGGCCCAGGACAGGGTCCGGTGGAGGGCTTTGATTAATTCGGTGATGAACCTTCGGGTTTGGTAAGCCATCTAGTTAGTTAGCATTAGAACACTCACTAAGATATTCAAAAACACAAACGTAAAAGTAGCATACAAAGTTAACAACACCGTAAAAATCAAATGCAGTTCAAGAAAACAAGATAACAAATACAATAATAGTGGTGTGTACCAATTAAAATGCGGAAGCTGCGAGCAGGTCTATATTGGCCAAACTGGTAGGGATTTTAAAACTAGATTTAAAGAACACGTCCACGAAATTAGATTCAATTTAACAAAATCGAAATATGCACAACACGGACATGAATACGGCCCCATAGATGATATCATGGACATATTAAGAATAGCTCCAAAGGGTAAAATGCTAGATATTTTAGAAAAATTCCATATACACAAAAGTAGTAAACACAAAGCCATCATTATCGAACAAAACACCAAAGATTCTAACGTATTATCTGACCTAGCATTAAGCAGGAGAAAGTAAAAAAAATTCAGTAGTTGGCCCCCCTGATTTCAAGCCTATATATACCCTTGCATTTCCAACTGACAGTCTCTCACCCACAGTTCTGGAGTTCGAAGGTACAGACGACGCGACTATAGCTCGCCGAGACCAGCTACGGCCACCGAACAACAGGATCAATAGCTAAGCGCAAATTCTACTCCTGTGAATAACAGCATCTAATGCAGTGTCACTTCAAAAGTCTTGCCATATACCTTTTCATTTTTAATTCTGAATCTAGTTTGAACCATTTGACTAAATGTATTAATTTCCCTGATGCCACTGATGATGACCTCTTGAGGTCAAAACGCGTATGGCAATAGTGTCCATCATAGTGTTAATATTTGTTGGTTTGTTTACTCTATATTCTAATACACTAGACGGTATGCAAAGTATTAAGACTGGTATAAGTTTACCACAGTTTCAGAGGTCTTTGCTGCCTCCATTATCAGGCCGATGAGTAGCCATCACCTTGATGATGGAGTCAGCAAAGACATCTGAAACTCTGGTAAACGTCTACCAGATTACAAGGTGCTACAATCCAGAAGACAGCCATCTCTGTACTCACCACTGTGAGAGAACCTCACATCCTACAAGGTGGTAATGCTTTCTATGCTGCCACTTTGTCCCCGCAGATTGAGATAGTATGTGTCTGTAGACTCTCTCCATCGTCAGTTGAGAGGTGGCAGTACTTTTGTGTATATGAAAGGCCTTGCCATTCAGCCCTGAAGGTGGAGACTATTTTTCTCTACTGATTCTTGTAAAAAAATAAGGGCTTGAAGATGGTGACAGTATGATTCTCCGATTCTACAGAAGACTTGATACAGCACAAAACTCAGAACATCACAGTCATATAAAGGAGAGAGCAAATTTTGAATTGGTTTTCGTAGAATGTTTGTTCTCTGTAATATGGTTTGACCTAAGTACTGTTTGGGGTAATCTTGGGAAGCCAATTGTTAAAAATCTTTGTTCTTATGTATATCATTATGATGGTTTTTCACTTAATTTAACTGGTGTTATTAAATGCATATGGATTTCAATGTTTTTAAAAAGATTATTTTTCTGGTTTGATTACCTATGTAAAAGATATTGATTCTGTTGGTATTGACAAGGAATTGTCATTAGAATTCTGTAATAAATCTTTTGCCTTACATATATTCGCACCATATGGTATGTGTTTATCCCATTCACTGAATACTACGTACCTGTTCATCTGTGTCTAAATGGATGACAAGAGTGATCTGCGGTAGTGTGTTTCCTGTAAATGTCAAAACTAAATCTGCTTTCTTGGTTGTTTGTGTCAACTTGCTGTTACATGAGGTGTCATGGGTTGATGTTCTGTAGGCCGGCACCAAGAATGGTATCCTCTCATCCCAGTCTGGTGCATTAAAAGACCATCCTCGTATGCTACTCAACCATCTTCACATAGTATGCCATGCTGTCTGACGGCAAGCAAATAGGGGTGGTCCATGTCATGTTTATCCCAGCTGATAATCAGAGTTGTCCCTTGTTACTGTGAAGCTCTCTCAGGACCCTGAAGTATCAGCATCTGGTTCCTGGTTCTGTCTTCTCGGATATTGTGCCTTGTAGAAATTTACATATGTTTCAGACGTTCTTACTGGCTCCACTGCCAAGGCAATTATGATCATCCTGATGATGAAGGTAACAAGCACCTCTGAAACGTCTATACGTGTCTACCAGACTGCAGGCTGTAACAACTTAGAAAAGTACCATTTTAAGGAAAATAATTGTTCAGAGATAATTTGTTGAGGCATTAAAAGAGTATGCATGACTTTTGATAAGATTAATTGGTTAATATTTTCATTTGATTCAAGAAAGACTGTTTATTGAAGACAAATTTTTGATAAGTAGTTCTGACTTATGGCTGTTATAATTTCCATACTACCACATCCCTTTAAGTGCCTCAAACAAGCCCTCTTTCAACAGTAAATGTTTACTAATTAATAAGATATTCATTTAACCACAAGGCAAGCATAAAAAGCTGTACTTTGAATTCTCTTTCATGATGGTAACTGATAAAATATTTAATTTAGATTGGTTGCAGATGATAACAAAAACATGCAAATTATAGGAAACACATTTGCTGTTTATTAGCAACTACATACATCTTCATGATATCAAAGATTTGAGGTCGTATCTGCCAAGTTTTAATTTGGTAATAATCAGTACTAATGAATGTTATGCACTGAAACCACAAGATTGCATATTATGCAATTATAGTATCCCCACTAGCCTCACCATATAGATTGAAAAACTTGAAGGAGAAAAGGCATCTGAATTTATTTCCTAAACTGCTTCAACAATAACATGGTCACAACTATATTTATAGTAACATTTGCTTTACCTTACATCCTGAGCTCATGAAGAAGCTAGTTATAGACTGGTCAATGGGGATTTGATTACTGTCAGAAACACATATTGATCAGTGAAATAGAGTACCAAGTTCATCACACCCTCATGTAACTTTTGTATGCATAGCATATTTCTAACAGATGTAACCTTGTTCCCACATAACCTTAAATTCTAAATTTACAAAAGTGGTGAAATCTAGTATTAATGCACACCAAACATTATACATTAAAGTAATTAGAATGGGCTGAAGCAATTTAATTCAAATACTAGTCAATAACAAGAATGTCTTGCTTCATTTTGTCAAAACACATAAAGTGCCGTTGATTTTAGTATTGATAAATATTATACTGCCTTTTTGTATAAGCATATGTAGGATTTGTAATCTCGGTGTGGCAAGATTTCATACAAACACAGGCACCGTTTCATTTAATTTACAACACACAATTGAAATATGAATTTTTTTGTGGGCTTAAAACATGGTGTTTGATTTAGAGAAAATGGACGGTTTGCTCTTCATAAACTGAGTCACTCAGCCATTCATGCAATTTCCTACCTTTTAAAGATCACAAACATCTACTACAATGAATCAAATCCTCAGCCAGATGAATCCAATCCACCCATACCCTCATATTCTCTGCTTCGCCATGCGCAGTGCATGTGTCCATCCCAAATGATATGACAACACGAATTACACAAAATATTAATGTTCATTATGAAATTTTCTGAAATATCATGTTACTTTTCCATTCTTTGTCCAAATACAACATGAACCCATGGACCTACTTTTCTGTGTATGTTATCCTCATTGCGAATTGTAGCCGAGACAGCGTTCCATTGTACCTTACGTTGTTAGCATTAAATTGAAGTACTAGTATTCAAAATATAGTGAAAAAGCGTAGGATATAGTACCCAAGATAAGACACGACCGCGGAAGTGTTATCTCATAGAAACGACCCAAAAACTGTAAGTAAAGGGCGACCAAAACCAAACAACGTGAAACAATACAGCAGCTGCCATATTCAATAGGTACAGCAAGCTGCAACAAGCCTAGAGCTAAGACAGCAACACCCGAGGCAGACAGTGATCAAGCCAAGGGCCCCTAACCCCCCGAATGTTCGAAATGAGAAGAGTAGTAAAACAAACTCCACCCACACAGACAGCCACTTCACGGAACCAACTGAAGGAAGAGACAAAAGAGAACAGGAAACTGAAGAGGATCCCCGAGGAACTCCAACCTGGAAATCAAGGGAACGGATGGACGCAGGCCGGCAGAAGGAAAAATCCAAGGATAATTGGAGAAAATTCAAATAACAACAGCCGAATGAAAGCAGCTCCGCGACAGGCTTGGTTATACATCGGGAAACTCCATGAAGGAACTTCGACAGAGGACGTCACCACATTCCTGCAGGAAGGTGGAATCACAGGAGCGATCACATGTGAAGAGCTCGAGACCAGAGGCCGCAATAAGGCATTTAAGATAGGTTTCAACTTTCATGATCTCGAAAAAACAAACGATCCGGGCTTCTGGCCCAGAAACGTTTTGGTGAGACCCTTTCGTTTTCTGAGAACAGAACAACAAGGAACGCAGCTCAGAAGATGAATATGACAGCACAAACGTCAGTCCTCACAAGGCAGACCTTGCAAATCAAACATGGACAATGCTTTTATGGAATGTGGAAGGCCTGAAGAATGTGCTAAGTCAAGCCCCAGAGAATGCACTAAGGAAATATGATCTTCTCATACTGACAGAGACAATGACTACAGACCCAATAGAGCTCCCAGGGAAATATTCAACACACACTCTAGCACAACAGAGAAACGTGGGAAGAACCTACGGAGGAATATCTTGCTATACCGACCCTAAGTTAGGCCAGGTGACCCTCAGACACAGCAATGATAATTACACCTTAGTTAAAACAGACACTGTAAACATCCTAGCCATGTACTTCAAACCCCATACAGACGTAGAAACAATAATAGCAACAATAATGAGCGCGACATCACTAATACATCCTGAAGATCCACTAATAATAGCAGGAGATTTCAACTGCCGAATAGATAAGGCCACGCAAAGGAGCAAACTGCTAGTCGAAGCTCTCGAAGAAGAAGTCTTTAGGCTAATAAGCAATGCCGAGCAAAAAACATATCTTGCACCCAATGGAAGCAGCACGATAGACATCATATTCTGCAGAGGAAACAACATGCCAGTAAGACAACAAACAGTGGATTACGCGTCTAGCCTAGTGCCACTCAGAAAACATGTCCCAGTCATCGCTACCTTCGACATGCAGACTAATGCAATGTCAGTCCATCAGAAAAGAGCCACAAAAGTATTGAGAAAGCTTGATTTGCAAGTCCTAGCAGAAACAAGCGAGGAAATGGAGTCAATTCAACTAGCCATACAGAGCAGTGTTACAAAAGCAACTCAACAGATACAACAGCTACTCCAATCCGCAATAATCCCTGTCAAGAAAAGCCAAGCAAAGCCATGGTTCGATGAGCACTGTTACAGAAAAAGACGGATTACTCTACAAGCCTTACTCCAAGCAAAACTATCAGGACTCTCCCAAGACTTAGCGACATACTCGATGGCAAGGAAACTGTACAAAATCCTTCTTAAGGATAAAAGGAACACTTATATGGAAAATGAAGGACTGAAACTAGCAGCATAATCAGCAGCCGTCACTGACCCTTTCGTGGCGCTGAGAGAAAGGACAGTACCAATACCGCCCACCATCCAGATGGAGACTTGGCAAACACACTTTACAGACATTCTGAACCTGACTGGAGAAAATTGAGCCTACCCCACACTACCACGACCAATAACAAGGACATACAGACCAATCTCCACAAAAGATATTACTGAAACAGTAGCAGGTCTCAAAAGAAACAAGGCAGCTGGGCCAGATGATATCTTCAATGAGCACATCATAGTCTCCTGCCCGCTACTCATAGAAACTTGGGAAGGCCTCTTCAACCAGTGCCTGAAACTTGATGAGCTGCCAGATCCCTGGAGAGTGTCAAATATCAAAATGCTATACAAAGGCAAGGGTGCCACTGACGACCCCAACTCGTACAGGGGGATAGCCCTAGAAAATAGCTCATTCTAACTGTTGACAACCATACTAACAAAAATAGCTGATCCACAAATCCCTCAACAGCAGTTGGGTTTAGAAGAGGCCGCTCCTGCCTACAAGCAATAGAAAACCTGCTAAACGACATCAAGGAGGTTCTCTGAACCCCAAAACAGAAGTACTACACAATTTTCATTGACTACACAAAAGCCTTCGACAGTGTGGACAGACAGATACTCGCTGGAAAGCTGGAAAAGACAGGACTGGATAAAAGCACATCCGTCCTAATCCACAACATCCTGACCCACAACCTGATCAGAATCGACGACACCGTAACGACATCAAAAGAAATCGTACAAACCAGAGGGGTATTACAAGGGGATCCACTAAGCCCACTCTTATTCAACATCGCCACGGCCGACATCACGAAAGTATGTCTACCCGCAACTTCGCTATATATATATGCTGATGATATGGCCCTAGGCTCGACGAATAAAAGTGACTTGCAGGAAACATTCAACCGACTAATAACCTGGGCATAACAAAACAGGTTACAAATCAACCAAGAAAAGACGGTACAGATGGTATTCAGGAGAGGCGGAAGGAAGACTGCAGAAGACACAGTCTACTTCAGACAGGAACCATTGAAAGTCACTAATACATTTAAGTACCTGGGAGTAACACTGCAGACTACAACGAAGTCCTACCGGATCCACATTAAAGAGAGAGCCATCGCAGCTACAAAAGAGATGCTCGAAATAAAAAATCTAAGAAAATTCAGCCTTGAAACCGCTGTAAGACTATTCGAAGCTAAAATTGTCCCACTGCTAACCTATGGAATCGAAATCGCATGGCCCAACCTAAGTCTGAAAGACGTAAAATCACTGGAAAACGTCAAGGCACGATTCCTGAAAATTACTCTTGGAATTTCAAAATACGCGCCATCAAGACTGGCCTACGAGCTTGCGAAAGAAACGTTCCAGATGGAAAATCTGCGTTACAGACTACTGCTGCCATCTACGAAAAACTCGTCGCGACTACTTGAAGAGAGGAAGTGGAAAAGGGAGGATATATGGCTGGATTTCTACACCACAAGCGCGATGACCGACCGGGCATGGACAGGACCGAACCAACCACTGCGGCACGCAATTACAAGCCTGGCAGTTCACGGCTACCACCACAAAATCTGTAAAACGAAACTCTACCACGAACCAAGACCCTAATGTGTATGTGAACTATATGATCAACGATGCGACAGATACCACGTAACAAAATGTAAGAACATAACCAAATCCATCAATGAATATGGCAAGGACTAGGACGTTCTAGATACAGAAAAACTTTCTTATGCACACCTGTGCGCTTTTCCTATATTATTATTGGTAGCATTTACCATCACGTAAAATATTAATATTCCTTCACAGAGATACCGAATTTGAAGCCGCAAACACATCTTTGTGACAAGTCTAACAGTGCTGCTTATAAAATTAAAATCATGTTAATCTTTGCTACATCAAATATACGAGGCGCGTCCCAAAAGTAAGTTTCCCACTCGTCCCACAGCTAGCAAACCTTATATTGCGCGAAGCGACTGTGCGTACGTGATAGAGCAATGCCGTAGCATGGCGCATGCACTAACGGCACTTCCCGCGTTATCACAGTAGCATCGTTGCAGCTGTTGAAGATGGAGGTTCTTATTCCAGCTCCCGCCGACTGTGAAGTGCGGTCAGTGATAACGCTAGGCCGCACACGGCTCGACGGACAGCAAGTCTCCTGCAGGAGTTCAGCTGGGAGGTGTTTAATCATTCACCCTACAGCCCGGACCTCGCTCCCTGTGATTTCCATCTTTTCCTACACCTCAAGAAATTCCTGTCCGGTCAGCGTCAGCGTTTTGAGAATGACAGAGATGGCTCTAGCAGACAAATCAGGATTGAGTAAAAGTTGTGCAGAGGCAGCGGGTTTGTCACTCAGTGCTCAATTCCAGTTCCACCCTACAAGACTTGTTCTAAGGACAACTTCGATTTTATTGTTGTAAATGAAGTAACAATAACATTTTTGGCCGTGAAGAAATCTCTTGTTTGGATACATTGTCGCTGTTTCCATGGAAAAATATTTGTTTATTGTGTATGTGGTGTATTTGAGAATTTCGTGGTAAATAATGGAGGACTTGGACGTAAGTAAGTGAAATACTTAATTTACAACATTATTTTCAATTTGTCTATTTGTAACCGAGTTCTAAAAACGTTTATTCGGATATAATTGCCTCTGCTAGAAAGTTTATAATCCCTCCTCACGTTAATAATGTCATATCACTGTTGTGTATAAGGTCATTGTAAAATAATCTCATGTTTGGAAACATTGTAGCTGAGTTTCCACGAAAATGTGTGTGTTTTATATGTATGGTGCATATGGTGTGTTATTAGATCATTTCGTTTTGTGAATAATGGAGGACTTAGACATGAGTAAGTGAAAAATGTAATGTTTAAAATTATTTTTAATTTGTTTGTGTGAAATCGACTTCTAAAAACGTTTATCGGAACGTAAATGTGAAATGAGAAAAGCGTGATGAATGTCACTGCAACTGTCTACGAAAATGTCAGAGATACCTTTAAAAAACCATTAAATTTCGGAATTTAACTTATGACTATCTAGAAACATATGATGCAGACGGTCAATTATTCATTTCTTTTCTTCTGTCTCCAGGCACTATAAACTATGCTTGGGGATCGTGGATTCAAACATATAGGCTAGACAGCAACGATATTGAATGTGACAAAATGTAATACGTTAAAAGATTAGATTCGGAGAATGCTTTCTATCGTGCATTTCAGGATCTTCTGAGCCCCCACTATGTATGCACAAAAGTAAAGATGAAGTACACAAAATTACAAAAAAAAATTAAATCATGAAAGTCAAGAGACTAAGGTGTCAAAGAACAGTATGCGGTTTATGTTCAGTGATCCATCAATGATAAAGTGAGTGGAAGTTGGAAGAGTTCCTTAACTTACACTTTATATCGAAGCATTTTCTTGCGTATTTCAGTGTTTCCTATTCTCCAAAGATTATTAAGGCAGTAAAGTTGTGAGGGAGATGGGCAGGACGTTTATTGGAAGAAGAGAAGTGCGCAAGTTAGTTAGTTACTTTTTTTTAAAATCATGGAGAAAAAAGAGAATTTAAAATGGCAGTGTTTTGTGAATACAGTAATGACATGAACGGAATTTCTTGAGCAGACGAGTGTCAGTTTTGTCAAGGGAGACCACAATATGAAGTTCGCTTAAATGATCGTACTAATAGTCTAATATTCTGTTGCAGTTATCTTGTTGTTACGAGGCCCAGCACCTTCGATCATTGCATACAAAGACAAATATATGGCCTGGCTAATAAACGTTGTGGATCAAGTATGCACTGCATACCTCCCGAGATGCTTCTGCTCCACTAAAGTAGTTTGGTTCCTGGTCATGATATTTGTCATCTTATTTGTTTTCAAGGTAGGTACAAGAAGGAACAGATACACAGTTTTCTTTGGATAATATTGAAAGGGATAACTTAGTACACTTATGTGGATTTAGGTTGATATGGATATAAAAATTAAAGACTATGTAAGAATGTGAAGTGGACTGATATGACTCCTTAAGATACAGTCAGGAATGAAGCTGACAATCTTCTGGTATTAGTGCCCTCTAACTGACATTTCAGAGGTGCTTACAGCCCTTGTCATCAGGTTGATGGATCAAAATTGATATGTCTATTAACTTCCACCATGTAGGATTAAGGTTTTCATGGCAGTGAGTCTGAAGATGGCTTTCTTCTGGGGTGTTGCACTGTGTTTTCTGGTAGAAGTTTGCCAACATTTCAGAGATCCTTGCTGCCTCAAATCTTTAAGAGTGATGATGGTATCAGCAAGGATCTCTGAAACCTCAGTAAAGTTCTACAAGACTATATGGCGTAACAATCCAGAAGACAGCCATCTTAAACTTTTACCACACTACACTTCTGAACAAAACTATCAGGAGTGACAATGCACTAGACAGTTAAGCAGTTTGTTAGAGAGTAGATATGTACTATTCTAACCAGAGTGTGACAGTCTGTATATCAAAATAAATAGCACACATATTTTGATGGGGAATATTAATTTTGGTACCACTGATCCAAAATAACAAATGTGCTTAAAGGTGGTGTAGTTTTTATGGACTGGTGTAAACACATTCTTTAAAGATTCTTGATCAATAAATTTGTTAAATAAAACAAAATAAATGCTTCAGATACAAATATAAATGTGTACACACACACATACACACACAGTGATCAACAAACCAGCCAATTGCGATTCACCATTTTATTCTGTTTATAAGTATGTGAATGCCCTGTGCCTTTGTTTCTTTTAGCCTGTTTTGACACGTTAAGATGTCAGGAGTTGCCGACAGTACTGGCTCACATCTCAACCATACAGGTCTGTTGTGACCAAATGTTGTAGTGCTTCATATTCAGGAGGTTGTGTGTTCAGATCTCGGCCCAGAGGCTTTTTGTGAGTTTCCTAAGTCCCCCAGGGAAATTTGGGATAGTATGTTACATTATGCAATGACCACTTCCTTACTTCTATGTCCTTTGTAATTCAGTATTCGGTACCATAGTGTCTTTTGGTGTTATAAAGTCTGAGTTGCTGAAAACATCTTTAAGTAATCTATAAGTATATAATAGGTTTGTAATCAGTTGTTTCAAACCATTTTTGTTGAGATGGGGAGGTCAGGCAAGTGGAGTTTTCATTTGACTGACTTGACAACATTTGCTGACCTATGTTTATGCTTACTTGCATAATGAATAAAGCAATGTAAGATTTTGTATTATTTTCTTTAGGTAATTCAAATGTGTATTTAACAATATTATTTTATTTTGTCTCTCACAAAAGGTAATTGTTCTATATAATATGTTTGTGGTTGTAGGGAATAGATACCATATTTTGTCAAATTTAATCCATTCAGAACAGAATGAGATGAATAGTGCAATGCGCACATGGACTTATATTTTTTGTTAGAAATGTAAATGCCAAATTTATGATGACCAGTTACAGATTACTGTGACACACAAGTGTAAATGTTATTTTCTCTTGGTGGCAATTCGTTATACCAGAGATGAAAGCGATGTACCATGTGATTGTCGCGGACATAAATGAGTGTCGTGAAGCAGTGAGATGGAGACCCACTTTAGGAGATCCATTTAATTTGGGATGGGTAAGTGTGGAACTCTTTGCTATCATAATTTTTGAAGCTATATGAACTAAATATATTACTTAATCTAAATTAATCCATTCACAGCATAATCACTTGACTAGATAAAGCAATATTTAAATTTCCTTACATTTTTGTGAGTGCTGCAAATGTACAATTTAATGAAGATCTTTACACCAGTAACACAGTATTGTGACACAAGTCTTTAATTGTTATTTTCTTCTGGTGCTAGGACCTCAACCAGGAAGGTGGCAAAGAAGATGACCTAGGAGAGAGGTTCGAAGGGGATGACCCTTCTGTCAAGGAGGAGTTGGTAAGTTTGGATCCCTTACTGCAGGGATGTACAAACTTTTCAAAGTGAGGGCCATATTGAAAAATTAGATGCTCATTGCTGGCAAAATAGAAGCTTTACTAGCCAATTATGTACTAAATATAATTATGTCATTTGCAGTGAATTAACTGTGACATTTATGCCAATACTTCTTTAGACACAAGGGATGTGTTCTTGAGTACTGAATATTGATGACATTCACCATTTATTTATTTAGTTTTGCTTTGATTATGTGACCCATTCAAAATTCTAGCCTTTCAAATACATTAATATAATTATAAAAACAGTAGATAGAATTGATTGTAACAGTCAAAAGAAATGTTAATCCTCAGGAAAAAGAAGAGACTTTAACATTATAATATCAACCAACATGCCCCTCAGTTTCAGTCGCAGACAGATCTTGGATTCAAATTTATGAGGAAATGGAGAATACAGAAACATGTCATGAGTGTAATGTAATTTTATATGGAGTGTGGGCAGTTTTGAACTGCTGACCTTTAATGCGATATTTGGTACTGCTTGTGGTTCACCAGGTCAGAAATATCCACTCTGATATTAGAGGGGGCAGTAGTTTATTCACATCAACGTGTTTGTCCTTATCTTTTCTCCGTAACGTTTATTTAGAATGCATTATTCTTTAAAACAGTTGGTCACAAATGTAGGAGCATACAAATAATTCAGTTACATTTACATTTACAGAACTTAGATTATTTTTAGGAAGAGTTTGTAAAATTTCAGAAGAGATATATTCAGGAATTTTAATTTCATTTCTTCCACGCTTTGCAATTCTCTGAGCTCTACTTGAACATTTCTTGACACTGCCTCAAAATCTACTTCAAAGTGTGATGCAAATATCCAAAAAGTGTTTTGTGCTTTCTGAAGTGTGGAACCTCTTCTCTCAAAGCATCAAATTCACCTTGTACTCACTGGCTAGAACATCCTTGATATCATTATCATATAGGTTTTAGTTACCAAATACCAAATTTCATCAAATTTAATTCACTTGCAACAGAATCAAATGAATAGAACAATGTGTACATGTCCTTATGTTTGAAAGTACTGTACATATCAAATTTAAGTAAGATCTTATAAGTCATGTCAGAGTATAGTGACACATGTGAAAATGTTGTTTTCTTCTGTTCCTAGACTTACGTCAAAAAGAAGAAAAAGGATGACATGAGACATCGCATCGAATTACAGAAGTCGGCACTTAAAGACAAACGAACAGTAAATCAGCACTTGGTATGTGTAGAACCTTTGCTGGCTACGATGTCCATACTATAACATAAATGACTTATTAACTCTTTCACTCCTAGTGACAGTGACACCAGTGTTATTTTCTTCAGAACTGTCATAGTTGAAAAATTGTGGATTTTCAAGTACTGTGTTAGGAATTCTGTCACTACATGTCATGGTTAGTAATTTTAACATGGAATGAAATATCTTTTGTTAGATACAGTGCTGTTTTTATAAGGGGCCATTGTTGGCTGAATGTGCACTGATGACAGTATGCAGTAATGGTGTAATGGATTAATCAAGCAGAAGCTGTGAGCTATTTGATTTATCAGTAGGATTTGGGGTTCTAACAGGTATAAGTACAAAGTTTAGCTGTCTTCTGAGTTATGAGCATGTGTGGTCTGGAAGAAGTTTACCAATGTATCTGAGGTCCTTGCTTCCTAAATCATCATGGTAATTGATGATGGAAGCAACAAGGACCTCTCAGAAGTAATTTACTACTACCAAACTACAAGGACTTCAAAGCCAGAAGACAGCCGTCTTTCAACAATCTTTTGTTAGATACAGTGCTGCTTTTATAAGTGGCCACTGTGAGCTGAATTTGCATTGATGACAGTAGCTAGTTCCTTGTAGTCTGTTTCCTAAAGGCCATTTGGCAATAGAAGGGAATGAGCCGTGGCCAGTATTTGCCAAAGAGTTGTCAGATTCAGGCTGGAATGAACGCTACTTTCATGGGTTTGAATTCCGCTCAGTTTATGCATATTTATGTGTGTGCTTATTTAACAGTGATCAAGCTTACTCATTGCCATATACCTCTCAGTATGTTAATTCTGCCATGAGTTATTTCTTTTCTTGACAGTTGAGTCTTAAAAACTATTGCAGGTGATTGCAAAGAGTCGTCAAACCAAGAAACTCATAGGGAATTGTCAGATGTAAAAGAAAGAAAGAAAGCCTGAAATTATTACTAAGTTTTATACTTTTCCTCTGGTTATGTTCACAATCGGTAGCTCTAAGAGTTATGCCTATTAGTTTTACCTTCTTTATCTTTCTACATGTAAAAACTCAAGAGCCTCTGAACAGATATTCATAAGATTAGTTATTGGAGAATTTTATTGAAATGTATCTGCAAATTTCAATTTTGTTTGAATGTAGAAAATAACAAAAACTTAACATGACTACCTACGTGTTTCCTGAGTGGAAATTCATGCAGCTTAGAGAAACATTGGGGAATCCTGTGTTATGATATCAACTAACCAACACACCCCTATGCGAAGGTTAATATCCCAAACAGTAGTCTACCAACACTGATGCCATTTGCAAAGTTCACATTCTGCAGTGCAAATAGAACTGTTGTTCTATGCATACATTTTCTAACTTGTTAATTTCTTGGAGCAGAAAATAATAAACTTTCGGTATTCTGCATGCATGATCAAGTAGTTCCACCCATAAAAATGTTTGGTGATATCTAAAATTTTTCACTCTTCCAGGAGAATATGCTGAGTATGTATCAAGGAATAGTAGAGGGAGATACTGAAATCAGAAGAGATTACAGAGAAATCCTGCAAAATATTTTCTGTGGCAATCTGAAAGACCACTCTCGGCTCATGTTTGATATGGATAACCATGTAAACAGTGGAGGTAATGAAGAGGAAGATGGACAGTGTGTGACAGAAGAAGACGAAAGTAAATCAGAGTATGAAGATGGAAAGGAAAAACAGGTGAGGGACACAGAAATAAAGGACAAACAAGCAATACTGTTGTTTGCAATTGAGTTGTTACTAAGATGTGTCTTCACATTCCAGTTTTGCTTAAAAGTAGTCAATAACAAATACTTTACATGAATACATACATCCATTTCTGTGGGGAATACTCTTACTGCTGTGCAAACGATGGGGGAATCCACTGTTATGTTATCATTACTCAATTAACATTACCTAAATACTATTCTTATATTACCCCCTACACAACTGTGCTATTTGCAAATTTTAAATTCTCGTAAACATCAAATATAACATACGCATGGATTTCGCATCATGTTAATTTCTCACAACAGAAACAACTGGTACATTATACTTTATATTTGGTGGAATTGTTCCAACATTAAGAGTACTAAGATTCATTTAAAATATTTCACTCTTCTAGGAGAATATGCTGAATATGCAGCAAGAAGTAATAGATGGAAATACTGAAATCGTAAGAGATTATAGAGAAATCCAGCAAAACAATGACTGCAACAAGTTGAATGACCACTCTCAGTTCATGTTTGATATGGATATCCATGTAAAGAGTGGAGGTAATGAAGAGGAAAATGGAAATTGTGTGACAGAAGATAATCAGGTGAGTGAGACAGAGCAAAGACGAACAACTAGCAACAGGATCTGAGTTTAGAATATAGTGTAACTGAAATTGTATTTGATACGAGGCTGTGACACAGGTTTTGCCATAATTCCATTTTCCCTTGTCAGTATTATTCTGCCACTGATGCATATTGAATCATTTTGCCATCTGGTAGGTGGACAAAGGGCTTGTTAGGGTTTGCAGTTCCACAGAGATGTAATCACACCCCATTCCATTCTGAACCTGAAAAGAGGTCACTGGAGTTCATTTCTCCATGAAGATAAAATTTGCAGTTCCACATAGGTACTGTGTGATCGAAAAGTCACTTGCCCCATACTAACATTTGTACTGATGTAGCAATTCAATACATTTGGATGGATTAGTAAATGCACAATATTGCCGCAACTATACAAGTGCTCACGCACGTCATATTGTGTTGTGAGCTGCTGATGCCAGTCCATCAGTTGTTTTTCAACAAATTCCAGTACAAGAAGCATGCGTTGTTGAACACTACCTGGTATTTTGTTCCTACTGAACTTTGCAGAATAAGGTTAAAGGTGCACTTCCTGATAATCCTCTGGCAAATAAATTGACAATCTTTCATCTGGCGCACTGTTTCTTTGACAAAATTACTCTTGATCTTGTTGCCCTGAACTACAGTAAAATTCTATCTGTAAATTAATGTAGTTCTTGTTGTAAGTAGTCATGTACTATGTCTTTCCACTCTGTGTGAATACTTCGCGAGAAAGACAAATTGTATGGGACAGTAATTGTGATACTCTAGAAACAGTTTTTCTGTTTTAAATTGATCCTAGCAATAGTAGACAATGCCTGGAATGATCTGCAGAAATATTGTGGCACTGTTCAAGTTCTGAATTAGTTGTGGGAATGTGTTTCACTGTTATTTATTTTGTAAATTGTTTGAAAATGAAAGTAATAATTACGTTTATAGCAGTTAGGAAATAATGCCCCTGGTTCAGTGAAGCTGTATGAAGTATCTGTTCATCCATCTGTTTAACTTTAAAATGCATTAATCAATCTTGTAAATTTTAATTTATGTTTCAGGAGAATATGCTGTGTTTAAATGCAGAAATAATAGAGGGACAGGATGAAATTTGCAGCAATGACAGAGAAATCTTGCAAAAGACTGGCACAAATGAGTTAAGTGACCAATGCCCATTCATTACTGAAGTGGATAATCACTTTATTGGAGAAGATAATGAAGAAGCAACTGGACAGTGGCTGAAAGATGATGATGACGAAATATGGATGGTACGATTTCAGTATTTCCATCTATTACTTCTTGCTGCATATTCAGCATATTCTCCTAGAAGAGTGAAATATTTTAAATGAATCTTAGTACTCTTAATGTTGGAACAATTCCACCAAATATAAAGTATAATGTACCAGTTGTTTCTGTTGTGAGAAATTAACATGATGCGAAATCCATGCGTATGTTATATTTGATGTTTACGAGAATTTAAAATTTGCAAATAGCACAGTTGTGTAGGGGGTAATATAAGAATAGTATTTAGGTAATGTTAATTGAGTAATGATAACATAACAGTGGATTCCCCCATCGTTTGCACAGCAGTAAGAGTATTCCCCACAGAAATGGATGTATGTATTCATGTAAAGTATTTGTTATTGACTACTTTTAAGCAAAACTGGAATGTGAAGACACATCTTAGTAACAACTCAATTGCAAACAACAGTATTGCTTGTTTGTCCTTTATTTCTGTGTCCCTCACCTGTTTTTCCTTTCCATCTTCATACTCTGATTTACTTTCGTCTTCTTCTGTCACACACTGTCCATCTTCCTCTTCATTACCTCCACTGTTTACATGGTTATCCATATCAAACATGAGCCGAGAGTGGTCTTTCAGATTGCCACAGAAAATATTTTGCAGGATTTCTCTGTAATCTCTTCTGATTTCAGTATCTCCCTCTACTATTCCTTGATACATACTCAGCATATTCTCCTGGAAGAGTGAAAAATTTTAGATATCACCAAACATTTTTATGGGTGGAACTACTTGATCATGCATGCAGAATACCGAAAGTTTATTATTTTCTGCTCCAAGAAATTAACAAGTTAGAAAATGTATGCATAGAACAACAGTTCTATTTGCACTGCAGAATGTGAACTTTGCAAATGGCATCAGTGTTGGTAGACTACTGTTTGGGATATTAACCTTCGCATAGGGGTGTGTTGGTTAGTTGATATCATAACACAGGATTCCCCAATGTTTCTCTAAGCTGCATGAATTTCCACTCAGGAAACACGTAGGTAGTCATGTTAAGTTTTTGTTATTTTCTACATTCAAACAAAATTGAAATTTGCAGATACATTTCAATAAAATTCTCCAATAACTAATCTTATGAATATCTGTTCAGAGGCTCTTGAGTTTTTACATGTAGAAAGATAAAGAAGGTAAAACTAATAGGCATAACTCTTAGAGCTACCGATTGTGAACATAACCAGAGGAAAAGTATAAAACTTAGTAATAATTTCAGGCTTTCTTTCTCTCTTTCTTTCTTTCTTTTACATCTGACAATTCCCTATGAGTTTCTTGGTTTGACGACTCTTTGCAATCACCTGCAATAGTTTTTAAGACTCAACTGTCAAGAAAAGAAATAACTCATGGCAGAATTAACATACTGAGAGGTATATGGCAATGAGTAAGCTTGATCACTGTTAAATAAGCACACACATAAATATGCATAAACTGAGCGGAATTCAAACCCATGAAAGTAGCGTTCATTCCAGCCTGAATCTGACAACTCTTTGGCAAATACTGGCCACGGCTCATTCCCTTCTATTGCCAAATGGCCTTTAAGAAACAGACTACAAGGAACTAGCTACTGTCATCAATGCAAATTCAGCTCACAGTGGCCACTTATAAAAACAGCACTGTATCTAACAAAAGATTGTTGAAAGACGGCTGTCTTCTGGCTTTGAAGTCCTTGTAGTTTGGTAGTAGTAAATTACTTCTGAGAGGTCCTTGTTGCTTCCATCATCAATTACCATGATGATTTAGGAAGCAAGGACCTCAGATACATTGGTAAACTTCTTCCAGACCACACATGCTCATAACTCAGAAGACAGCTAAACTTTGTACTTATACCTGTTAGAACCCCAAATCCTACTGATAAATCAAATAGCTCACAGCTTCTGCTTGATTAATCCATTACACCATTACTGCATACTGTCATCAGTGCACATTCAGCCAACAATGGCCCCTTATAAAAACAGCACTGTATCTAACAAAAGATATTTCATTCCATGTTAAAATTACTAACCATGACATGTAGTGACAGAATTCCTAACACAGTACTTGAAAATCCACAATTTTTCAACTATGACATTTTTGAGGAACACAACACTATGTGTTGTGATTATCGCTAAAAGTATAAAGGGTTATAAAGCATTTATGTGATAGCGTGGACAAAAAGCCAGTAAGGGGTCTATACATACTGATCACCGAGAAAGAAGAAATTCAAGACAACTCCCTCCGCCGGAAAAGTCATGATGACTGTCTTTTGGGACAGTGATGGGGTCATTCTTGTGGATGTGATGCCAAGAGGTGCGACCATCAATTCAGACGCGTACATCAGGACCCTGTATACCCTCAAGAAGTGTTTCCGACGAGTTCAGCCTCACAAGCATCCAGCAGAAATTTTGCTCCTGCACGACAATGCACGCCCTCACACAAGTCCGAGAACCCGGGAAGAAATCACCTAATTGGGTTGGACGGTGCTGCCCCATCCACTCTCCGACTTCCATCTCTTTGGGCCACTTAAAGATGCTATCCGCGGAACAAGGTTTGAAGATGATGAGAGCGTGATTCAAGCAGTGAGGACATGGCTACGTGCACAGGACAAGAGCTGGTACCGGCAAGGCATCCATGCACTTGTTCCACACTGGCGTAAAACCGTACAAGTTGATGGGGACTATGTGGAAAAATAGTATGTGTAAAGGAAACATTGATTTATATTGTCACTAAATTTCAGCCATCTTGAATAAATATGTTCTGAGGAAAAAAATGTGTGGCATTATTTAATGAGTGACCCTCGTACTTACGAGTCACGGCACCAGAACCCAGATATTATAATATTAAAATGGGAGGAACTTAAACATTTAATTTTGCAATGCGATATGATCAAAGACGTTGTGTTGTTCCTGTCTTTCGGTAATAAAAGACACCAAATCACGTGATCAGAAGCAACCGTTTACGGAATGCTGTGACCTGAATGTCATTCTTTCTGTTTTCAGATTACGTCTACAGCCCAAAAGAGGTCCGCAAACAAAAGTGCCTTTGAGAGCAGGCCCGTGGTAAGGAATTGAAAGGCCCAAGACGCCAGTCGGCGAAGCGACGCCTCAAGACGGCGCAGACCAGCAGCGCCCGTCCCCTGCCTGCCCAAAAACATGAAAGAGAAGGAAGATTCCCAGGCACACAAGGTGTCGCTTCGTCAGAGGTAAGTCGTTGTCATTACACTTTGGACGAAGTCACTCGCCTGACATCTGTCGCTTGCACGTGGAAAACAAACAAGTGTGGAATGTCAGTGGCGAAAAATGACTAGAGTAAACTCTCGATTATCGGGGTTGGTTGGGAAGTTTATCTTCCCTTGTTTGTAAGAACGCATTGCAGTTGAACTTATTTAGCAGATTTCACTATTTAAATCACTAAAACTCTATTCTAAGTTTTAAACATTAATTGTGTTTCTTTAAAAAGAAACTGGCTTTTGAAAGCAAAGATATGTTACTAATAGTTTATATTTATAAGGACGTTAATTATGCACACGTCGCCATTTTTCTTGACCTACGAGAATTACGTCATTTCCTACTTGAGCACAGAAATCTCCTATAATTAAACTTTCATTCCTGTTAACCATTTCTGTTGGGTTTACATCAAAATCCTCTGTCACATTTTTATCAAATTCAAATTGGGAAGAGTGCATCTGCATAATATCCACCAGTTAATTTCCATCGTAATATTATATTGCACGTTGTATCAATACTTTAAGTTACAGGAGTTTTGTTTCATTGGTTGCAGCCCACTAATCCACCATTTTGATTTTTGTGGTCTGCTGCCTTTGCTCCGATCCGACTGTAAACTTGGTTCAATTGTAAGTGACCACGATGTCCTCCAGCAATGCTCAATTTAATAAAAACTAAAACTTTTTTTAACAACACAAAATTATCTACTCTACAACACAGTTCTCTTCCATCCGATTCACAGCTCAGCTCTTTTCGCAATGACCCGAAAGCCGATTGTCAACGGCAGTAAACAAACACAACAATGCACGTTATTTGTTTATTCGGCATTGTTGTGTTGCATTATTGTCGTCAACAACAATGATAAGGTTTTATATGAACTCCTGCGTGCATTGTTATGTTACCTAAGAAAGTAATTGTTGCGTCATCTGAATTTCAGGGACAAAATCAAATCGGCGAAAATTCACCGCCTTCTAAGACCCAGTCGAGCACAGAAGAAAATACAGACTCACTGAGTTCCTTTTGTGACGCCGGCAGAGGGGCAGAAGACGCAAATGTTCCTCTGCCAGCTTTTGAGCAAGATTTTGGTTCGGCAGAATTTGGCCTTAATTGTCAACAAGGATTTCTGGACGCCACTGAAGAAGTCGACATTCAGCAGTTTATTAACAATGAGGTTAGTGTCAACTCTGCTTTGGATTACAACAATTACGTGGGCCCAACACTGATTCGTGAAAGTATTTGACCTATTTCCAGCCCTCTCTCTGACTCGTAAATTCCGTGCAGTTCAAAATCACACGACACAAAAGTTACAACACCAGGTCAGGTTATGGCAGGTAGAAGAAACAGGGTCAAACAGAAGTCACCCCAAAAACTGCTGAATCAGTTTGAAGCCTGTAATTTACATAAAAGTCCACGTAACTAGAATAAGTCCAGTGTCTTTCACCTTGAGTTTCGTCACAAATTCCTTCAAAACCTGCATCCGTAGAGATCGCCTAACGCGAGATATTCGCTGCATCAGTTACCATACTTGTTACCCATAATTCCAGTTCCTGTTCTGATCCAAATGTTTATTTCCTTTCCAGATTCCAGAAATGGACGATATTCAGTTTGCAACTACTGTGGGAGATATCATGACAATTTCAATTTAGAATAATTAAGAACTTAATAGTTAAATTGTTTTCAGTAAAATACTTAAATTGTTTTTAGAAAATTGGTTAAAGTTTTTTGTTAAATAGATGGCTCTAGCAGACAAAAATAAGGACAGAGTAGAAATTGTGTGGAGGCAGCGGCTGGTCACTCACTACTGACAAATGCACACTTTGAAAAGACCAGGAAGAGATTGGTATCGCAATATACGAGTTTCTGTACTGAAACATTTAGCAATAATATTCTGGTGTGGGGGAACATTTTTTATCTCAACATTCTCAAGATAACAAATGGTCGCTGCTACTTACGTTGCATGACTGAAACTTCGGCCTCTGAATAGGAGATCCAAAACAACCCAGAAGGCTCAAAATTGTAATCACTTTTCGCTTAAGTACGACATGCCTAATTTGGCCGACAGTTTAACAATGCACCCCTCCGCATTTGTCTTATTACCAGTCGTATTTCGTTCTATGTAGGTTTTGAGGTTGTGATGATGCAAGCAATTTTTACTTTTTATTTTATCATACAAGTATGAAAGCCTATCTCAGTGTTCTGCCAACTTCTCACTGGAGTCGGCTTGCGTGTGTATAAATATAAACAATTAGTCCTATTTAATGACCGCAATAAAACAATGATTGTCTGGTTTGCCACTTTGAATCACAAGATCTAAAATCACGACACTAATAAATATTTCACTTACACTTACAGCATCATCATGGTACTACAGACTATTCCGTGCTGACATTAAAGACACAAGTCATTTGAATACGCAAAACCAAATTAACACGCACTGTCATTGCATAATTTCTGCATAATAGTCACCTCATTTAAAAGACGCATCTAATGTTAGATAGACGTCTGTTTAATGTGTTTTGTCCACGACACTCCCAGTATCGAAGTACATGTACTCATAGCTCATGTCAACTTTGTTAATGGAAGTATCATTACGCCATGTAGTGCAACTCTCTAACACATAAACGGAACAGACCTAGTGACACTTACAAACACAATCTGCTTTAAAAATAAACAATTCGGAGTTCTGCAGCGTAAACAGCGATTATTTACTTCACAAACATTAACCCTTGTAATGGCTGAGTTGTCTTCTTTGATTTACCACTGAATGTTCAAAAATATTTAGGCGACTTTAAGCTATAAATGGTTAATATCTAATTGATTCTGATGTGGCTACAAAACACTTGCATGAGAAAAATGCAAATGAAAATATAAAAAAAATTGTGAATATAAGAAATGTTTAAGAAAAAGAAAGGTCTTTGCCATTCTTTTAAATATAAAAATGGTTGACTTCAACATGAACCGAAGAAGAGGTGAATTGTACCAAAATCACTCACAACTGCAATTTTCATAAAAACAAATTTAATTAACGTAAGTTTACGTGTTTGTAAACCGTGGAAGACCATTTGAAGTTGATATACGCTGAACTAAACTAATTAAAGTAAATAAAAGTAAAGCAGGAGATAAAATGGCAGCAAACGTCTGTTCAGATTCAGACGCCCTGGAGCCATGTTTATTAATTTTCTCAACTAGAAAACTGATAAATGCGGACGTAAGATTAATGGCGATCTTACAAACTCAGTTCATGACAAAATACCGACGTGCCAAATATAGAAACTACAGTAACAAGAGGCATTTTTGACAATTAGTAATAATTAATCCGGGCAACAAAGTAAACAACTTTTATGGATACCGTAGATTAATTTCCCTGTTCATAACAGCTCCTCCCACTCACACACAACGTGACCCAGATAAATGCAGTCCACACCCTGGCATTCTACGTCTTTTAAGATACTTTTTAATATTATCCACCCTGTTGGTATTTTACTTTAGGTCTTCCGACTAAAATTCTATACTCATTTCTCCATTTTTCCCTTGTGTACTACATTCTCCGCATGCCTCGTAAAAACTTTGTAAGTAAAGCTAACTAACCAACTAACTAACTAACTAACTAACTCCCTGGTAGCAGAACCCGCAGGTTCAACACCGACAATACCAAAGACCGCCACCGGCCACGATCCTGAGCCAGCTCCATCCATTAGCCATCGTCACAGCCCAACTCCTTCTTGGTCTGCCCAGTGGTCTTTTCCATAAGGATTCCTTACCATAAATCTGCATGCACACCTTGCCTACCCCCCCCATGCGCGCTACATGTCCAGTCCATCGGAGCCAGTTTTCAAACACTTGTAATCTACGTTCTTCCTTCAAGATAAGAGACCACGTTTCACAACCATACAAAATCACTGTTTTATGTATCCTGACCTTCAGTATTTTGGGTAGTGAATACAATCGAGCGTTTTCCGAATGAATTCTACTCCTAATTTCATCATGGGCCTCATTTCTATTTGTTATTGTTGTTCCCATTGCATTTATAAAAATTTAAGCTTCAATTAAACAATAATTATTTGTTCAAGAGTTGTCATTACAACATGCTTTGGCGTCAGTGACCGTCTTCAGGTAACGGGAAACAGACAGCATGACGCACTGGTGCAACGTGCTCAATACACAATGTGGATCATTTTTACTTCACTTTCACAATTATCGTTTAGAGTGGTAGTACTGTTAATTAAAAAAAACAGGAAATAACTTCACCACCTGGAGCGGAGTCTCCATAACAATGGCAGCCTTTGGGTTTGTCGACTTTTGGTCAGTGCAGTTGTGCCCTTTCACCTTCTTATCGCATAAAACTGACAATAACATTATAAATCTGATTCAAATACATTCTTATAAAAGCCCAACTACATTTATAATAAATAATTAATAATATCTAAACGTCTTGTCTTTAAAGGACTTAATATACTGAACAAAAGCACAAAAATAAATATTCGACAACGTCCATCACAGGCGTTTTCGGCTCTACTTAATATTTCGCAGTACAGTTAATTTCGCGACAAATAAATTACTACTCCTAGAGATTGAAATTTTTCACTTTGTCAACTTGGAAGTTTATTCTGATCCCTGTTTTAGTAATTGTATTTCCCAGTAAGTTGAGAAGAATTTTATTTGGATAAACTCATCTCACTTCCCTGTAAACATCTTATCAATTCAATTCAAAGCAAACAATTACTTACCCCAGATCGAAAGCAGCTGAAACATTAATTCGTTCTTGATATGCAAACAATTAAAACAAAACACTTCAACGAACAGCGGATTCACAGAGACGGACGGATCGAATCGCAAATTCTCTTTTCCCTACACGATAATAAACAGCCACACCACAACTGACAACAACGCAACACTCGCAGGTCAGAATCCTCAGAAGGAATGAAGAAATTTGGGTGGGGGAGTTCACCAATAAACTGATTACCAGGTAGCAGAATGCACACTGATACACTGAATTATTAAAACTAATATTTTCAAGGCAGATAGTATTTTCGTGGCCTACGTGTTGTAAATGTTCATAAGTCGCACTTTTAACCTGCTAGCTTTTATTACACTTGATCAGAAAAATACATAATGTGAATACCTTACTGACAAACTCCGATTATTAGCAGATCATCATCAGTACCCGATACTGATGTTCATATGTGTCACAAAAGTGCAGTATAATGATTAGTCCATCTATTACTTTATGTATACCCGTAATATATTTATATTATCATAATATGGGGCATGGAGAAAACTGCATATTGATGAGCTTAAAAATCTCTACTGCTCCCCCAGTATTGTCAGGGTGATTAAGTCGAGAAGAATGCGATGGGCGGGTCACGTGGATGGGACAAGAGGTGTGCTCCGGGTACTGGTTGGGAAGCCTGAGGGGAAGAGACCGCTGGGGAGACCTAGACGTAGATGGGAGGAAAATGTCAGGCGGGATCTATGGGAGATAGGAGTCGAAAGGAGACTGGATTTTGTTGTTTGAGGGGAAGGGTTTCCGGACAGCTGGTCGGTCTTGAGAGCCCGGAAAGTAAGTTGATTGTGATTCCGTCTCTTTGGAATTTTTAGCCAATTTAAAACTGGCACTGCCTGAAACGAAACGCAGCTCCGCTCGCAAGTGCCTCGAAACGAAGACATGGAGTTATAGCGTCACATATTTGAGATCTCGGAATTAGATGAGAGGTAAATGGTAACGTTTATTCTACAGCCACTTCGAATGAAAATCACAAATAATAACAATCATGATAATCGGCACCCTGGCCGAGACTGCAAACAGGTACGTCATTAACGGACGAATCCAATTCTACGTTTTTAGTCTCTAGTAAGACATTGGTCCTTGTCCTGAGGCAGCTGAAAACAGCCCACATAAAGTCCTTTCATCTGACATATGAAATTGAAATTGTGTGCGTGTTCGCTTGCAGCTCGAGAACGGGTAAATCGATTGCATTAAATTTGGGGTATGATATCAGGAAGAGAACACAGAAAGGTCAGAACTCCAGAAAATTGTCCTCAGTTCGCGTCCTGGTCAGGACGCTTCCAGAAGCTCGGAAACCAGGCACAGTTGTTAATTTCGAAGGTGTTCGGTTTAAGAATGATACTTCTTTCTGTGATATTCAAAGTTTTTTATCGCCTTTGGTCAATAAAGACTAATAAGAGATGAAAGCATTTGTCGAATTTCCGTCCGTAACACTGCGGACATACTGCTAGTTTAATAGTAAATATTAAAAAGTACTAATAATTCCTAAACAATTTTGCAACTTTGAATAAGAAGCCTCACTACAACCAAACACGAGGTTTTTTTTAACCTATCGTTTAACGGGACTCTCCTTAGTAAGTCAGTGTCTTCTATTATATTAATGCCAACTAACATTACTGAAGTATTAGGGCCACGACGAACCTGGAGGCAGATATGAACATAAGCTAAAGTTGGTCTGAACATAAGAGTGGGGGTAGTGAAGCTATTAGTTTTCTAAAAAATTATTCTAAAAACTGCAGAAGGATAATTCTGCAACCATCAGTTTCAAGGCAGTACAGTGAAGTCTGCTGTCGCTTTCTTAGTTTCGTATCCATAGCAACTACCCAATGTGCGTTTCCATTAGTGCCAATATTTTCAAATAAGATCGTAAACAAATAATATAATGATTTAAATTATGTTTCACATTCAATTATTCACACTGTTTTGGTCATTTCGTTGAATAATCAAATTTGTGATCTAAGGTACTTACTTCATAATTTTTAGTAAAAATTTCCCGAAAATCCGCACATCACTTCGCAACTAATTAAAAGACATATTGTGCATAAGAGTGTCAAAGCGACTCTATCAAAGGTTAATTAGCGAGCAGTGTTCTGTTTTGAGTGTTTGTGTTTTTTAGTGAAGTGATGTGTTTAAATTTTGTCGATAGTGAAATTCTGGTTGTTTCTTGTGATCAAAATTCTGTATCAACATGATGTCCCTGTATAGGACGATTAAAGGTACAGGGACACAGAAGAGGTCCAGAGATAGAAGGTAAGGATCTTCATAGTACAGCAAGACAAAGATAATAACACCGGTCCCTTGCCAACAGCCGCGATTTCTTTTTGAGACTAATACACCGTGTGTTACGTGTTCGAATTGGGGGGGGGGGAGCATAGAATAAGATGCTGCAATAATTATTCACTACTTAAAATTGTATTTAAGCTGCTAATATAATAGAAAAATGTATGCATTCAGATATAAGATAATAATGCAAAATTATTACCACAAAACTTGGCGAGACAGATGAGGGGAGGGGGAGGGAAATAGGTGAGAACAGACAAAAATGGAGCCAATGTGGGATCTTTAGACAGAATACAAATTGAGGAATGAGGACAGGAAGAAGAAATAAGAAAACGAAACATAATTAAAATATATAATAACAATAATCGATACTTGTAATAACAGAGGAACCAGCTCTTGTAAGTGTCATCAGGACATCAACAGTAAAAATCACATAAAACATGTGGCAGAGGTTTCCTATGGTCTTCGGGGAGTGGATTTCAAGACCACACCAGGCACAGGCCGTCCTCCTGTTCGTAAGGCGTAGCTTGAACTCAGCATCCCCTCTGATCATTTGGCCCAAGTTTCTACTGAGCTAACAAGTATTTATTTAGATTTACCCAAAACCGCTTATCGGAAAGTCCTTTTAACCCAATGCAGGTGAAACACTAACTGCACAGAAAACATATGTGAAAAGTGAAGAGAGATCGGTAAAAAATAGGAAGCAAACAATATTTTTGTTGCAATGTCTTTATTTTAAACATCTCTAAAACATTTGGCAGCCACAACAAATACGATGCGAGGTCTGCTCTGTCTCCAATTCCTCCCAATTTTGCAGAACTAGTAAATGAGATGGAGCAGTGGCTTTGTACTCATTAGCTGGGACCTGGTGATGAAATATTCATGGTGAATAATTACCAAATTTGTTGTGGCTGCTAAAATGTTTATAGATGTTTAAAATATGTTTTCTGTGCAGTTTGTGTTTTACCTGCATTGGGTAAAAAGGACTTTCTGATAAGCGGTTTTGGGTAATGAAGGGAAAAGTTTGGGAAGCGGTGCCCTAACAACACGAGACAGAAAGACGACCTCCACCTGAACCAATTATGGAAGTCCCTTATAGACTGTCCGAAGTAACGAAGGAAGCCTCTGACTCAGTGGCATTGCTGTCATGACCTGGTCCTAGGCCAGCAGACATATCATTTGTTTCTTCCAGTTTTCTTTCTAGAAGATTTACAAACCGACGGGGCGCTTCTCTCAAGACGAATTCCAAAACTGTAAAGAGAAACAAAGGAATAAGATAATGGAAAATAAGAGAACGCAAGTGGATGTTACCAAGCAAAAAATATCCACAAATGTACATATCTCAGTAACCACTTTGACTATTACAGAAATTACCTGCTTGCATGGAAACCAAAGGTCCATTGTCATATTCACAATATACCACCATTGTGCCCTGTCATGAGTAACGTGAATCTATTCCTCAGCCTCAAGCCATATTTCTTTAAAATATAATATCATCTTCCCAATTAAACGTCTGTTTCTGAAGTAAGAAGATGTTCTTCACCAGAGATTACATGGATAGAATTTGGTACTATTTTATCAAATTTTCTATGTCTACATGCCCTACCAATCTCATATTTGATTTAATACCCTAATACTACTTGGTGAAAAGTACAACTTATTTCGGCAATTTGTTCTCAAACACTCGAAAGTGAATAATAAAACCAAATCATATCACACATTCAGTAGTTAAGAATAGTGCAACAAATGCTTTAGTATGAGCAGTACTTACGAATAAGATGGTCGGTAATTGTAATGTAGTTTAAGGATGCCTCAATGCTGATATGACTTGTTATATAGTAAATGCACCAGATATAAGTATACAAATCTAGCAGCAGAATAATAGAGGAAACCCACAGGCCTGGTCGCACCCACTGCGCTTTGTCCTAGTAAACAAAAATATCATATAAGTGAGAATTCATGTTTTCATGACAGCAAGTATTAAGATGGATGTATCTTGGGTTGTTGTGAGGTATAGACTGGTAGAACTTTAATAAGGTTTCAGATATGCTGATGATGGAGGCAACAAGGGCCTCTGAAACGTCATTGGGCACATTACTCACCGTGAATATTCCATACAGCATCATAAATCCTGTCAGGATTCTCACAGCGACACACAGCGCGCACACATCCTCCTCCAACTTACGGACTGGAAGAAAAAAAAATCTCGATTATAGAGTTTACACACACAGCAATTTACGCTAAAAAATTTACCAAAATTTGTTTGTTACCGTTGTTTACTTCTACCACTTTAGCCTGTGTGGTACTTAATTAGTGTCGTAAAGTTGCATGTCTGTATCAAAGGAACGCACTTCTATATGCGAGTTTAAATCTCATCACAAAACCGATTACGAGAAGAGCAGAATCACAAATAGTACTGATGAGTTTTTTAAAACTCTATAAGGAGAAATTTGGATAGTTTTTGACGTGAAAACGTCTTTAAAATCGATGCCGGGTGTGGGGAGGCAATCGCGCCCAAATGAGCGATAGTTTCTGTCGAAGTAATTTCAAACTTCAATAACTCGGCTAAAAATAGACATAGCGCCGCCATCTTAGTCTCGTTTTAAAGAGGAAGGATGAAAGTTTGTGCCAGTACCGCTCCGACATTCGTGGCGGCCGGACGTCGCGAACTGCGCACGCGCAAAGTGAACCCACGATTTTCGACTTTCCGGATTCGACACGGGATCATATCTCAGAGACTAATTATCCGATCCGAGTGAACCAAGTGTTGTTTTGAAGAGGAGTGAATTTATGTTACAACTCATCCTCGCCTCTAACTGTGTATCTCAAAAACTCAAAAAGATACGAGGCTGTGAATTTGAAAAAGTTTGAAAATTTCCCGATTTTCTTAAAATGTCGCGATATATGAGGGCAAAGTACAACCAGAATTACAAAAGTCGGGCACGAATGCGTAGAGCACAAAATTCCAAAGAGAATGACACCGAAAACGCCGGGCCCGGATCCAAAACCAACGCGCAGTACCGCCGCGAATATAGGCAACGTAAGTGCGCTCTGACAACTCAGGCGGCATCTGACGAGCCTGGGTCAAGCATGGATGTGGATTTCGTTGCTAATGAGATGGAGAGTGCAATGGAGGTCGACCCAGACCCATCGGGCCCACTTGGCATACCCAATATGGCGACGAGAGCCCAAAATTGGACTTGTACCGGGGCCGACAACTACTTTAATTTTTTTTGTTTAATTTCAATATACTATACACGATTGACGTTTTCACGAAAATAACTGCGGCAGTGTCCGACACTGCCTAGCAATTTTTTTACTCAAGAAGTTAACTGTCGCGCCTTTGTCATTGATGTACAAAATATCGAAGTCTGACCGCAGACAATTTTATGTAATATATTATAATTAATAATTCTCGAATGAAGTGACCTTTTTGGTTATACTTATTTTTGAAACTGCGCAGACCTACTACTTTTTATTAACATCGCTGTAACTGGATCAATGCATTATAGTCGCTCGATACGTCACACCCACTCCGTCGCCCGTTACAAGCATTATGAAAACATACAAATTTCAACCAAAAAGAACGGCTGGGTGGCGAGATTTCAATTGAGACAGAGACTTCATTGCTCTCACAAGCCAGATAACAACTGGCCTTTGGCATGATACAGTACGTACCTGGCTGCGGGCCGAAATACTCCTCCCACAAAGATATTTGCCTGTCTGGGCTTACAATGCTGCCATCGGAGAGAAAAATCAATTCCCTGTGCCCAGCTGATAACTCATGGATGGTTTTCCCCTGCACACCAAGAACATATACACTTAGAGATGCTTAATTAGAAAAAAATAATATTCCATACAGTTATGATAATGGTATTTTAATTATGTAATTTTAAATTTGTAATTACTAAAAACAAACACTACGTCCGTTATTTGAGTTCCCTCTAATCAAAGAATGTACAGTAAGCAATAATAAAACAAGCACGTACCAGGGTCCAAACAGCAAAGCAAATTGTCAGCAATCTGCAGAAATCTACTTCATTTAAGTTTGAATCCGTTTTCTCGGGTTTTCTTTCTAGAAGATTTACAAACCGACGGGTCGCTTCTCCCAAGACCAATTCCAAAACTGTAAAGAGAAACAAAGGAATAAGATAATGGAAAATAAGAGAACGCAAGTGGATGTTACCAAGCAAGTAATATCCACAAATGTACATATGTCAGTAACCACTTTGACTATTACAGAAATTATCTGCTTGCATGGAAACCAAAGGTCCTTTGTCATATTCACAAAATACCGCCATTGTGCCCTGTCATGAGTAACGTGAATCTATTCCTCAGCCTCAAGCCATATTTCTATAAAATATAATATCATCTTCCCAATTAAACTTCTGTTTCTGAAGTAAGAAGTTCTTCACCAGAGATTACATGGATAGAATTTGGTACGATTTTATCAAATTTTCTATGTCTACATGCCCTACCAATCTCATATTTGATTTAATCACCCTAATATTACTTGGTAAAAAGTACAACTTATTTCGGCAATTTGTTCTCAAACAGTCGAAAATGAATAATAAAACCAAAATCATATCACACATTCAGTAGTTAAGAATAGTGCAAGAAATGCTTTAGTATGAGCAGTACTTACGAATAAGATGGTCGGTAATTGTAATGTAGTTTAAGGATGCCTCAATGCTGATATGACTTGTTATATAGTAAATGCACCAGATATCAGTGTGCAAATCTTTCAGCAGAATAATCGAGGAAACCCTCAGGCCTGTTCGCACCCACTGCGCTTTGTCCTAGTAAACAAAAATATCATATAAGTGAGAATTCATGTTTTCATGACAGCAAGTATTAAGAAGGACGTCTCGTGGGTTGTTGTGAGGTATAGACTGGTGGAACTTTACTAAGGTTTCAGATATGCTGATGGTGGAGGCAACAAGGGCCTCTGAAACGTCATTGGGCACATTACTCACCGTGAATATTCCATACAGCATCATAAATCCTGTCACGATTTTCAAAGCGGCATACAGCGCGCACACATCCTCCTCCAACTTACGGACTGGAAGGAAAAAAAAATCTCGATTATAGAGTTTACACACACAGCAATTTACGCTAAAAAATTTACCAAAATTTGTTTGTTACCGTTGTTTACTTCTACCACTTTAGCCTGTGTGGTACTTAATTAGTGTCGTAAAGTTGCATGTCTGTATCAAAGGAACGCACTTCTATATGCGAGTTTAAGTCTCATCACAAAACCGATTACGGGAAGAGAAGAATCATAAATAAACAAAATAAGGAGAAATTTTGATAGTTTTTTTACTCAAGAAGTTAACTGTACAAAATATCGAAGTCTGACCGCAGACAATTTTATGTAATATATTATAATTAATAATTCTCGAATGAAGTGACCTTTTTGGTTATTCTTATGTTTCAAACAGCGCAGATCTACTACTTCTTATTAACATCGCTGTAACTGGATCAATGCATTATAGTCGCTCGATACGTCACACCCACAAGCATTATGAAAACATACAAATTTCAACCAAAACGAACGGCTGGGTGGCGAGATTTCAATTGAGACAGAGACTTCATCGCTCTCACAAGCCAGATAACAACTGGCCTTTGGCATGATACAGTACGTACCTGGCTGCGGGCCGAAATACTCCTCCCACAAAGATATTTGCCTGTCTGGGCTTACAATGCTGCCATCGGAGAGAAAAATCAATTCCCTGTGCCCAGCTGATAACTCATGGATGGTTTTCCCCTGCACACCAAGAACATATACACTTAGAGATGCTTAATTAGAAAAAAATAATATTCCATACAGTTATGATAATGGTAATTTAATTATGTAGTTTTAAATTTGTAATTACTAAAAACAAACACTACCTCCGTTATTTGAGTTCCCTCTAATCAAAGAATGTACAGTAAGCAATAATAAAACAAGCACGTACCAGGGTCAAAACAGCAAAGCAAATTGCCAGCAATCTGTAGAAAGTTACTTTTGTAAAATGTGACCTCATCTGAAAAAAAAACAGCATTTCATTAAGATACAATGTCTTATTTTTTGTTGCAATGTCAGTTTCTCGAAGTCAAGACATGCGGTAAATGAGTTTACAGTGCATACATTTACAAATACTTTTGTATGGAGTCGATTACTTAATTATAATATAGTTATATCCACAACTAGACTCACCAATATAATCTAATATTTTGAAATGTTTATTTAAATTACGTCAGGCCTTTGCAATATACAGGGTATGCTGTATTGGACGAATTAATTATTACATTAAACATGAAAAAGTATAAAAATCAAAGTGAAAGTTACTGGGATGACTCCCACGAACATACACGGTACCTCCGCAGAACACCGACAGCGAGATTCCTTAGACTAAACACACACGTAATTTTAAACCTACTAACTAACTAACTAACTAAATGGCTTACCGAACCCGAAGGTTCATCACCGAATTAACCAAAGCCCTCCACCGGACCCTGTCTCCTTCAACTCCTATCTCCCATAGATCCCGCCTGACATTATCCTCCCATCTACTTCTAGGTCTCCCCAGCGGTTCTTCCCCTCAGGCTCCTCACCCGACAAGGTGGTGATACCTTCGGGAGGATTTTAAACCTACACGTATATAATTTATTTATAAGCCTGTGTTACTTCTTTGATCTCAGGATCCACCAACTTTTCGCTGACGAACTCTATTTACATTCGTCGTAGACGAAATGTACTGTCATTAGTTTCACAGAAACGAAGATTGATTTTGCCTATTATTGATGCACGAATAAAACGTAAATTATACGGGCTACATTATTTACATTCCTTATAAAGTATTCAGACATGTAACTAGATACTAGTTTGTTCATCTACGGTTTAAACTTACCTTATTTCTGAAGCTTGAATAAATTCCTTGTATGATCCTGTTTACACGATTGTAAATGAAGACAGTCAAATATGAAATCAACAACACTCGATGGAGAGAGTGGAGGGCAGTATCACAGATTTCTTAATAATTCTTATATAAGATAAGTAATTGTGACATTCTAAAACGTTTTTAACAGCACAAAATTATCTACTCCACGACGCACTTCTTCTACAAGTGATTCACAGCTCAGCTCTTTCCGCAATAACTAAAGCCCATTGTTGATGCCAATATATACTAATGCAACAATGCCGAGTAAACAGATGACGCAACAATTAGTTTCTTAGGTAAAGGAATGGAGTGCAATAAGGTTCATTCAGGCTATTATACTGCATGCATAATAAACGAGAAAAGAGCCTTACGGGATGCTCAGGCTAGATTGTTGCAGGTGTGGGTTAGAAATTCCAATGCCTTTTCTTACATTGTTATGCAAGCAGGTGTTCACGTAAAAGCTGACCATTGTCGGTCAATATCTGCACATTGTTGGTAGTTGAAAAAAACAAAACAAAGATAATTACTCTAGCTTATAATTTGTTTGAATTCAGTCATAATAGAAAGTACTTTCCCTATAAGGAGAGAATAAATTTAAAAATATTCGGAAGAGACATGAAGAAAAAACTGCATTTCCAATTGCCCTTATTTAAAAATAACGTCCGTTTCAGTATAATTGATTAATTTTAAAGATGATTTTTGAGGGTCCCCGGCGCTGGGCCAAATAAAACGTTTCCCTCGTTCGAATCCCGGGAAAGATGTTTTATGTTGTTCGGATAGCAAGCACTATGGACGAATGGCGCTGAGGCAAATTATGTTTTTGTTCCTGGGAAATGATTTGACTGACTAAAGTCACAAGCCCGAAAACTGTCTGAGACTCAGAAGATGAATTTGTAAGAATCTGTCGTATTTCCCCCTAGTAAATACCGCAGTGTTCACTGGTCATGTGTGAATTAAAAATTGAGGGTTGACATTTCTTTACTCGTTCGCTTGTGGCTCCTGAAAAAGAAACATGGCGCGATTATTCCACAAGACACATGAGAGAACACTGGAAGGTCAGAAGACTGGGAAAAGTGTCCTGTGTTCGATTTCCGGCAAGGGAGCTTCCTTTAGCACCGAAACTAAGCGAGACAGAAGAAGGGCGCCAGGATCAGAGTTTTTGCTTCGAAGAGGAGATTTCGGAAACGAAGGCCTCGACACTGAGTTCGAGTCCCAACAAGGATGGTTTCTGTTGACGGGAACGCAACCGCGATAAAGGAACGACGCCAAGGCAAAATTCTTTCGTTTCGGAGAGGAAATTACAGGGTCTAAGGTCACAGACACGAATACACAGTCCTCGGTTCGAGTCTCTGTTAGGATGTTGGTTTCTGGGGTAATTTTACGGGCGTATTAAACGACGCACGTTTAATGATGAGGCCTGTAATTAATATAATTAATCTTCTGATTTTGTGTGGTTATAGTATACCATGTATTTTTATTTATTCACAGTTTATTTCAGTAGCTCCGAGTAGCACACGAGCATTAAATCCATTGATAAATCCTCGTACTTAAATAGTTTTATTATTTGGAAACACAAAAATAGCTTCATTCTGTATTACTGTCGACTAACACGGATGCCACCAGATGTCTCAAAAGTAAAGTGCTGTACAATTTGTAGGGTTACCCAAATATCAGAAAAGTTTTTGTGGTAACATGGCCTCCTTGACTGTTTTCAGGTATTTGCGGACATTGGTCAGGAGGGATGAGGTATACGTAGTTTGATGGGTAAACCAGTTAGAAGGCGTTCACCATGACTGAGAATTTAGTGATTTATTCTTGTTGCTTCAACACTCTATCAACTGATAATGTTGCGTATACATTATTTAAATATGACAGGATTGTTATGAATGATAAATCGCGGGAGTACATTCTGTGCTTGCTTTAAAGTAACTGAGAAGAACCAGGAAGCTGGGGATGGCTGATACCAACGTGTTAGTTTACTGCGGTTGGATGAAACGGCTATTTTTGACGTGTTTTAAGAGGGGACAGAAATTGGATCTAATTTTTTTTTAAATTATGGTGCCACAGAATTTCTTTAATCTCACAGGCGGCTTCGAATGGCGGATGCTAAGTTTGTTATGAATTGTGAATGGGACAGGGTGAATGTGTGAATAGATTTTAGGAACTGCTAAGGAATTTGCCTTCGACAAGGTGGGGATTATGTCGTTGTACGAGATTCGAACTGAATATCGCTTGGATAACCTGTCAGCTTTGTCTTGAGTACTTCGTGGTTTTACTTTCGTTAAGTTAGAGAACTTTCTGGCGTTGATTCCGATTCTGCCTCAGATAATTCGTTGTTGCGATAATTGTTCCTGTGCCCAAGCGTCATCTTCACGCTTCGGCCTGCTTGACCCTCGATGGTCAGGGAATACCAGGCTAGGTGAGCCCCAGAAACAAGAATGGCTGCAGAGAGGGAGGGAACTTTGACCCGTAGTCCACACAAAACCAGGATCACGATTGACTATGGCCGCCATATACGGAGTGTTTCGAACAAGAATTCGCGTACAGCCGACAAGGGGTGATTCTGCGACTTGTGGGTTGGACGTGGGGCTAACATTTCCTGATTGTGAGAATAATAAATTGTTCCGACGTTTTGTGCGTGTCCTCTGACTGGGACGGAATATTTGCAACTTAATAATTTGCTGGACTAAGCGTAATCAAAGATAAAAGACAAATGACTTGTTCTTATGCTCATTTGCTCTTTAACGTGATGCATGCGATATTATCATTTGTGTATGTTGGCTAATATGGCACGTGAGAATTGAATTTTTCATACATGGCCACAGTTTACGTGTGCATTATTTTTTTTATGTAGCCAGTAGAAGGGGCATAGAAGTGACTTTAGTTCGGTTGGGAACACGTGATTTAAAAAGAAGACAAGCCCAATTCTCTTACAAGAGTTCACAAATGCAGATGTAACCTATAAAGTACCAACCAACCAACCAAAGAAGCTAACTGAGGGCAGAGGCCTGCGCAAGCGCAAGCATCGTCCCTACCTAGGTGAAACCATTCCTGCGCACAAGACGCATTGCTGGAAATGGTAAACGGTCGTAATATAAGAACGGAAATTTTGCTAACGCTAACGGGGTTTCGTCGTGGCGGGAGCCTCGACCATTCAAACTGGGATTTGTTGCTGCTGATGGGAGGTTATCCTGTCAGGCAAGTTGTCGAAGGAATTTGGTTGGTTGGGTCTCTGGGGTATGAACCCAGAGAGGGAGGGGCCGTTTCGGCTGAAGGCCTCTGCGGCATGGGGGGAAGATCACTTCAGATGATGGCCTCCATGATCGGAGGGAAGGGTGGCGGGCCGTGCCCCTATTAAGTTATACCCTGGCATTCGCCTTACAACTGAGGAAAGCACGGAAAACCTCAGTCAGGGTAGCCGAGTAGTCTAACCACTCGTTGTGCTGACTTGGCCGTCTTTTGGGGATGGCTTCGGCTGGCCTGCTGAACATCAGTCGCCCTCGGTTGCCCTTGGGTGAACTCTGGCAGCCCTCATTCGGCACGAGTGTCTTCCGAGTTGCCGAACTAAGGGGTTCCCCACACCAGCTAACCTCGAGTCAAACCTCTCAGTTAGTGCTCTGATGTGGTCGGCAAAGAAAGGGACCCCCAGATCCTCATGTATTTGCCTGTTACTAACGTACCAGGGCGCGTTAGTAACAATTCGAAGACACTTGGATTGCAGAACTTGCAGCTTCTGGACGTGGCTGTGGGCAGCTGACCTCCAGATCGGGCATGCGTAATCCATTATGGGACGGATGAGCTGCTTATAGAGTAGTACACCGTTCCTGATTGACAGGCCACTTCTCCTATTGATAAGCGGGCCTAGCACACCTAATCGTTGCGCTGCCTTCTTTCCCACTTGGTTGACGTGCGCCGACCAAGTAAGCCCGGCGTCAAGGGTGACCCCCAGATACTGCGCTGTTTTGACCCATTGGATCGGCTGTCCGAGGAACTGCACTGCTCGGGGCTGTTGGATGTGTCTTCTCGCGGAAATGAAGAGAACCGCGGTGCTCTTCGAGACGTTGATAGCAATCCTCCAGGCCCTGAGCCAGAGCTCAAGTCTACTGAGGTAGGTCTCCAGATACCTGACGAGAAGCGTTGGGCTACGGGACGTGGCTACTAGAGCCGTGTCGTCCGCGTATTGTGCTAACTCGACGTGGCGGGACGGTGTGGGTATGTCGTTGACATACAGACTGAAGAGCACAGGGGAGAGAATTCCGCCCTGCACAACTCCAGCCCGCATGGTACGACGTGTGGACGTGGCCTACTGGAAGGATGTCTGGAATGTCCGGTCAGCGAGGTAGGAAGAGATGGTTTTTACCAAGTACGACGGGAAGTTGAGGACGGTCAGTTTGTATAGGAGGCCTTGGACCCAGACTGTGTCGAAGGCTTTGGCCACGTCCAGGAAAACCGCGCCGGTTAGCCGCTTCTCATCAAGGTTTCTGTTGACCCTTTCGACGAGGCGAGCCAGCTGTAACGATGTGCTGTGTCTGGGTCGAAACCCAAACTGCTCGTCGCGCAGCAGCCCGCGTTCACTGACCTCGTGTAGGACCCTCGTTAGTAGGATTTTCTCGCAGAGTTTGCCGACCGTGTCGAGAAGACTGATGGGTCTATAGGAAGAAGGTAGCGTGGGGTCCTTCCCCGGCTTCAGTATGGACACCACTCGAGCGTGTTTCCATGCCGAGGGGAAGTGTTGCCTGCGAAGGATCGCGTTGAACACTTTCGTGAGAAAGGTTACCGCGCGTCGTGGAAGATGCTTCAGGACCCTGTTCGGTATACCGTTGGGGCCCGGAGCCTTGCCAAGCTTGAGTCCCTTGATGGCCTGGGCGACCTCCGATGGACTGGTTAATTTTGGTTCATTTACAGGGGCATACTCGTATGCTCGCATCGCCTCGTTAACCATGTCAATTGTAGTCAGGTCCGACGGGTAGTCTACCGGCTGGAACTGGACCTCAAGGCTGTCGGCTAGGGCTTCTGCCTTCTCGGGGTTCGAGAGAGCCAGTCCTCCCATCACTAAGAAGGGGGGCGACGGAGTGGGGACTCGCATCACACGCTTGGTCATTTTCCAAAGCGACTGGTCCTCGCAGTCCAAGGATTCGAGCGTGTCGCTCCACTGTTCGTTCCGCCACTCGTTGAGACGATAGGTCACCGACCTCTGGAGTCGATTGACCTGGGTCTTAAGAGCGGGGTCTCTTGTGACCTGCCATCGCCTCCTCAGCCGGTTCTTCAGGCGTATTTCATCTCGAATACTAGCGGGTAGAAGCGGTCGCCTGTCAATGCGGGGTCGAAGCTTGGGAGCGGACGCTGCTGTGGCTTCCAGGATAGCACTGGTTGGTTGGGTCTCTGGGGTATGAACCCAGAGAGGGAGGGGCCGTTTCGGCTGAAGGCCTCTGCGGCATGGGGGGAAGATCACTTCAGCTGATGGCCTCCATGATCGGGGGGAAGGGTGGCGGGCCGTGCCCCTATTAAGTTATACCCTGGCATTCGCCTTACAACTGAGGAAAGCACGAAAAACCTCAGTCAGGGTAGCCGAGTAGTCTAACCACTCGTTGTGCTGACTTGGCCGTCTTTTGGGGATGGCTTCGGCTGGCCTGCTGAACATCAGTCGCCCTCGGTTGCCCTTGGGTGAACTCTGGCAGCCCTCATTCGGCACGAGTGTCTTCCGAGTTGCCGAACTAAGGGGTTCCCCACACCAGCTAACCTCGAGTCAAACCTCTCAGTTAGTGCTCTGATGTGGTCGGCAAAGAAAGGGACCCCCAGATCCTCATGTATTTGCCTGTTACTAACGTACCAGGGCGCGTTAGTAACAATTCGAAGACACTTGGATTGCAGAACTTGCAGCTTCTGGACGTGGCTGTGGGCAGCTGACCTCCAGATCGGGCATGCGTAATCCATTATGGGACGGATGAGCTGCTTATAGAGTAGTACACCGTTCCTGATTGACAGGCCACTTCTCCTATTGATAAGCGGGCCTAGCACACCTAATCGTTGCGCTGCCTTCTTTCCCACTTGGTTGACGTGCGCCGACCAAGTAAGCCCGGCGTCAAGGGTGACCCCCAGATACTGTGCTGTTTTGACCCATTGGATCGGCTGTCCGAGGAACTGCACTGCTCGGGGCTGTTGGATGTGTCTTCTCGCGGAAATGAAGAGAACCGCGGTGCTCTTCGAGACGTTGATAGCAATCCTCCAGGCCCTGAGCCAGAGCTCAAGTCTACTGAGGTAGGTCTCCAGATACCTGACGAGAAGCGTTGGGCTACGGGGCGTGACTACTAGAGCCGTGTCGTCCGCGTATTGTGCTAACTCGACGTGGCGGGACGGTGTGGGTATGTCGTTGACATACAGACTGAAGAGCACAGGGGAGAGAATTCCGCCCTGCACAACTCCAGCCCGCATGGTACGACGTGTGGACTTGGCCGACTGGAAGGATGTCTGGAATGTCCGGTCAGCGAGGTAGGAAGAGATGGTTTTTACCAAGTACGACGGGAAGTTGAGGACGGTCAGTTTGTATAGGAGGCCTTGGACCCAGACTGTGTCGAAGGCTTTGGCCACGTCCAGGAAAACCGCGCCGGTTAGCCGCTTCTCATCAAGGTTTCTGTTGACCCTTTCGACGAGGCGAGCCAGCTGTAACGATGTGCTGTGTCTGGGTCGAAACCCAAACTGCTCGTCGCGCAGCAGCCCGCGTTCACTGACCTCGTGTAGGACCCTCGTTAGTAGGATTTTCTCGCAGAGTTTGCCGACCGTGTCGAGAAGACTGATGGGTCTATAGGAAGAAGGTAGCGTGGGGTCCTTCCCCGGCTTCAGTATGGACACCACTCGAGCGTGTTTCCATGCCGAGGGGAAGTGTTGCCTGCGAAGGACCGCGTTGAACACTTTCGTGAGAAAGGTTACCGCGCGTCGTGGAAGATGTTTCAGGACCCTGTTCGGTATACCGTTGGGGCCCGGAGCCTTGCCAAGCTTGAGTCCCTTGATGGCCTGGGCGACCTCCGATGGACTGGTTAATTTTGGTTCATTTACAGGGGCATACTCGTATGCTCGCATCGCCTCGTTAACCATGTCAATTGTAGTCAGGTCCGACGGGTAGTCTACCGGCTGGAACTGGACCTCAAGGCTGTCGGCTAGGGCTTCTGCCTTCTCGAGGTTCGAGAGAGCCAGTCCTCCCATCACTAAGAAGGGGGGCGACGGAGTGGGGACTCGCATCACACGCTTGGTCATTTTCCAAAGCGACTGGTCCTCGCAGTCCAAGGATTCGAGCGTGTCGCTCCACTGTTCGTTCCGCCACTCGTTGAGACGATAGGTCACCGACCTCTGGAGTCGATTGACCTGGGTCTTAAGAGCGGGGTCTCTTGTGACCTGCCATCGCCTCCTCAGCCGGTTCTTCAGGCGTATTTCATCTCGAATACTAGCGGGTAGAAGCGGTCGCCTGTCAATGCGGGGTCGAAGCTTGGGAGCGGACGCTGCTGTGGCTTCCAGGATAGCACTGGTCAGCTCCTCGACGCACTTGTCAATTTCTTCCTCGTCGTTTACCACGGGGTTCCCCGGTAGTCTGCTTTCGAGGCAAGCCTGGAATGCAGCCCAGTCCATTCTCGCGAAGTCCGGGCGATCAGGCAGGTTTTGAAAGGACGATCGGCACGTGGTGTCGACGAGGACGGGCAGGTGATCTGAGCTGAGTGCGGGGCAGACAGTCAGGTGCACCGGTAGGACGAAGTCCTTGATGAGGACAATATCAAGGACGTCAGGTGTGGCGTTGTGTGTGTAGGGAGCCGTGGTTGGAGAATCCGGCCCGTAGATGAAGCAGGAATTTCTGTTGGCGTAATCACGCAGGAGCGAGCCCCTAGTAGAGATAAGGCTAGAATTCCAATCCGTGTGTTTCGCGTTGAGGTCACCAGCCAAGAGGACCGGGAAACCCCCGCTCAAGCACTCGGTCAGGTCCGACTCTATCCATGGCCGGGTGGGTGCGAGGTATGCCGCCACTAGCTTGACTTTCCTGGTTGCCAGTACCAGGTGAATGGCGGTTGCTTCTAGTTGTTGTAGACCCGATACCGGCACAGGGTAATGATCAATGCCCCTGCGGACAAGGATCGCTGTGCCACCCCCTAGCGTCGGGCGGTCCGTACGGTGGCAAACGTAGTTCGCGAACCTCAAGGCCCGACCCGACGTGAGGTGCGTCTCGTTCAGGAGGCAAACATCGACTCCGTAGTCACCGAGGAACTGCTCCAGCTCCAGCTTCCTGTCGCGGACACCGTCGGCGTTCCAGTAAGCCAGCCGCAAGGCCTTGCTACCGTGTCCTCTAGGCCGTGCAGTCATTGTCGGCCATGAAGAGGAGAACGGTTTTGAGGAGGGCTCGCGGACGAGACCCCCCGGGGGGGAGTGAATGGATCGCGGCGAGGAGACGTCGTGTCAACTCAATGCAGACCCGTGGTGAGAGGGTTTCCAGGATATCTGAGATGTCCTGGAGCGGTGATTGACCCTTGGGTGGGGTGGGGTCAGTCTTCTTGAGAGCAGGTGCTGTGGGATTTGCCACCGGCGCCACAGGACGAGCGGGCTTGGCACGGCCGCCCTTGGGGATAGTCTGCCGCTCAGTCTGTACAATGGCTCCAGTTGGCGTTGGGGCGGGGTTCTTCATAGCCGCAGCCTTGACGACGCGGCCACCACGGACCACGTGGTTCCACCCAGGGCCCAAGTTCTCCTGCTCGAGGGAAGGCTTAGCTAGCGCCGATTTGGGCGCTGGCAGGCGCGTGGAGACGTCGTCCTTTCGGCCGCGATCCCCTTTCGCACGCTGTGCAGCGGCCGTCTTGGCTTCCTTCCACTTACTGCAACCTCTATAGTTCGCAGTGTGGTTGCCTCCGCAGCTGCAGCACTTAAGTTGTTGCTTGGGGGTGGCACACGACCCGGATGGGTGAGCGTCCCCGCAGGCCACGCACCTGGGTGCATAACCGCAGTTCCGCTGCGTGTGCCCGAAGCGTTGGCACCGTTTACACTGCATGGGCCCCTTTGGTGCAACATATGTTTCTACCTTGACCCGCAGACCGCAGATCTCAGTAAGGGAACGCACTTTCGCCACGTCGGGGCCTCGTGCTATCGACACTATAAAGTGTGGCGTAAGGGGACGGTCACCGTCCTGGTCCATGGCCCGGCGCCTCGATCGCAGTTGCATGACCCCCTGCACAGCAATGTGCATGGCGGCCAGCTCCTCGCGTACCTCGGCCTCAGGCATGCGCACGCCCAGGTTTTTAATCAGCAGGCGCACGCACCGATCCTCAGGGAGGGAGAATGTGTGAAAACTCACACCCTCGCCCTCATCGAGGGACCGCAGGACCCTGACGGTGGCCCGGAACCCGTCGGCGGTCTCAGGCACAAGAGCCAGAAGGTCTCCCTTCATCTGCGCCACGATCCCGCAGGCCAACTCCGCGCGAATCCTATGCAGGAAGCTGCGTACGTCCTTCACCCCAGAGACGTACACCGGGGTTTTGTTACGGCGCTCCCCCGGAGCCGTTTTGTCCACTTGAGCGTTGGAAGAAGAAGCGGCGTCAGATGACACACCAGTGAGCGGCCCGGACAGGTCCCCAGTCACCTCCATCGAGGAAGAGGGTCCCGGCTGGGAGCCGGGTCCCTTGGCTGAGGGCTGCACTGTCCTGCTCATGGAAGCGGTGGATGATGTTGCTGCTACCGACGGGCCATCGGGCCGATGAACTTTTGCCGGTGCCGGCAGAGAAGGTGACTGGGCTCCGGACAGTGGCCCGGGCGTCGGGCGCCTGGATGCGGGTTCCAACGAACCGCTCGAATTGGACAAGTCCAACTCTTTGGCTTTCCTCTTGCCAGTGTTGGCTCGAGTAGGCCCTCCGACCACGGTCGTAGCTGCTGTATTTAATGCTGCTGCCACTGCTGCCCGCTGTCTTTGCTTTTCCGCCGCGATGGCGTCCAGGATCTGCTTCTGGACCTGTTGGAACACTTCAGGGAGGTGGGCCTTCAGAAAGGCCAGCTCACCTCCTTCCATGTCTCTCAAACTTTGTTCAATTGTAAGAGACCACGACGTCCACGTCACAGATTTCTCAAACTTTGTTCAATTGTAAGAGACCACGACGTCCACGTCACAGATTTCTTAATAATTCTTATATAAGATAAGCACTTTCTATTTTCTAAAACGTTTTACCAGCACAAAAGCTTTTATATCTCAAAGCAACCAAAGAAGCTAATCTAGAGACAATACCCTGTCGACTGTTGACGGCAATATATACTAATACAACAATGCGGACGACAACTGTGACGTAATAATTAGTAAAGGAATGGCGTGCAATACGGTTCATTCAGGCAATTATACTGCATGTATAAGAAATCAATAATGATCCTTATGGCATGCACGGAAGAGATTGTTGCAGGTGTGCTTTAGAAATTGCAGTACCTCTTCTTATTACTTATTTAAAAAAACCGCCAGGTTTCAGTATAATTTATTGATTTTAATGGTGATTTTGGGGGGTTTCGGGCGCTGATAAGCTTATCGCACCTGGGCCAGAGAAAAATGTTTCCTTCCTTCGAATCCCGACAAAGATATTTTCTGTTGTTCGGACAGCAAGCACTAGGGAAGAATGGCGCCAAGGCAAATTTTCTTTGTCCCTGGGAAAGGATCTGATTGACCAAGGTCACAAATCCGAAAATTGTTCTGAGGCCTAGAAGATGAATTTGTAAAAAACTGCCATATTTTCCCCTTAATAAATACCGCGGAAGTTGAAATTGAGGGTTGGCTTTGCTTTACCCGTTTGCTTGTGGCTCGTGCAGAAGAAACATGGCGTAATTATTCCTTAAGACAAATGAGAGAACGCTGGAAGGTCAGGACTCTGGGAAGTGTCCTGAGTTCGATTTCCTTCAAGGGCGGTTCCTTTAATTCCGAAACTAAGCGACAGAGAACAAAGGAGCCAGAATCAGAGTTTTTCTGCTTCAAAGAGGAAATTACCGAAACAAAGGCCTCTACACTGGGTTCGAGTCCTGACAAGAAGAATGGTTTCTGTTGACAGGAACGTAACCGCGATAAGAACACGACGCTAAGGCAAAATTCTTTCGTTCGTACTTCAAATTTTCTAGGTCCAAAACTGGAAGTAATGTGAGTAAACAGCTGGCAGCATAATTCTGATCATTTGTAATTAATGTCTTCATGTTTCTCCATTTGCGATATTCTGTACGTCCATTTCAGTTACATTTACCAGATAGTGTTAACCAAAGATGTCAGCATGTTTGCCTAATCTTAAAAGAACATTAATTATTTTTAAGGACTTTGGAGTCATGAGACTATGTTCCATGGTAAATTGATGTTTAAGACTATACTTTACTTGGACATCCAAATTTACTGTTAGACAAATGGATAGCATAGTAGACTGGTGTTTGTGCAAAAGTCAGATATGCTAGTATGAGTCTTCTTGGTGGGACTTTTTTAATGCATATGTTGTGTTTGCATTTAAATTGTACATTTGTATATTATTCAGCTATGTTTTTCAAAATTTCTATGTGGAAATCATACAGGAAATTATTAGAAATAGATTGTGTTATTTGAAAGAGAATGTCTAATTATTGTTTGTCTTTAAACAATATGCAGTCAAATTAACATTTATTAAGGACATAACAGCTGTTTACTGATAAATACATCTGTGGCAAATTGAAGGTAGCATTTTCAGTGCATGTACCTTGAAACCAAAGTGTCCTGGGCCCAATATGTTATGTTATTAATATTCATTTCATGGCCTAACCTATTGTACATATCATTCTCAAGTGCATCAGGAAACAGTTACTACTGATATTGGATAATTTTTCACACTAGTTGTATCTCCTTATTTGATATTACTTAATGGGTGATAAAACAGAGATCAACAATCTTTCAAAAAGCGTCATCCTATTTCATCATAACCTCGTACGATTGATTTTAAGTAAGTAATTTTACCTTCTTATCTCAGCTTCAGTAGATGGGATAATTTGAATAATGGGCATCTAATGGTACATGAATCTTTTAAATGTAAAACTGCATCTACCTACCCCTTTTAATATACTGAAAGCATCAGCAACTTCCGACTCTTTCCTTCTTATTGTTTCCTTGAACGTATTTTTCCTCTCCTACCTTCAGTGTTCCAAGCTATTCATGTATTATGATCGACTTTTGCTCTAAGTCTACTATAATGCTGTCCTTCGCTACTTTTGTAATTTCACATTACTTAATGGATCACTCATTCATGATACCAATATTATGTCAGACATTGACCATTGCCTGATATGTGTGTGGTATACACATTTCAGGAGTTGGCTTTACTCTTGTCTTCAGATGATGGCTGTCATTATACAGACAGATTATGTTTTGTTGTTAGTTAAATTCTCATTTTATATTCATTTGCAACATGTGCAGTGACAGCACAACAAATGCATATACAATTAATCTGAATTACCAAAATGAATAACAAACTTCTCTGATCACTGTCCTCCAGGAAAGTGGTATCTGCCTTTCCTAACAGAGACGTAATGATTTTACAGTTTCTGAACGTCGCCATATAAAGTATGAATATTGCTAATACAATTTTCTATGAATAAGATTGTATTAATACATTCATAAAAGTGACCACTGTGAACAGGTGGGTGAAAACTGAATGCCATTAATAAAAAATACTGTTGTAATAATTTGAACCATTTAATAAATAAATAAAATTGTATAAATAAAACAAATAAATGTACATATCACCAAAATCACAAGCAGTCCTGCATAACACTCCACATAAGTACGCATCTTGAACATTTAAGTAAGTTACTAGACAGTTCACAATAACAACAAATTATTTGTTCACTCAACATCAGGATTTCAATAGATATATTATTATTATTATTTGTGTGACCAAATTTCATCATCGAATTCCCTTAAACATGCTCGGAGCAGCCTTAGAGTCTCTTATCTCTTTCTTCTTCTTCTTGATAGGATGAGGAGCAAAACATTTCCACAATCTTAAGTTTCATCTGCACCAGCAGACAACACTGTGCTTCCATCTGGAGACATAGCCAGTTGCAAGACCCATGCTGTGTGTCCAGTTAATTCAGCAACCTGAAATTAATTCAAGACTTGATTTAATTAACCTAATCCATGCTCTAATTTTATTGATAAAATTACGCAAGGACCAGTTCTCCAGCTTTGGGGTTTGGGGTTTGGCATGGGGCCAATAAACTCTTGCAGTAAAAATACAAACTGACTCTGCCCGCAGAAGGTGGTACTGGTATTCGTATTGTGTTAGTGTTTTGTTTGAATGACAAGATCCAGTGTGACATTTAGATGAAAAATATTTTATGGAAATACTTTATAAATTTGTACGGGGACCACAGAAGTTATTAACGTCTGTGGTCCCTGGACAAATTTAAAATATTCACCCAGTGCAATGATGAAAATAAAAGAGTTTCAATCCAAATTTAAGGATCATAATTCTTATGTTAAATAGTAAAATCCTGAACTACTAGATTAATAGAAGTAGAGAAGTGATTTTTAAGAAGCATAGACTGATAAACTAAAAGAGATAGGATAATAAAATAAAAAATGAGAGAGAATCTAACAAAGAACAGAATGAGATGGTATGGGCAATGGTTTATTAAGAATGAATAATAGACAAATCCCAAAGAAGGCTTTGAACATGAAAATGAAAGGAAAATGTTCACAATGGAGGTTGTGATAAAGATGGGAATGACAGGTTAAGAAACACAACAGAGAGAGAGGGAAGGTCAAGAGGAAGAAACATAGGAGTTGTGGGTTGAGACCAAATTGAGAGGTCAGGAAAACCACCCCATTTTCTTCTTTCATTCCCTCAAGCACGGCAGAGTAAAGGTGATGGGAACAATATCAAAATAAACATAAATTACAAAGTTTGCCATGACAGTATTGGAAAAACATTTTCTGAGATTTCAGGTTCTCATGGGATGGGTTGTCGGTGCCATGTACTGCGGCATAAGTACGTATACTGACTCATGATTTATGATGAAGCAAATAGAGAGTGGGGGAAGACTTTCGTTTACAAAATATTTGTTAATGGGTGCCTGACTGGGCATCAGAAACATCCTGTTTTTCGTGATAAACACTAAGTCAGACAATAATATACAAAAGTGGCTGGTAACATGAGCCTGTTCTACAAGAATTAAATCTCAGCCACAGGATGCTCAAAAATAAGTGTGAAATAACTCTATCTTCCAACTAAACAATTATATATGTATAATTTTAAAATACATGAAAATATCCTGAGTGAACTTTCGTAGAAATCTCCAAATACAAACCTTTCAGTAATAACCAATTCATTTTCAATCGCTTCTCTATTAACATTTCATCTCACTAAAATAATGATCATTTAACTTTGTCATTGATGGATATTTCCAGATAATTAGTTGATTATTTGCGTAACCATGACCTGAGATGAGTTCTCTGTATGTAGCTGACCACTGAAGACCACATACCTGTAAGAAATTTTTTACAGTGTAAATATTTCAGTGGATTCAAGGAAGTAACAAAATCCACTAAATAACCCAGTCCAAGGAGACAAATGACTGACAGATTTAAAAATTCAAGACAATTATGAACTAAGAGGATGAAAAAATGTTTAACACACATATCGAGACTTTTCATTCATAAATCTTCCCTTAGTGGTAATAATGTCTAACATACAGAAGACAGTAGTTAAATATGAAGGTAATGGCCATTTTATTACAAGCTTCAACAAGATAATCATGCAATAGTTAGGCAACAGTCCACACATTTGAGATGTTTGTAAATTGACAAACACAAGTCACGTTACTTATTTGTTATAAAATCTTCTCAAATGACCAGACATGTCAATATGGAGTGAAAAGTCAATGTTTCAGAGACTAGCTCCGTCTCCATTATCAGTGTCTCTGAAATGCTGGTTTTTGACACAACACTAACATGGCTGCCTAGATTTTTTAAATAAAACAATAATTATTCACTTAATAACTATAGATGTGCTACTGTGCCTACCAAAATTAACAGTGCATCAGCCTAAGCAGTTATGTATTTTCTATAGTCATGGCAGTCAAGGAGTCTTAAATACAGTAAATATCCAGGCCTTACCTGAGACTTAGTGTCGATGGTGTTGAAACAACAACCAGTATTGCAGTTTCAATAGCGAATGCATCTGTCAGATGTTCCACCACCGCTTGCCAATCTGCTAGGCTGCCATGGGCACCATGCCAGTGCCTTCACAGCTGCTTGATGTGCACTACAAACAAACACTGGAAATTATAACACAGCAGGAAAATAAACATCTCTCTATTGGAATGGAATGTCACAATTTTTACAGTGCAATTCTACTGAACTGAAAATGTGCTTGTCATTCCCTTGTGAAAATCATTTTTATGGCTAGAGCAATGATCATGGAGATGGAGATGGTCCCTGAAACACTGGTGATTTTTAATCAACTGATGTGACTGACAGTCCAAGAATGTTTGACTAAAATACAATCAAGTTTGCAATACTAGAACAGTTTCAAGATCGAATAGTATATGTCTACAATCGCATTTTATTATTTTCATGGAATTAATATGATAGAGTACAACGTCCACTCATCTCACAAATACGAAACTACATCATCAAGTATCCACTTACCTGAGAGAGTATAAAGGTTGGGGGTGTGAGTAAGCTCGTCCTGCAACAACTGGCCAAATGTACAGCACATTGTCATTGCCATCTGGAGACCACTTTAGTCCAGAAACCTGAAAACAGTGAAGTTATCAATAACACATCTAATATAAATGACGTTATGACTGTGGGAGTTTTCTCAAGAGACTGCATGCATGTGAATATTTTAATCTAAAACCAGAGGTTAAACAGGGATGGGAGGGGGGAAATGCACATTTTAGTAACGCTTATCTGAAACATTGCCTTTTTATAGTGGTCTGAAATCAGGCTTTGCAGCTTCACTTTAACTGCAAGGAAGATGGACAGTCTGGGCTGATGGGAAACAAGGAGCTAGAGAGAAGTTGGGTAAGGAGAGAGATTATAAGTGGCCCTTTTAGGGCTGTTTTCAATAGGCTTGGACCATTTCCATCTTCCTTCTTCATTCCTGGTCTCTGGCTGGACAATCACCATGGCCTGGTCCTTTTCCTAACCCTATATAAACCAACCACTTCCCAACACTTCTCACTTGATCCTCCTAACGAGGGTCCTACACGAGGTCAGTGAACGCGGGCTGCTGCGCGACGAGCAGTTTGGGTTTCGACCCAGACACAGCACGTCGTTGCAGCTGGCTCGCCTCGTCGAAAGGGTCAACAGAAACCTTGATGAGAGGCGGCTAACCGGCGCGGTTTTCCTGGACGTGGCCAAAGCCTTCGACACAGTCTGGGTCCAAGGCCTCCTATACAAACTGACCGTCCTCAACTTCCCGTCGTACCTGGTGAAAACCATCTCTTCCTACCTCGCTGACCGGACACTCCAGACGTCCTTCCAGTCGGCCACGTCCACACGTCGAGCCATGCGGGCTGGAGTTGTGCAGGGTGGACTTCTCTCCCCTGTGCTCTTCAGTCTGTATGTCAACGACATACCCACACCGTCCCGCCACGTCGAGTTAGCACAGTACGCGGACGACACGGCTCTAGTAGCCACGTCCCGTAGCCCAACGCTTCTCGTCAGGTATCTGGAGACCTACCTCAGTAGACTTGAGCTCTGGCTCAGGGCCTGGAGGATTGCTATCAACGTCTCGAAGAGCACCGCGGTTCTCTTCGTTTCGGCGAGAAGACGCATCCAACAGCCCAGAGCGGTGCAGTTTCTCGGACAGCCGATCGAATGGGTCAAAACAGCTCGGTATCTGGGGGTCACCCTTGACGCCGGGCTTACCTGGTCGGCGCACGTCAACCAGGTGGGAAAGAAGGCGGCGCAACGATTAGGTGTGCTAGGCCCGCTCATCAATAGGAGAAGTGGCCTGTCCATCAGGAACGGTGTGCTGCTCTATAAGCAGCTCATCCGTCCCATGATGGATTACGCATGCCCGATCTGGAGGTCAGCTGCCCGCACCCACGTCCGGAAGCTGCAAGTTCTGCAATCCAAGTGTCTTCGCATTGTTACTAACGCGCCCTGGTATGTTAGTAACAGGCAAATACATGAGGATCTGGGGGTCCCTTTCTTTGCCGACCACACCAGAGCACTGACTGAGAGATTTAACTCGAGGTTAGCTGTTGTGGGGAACCCCTTAGTTCGGCAACTCGGGAGGCACTCGTGCCGAACGAGGGCTGCCAGAGGTCGCCCAAGGGCAACCGAGGGCGACCGATGTTCAGCAGGCCAGCCGAGGCCGTCCCCAAAAGACGGCCAAGTCAGCACAACGGGTGGTTAGACTACTCGGCTACCCTGACTGAGGTTTTCCGTGCTTTTCCTCAGTTGTAAGGCGAATGCCAGGGTATAACTTAATAGGGGCACGGCCCGCCACCCCCCCCCCCCCCCGATCATGGAGGCCATCAGCTGAAGTGATCTACCCCCCATGCCGCAGAGGCCTTCAGCCGAAACGGCCCCTCCCTCTCTGGGTTCAAACCCCAGAGATCCAACCAACCAAATTCCTTTGGACAACTTGCCTGACGGGATAACCTCCCATCAGCAGCAACAGATCCCAGTTTGAATGGTCGAGGCTCCAGCCACGGCGTAACCCTGTTAGCGTCAGCAAAATTTCCGTTTCTTACATTAAGACCGTTTACCATTTCCAGCAATGCGCCTTGAGCGCAGGAATGGTGTCACCTAGGTAGGGACGAGGCTTGCGCTTGCGCAGACCTCCGCCCTCAGTTAGCTTTTTGGTTGGGTTGACACTTCTCACTTCAGCCTTTGGGTTGGAGACAGTATGTTCCTCCGAAACACTGGTAACCGCCTACAAGTTCACTCTGTCACAGCCCATGATTAGATATGTAGGGGCCTGTCTCTGCAAGTGGTATGAGAGGTTACTAATTTATTGAGATGAGGTATAGTGCAAGGTTTCTTGCAGCGACTCTAAGCGAATAAAGTATCTTCATCTTGTGTTACTGTAACAATTAACTTTTGATTTGTGGAAGGTGTGTCGAGATTCGTAGCGCCAGTGTTCCTTCCCAAAACTATAATCTTTTCCTGCCATGAATATGTCACTACCCTGTACAGAAACTCAGGTCCCTGCAGTTAACAGCATAAGTTATGGCATGACCTTTGGTGTGGTGGGGAGGGATAGCAGACCAGGGTACTGTTAAAACTGGCCTACATAATGTTTGTAGTTTGTCAGCAGAAGTGATTAAATGATGGGTAGTAGACCTTCATTTAGTGTTGTGGGAATGAATCTGTCTGTGAACATGCCAAGGGATTCTGCATAGTTAGCACAAACTATTGGCTCCATCCTCCGGGAGTTCTCTATGCACGGTTTCTCACCTCTTGTGTATGAGAAGAAAACCCAGCCACACTGTGATCTCTAAGTCGAACATCATCGTGAATGATCTGACCACTAGCAGAATCACTGCTCTGAATGTAGGAATTCCACGACAGAGAGCTGACACGTGCCGAGTGACCGCCCATGATACGTACTCGCTTCATGTTGCTGCAATCCCACAACTTTGAAAGCAAAACAATTCAATTAATCATTTTGATTATTCTAAAATTACAAAACAATGAGAACTCAAAAATATTCATTCAAATGTCATGAAATGAGAGCAGAACTTTTTTTTTTGAATGGGACAGCAGATAAAGGAATGCATAAGGCACTAAACATTTGCAATTCCTGTACTATTATTACTACCACTATCTGTAGTCGACCCTTCGGTCCAACCAACTGTTTTATGAAGGTCTCTTTTGTTCACTTGTTTGGGTGTATTACGGTTTAAGCTGCGAAAGCCTCTTTGTGTAACCTTTTGGCTTAACAAGGGGGTGCTGCAGGTACCCGGGGTTTTTGGGAGCCGGGGGTCTTTTGTGTGGGCAGATTTCACAAGGCACTCGTTCTTTGGACACCAAACAAATCGGTGGCAACTGCTCCGCCACAATTTAGTTTTAATATTGGAAATTTTACTAAATTATAAACCCACAAAATTTAGAACAAGCCGTATGCACCAGAAAGTGACATCAATCAAGCCTCCACTGTGTCATTGTTAGTCCTGCCGTTACACCAACCTGGGTGTACAGACTGCATGTTGTGCTGGCTGGAGCTACCCTGGACAACCATCTCTCGTGGACCAGCTCAAATCCCATCATCTTGTTGCTGTCATTGTTTTATAATTACTTCTGATCTCACACAGCCCACGAAGTGCCAACTTATTGTTTACTACAGTAATACTGTTCACATAAATAGTTAAGAGAAAGAAAAGTACTTTCAAGAATAAATATCCATACAAACTACTAGCAAATGTTTTCTTCACACTGTGACTGTGTTAAATGAGGAGCTGCTACATGACATTTCGTGATTGCCATTTTGAACCGTGCTCTGCTCTTCAACCACGTTATTTAAAATACATTTTACCATCTGATTGTTCCCTCTACCAACAACACCACCATATTTGTATGAATATAAGCTATGTGCATACCTAAGTCACACCTGAATTTCAATAAGATATAATTTGCAAGCTGCATCAAAACTTCTAAATTAATTTTCCCTCAGGTACCAGTGATTTTCTCTTTTTAGAAAAACAAAGGGTACGTTTCTCCAAGCACCTACTGTTATTCTAAGTTAGTCCATAGCCACCACTCATTTTGAATGTTTAACGTCAATATTGTCACATTGGTAGTCATATCAAAGAATACAGGTGTTTCATCTACACTTCCCACTTAACTTGAAGGTAACATATTTCAAGAGCAGACAATTTACATGCTGCTAATTCTGTTAGTGCATAAATATAAACTTTTTCGGTAACATAACAAACCTGTATAACTCCCATATTTGTTCCCACAGCAAGACAATCTCCTTCTTGCATCCAACTCAGAGAACACACAAAATCACTCCCTTCCAGACTGAGCAACTTCTGAGTAGCACCAGTACTAGCATTCCACAGATACACACAGTGTTAGAGCAACTGCCAGAATGTTGTTCGGACTCCAATCGACCAGGTTCAGATCTGAAATAACAAGGACTATTACAACAAAATCTATGACTCAAATTTGAATAAAATTTTAAAGAGGCACAGTGTATTATGTATAACCAAAAACTGTGCAGCTGTAAAAATACATTACCTTTTTCAGAAAAGCCTCAAACTTTAACGGGTTATCTCAGATTCAGATAGAACTAATTATGTCCACTGAAGGACATTCTCTGTATGAACACACACATACAGAGAAAAATAAAAACAATGGAGATATATATGAGGTAAAAGACCTTTTACAACGTAACAGAACAATATGTACATATACTCTGACTGCAAAAACATGTAAGGTGAACCAGATTCAACACATTGCTTGAGTGGCGTCCATTGTACATTAAGTCATTTACACAGGGTTTGTGCATACAATATATTGAAAACTGCATTGCACAGATGTTCATTATGCCTAGGGTTTCTTGAAATAAACTGTACTGAAATCCAGATTTATTATGGTAATATTATAAATAAATATATCCACTAAAAAGCACCATAAGTGGCAGCTCTTCACAAAGGGTTTTCTTCGAAAGAAGTTGCATGAAATAATGAAACTCCTTCAATCTTCTGAAAATGCCCTTAATTGACATAAAGAAAAATCAGTACAAACCAAAATATTGTCTTCGACCAGAAATAAAAGGCCTTAAATTATAACGTAATATCAATGGATTAGAATAAGCATCATAACTGCAGTGTATATGTCACCTTTCAGGAAAACACTGCTGAAAGGCTTGGACGCCTTCAACATTCGATACGACTTATTTCCAAAAACCAAAATCACACATTTCATCTGTACCACTGCTATTACTCAGAATAAAATAATGTTTATTCTTAGATAAGGCTCTGGTCTCGCTTCCATCATATTTATTGCAACCGCCCTTCCGCAGACTGCTTTCTTCTTACTCTGGTTGCCCCGGGATCAAACCCAGTAGCGTGCCCGGTTTGCTTGCGGTTACAGCTTTATATAACTTCGGATAATGCGGTAGGATTTGTGTAGGGTTTGTCGGCGAGCAAGATTGTCCGACTCTCAGGGATTATACGGGGACTGTGATAGTTGGAGCGGCCGTGCGCCAAGGACGTGAAATCTGTGGGGATGATCAACTGCAGACCACACCGAAGTCACCTTGGAGACGTTTCACCTTTTATTTCCTTTCGAGACACTGTTGTACAATACGTTATTCTGATTGTAGGGCAGCGCGATGATTCGGCTGTTGTATTTATAATTGTAAGAATCAAGCAGAAACTGTCTGCTTGCCTTGAAGAACCGAACTTTCAGAGAGCGAGCCCCAACGCAATCTCGCTTTTTATATTCCCGCAACGTAACTGTTCTTGAATTTTGAATTGAATATGACAATCCGATTCGTCCCCCAAAAAGTCACTTATGACGTCGGAAACGTGCCGAACAGCCACATTCAAATTCCATTGGTCCGAGTCGTAGTGAAGCAGCGGTCATCTGGCAATCGTCACTTCACACCTACTAGGGCGCCCCAAACCAACGGACACTAAACCGAATGTCGGGGGAAGAGACTTTCACACGCCAGGATGGCGCCACTCTCTTTCCCAATGTGATACATTGGACAAAGCCAAAATTTAATAAAATCACTCAAATTTTGATGAAGTGAGGTGTACCAAGTATCATATAATCACAACTCCTTCGTTCATATAAACCAGATTAATATGCCAAAGCCTGGTTTACACCTCATCTCAAGTTTCAGTCCGTCAGTGTGAGCATTTGTCAGTGTGTGCATTTGTCAGTGTGAGCATTTGTCCGTGTGTGCATTTGTCAGTGTGAGTAATTTTCGTGTGAGCATTTATGACAGTGAGCTTCTTTCTGTGCGCAATTTTCGTGTGCGGTTTTGTCGTATACGGTTTTGTCTGGTCACCCTGCCAACAACCGCAGCTGAGAGACGCCGCCTCCACTACGAAACCCGGCGCAAGACGATCGAGGTTACTTCAGAGTTCCGTCTCTGCTCGTCGTCAGAAGCCAGAGGGTGCCGAATACCGTCCATCACCACTCCAGAGGGTCCGCACATTTCACCATCTTCATTCTTCCAGGAAGAGTTCGGGGTCCCCTGTGAATTTATTCACAGCCAAGCACTTTCAGAAAAGGGAAAGCTGAGCTCAAATCCTCTTCCAACGCAAACTGTTTGTTGAATTAAGGGGGAGTTATTAAAATTTCAGTGAATTGCAATATATGTTAGTTGGGGAAGTAACTTTAATAGAAAAGCAAATTTGCAAATAAACAATAATACAGTTTACGTTCCCTTCATTAACGTAAGAGTGTAAATCCGAGTGATCTGTTGTATATTGCTGGTGTAAGGGTGAATGGGAGTATAGCATAATTTCTGAGTCAGAGGAGCCCGTAGGAGGAACGGGGAAATGGCATCTCAAAATTACTGTAGCATTTCAGAGGCAATGAAGCTGATAGGTGCACCATTTTCAGGTGACAAAAGTAAGCTGAAGGAATTTACTGATAATGTTGACGCCGCCTTTGAGTTGGTAGATCCAGTAAACCATGGGTTACTTTTGAAGTTCATTAAGGCTAAGATTACGGGAGAAGCGAGATCGAAGCTACTCGTGAGAGATTTAACCGGCACCTGGGGTCAACTTAAAGCAATATTAGAAGAAAATTATGCAACCCGGAGGACGATAGATTTTTATGCGTGTAAAATGTTCAGTAGCAGGCAAGAAAAACGTGAAAGAATTTCAAGTTGGGGGTCAAGAGTAGACCAGATGCAAAGCGAATTGAGATTAGCTACCAGTAAGGTGTGCAACGAACATGAATTGGCGGGAGCCATTAGTCTGATCAACTATTTGGCGCGAGCTGGTTTCATCCAAGGACTGTCGAATGATAGAATTAAGACGATCGTTAGGAGCAGGGGTGAACAGCTTTTATTGTCTAGTGCAGTGGAGTTAGCATTAGAAGAAGACAGTGCATTGTTGTCCGCCAGAGAAAGAGGCCTAGGAGCTTATAGGTCGGAGAATGAACAGAGATTTAGTAGCGGTAACTCAGGACCGAGGTACAAGGCGCATGTGATTGCAGAACCTGAGAAAAGAAATGTAGTAAGGTGTTACGCTTGCGGGAGTATGGGTCACATTGCACGTGATTGTAAGAGAAGTAATAGCGGTTGGAAACCGAAATGTGGAGTATCGAGCCAGGTGCAGGGAAACGGGCCGAGAGGTCAGGCAAGCAGCCAGTCGGGGCCTCGGAGAGTTTAAGGGGTTGCAGCATATGTACTAAGAGTAGCATAAGTGCATTAGACACCGTGTCATTTAAAGTAAGAGATGGAAGGACACTTAGGTTAGTGTTCCTTATTGATACAGGGGCGCACATATCAATAATCAAGGAGTCCAGTCTACAGCAAGGACTGCGGTATGACAGTACGAACAAGGTGAGGATTCAAGGGATTTCAACAGCTGTCCTTCAGACAATGGGTTCGATTGAGTTACAGTTAGAGATGAAAGATATGTACACAACACACAAATTCCAGGTGGTCAGCGATTGTATTTCCATTCCGTGTGACGCCGTCTTGGGACGAGATTTTTGGGAATCCAAGAGAGCTAAGATAGATTTTGAGACTAGAACTATAGATATGAGCATGTTAAAGGTGAACTTTGATGACAGGCTAGAAAAACGGTGCTGGGAACGCACAAATGTATATTAAGTTAAGATATTGTAGGTGCGTCATATTGTGATTTTATTTAAAAATAGTATTAAAATATATTAAAATTGTCCGTCAATCACAATAAAGTAATATAAGATAATTAAATGGTTAAAATATTATCCTTTGTTCCGTATCGAGTACTCGATTTACATAAGGAACATTCTCGACATGTTTCGGCTTTCATAGAGCCGTCATCAGGTGTATGTTATAAACTCTTAATTCAATTACTAATTTTTAATTTTCTTATCATTTCTTCATTTTTCACATTGTATCAACATTTGTTGTTGTATTATATATCATTGATAAAATCGTATTGTCGGAGTGATGTTAATGCTGCGTATATTGGTCAGAGAAGAAATATCGAAGTTGTAAGAGGAGAGATCAGAAGTACATCGTATCGGAGCGAGGTTGGTTATTAAGTTAGCACCACGATCAGAGACCATAGTCGAAGTACCTACATTACATGAGGGGAGTCTGACGGGAATTGCGGCCAAGGAAGAACTAGTACCAGGAGTCTACATGTCAGAATCATTGACGAAATCAGTGAACGGTCGTTGCGTAATTTGTATTGCCAACACACTAGATACGGAAGTCATCATGCAAGCACCCGAGGTACAGTTGGAACCATACGAATGCGAATCGGATAACATGAGGATAATGTATACTGTCAATAAGAGTTATGAATCAGAAAGAGCCAAATTATTGGGTCAACATCTGCGATTGAATCATTTAAATGGGGAGGAAAGGAAGGAAATTCTAAATTTATGCAGTAGGTACAATGATATCTTCTACCTGCCGGGAGACAAGCTGTCTTGTACTCAGATCATTCAGCATTCGATCCCGACACCCACAATTGATAAGACTAGGGGAATAAATGTCAGACAGTACAGGATACCTGAAGTTTTGAAAGATGAGGTAGACAGACAGACCGATAAGATGCTGTCCGAAGGGATTATCACTCACAGCATGTCAGCGTGGAATTCACCTATAATTATTGTACCCAAAAAGATAGATGTTTTAGGAAAACAAAAATGGCGGATGGTCGTGGATTATCGAAATCAGAATGAGGTCACAATAGGGGATAGTTTTCCACTGCCATTGATAACTGATTTGCTAGATTCTTTAGGACAGGCCAAATTCTTCTCGACGCTGTACTGCGCAATGGGGTATTATCAAATTCCTCTTAATCCAGACGACCAGCCTAAAACGGCATTTTCCATACAAAAGGGGCATTTTGAGTACAAAAGAATGCCGATGGGGCTCAAGGGATCGCCTTCGACGTTTCAGAGGTTGATGAATCATATAATAAGTGGTATACAGGGTGTACGGGCACTGATTTACTTGGATGACATAATTGTATATGGTAGAGATTTGCAGGAGCATAATGATAGATTAATAGAGGTGTTTGACAAATTGAGGGAGCATAATTTAAAATTGCATTTGGACAAGTGCGAATTTTTGAGGGAACAGGTAGTCTACCTAGGTCATGTGATAACGAGAGATGGGGTAAGGCCGGACGAAGCCAAGGTGTCCGCCGTAAAGAACTTTCCCATTCCACAAACACGCAAACAAGTGAAGGGTTTTCTCGGATTGACAGGATACTATAGGCGCTTTATTCCACAGTACAGCCAGATAGCAGAGCCGCTATTTTATCTGACAAAGAAGGGAGTAAATTATGAGTGGAAGGAGCCACAAGAGGATGCATTTAACAAATTGAAAGAAATTCTAACAATTGTTGCAATATCATGATTTTACAAAGCCATTTATACTATGTACAGACGCAAGTAGCACGGCGTTAGGTGCCATTCTTAGCCAAGGGTCTATTGGGGATGAGAAACCAATAGCTTATGCAAGTAAAGCATCAACAAAAGCCGAATTAGCGTACAGTGTGATAGAGAAGGAATTTTACGCAGTAGTATGGGCTTGCACCCATTTTCGACCGTACCTGTATGGCAGAAAATTTTTGATTATTAGTGACCATCAGCCACTTTCGTGGATATCAAGTGTAAAGAATCCAAATTCCAGATTGCTAAAGTGGAGATTAAGATTAGAAGAGTTTGATTATCAGATAATGTACCGAAAGGGAAGTTTGAATGGAGGGCCCGACGCTCTCAGTAGAATCGAAGTCATGCAACAGCCAGGAGAAGGCGCAGAACCATGCAAGGAAATCACTCAGGAGCAAAAAGGAGAAATATTACGCGAAGCTCACTCGACGCCACTAGGAACGCACATGGGAATGAATAGGACCTATAAGAAATTGAAGTTACACTTTGATTGGCCAGGCATGAAGAAAGATGTAGAGGAATATATTCAGAAGTGTGAATCCTGTCAAAAGAATAAGATTACTCAACTAAATACCAAATTGCCTTTACAGTTAACCACTACACCCGATTCGATATTGCAGAAGATAAACATAGATGTAGTTGGACCGATTAATGTTAGTTCCTCACAGAACAGGTACATTTTAACCATGCAGGATGAACTAACCAAGTATTTGATCGCCGTACCTATGAGAAATCAAACCGCCGAAACGATCGCACGACATTTTGTTGAAAATGTAGTTTTGATATACGGATGCCCTCACGTCTTACTATCAGATTGCGGAGCTAATTTTTTGAGTGATATGTTTAAGAATGTTTGCAAGTTACTGCACGTGAAGAAAATAAACACCACTACAGTGCATCCAATGACGAATGGGTCTTTGGAACGCGCCCACCGCGTTTTAATTGAATTTATCAGGCATTTTGTAGATAAGGATCAATCCAACTGGGAGGATTGGATTAAATATGCTATATTCCCATACAACACCACGCCACATAGCGCAACAAACTATACGCCGTTCGAATTGATGTTCGGGCGAGTTGCAAATTTACCGGGTTATTTACAGAATCCGCCGGAAGGTGTTAATTACGCCTTGGATAGCTACGTTCAGGAGTTGAAACAAAGATTGCAAAACAGTTACACGGTAGCCAAGGAAAGGTTAGAAGTCGCCAAAGCGAGGAGTAAGGATTATTACGACAAGCAGATACACGTACCCAAGTTCATAGTTGGAGATCTTGTTTTATTACAGTATGAGAGTCCGCGGAAAAATCGATCTAGGAAATTAGGCCCTAGCTGTGTAGGCCCATATGCAATAAAAGACAGACAAGAAGTAAATGTTACCTTACAACTTAGGAGATCTAAACAAACTACAGTGCATGCAAATAGAATCAAGCCATTCTTTGTGTGATTTACAGATGGGGTTAATGACATGGATAGCGTGTATGGTCATCATAGGAGCAGAGACGCTAGATTTCAGACTCCAACAGATTCCGTAATCGCCAGGACTTTACTACGAACACCTTGGAGAAGCCAGACTGTCTAGTAACGTTTGGAAAATTCTAAGCTACATTGATTTAGCTCGTGTTGATGAAAATTTCTAAACCGTCAGAAAATATGCCAAGTTCACTGTAGAGTTTTGTCAAGCGCATGAACGTTCAGATTGGGTAAATTTAACAGAATGCAGATCTTCAATTAAGCATGTACACAGGAAACTACGTAAAATTGAGTCTATGAAAATTACGTTAACAGAACTGACCCAACGAGTTTCGATTTCAGACCGTTTTAAAAGGAGCTTTTTTGGATTTATAGGAACAATATCACATGCACTGTTCGGAACGTTAGACGAACAGGATGGAAAATACTATTCAGATAAGATTACTCAGTTAGAGCAGGAAGAAGTTAATTTTTTAAATCTTTCAAAGGAGCAGATAGTCGTCGTTAAAAGTACACTAAAGACAGCAAACAGAACCTTGAGCGATGTATCTCACAATGAGCAGATTCTGGCAAAGGGATTGTCAGAGATAAGAAAACACATTATTGAGGAAGACGGACAACTAAATACAGTTTTAGGACATACTTCTATGTTAATTACGTTAAGGGAACATGCTTTACAATTAGATAGAGCCTTTGATGAATTACAAGACCAATACTCCGTATTGGTAGACGCCGTATTGCACGCGCATAGAGGCATATTACAGCCTCAATTAATTTCACCAGCACAGATCCAACAGATCATGAAAGGAAGTCAGAATGATTTTCCAAGAGACCAGTCCTTCCCCTTACCACTGAGCTCGGAGTATTCTTTTCAACTTCTTAATGTAATCGATTTTGATGTGTTTATCCAAGATACTTATTTTGTGTATGTTATTAAGTTGCCTTTATGTTCTCATTTAAACTATGATGTAGGATAAATGGAACTACCGCTAAGTTCACATTCATTCAACCTGAAAAGGAGTTTGTATTGATAGACAAGACGAGACAATATTATACTCGTTTAAGTCAAACTGAAATAGGTCAGTGCAGCCTAGCGACCTCAGAGCTGCGTGTGTGTAAGCAAAATTTCACAGTACAAATAGTACATTCAGTGGCAGACTGTGAAGTAAGACTTTTGCAATACAGTTCTGGTATTCCAGAATCTTGTTCTCAAAGAATAGTTGAATTAACCCTTTGAAGCCGAAGATCGTCTGAATATTATTTATGAATTCAGTCCGTACCGCGAAGAAAACACTTCACTTAACCATTAGAAGTCGAATCAGGCGGTACCACATAAGATTTAACATCCCGGTCAAAGCCTTAGGAAACATTTTGGACACAATTAGGAGATAACGTTTGGTTGTATGTAGCGCCAAATGCCAAACATATGACAAATATTTGTCCAGACCACGATCCTGTGGATGTAACCATTAACGGGTTAGGCAAATTTACATTTTTGAAACCGTGTTCAGGTTATGGACACCAAGTTTTAATTCAAGCACATGCTAGTCGAGAAGTGAATCTCACTAGTAAAGACGTAATCCCACCCATAACTTTGGAATATGACTGTTGTGAGAAGTCAGGAAAGAAACTAAAATTAGATAACATTAATTTAGATACACCAATCAAAACCATTATAACCCATACAGATGAGCTAAAACTGTCAAGCTACAAAATATCAGAAGTAGAAGCAATGATTGAAGAACAGCAATGGAAGTTGGAACATTCAGAGAAAACAAGATCTTTATCATTTTTCACCTATGTGGGAATGTGTGTAATTGGAGTAATTGTATGTATTTTGATGTATGTATGTTGTTGTAGGTGTTGTAAGTGCGGATGGCCAAAGATTAAGAAGTGGTTTGATGGAGAGGGGCCTTGCCACACTATATTGTTTAAACCCAAGATAGTTACGAAAATTCACACCTCAAATGAGAGTCTGTCTGTACCTTCAGGTCGGTTGACCGTGACTAGAAGTCAGGACGCCATAGAAGAAACGGAGTTAATAACCATTTTATCCAACCCTACACCTTCTACACCTCAAGCTAGGAGGGTAGCAAGCAAAGTATTGGCGACCGATAAACGTTAGAGAGAGAAAAAAATTAATGATCATAGATGGACTGTCCTTAATTTTTGTATTAGAAAAGGGGGAGGTGTTGTATACCTATAATCTAATTACGGGAATCATGATAATCACATATAGCACATATATGATTAATTATAAGGTAGAATCAGTAAGTTACTAGATAAAGTGTAATAGTTATATTGTAGACCTTGTGTAGACAGCAAGACTCTCCATTTACAGCTGTTGTAGGCAGGGGCGACAGGAAGCCATTATGGTGTCTGTTCCAGATAAGTTTATTGAAAAGGGTTCCAATTATATTCACAGATAGAGGAGGCCTGCCGAGGTCAAGACGCCCGAACTTTGACAGGGCAAAGGGTCGCGGTCCCCGGGGGTTTATCGCATCATCTAATTGGATCCAGAACCACGCCTTGGGACGACACGTTACAGCTTGTTGCATCAGCTGGCATGTAAAAAACTGTCACTGGCGTCACAAGGGCGATATCGAAATTTGCTTATAACCCGTGCATTTCGAAGACACATTGGACGTATCATTTTACTCGTCAGGAGGAAACTCTGCTGGTCTACGCATTTATCTATATATAGTCAACATTCTTTGTCATACGACTGTACTCATCTGAATTATTAAATAAATCATCAATCGTCGAACGTCTTCTCGTCAGACTAGGCAGTCACCCTTCTAGCTGTGTATTCAAACCTACCATCGCCGACCATCATTCCTAGCCGCTCGGGAATATTGCACTCCTGCGGGACTGGTCAATCCCCCGGGATACAACATTGGAACTTTGTAAAAAAAAATTAAGAAATGTGCCACAATTTAACGGACAATTACTCAAACTGTGTATGAGCTACGTGGACGCGGCGGCATGAAGGAGAGAAGTTTTGCGCCCGTCACGGAAGAGAAACCGAAGCCAAGAATGACATCCAGACCAATGTTGGGTGTGGAGTCACCATCAAAGCTTGTAGGGCCTGAGGTTCCAAAGCCCCAACACTTATCAAAGACAGCAACTCCTTTGACGAATGAGCCTTTGTATTCAGAGGCATTCATAATTGATGGAGACAGGGGTGTGAACAAATTTACCATCACAGCTGACAGTTTCATATCTTTGACGACACGGACGTATCACGCAGTCTGTGCTTCAGATGAAGAGTTTGCCACATATGTTTCATTATCTATGTTTCTGTATTACAGCTCTTTACATCTACGGGCTCGTGTTGCAGCAATTAGAGAACATCGTGGATTGGCAACGGAAGAGACGAGGAATCTAGTGAGATACTTGAGATCACAAGAGTATCCAATTCATGAGCTGATCAATGCTTATTTAAGAGGGATCGGAAATTTTGAAGACCCATCAGGGACGAAACATCTGTTTCGTTTAATAAGGTTACCAGGTAACCAGGAGTATGAAGGGATCAGTGGATTCTTGGTTAAATAGTGTATGAGCTAATGAGGCCGGACTGATGCCAGTTTGTAGCTACATTATCTGACTAAGAGAGGGTAGCACTTGCCGGAAGCTCGGTATACTATACCCGCTATGTCTTCATGGCTGGTGTCTTTTTCTGTGAGTACTGTTGTGCTAAACCTTTGTGACAACGAAAATAGGGAAATGCATAGGTGTGGTAGGTCCCACCGAGAAATAGCACGAGAGTTAGATGTCAGCAAAACGAGTGTGACACAAAAAATTGCCAAATGCAGGAAGACGGACAGGGTTCGAGACGAGCAGCGCACCGGTCGGCCCAAGGTTACATCACCTCGCGAGGACCGGACAATACCTCACATTTGCAAGAGGAACCGGCAGGCATCTCTTCTTACCGTTCGAAGGGAATTCCAAGAGAGGACTGGTAAGAGAATATCTCCCATGACTGTTTGGCGCAGCCTGCTGCAGCTAGGCTTGTGTTCTTATGCGCCCCTCAAAAAGCCATTGACACCAATCTCCCGCAAAACAGGAAAATATGGTATCGCCAGAAGAAAAACTGAGGAATGGAAAGGTGGAACAAGGTAGTATTCAGTGATGAGTCCCGATTCCAACTCTTCCCTAACCGTAAGGCTCGAGTACGGTCACCGGCTGTTCAAGGAGGAGGTCAAGCAGTGATGATCTGGGGGTGCATGTCTTTCCAGGGAACAGGAATTCTGAGATTCATCGATGGTTCTATGGACTCATAGGAATACATTTCAACCATGCAAGAAAATATGCTTCCCACGGCGCATTAGCTCCACAGTTGATACTTTGTGTTTCAGCAGGACAACGCGCCCTGCCACAAATCAAGGGAAACAATGGCATGGTTCGAACAGAAGGAAATACCTTTGTTAGGGTGGCCGAGTAGAAGCCCAGAACTCAACCCGATTGAGAATCTGTGGAATACAATTGGCGCAAGAGTTGCTGCCTGCAAACCGAAGAATCGCGAAGAACTTCGCGAGGTAATATCTGACATCTGGAACAGCATCAACCAACGCGAGTGTCAAAATCTCATAATGAGTATGCCCAAACGAGTGAGATTGTGTTTGAAGGCAGCAGGAGGCCCTATTGACTACTAAGAACGTCATAAAGTTGCTATGGTTTGAAATTTTGATAAATGTTTAACGTATGTATCTAAATTCAGTAACTTTATTAATTATTAGTAAAGTTTCTTAAGGTGGTCTTAAATTTTTGGTTATAAGTTATGAACAAATATTCACCAAGTTTGCTACACTCCTCTCTACTGTGTGCAGTCTTCTTATTTCCAGCCTTCTTCTTGTGCATTATTAAAGTAAAGCAGCAGAACGCCTGTGATCTTGCAGCAACAGTGCGAAACCATTGCTGGGATGAAGAAGAGACCTTGTTCAGGTTCGTTTTGATGGATTTTTCAGAGGAGGCCGCTGTGTAACTGTAGGGTTCCGGAGGAGTTAGCTAAAATAAGGGCCTTTTTATTGGTCCTTAGAGCATGCAGGAACTATTCTCAGCAGACAACTTCGGTCTTGGTATTACCCATCGTTGAAGGATCATTTCCACTGTCACTTTTTGTGATTAAGAACTGAATGGGCTCTGATCGTACAAGGCCCTTAGAAAAGGAAAGTTTCTTTTTATTTCTGCCCTGTTCCTTCTTCGTTGATCGGTCTCGCAAGTACGATTTCCCATTTGTTGGTCTTCATCATTGTAACATTTTCTTATAAAAAATGACATGATAAATTATCATCGCAAAGATTTATCGCAGTGCTTCTTAACATTGCTTTAGTGTTTGCTGTTATGAAGATCCAAGCGAACCTGGTGGGACTGAAATTGAATGGGACACATCGCCTTCTGGTCTGCGCTGATGACATGAATCTACTGGAGGACAACGTAATTGCCATAAAGAACAGCACTAGTTCTAATTAACTTTAGTACGGAGGTTGGTATGGAAGTAAACACAAAGGAAATTAAGTACGTGTCGATGTGTTATAATAAAATGCGTCAGAAAGTCGTACATTAAGTTAGCTAATGGTTCCTTTGATAATTTGGCATCTTTCAGGAATTTATTAGCGACAGTAAGCAAGGAAAATGTGATTCATGAGGAAATCAGGTGCAGATATATTCGACTAGTTCTTACTACAATTCAGGTCGAAACATTTCACCATTTCTGCCTAAAAACGTTTCCATTGAAATGTATAAAATTATAATTTTGCCTATAAAGGGTGTTTGAGAACAGGATGCTGATGGAAATATTGGGACCGAAAAGGGATGAATTACTAGAAGGCTGGAGAAAGTTGCATAATGAGGAGCTTCATAAGTTGTACTTATCACCCGATATAATAAGGCAAATCAATACAAGGAGGATGGGATAGGCAAGGCTTGTAGACTGCATGGGAGAGAAGGGATTTTGAGGGCAAACCAGAAGGGAATATACCACTAAGGAGACCTAGACGTAGGGGGAATTATAATATTAAAATGGATCACAGAAAAATAGGATGGGGTGGTATAATAATCCGTGGCATAACAGGCCTCTGAGAGCCAAAGCCGACTAGCTGGCTGCTGGTCTCACGTTCACATACCTAAGCAGAGGTGAACGATCATCCAACCAGATATAGGATGACGTGTGGTCAGCACGACGAACCCCCAGCCATTACTAGCTTTCCTGACCGGATTACGCTACTCATTGTAGCTCCCCAATTTCCTCACGCTGCTGGGTTGGCACCGGTCCCATACACCAGTCGAAAATCTCATGGGAAATTTCTTTCGGGATGGGGAGGTATGGGCTGAATTAATCTGGCTCAGGACAGATACCAATGGCGGGCTGTAGTAAACAGAGTAATGAAACTTCGGTTTCCGTAAAATCTTGAGAACTTTTTCAGTGGCTCAGCAACTGTTGGCTTCTAAGGAAGAACTCGGCTCCATGGAGTTTGTACGATCGGAAAGTTTATCATTAAGGTGTTATTTGACAAAAGATTGTAAATAAATGCTTATGTTGTTGCTGTTGCTACCAATTCCTCTCCCTTTCGCCCTCCTTAACCCCAACCAGTGTCCAGTCTCCGCCCCTCCTTTCTTTACTTGCCTTTCTCTGCTCTAGATTCGTGGTCATTTCTTTGCTGCCTGTGGTTAGCTGAGTGAGTGCTTTGTTGTTTTCGGAATTGAAAGTTTTTTTGTTGTCACAAGATTTCAGTTTTTTGTGTGGTGAAGGGACGACTTCTACGACGTCCGGGGGTCACGGAAAATTATCAGGTTAGTTATTTTTTTCGTTCTTTCTGCGATTATCATTCACACTTAACGACACGACATTCGACGTCTTTCAAGTGCGTCCTTACTTAATCCCTCTCCAATGCCGTGACAAGAAAATCGCGGAAAAGAAAATGCAAACACGTGCAATTCTGTTGTGAAAAAAGGAGAATAGTTTACTTCGTAAAAGATCTTGTAAAAGATTCTTTCATAATCATTGTTGTTTTCAAATTGTTATCCTTGACTGAAGATCTGACGATGAAAAATACTTCTCTTTGCGAAAGAATCTCACCCAGAAAAAGGAAATATTTAACCAGTCTGCTCACATGGCAAAAACTTGTTTATTGAATCACGTACAAATAATGACTTTCAGTGCCTCAATTATGAGAAGTTCATAGGCTCTAGTTGATGCTTACTACAAATTCATGAAGAAGATCGTCGGTGGAATATTTTCAAATAAGAAAACGGGAAAAGTTCTTTTCGTGCAGAAAATCAACTTCCCTGATACTAACGAAGGTTTGTCAGCCATAAAACTTGGAGACGAAGCATTTCTATTAAAGCCACATGTTTTAAGGCCATAACCTCAAATTGCAGACACCCGGAAATCAAGAAAACCGAATTTCAGGAAACGCCTTTGACATTCTAACAAACAAATTTAAAACTTTATCAAAATTGAGACCAGGGGAGTAAACGACTTGCGCGCTACAAAATTATTAAACAGATGCTAAGATACGGCATTCTCAAAAAGAAAAATTGAAATTATCGCATCTCTCCAAAACATTGATCTTGCCCAAGCGATTGGGGAATCTATCAAGAATCATGTTTCTTCTATTAGAGGGGTTAAAAGGCGAGAACATTTCTGTTGAACATTTTCCCGCAATGAGTGCTGAGAAGTGTTCTGTATACACTGTAAACTATTCACGTATGTCAATTCGTCCCCATTCGACTTTGATATTATTCTCTATCCGCGTATGTCATTTGTTTACTGCTGTGCATTGTCTCTGGGTTACTTCTTTCAGAGAGAGACTGTGGTTGTGTCTTGGGCACAATTGTATATGAAAATATTGTTAGTAAATATTAGTTAAATTTCGCTCCGATTATACCTGTCTGGCTTCTCGCAGATTAGTCATAACATTTAGATTCCAGGGACGCGACTTCTGCCCGAATAAATAAATAAATATAAAAATAGGAATGTCAAACTCAGACTGGATAATACAATATTAACAGAGTGTGACGCCAACTGCTGCTGCGCACAAACCACCGCGCAACTTTTGCAGAATCTTGTTTCCTTCCCAGGCGTCATAACGTTAGAGTCTTCCTTTGTTCGTTATCAATTTATCATTTATGTTATGATTCCATAATGCAATATCATAAACAGTGAAATAAGGTGGCCGAGGCAGCGGGGAACGTGCAGTTTGTTGGACCCAGAGGGGGTGAAAGTCACGGGAGGAAGAAATGGCGAGATCAGAGTTGAGCTTAATAGTTACAGTCTTACTTGCGCTAAATAAATCAAACCGAACTTCTTACAAAAGTACGTACAGATACAAAAGCCAAACCGTGTTCAACTGTTCAAGCAGTAGTTGGCTTTTTCGTACGATTCTCCACGGTGTGTTCGGCGGATCAAGCAATTTTCCGCATGACGCAAATAATTGTTCGCATTGACTTCTACGCGTATTCTCGAATCCGATTTGGTAAAGGGTACTGTACAAAAACTAGCTCTACACATGGTACACAGCTCAGGATGTCTGTCCTTAGAATAGATGGTTTCAGGACCGTAATAACACAGCTCAATATGCTATCTTCTGCTAACTCGCGCCCATCACATGCGTTCATGCTTTTCAGTCTCATGTTTATGATACTAGGTGTCACCGTCAGCGTCCTACTTCTTCACACGTCGATTTATGGATTTTTATTCCCTTACTACATGGCAATTGGTTACTTGTTTGTTCGTAGAAGATACTGCATCACGGGTTGTACATCAACATCTTATTCACAACATTTTACGGGATCTTGTTCATAGATCTTCCAACATCCATGTCTCCTTTCTGAGGAGTCGCCAAGCCTTCGTTGATTTTGAGGTTCGTGGGATTAATTGTTGAACTTAGCTCAGGTGAACTTGGACTTGTTCGTCGGGGAATATTAAGTGGACAACTATAAGTTGTACGCCAGCGAGAATGTTTGAATAGTGGCTTCAAGTAGATGTCCCACGTTGCATTGCAGAAATGCAATTCCTCATTAGACAACAACACAGTACAAGTAGGATTCGATTTACGCCGGGGTTAGGTTCCTGAGATTTCCGGCGTAAAATTAAGCGGCGTAAATTGAAGCAAAATTATAATGGGAACATATGTAAATACATTAGGTTGCGTTTCAATGTTCCAATGTTTAAGTAAAAGAAAGAAAATTTACTGCTTTAAAAACGATGGAATAGATGTCTGTTTGGTTTTCTTCTTTCCTGATAAGAAGTTATAGTATGTTTGTAGAACTGTCTCAATTCCTCCCTAAACGGTTGAGCTCCGCTCCCAGTTGGGGTCGTTGCTACAGAAGATCTCACATCCCTTGTTAATAAGAACAATAACCACTTGCATTGACCTTTCGGCGACCTGTTCACTAGACATCAGTGCATGTTTGTCGGCTCTCTTGTAGTTTTTCGTCCGTGGTTAATGTAATTTGCTTTCTCTGGTCGCATTTTATATTCCGTTTTTTGTTTAATTATTTAAATTTTAGGCCGTAGTTTATCATTTAATGTTATAGTTTTATTACAATGTCGGGACAATCTGTGTCTATTAAGTCGGGCAGAGTGATGACTCATCACCCCCTCCAATTGTGATCTGTGGGGCACAAAAGTGAAGCGTCGTAAACCGAGTCCTTCCTGTATTTTATTTATTCTACTTGACTTCCACTTTCGCCGGATCGAAGAACAAGAACAAATTTTGTGTTTCCTTGCCGGAATCCAAAACCAGAGAGTCCTCGGTACTCCCAGCGTCGCCATATTTTCCTTTCCTTAATTTTGAAGTTTATTTCTTTCAAACAATGAACAAATGGTCTGATTGGCCTTATGACCCCTACTCCTCGTAGACGCCGAACCGATAAGAATATTTGCATCACATCAAATAACTCTTGCCGCTAATGTACCAAGAATTGCACAAAACGACGCTGTATTTTAATTTCCTTAATTTTGAAGGTTGTTTCTTTAAAACAATGAACAAATGGTCTGGTTGGTCTTATGACCCTTTCTCCTCGTGGACGTCGAACCTTTCAGAAAATTTGCATCACATCAAATACCAAGAATTGCACAGAACGAAGCGGTATTTGTTTTGAATTACAAATTACAGTTTACAGTTGGCCCTTCGAAGATTGCGGCCGGCATTAGTCGTTCACAAAGAGTCTCGTACCAAATTATAGTCAGCCTCCACAATTTGACAGATCGCCGGGACGCGAACCCAGAAACCCACGGTCACATATTCCCCCCTAAGGTGTGTTGGATAGGTTGGCAATGCATGAACTGGCCGACATCGCCTTACCCGTCTAGTGGCATCGCGTGAACTCCCGCGTATTCTTAGAATCACACTTCAGTATATGTAATGTTATCATATGTTACATCTATGACAGGTCACATCTTTAACTGGTACAGATTGTATACAGCCCTTCTGGAATTACCTAAATTTTACAACACATTAATTTAAGAAACGTCAAAACTAAAAAGGTACCAAAAGCCTACATTACAAGTTAATTACTCCTTAACCTTCACACCCCTTAATTCTTACTGCAAACAAACTCTTCATCTATGAAACAAATTGTCAAATTTCCATTCACACTTATTCCAAATATAAACTTTAGCTGATTCTCACATTTGTCATTATCTCCAATCGACCTACACTGACAGTTACAAGCTAAGTAATTAATTTAAATCTTAAGCTCCTTCATCAAATCCTTGTTTCCTATGCCTACTACGCACTCAACAGCGTTTATCATCTACACTTGCTTATCAGTAGTGTCAACTTCGAACCTTTCTTCAAAATGTGATAGAGTTATCAGATATGTTACCACAGCTTTGACGAAAGAAATATATTGGTTATGTTAACAGAAATAACGCATTATTCAGCACACTTGATATGACCAACCATTTTCGCAAGTACTTTAGCTAATCATTTCACTTAATGCGATACCCATTCATTATTGACTTAACATTTTTAAGTCTTTCTTCTCATCTTCACAAAGTCCATTTCTTGTCTTAAGTTTGAATTGACCTTTGGGATCACCACATCAATCCTCGACTCTGGGAAAATTTCATAGGTTTCCTCCTGGGATCCATCAACTCCAATGAAAGTCACTGAATTCCTGTTCTCGTCGTGTTTAACCGGGTCTGGACTTCTTTCTTTCACGCTGTCTCTCTCATCCCCTGAACCACGTTTTGGAGCTGTAGCTTCGTGTTCATCCTCATCTGATGTGATGTCGTCTGCATCTCCAAACAACATGGCGGCATCTGTAGACTTCTTTCCTTCATCATCATCGTCTCCCTTTCCATTTTGTGACGTCTTTTCCCCATTAGACTTCTAATCATCTCCTCCCCTTTTCACTGGTGTTTTGTCTTCATCTGAGCCTCGAGCTGATCTGTCTGTCTGTGTCGAAATTATAATGGAAATATGTCTTCAGTGAAACTGTTCATGCCCAGACAGGTTCTTTCCCCCGTCTTGCCGTCTTACTGTGAGGTATCCCAATCTCGTATTTACGTTGCGTCCACTTCAACAGCAAATCCGTCTAATGTGAGACAAAATGAAAATCTTCTGATCGTCAGTACAGGACATCATACGCAAACAATTGATTGATTACCAACAAACCAATACGTGTTAATTGTTAAATTAGAACAAATCATTAGAGCAACTTTACTTGAGTTTGACACTTGAGGCTTAAATTTCATCCTGATATCCAAGAACTCTGTGTAAGATTTTGTTCTGACTACTGGAGATACCGAACACAGTTGTGTTCTGGCAGTACGCATTTCGAATCTTGACTGGGTTACCATTTATTCTAAAGAATGGGGTATTTAGTTTTATTAAGTCTTTCCAGTAACATCCCGGAATAATGTCTTGAAAGACGCCACGAACTTATTTCATTTAGACTTTACATCATTAAGCAATCAATGTAATTTGAAGTCTAATGCACTGAGCTGCTTCCAGTGGCGACTTATCGTAATCACGCGATTTCTTAAACAGGTGAAGATTGTGACCGCGCGTTTCAGGGTTCGAGTCCTGGCGAGTTGTCAATGTGTGGAGGCAGAATATAATTTGGTACGGGACTCTTTGTGAATGACTAAAGCAGGACGTTTGGCGACAGGGTGCCGGTCGCAAACTTTGAAGGGCCAACTGCAGGCTCTAATCTGTAATTGAAAAAAAATACCGTGTCATTGTGTGCAATTGTTGGCAAAATAGCAGCGAGAGCGAGAACAGCGTTTCTCAACCTATGGTATTCGTACCACTGGTGGTACGCGAAATAAATAAGAAAATCAAAAGATAATATCAACATAAATAAGTTGTCCCAGAACGCATTTGTTCAATGGTAGATATAATGTGTTAAATTAGAATTAATGGTATGCCAGCTAAAAATGCTGAGAATCCCTGTGCTAGAAGCAAATATTCTGAATGTTCGACATCCACGTGGAGTGGGGGTCATAAAACCAGTCTGACAATTTGTTCATTGTTTAAAAAAACGAAGTTCAAATTTAAGGAAAGGAAAGTCCGGCCTCGCTGTTAGTACCGAGGTCACTCTAGTTTTGGATTCCGGCAGTGAAACGCAAAAATTTTTCTTGCCCTTCGATCCGACGAATATGGCCGTCAACAACAACAATAATAATTACTTTGTTGTTATCAAAGGAAGAAATATATTCTACAATACAACGTCGGACATCTACCTGAAGCCAACATCCGAACCTCCTCGCCAAGTTCTCCAATTAACCCCACGAACCTCAAAATCAACGAAGGCTACGACCGAGCTGGGCGACTCCACAGAAAGCAGAATGGGACGGCCGCAGTAGTAGTTTTAATATCGGTATTAATCAACAACTGAGTGGGCGATCGTAAAGAAAATCTTAACACTTAAAAGCGCAGTTGTATCTTTACTGTAACCGTCCTCTGGTCGTAATCCCGTGTAGCTGTAGTCGTCTCAGGGTGTGTGTTCGTCTTCCTCTCCTCCCAAGGGCGATTTGAGTATCTCAGGGTGTTTGATTGCAATGTTCTAGCTTGTCAGTGGGTGGACTCTTACCTAGGGTCGCGTTAACGGCCTGATTCGCATCTGCCAATGATAACTCGGATTGAAGTTTTGAGGAAATCATCACTATTTATTGACAATCATTCAATACTGAGGTTATAGAAGTATATGATAAGATTATAAGATATCTCAGTCAACCTATTAATCTCTTGCGTTCTTTAGGTACCTTCGATATGTGAAATGTAATTGTATTTTGTGAAGTTTTCCAATTAATTTTCCAAAATGTGCCAAGTGACAGTTCCTATGTGAGAAGTCGATTTGAAGTCTGCGAAGGCCAAGTGTCTGAGATCTAAGTACGTGTCACCCTCAACACCGGGGTTAATTCACATTCACAAGAAAACAACTCATTACTGATTGGATAACAAAATTACGGGCTCTAACCAATAATGATATAACATTAATTTCCATTGGCGTAAGGGTCCGGGTTTGGCGTGAAGAACCTCTCTTTCTCATGAAAGAGAGAGACTCTTACAACATTCGCACAACCCGATTTCCCACGCTTGCTGCTTGATGTAACTCTCTGTCGGGTAATAAACATAATTTAGCTAAAAACAGGGTAATTTACATTCGAGATCGATAATTAAGTAAATCCCTAAATATGTTTACTGCATAGGTAGCGTAAGGGCTACTTTTAGCACTTAGAGGCGGAAGTCCACTTCCGTTCCAAGCAAGTGGTGCTAAATTCCCAAGTAGTTGTCAATACAATAAACATCCTGAGATGTGTGATGCAGAAACATGCGTTAAATTGAACAATTCGGGTGGCAACTAATGGTGAAATACAAAAATCTTAATAAACTGATATAAATAACACATGTCCTTATAGAAAGATATGATTAAATATACTGGGGATATTGGAAACGACCCGTTCTTCAAGTGCCTGAGCCCTGCGGGTCCCAAGTTTTTCGTTGGCTTGATCTACGGACATTCGATAGGACTACTTGGACGAAGGATCGGCCCGTCGCAAGGCCTCTACCTGCATACAGGACAGCACAACACAGAAAAACGCGGACAAACATCCATGGCTTGAGTGGGATTCGAACCCACGGTCCCAGCGACCAAGTGGCACAAGGCCCACTCCTCAGATCTGGCGGTCACTTCGGACCCCATGATTAAATATACAGAATTAATTAACTAAAACTAAACTGATGTCGGATGAGCGGTTACATTACCTACCACGGGCATTAAAAACCCGAAGTTCTTAATTTTGTCAATTGTGTACGAATTAATTTCCGTAATTCTCAAAATAAACAACAATCTTTCCCTTAAACGGCTACAAGACTGGAAAGATAAAACCCACAGGGGAGTAGACACACACGTTCTTTGCAAATCCTGATTTAGGAATTAAATTAAACGTCAGTTTTGTCGCTCAGATAACTTAGATTCCACCCTCCGTGCGCAATAGAGCGACGAATATTTACCTGACTTTCAGACGCTCATGAGCGAACTGGTGGGGAAATACAAGAGTGAGGGAATGTAAGGAAAATTATCTTGGTTTACGTATCACTGATTAAAGTTCATTATTAGCATGAATTACAATAATAAAACGCGAAGCTACTTGTGACACCGAAATGCAAAAACGAATTATGACAAAAATGTTACTGTTTTTTTAAAAATTATAAGAGTAACGAATAGTTGCAAAGAGGTGGCTTATTGAATGAAGCAGTAGAACGCATGATTGTCGAAGTAAGTCCACATACTACAATTTTGTCTAAAGAGTGAAAGGGGAAAGGGTACAAATCTCTGTTTCCCCACTGAATTTTTTTTTTGCAGAGCGTATTTTATTGTCAACAGCATAAGGTCCATACCAAATTTCCTGGGGGCATTGTCATGATGCAAGATCCCAGCATCCGGGCAAAGTTCATGTCTTTTGTGATGAGCAGCCCCGCGTAACCTTGCCAGTATTTCGAAATAAGAAAACTGGTTTATTGTTCGACCTTGTTCATCGAACGCAAAGTGAACAATTTTTCTTTTTGCAATTTTATGCCACTGAAGTTACTGTACTTTCTCATGGCCTGACAAGCAGAAGCGTCTGTTCACATCTGCACATTTTCACTCTATCTTATCCCCGGTCACTGCTTAGTTATCGCTCCACACATTCCGGTGACATTATTGTCACATCGTTGAGTACTCACAGATAAGAGTACCTTTTATAAAAATATATTCTTTCTTATCAAGATGCACAGTCTGCATCTTTACAACTTTGTTGGTAAATACTTTCCTTGAACATTGGAATATTAGTTTATAGATATCGTCAAGTTGAGATGCCGCAAAACTGAGGAATTTCCATGTCCAACTCTCGGTTGTGCTATGCGTCAACTTGTAACGGATTGTCACCAGTGGAGAAGCATGCAAAATACGAAATTCTTTAGGAGTCTACAGATATTTTAACATGTCGAGATCAAGTTACGTAATTTAAGTCAAATTAATTCTATGCGTATTTAGGTCTCTTTGTGTCAATAATTGTTCTTACGGCCGAAGCTGCTTCGATGTTTTGTTACTTGAAGAAGTCCCATAAATCAATGCGTAAGGGCCCTGCCTTAAATGATGAAGAGGAAAGCCATCTCTCAAGTGTCTGAATGCAAAATCCAAATCGTGCTTTGGAAAATGTCGTTGAGAAGGAATTTCGAATTTCCACCTGAAGATATTTCTTAAGATCAGAAACTTCGGAAATGAGGCCCCTACGCTACACGCTTGAGAGTAAAGTGTAGAAGAAGGTACATAGTTTTCTCTTAATGCCCAATGAAATTTTAGCATATGCAGATTTTGTTAAAGGTTACCGACGCACAGCCTTGCCGATGGAGGCAGAAGGCGCCTGTGAACAGTCGATAAACGCCAACTACACAACACAGTGCAATGTTGCTGTAGACGGCCCATATTTAAGAATATTGAATCATGTTTTAAACTGAGCCTGTGTGGTTTTGTAGTTCATGTATATATGCCACATTTATTTTTCAAATGTATAAAAGTGTGATGGCAGTTAATACCCGAAGATATTGTATAAATCAACAGATTCAGATAAAACGTTTACCATTAGTATCAATATCATAAGGAAACGGATAGCAGCAATCGGGAAAAATAAATCCGTCGGACCAGATGGCATCCCCGGGGAAATTTTAAAGTTAGGTGGGGAAGCAATGATTCCATACCTTGCGCGTCTGCTGGAGGTAACGATGAACAACAATTCTATCCCAGGGGACTGGAAGAAAGCTATAGTGGTCCCTATTTATAAAGGGGGAGATCGATCGGTAGTTGGGAACTATAGACCGGTCAGTTTAACCTTAGTGTTTTGCAAGCAAATGGAGCACGTTATAGCAGGGTATCTAAGGCAAGTCTGGGAAAGGAGTGAGTGGTTATATGAGGGTCAACATGGGTTTAGACCAGGGTACTCATGCGAAAGTCAAGTAGTCACGGTTTGTCAAGATGTTTCTGATTCATTGGACGAGGGAATCAGGACTGATGCGGTTATAATAGATTTCTCAAAGGCATTCGATTTAGTCCCACACGATAGGCTGATTACAAAAATTGCTGCAACCGGTGTGGACTTGAGGGTAGTGTTATGGGTAAAGGAATTTCTCTTAGGACGTTCGCAAAGAGTAAGAGTGGAAGGACAGCTATCTCATGAAGTCAGGGTAACGTCAGGAGTGCCGCAAGGGAGCGTATTAGGTCCCTTGCTATTCCTAGCTTATGTTAATGATATTTGGAAAAACATTGATTCAAATATACGGCTTTTCGCTGATGATTGTATAGTATACAGGAAAATAATGGATAGTAGTGACATTGATAAGCTACAGACAGATATGAATAGATTATGGGAATGGGCGGTAGAAAATGAAATGAAGATAAATCCAGGTAAAAGTAAAGCAGTCAGCTTCAATAGAGCTAGGGTGAAGGATAAGCTGAGTTACTTTTTTGGGGATCAATTAATTCCAGAGGCAAATAGCTTTAAGTACTTAGGAATACTTATTCGCAGTGATCTGAGCTGGGCAGATCATGTGAATTATACACTAATTAAAGCATGGAAGGCTCTCCATTTCGTAATGCGTATACTAAAAAAGGGAAATAACAATACGAAACGTTTAGCTTATACGTCGTTAGTGAGACCGATACTTGAATATGGAGCTGTGTGTTGGGACCCTTACAGGGAAGGACAGGTAAGAGCCCTAAATCGGGTGCAGAAGAGAGCGGCTAAATTTGCTAATTTCACGAACGAATCTGGTTGGGAAACATTGGCACAGCGTAGATTGATAGCCCGAATGTGCGCCCTTTTCAAAGCATACACGGGGGGCCGGGCTTGGAAAATGATAGAGGATAGATTATTAAAGCCATGCTACCTGGGCAGGGACGATCATACTCGGAAAATTAGGACTAGGAAACAAAGAACGGATGTAGGCAAATATTCCTTTGTAAATAGGACCATAAGAAGCTGGAACCAATTACCTCCAGGCGTGCTAGAGTCTTTCCCCTGTAAATTAGGCACCTTTAGAAAGAGGGTCAGAAAAGTAGTTACAAGCTAAGGGTTATTAAGTTGGGAATAAATGGTGATAAGTGAAGTGAAGTGTCTTAGTCTCCAAGTGATGAAGGGCTGTAGTTCTTTGGGATAAAATTTTCATGTACTGAGAGCGGACTTTATATTCTACTCTTAAGTATTGTGATTAATTAGTGGATGTGTGTTTTTTTATTGTGTGTCAGATGTTTTATTTTGAGTGTGGTATATTGTATTGTTGTGTCTCATTGTATTGTTGTGTGAGTGCATCAGTTCATGACGTTTGTAATACATTACAGTTATTGTCTTATGTCTAGGTGGTATTAAGTTCTTTTTTTTAAGTTAAGTACTTGAGGTTGGATGGTTTTGTAATTTATGAGTTGGTTGATTTTGAGTTGGATGTGTTGTTTTTGTTGTGTCCATTTTTTTATTGTTTTGTTCTGTCTCTGTGTTGATGTATCTCATTGTATGTTGTGTCTTATGGTTTTTGTTGTGTCCTTTGTTTATTGTTTTGTTGTGTCTCATTGTGTTGATGTATCCCATTGTTTGTGTGTCATATTGTTTTTGTTGTGTCCTTTTGTTTATTGTTTTGTTCTGTCTCATTGTGTTGATGTAACTCATTGTTTATTGTGTCTTATTGTTTTTGTTGTGTCCTTTTTTATTGTTTTGTTCTGTCTCTGTGTTGATGTATCTCATTGTTTATTGTGTCTTATTGTTTTTGTTGTGTCCTTTGTTTATTGTTTTGTTGTGTCTCATTGTGTTGATGTATCTCATTGTATGTTGTGTCTTATGGTTTTTGTTGTGTCCTTTGTTTATTGTTTTGTTGTGTCTCTGTGTTGATGTATCTCATTGTTTATTGTGTCTTATTGTTTTTGTTGTGTCCTTTTGTTTATTGTTTTGTTCTGTCTCATTGTGTTGACGTATCTCATTGTTCTGTTCTGTCTCATTGTTTTGTATGTTATTGTAGGACACTGCCACCGGGTATAAACCCATTTGCAGTCAATAATAAATAATAATAAAAATTGTGAAAAGTTTGCTCTTTTCTTTTTATATTGAATATACATTATGTTAACATTTATGATATTTATGTTGAATGCTGTGCTCTTTTATTCGAGATATGCAATAAATTTTTCCTTTATTTTCGGGCTATCCAGATAGAATTCACGGCTGTTTCCAAGTCCCTTTGTTGGTATGAAATATAAAAGTTCGGCCATTTTAACACTGATATTTACAATGTACTTTAACGCACATGTACGAAATGGAATTCCGTATGGGCAGGCGATGTTGTTAGATGGTACCCACAGTCAATCACTGCGAGTAAGAATTCAACTTTGTGATGATGATGAACGTCAAATTATGAGAAATTATTCTTGCATTTCATGTGGTGTTAATAACTGTCTTATAATCGAATCCATTTACTGGTGTATTCATTAATTTAAACCTGTTGTGAAAGCTGTCATTAAGTGAATAGAGGAATATTTGATTAGTAATTGCGTTATATTTTATGTTAAGTTACTTTCATGGATCACTAGGAGAAACTTTGTGTTGTAAGATAATACGAACTCAGAATTACTATGACCGGAGATGGTCGCCGCCCAATTTAATCTGCAGTTCGAAATATTTGCCTGCGGTGACTGAAGAAAAGAACGAAAAACTTCAGTACGAAAATTCTGTTTCTGGCCTGAGATTTAAAACAATGTCCTACGGAGTTCGAAGGTGTGTGGGCCAAGCATTCAGAATTGAGCATTTGTAAAGGACACATTTGTGTATTCAGGAATGGATAACAGTTTTCAGTTCTATTTCTCTTTCATATTCTTACGGGTTTCTGCCAGATGTTGCGTCAGCTTAACCCATATAATCAACGCATTCCGTTATTTAAAGGAACACTACGGGTGTTCACTGTTTTTACAGAAGACACTAATGGACGCCATAATGTCTTGTTTAATTTCGCACCAGTCACGTGCAAAAGATACGCATGAGTGTTATATTTCCAACTATATCTTTTTTTCCTCAAGATATCTCGCTCCTAGAAACTTCCATATGAAAATGTTGTGTGAATTTCTTATTTCCGAATGCGTCTCGCTTTCGTCTCGTTCAGATATGATGTTACTTCTAACTCAGTTTTCTCAATTTTCCTGCCAGTTCTAATTTTCTTATCCAAACATTATTCTTAGAACCATTTTCTCGAACATCCTCACTCTATCTGCCTTTATAATTTTGTTGTTGGCTAAAATCGAGGGAAATATTTTAGCTCTGTCTTTTACGTCTAAATATTAACAGTGACGTATAAGATACAGAATGTCAGAACCCAAAGAGTAACGTTCTTCGGAAACCTCAATATTGTATCTTTAATTCATCTTCTTTCGCTCTGCGTGATGGGCGAAGTTTAACCCGTGTCAAATAACGATTATTGAACGTAGGATCTCAGGTTCTCGCGGCGACAGCTACAAAGATGGCTGTCTTCTGGCTTTTAGCTTCGTGCTTTGTAGTAGAAGTTTACAGACGTTTCAGGGGCACTTACTGACTCCACCGCCTTGGTGATGTTAACAACGGAGTTACTCTCCTGAGGACGCGCGATGCTGTTCTGGCTGTAGAGGATTCATTCACTGTGGACCGCGTGATGTAATTAACAAAGTTTGTTTTATTTAATTCTTTTAGAGGAATAAAGAAGTTGTCGTGGTTGACCTAGCATGTTTGTGTGACTGTGAAGTTCTAGATTTTTTTTCTGGAGAACACGGTTCTAATATCACTCGAGCTGTCAGCCGGAGGTTGTGCGTGTCACGAAAAAGTAAAGAACATAAGTTTTTTCTATAACTTGGTTGAAGCAGGGACATATATGAAAACATTTTCACTAAGTTTGCTACACTTCTCTCTGCTATGTTTAGCCTGCTTATTTCCAGCTTTGTTTTATGTTAATTATGATTAAAGTGAAGTATCAGAACACCAGTGTACTTGCAGCAACAGTGCGAATGCATCTCTGGGATGAAAAAGAGACCTTCTTCAGGTTCGTATTGATGGCCTCTGCAGCGGAGTCCGCTTTGTAACTGTGGCGTTCCTGAAGAGTTGGCTAAATTAAGGTCACCCTTTGTTGGTCCTTTAAAGCGAGAAGCCGAGAATAGGGACAACTGGAGAGCTCTTTTTGGGCAGAGCAATGGACCTGTCGTAAGACAGAACACTTAATAATAATAAAGAGCATCCAGGAACAATTCTCAGTAGACAACTCCCTTCTGCCCTCCGGTCTTGTTATTACTCCTCTTCGAAGGACCATTGCGACTGTCATTTGTTGTGATTAAGAATTTACTGAGTATTGATGATAAAAGGTCTTCAGGAATCGAATGCCTGTTTTAGTTCTGTCATCTTGCTTCTTCGTAATACAGTCCTCATCGGTGCTGAGGTTTGAGCGGTCTCACAAGTACGATTTTCCTGTTGTTCGTCTCATAATGCGCTGTCTTCAGAAGCCTCTGGCATTGTAAATATAGGTCAGACATATACTCATTTCTTGGAGAAGGTTGGGTACCCAGGTTGGTGAGTCCAGTTAATAGCTAACACGTGTGGAAAGAAACTGCAATTTGTAAAGGAAAAAATTGTTTTTTGCGAGCGTTGCAACCGAAAATCTTCTCTGTTTCAATGTTTTTAAACTCCCTGTTTCCTGATATATATATTTATTAGGCATTAATTGTTACAGAAGTAAAGTAAGATTTTAGGAACATACGCAAAGCTAGATTCCTATCTTATATAAATAGTCCTTAAGAGTAATTATTAGAAATCACGTGGGCCACATAATTTCAAATAAGGATTTCCACCAAAGACCACACCCGTTAAAATTGTAAGGGGCTGGTCTTCAGTTTTGAAGAACCAATCAAGAGAAAGGAAAATGTGTGACGTAGATACTTCTCGTTTTTGAAAACTAACGGCGTCAGCTTAAACGCTATGATTTTTTTCTCTCTTTACCAGACAAATATGACATTCGTAAGTTTTGTAACGGTCCAAATTACATCTTCTGCTGAGGTAATTTGGTCCTACCACTTAGTTCTTTTATTATTTTATTAGGCTGAATTTCTTTTTACTTTTCGTTTCAAAATTCTAACTTGTTGTTGTGTTTCGAGGGTAATACTGGGATGTTTACTTCTAGTTCATGGCATATACCTAACTATTTAGGACAAAGACGTCCGAGGACCTTCGGTTCACATGAGTCTTGTGATTTTACACCAGGGCAATAAACTGTCGTGAATTGGTTGTAGTCCCAAGTGTCATACTTCAACATTTATGGCGGAAATATGTAGAAAGTTAGTTAGACTTTATGGTTCATTGTCACTCAGCAGATAATGTTGCTGGACCTTACGCATTAAATAGGTTGAGAGAGGACTCTTCAACAAACTTTCGAGGTAGTCGCACGCAAACCCAATACAAGTCTGAGATCATCGTCTTGTGGCTAAAGCCAAGTATTATCATCTGCACATCTGTATTTATTCTTAAATAATTAAATAGTGTATAAATAAAGTATTATATTCAGCGATAAAGGAAGCTTCTAGTTGTCGGGAGTTACATGCCGTTAACACCCCTGAAAAGAGTCAAGTGATTACCAAGGAGCGAAGCTCCTATTACTGAGCGGCTATAGTTTTGGACGCAAAAATGCACCATGCAGATTTTCGAATAAGAAAATAAGGAAGTTTTCATAAGTCAAAGGTTAAACTTTAAAACCATTCTAAGTTTTAAAAACACGTAGGCGGATACACCAAGGAACTTCACAGGTCAAGCTGACTGTGAACAAGACTGGAAAGATGAAATACGCACATGCGTTCTCTGCAAATTCTGAGTTGTTAATAAAAGATTATGCCAGTTACCTTGCTTAGGGAACTTCATATTCAGACTGTACAAATCACGTGGTGTTCATGCCTTCTTTTTTTGTGATATAAATCAATAAGGATGTACCGTACGGTGTTTTATCTCTGAGTCTCACGCGTTAGGGGTTGTAGGATCGAGTTCTGATCACATGGAATAAGTTTTCCTTTCATACAGTATTCATGTTGTTATTTTACATTGTAAATAATTAATTTTTCAAAGTTTAGTATCTTCAAATGATGTGTAAATTCACATCATTGTATGGTCCTGTTGCAAGTGGCGCTAGTGTCGACCCCACCTCAAAAGTTCCTTCGTCCGCCATGTTGGTATTACGATCGTAGAAAATTGAAAGGTACGATTTTAAGGTAGCCCCAAATAGCATGACGTCCATACTAAATATTATCCTAAACATTTCAAGAATCCTCGAGTTGAATTGTGAAGACAGACGGACATGACCACTCCTGATCCATTTCATGGGCATCAAGCAAAGATTGCAGAACAAGTTATTAGGTCCAAGGACCACTGGAAGTGATTTATTTACATGACTGATGTGCAGCCACAACTGGTTGTGTTGTGATCAAGTTTCTGTACTCCACCTATTCTCAGTTCAGCTATTAAACTTCCTGAGACAGAATCGCGTTCAGCCGGACTCTAATAACTACGGACATCAACTTTGTGGATATGAGAATCCACTGACGCCCAGAAAGGCGTCTGCATATCCCGAATCATTTCCCACAAGTTAATGAACGAATGACCTACGGCGTTAACCAGTGTTTTGGTCGAAATAAAAATCTGTAGCGAAACACATCAACACAGAGGACGAAGAACTGAGCTGAAGTGAGATAGGATTGACCACATCCCTGCTGACAAAACACGAAATCACGTCGCTTTTGAGTGCAAAAGCTGGGTGTTTTGTCAGGCTGGTTGCAGTGGTAGAGGGCGTTATCTGAAGCAATTAATGCATGCCGTGGGATAAGTCGATAAATATTTTTTTCAACTACCGAATTCTCAAACTGTTTATGTTGCACATTAAGACTTTTTTAGAAGTTGTGCATTTTGAACCAAACCGTTAATGCTCCTACATTGAACACGTTAAGTCAAATTACCGAGGACACATTCACATGGGTACCCACGACGTTATCGCTCAGCTAGCACTTCCTTCCTGGACGTCTATGTTTGTGCCAACCCACGACTCCTCAACAATCGATATAGGGCGTCCCCTCTAATCGTTACTGCGTCATTTTTACGAGATATAACAGTGTCTGCCCTCACAATGGAAACTTTGCTCTCTGATTGTAATTTCCTCCTCTAAAATAATATTCTTTTTACAACCGTTTCTGAAGACTTTGTTTCTCAATAAAAGTGTATTTTTCTTTTTAAAGTATGCCTAGATTTTCGCGGTGGTTGGAACTCTATTTTTTGGAAGTGGGAATCATGTATTGTGTTCCTAAACATACGGTAGTGGAAATTATCAAGCAACGGTACATTCATTCTTGGCTTGCTTTCGATACTGTTAATAACAACTGTTGTTTCTCTCCGTCGCAATTTCTCCTTGATTTTTATTATTTTTTCCATTCACTATGAACCATGTTTCTCTTTCGGGTCGCCATGATGATCACACACTACATGCCTGTCTGTGGTAATTTTGCGGCAGTTCATATGCACCATGCGCGTTATTGCAGAATATACGTACGAGGGCGAGTCAAATGAAAACTGTAAAAAAAAATTAAATACAATTTATTGAATGAAAGCGGTACACAACTATATCATTTTTCTACATAGTCTCCATTTCGTTCAATACAGACCCTCCAGCGTTTACGAAGTGTATGGATTCCTCTAGAAAAGAATTCTTGTGGTTGTCTGCGCAACCACTCATGCACCGCCTGCTGTACCTCTTCGTCAGAGCGGAACTTCTTTCCTCCCATCGCCTCTTTGAGTGGCCCAAACATGTGGTAATCACTTGGGGCTAGGTCTGCTGCAATAGACTCAGGGGTCACAACTCTGTGCGCCTGACCCGAGGGAGGAGAGTCTGCCACAGACGTCACACCATTTCTGAATTTCCTACTCCACTCGTAAACTTGCTGTTGTGACAAGCATGCATCACCATACTGAACCTTCATCCGTCGATGAACTTCAATCGGTTTCACATCTTCAATGATCAAAAAACGAATTGCTGAACGTTGTTCTTCTTTCGTGCACGTAACTAGTGGAGCAGCCATTTTCAAATTGGCACTGTGATGGCGATATGTTTGTCTGCATTATACTACCACCTATAGGATACTCTTTATAGCATTGGTAACATGTCTGCCAACTTATAGGACAATGGCGCGATATTTCGAATTTTTATCGCAGTTTTACGGTTTTCATTTGACTCACCCTCGTACATTACAGTTGGGCTTTCGACAACACGGGGTACATCTTCCTTGAAAGCGGCGCATTTGCTCAATTCGCCTTGGAATAACTTAATATTGTGTGGGATTAAAATGAGTGCAAATTCAGAGTAAATAAGAACATCATTGTAATGTTTTTTGTAAACAAATTATGTGACATGATAAAATATAATCCGAAAGCATTTTCGCCATTGCTTTTCAAGTTTGCTTTAGGATTTGCAGTTACGAAGATCCAAGAGAAAACCAAATGGGACTGAAATTGAATGGGACGCATCGCCTTCTGGTCAGATCTGATGATGTGACTCTCATGGGGGGGAACATAATTGCCATAAAGGAAAGCACTAGCTCTAATTGACATTAGTTGGTATGGAAGTAAACGAAGAGAAAACTAAGTACGTGTGGATGCGTAATAACAAAATGATAGTCAAGGTCGTAATATGAAGTCAGCTAAAGGGACCTTTGAAAATTTGGCAAATTTCAGGAATTTGGGAACGACAGTAACAAAGGAAAATTTGATCCATGAGGAAATCAGGAGCAGAATAAATTCAGGTAATTTTTGCTACCATTCAGTTCAGAACATTTCGCCTATTTTGTCTAAAAAAAGTGTTACCTGAAATGTATAAAGTTATAATTTTGCCTATAATTTTGTATGGGTTTCAAACTTGGTCTGTGATACTATAAGACTAACGAAGACTGAGGGTGTTTGAGAACAGGATGTTGAAGAAAATATTCGGACCGAAGGTGGATGAATTTCAAGGAGGGTGAAGAATGTTGCATAATGAGGAGCTTCATAATTTCAACTTCTCGCCAAATATAATTAAACTGATCAAGTCAAGGAGGATAAGATGGACAGGGCATGTAGCCCGCATGGGAGAGAAGAAATTCATACAGAAGGAGAGAGACCACTAGGAAGGGTTAGACGTAGGTGGGACGATAATATTAAAATGGACCACAGAAAAATGGGGTGGGGTGGTATGGACTGGATTAATCTGGCTCAGGACACAGACCAGTGGCGGGCTCTTGTGAACGCGGTAGTGAACCTTCGGGTTCCATAAATTGTTGTGATCTTCTTAAGTAGCTGATTGACTGTTGGCTTCTCTCTAAGGACTCGGCTCCATGGAGTTTGTACGTATGATCTAAGGTTTATCATTAAGTATTATTTCAACAAAACGTTGTAAGCAAATGCTTATATTGTTGCTGTAGCTACCCGTTCTTCTCCCTTTTACTCTCCTTAACCCCGCCACTCTGTGTAGGACAACCCCACTCCTTCCTTTGCTTGCCTTTCTCTAATCCATAGATTCGTGGTCTTATCTTTGTTTGCGGTGGTGGAATGAGTGCCGTATCTTCGGTTTTCAACGTTTGTTTGGTGTTCCAGGATTTCAATTACAGACAACTCTCGGTTTATGAACTTTCGATTTACGAACATTCGCTGTAACGAAAGTCACAATTCATTCAACATTTCTTAAAGACGCCAATAGATAGAGTTTTTAATAAAACGAAATACCAAAAGTGGAGTGAACATATTTGTAAGATTTAAATAAATAAAGTTTTAAAAAATGTATTTATATCAATAATTATCAGAAAACTATATGATAATTATGCTGAAGTGTTCTAGCCAGTTAAGACGCTTTGGTTTACATGCCACGCAGCGTAGAATGTGTTCTCGTGGGAAAGAAATCGGTGATTCCCCCTATTGTAATATAATAGGATCGTCACTTATTTTGCCTGGGTTATCTTAGAAGTTCAAATGTAATTCTGTATTTGGTGAGTTGAAAAAATACTTTTAAAAATTTGAACAATCGTGGGTCCAAAGCGAAATAGAAGTGTTGATGCTGATATTGGTAGTAATAAAAGACGCAGTATTAGTACAGAAACTAAACTAGACATCATTAAAGGACAGAAATAGATCAGAAGCAGCTGGACATAGCTCGTCACTAAGGTGTGAACCGATCGAGTATCGAAACGTATACGATACGTATCGTAAAAGTTCAGAAATGGAAGATGCACATAACGAACAACGTCTTGGAACGGAACTCGTTCGTAACCCGAAAGTTGCCTGTACTTGTGTTGAGACGAGATGACGTATTCGACGTCCGGGGGTCACAGAGACTTTTCAAGTTAGTTTTGCATTTCTTTCTTCTTTCCACGTTTATCATTCACACTTAACGACACGAAATTCGACGTCCTTCAAGTGCGTCCTTATATCCTCCCTCTTTAGTGCCGAGTGAGAAGAATGTCGGAAAAAGAAATGCATACACGTGCAATTTTGTTGCAAAAAAAGATGAATGATTTACTTTGTAAAGTAACTTGCGAAAGATTCCTTCAGATTTGTTCATTCGTGTTTGATATCATAATATATTTTTTACATTGTTCTTGTAAAGAACTGACAAAGAAAAATATTTCACTTTGCAAAAGCATGCTGTTTATTGGACCCAAAGGGGGTGAAAGACGCGGGGGGAAGAAACCGCTGGATTACAGTTGACTCTTACATGTGCCAAATAAATCACCCAATCTGGTTACACAAATACGAACACACAAAAGCCAAATCATCTTCAGCGTTTTAATCAGTAGTGAAATTTTTTGTATGATTCTACTAAGTGTGTTCGGCGGACCAAGTATAATAGAACTTTCCGCATGACGCAAATAAGTGGTCGCATTTACTTCTGCGCGTATTGTCGAACCCGCGTTGGAGGAAGGGATACTGTACAAAAACTAACTCTGCACTTGGTACACATGTGGGGATGTCTGTCGTTCGAATCGTCCAGACCGGCTCTGGGGCCCACCCAGCCTCCTCTACAATGGGTACCGGGGTCCTTTCCCGGGGGTAAAGCCGGCCGAGGCGTGATGCTGACCACTCACCCCATCTAGTGCCGAGGTCAAGGAAGAGAGGAGCTATACTTCCACTCCCCCCAAACGACTACATGGCGTATAGCGGGACAAACTTTATTTTTACAAACTGTACACTATTCACCTATAAAAATAAGTCCTCATTCTATTTTCAAATTATTCTCTACCAGCGCATGTCATTTGTTTACAGTTGTGCACTGTCTGTATTCAGAGCGAGATTATGATCGTGCCTTGGACTTTTATGTTTTAAAAATTGGTTCCATTTCCCTTCCCCCTTTTACCTTTCCGGCATCTAGAAAATTAGTTATACCATATGGACGCGCCTTCTGCCCGAATAAATAAGTAAATATAAAAATAGGTGTCAGAGTTTGGCTGGAAATTGCAAACTCGACGTAATATTTGGTTCGCTAATAATGCGCACAAACTACAACACAACTTATGCGGAATCCTCCAGTGTCACATCCTTACAACTTTCATTTAATTAATTATCACTTTTACATTTACGTTCTGATTCCATAATGCTGTCCAGGAGCAATATCAGAAACAGTAAAATACGGAGACCGAGACAGCGGGGTACATGCAGTTTGCGGGGACCCAGAGGGGACGAAAGACTCGGGGGGGGGGGGGGGAAGAAACCGCTGGATTACAGTTGACACTTACATGTGCCAAATAAATCACCCAAGCTGGTTACAAAAATAGGTACACACAAAAGCCAAACCAGCTTCAGCTTTTTAATTAAGTGGGATTTTTCGTATGATTCTACTCGGTGTGTTCGGCGGAACAAGTATAACTGAACTTTCCTCATGACGCAAATAAGTGGTCGCATTTACTTGTACGCGTATCGTCGAATCCGCGTTGGATTAAGGGACACTGTACAAAAACTAACTCTGCAGTCGGTACACATGTGAGGATGTCTGTCGTTCGAATCGTTGGATTGTGGACGGAGAAAATAAACACAGCTCATTCTGTTATCTTCTGCTAACTCACTCTTATCAAATAAGTGATATTTATAATACAAATGTCAACGTTGGGGTGCCACTACTTCACACATCTGTCTTATCAAATACTTCACAATCTATGGACCTTTGTTCGCTTAATTCATGGTATATTCTTATGTCCTAGTTTCGTAGCTGTTTTGACCATATTTTTCGTGATCTTATTCATGGATCTTCAGCTGATTAAGAAATTCGCCGTGATTAGAATAAGTCAGCTCAGTGCAAGCCACAACTTCAAATGATATTGATTGTTTAATGATGTATAGTCTAAATGAAATATGTTCCTGCCGTCTTTCAAGATATTATCCCGGAATTTTAATGAAAAGACTGAGTAAAACCACAAAACATGTCCTTTAGGATGGATGATAACCCGGCCAAGATTCGAAATGCATTATGCCAGAATACAATTGTATTAGGTCCCTCCAAAGTCAGAACAGAATCTTACACAGAGTTCGTGGATATCAGGATGACATTTCAGCTTGAAGTGTCCAAATTGAAGTACTGTGGCTCTAAGAATTTATGCTGATTTAAAAATGGACGCGTGTTGGTTTGTTAGTAATCAATCACTTATTTGCGTATGATGTCCTGTGCTGTCGATCAGAAGATTTTCAAGTTAGTCTCACGTTAGATGGAGTTGCTGCTTCAGTGAACGCAACGTAAATACGAGCTTGGGATACTTCACAGTATAAAGGGAAGACGAGGGAAAGAGCATGTCTGGGCATGTGCAATTTCACTCAAAACATATTTTAAATTTTTATTTGAACGCAGTCGGTGGAATTTTTTTATAATTTCACTTCCACACTGTACGCAATTTCTGTTATCTCACAAATACCTTTACGATAAAAAAAGAAAACAGATAATATCACTAGAGGGTCAGGGAGAAAAGCCTTATCTCTGCCCGTTCTTCAAATATTACCGAAGCTACGAGCCACATCCACAGTCATAAAAGCCTCAGTGTCGTTTATAGCCTGACACTATGTTGTATTTCAGGGACTGCTTTGTTCTTCTGGTGCTCGTCGCATTGAGGATCGGAGCTCAATGTCCAGAGCGTTGCAGCTGCCCGTCTTCCTTGGTAGCGAACTGTTCCTCTGCATTTCTGACATCCATTCCGAATGACAGGTTGGTGCAATGGCGTCTTCAGTCGGCCAAATTACATACTTCAAGGCCACAGGAAGCGCTGTTAAATCGCCAGTACAGCGTTGCCAAGATTGGGCTCCATTCACTTCCCTCTGGACCGCTTTTCGCGTGTTCTATACAATTTTGCTATCGCCTTAGAGCGTGTAATTTGGTGAAGGCTGCTACATTATTGAGGTGTGTGTAATGGTACTGTCGTCAGGGATGTTTAGGAAAATAATATTGTGGCTGAATACGACGGATGACTCGATAAATTTCTGAGAACAAATTATCGTTTTAAATTACCGAGCCAGTAGGAATGGCTTCCAATAGACGAATTGATTTTGTAACTAATTCGCTTGCGCTCTTTCTTTTAAATGATTTTAAATACCAGTTGATTTGTGTATATAAATTATTTTACTATACTACTTTACTATAACATGTTTTAGATACTATTTTACTGTAAATATATTAATTAGTTTGTGTAAATAAATTATTTAACACACTTTACTTTAACATATTTTAAATACTAATTTACTGTAAAAATACGAATTATTTTTGTGTAAATCATGCTTACTTTGCACATTAAAATACTGTAAAAAGATATGGTATGAGACAAATGCAATTATTAACATTAAGATTTCAAATCAACATAATAGCAATAAGCTCCTTATCCAGAAGCATTTTAAACACATTTGTGGTTAAAGTAAACATCTGCTAACAAGAAAATTGTATTAATCTTACGTATTTCGGTATAATGTTTATATCACCTACAGAATTCATTTTAATATATTATTATTAAAATCGATCGAGTTGCTATATATATATTATTTTATTGAATCTTTTATCTCTTAATCTACGTGACCTGCACAACACAATAGTCTCTTTTGCCACCAGATGTCATTAATTAGATAAAAAATACAATTTCCCGTGTCATGTATTTTGAAGGTAGGTGACGGCGTTAATCTAAAAAGGGATTTAGGTTTTCACGGCTGAGATTACGAAGATGGGGGTCTTTTGGATTGTAGTGTAGTGTATTCTGGCAGTTTATCAATGTCGCCCGGGTAATCAAGGCTGCAGAGACCTCTGAAATGTCGGTAAACTTCCACCAGACTGCACGGCGCTACAACCCAGAAGACATCCTTCTAAATTTCAGTCTGATTATCTTTCCCTAAGCAAGTGTGGAAATAGGGATAAATCCGCCACTGACCGTGGGCCAGACGACCCAATATGGTGGGATTTTTCTTTCAAAACGACAGACAGCAAGGGAACAAGTGTCTGGGGCTATGATAATCGGAGATTCATCTCCATACCCCACATACCTCTTCGTGGTCTGGGGCTGTGACTTTCGACCCTGAGGTTTCTGATTTCGCTATGAAATTTAACTTCGTCCATTAATTTACATCACATAAATGCAATCTTGCCTCACTAAACCACCGTACAAATTCGATAAAATCCTCCCATCGTCTATTCGACATTCAAAGATATTGTAATGTTTAATTTCATCACATAATCGACTTTCTGCTTATATTGTTTATTCTATCCAAAACGGAATAATGAAAACGATATTAATTTTAGAATATCTCCGATGAACTCATGAGTAAAGTATTTTCAACAGCAATTTCAGATCTCTAAGATACGGAATAAATATAACTTAATAAGTTTAAATTAAAGAGTTCAGTTAATATTCCCATTCAACCAATAAAATCATCTGTTTAAGTCAATAAATCACATGTCATTGTTAACACTTTTCTGGCCTTCGGACTTTCTCCACTTGCACCGTGCCGACATCGGTCTGGGTCAGGAATTGTTTTGAGTTTATTTCTGCGAGAAGAATATGTTGCACGGTAAACATGAAGACCATAAAGTCTATATTGTTGCATAACATAACGCATATAATTTAAGTAAACGGGGATAACATAACCTAATTTCGACAAACTCTTGAAGTAGAGCTTTTCTCGAGGAGCCAACATAAACTCAGCTGGTCGACCTCTTAATAAAATCAGACGTATTCGTGGTGACTGGGTCTGCAGGTGTTAGCAGCAAACAAATTCAAACGAAACCAACTGCACTTAAGCTGTATTAAATTACATAGATTCAAAACTATAGCCGGAACCATTCTATAATGAATTTCAGGTTTGGCATCTACACTCAGATTCTGGATATTTCCGGGAACGGCCTCCCATATCTGAGCAAGACTTCGCTGAGGAACATGGGAGTTATCTCCCTCATAGAACTGAACGCATCTAGGAACAGCATAATTGACATCCACGAGGAGGCTTTCGTTGGCCAGAGCAGGTTGCAGACACTGGACCTCTCCAGTAACAATCTCAGCTACATCGATCCAAATGCCTTTATTCGCAATCCTTCACTCAAATGGCTCTCACTCTCTGGTAACGGATTTGGTATGCTCCCTGAAGAAGGTTATTTTCTTTACTCAGATTCTGTAAGTGTTTTACATCTGTCTGCATGTAACCTGCGTCACATCCCAACAGAAAGTTTTCACGGTCTTCCAAATCTTCAAGAATTATACATTTCTCATAACGTCATCGATATTCTGCCTCCTTTAGGTACCGGGTTCCTAACTGTACTTGATATAAGTAATAACAATTTGAGAGATTTGGAGTCTGATATTTTCACTTCTTCGCCTAAGATCATTCGTCTGAATTTAAGCTATAATGGACTGAGGACTCTGAATATAGAAATGTTGCCTCAACTGGTCCACGTAATTGGAGCTGGTGATTTAATTGGCAACCCTTGGTTATGCGACTGTGTTATGTATAACACGACTTACTCCTGGTGTCGTAACAACGGCGTTCACTTGAAATTGACGTGTTCAAGTCCTCCGAAGTTTAAGGGCAGGAAATGGACTGTCTATGATAGAGAAGGGTGTGATGAAAATAACTTCGATGAAGTGGACGAATGTAACGTAACTAGTGACGGATTAACACCAGTGGAGAAGCATGCAAAATTCGAAAATCTGCAGGAGTCTGCTGATATTTTAACAAGTCGGGAACAGGATACGAAATTATCAAAGTATTTCTATACGTCTTTAGCCCTTTTTGTTCTATTAATTGTTCTTTCGACCGTGGCTGTTGGGATGTTTTGTTACTTGAGGAAGTCTCGTGCGTCAGTACTTAAGGGCCCTGCCTTAAATGAGGAAGAGGAGAGTCATTTATCAAGTGTCTGAACCGCAAAATCCAACTTTTGTTTTGAATAATGTCGTCTAGAACAATGGTCTTCAACCGGTGGTCCGCGGACCGGCGCCGGGCCGCAAGAATTTATTGCCGGTCCGCGAAAGATTTCACCCGACTATACCGCTACATGATTCGGGGAATTCCCACTGTTGCGAGGCGAGCGGCGAGCTGGGCGCTGCACGCGACGAGTATAGACGAAGTGCGCGGCCGCCGAATGCCAGTATTGCGTCAGCTCGCCTGTCGACGACACGTATTGTTTTTTTTAATATTGTGTTGTGGAATTTCGGAAAACAAATTATTTCTTTCGTAAAATTTGAAACCCTACAAGATGGATAAACAAAAGGTCACACAGAAAAACCTTTTAACCTTCTTTAGTAGAGGCAAGGACAATATTCAGAAGAAAATTAGTGATGGCGCCGAAAGTATGCCAAGTACTAGTGCTTCAAGTTTAGAAGAAACAAAGAAAAAGAAATATCCTGATACTTCGGAATGTGCAATACAAACCAAAAAGAGAAAAGGAAACTTTTTTAGGCATTACGATAAGGAATATTTAAAGCTTGGTTTTATTGTAGCCCCTGGCAGTGAACTATCGCCACGGCCTTTGCGTGTAATATGTTCCGAAGTTCTTTCAAATGACGCTATGAAACCGTCCAAACTGGCTCGTCATTTGTATTCGAAGCATAGAGATTTCACTGATAAGCCACTGGACTTTTTTAAAAGATTACGTGACCAGATGAAACTTCAGAAAAGTCAAATGAAAACGATGACGACTAGTGACATGTCGCTGCTTAAAGCGTCTTACTTAGTTGCTCTTCGAATAGCTAAAACGAAAAAACCGTTTACTATTGGTGAGGAGTTAGTACAGCCTTGCATCTTAGATGTCGTACAAGAAATTTTGGGTCCTCAAGCCACTAAAAAAACTAGAGGCTATACCGCTTTCGGACACCGCTATTCAGAGGAGAATTGTTGACATGGCCATCGAAATTGAAAAGCAAGTTGTAGAGGGGATAAAGAAATCGAGATGTTTCGCGATCCAACTTGATGAATCAACTGACGTGAGTAACCATGCTGTCCTACTTTGCTTCGTGAGGTATAGTGAAGATGAAGACTTAAGGGAAGAACTTCTTTGTTGCCTTGATTTACCTGGACGGACCACTAGTTCAGAGATATTTAATACTCTTGATGAGTATTTTCAAGCACAGGGCTTAGACTGGAGCAAATGTGTAGGTGTGTGTACGGACGGTGCTGCGAGCATGACTGGTCGTCGCTCAGGAGTAGTTGCGAAAATAAAGGAAGTCGCGCACCCAGAAGTTTTGTTCACTCACTCTATGATCCACCGGGAGCATCAAGCTGCAAAGAAGCTTTCTACTGAACTAAACACTGTGATAAATGACGCTGTGAAGATCATTAACGAAATTCGTAGTCGAGCTACGAACTCGAGGCTGTTCACGACACTGTGTGAGATTATGGACTCACATCACCAACATCTCCTACTCCATGCAGAAGTGAGATGGTTATCGAGAGGAAGAGTTCTTGCACGCCCGTTCGAACTGAGGGAAGAAGTAAAGCAGTTTCTGCGAGAGCGAAAATCTGACCTAGTAGAGCCTCTATTTAATGAGGAATGGATGGCTAAGCTTGCGTATATGGCGGACATATTTAACCTTCTGAACGAACTTAATATTTCCCTTCAGGGGTCTTCTACTAATATTTTTACACTAAGAAATAAAATGGATGCGTTCAAAAAGAAGCTGGCTCTTTGGGATAGTCGCGTACAAGAGGAAGATATAGAAATGTTTCCACTTTTGGGAGAATTTTTGAATGCTGCTGATATCAACCAGAAAGTCATATTCAATATAATAAGCCAACATTTAAGAGCGTTAGCTGAAAACTTTAATAATTATTTCCCTGAAAATGAAGATCCGCGTAAAGGTAACCTCTGGATTAATAATCCCTTTTCGGAAGATATAAAATCATGCGCACTTGATCTTCGTGAGAAAGAAAAACTTATCGAGTTGTCCTCTGATGTCACTCTGGTGTCCAGACATAAAATGCAATCATTGCCTCAATTTTGGATATCCCTCGATAAGGAATATCCATCTCTGAGTTATAAAGCTATCAAATTGTTGGTCGATTTTTCGACTTCCTATTTGTGTGAAAAGACGTTTCCAGCTATGTCAGTAATAAAAACCAAACAGAGAAATCGAATTGATGTTAATGCAGCGTTTCGTCTCTCAGAAACAACGCTGCAACCACGTATATCAAATTTGCTTACAAAGAAGCAGCAGCAGATGTCGCACTAACCAACAATTGTAATTTTATAACATTAGATTTAATAAATAAAATTCTATCTGCATTGGCTTTTATTTCTGGCTGACGCCGGTCCGCGAAATATTTCTCCTATTTTCGCCGGGCCGCGGGTGTTAAAAGGTTGAAGAACACTGGTCTAGAAGGAATTTCGAATTTCGGCAGGAAGACATTTCATTCAATTGATGCTAATATTTGATGAGACCGAATGTTGAAATCACTTAACATTGTTATTGATAGCGTTTGGTCTATGGCATCAGGGAATTACCAATTCAAGAAACGTCCTGTTTCTTTCAACTAACAATCTGGCTTGGCAGTAGACCATTGTGATAATGTGGTTGCCACCAAAAACAAGATTTGCAGGTTCAAACCTGGCCGAGGTCAGTGGACTTTAAACTTTAAAGGATGATAGAAATCAGTAGCACAATTTCCTACGGAGGGGAAGTAATGTCGGCCGGTTCCATGCCGAGGATTTACGGTAAATTATTAAATGCTTTCTTCTTCTTCTTCTTATAGCGTTATAACCCTGTGTGGGTCTTAGCTTGTTCGATGAATTTTTTCCATTCTGTCCTATCATTCACAATTATTAAATGCTTTAGAAGTACGAATTCAAGAAAGAAGACAAGTTGGATTGGTAACCCTTTTGCTATATTTGCAAAATCCACAAACATTTCAACAAGTAAATCTAGTGTATTTCTACTAGCTTCTGGAAAAATATTGTCTAGAATATATCCAAATTCTTGTGTGGAAACAGATTCCGATGATGAATATATCGAAAACGGAGAAACTATTAATCAGGGAAATGCTCTAAAAGAAGCCATGGAAAAATCAATTCATAAGTTTCTTGAGGAACCTGAAGAAATAATATCGAATCCGAAGACACTGAAGGCCGAATTTTCAGTATTTGAGGCAACCAATAAAATAACAAAGAATTTAGATTTACTAGAGCAAAACGCTCCTTTCGGAGCTCCTTTCTTCTATCAAGGTCATTCGGCAAAATTGTAACGAAGACGGGTCACAAAAATGTGTAAGATCAATATCAACAAATCGACAACAATGGTTACCTAGGAAACGTCATCTGTTTACTCAGCATACAATGAAAGCAAGGGGGTTAAAACACTTTTAAAATCTTGAGTAATAAACCGGTTTAACCGGTTTTTTTGGAAATACTGGAATTCGAAAACAGGTTTTTTCAAAAGTCGATTTTTGTATAAACCCTAATACCAGCCCATGTACCTGTTGGATAAATTATCTACTTCAAAAAGTTGTAGATGTCAATTTCAGATCTGCTGAAAAAGAAAATCAACCTGTAATGATGCTCATGATTAACGTCAAAATATGAAACTATTTGTCACGCATCATGTAGTGTTAATATTTTTATTATAAACGAATCCAGTTACTGTTGTGTTCATTAATTGTAAACCAGTTGTGTAAACGTTCATATTGAAATATGTGATTTGTAATTGGTTTATGTTAAAGCTAAATAAATGTTCACGGATTACTTGACGACTTTATCACTAGCAGATTCTGTGTATCTTAGGATGATGCGTGATTAATGAGTACGAACTAGGAAGGAAAATGAATGCAGATGGTAGCCGCTAAATTTAATCTGCATTTCGGAATATTTTCCTTCGGTAACTGAATAAAACCACGAAGAATTTCTGTAGGTAAATGTTTCTGGCCTGAGTTTTGAAACCATGTCCTACGGAGTACGAAGGTGTTTTGGCAAAGCATTCAGAATTTAGCATTTGTGTGTATTCAGGTATGGATAACAGCTCTCCATTCCAGTTCCCTTACCAGATATTGCACCAACTAAACCCATATCATCAACACATCCCGTTCTTTAATGGAACACGGCGGGCGTTCACTGTTTTTACACAAGATCGCTAATGGGCGCCATAATGATTAATTTCGCACCCGTCACGTGCAAAAGATACGCCTTAGTGTTATATTTCCGTCCATATCTTGTATTTGTTTTTTGCAAGAGATCTCCCTCCTAGAGATTTCCTTATAAAAAATGTTGTGTGAATTTCTTATCTCCTTAAGCGTTTCGCATTCGTCTCATTCAGATATGATGTTACTTCTAACTCAGTTTTCACCATTTTCCTGCAAGACTGAATATCCTCAGCCGAAAAATTTTCTTATAAATATTTTCTTAAACATCCTCACTATATCTGACTGTGCTATTTTGTTGTTGGCAAGAAGTCGGAGAAAATAAGTTAGAACCGTTTTTCACTTTTAAATATTAGGACTTACCTAAAAGATACAGAGTGTCATAAACCAAAAGTTCTTGGAAGCCCCAATATCGTATCTTTAATTCATCTTCTTCCGCTCTGCGAGATGGACGAAGTTTAACCCATATAAAATAACGGTTATTGAACGTAGGATCTCAGGTTCTGGCAGCGGTGAGGACGAAGATGGCTGTGTTCTGGGTTGTTGCGTCATGTCCCCTGGTAGAAATTGACCTGCATTTCAGAGGTACTTACTGCCTTCATGATCCTAATTATGGATTCAGGAAGTACCTCTGAAACATCGGTAAACTTGTACCAGACTACACGACGCTACAAGCCAGAAGACAGCCATTATGTATAGCTATTTTGTCTTATTTATTTTAATATTTTGGGTTCTTGTTCTAATATGTTATAATATAAAAACATGACCTGGATTGTAGTAAGGACCTCTCAAATAATTGCATGAAAATTAAGATATATTAAGTGGTTATTTTAAACTATTAAGCATCGGCCTACTTTTGAACGTGAGTTTATATATCAACCTAACCTAACCTGGAATTTTGTGTACATTTTTAGTAAGAAATCGTGAAACCACAAGAATAAAATGGGCATGTATTATAGAAGAAACTGGAATCCGTGGCATATTTGTACCTAACTGCATTTAAGTTTACTGATTATTAAACAGCCCCACTTAATGGTACACGCACCTTGTCGTGGTGGTGGGGCTTGAGTACATCAGTGACCCCTAGAGCTACTGGTAGGGCCTCCTTAGCCAGATTGGTCGAGCGGAGAGGTCAGACTAAGACAGGTACCCTTGTCCTCCAAAGCTAAAAAACTTGCACTGTAAAAAGGAAGATGTTTCGAAACCTGAACCTCGGACAGACGGACCTAACAGAAGGAACGAATGGAAGATTAGAATTGAGGAGGCCATGGACCGAATACGGACCGGAGAGCCATAGAAGATTATTAAACAGACTTACACTTAATCGATTCTTATACTAAAGCAGGAACATTGAATACAAAGGAGAGAATATATATATGAACTAGTAGCCTCTGCATCCAGACCGGCTCTGGGGCCCACCCAGCCTCCTATCCAATGGGTACCGGGGTCCTTTCCCGGGGGTAAAGCCGGCCGGGGCGTGATGCTGACCACTCACCCCCATCTAGTGCCGAGGTCAAGAATGAGTAGGAGCTATACCTCTACTCCCCCCAAGCGCCTACATGGCGTATAGTGGGACAAACTTTACTTTACTTTAGTCTTCAAAGAATTTAGTTGTTCTAATTGAAGGCTACGTCTGTGTTTGTTTGCCATCAAAGATGTCGGACATTTTAAAATGGTGTGGGGGGGGGGAGGAAGAGGGACTACGGGCGAAGTTTATTTATATATTTATAACTTTGTATTTTATTAAGCAGCTACTTTGTAACTATTGCCTGTGGTAATCGATGTTAAGAAAACAAATTGCAGGTCAATGAGAAGTCCAAAAGTACTGTTAGCATCTCGATAAGTTGTACGTTTCATTCAGTCGATTCATCTCAGTAACTTTAAGTTAAATAAGACTGCGGGCCACATTGTAAAGTCTGGCCAATCATGGGGCGTTCATAGACCATGGATTTCGCACCAAAGCAATGTAATTTATTTTCTCATACAAGTAGGAAAATACTAAAATCGATCTAAAAATTGATTTTTAGGTACTGTGGGTTGCATACGTTTCCCATTGGTACGCATGTGGCAAATGAGGACGATGCGTATATATATATATATATATATATATATATATAGTTTACAGAATCGAAGTAATTTAAAAGTTGAATAACTCTCACATTTTTTACATGTTTCAAAATGTTTGTACATAAGATAAAATAGGTCTTTACAATTTTTTTAACGAAATAGGAAGACAAATATTTATAACATGGGCAAGTAATATTACATTTTTAAACTCTGAATGTGTTACTTACTTTCCATAGGTCAATCTATCAGCTTCGTTACGAAGATGACAATTAGGAAACCAATTCCCGGTAGGCACCCAGTTCTTCACAACAGCTGTAAGCAAGCAGGAAATATGTACATTAACACCGAGACTACCTGAGGTCGGGAACTTTAGGCCCGCGGGCCGAATTTTGTCCTCACAACATTTTCATTTGAGCCATAACATGATTAGGGAACTAATCGATGCTCGAAGGGCAAATATTTCTGCTCCTGAACGGCACTTATATAAATATACATACTTTATCTGAACGCAAGGGTAAATAATCACAAAAGAATTAATGAGAAGTAGTCAGTAGTTATTGAGTACTGTATTTGCAGCTTGAACAGTTTTTCGGGTTAGCGGAGCTCAGTTACGAGCGAGCTGCGACCGAGTTCACTCCGTGTGTTGAGTTCCATTTCAATAACATTGACCCATTTATAATTAGGCTTTTCATTTCCACTGTTATTGTTCCTACTCAGCACGAACAGAATGCAAGGCAAGGGCAGAGGTGTAAAGAAAATAGGGGGACGTAAAGTAATACAGAGCCAAATTAGAAAAATGTTGACAAGTGTTTACAGTTTCATGAAGAAAGAAGCTGACAACGGCAACGTGATTAACGTTAATCAAATACAAAATCGTGTTTCTGAAGCTACTGGTGTGTCCAAAAGTACTCTGAAACGCATTTTAAAAGAGTGCGAACATAATAAACGAGTGGGAAAAGAATTCAGCACACCTCACAAAAAACGGCCAAGAAGGAAATTTAAAACTGATGTAGATGTTTTTAGCAGGTGTGTAATTCGAAGAACGATTAACGAATTTTACATTACACAAAGTAAGCGTCCTACATTAAAATCGTTTTTAGCAGTAATAAAGAAAAAGATTAATTTCAGTGGCTGAAAGTGGGCTTGGAAAATAATTAGAAATCTAGGCTTGAGGTGGAGGAAATCTGAAAGGATATTTGAGAAATTAAGTCGTTACAGAAATGAGGGGTGCCGTGCCATCTACAAGGACGGAACTTACATTCATTCCTAACACACAGAAGAACATTCCTTAGGTGATGGTACAAACGCGGGTCTGCCTGCACCCGTCTCCAAAGAACAGCGAGTCATCACCATAGTACATACTTGCAGTGAAAATGGCGTAATTTGAAAACGTTTGTTAATGTTTAAATCGGGGACAAAATCTGGAGATTATCATCACGAATTTAATTTTGAAAACGTTGGAAGATGGCTCAAAACGAAGTTAATTCCAAACCTTCCACCAAATTCGGTATTAGTAGTGGACAATGCAGCTTACCATAACGTACAACTTAATCCGGCTCCAACTTCTTCATCTCGAAAAAGTGCTTTCAGATCGTAGCATTCCTTTCAGTGACGGAATGTGTAAGCCCGAATTGTATTCTCTAATTAAACTGCGTAAGCCACGATTCAAAACATTCAAAATTGACGCTCTACTGGCTGAACATGGCCACTCTGTCCTTCGCTTGCCGCCATGTCACCCAGATCTTAGTCCGATTGAACTGATATGGGGATTGGTCAAAGAATATGTCGCCAGAAAGAATGTCGGTTTCCGTCTAGATGATGCTATGAAACTAGCTGAGGAAAAGTTTAGTAGCATCACAAAGGAAGAATAGAGTTCGCGGTGCAACAATTCCCTTCAGTGCGAACAGAATTAATTACGACGACGTTTCGGAACAAATTATAGTTAACTTACAAAACGGCACCGATACCGGCAGTTGAAGCAGTAGTGACGAAGAGGGGGGGAAGGAAGAAGTTGCAGAAGAAGATGATGAGGAATTAAGTGGAATAGAAGCTTTGTAAAATCTTCATTAGCTACTGGAGGTAATTCAATCTACGCTTATGTTTTTGTGTTCAGTAGTACAGAGAGAAATGTTCCCCTGCATGCCCAACTATCGCAGACAGCGTCCTTACCCTCCCGCACGCGCATCTCACATCTAATATCTGAGCTACAAGTAATTCATTGTTTTGTTAAACCGTATGACATGTAACAAAGAAATATCGCAATTACTTTTCGTTAATAACTGAAGTTTCAAAGAAAAATTATTAATGAAATAAAAACTGTCTGAAAGCTAACAATCAACGTCTTTACAGCAAACTCAGTTGTACGGATAAATATAGCAGCTGTCTACTTTGAAATTAAATTAATGAAGTTAATGTGGCCCGCGGTAATGAAACATTCTATGACCTGTGGTGGATAGGACATACTTTTCTGAACATTTGACAAATATCGACTTATCGATCCTTTGTCTTATGATACTTTCGAGTCACTCGCATTGCAGATTCCTAGTAGGATATTAATCGGAGCCCGCACGCCTGCAGACTCACGATATCTGAGCAGAATTAAGTGAGTACGTCTTATGATACTTGAAAAAACTAAGTTTTAGTAACAATAATTTTCTGCTTCTTTTGAGAAATGTTTTGTTGTAGTTCTGGAAATTGATGGTCCTTTGCCCCACCTACATTTAACGTAGCACCCACCAGCTAGGGCGAAAAGAAAGGTAGGGCTGTTATCAGCTTCTTATCACAGTAAATACAATCAGGCGGAAATAACATCCAGGCAATTGCAAATACACGACTGTTGTGTATATAAGATAGCGAATACCAATATGCAATTTCCTTAAAAAAATATTTTCTACACGGAAATTTTATTTATATTTAATTAATTTTGCACTTTGTATAAGAGTTCAACCGCCGATGATAAAAAACGAAATGATGAAGTATATCAAACTACTTCCTTATCAGCCAGAGTAACAAATTCATTCTTTCGCCTCTGGACGTGGTACTATGTGCCATGTACTGCCATTTCATTCCAAATGCAACAAAGAACACACTCACTGTGGAGCGTAAAGCTTGGTCCAGGTCCGCGATGATGTCGTCCACATCCTCCAGCCCCACAGATAACCTCACTAGATTATCTGTGATTCCCAACCGTGCTCTGTCCCCAACCGGAAAGGAGGCGTGGCTCAGTACCGACCTGAAGGAATACATAACCTCTCAACACCCTCATCGATTCCACAAATTAAATCCTCCAGACCGAACAGCCATTACGTTTGGGTCGGTCATGACAGTGGGACTTCTCGGCCCGTTTCACACTGTCGACCGGTCGCCAGCGACCAGTCGCTGAACGACCACAAGGTAGAAAAGCTAAGTACGAGCTTACACACGAGGGCGACCGCGACCCATGGCCGCCGTCGACCAACAAGAAGTGAGCGACGCACGGGAGACCAACGACCACGAGATACATAGATGGCAATCACGTGTTCACATTGTGGGCGACTCAGTCAGCGACCAGAGCTCAGAGAGGTGACATATCCATTGTTTCTTGTTTCCTCCCGTCTTGTTCATGTCAATCAAGTGATCAGTATATCATGCGTTTTGATACTAAAAGATTTCGGCTGTAGAGTCACGAAGAACCATTTCGGACCTTGCAAGTCCCGATTATGCAAACAGGGAGTTGAAAAAAAGTCAGTGGGAAGAGGTTGTGAAATTGTTTGGCGGGGACGGACTTCCTGAAGCGTCCACACTGCTTGACTGCTTCCAAAGTACTGAGGCTGAGGCCTCTGTCTGCGCTGGTCGCCCTGCTGGTCTCCTCGTTTGGTCGTTCAGCGACTGGTGAAACGGCCCTTAGATTCCATTGGTTGTACTACCATGAACCTGTGCTCGCCTTTGTTACATGCTATGTTAAGTTGAAACAAAACTTCAGCTAAAATATATAAATCATGCATAGAAACAAGATTGTTAACACTTTAAAAGACACATTGTGCCAACGCCAACGGTACCTCAGACCTAGACGACGTTCTTCAGATGTTTCATGGAGGTGGATAACATCGGACGTGGACTTACGGAATCTCCGCGAGGCTCTCGACGCCGCCAAGACTGCCGGCCATGTTAATGAGTCGAAACTTCTTGAGCAACGCGCTGGTTTGCTGCAGGTCGCCGTTGACATAGAAGGAAATCATGCTTGTGTAGCCTGAGGTCTGGCGCTTGGCAAGCTCGTGTTGAGGGTGACTCGGTAGCCATGGACACAGCACCTTGGTGACCAAGGGGTGGGACTCCAGGAACTGCGCTACCTTGAGACCATTCTTCATGTGGTGCCTGAGGCGAACTGGCAGTGTCTTCAGGCTGCGATACACCAGGTAGCAGTCGAAAGGCGAAGGGCCGATCCCAGCATCTGTGGCATGAGGAATATTTATTGAGGGCATGGAAGTGAAGCTCAACGCTTTGCGTTCTTCGGAACTAAGAGCCTCGGGGCAGGAGTCTGTCTTCCTGGAAGCTGGCTGTGATGGTTACAAAACGATCCCCCGTCCTGTCATCTGGCAACGATTAATATGTCTCAGAAATATTAATTGAAACCAGCAATAGACGACAATTTTAAAGCTGAAGGCCTATGGAATTTAAAATGTAAGTCAGATATAATTTGTAAAGACGCATGAAGACCTCCAGGTCTTAACAAATGTGTTACGTAAACTCTGCAAACCATTTCTCTTCTGCCGTACCAAACCTCACGAAACACAACACAGACAACAATGCTGGAAACGCCTTGAGGTGTCTTTTGAAGCTGTAGTACGGTGTCCACATCGCTTGTTGACCGAAGAACAAGACCGCTGTGAGGGTCACTCCTCCCGTCCCGGTCACCGACTGAGCTGTCTCTTGTGTGGGTTGCTTAAGGATTTATATCGACAAATAAGACACTGGCAATGTAGAGTTGATAAGACCCGTAACAAAAGCTGAACTATGGGCTCACGAGGAGATAAGAATGCACACAAAAAAATCATACAAGTGGACGTAATAAATAACAAAGTATCTTCACAGATAAACAGTAATCACTTAAGCTCAACGGTCTCCGCAAGAATTCCAACAAAAACTCTTGACTCCAGAAAAGGACAAGGAGGTCCTCATGAGGCACCGAGATTGAACTAAAATTGCAACACGACGACCATCACCCATTTTCATGGGTTCCTAGTGAAAACTCACGAATACTATTCAAGATGTCTCAGATTTTAATTTCGATCCAAAATCGGCTGTCGCGAATGTTTTATTGGTTTTCCCCAGTCACTACAGGAACGTTCTGGTAATACGGTTCTTAATTACATTCAATTCTTTAAAACCTGTAATCAGAAACGGACGCAAGTGGACCGAGTTAAAATGGACTTACACCCAATGTCGATGCAAGTGACGCGAGAAAATTTTTAATAGCACAAAAGGAAATAAATATGGACTAGTTCATACCACATCATACACGAAACTGTAAAATACAGTTGCATGAGTAGGAAATACGACAACTCCATGCGCGTACACGTCAGACTGAATGCGAAAAGTGCTTTTTCTATTTGTGGTCTTCAGATGGTGAGAGTAAGTCAGTCGGAAGCACTGGATGTACAGGCATACCTCGGAGATATTGCGGGTTCGGTTCCAGATCGCCGCAATAAAGCGAGTCACACGAATTTTTTTGGTTTCCCAGTGCATATAAAAGTTATGTTTACACTATACTCTAGTCTATTAAGTGTGCAGTTGCATTATGTAGCAATATTGGAAGAAACAATATATGGTATAAGGCCAGTGGGAAGACCTAAAGGTAAATGGCTGGATGCAGTGACGACTGATTCCAGAAATCTCCTTGGAACAGCAGCTTGGAGAAGGATAGCGTTGGATAGAGAGGATTGGAGGAAGAAGATAGAGGAGGCTAGGGCTCGATTTTGGGCTGTTACGCCATAGTAGTAGTAGTAGTAGCATTATGTCTAAAAAAACAATGCGAGAACATTGCGAGAATTACCAAAATGTGACACAGAGACACGAAGTGAGCACATGCTGTTGGAAAAATGGCGACGACAGACTTGCTCGACGCAGGGTTGCCACAAACCTTCAATTTGTAAAAAAAAAAAAAGCAATATCTGCGAAGCGCAATTAAACGAGGTAAGCCTGTATTACGTTGCGTAGAACCAACAGACAGAGTAGTGGACGGCTTCTACTCACTATTCTGTAGATACCGCAGACGAGGTAAAAGGTTATCATCGTTGAAACACATTGCGCCCATGCAGACATCTGTGTGCCCGTTCAGGTACTTCGTAGCCGAATAAACTGAGATGTCAGCGCCCATATCGAGCGGCCTCTGAAACAGGATACAATTATACAGAGCGCCCTCTAACCCAGTGGTATTCAACCTTTTTTGTTCGCGTACCCCCAGATATAATTTCTCTTCAAGTTTGTACCCCCAAAGTTGTTGGTGTATAATTCAAGTTATACATAGTATATAATCTACATCTAAAATAAATTAAATAAATTACATTACTGATTATGTTTATCATAAAATAATATATATATTAAATTTCACGTACCCCTTAAGATGTTTTTGCGTACCCAGGTTGGATACCACTGCTCTAACCCATTCTACGTCAGACTGGTTTACATGAAATAGTATAACAATTTGTTGTTTATTTAACTGTTTTGTGTTAATTACTGTATGCAAATATAATTTTTTGCTACACTCGACTCTTCCAGAAATACTGTTAGCGTCACTGCCACTAATGCAAATAAATGACGCTAGATCTTCATCGCATCAAAATCTATTGGATTAGTGGTTTTATAAATGATTAAGATGAATTGTGTATATTCGTTTCATCTGATATTCTGTTTAAGTCCGGAACTTCGTATTTTTCTCCCTGTGAAGACGGAAGTTTGGAAGATATTTGTGAAAAAGAAGTGGCACGTGGACTTAAAAGGGGGTTAAGTAAGACAAAAATGAGTTTTCATGACATTTCAACTGGCATTGATGACATTAAATAAAGCAGCTTATTTGGGCATTTATGTAAACTAGTGACATATATCGGTTTGTGAACGGTATTGTGAAGTGTGGAATGTGCTTTTAACCAAACGCCGAACCCTGAACTTCCAGGAATGCCTTCTGAACTTTGACTGTGGAAAGTCACAGAAACCTCACACTTCACTCCGAAAGTGAAGATGATTATCTCAGGGACTATAGGACGTTTTGCTAGTTCCACGTGCCAGAAAATGATTCTCCTCTTTCAAAGGAACCCCTAGATCGGCAGACTGGAAGGCACTTGTATGTGTGTATTGACCAACGGTTAACTGAAAATGGATGATGATTCACAGGCTAGTTGAAGCTTCCGTGCTTTGCCTCAGCGGAAAGCCGAATACCAAGGTACAGTCCACAGATCAGGAGAAAAGCCCTGGTAGAAATGCGATATACGCGCATGCGCAAGATTTCGCGGTAAGTGACGAGCTGCTACTAGCCAACCTAAAAGCATTTGTTCCACAACCACTGAAGGAACAACAGACAAAAGTCTTTCATAAGTTCTAATGTGTATAGCTTTAAAATTACCTCACAGTGGCCGAGCGAGCTCGGAGTCAGAAAAGTCAGTTGCTTCTTCAGACTCAACATCTTCACAAGAAGTCTCTTCGTCATCGCTACTGTCATTTGGATTGGATTGTTCCACATGTTGGCAGTATCCTTCCCAATCCTCTGCAGTCACAGTTACAATCCCTTCTGTTGTTAAATCCAACAGCCGCTTCAAAGACAGATCATCTGTCACGCTGTTCTCGCGAACTTGGTTCTTTTACCTTAGACCATGCTAGTTCTATTGGGCTAAGGTCACGCATATATGGAGGCAATGTGACCATGGGCGTTTAGTAACTGATCAATTTTGAAGAAAAAAATTCTTTTGGTTTCCTTGTCAATATTAGGTCATAGAGTTGGCCTTTACTCATAGCTGGATCACAGAAGACTCCGTGCCGCTGTAACCACGAGATCATTTCAGATTTAACTGAATATTTAATGGCGATTTATCTGCTTGTACGCTGTGGTATGGAGCGTTATCAAGTACTACCACTGAACTGGGGGGCAAATTCTGTAACATTTTCTCTCTAACCCACTTTTCAAAATTTGTACTGTTCATCTGACCATGGTAGTCGCCACTTGCCGATCAAGCTTCATATATCAGTCCCACACCTTGGAAGAAACCAGCACGCGATCCAGCGTGAACCATAACCAGTCTTTTTCCAGCATTTCCATCAGAGCATACCCCTTTAACTTTTTGAAAGTTAAATTGCTGTCTACCCAGCATTCATGTAGGTAGAATATTTGTATTCCTTCATTGCGAAGCGTCTTAATATTCACTAAATATCTCTCTCGCCAGTTTACTATGTCCGGCCTTTCAATCAAGATCTTGAGCTTACTTAGATTTTCCTTTCACTTAAACCCTAAGTTATGTAAAATATTCCGTAGAGAATCAACACCCCCATGGAAAGTCAATTTTTTGTTTAATTATGGGCAGTAGCTTGGGGCAGCTTGGTACTTTCTTCTGTATTGCGTAAAATTCTTACACAGTCCGCCTTATCACTGACATTGCAAAGGAGTCAATGGTGACATTCCTGTCAGTAGGTCCAGGCCGGTGTTTTCCAGGCGTGTGTAAAGGTGACAGTGTGCCCCTCTCGTCTCTATCTTTTGACTCTCGCCTAACCTTCTTAATTAAAGCCTTAGATACACCCGCTTATCTGGCTGCCCTGTCTGTTGCACGTGTCAAGGGAAATTTCAGCTCTTTCCGTCTTGCTTCCTCATCACACAGCTTCACTACGCTGTATATTATTTCCTGCGCTTCCCTGTGAATAATTTTCCCCTGTTTACGTACACTCGACATCTTTAAAGCACCTGTGATTGAATATAGAATATTATCACTACACCCACAGAACACAGAACAAACGCACTCAGTTCACGCTACTCTTAACTGCTTGATGTTTTCAGTCTGTGTAGTAGCGTAAAACTCTGACGTATCGCACTTCCCACCAATAGCAGCCATCTAGTCCAGCTGATAAGTAACATTCCCCCCGCACCGCACCAGAAACGACTTCGCCCCCGCAGGGCTTTTCTCGTGATCTGTGGACAGTAACATTCAAGGGGGTGGGGGAATGACCCGCATAACTCTGATCGTGGAGGCCTTCAGCAAAAATTAACCAAAACCATCCGGATTCAACTCCGAAATACCCGTCACACCAAAGTACAAATTTCCCGATCTGATAATTCTCTCATCTTTAACATGAATTAATTTTGAGCATACTGGACAGAACAAACGTCATCGGCTGACGATAAAAATTCCAGTAGGCACTTGCAATGTCGAAAAGCCGCGAGAGACGGATAATATTAAACAGTTTCAAACAACAAGCTGATTTATGATGTAGGATATTAGCATAGAAATTAATACTGATTCTAGAATCTCGTAAAGTAAATCCTCCTTAACACGCCTTATTGTTGCATAAACTTGCGTGCACCTGGAAAATAACATGAAAGTACCTATCGGCCTATGAGGTGGCTTGGCTAAAGGCGAATTCTCATCCACGCTTATTGAATCAGGATCTTTACTGGATAGGAAAACATATGGCCTGTCCCCACCACATCCTAATATGCGTTACCCACACGCTCTCTTCTCAAGTACCTGATAGTACGACGTCAGGAAGGTGTTATCGACGGCGAAGAGAATGCCTGGAGCCCTGTGCACAATTTCTGCAATTCTGGCGATGTCGCACAGACTGAGCAGGGGATTAGACGGCGTCTCCAGGAACACGAGCTTCGTGTTCGCCTGCAGAGCATTCTCGACGTTCTCCGGGTCTCTTGCGTCTACGTACGTCGTGGTGATGCCCACTCGCCCGGTTATCTGCAAACACACGTCTCTCACTCAGCCACATACGTACATGCAAAAACTGCAGCGTTGCTTCAACATTTTCAGATTTTTTGAAACAACTTGCATGGGATTGCCCGCTTCGATGTTTGGATTTCTAACAAAAATCTGAGTAGCTGCTTTGTGTTCTTATACAAGGCTGTCTACGTCATGTTGGAGCGTCCAAGGGACATTAAATCGCTGTAAAAGCACAGCAATGGACTACGTGACGATGGTTCTTATCCCTACACGCAGTGTGCCGCTCTCCCTAGACCAATCCCGCACTCCCACCTCATTGAGATGTCGAAGGAGCTAATTTATCTCGATATAGTGCCATAATATACGGATATTAACCTCCATGCACCCTATACGCCTTTATAGAATCATATTTATTCCCCGGAAGAATTGTGTCGTCACCTTTCTGTTCTTCACGAAAGTTGAAGTAAGGAATTGAAGGAGGCAATTGAAATCCGATTCAATACCGCAAATATCAACAGAGACGGAGGTTTTATGCTGGGCCGGGCCTGGTTCCCTGTTTTGAATATGTTGTATAATCTGTTAGCTGAGCATAACAAGGCGAGCTCGTGACGTCATCCACCAGTCACATGGGGCTGGTGCAGGTATACGGAGAGCCCCAACCACTTCAGTACCCTGCGGACGATGACAGAGGTGGACCTCGAAACGGTGGTCTTTTCATGTCTTAACCACTAGACGCGGCTGATAGCCCGAGAGGATTTTATTGTAGAACTCTGTTGTTCGCAGAGCTAATAAACAACGTAAATGTTAGAAGATGGCTTTCTTCTGGGTTGATGCGCCGTGTTGTCTCATAGAAGTTTACCGACGTTTCAGAACTTGTATTTCCAACACAAGGCAGGGGATGCATCGATGTTGATTGGTGTGACAAGGGAAAAAGAAGAAGAAGGTTGTTGAGTCATGTTCCTGAGGACAAAGAAACCGAAACGAGAATAGTTTTATCATATAATAAATTATTAATCACAAAACCGATCTCATTAGAAGGAGTGGGAAGCAATGTATACTGAACAATCGATACTAACGTAATCTTTCTTATCAGCGACCACCACAGATGTGGTCAAATCCATTTTGTGACGCATGAGAGTTGTGTACACACATTACCCATCACGGTGTAGGTAAAGTGACGTGCCTTTCAGTTGAATAACAATTTCACATCGTCTCATAGCTCACCGCGAACTGAAAAAGTTTTTCTTCTTACCACTTACTATTCGTTTGTCGCTTAAGCCCCTCTTCCATTTCAAAGGCTATCTTTTTGTGATTAATTCTCTTCTTCTCAATTCGTAACGAACTGCGGGTTTAACCAATAACGGATGCAAGTGGGCCAATTTCCCTCTGACCCCAAGAGAAAAGAGGCCTGGTAAATTGTTCCCATAACCTCATTTCATCACCTGAGCGTAAACATTTGTAGTTTCAAAGTTGATACAGCTTTAAATTACAGCAGCCGAGCAAAAGTCAAACTGCAACATTAAATACCAAGACTCGGGTTGTGAAGTCTGAACACAAAGCCCTCTATGACATGGTCGTCAGCATTCGTTTTACACGACTGCCACGCTGTCTCTCTACTCCGCATGTCAGGGTCATCCCTGTTTTGAAACACTGGACAACAGTTACTTCCATGTGGAGCAGCCTCTCTCTCTCTCTCTCTCTCTCTCTCTCTCTCTCTCTCTCTCTCTCTCTCTCTCTCTCTCTCTCTCTCTCTCACCTTCTCGAAGTATCGATAAGTCCCGCCGAAGATGACCTCTGACGAAACGATGTGGTCTCCAGTGTTCAGCAACTGCACGACGGCGCTGATGGCGCTAGTGCCTGAGGAAAAGCAGAGGCTATACTTGGAGTCCTCCAGCAAGGCAAATCCCTTTTCCAGGATCTGTCGCGAGGGGTTGTTTTGTCGCACGTACAGAAACCCCTGAAACATACCCACCAAAACTAAATCTGGCGCCATATCAAAACTGCCAGCTGAATCCAATTCAGTAACCCTGACATACTTCTCAAGCTCTGATTTTGAAATCGTCCTCTCATCTCGATGTTCCTTTACATAATTTTTGATTCTTCATATCATAATTCTGTAAGCATTTATATTCTTTAGTATCTTATTTCGAAATGACGATTCTGAATTTGAGAATTTATTTATTAATTATATTAGTACGTGTGTTCTTATAACAAATATGAAAAGAAACGAGCTCAAATAGAATTGTCGTATGAATAGTTTGTTTAGCCAATGGTATCTTCGATCTGTAGTAACAGAACCGCCCTATAAATACTAAAACTCTAACTAATACGACGAATGAACATCTCTCATCTTGTGGACGTTATTAATGTGACATTATTAACCTTTCAGACGGTATTTTCGGGATCACTGACCCTGTGTGTGGATGGATCATCCTGTTGAAAAGTGCTGGACAAGCCGATGGGAGGCATCAGGCTGTAATTATTGGACACATCCGGTTTGTATCCCAAGCGGACGGCTTTCGTGTCAAAACCCAAGTGCCGGGACTCTTCAGACATTTTCTCAGCTAAAACAGTTTTATGTAAGTTATACTGAAAGTCAGTTCCATCCATTGAAAGGTAACCATTACTGTAACTGTATTTATTATTTGTTTCGTTATTTAACGACACTTGGCTGGTTACAGAAATTAATGGGGAAAAGATGGTGTAAAACTTTGTTGTCCTACATCCTAAGTTTACTCTAGAGTAAAGGATAAAGATATTAAAGTGTGCTAGAACACCTCTGTCCTATCACTGGACCCTGAGCTGTAGTGCACACCACGTTTCACTACAAAAATGTCTGGTTTGTTTCTTGTTTCCCTAGTACATTCTTGGTGCTTTTCTAATTCGAATCAAACAATGGCAACCATTTTCAGATAAGTTACCCTAAACGAATTTTTACATACTCCAGTTACTCTTACCTTGAGGCTAATATGTGACTGGTTGTCTCTGTGGAAGGATGTTCACTGTCAACACACACAGATCATGTCGTAACGTTTTGCTATGAATGACCATGAACTGCCCCGATTAGAAACATACAAGGTTCAAGATCAATATCCAATCAATTGAAATTGGCCACCCTTTCGTTATGATCACGCAGTGTCCATCCGCATCTTCCAACTCCGAACTCGGATCACGGAATTTGGTATAAGTTCACAAAAATGTTGTCTGGTTAAACTGAGAAAGTAGGGAACAACGGAATACGTCATCCATCATCACCCAAATACAGACGTGAGCTAAGAAGTAACAAATAAAATTTTAAAATTAATCGGTGATGTAGTGGGTACTCCACTAGCCTTCTCTTAAAAAATATATCGCGTTCGATCACAACCGTTGTCACAAAACTTAAAATAAAATAATATGAAATCTGTCAGTAGAGCGACAATCAATCGTTTGAATCGTTTGAACCAAATTCCAATTTTAGGTAATTAACTTCTTCATTTCAAATAAAAAATTCGGTACACCTAGTCATGCTATAATTCGATGTCAGGCGGCAACATGCTGCGAGTGTGGTTCAGTTGCAATCCGTTTGTATCGAGCGAACATGGCGTATGGATCCATTTGAGGCTAGCGTCAAGGTCAAACAGAATGCAGCTGTGTCTCTGGTGTCTGCAAATGAAAAAAGGGATCAGAGGTCTCGACATTTGGTTGCCAGGTATGGGCAAAACTATTTGCTACAATGAAGTGTGTACGAATGGTAACAAATTTTTAAAAGCAAGTTGTTGTTACAGACAAGTAAGGACGTCAAACAAACAAACAGAACATGAATCGATCACAAGAAATTATTTTTGGAAACTGTCGTTTAACTGTCGCTGAAGTCGCTGGAAAAATTTAAAATAATGTTTCTCGTTTATAGTTCAAACCTTTGATGTAGCAACAACCATTTTTCACCACATTTATTTGCCAAAAATAAACTAAAACTGAATTACACTCGCAGCATGTCACTGTCTGACCTTGAGTTACGGTATAACCAGGACTAAGCAGTGTTGCTAACCAAACAACGGAAATATCCCAACGCTTGCTTTGACTTTTTAATTCCTCTCGTAAATAGTGCACCCCCAAATCCCAAGCGTCCATCTTCACCCTCTTCGCTGATGAGAGATAACATGTAGGCCTATATGTACCACAGATCAAAAAGTTAGGTTATGTTGTCAAAACGCTCCTCACTTCCATGAAGTCGTGGTGTCAGTGATAGAACTAAAATCAATTAGGATAAGACGCAGGTTATCTATAACTCCCGTAATTATAGACGAGAGTGAAATATAATCAGACAGAACGTTTTCTTGGAGATAACACATCAAAGCGATTCAAACCAAGATTTCACAGAGAGCGAAAGAGCACAGTCACTCCATTCCACAAAGTAGGCCAATATGGCTGCCACGCAAAACAATGTTATTCGCACCACTGGCAACATTCCAAGGCGGACATCGGTCCGTTATCTGCATCTGGCTTTCAAAATTCCGTATGTGTATGAATTCGTCACAAAATAATGCAGGGAGTAAGCAGAAGTCATACAAAATCAACATAACACTCATATTTGTAAAACAGCACATCGCGAAGCTCAACATAAAAGGTTCAAACTTCTTGGTGGTAAAGCCTATGGCCGTTCAAGTAACTAGATTAAGGTTGCAGCGTGGGTTAAGATAAGATTAGGTGTAAGAGAAGGCGTTGTAGTGAGGCACTGTTCCGTGCGCAGGTTTACCGCTGTTTTAAATACTATCCTTCCCTTCTGGAAGCTGTCGGTCTCCGCGTTCCTGCTCGGAATCTGAGAGATTTTTCCATGTTCAGCCCTTCGATTAAAAACAGTCCAGCTGCTAATGTTGTCTGCAGCGACTTGGACATAGTTCGAGACGAAAATTGTTACACTTCTTCACATTCCATAACAGTCTAATTTCCTTAATTTATTTAAATTATTATTACAAATATACTAATGTATTTAGTAGCAATTTTCTCTTTGTATTAGCGTCCTCCGTACTAATGTATTTTTATATTATGCTTTTAATTGCTTTCTATATTTATTATTGTGTTCGTGTTCTGTATCTATAAATGGCCTTCTGGCTGTTGATACAGCACACTAATAATGAAGAATTGAATTGAATTGAATCTGTAGTCAAAGCTTGGGAGACAAAGGTCTTATAAAAACAGGGTGTCTCAAATTATTTTTAATATTTTAATAAAAATATATTTACGTAATAGTGGTGGACTCAAGTGCCTCTAAGTAGTGTGGCATGCACTAAACAGTTAGAGATCGTCGCAGCTTGAAGCTGAAATTTCTTTCCCGTGACGGAAAGTGTAATACAAAATTACGGAGTTTTGCTGGACTTTCGAGTAAAGCAAATTCATTCTGAAGCGGACCGGAAACTAGGAGAATGTGCGAAGTAAACATAGGGCAAAGACGTGAATTTTCAACCGATCCACCAAAACTACTAACAATTTCAAGAATTTTTAGTAAATCTAAAAATGACGACACTGTACTAGACGTTTCATCTACGAGTGGGGAAAATTCTTCTTTGGTGTTAGCAGAAATTCTTACGATTAGCAATATAATATTTTAGGCGATATGCTAGGGTAACTGGAATCAGCAGGCAAGTGTTCAACGGATGTTGAAAACTTAGGTGTCGAGGCTGTTACGTGCAGTACTTGAACGTGATCCTGAGCACAGAACTGAGTTTGGCGAACGCTTTTAAAGGAAGTTGGACGAGGGTGAACAATTTGTGGACAAATTATTTGGTCTCATGAGGCGACATTCGAGCTGAATGGCACACTGAAATTTGAACCTAATGGTTTTTTAAAATCTGCAAACCGCATTTATACTGACAAGACAGTGAATTTACCACAAATTCTATTCTGGTGTGGTGTTTTATTCAGGCATATTGTAGGAGTATGCCTCTTTCAAGGGATAGTTAACATGCTGCCTCAATATGCTTTAAGGGATTCGTTGTGCTCATTATTCGTCAACTGCGTGCAGATGGAAAAATTTACCAACATGGCGGGGCACTCCAGCGTTATCATCGCGATGTCAGGACTTATCTTGATGATAACTTCACAGCGGAAGACCGAAGAGGAAGTGATGAGTACCCACCAAGTCCACTTGACTTTAAATCTTTATTTGGGAGGGGGGGCACCTAAAGGTTTCAGGTTACAGCACAAAATCATCACTCCAACAACTAAGGCATTGAAATGAGAGAAACTTTGGTGAAAATTTGTCAGCCAGTTATTCGCCGTTGTTAACACTGCCTAGAAGTTAACGGTTGTAATTTTGATTGTCTGTCATAGATTCCCATGTACCAAAAGCTATTTCTTCTGCACACACAAAATACTATTTTTTTTCAGAATTACGTGATGGGTATTTTATTTGTGGAAAGTTGTATACATTTATAAACAAATTTATTAAAAGCAGGTTGTTTAAAAAAAGATGTATGCACAGCAGTAACTTTGGTGGCAGCTTGTCAGTAAGTTGCTCACCGCTGACAACTCCGCCACGGAGCTAACGGTGGCCATATTGAATACTTACACTAAATTAGCAAGGTCAGTAAATGCCAGTGCTAACGAATGTAATGGTATAGCTTATTAAAATGTCTGTTCATTTATTGAATGTGTGTATCCATATTTTAGGACAGAAGATGACTGTCTTCTGCGTTGTTGGGCCGTGTAGTCTTATAGCCCTGATGATGGAAGCAGAAAGGACCTCTGAAACGTCGGTAAACTTCTACCAGACTACACGGCGTATCAACCCAGAAGACAGCCATCTCCAAATTCACCTCCGTGAAAACCTCACATCCTACATCTTTTAGGACACTATGTATACTCTTTTAACACGTATTTTCCACTGTGTATATTGCTAATATATGAACATTTTTAAATGCTATGAAATTGTAACAAAGAGTAAGATTTCTGACAAGTGGCAGACCTGTCTGCTCATCAGAGAGGGCGCCCTGTTCCCATTAGCAAGACTCTAAATGTGATGTCAGACTATGCAAACTAGTCATGAGTCCAAAAGCATTTCTACATGAAGACGGGCGGAGTGACCGGCCACCAGTCTCGACGTGACATGCTCTTGCCTGTTGTATATAGGCGTCCGAGAAAATCCCTGAGGGTTGCTGCCATGTTTATAAAAAGGCTAGTTTGTTATTGACTTCTGGATATTCTGACGTTGAAAAATTGTGATGCAATTACAACCAGCGACTTCAAGACGCCAGTAGTCGCGACGCCTAATCACTGTGAACGCTGAATATAATCCACGCGGTAGAAAGTGTTCAACGTATCCTGATGCAGTTTGAGTGTTTTCAAACGTCCTGTTACGTCACTCGCATTGACCCTGAGCCAAAGGATAATCTTAATGTCAGCGCGTGTCTATGCGAAGGCGACAGGGCAAGATGACAGGCAAAAATTATTAATCTGTTACATCACTGTAACCATTTGGGAGACAGAATCCATATTATTGAATAAAAGCAGCTTTGTATGTCTTATTTAGTAAGAACATAACCCCAAATACCTGCACCTTGTCGTGGTGGTGGGGCTAGAGTACCTCAGTGACCCCAAGAGGTATGCTGGCGGTAGCATAGCTACTGGTAGGTCCTCCCTAGCCAGATTGGTCGAGGGGGAGAGGTCAGACTATGACAGGTACCCTGGTCCTCCAGGTTGGGGATTGGTCGCAAGGCTAACAACCTTGCACCGTAAAAAGGAAGATGTTTCTAAACCTCGATCAAAGCCTCGGACAGACGGACCTAACAGAGGATCGAATGGAAGAGGAGAATTGAGGAGGCCATCGACCGAATACGGACCGGAGAGCCATAGAATAAGAAGAACATTTATTTTTATAATCGCAGTTCTTCCATCAACTGTCAGGAACAGACCATTGTTCCTGTAGGATTCCTATGTGAGATACACGTACCAGAGATTAGCCAAACGAAGTGACGCGTGACATCGAGATGATATCCGTATTTTTCTTGAAATGACCGATTTGGGATTTAGACAGGACATCACAGATATTGTCAATTTAATGACGACTTCTTTGAAGTGCGTTCATGCCAATATTGTAACTTACTACGATGGTCACTGCACACATAGCTAACTATCTTATAATCATAAACGTCAATTTCTTAGATTAGAGCAATAAGATTATTGCATAGTTCAAACAGAGTACATTGTGACAAACCACAGACACTTGTACATTGCCTTCTGATGACGTAACGAGAAATATTTAAATTCTTTCTGAGAACAGCAAGAAATATCCTGAAGATAGCACGAATTTATGTCGAAACAAGTCAGTGATAAATGTCTCATTGCATTTCTACTTCTAAACGTCTATCATAACAGGGTTCATGTAAGCTTTTCAAGGTGGTGATAATGTCACTTGTGGTCTGATGAGTTGTGAGGCCGTGTACAGTCTTGTACGTATCGGAGGAACGTACTACCTCCATATTTAAGGTAACAGTAAGAATTTATCAGTTTTATGAGCAGAAGAAGTAATTACTCTCAAATTATGATTGTTATATCTTTATTTTTTATAAATTTGTTCGTAGACTATTAATTATACAGAATTTGTGGCATATTTCAGCGTCTTTTAAATGTTTTCCGCCCCAAGCCCCATACCCCTCTAAGAACCACATAACATCCAGCCGTCCAAGTACACGCCATGTAGGCATTTGGGGTGAGTGGGGGTATAGCTCCTCCTCTTTCTTGACCTCGGCGCTAGATGGGGTGAGTGGTCAGCATCACGCCCCGGCCGGCTTTACCCCCGGGAAAGGACCTCGGTACCCAATGGGCCCCAGATCAGGACGCAGAGGCTAGAGAAATAATCCTTCTGCCCCCGTCGAGGATCGAACCCCCGTCGTCCTCCTAATGCTTATTTATAACCAGAGATAACTATTTAACTGATATAATTTTACAATGTAAAATTAAATCAGATAAAAATTCAAGTTATTTTCAAGATGTCGTGCAGAACGTTAAAGTTAATAAACACCCACAAAGCATTTCTATTGTTATGATACTAAGTTTCTAAACGAAAGTCGAATGTTAAATTCTTTGAACATGTTATGCATTATTTATTTGTACTACAATACTTTCTCCAGCGCAATTAAAAAGGTATATTGGTGAAACAAGTGTTAAAGAGGACTTTACATTTTAAGTAACTGGTCCATACGTAAGTGAATGACGTGTAGCATAAAATGCTACTTAGCACGCAACGTGCTGCTATCTTTCGGCAGCTACGGAACTGCAGTTGTGAAACTGCAAAAAGATCAACATGGCAGCAACAGTTGGTATTGAACCACAGTACAACGCCGGTTTTGTGTAAGTACCTCTGCAAAATCAGTGTTACAGTACGACGTTACGGATCACCCCATTACTTCCTTTCTTATATAAAGTATGTTTTATTACACTTGTGGCTGGTCCAGATCCACATGCCCTTGCATTCGGTAACTTCTTCTTCCGACATCTGTTGTGAATAACTCCGAAGTTCCTCTGGTAGTAAGGAGGCACAGTAGTAGTGTCGACAACGATGTAAAGATGTCACCACAGAAGTTAGCAATTTGCCCTCTTTAAGTTAACTAGTCTGTTGGTAACATCTGTGTTCATTAACATGTTTTTCTAGTTTAATCGACACAGAACTCAGCATACAATTGCCCGTGTTAAGGGAGCTGATTATTTTGTTACCGTTGTGTTTTTGAATATCACATATTTTGGATTTGAATGAAACTAATCATGTTGCGTACACTTTGTGTTATCTGTGGAAGGAGAATCGCTTCCGGTTCCTCTGAAGGTGGCCATTTTCTTTAGTGCAAAGTTACGGTGTTTTGGTGTTGTGTTTGGAAGATACAGGTAACTATTTATTGTCATCATTTTATCGATGTTTCCTTTAGAATCAGTGGTTGTTTTACTGTATTATTGTTTTACCATTTTCAGATTTTCTGAAATGGAAAACGACGCCGGTGAATTTGTTGATCTCTACTGTCCTAGGAAGTGGTAAGTTACATGTGTTTGACCACGTGGTAATATCGAAATAAAATTTGTGCTGATGTGTGGATGAACCAAATACATTTACCTGTTCTTACAGTTGATAAACCACCTCATTAAAACAATGCTATCCTTGTCTGAATACATTTCCAAATACGAAGCAAGAAACTTATCATTCGGTCGCTTCAGTGTGTGTGTGTTAAGTTGACTGATTTCATGGGATCGTTTGTGTTGGTGGCAGAGCAGCCTTAACGGCATGACAATTTGTGTTAGGTTAGGTCATGTCAGTTTATGGCAGTTTGATAGTTTGCATTGGGGTAGGTTCTTGTGTTTGCTGAATTTTAGTTTGTATATACTTTTGTATTGACTTAATAATTTTGTAAATTTCTCTTTCAAGGGTGTATGTTTGTTGCCTGTCGTGATTTTCTGGTTATGTGAGGTATCAGTATATTGGAGTGTGACTACAGAGGTGTGGTGTAAGTTGATTGAGGAGGGTGAAGAAGACTTCCTTAGGATAGTAGGAAAGGAAGTGGCGTTTCATTTCTGAAATATTTTTGTTGGACTTTGGTATGATTCCTACAGCATTCCAAGGTGGTTTTGATACACAAAAGCTTGTGATAGATTCAGTGTTTGGTTGCATAGTTTAGTTTAAGAAGACTTATAATATATCAAGTATTTTAATCATGATTGAACAGTCTTGTAGGGTGTTCTCAGTAAGGCATCCACTCTGACTTTTGCTTTCAGCTCTGCAAGTAACCGGATCATCCATGCCAAGGATCATGCTTCAATCCAGATTAATATTGCTGACGTGGATCCACAAACAGGACGAATGACAGAGACGTCAAAGATGTATGCTATATGTGGGGCCATAAGAAGGATGGTAAGTTGTCATATCTTGAAGCATTAAATTTAATTATAGATATGGTTTGAAGGGCTGTGATTAATTTTGTCATGTCTATCTGTCTGTCTGCAAGTAACCTTACCCAAATTGTAATGGAGCTTGGTGTGGTAGACTTACATATAATTTCAATGAGTTATTTAGTTTCTTTTCTTTTTAATATTGTAAGCAACTGTAGTAACTTATGCATGGAGTGCAAATCCAACAGTGATTACAGTCATATAATGAGAATAGAATGTTTCTTAACAGTATATATTTGTGGTAGGTAATGTATAAACTGAAGTATATTTTTCAGAAGATAATTTCAAGACAATCTGAGTAATCAGTTTTATTTTCAGGGGGAGTCTGATGATTGCATTAATCGACTTGCGAAGAAGGATGGAGTACTAGCCAAGTATGTATCGTAATCTGTGGAAGTTTACTTCAAGTTAAGACGGACATGAATTTTTAGCACCAAGATGGTGGAAAACAAAGAGTCATAAATTAAATTAAATTCTCTTACTTTTTTAAAGTGCTTTTTGTTGGAAACAACATGTAATTACCACCTAATGTCTGTTCACACACCAGTCACCACCAACAATCGCCCCTGTGATCAGACCTCTTCCCTGACCGTACCTTTAACTAAGGTCTGTTGTATCTGAACAAATCTGTAGCTTGTTTGAGGAATTATCGTGCCAGTGATGATTTCTGTCTTCTGGGTTGTTGCGCCCTGTAGTCTAGTCGATGTTTACCAACGTTTCAGAAGTCCTTGCTACCACCATCATCATGGCGGCACTGCATCTCAGAAGGCAGCCATCTTTCTACTCATTATCATGAAAACCTCAAATATTTTTTTGCCAATAATTTTTCAGTGTGACTCGTGCACCTCTTGTTAATAATATTGTTGAATGAAAATTTATTTGGAGTATGAAAGTTTAAAAGTCTTAGAACTTTGAAATTGAATTCACAAATTTAGAAAACATTTAAGAACAACTTCAAAGTCATACATTATATGGTAATTTTATCACATTTGAGCCTTCCTTATCACTGTTTATAATGAAATGTTACGATATATTTTTCATGGAACTACATGTCTACCCACAAGTTATATTCGTTGGTGATGTAGCTTAAGAAATGTGGTTAGTCATGCAGAAAATGTAACTAACACAGGTAAGAAAAATGGCATGTTCATGCTGATAGAAGTGGACATAATCTGAAGCATCTATTGACAATGGAATGAAGTGCTGTAAATAATGAAGATGGCTGTCTTCTGTGTTGTGCTGTGTAGTCTTGTAGAAGTTTACCACCATTTCAGATGTGCTTGCTGCCTCTGTCACCATGGCGATGATGACTTGTGATCTCTGAAACGTTGGTAAACTTCTGCAACACTACACGGCACAACAACTAGAAGACAGACATTTTCTTATTCGCTGCCATGAGAACCTGAAATATCACTGTTAATTAACAAGAGCTCGTCATTATCATTTCTGCTATCAGGTTTATTGAGGCCTGTTATGGCTTTCATTGTTTTAGAGGTTTCCTAAACTGCTTTTCCCATCTGGTTGATGTTTTAGAACATTTATAAAATTCTGTTTGAGCCTGTCATATCAATATGCCTGTTCTAATTTCTTCTGTATTTTGTAATTTCTGTTCTTGCGACATTTGTATTGCTATGAATTTCTTTAAAAGTACCAGAAGGTCTGTCATGAGATGCATTTATGTTAATATTAATCTTCTCACATCAGTTCTTATTCTCCTTGATTCAGTACCATTATATAATGCTGGCTTAGCAAGTGTCATATAAATTTATATTCTTCTGGTCTGAATATGTGAATTATACAGTCCCTTGTATTTTGACAAAATTTATAGTTTCTCGTTCCGTCCTTTTCTGTCTCGTAAAGTACATCATATTCCAAATAGTAAGGGTTCATCCCAATGTTTTATCATTAACAGTTCACTGAAGAAGTCGAGGGTTGTGTGCTTCCGGCGAATATCAATAAATACTTAGCTTAGGCTCTACAGACTTTGATGCGAGAATAATCAGTAGAGAACTATGAATGTGAATGATTTTTGTCTCTTTGAAGCAGAATGACGTAGCCTTTGCTATGTGTGGCTTTGTATGTTTGTAGCATATTAGGCAAAGTAGTGTAATTAATAATGGTTAAATATAAATGTGGAATGTAATGTGCTGTTTTTATGAAGATTTCTGTCTTCTGGGTTGTTGCGCTGTGTAGTCTGGTCGATGTTAACCAACGTTTCGGAGGTCATACTTCCTCCGTTATCAGGGCGATGATGACGGAGGCAGTATGACCTCTGAAACGTTGGTAAACATCTACCAGACTACACAGCGCAACAACCCAGAAGACAGAAATCTTCATACTAATTCATCGCCCTGATGATGGAGGCAGTATGACCTCTGAAACGTTGGTTAACATCGACCAGACTACAGAAGACAGAAATCTTCATACACACCGCTGTGAAAACCTCAAATCATACGTGCTGTTTTTATCTTTTCAGGAACTTTTCCAACTCCCCGTGATTCTACATAATATTTGTATAATGACAAACCAATAAATTTATTACTGAAATTAGTGTTTGTGATTCTTTTGTGTGTGAACTGTGTTGATGATTCAGTACTGTACACAACTCACACAGTGGATCTGGGACTCTTATTACCCCCTCTCTTGTGTTAAATTATTCATGTGTGGGCATCAGTATTAGTAACTAATCATCGTGAAAATTGTATGTCATGCCAAGTAGCGCACACAGAGCAGTGCTTGGGAACATGATAATTCTTCAGTTACTCAAGAAATTCCATGCCTTTTATGGAACCTGAATGTCCATTACTGTGTCATGGCCCCTATACCGAGCTTGTAAATCTATCTATGCCCTCACACTCTGTTTATTGACCATCTAATATCCCCCCCCCAACCAATGAGAAAATTTAAATGTTGCAAGAACATGGGATCCTGGCTAGAAGGGTTAATTATAATCAAAGATAACATCATGAAAGCTGATTTGGCAGAAGCAATGGAAAAATAATTATAGAACTATTAATAATGAGCAGTGGTGCAATATTTCTTCATCAATGTTCATGTTTTTCCTTGGCTGTACAACCCAGTTGTGGGTCTTTGCCACGTCCAATTCGGGGGTTTTCCTAGTCTTTGAAGTGTGCATTGGTGTGTACTGAGTGACCAGCCCACTGCCTCTGCACAATCAATCCTGATTTGTCTGCTAGAGCCGTAAATCTATGACATGGGACCGCCGGCTTTACTTCCCCTCCAAAGGAAATTGTGCTACACGTTTTATCACCCTTAAAAATCCATCGACCTCGGCCAGATTTGAACCCGCAAAACTTGGGTCCAGTGGTGAGCATGCTAACCACTGGTCCACCGAGAGCGACTCATCAATGTTCATAGTAAGTTTAAAACTTTAATGTTTCTTTGATGTCACATTCAAATAATTTTACCACTTAAAAGGCCTTTCAAATTTGTAGGTTAGGGCCTCAGCATCTTTAAATTTGGCTGTAGGTAAAGACTTGGAGGTTGTATTGGCTAAAGGACAATGGAAAAGAGGCATGTGATGAATACAGTGTTTTAGGAGTTGATGCACTGTCATTTTGTAACTGGTTGTAATACTGACAGTCATTATTACACCTTTATGTTGGTGACAACAATTTGGATCGAACCTGGGGCATTTTCAATAGTCGTATGTGTAAATGTTAATAATTTTGTTATTTCGTATATGATAGGTCTAAAACATCCCACGTAGTTACAGATATTGATTTATGCTTGTGTTTTATTGATGCAGATCGTGCTCTGGATATGGACTTATTTGAAAAGCCCATGATTTTTTTTTCATCCAGAAGTGATGAGGCAAATACAATTATTATGCACATTATAACTGGAATTCATTCTTGGCAGTAATGATGTGAGTCTAAAGATGGTTCTGGGTTGTAGCAACTTGCAGTCGGATAGAAATTCACCAATGTTGCAGAGGTCCTTGCTGCCTCCATCATCTGGGCAATGAGTTAGCGAAGACCTCTAAGATGTTAGTTAACTTCTACTAGACTACATGACACTAAAACCTAGTTGTAGTTTTATGTTTCAGGACAGCAGATATGAAGACAGAAGATTCTACCCTTAATGTCATTAAGCTTTCTCTAAATTTAGTCTGCACTTAAACCATTTGTGAATTCAGTTATGCCACATTTTAGAGGATTTATGACAATACAATGATTATGTTATGTAATCTGGTCATGATACATTAACATGTATTTAGTTTTCTTTGCATTTACTTCCAGAAAGCAATGGTAGGAAGTCACATCCTTATTTCAGATCATTCTGAATGGGGAGAGCATGGTACAGAATTCTTATTATAAGTTTCATTTGAACACATTTTAATTAACCTAAGTAATTTCATGGATTGATGAGAATGTTGTATAATACTTCTTTTGTAATGAATTCGTAGGCCACCTTAAAGTCTATAAGTAGCTAATGTACTGTGACATTTTCATTAATTGAAACAATGATGGTTTATTAGGGTCTTTAGGGTACCACTGAGATATGGAAATGGGAGAGTTGAGAGGCAGATAATACACATGTGAGTTACAAAATAATATTCATATGCATATTAGCAGGGAGTTAGGTCAGATGAAGTTAAATTAGCAGAGATACAGGACTTAATATTTTAGGAAGTACAGAGAGAGATCAGTTTCTGAAAAGGAATATGCTTTTTCTCTTCTTGAAGAGGAATTTTGAAATCAGGTGGTATTTAGTACATGTTTTATAAGAAGGCAATGGACAAGCTGACCTTCAGAAAAATGTGAGTTCCACAGATGAGAAATGGACAAAATGCAGGCTGTCAATCTGAACTGCACTTTCAAAGGGACTAAGTAGTGAAATTAAGAAATTTTAATATTGTAATTGTGTTCAATTGTGAGGCAGAAAATTCTTCAGATATTGTTGATCAACTCTTATGGTGTCGGTATGTATGTCAGCCCCGATAACATTTAAAAAAATTAGCGGGTCTGAGGCCCACTAGAACTCTTTCTTGAAGGTAAACTGGATAGAATCTGAGGCTGATTACTTACCTTCATTTAAGTTAAGAATGTGTAGAGCTTCAATTTCACTCCCATATACATCTGCTGATAAAGTGTTTAAACACTCTTAACTTTAAATATATTAAAATATTGTGTGATCCTGAAATTCTTTGCCAGCAAAATACTTAACTTTTGTGTGATGTGAAACAGCAACATGGCAGTTATGTACAAACTTTTTGTGGTTCTTGACTTTTACAAAATAGCTATTGAAACTTGTTATGTGGAATGCTGTATGGAGCTAGATAATTAACATACATAGAAATTCTGTATGAAAGAGTGTATAATGTTATGCACTAGCAATGACAAATATTGAAATAGTATGACACTTTGATGTTATGTTGAACAAATCAAACATTAGAAACTGTACTAACAATATTGTACATGGAAAATTAATTACTAAATTCTATAATTGTTAATGTATAGTTCCTGCTTGCCAATTTGTACTGATTGAAGAATTTGGAGGAAAGCATGATAAATTCTTTCCATAATTTCATTTTTTATATTAGTGTCAGCTGTTGACATAAACTTTCTGTGAACAGAATTTTTCAGAAATTTATAGTAGTTTAGCTGGTCAAGAATTTCCCCACATTTATGGAACCAGAATGTTTATTATTATGTAAAAAGATCTGCCACTGGAATCATTCCATATTTCTTTAAAATCCATTTAAGTAATGTTATCTTCTCATGTATGCAAAGGTCTTGCCATCCTTCATTTGATCACCTTAGTAAGAGCACAATTTGAAACCTCATTTATGCATGTTCAACCCAAACTAACTTAACCCAACAGTTGTAGTGATATGCCTGCACAATTTGATATGCAATCCAGTAAAGTGTCTTGCAGTCTTTGATACTTTGTTGTAGATGAGCAGTCAGCGTTTGGCTAATTGCACAGTCATGGACGATTATGTTTGGGGTTATGTTCAACATCTCTTAAGTGTACGTGTTATACAGTAGACAAAAACACGATGCTGGTCGCAGTGAACGCTTCCTCTGTGGGTACAGGCCTTGCAACGGGCTCATCACTCTTTCAAGAAGTCCTATCAAATGTCTAAATAACTTAAGAAACGTCATACATTAGTCGGCAAATTCCGTTCAAGGACTGCAGAGCCACGGACTAAGTAGAAATTTCTCAGACCTCCCACCACAGATGAACAAGTTGCACTTTCGTTTTCACTGAGCAATTCTCTGGTCTATAGAAAAGAAGCCTCTCTTAAGGTGGCGACTGACTTGTAACATTTACTCGTAATGTAACATTCGCGGGGAGGATGTTACATTACACCACAACTGAGTTGGCGCATCGAATGCAAGTTTTGAACGCTCGGCTCGACTGTGCTCGTGTGTGCTCCATTCATTTCATTCAATATGTCGGACATGGAGGTTGTGTTATCTTTGTTCCATTTAATACGCTACTGTTGTTTAAAGAACTCGTGAATGCTCGTTACGACGCCGCTCGACTGACTGACTGACTTGTAATGTAACACTCAAAGGGATTCGCGAAAAAACCGACAACACGATGGAGCGCCCGCGAGCGTGAGCGGCTCCGGTCGCTGTCTTCACTTGTGTAATGCTCGATTTGTAACACGTTACATTACAGGCATATGTTACTTCAGTCGTCCCCTTTAGACTGTGTCTATGGTAATTTATCGGCGTGCCAACGTATTCACTACCTCGTCTCAAAATGGCAGAACAAAACATTTTTATTTTGCAGTTGGTGAGAATTATGAATTAAGCATTGTGAGGGCTGTAGCTTCGGCTGGCAGGTCTCCAGCCGCCCCACCTGCAGTGAGAAGTGTGGCATCTTTCCAAAGGTGGTGTCGGATCCCAGCGCGACCCTGGTGACATTAAGGAAGCTGCTGAGACCTTTTATATGATGAAGTTAAACCAATTCTTGCGTAGCAAATAGTCTGCCTGAATTTGACGGCTTAATGGAGTGGCATTTGTCACTCCATTTCCTCCACGCGCCTACAATATAAACAACTTAGGAGATGTAAGCATAACATAACGAGAGACCCTTGTAAATGCCAGTGATATCAAAACTAGCTGACCTTTGCGGGCTCGTGGTGTCTCGGGCGTGGTACCATGCGTCTTCTTCTCTTTCTTGGTTGTTTCTAATTCTTTTTATATTTCGTTTCGCCCGCCTACTTATTTCCGTAATCAACTATTTTTGATTGGTTATGGTAACTGATCATCTTCCTGGGCAGTCTTATGGAATCACGCTGTCTCGTGCGGAGTAGAGTTCTTCTAGATAAGCTGATGGTCGTCCCTGTTAATAAATTTCACACCTATTATTACATTATTAAAATGTCTTTATTTCATTCATTGAATGCAGCGATGTATCTTTTTGGGACATCTGTACAGTTTCCTTCGCCACTGCAGCCTACGAATCAACAACGATAGTCTTCAGAGAGAAGGTTGTCGAATGGAATTCTTGGCCCCTGTAATACATGTTCAGACATTCCACCTTGTAAGCAACGCATTCATATTCAGTGAGATATTATTTTCTCTCGGCGGCGAATATAAAGATGGCTGTCTTCTAGGTGTTCGAGCCGTGTAGTTGGTAGAATTTTACCGACGTTTCAGAGGTACTAATGATGGAGGCAGGAAGCACCTCTACAACGTCGGTCGTTACTCACAAGACTACAAAGCGTAACAACGTACAAGACAGCCATCTTCATGTTGATATTGTTTAAAAAATGGCGTTATGTAGGCTCACGTCCTCACGCGTAACACCTTAACCTTTTTTTTTCCTTTCTCGGCTACTCTCCCTTCATTTTTCTTGTCTTCTATTTCCCGTACTGATGTGACGTCACCTTCATCCATCAAGTCGGTACACGCTTCGCCTACTGATGGTGCGACCTGATAATAAATCTCTTCCATCTGATGTACAACTTTCATGAACAAGGGCCACACCGTGGAGGTTTCAGCATTTTCTTATCGCACGTTCTGGTGCAGTGGTTAGCAACTGCGCGTCGTATTAAGGGCTTCCAGACTCGATTCTCGGTCGGTTTTCGTCTGCCAAAGAAAAATTAAGATTTTATCCATTTCCTTCAATGACTTCCAGGAGTAGTACCTTATAATAGGCCACGATAATTACCTTCCACGAAATTTATATAATTCAAAATCATAATTACATCCCATACGACCGATAATCGCGTAAGAAACCTCATCGAGGAAGTAACGATAATAAGTTGTAATTAACACACAGAGTAATTCAGAGTGGTCGTCTATGTAGAGCCCAGGTTAGCACTGCTTATGAACCGATAGTGATCGAATGTTGTAGGTACTTACAAAATTCGTCCTTGAAACTGTGTCGCGTCACCCCTCGAAATGAAATGGATTCTTCCACCTGTTCTTGTATTTCGTCACTGCCGAGGTACGCGAGGAGCTGGCCGCCATGCACATTGCTGTGCAGGGGGTCATGCAACTGCGATCGAGGCGCCGGGCCATGGACCAGGACGGTGACCGTCCCCTTACGCCACACTTTATAGTGTCGATAGCACGAGGCCCCGACGTGGCGAAAGTGCGTTCCCTTACTGAGATCTGCGGTCTGCGGGTCAAGGTAGAAACATATGTTGCACCAAAGGGGCCCATGCAGTGTAAACGGTGCCAACGCTTCGGGCACACGCAGCGGAACTGCGGTTATGCACCCAGGTGCGTGGCCTGCGGGGACGCTCACCCATCCGGGTCGTGTGCCACCCCCAAGCAACAACTTAAGTGCTGCAGCTGCGGAGGCAACCACACTGCGAACTATAGAGGTTGCAGTAAGTGGAAGGAAGCCAAGACGGCCGCTGCACAGCGTGCGAAAGGGGATCGCGGCCGAAAGGACGACGTCTCCACGCGCCTGCCAGCGCCCAAATCGGCGCTAGCTAAGCCTTCCCTCGAGCAGGAGAACTTGGGCCCTGGGTGGAACCACGTGGTCCGTGGTGGCCGCGTCGTCAAGGCTGCGGCTATGAAGAACCCCGCCCCAACGCCAACTGGAGCCATTGTACAGACTGAGCGGCAGACTATCCCCAAGGGCGGCCGTGCCAAGCCCGCTCGTCCTGTGGCGCCGGTGGCAAATCCCACAGCACCTGCTCTCAAGAAGACTGACCCCACCCCACCCAAGGGTCAATCACCGCTCCAGGACATCTCAGATATCCTGGAAACCCTCTCACCACGGGTCTGCATTGAGTTGACACGACGTCTCCTCGCCGCGATCCATTCACTCCCCCCCGGGGGGTCTCGTCCGCGAGCCCTCCTCAAAACCGTTCTCCTCTTCATGGCCGACAATGACTGCACGGCCTAGAGGACACGGTAGCAAGGCCTTGCGGCTGGCTTACTGGAACGCCGACGGTGTCCGCGACAGGAAGCTGGAGCTGGAGCAGTTCCTCGGTGACTACGGAGTCGATGTTTGCCTCCTGAACGAGACGCACCTCACGTCGGGTCGGGCCTTGAGGTTCGCGAACTACGTTTGCCACCGTACGGACCGCCCGACGCTAGGGGGTGGCACAGCGATCCTTGTCCGCAGGGGCATTGATCATTACCCTGTGCCGGTATCGGGTCTACAACAACTAGAAGCAACCGCCATTCACCTGGTACTGGCAACCAGGAAAGTCAAGCTAGTGGCGGCATACCTCGCACCCACCCGGCCATGGATAGAGTCGGACCTGACCGAGTGCTTGAGCGGGGGTTTCCCGGTCCTCTTGGCTGGTGACCTCAACGCGAAACACACGGACTGGAATTCTAGCCTTATCTCTACTAGGGGCTCGCTCCTGCGTGATTACGCCAACAGAAATTCCTGCTTCATCTACGGGCCGGATTCTCCAACCACGGCTCCCTACACACACAACGCCACACCTGACGTCCTTGATATTGTCCTCATCAAGGACTTCGTCCTACCGGTGCACCTGACTGTCTGCCCCGCACTCAGCTCAGATCACCTGCCCGTCCTCGTCGACACCACGTGCCGATCGTCCTTTCAAAACCTGCCTGATCGCCCGGACTTCGCGAGAATGGACTGGGCTGCATTCCAGGCTTGCCTCGAAAGCAGACTACCGGGGAACCCCGTGGTAAACGACGAGGAAGAAATTGACAAGTGCGTCGAGGAGCTGACCAGTGCTATCCTGGAAGCCACAGCAGCGTCCGCTCCCAAGCTTCGACCCCGCATTGACAGGCGACCGCTTCTACCCGCTAGTATTCGAGATGAAATACGCCTGAAGAACCGGCTGAGGAGGCGATGGCAGGTCACAAGAGACCCCGCTCTTAAGACCCAGGTCAATCGACTCCAGAGGTCGGTGACCTATCGTCTCAACGAGTGGCGGAACGAACAGTGGAGCGACACGCTCGAATCCTTGGACTGCGAGGACCAGTCGCTTTGGAAAATGACCAAGCGTGTGATGCGAGTCCCCACTCCGTCGCCCCCCTTCTTAGTGATGGGAGGACTGGCTCTCTCGAACCCCGAGAAGGCAGAAGCCCTAGCCGACAGCCTTGAGGTCCAGTTCCAGCCGGTAGACTACCCGTCGGACCTGACTACAATTGACATGGTTAACGAGGCGATGCGAGCATACGAGTATGCCCCTGTAAATGAACCAAAATTAACCAGTCCATCGGAGGTCGCCCAGGCCATCAAGGGACTCAAGCTTGGCAAGGCTCCGGGCCCCAACGGTATACCGAACAGGGTCCTGAAACATCTCCCACGACGCGCGGTAACCTTTCTCACGAAAGTGTTCAACGCGGTCCTTCGCAGGCAACACTTCCCCTCGGCATGGAAACACGCTCGAGTGGTGTCCATACTGAAGCCGGGGAAGGACCCCACGCTACCTTCTTCCTATAGACCCATCAGTCTTCTCGACACGGTCGGCAAACTCTGCGAGAAAATCCTACTAACGAGGGTCCTACACGAGGTCAGTGAACGCGGGCTGCTGCGCGACGAGCAGTTTGGGTTTCGACCCAGACACAGCACATCGTTACAGCTGGCTCGCCTCGTCGAAAGGGTCAACAGAAACCTTGATGAGAAGCGGCTAACCGGCGCGGTTTTCCTGGACGTGGCCAAAGCCTTCGACACAGTCTGGGTCCAAGGCCTCCTATACAAACTGACCGTCCTCAACTTCCCGTCGTACTTGGTAAAAACCATCTCTTCCTACCTCGCTGACCGGACATTCCAGACATCCTTCCAGTCGGCCATGTCCACACGTCGTACCATGCGGGCTGGAGTTGTGCAGGGCGGAATTCTCTCCCCTGTGCTCTTCAGTCTGTATGTCAACGACATACCCACACCGTCCCGCCACGTCGAGTTAGCACAATACGCGGACGACACGGCTCTAGTAGTCACGTCCCGTAGCCCAACGCTTCTCGTCAGGTATCTGGAGACCTACCTCAGTAGACTTGAGCTCTGGCTCAGGGCCTGGAGGATTGCTATCAACGTCTCGAAGAGCACCGCGGTTCTCTTCATTTCCGCGAGAAGACACATCCAACAGCCCCGAGCAGTGCAGTTCCTCGGACAGCCGATCCAATGGGTCAAAACAGCACAGTATCTGGGGGTCACCCTTGACGCCGGGCTTACTTGGTCGGCGCACGTCAACCAAGTGGGAAAGAAGGCAGCGCAACGATTAGGTGTGCTAGGCCCGCTTATCAATAGGAGAAGTGGCCTGTCAATCAGGAACGGTGTACTACTCTATAAGCAGCTCATCCGTCCCATAATGGATTACGCATGCCCGATCTGGAGGTCAGCTGCCCACAGCCACGTCCAGAAGCTGCAAGTTCTGCAATCCAAGTGTCTTCGAATTGTTACTAACGCGCCCTGGTACGTTAGTAACAGGCAAATACATGAGGATCTGGGGGTCCCTTTCTTTGCCGACCACATCAGAGCACTAACTGAGAGGTTTGACTCGAGGTTAGCTGGTGTGGGGAACCCCTTAGTTCGGCAACTCGGAAGACACTCGTGCCGAATGAGGGCTGCCAGAGTTTACCCAAGGGCAACCGAGGGCGACTGATGTTCAGCAGGCCAGCCGAAGCCATCCCCAAAAGACGGCCAAGTCAGCACAACGAGTGGTTAGACTACTCGGCTACCCTGACTGAGGTTTTCCGTGCTTTCCTCAGTTGTAAGGCGAATGCCAGGGTATAACTTAATAGGGGCACGGCCCGCCACCCTTCCCCCCGATCATGGAGGCCATCAGCTGAAGTGATCTTCCCCCCATGCCGCAGAGGCCTTCAGCCGAAACGGCCCCTCCCTCTCTGGGTTCATACCCCAGAGACCCAACCAACCAAATTCCTTCGACAACTTGCCTGACAGGATAACCTCCCATCAGCAGCAACAAATCCCAGTTTGAATGGTCGAGGCTCCCGCCACGACGAAACCCCGTTAGCGTTAGCAAAATTTCCGTTCTTATATTACGACCGTTTACCATTTCCAGCAATGCGTCTTGTGCGCAGGAATGGTTTCACCTAGGTAGGGACGATGCTTGCGCTTGCGCAGGCCTCTGCCCTCAGTTAGCTTCTTTGGTTGGTTGGTTGGTCTCAGTCTGCATTTCGTCCTCGTGGTGGAGACATGAGCTTGTTCAGTCGTATTAGCGCGTGTCCTTGGTTCGGAAACAGAGGTAGGCATTAGAAACTTCAGAACAAGTCAACGCCGTCGAGAAATTGGGTATGACGTGAAGTCTCGTGAATCGACATAAAATTACTCGATTAGACGGCAGAGGACGTGGAAAATGGAAGCACATTCCAATTCAGCAGGCAGGCATTCTTTCCAAGAGACCCGACTAGCTTACATCACCTGTGAGACGGTTGCCAAAAAATGAATTCTTATTACCACGTGGTTCAAGATTTTCTTCTCGTGGACAACGAAAGATTTGTGCATTTTTCTGTGTCATTTCAGTAATAAATTATGTAACTCCGTGGGATTCTGTATGTCAAGTGGTTTACAGATGAAACATAATTTCATATCAATGTATATAAAAAATAAAATCTAGACCCCAGTGGGTAAAATCCACATGCAGTTTTTGTTGAAACATTGCACCTAATGTTTCGACTCTAATTATCGGGTCTGCTTCATTTGACCGCATTATGAACACATCATTACATTTATAAATAAAGTTGTCACACGTCAAACGCCAGCCTCTCTAGCGAGCGTGGAGATAGGAAATATTTCTGGCGTTGACAAGACGATAAAAGTAAAATAAATTCCAGAACTGAATTATTTGCGCTGTTGGCTCTTGGAAAGAAATAAGACCTGACACAATCCACGTTGCATGCATCTTGCATTTGATGTTATACGAGGTGTGATTGTTGCATTAAAGTACCTCAACATTCTTGTTACAGAAAGCGTTTCAAATTCTGAGACTCGATGAAGGCCTTCTGCTGTGTTTGAACATGCTCATATGTGAGTAGAGCAGAAGTCAGTTCTTGATGGTATCGAAACAGGTACATATCTCTTTGGAAACATTTGCAATATCGAGGTTTTATTCTGGAACAAATTTCTGGAGGAAGTTCAAAGTTTTATCCTAATTATTTCCGTCTGTGGCCCGCTGATGGATTCAGTGGAAGGGAATTAGTTAGAACATGACGTAAACTGGACGAAACTGAAAGGTGATTATGTCGAAAAAAGTAACTGCCAAAAGGTGTGGCAATGTTGAAATATCTCGAGACGATAACAAATAAATATTCGCGATAAAATTAGAATGTAGATGTAACTGCCTGTTATATTTAGTTTCAGACTCCTCTGTATACCTTTCTCATGACCTGGACACGTAAAAATTAACATAATAATATAATATAAAAATACGAGTTTATGAGCAGTATAACTAAGCGGAATTAACAGGAGACCGATAAAAATTGCACAACGAGAGTCTACATAATTTGCGTAAGTTATTATTAGGGTGACCAAACAAAGGAGCAGGAGACTTGATGTGGCATGGATTAGGACAAATTAATACGTACGTATTTAAAACCTGTCTGGAGAAGACCACTCGGGTTGATCGAGACGTAGAACGTGGATGGTATTAAAACCGATTTTCATGACACAGGGTGAAAGGGTGGATTGTATTCAATTGGTTCAGGACGGGTAACAAATCTTTTGTTTCAGGAAAGATAAGAAATTCATTGAGTATCTGATAGTTACTGATAGCTTCCACTGCAGTAGAAACAGCTTCATTAAACAATCTGAAACAAAACATATATTCTCAACCTTTTTCGCTGGTGTACCACTAATTATAATTAAATGTACCACTAACCAAATGCGTTCAGGGAAAACTTATTTATGTTAATATTATTTTTTGATTTTCTTACTTAGTTCGTGTACCGCTCAAAATTGGCTCGCGTACCACCAGTGGTATGCGTACCATAGGTTGAGAAACGCTGTATTAGAGGGATGCATATAAGGGTTGATGATTTCATAGTCAGGGGTGTCCACAACTTAGAAACGGTGAATTAACCACAGTGTCATACAGGTATTTGGAGTAATGGAGGCGTAGTTCCACGCATTCGTGTGTTTCGATGTGAGTTGTCACCTTCATGCCTCGTAACTTCACGTCCGCTAAGAGAGTATCCGGCAACCATTACGTAGGAGGCTTAGTGCGTCGTGACGCAGTGGAGAATAAAAAGATTTCAGTCCGTTCTAGGAATCCAATTTCGGTAGTGCAACGCCAAGCCAGTCAATCTAATATCTGTGTTTAAATATCAATATTTTATTGCAATGTTTTTATCATACGATATAATAAATCGTCTCACGAGCCCTTGTATGTCTGCGAACCGCCATTTGGCAACCCTTGTTACACGGTATGTCTGCCACGTGATGTAACTGGCGAAGTCGAACGGCTTGACTGCCGAGGGGACAGTAAAAAGAATCTGCTGACGGTGGCAAGAATTTGGTTCATCCGTTGGGTGGAAGCACCGATAAAAAGTGCCACTTGAAGATTCTAATATTGATAAAAACAAATTCTAAAAGTTGCTGAAATGGTCTCCGAAAGTCGCGGTCGGTGAGAGTGTTTTTAAACGAATTATTCTCTTCTCAGGTAAAAAATGCAGCAATTCTGATGGTCATGTTATTTAAGGACGCTCCGTTGTTGGGGGTCGACATTTCTTATCAATTTAAGGGCACTGAAATTTATTTGCAATTTGTTATGTACCTAGATCGTATTCATTACCCACTTTCCTTAATGCGAATTTAGAAATCCGCTGTATTTTATGTTGGCCGGCTGTAACATCGTTCTTTACTCTTCAATGACAGTGGAGAGCTGAAAATGTCTGAAATCGGAAGTGACGTAACAGTACGGTTGGCATTGCAATTTCAGTCAATCGTAATTTCATTGTAATTGTACGTGTGTAGATTTTGTCTGCCTTTGATTTATTACAGATATCTGTTGTACAAAGACATCATAATATCAAATTTTAAAAAAAACATGATTTTTAAATAAAATCGTTTGCCAATTAACAAACAAAAGAAATCCCTGCCTCGCCAATTCACCACGAATAATACAGCGATAATGCAAATGATAATAAAGATGATTACTTTTTTCTCGTTAAGAAATTTTACAGAACCGCGTGTACCTTACTGACAACAATTCGAATATCATATTTGCATATTTTTATATTCATTTCCAATAGTTTTTGGTATGAATTCCACACGGAAGTGTTAGGTGTAATTGAATAACATACAAATACAGGCTTTAAATTTGTGAGATTATAATAAATGCATTAAAAAGTTATAGCCGTATGAGTACATGAACTAGCATATCTAATATTTTCATCAGCGTTTGTATCACCCGCTAAATACTTGTATATCAGCTGATATGGACAAGCGAAGTATAATCTTCATATTTGTCTTATCGCGAAACCTCGTCACACGTCTCGGAAAATTAATTGAGAAAAATAATGTTTTTCTTCTAATTAGACGCGAGTTGGCAGATTTGGTTTAACCGTTTAAGAATCTGCCCTGACTAAAACAGCATTTGTAAACTCTTGTGACATTAATATAAGAGGACATTTAGTTTTTAATTATTACGGAAAACTTACATGACGGCGAAACGTAATACAAAAGTAGAATTTTGTTCCATATTTAATCTTCAGCTTATGGCTGAAGCAAGGGAAAATAATATTCTTAATTTAACTGTAATTTGGCTCATTGCCAGTGCTGATTTAAACTACACATTTGAGAGAGGGAGTGAAAAGAAAAATGACGAAAAGTGAATCGAAATTTGGCAAGCGATTGCAAAGCTGACATTTGACCCCTGAGAACCTGGTCTGGGATTGTAGGCCCTTGTATAGCAAACGTCTAACAATTCTATTTGATGGCACTTGAAAATGTTTTGAAATATCGATATTTACACCAATCGCTACGCCTAAACAAGAGTGAATACAGCGTAGCGAAGAGAATTTCACACACGCGAGGAAGAACGCTTTGATTTATTATTACTTCTCTCTTTTTCTCTTGTTTTATATTTTTAATAATACGAAGCAACAATTTGCGAGTTTACAAATATATCAAACAAATAAAACCATCGTCAGTTTAATAATGGTCAACTTAAAACGAGTGAATATTTGTTGCATTTAAGCCACTGGTTATATTTAGTTCCCTCCTTTCTCTCTCGCGGAAGGTTTCATCTCTCACTGACCTTCATTCCGCTGTAAATGATTTATAGTTTACAAGTTTACATTTTGGGCTTTGGTCTGTCTCTCTGGATACCGAAATGCATTGTAACCGCTAGAGCCCACTGATGTACAGCGTTCGTACGTTTCCTGGTCCACTATGGAACAAAAGAATCAACATAACAAAATTAAAGCTTCTTAAACCACGGTTTTAAGAACAATGATCATGTTTATTTGATAAGATTCAGCCTAAATTTAAGCGGTTGAAGAACGCAGTTAAAATTAAAGGACTTGGTATGGACAATATAAGACGTGAAGCACAAAAGCACTGCTTATTTTAGAACTTTCGAGAATAAAATCAACTAGGACGAGCCAAATAAAAAATAATATTTTTATAACTTAAATTTAGCAAATAGTTAGGCATTTTTCAATCTAGTCGCTGTTGTGTTCAATACATGTCCTTCAGTGCTCCATAAATGCCCAGATTCCTCTTGAAAATTCCTGTGGCCTCCTGCGTAGCCACTCGTGCACTGCGTGTTACATTTCTTCGTCGGATCGGAAAATATTTCCACCACTCGTCGCCTCCTTGAGTGACCGGAAGTTATGGTAGTCAGAAGGGGCGAGATCAGGCGAAGATGAAGGATGCACTCGAAACCCTTGTCCTCGATGGTCACAATTCCTGCATTGATTAATCAGTATTGACTTACTCTTACCATACTTCTACGTAATAAGAAGGATGTCTGAACATAATAAAGGATAAATAAAGATGGATAAAACTGTGTGCCGAAGAGCTTCATAATCTGGAGTCTTCACCAAATATTATTAACACGATCAGATTAAAAGGAAGTGAGACTGTCAGTACATCTAGGACTTTTTCATTTCTGTCGAGGCTTTGTCGATTCTGTAAATATTTGCTGACTTAAGCTGTAGATGAGCTTAAAAATGCATAAAGTCCTTCATGCATAGTGCCCGTTATTGTTGTCAGATTATAAAAAAAATTGAAATCATCGACAAATATTTAGCAAAAACTTCACCATTGCAAAATTTCATGAAAATACTTTCAGCCATTTTCGACTTGATACATGGCGAATCTGTCTGGCGCATTCTCGTATGTTTTCGTTGTAAATGTGCCCGAAATGTATCTCTAGGAGAGAAGGCGTGTACTATTTCAGTTAGATGAAAATTTGGTTCAGTGGTGGGCTTTTATAAACACCGTAATGAACCTTTTGGTTACATAAAAGGCAAGGAATATTTTGACTACCTGGAGTACTTTGAACATTTAAGGACACTAGTCCTTAAGTATAATTCTTCAGTATTCTTATCGGAGTGTGTCTTGTATACGTTCCACCAGTTAAGTCGTTAAGTTTTAATTACATCGATTCAGGATTCATCAACTGCATTAAGATTATTAAACGTCGTTAAGTTTTGTGTCACTCATTACAGCTGCAGATCTTTTAAATTGCCCGTCAGCGGTGAACACAATTAGTGTTCAGCTCGAGTGCCTCGAACTCGGGAGGTCCAGGGCGCCGAGGTTATATATCCTTTACTTCTCTATCTTCGCTCACTGCGTACAATCGAGTGCTTTTCTTCCTTTGACTTTCTCCTCAATTAATAATTTAAAATCGTCCCACACTCGACGTTGAGTTCAGAAAACGTTGTTAAATAAATGAAGTAGAAATTCAATTTCTGAAATATAATTTTGCAGGAAGTGTTGTTACGCGTTAAAATTTGTCCTGATAATTTCTAAATACATTTTGCGTTGTAATAAAGCCAGCGAGCATGAAAAGAGCTTGCCTAAACGGAAATGATAAAGATAAGATAACGTTAAGGGCAGATAATGAACAACGTAGAAGCAAACGTTTATCCTGACAACTCACACAGATGCACCACTCAGAGTAAACTGACGAGGAGCCTAAATCAAACACCTCTTCAAAACTTTCATGAATATTTCATGGAAATACAGGCCTCTGAGGAGCAGAGAGGAGGGGGAAGGGACTGTCTAATGGAAGGCTTCGTGTTATCGCGAAGACGATAATTTTGTGTTCCGTTTAGTTCCCTAGCTCCGTGCTCTGTTGCCTCAAGTGCTAAGCAAGATGCATATGCTGATAGGGGCATTTTTTATTTTAACACTCCACACGCGTACTGAGTCCATAAAACGTCGCTTCTAGATACGGCAAGCGAGCTGAGATAATGCAAACTGCTATTGTTTTTATAAATAAGGAGGGGATGAGAGCTGGGAGGGGCTGTACTTCTGTGTCTCAGTGTACAGCGCACCACATAGAATACGAAAATTTTTGCAATGAGTCGTACACGTAACTTGAGAAACATGAATTTAGCTTAGTGTACGTAAGCGAACAGGGGATGTTAGGTTTGTCCTTGAACTCGAATTCTTTCTGAACGCCATGTCAGAAACTGTTTTGCACATGTTAACGAATGTCGCGACATCTATTAACCAACGCTGGAGTTAAAAGCGTGGCCCAACCGTAACTTGGAGTGCTATTGTCAATTTTTTATTTCGAAAATGGTAGAAGAAATGTTTTACATATAAATTTCAATTCATTCAACACAGTGTTCCTTGCAATACCGCGTTCCCCCCAAAATATAATGATCCATGTATTATTATTATTATTATTATTACTACTACTACTACTATTTACTAATAAAGAATTGAATTGAATTTAGTGATTTTAATTTTTGCGTGTGTTGATATTTTGATTCTTGCAGTCATCTGTCCGCTGACTTGGTTTGGTGTGTGGGTGTACTGGAAAATATTTTATATGAAGTTGGGAAGAAGGGCGGGATGGAAGGAGGGGAAGTGTGTGTTCTCCTATCTTGTTGTGGTGTACTGATGTAGCGTTTAAATACTGGAGATGGTTATTGTTTATTTGTACAATTTGTTTGTAATTTTTCGTACTAATGAGACCCAATTTGTAAACAATTTAAGCTATCTCCTTTTCAAGTAGTTGAAATGCTATTATCAACATCATGCAACTGGACAGAAGCACTCAAGTAAACCCCCCCCCCAAAAAAAAAAAAAAAAATTGGCTATAAAATACTCGCCAGCGCAAACTCTACCAGTTATCATTCTGCTTGGCAAGGCCCGAAAGGCATTCCGATTAGAGACATCTACGTCAGCGGTCGGTAACCTTTCTCACGGAAGTGTTTAACGCAGTCTTTCGCAGGCAGAAATTCCCACCAGCATGGCACACGCTTGCGTGGCGTGTATACTGACGTCGGGGAAGGACTTCAAGCAGCCCTCTTCCCACAGACCCATCAGTCTTCTGGACACTGTTTGCGGTAGACTGGAGCTCTTGGTACAAGCGTGTATAACTGTTACTGTCCACAGATGACGAGAATAGCCCTGCTGAGGGAAGTCGTTTCTAGTGTGGTGCAGGGGGAATGTTTACTATCAGCTGAACTAGAGGGCTGCTATTGGTGGGAAGTTTGATACGTCAGACCTTTACACTACTACACACAGACTGAAAATATCAAGCAGTTGAGAGTAGCGTGTAGTGAGTGACCTCTAATGTGTTCTGCGGGTGTTGCGATAATATTCTAGATTAAATCGCTGTGTCGCTGTGAGGCAATCTTAAAGCTGTACCCATTTGAAAACATGAAAGCCTGTTGTCTGTTGTTCGTTCAGTGGTTGTGGAACGAATGCTTTTAGGATGGGTCGTCACTCACCGCGAAATCTTGCGCATGCGCGTTTAACGAATTCCTAGCAGGGATTTTCTCCTGGTCTGCGGACTGTACCAACGTCCGACGGAACATCGGACTGACTGCTATTTGGAAAGTCTTCCAGACACATCCAAAATCCCAGGCCAGTCTAGTTTTTCGGAGAGCCTATACAGTGGGTCGAAACGGCACGACACTTGATTCTCAACTGAAGTGGACACCCCCACGTCAACCAGGAGAGAAAAAAAAACATCGAAAATTGGACGCCACTAGACCCTTCCTTAATATGACAAGTGGCTGTTTATCAGAAACGTTGTGTTGCTTTATAAGCATTTCGTTCGTCCCATGATAGGTTAAATTGTATTTATTTCTGATCTGCTTCATGTGTTCTTTTTGCAAAAAATTCGATTTGTTTATGAACTCTGAATGTTTGTTTTCCATGCAATATTTATCGATAATGTGTTTCTAGTTGCACTTCGATGCTGTAACGTATCGAGCCACCGAGTACGGAATCAAATGTTACTATAGCCGACATTAGATGGCAGCTCTGACCGCTACACGAGTAAACAGCTCGCAGTTTCTGTGTAAGGCTCGATGCACACGAGCGAGTTATTTTCGCGAGCTCGCCGCGTCATTTTCTCGCGCGTTTTAGCAGTACATGTGAAGCAATGGAGCAATGCACACTATGGCGCTGATGCCGCGAGTTCGCCGCGAGGACGCGGCGAGCAATTTGCGCTCGCCAACCACTGCTGCTTCGCAGCGAGTTCGCCGATCGCCGCGAAGCAGCAGACTGTGTGAAAGCATTGGGCAGTGCACACGTGGTTCGCAACCCTCGCAACAGCTACCGCCTTCCAGTCATGAAGGAGGTATTGCAAGCCTCATCGCAGAATCTTTACTTTTGTTGGATGCATCCAGTTTTGCTGCTAGCTCATCAAACGACTTTATACTCATACGACAATAATTATGAAATTTACTTTCATCTTCTCTTAAATCTGTAAACATTGTCACGAACGCCCCTTTTAACAGCCTTGAACTAACCAACGGGTGTGTCCAATACTTCCTATTGGGTTTTTTAAGGATGTATTCATAAACGAAATAGGCAAAACTACACGTTTTCTTCAGTACACATCCATTTTGGTTGCCATCCAATCTAGTACTGGTGGGAGTTTTTCGGCGAGAAAATGTCGCGCGAGCTCGCAGCGAGGAAATCCGTGACAGTGCACACGTAGCGTCATCGCTGCGAGTTCGCCGAAAAACTCCCACCAGTACTAGATTGGATGGCAACCAAAATGGATGTGTACTGAAGAAAATGTGTAGTTTTGCCTATTTCGTTTACGAATACATCCTTAAAAAACGCATTAGGAAGTATTGGACACACCCGTTGGTTAGTTCACGGCTGTTAAAAGGGGCGTTCGTAACAATGTTTACAGATTTAAGAGAAGATGAAAGTAAATTTCATAATTATTGTCGTATGAGTATAAAGTCGTTTGATGAGCTAGCAGCAAAACTGGATGCATCCAACAAAAGTAAAGATTCTGCGATGAGGCTTGCAATACCTCCTTCATGACTGGAAGGCGGTAGCTGTTGCGAGGGTTGCGAACCACGTGTGCACTGCCCAATGCTTTCACACAGTCTGCTGCTTCGCGGCGATCGGCGAACTCGCTGCGAAGCAGCAGTGGTTGGCGAGCGCAAATTGCTCGCCGCGTCCTCGCGGCGTCAGCGCCATAGTGTGCATTGCTCCATTGCTTCACATGTACTGCTAAAACGCGCGAGAAAATGACGCGGCGAGCTCGCGAAAATAACTCGCTCGTGTGCATCGAGCCTAACGTTCAACAGAATAAACCAAGGTCTTTGCTGTTACGAGCCATCATTTCTCAGTTTGTGTGAACAATTTTGATCGTCCTGAATTCAGCAGTGCTTTTGGGAAGTGAAATTCTGAAGAAATAGAACCTTGTTTACGTTTGCTTTTGTTAGTTAGTATAACGAACTATTTTCAAAGGTACAGCTGTTCTGATACAGGTTGATCGAAAAGTTAGGCAAAGAATTCTCGATATACGTACTATTTGCCTAAAACAAATGTAATTGAAATCATGGAAGAAATTATGTTATATTAAGTGTTCGAAATGTCCACCACGTTTAGCATGTTTGATGCAACTTGGTGAAAGTTTCGTGAAGTACCAGACGAGATACTGTCGATTTGTTTGGCACAGGAGAATTGGAAAATCTTTCCCTGAACTCATTCTGACAAGTTAAGTAAGAACGGGATATATTTGCACTCCGGCTTTTGAAATGCAGCTGACGGACTGGCGCGAGGATTATATATAGCATGGGATCTTCCATAATCACAGCGATATTTTGTGTTTATTAATACATTCGAATTGTATTAAATTTTAACCGTAAATAATTATTTTCATGTGGGTTGCGTGATTTTTCGATCTTCCTGTGTCTCTCTGTTTCAACACAGGCTGCTAATTCCGCTACATGCACACATCACCATCGATCGGCTGTTCTGTTGTTGAACGCGTATGGAATTTACATGAGGTACGTACGATTAGAATTTTGCCATATATAGAACATGAAGATATAGATTTAAAATGGCTGTAAACCAATATATTGCTGTTTTCAGATTAGACAGCTCTTGGACACGAGTTTATTAAAGTGGTCTGTTTAGACATTTTTAAACTTATTCGCGCTCTACGACAAACACTAACCTCACAAATTTAAAATTGATTAAGAAAATTATTTAAACTAATGACTTTTCGCTTTTGCATTAAATTCTATGCTCGTATTTTCACTTTTGTACAGTGAAGCAAAACAATTTTTTACATGAGAACGCTAAACAGTTGTTATCAAAATTAGGGAAATTTTGCAGTTTTCGTGTGTCTAATCGCAAAACATTTTTTCCCTGTTATCAGAACTACGTTAGCAGTTAATTCAATCCCAACTGTGTGACCAGTTTGATGGAAAACGACCGAGAATTTAAAGTTTAGAGCAAACGGGCACATAGATACTCCTAATTACATACAAGTTTCTCAGAAGGACGTATACACAATGCTGGTATAAGTAATGGTTGTGTATGCACTTTTTGGGATACCCTGTGTTTAAAATGTTTATTTATTTTGAGAACAACACTGAGTTTGAGAGTACTTTGTCTGTCATTCTCGTCTCAGAACGTAAGGATTGGAACATGTAAGTACAGAAATACAATTTAATCCGTTGCTTTGCCTGAGTGTAAAATGTGATACCTCACTCTGAAGGAAGAAGACAGAGCTCGGTTGAACGAAGTACTGAGAAGGATATTTAAACCTAATAAATTAATTTATATTATTCATAAAATTATATACTATTATTAATATTGTCATTATAATTGAATTGAATTATATGATTATTGTATTTACTATGTTTTGTTGTGCTACATCTGTAATTGGCCGTCTGGCTGTAGATGCAGAACTCTAATAAAAAGAAATTGAATTCAATTGAATAATCATCTTTATCAAATCATTGGCCGTCTTATCACTCATTATGTGAGTCTTGGATCGAAATACATTTTAAGTAGAATTTGAGGTTTTCACGACAGTGAGTCTGAAGTTGGCTGACTTCTGGGTTGTAGCGACGTGTGGTCTGGTAGAAGTTTATTAACGTTTCAGAGGCCCTTGCTGCCTCCATCATCAGGGCGATGAGTACTTATCGGCCTGATGATGGAGTCAGCATACTTTATATACTTTTCGAAAAAGTTCAAGACAGATTAATGGAATGACAAGGGATTGGAGTTTAACACAAGAACTACCGGTTATAATTCTGAGAAATGAAGTTTAACTTAAGAATGACTAAACAAAAGTCAGTTACATGCTTATAGATGACGGGTTAGCTAAGTAAGAAATCTGTGTAAAGAGTGTTAAAGCCGATATCCGAGTACAAACGCTGACTTGGGTAATGTTGAACCAGTGACGCGAAACTTAGTTTTTTGGCATGAACTTCAAGGCGACGGTAGAGTTCACAATAAGGGGCTTAAAATTTGTGATACTTTAACATATATTTTTAGTAAAGTAAAATAAATCTGTCCCGTTATATGCCATATGGGCACTTTACAGGGGGGGGGGGGGGAGGCGGTATAGTTCCTAATTATTCTTGACCTCGGAACTAGATGGTGATGAGAGGTCAGCCTCACGCTCCGGCCGCGTTTTACCTACGGAAAAGTTTCCGGGTACCCACTGGATAGGAGATGAGTTGGGCCCCAGAGCCAGTCTCATCAACATATATTATTAGGGTATTGAAATCAAGTGAGATGAGCGGTGCAAGTAATACGTATCAGAGAATGAGAACTGTTTACAAAATTTTAGTCGGGAAACCTGAATAGAAGAAATGAGTACTGAGACGAGTAAAATGGGTCTTAAAAAAGTAGGGTGTGAGAATTAAATTATCTGGTTCGCTGTGTGGTCTAGTGGCGGGCTGTTGTGAACACAAATTAGCTCTAGGTGATTTCTGATCACCTGAGTAACTACCAGCTTCTAAACAGGAATTGTGGAGTTAGGTCGGAAGTTATTAAGTAAAATATATAAACAGACACAGCGAGAAAAATTGCAGAATTTTTTCTATAATTCGTAATATAACAAAATAAATTACATGACTTATATAATTTACACATACAATTCATTATACGACGTATCATTTTGAAATGAGTGTGCATATTATTTGTAAACTGCTTAAGTATCTCATTTCAGTGAAATATGACAATTTTGTTCAAGCAACGAGACTCCATTTGCTGAAAATATCGCCAAAGTCTTCTGACCTCCATCTGAGAGCAGCTCCTAACAATATTTAACGTTTCTCTGAATGTGGTTGCTATGGAAACCAAGGCACTTCAAACCTAGTCCTAGTAGCATGTCTGTAACGAATTTCATACGTACAGTAACATTTAAAGTATCGAATTTCTTTTCCAGATGGAAAGAGAAATCTTTTCTTTAAATGAGAATGCATTGGACCAACAAAGTATTGACCATTGTGTATGTAAAATTCTATTTGCAGCTTGATGAGGTCCCTGGCTGGGCTAAATGTAAAAAGTGCTCCAGACAATTCAGGAGAATTCTTTTATATTACTGTAAAAGAAAAAAAGAAAAGTCTGGCCAGTAGCATCCATGCTGAGTTCCATTTGAATTATCTGAAAACACAACAAGCAAATACTACACACGGTATAAGATGTCCATTCTGACATTTGAACCAGGGACCTTCGGAATACGAAGCAGGCGTGCTAACCTCCTGGCCTCGACGTTTCGCTGTAAACACAAACCTTAACACTGCTTAAAGTTAAGTAAAGCGGCATGTAAGGGACAGATAGGAGTATTTACAATTATAACCAGTGTCCCATTTGACTGAATGCAGCGAAAGGTGGAATCTCACAAATAAAAATGAGAAGACGCATTTCGACCCACAATAAAGGGCAGTAATGGCGAAACATGGCGGGTTGCTGATTGCTTACAAAACTTGGAGCTTCTTGACCAAATGAGGAACTACCAGCTTCTCAAGAAGGACTGTGCTCTACGGAGATTAATATCGGTGTCCGAAGATGGCTGTCGTCTGGGTTGTTCAGCCGCGTAGTGATCGCCCCGATGATGGAGACGGCATGCACCTGTTAAACGTCAGTAATCTTCTGTTTCGTCCTTGTGTCAGGGCCTAGTATTTCACGCTCTTTTCACATTCGTTCATGTTATGATTTTCCAGCCAGCCTGTACTTAATCTCGATATTTTGAACGCCTAGGTCACTGGTACTTAACAAAATGTTAATCTATTACATTCTTCTACGAACTGTATGCGTGTTACAAAAAGTTGTATAAGCGACAAGTGAATCAAAGTATGCACGCACGCATGTGTACACACAAGCTCACAATGGTTCATGATCTGGTCGTGACTTAAAGCACGCACACCAAGAGGAACATTTTTGGAAAAAAGTGTAATATAACGACATCATTGCAGATTGGAATGGAAGTTATAAATCCGGGCACCACCGGGAATCGAACCCGGGACCCCAGGATTACAAGGCCATTGTTCTAACCGCGGCGGTCTTTGTAGGTTATGAATATAGAATGTTACCGCTGTAGTAACCCGCTCGGACATAATATGGCCGTCCATTTATCTGTTCCTCGGACTGTTGCGTTTTTCAACGGGACAGTAGGTCCTGTTGTTGGAACTTAATTTTGCGTAAGAAAGACATTGAATTAAATCAGCGCAAGAATGATATAAGACGCAAGAATGCACTTGGGCCATATAAGTGTAAAGGCGGTCTACGTGATGTGGTATGAATGACATCTTTCGAGCCTTGTCATTTCTTAGATGACTTGATGGAAATTTATGAAATTGAGTAACGGAGGTCTTTAATTGAACGCGCTGGGCCGCCTCACACCGAAACAATTTATGACAAGCAACAGGCGATGCAAGACAGATGTCGCTTGTAGGGACACCAAGCATTACTTTGTGAACAATTCACACCAAAACGAAAGTATATCAAATCTAAAACTTCTTGACGATGGTGAAGAGTCAATTGAATAAAAATTTCCTTGGATATTATCCATCGTCTAGTAAATATAAAACGTAAAACGACGTTTCGGAGATGGGACTCTATCTCCGTCTTCAGGTTCCTACACAGTTGGGCCCACTAGATAGAGCTAATTCCTATCTCCGAAACGTCGTTTTACGTTTTATATTTACTAGACGATGGATAATATCCAAGGAAATTTTTATTCAAAAGTAATTTAGTTTTTAAATTATGGAGGTTTGTTTATATTAGCGTACTGTAAAATCTTGTAAGCCAAATCATACTAGATAATAATAAGGCTGATGAAGAATGACAGATTAGTAAGGTCGTGTATATTATAGAATATTATAAAATTACCCGACAAGGCTGGCGGAAAGTTTATAGTGCATATAAAACACTTTATTATTGTAAAATCTGGCAAAGCAGTGCAAAAAATGAAAATTATTATCTTCTTCTAACTACAAAAGCTGTGAACCGTTAATACGTAGAAAATATGTTTTGCTGCGTTGTACAGAAGAACAAGCATTGTGTATCGTAGGCCGTGGATGAGTAGATAGTCTTTTGTTTCAGTGCGTTGTAATTTAAAATCGTGCTATGTTGTAGGCCAAACACAAAAAAGGAAATTAAAACCGTTACATATATTTGCTTAATTAACAAATATAATATGATCTTTTGTACCACAATCTCAAATATGATCTTAGATTTAACTTACAACTTCGCGCCTTTGCACTGTACGTAAATGTACATACGTATTACACTTGTTTTAACAACGTTCATATTTTCCCATAAAGACCAAAATACCATAACAACAAATAATCATATTGTGGCTGTAGGGAGCGATCCCCAGCAGGGGTAAAGAAAGGATTTTCTTCTGGCATCTGAGTACAGACCGGCTCTGGGGCCCACCCAGCCTCCTCTTCATGGGTACCGCGGTCCTTTCCCCTGGGTTAAGCGCGGCCGAGGCGTGACGCTGACCACTCACCCCCATCTAGTGCCCAGTTGTAATGAGAGAATATATTCTCTCCCCCCGCAGCGCCTAGATGGCGTGTGGAGACATAACTTTACTTTTGTTATGGCCAACGTAATAACAACACAAAATTATAATTTTTTTTACACGAAGACCAAAATTTTGCTGCAGTAAATGTTCACCAACAGCCAATCAAAGAAGCAACCAACCAACATTGATAATAATACAGATAAATATGTCATGAAATGATTATTACACTGACCAACATTTTCACAAATTACAAATTTGATCTGTTTTGATATCTCGGATTGCTTGCTGCAAGCTGCTAGTTGCTTTTGGATGAGCCCTGTCTTAACATAGACATTTGACAGAGGTGAATGGTCAGGTTAAAGCCTGGGTCGAATTGCACCCGGGAAAATAGCCCCCTGCCCTCCCGTACCCATAGCATAGAAAGGTGATTGGATTCCAGAAATGGTTTAGCGCCCCATTTCGGAATCAGTTCCCGACCGCTCAATCACTTTACTGATGAGCTGCTATATAGGCTATAGGCTATATTGTAACAGATGAAAAAGTTACTAGTTCAACAAAGCCTTCTCGTATCAGACCCTCAAGGTTCAACACCAGTTATGAACGCGCTTTGGACACGATACAGAATCAGTTCCATCCACCTTATATGCTCAGTTATCCCCAGTTTTAATTACACAGGCCGTGCAAAACGAATAACTTTGTAGATAGCCGGACTTTGGTCTGATTTGGCCCAAATTTCAAAAAGTACAGAATTCTTTTTGCCAATTTTTAACCTTGACAGCAGTGACTGGTATTAAAAATATGAGGGACATTCTCTTATTCACCTTGGGGACCAAAACTTACCGTCAAATGTCTTTCCATTCCAGTAGCCAAACAATGATTTCACATTTCAGTGTTCTTCACGAGTTTTAAGCACAAAAATTCAACAACTTTAACAACACAGAACAAAGTAACACGTTTGGAAACCTGTCTCATTCACGGAAGCCGTGATTCAGTTGTTAAGCAGTGCGCATGCGCACGTGACAGCTTCTTTTGGCATAAATTGCTGTTCGACAATCATTCCACTGCTGACCTTGGTGGAGTGATATTGTGGAGTGCATTTTGTGAACTCTCTTTACTCAAGTCATAGAGACTAAGAAAAGAAATTCAGGCTAGCCATTACGTCAACAAGTCTTGCGTTTTTAGTTCTTGTCTTCATATAACATGTCTTTAAGATCTGAAGGTCAGTGGCGGCTCGTGAATTAGGCAATACATCACTTACAATATTAACTAAAATATTATAATATTTGAGATATGTTGACTGTCTGCATACTGATAAACATGATTTAATACGATGACAGGTTAATCCGTTCGCAGAATATATTTTTAATTCAAAGTTTACGATGACCCAAAACTGTCTTTGAAGATAAAGGATGTGCGTGAATAACAAGAAGAAAACCAGTCAGGTAAATATCATTACCACATTTCCATCCATTAAAATGAAGTGTTTTATGCGCTTTATAAATAATTAATATTCATAATATGCTGTGATAAGATGCATTTTAGCATTTACGTACTGTTGAATTTATTTAAAAATTATTTGTAGTGACGTAGGTTTTATTGATGTTGGAACGTCTGATGTTTTAATTTGGCGATTTAAATAAGTCCCGGTTCACATCATCCATACGGTCGCTAAGCCACACCATGGCTACCCCATCTGACCCCATTGCAACGTCTCAGCCATTAATTCTCTCTAGTCTTTGAGCACTGTCACATTGCTATAAATGCTCAGACATTTTTAGTTTTGGAAAAATGAAAAGGTCACAGCGGGACGAACAACGAGAGAGATGTGTTCCGACATTGACGTCCATGTACTGCGTGGGGGGTACGCTTTTATGTTGCACAATACGGCTAAAAATTTAACGTTTTTCGACTCTGCTATAAACGTTCTAAACGCCGATGTTAAAATACCTGGTTGACTGTCTCTTTTGTTTATTTTCATGAATTATCGTCTATTTATTCATCTGTCAACAGCTCACACTATGTAGCGTCTAATGTGGATGATTAAGAAACGATGAATTGTAAAGGATATGGAAGGAACCTGCCATGGTATAATTAAAGGTACTAACCTGACAATTGCCTGGAGTGTCTGAAGAGAACCGTGAACTCAGAAGAACGGTTTCCGGATAAAGATTAGAATTCTGGACCTGTAGAATGAGATCGGCAATGCTAACGATTACCACTTTCAATTGTTTTGAAGGAACAATTTCACAGCAACCGAGTTCGTTGACAAACAACAGATGACGATGATCTGAACGTCTGGCTCTGATATTCGAGACTGTGGGTCTGAAGACTCCGGTCTGATTCCGGATTGGACTGTAACAATCACGATTTTACTAAAATTATAAGCAAATCTCTTTTCTTTAATGCTTGTAGCAAACGGACAGAATGCTGTTAATGACGCATTTACAAACAAACACTGTGACGCTGAATACGGGTTCGTATTGACACATGATCTGACTTCCAGCCAAATCACTAGTGTTACCAGTTACTGCTCAAAAATTATCCCTGTTATTCAACTGTCAGCTCTCCTCTATTCCTGCAACCCTGTCGACTTCCATATCATATCCTCTTCCCATTGTCTTGTCCCGTGAATTTCTCTTACTACGAGTTTCGCATTTCCATTTCGTGTCATATTCAATACGGTTTTCCCTTTTGACTATGTTAGGTTTAGGTCTGTAAATGTTGGCTTCAAATTTCCATTGAGTAAATCATGACGGTTTTTACAGCTTAACAATTTAAAAACCCGAACGTAACTGAACTATCATTCTACTGAATAATTTTGTCGTTAAAAATGAAACTGTCGTGTTTATTGATTAAAGCAGAGAAAATTTTCCTCCACATACACTTTTGCAAACTTTACACAGTCGAACCAATAACGATTGTGCTAAGCGCCGAGATAACTTCATATGAAGCTTGAAGGATAATATTAAACTGGATATTAGAGATATATGATGTAAAATGGATTAATATGGTTTAGAATATGGAGCAGTGGAGGGAACTTGTGAACATCATGGCAAGTCTTTGGATTTCATATAATGAACTAACTAACTTTTAAATAATAACTTGGCTCTGTGGAGTTAATTGTGGTATTTCATACGTTTGATATTGTGTTTACCTTAATATTATTACATTTCATTTTCAGAATCACCTTAAACCTCTCGTGCATTTAAGTAATTGTCTTGAAGGTAAAACAAGACGTGGTTTCGAGTGTCGTCGTCTTAAGGTCTCTAGTGGCGCTAGTGTAGCTGACTGAGTCAGTTTCCCGCCACGCACCGTACACCTTGATTTAATTTTGGGTTCTTTGTTAAGGAAATATTAAATTTACCGCCGAAAGCTCTCTCTCCGTTTCCTTTAATGCAGCTGCTTGTGGTCTTGTAATGCGTGGGTTTTCTTTCCATCTTCACAAGAGGGACGCGGACGCCGTGACCCCGAATGTCTGAGCGACGTGGGCGTCGTTCACTTTGCCGCTAAGAATCTGATGTCTCTGAACACCACAAAACGAGAGACGACAGTAATGGTTCTTTCCTCCATTTCTTTCTCTCAGTACGAAGTCCTTCGATTGTTATAGCCCTTCTGATTGAAAAGCGTGGTACCAATGAGGCGCCTTGAAATGATTTCCAAACACATCAAAAGCCATTATCATCTTTTTATAAATGTATATGTAGGATTTGACGTTTTCACAGCGGTGAGTATGAAGATTTCTGTCTTCTTGGTTATTGCGCCGTGTAGTCTGGTAGAAGTTTACCGCCGTTTCAGAGGTCCTTGCTGTGTTGGAGGCAGTATGACCTCTGAAACTTCGGTAAACATCTACCAGACTACACGGCGCAATAACCAAGAAGACGGTAATCTTCATGATATGTATTATTAAGACCATGGTGCAAGGATCTTGAGAAACTGATAGTTGCTGCGCTAGTCAAGAAAAACCCTTTTTAAAGAATATTGGAAAATGTTACAGTTTTAATGCAAATCCGTAATTTTGACTCTCTCTTCAGCCAGTTCATCGTACAACACATCCTCACGCTATATAATATTAAGAATTATTTTTAATATTATACTCATATGCACCCAATTCTTCTAAGTCGGGTATTTCGACTATACTTTTGTAAGCGTTTATTGAGGCCTATCTTTTATATAAGGCATACCTTCTGTAATATCTTATCTTAGTAGGCACAGATTACATGGGACATAGTTTTACCTGGCAACGACTTACTAGTTGAATGAGCAACTAGTAGAGGTCTTCGGCGTGGGTACCACAACTTAAAATTTGGTCTGTTTCGGCTGTGTCCAGATTTGTGACCGGGGGTTGGGTCCGAATGCAGGGTCATACGGCGGTAGGACCAGCGGCTGCATGGTCTGCGTGAGAGGCCATGTGGCCTTGACCATAATCTGGTCTTGTGTGCACCGTTCGCAGTAATAACGTTGTGGGTCCGACTAATCTCTCATTTTTATCGAATTATAACTCGCGTGTGACGTGTTGTAGCCATAGCGGAAATTATTCGACGATTAAACAGTCCTTAAAATGTACGTCGACTGTTGTCGCTCTATCTTGTTGTAACCAAACAGTAGAGAGTTTGGTTCTGACATTGCCTCCAGTTTTTTCTTTCCAGAAGATATAGTTCGAAACTTCGCTACCAATTTCCTGGTGTTGTTGAGATCAGGAACCTTTCCATGCCACCCAGTGTTAAAATGCCGTGTGATTATTCGTTGAGTTCCTATTAAAAACGTCACTACTACGAACGCACTTCACCGAGCCAACTGCTGATACATGTTTACTAAAATGGCGTCTGTAGCTGAGCGCTGTAGCATAGAGGCCGAGCGAGAAGTGCTGGCACTTGCGCAAAGGACTGGTTTTGGTCGTATGAGACGGACCCGTCCGCAGCACGCGCTAGAGGGGTGCCAGCTTCAGTTGGTCTGTAGCTCTAGCTGTGTTTAGTTCGGTGCGTCACCGCAGCTGAGACTGTGCTACCCCCACTACTACTGAACTCCCCTCTCTCGGCTTAAACATCGCGCATTTAGGTGCCACCATTACTCGCGCGACCTCTACTTGGTTTCATCCTCTTCCCAAGGAAGCCAGAGTACTACTCTAATAAAACTGCCACACCCTGTGTTATCTTCTAATCTACGCCTACGTATCTCATGTTTCTTTTTCCTTTCAAGACTTCAACTTCGACTTCAGTTGTTATAAGCAGAGCTGTAATGTGAGAATGTTTTTAGAGCAAAGTGTTTCCAGTAACATCCGGTTTACGACCGTGTCGTCTCTTCACGAATGTTATTATGGACGTTAAACCGGGTTGTCTGTCAAATGGTCGCAACTTTTATGGCTGTTTTACTGCTCTGTAGAAAAGACTGCAATCAAGGTTCGAATACCAGACATCGTTGATGCGGAAAATATTCTCGTGGGGGGTCGCTCGATCACGGTCTCTGTAGTCTTCGTAACTATCTGGGATCTGATCGATGTATATAAATAAATAGCTGAAACACATATTCCCAAGCAACAATTTTTTTGAAATCATGTCAGACATTTTAGGGACAACTCTTCATTCTTATCCATATCCCTTTTCTACCAATTCTCAACGACCCATTTTAATATTATCCTCACATATTCGTTCTCCAAGTGGTCATATTTCAAGAGGTTTCCCTCCAAATTTCTGCATGGGTGCCTTGTCTTTCCCATAACCATCCAGATCCTAATAGTATTGAGTGAACTGCATAAATCATCACGTTTCTTATTGTGTAACTGCTAACTGGCGATTTGTTTCGTAATATTTAGGACCAAATCAGTCACATTTTCGTGATTCATGTTTACAGAAAATATGTCGATGTCACCTAAGGTAACGAATAACTGTGGTGTGAACTAACACGTCATAGCATTGTATTTTCCTTGTATAACAAACAAACTTTAACTGAATATTATTTTACCCTGATATTAAAAAAAGCTTTTTCATGTTGGAAATGTGACTCCTAACTGCTTTCTATTCTTTCCTCGTATGACCATAATATGAAACGCGGGTGAGAACGAGTGGCAGAATTGGGAAGAGGGATGCACCTGCTCCCTTCTGACTGAGTGTTCCATTGAGTACCTTGCTGTACAGCAAGAATGCAACCCAATCGCAAGTCTTACACGCGCTAAAGTTTGAATGAATTAAGACGGCGCTTTACTGCGTAGAGATACGAAGACACTTAAGTCCGCCATATTGCGACCTGTTTCCACCCACTGATCAAACATCGCAGTCATAATTAATGTCAAGTTTCACGTCGTATTTTTAAGACTAGTTCTCAAGATGGGGCAGGACACTGCCAGGTCTCCTTCGGGATACAGATGTCAGCACAATTCAGTCTGTACCCAGATGTCTGACAGTCCAAATGTGGAGGTGCTTGTTTTGACATTTCGTATTTTAATTGAGAAAAAGAGCGACAATGAAAAGATGACGAGACTGTGGATAAAAGGCGTGTAACGAGGGTGAATTTCATAAATTTTTTCAGGCTGCTCAAAGACCACGTGAAACACAGGCAGTATTTCGCCAAATCAAGATGTCTCTGGTTTTTGCGTCGCCGGTGTGACTTCGGGTGTCATCGGGAATAGCTATAACAACCGAGAGGCTTGAGACATTAAATCTGTATCTGCTTTACATTATAGTTAGAAGTGTCTTGCTCTGACGGAGGACCATGGATTGGAAACACGTGGAAAGAAAATGCAGATAAAGCAGATGTGTTTGTGACAGATGAATTATTAAAGAAGGAACGAACAGGGAAACAGCCGAACAAATAAATTTATTATAATTTTGAAACGGAGGTTGGATATTGAAACAAGAAATGCTAACAGAATTTTGATCAAAATTTATCTTGGAATAGCTTAACTTGCTGCAACCTATGAAGGCCGAGGAGGTGGGAGAATTTAATAGGATAAGTTTACTAGAAACTATTTTGTGAAGAAATTAACAGAACCTAAGCGGTCATTATTTTATCACGAATGCGATATTAATCTCTAGAATATTAGTCTCTTTGTGTATTACAGCGCAGTTACATTGTGAACAGCGTAATTAACCCAAAACCCGTTGTTATCTTGTGCGCGTTATATTTGCCCCTCGCGTGATTTACGAGAATTACCTACAAATACATCCACCGCGGTTACAGTGTGGAGCAAAGGTCTTTGAGGAGCTGATAGTCGTTCAGAGGGACAAGAAATTATCCGCCTCTTATGCAGGCAGAAGGCTCGTTGCCATGTTCATAAGAGATTGCTAACGAACCTTATCCAGAAACATTTAAATCCACTCCACACCCTCAAGTACTTTTAATATCTAGCTTAATATTATCCTCCTATCTCCCGAGTTGTCTCTTACCATCAGTTTTTAAGTATCATTTTACAAATTTTGTTTCAATTATTTTGACGAAGACGAGTTGAGAACGTCACCCACGTATGTGTTTTGGCATCTTTTATTCTTTCCGTTTATTAGTTAAAAACGTTTCGGCATTTTTCTCTGTTTCTATCATCAGGTGACAATATTAAACCTAATCTCTTGGATCCAGTAGATTGAAGTTAGCTCTAACCAACAGCCCCATCAAATCACGTGTTACACATTCGCTGATCACGGATGCTGAGGCAGCTTCCGAAACGCTAAAGGAGGGAGAGACGAAGGAAAAAATATTAGCTTATCTAAAATTTTGTATGCGTTTCTCATCTGTCCCATGTGCTACATCGCCAACCGCACATCATCCTTGATGTAATCACCCTAATCTTATCTTCTGAAGGGTAAAACTTCCATGCTAAGGTGGCTTGTCGCGTCCAGAGGTTGCTGATCGAGGAGAAGGCCTCCAGATAACGGAGGGTAGGAGCTAATGTGTCTTAAATAGTTTAAAACGCATTTTAAATGAGTAAGAATTTATTAAACGAGCTGGGAACTATTTCGGCACACCTCACAATAATCGAACAGATTATTTTGATATGTGTAATTCGATTATCGAATAAAGAATTTTACACTTCAGAAGGTGAGCGTCCTACTTTACAATCGTTGTAGGATTTGAGGTTACAGCCGTTGAAACGTGAACTGAAGAAAAAGGTTAAATTCAGTGGCTGAATGTGGGCTCTGTGGAAGATAATTAGGGATCTAGGCTTGAGGTGGAGGAAATCTGAAAATAATAGAAGGGTTCTCCAGTCGAAAATGTTGATATTTGTGTAACATGACTGGCGCTTTTGAGAAATAGAAGTTGTTACAGAAATGTAGGGCGCCCTATCATCTACAAGGACGAAACGCAGATTTACCCCTCACACAAAAATGAACGTGCCTGGGGGTGATAGTACAAATGCAGGTCTACTTGCACCCGTCTCCAAAAGACAGCTATTCATCACTATCGTACATACATGCAATGAAAATGACATAATTCCAAATGATTTTTTAATATTAAAATCATCACTAAATTTTGATATCTATAAAAGATGGCTCGAAACGAAGTCATTTCCAAACCTTCCGCCAAATTCGATGTCAGTTATCAAGATGCACAACTCAATCCGGCTCCAATTTCTATATCTCGAAAAAGTGATATGATCGACTGGTTTTTAGATTATGACATTCTTTTTCAGTGAACAAATGTGTAAACCTGAATTGTGTTCTTTAATTAAACTACATAAGTCATGATTCAGGACATTCAAAATTGATGCTTTGATTTCTGAAAATGCCCACGTTGTCCTTCGCTTGCCGCCATGTCACCTTATTACGATCTTAAACCAATTGAACTGACATGAGCGTAAGTTTTAAAGAATATATCGCCAGAAAGAATGTCAATTTTCGTCCAGGTGACGAAATAAAGGTGGCTGAGGAAAAGTTTAGTATTATCACGAAGTGAAAATGGAGCTCGAGGTGTAACAATGCCAGAACAAATTATAGTTACCTTAGAAAACCACGGCGATAACGTCAGCTCTAGTAGCAGTAAGGAAAAGGAAGGAAAATGTGCTGAAGAAGTAACGAGAAGCTTTGTAAAATGTTCACCGGCCACTAGAGATAATTCTATCTGTACTTGTCTTTCTTTTGCTTAGTAGTAGAGAGAATGGCCTTCCCCTACGTGCGCCAATGCCACTAGCCGACAGCGTTGTTACCCTCAATCATCGGCAACACGCAACGCAATTGGTACGCGGCGTACAGGGATGTACAAAGGGACGTTTTATTTCGGCGCGATCTGAGCAGCGTGACGGCTTACACATGGATGTGCTCTGCTTCCAACTGCTCTCAAACATCACATTCAAACGTACTCTTACCTAAAGTTCTAAACAAGAGACGCACGCATCAATCTCTCTGGAGTGAGATGACGTAAACTAAACACTCGCACTCTTTCGCCACCCGGAAGCCATTGGAGCCCCTGATACCAGCATTTGCACTATTTTATCTCGGCAGACACAAATACTGGGGTTTTGTTACTTTCTTCCACGAGGCGGGATACTTCCCTTTTTTCATTTAGACTCTGGTGTGGGAGAGGTTCCAGATGTCATGTCGCCCGGGGCTCGTCACCAGTTGCTCCGGGAAATTTGCGTCATTATTTTGCTTACTTCTTCGCAGTGGGTGTCGACGGAGTGTCAATGCCCTTGACTGTAAGCTTCAGCGACCCAACTTGGTTTCCTGAAGCAGCTTGTGGTGCAACCGTCAGCGGTTTTCACGTATGTCGGACTTGGACTCGTGGTGGGGGGGATTCTACGCCCTTTCTCCTTTACCATGGTCTCGTTGAAGCTTTGTTCTGAACCATTCATTCTAATTCTGTCATTCGTCTTCCACGTCGTAACCAAATGTCCACCTGATACTCGCTTCCTTGAATTCGCTGTGCCAGGCGGCCTGTACAAACGACGAAGTTACTTCTCACGTAATGTGTTAAATTGCTCGTTTGCCTCACGAAAATATTTACCTGAGCACTCTGTTTTGAAACACACGTGATTTATACACTTCTGTTGAAGTGAGAGGCCACTTTTAACAGACATGCAAACGGCAGGCACAATTAGGCAAATTGATTTGTAGCGCGTGTCACGATCTTTTGCGTTTTAGAAACAGAATGCTAATAGATCTAACTGACAATAACAGGCATCCCCAAAATGTATTGTTTTCATTATTTCATCATAAACCTTCTTTATACATTTTACTATTATTCTCGGATATTTAAAATTTTGGAACTTTGTCAAATTATTTATTACAAGTTATTATCATTTTATATGTTTACTTTTTGTTTCATGTCGTGTTCTTATATACAATTTTGGGTATACTGTATTTACTTCTAGATCAGTTTATTTACTGGCATTAAGGGAAATTACTGTCCTATTTCGCCGCCAACAAATTAAAATTATCAGGTTAAACAGCAATGTGATTTACCTTATTCAGTTAGACTTCCTGATAACACTGTTATTTTGGATTGGAAAACAGAAAATTCGATCCTTTAATAAGCCTATTAAAAAGTATTATTTGCGTAGGTAATAAAACTGAAAGTATTAATAACCTTCAACTGTCTTGTATCCCGCGTATGGAACGAATGCGGGAAGGACAAGCCACATAGAATTTATATCCGACAAGTGACTGAACCAATGCGCCAGGTTTTCAGAACCTCGTTAGCGCATGCGCCCACTGGACTTACCTACGATTACGCAAGTGTCACGTGCGACGATTAATGAAGACAGATGGACACAGTTAATAGGTACCAGAAAAATTAACCTCATAATAAAAACGAAAACTTTGTAGAATAATTACAATTGGCTATAAAATGTTTTCAAAAACGAATTGGATACAGTACGGCAGCAAAAGAGACTAGTCCACGAATCAAAGGAGACAACTAAGATTTGGCACCAAACAGTTGTCTAGCATCTCACAGGATGGTGATTATGAAATGGTTCTCAGACTCTGTGTCCAGTGGAGGGCTGCTGAGTTTACAGATGCATACAAGAGACGCGTTCTGATAATCTGTAACACGGGTCTGCTACTCCCAGGGGAACCACCGTTGTATAACCGTTATAGCGTTTGTCTGTAGCTTGAATTTCAGATAGTCGATACCATTTCAAACTTTGCATTACTGCACGGTGGTTTGTATCAGATCGCAGGCACCCCCTTTAAATCTTTATATCACAAGATGGACTCTTCCATAACATTTCCAGTTTTATTTAGATTTTATGATCAAATGAAATGTATTAAGATGTGTACGTAATAGACAGACCGTGGTGGAAATTAGTATCTGTCGGTGAACAGCGTGTACTAAATCAGGTTTTCCTTATATGCATCGGGTAGAAATGTGTTTAAATGGTTCTGAAACAGGACACCTACTTCTAAGCAGGAATCGGAAAGGAGATAAACGAAGTTTCTTCGTAGAAGATCTCTCGAAACAAAATCCGTAGATACTACTTTATACAATTTCAGACTTGCAAGACCTAGGCATAAAGGGGAATATGATATTCAGTTGCACCTTAAAGAGAAATATACACAAAAGAATGGTGCGGTTTCAAAAGTTAAACTTTTGAAACAGCACCATTCTTTTGTGTATAACCTGTCCGTGTGAGAATGTAAACTGAATTCATGTGGCTTGTGATAGGGACCGGTGGCGGGATCTTGTGAGCACCTGTCTCCCCATCCCTTCGAGTGAAAGACCAAGTTTCACAGTCATACAGACGTACCCTTTAACCTTTCAGATTTACGTTAGGTCGCCTGCGGTACTCCACCTAATGTTCAAGCGGAATCAGCCCTTTTTCAACCTCGAGATTACCCACCGCGTCATATAAACTGATCTAGCTTTTCCCATAATTCTAGCACGCATTATTTGTTTCTGCGTGGGCTACGTTGCTCATATGCTCCCCCTCGCCACTACGCACTGAATTAATTAGATCCTGGCAACAGCGTCTCTGGTGGCAGGGATTAGAGTTTGCACGGGCCCGTTCGTATTTAAATGTACTCGTCGTCATTTTCAGAGAATTCAAAATCCCCAAGCCCATAACGTCGCAGGAAAGAGGAACTAACTGAAAAATATAGGTAGCGACGTGCTTGGTATTAATGGAAATGTAGTGCGTTCTGACACAGTGAAGCCTCTTTCGCTGGACAGGTGCATGAGAGAATCTGTTGAGGTAATAAAGCTCTTGGTCTATCTAAGGCGAAAGATGTGTGACGCTTCAAGGACTTACCACATTCAGGATGCAGAGAAATGCGTTTGCTGTTGGAAGAACAATCAGTAATTATCCCGAACCAGTCGAAGGCATATTTCAGTGACTTCGTCCAGTCGCTTAATGCGAACGTTACACTGGTATGCGTTACAAACTCGCAAGGCAGAGTGATTGCAACTAATGTTTGGACATGTTTAATTCTTCGGAGAATTTGTGACCTTTACGAAACTGATGTAATCCCACCTACGATCGTTTGTGATAAAATTTAACTGTCAATGGAAAGATTTTAAATATTTACATGTCTTTCTTATGTAGAACCCACACTATGTCTTGAATTTCCCTCCATATATGTTGATTTTCAAACCGGCTTGGCACGGAGATGACTGCCTTAAAAGCTGTTTCGCCTTGTAGTGTGGTAGATACCAACCGACGTTTCAGAGGAACTTACTGTCTCCTGATGGAACTACTTGAATCAATGACACTTGATAGTTTAGTTTCCACCTGATTACGGTATCAGCGTATTTGAGCGACAAACAATAGAATTCAATGGCTAAATGAAACCGGAAGTAAGTGACGTCAATGAGAAACAAAATAATTTGGAAATTAAAACGTAAAATGTGATTAATTTTTAATTGTAGTCTGTGAAATAAAGTGGAACCAGTCGCCAATTTATTTAGTTGCCACAAAAGTTCTCCGCTGCGCCCTAAGAGCTGTGACATTTTGGTTACTTTGTTGGCAACACTGTTGTGACTTTATATTACAGTATAAACTTAGTAGAGCTTAAGACAGTTTTACGTACTAATACTCGTAGTGGACAATAACGGAAGGATAAACTAATGGACCAGATGAGATTTCGGTTCAACACGGATTGGCTGAGACACTGGAATTCAAATACGATATAAGACTTTGCTACCCTTAAAATAAGGGGAGATTAAAGTGGAATTAACTCACTGTACATGTGCCTTGATATGTTCGCTCAGCTTGGCGTTGACTGTCCAAATATCAAAGCAATACACAAACGAAGTAACATTCATTGTTAGCAGAGTGCTGTCTTCTAGGTTATTGCGCCGTGTAGTAGATGTCCACCAAAGTTTCAGAGGTCCATGCTGCCTCCATCATCAGGGCCATCGCTCTGTTTAGGCAGATGCCTTGCGTTAACCTCATTATTCGTATTAGGATAATCGTTGTCTAACCATAATCTTTCCCGCTTCGCAAGTATTTCAGCAGAAAATTGGCGTTGGGATGTATTCTATTCAAGCAGTTGTATCTCTGGCAATGAATGTGATGTTACGGTGTGCTTCACTGTTGTAACATATGTCGTGGGGAATTTGATTTGTTGGTTATCCGACCAACTAACTAATTAATTAACTGATTTGCTAAGTAAGATGCTGAGTAACTGATATGGGCAGTCAGTAGATTCAACTGTCCAAAAAACATTTCTTTGGTATCTAACCCAAAGAATAACCACAAAAAATCCTCACTGACGTGACTAGAATTTTAAATTATATTTCCAGACATTATGTTACTTGAGTGCGCATGTGAGTATTTGTAACTAATTTATAATTTACTTTAATTGAAAACATGAACGATATATTTAAAAAAAATGTGCTACTGAAACATTTCTGACTTTGAGTGCAACTTGTATTTTGTCACATAACTGACTGAAACATTTATAAAGCTGTCTATGACTTATAATAAGCTCTGTAACCAAGCAACGCAGGTAAGTCCCCCCCTTGAGGACGTGAAATCCCCTTCTGACTCCTGGAAACACCAGCACTACATGCCCAAAAGAGCAGCGGAACACGATGTGTGGGATCGATACCCATGTTGACGAGGGCCTGTCGAACGCTTGGTATTCCGAGCTTGCCCCAGTGAGCTACGTGTTATCTTCAGAGGTCATCTTGCTGCTGCGCCCTGACCCCATCTTCAGTTTCTGCGTGAAAAGTTTCATCACCGACCCCCAAGCTGAGTTGACTGCAGTGTAGCCCGTTGCTGTTCAAACGGTGAGAATTCAGCCCTTTTTTGAAAAGATTATAGTCGCTCAGCTGGCCAGTTGTCTCCTCTTATTTTTGATTCACCTACATAAACACTACATGATTATGAAGATATCCGTCTTCTAGGTTGTTGCGCTGTGTAGTCTGGTCGATGTTAACCAACGTTTCAGAGGTCATACTGCCTCCATCATCAGGGCGATGAGTATGAAGATTTCTGTCTTCTGGGTTGTTGCGCCATGTAGTCTGGTCGATGTTAACCAACGTTTCAGAGGTCATACTGCCTCCATCATCAGGGCGATGAGTATGAAGATTTCTGTCTTCTGGGTTGTTGCGCTGTGTATTCTGGTCGATGTTTACCAACGTTTCAGAGGTCATACTGCCTCCGTCATCAGTCTTACACTACATGATTAGATTACGCCTAATATATCATACTTGAGGAATGTTATACACCAGAAACATGTATTCAGTCCACCATAAGAAATTAGCAGAAAGGACACAGTTTTGTCCTTTTTTCAATCGTGGCTGCCTTTAATAGATTCTCTTATATGGGAGTATCTTCGTTGAAAGACAGTTTATATTATTCACAAATATAAATGTCTTTGACTTCGTGAAGGTTGGTGTGTAATTGTTAAACATACTAAAAATAATAACTAGGAACGCCATGCGAAAGATCTCGTTGAACATAGGGACTTTATTTCCGTAAAGTTGCTTACGCAAAATATGACAAAAGTATCTTCGCCCGGTGACAGGGCAGAATATTTCTCTTACCCAAGAACTACGCCGTTGAATTGCAGACACAATATAAACTAGGGCACCAGATGGAGGTTAAGTCGTCTGTTCTACGTCTTAGTAACTTCATTTGTCTCCAGTACAATACCCACTGGTTAAGAGGCTGAAGGACCGTAGAGGTTAGGTTTCGGGGGGAAAAGTGCCTGCTCTGCTGGGTATCGATTCCCGGTCATCCAGCTCGTAGGCAGTCACTACACCGACTCTACGGAATTATTCTAGTTCCCACCAAACCTCCTCTTTAATGGTCACCGAAGACGCAAAAGACGGCTTGAACATAATTCTGACGACTCATTCACTAATACATACATTATAAAATCCTTTAATACTGTAATATCGCTCATACACATGAAAAATGTTGCTTCTTCATAACGTAGTTAAGCGTATTGCATTACAATAATACAGTTAAAATGGCGCAACATCAGTTATTAGATGCGTAGTTCGTTATTCAATTGTATGTTTGCATATAAAACATGGCGGACTCCCCAGGGACAATAACTTTAGCATTGCTAGCGGTTACTACATCAGAACAAGACTCCAGGCAGCTGATAAACTATTTATGAGTAACAAACAATTTGGTTTATTCAGTTTAGTCCTCAGGGGAACAACATTTGGGCTAATTTCCAACAAGTTTTCCCAGAGCATTATTTACAATTCTCGAAACATAGACCGATCCGCATCTATGGAGTCCATTGACTGGTGGTACGACGTAAGTCAGAAGCTGTGCGTTGCTTTTAAACTTTGTATCTTGACTTCAGTACATCTGAATGCTTGTTGCATTCTGCTGCACAAAGTTCTTCCCGATCGACCACACATTTCCCTCCACGTGGCGTCCCATATGAAAAATTAAGGCCTCTACGTTCTATTTTATTTCTTCATTTTCGGTTTATGTGTATTCCTACTTTTGTTTCGCTAGCTCTCTGCATTATTCCATGTCGTCTGTGTGCCGCTACACTGACTCACCACTTCAGTACTAAATTACTCCCAGAAGTCTCCTTGGGCTAACAAAGTCTTCCACTAGAGGCGCTCGAGTGAAACCAACCCACACAACTCCATGATTTGCATCAGGACCCGACGTTTATTTGTTTGTGAGAAATAACCACTCATACCGCGAGATGGCAGGTCGATTGCAATGAATTAACTGTGTACGTGGAGCTTATTTTTTTCTCTGCTAGATGTCGTCTTATACAAGAAGAGATTTTTACTCGAAACACCACTTCTTGCAGCAACTTGTGGCAATGGTTTATTATCTCCGGAAAGGAATGTCTTCTTTCGCTCTGTTCATCTTTTATTTTTTCAACCAAGTGTCTTTCAGCGCCCCTGAATGTCTTGCACGTATATGCAATTCTAGTTTGTACAGCACCATACAAAATGTTCCAACTTGAACTACGACTGAACAGATACGTTGTTTAGCATCGTGCATTTTAAAAGACGGCCATCTTCGGACTCACCGCCGTGAAAACCTGAAATTCTACATAATAAATTTTTATTCTCATGATTGTTTTGTACATTATATAAATTATTTAGTTCTTTCACAGAGGCAAACCTATAATTTTTTAAAAAAAATATTAAACAGAAGGAATTAAACTAAACTGCATGGCGAGAACACAGATACTCCATCTACTGGTAAGGTTACACAAGTTGGAAAAGGGAGGTTCTCTAGAGTCACGTGTTACGGTTTCTCCAAGCGTGAATTTTGAATTTGTTACCGGCGTGTTTATCAACCTTTTTTTCAGAAAAGAAAAAAATACTGTCTAATGGCGGACTGACTAATTTTAAAACATTTCGCTATTACAAAAACCTAACCTAACCTTATACGTCATTTGATGAAAAATGGAGTCCATCTTGAAAAAAATAGACTTTTGGACGACATTCGTTGAAAAATCTTTACTGTATTTGGACACTAATCGATTTTTTAAATGAACGTGAGTCAGACAAGTGTTGATGTTTCGTAAGGAATAATGGGATATTTACGATACCTATAAGTTACGGTGTAAGATTGTTTTCCACCTATGACAGACGGGTTTTAGTGTTTAAGAAAGCCTTTTACTTTCCCCTCACAGATTATGTTTTACTAATAAAATAATTTGCGGAATTAAGTGACACATAACAAGCAAGAATTTAAAAGACAAATAAATTTTGCTGTGATTAACTTTTTGACTGGTCTGAATGAAGATTTTCCTCATATTTTTTCTAGGTTTTAATATGTCATGTTGCCCCCATTTTTTTGCAGTTCACTGACCATCCACTTGAATTAAGTCTCACTAATTGTTACCTTGTTATTATTAACTTCTAGGTTTTTTAAAAATTTACATGTGATATTAGAGACCACTGAGTATCAATGAACACTTCTCTGACCTTTGAATATTAAGAGTTATTTTAAATTATAAATTACATATATTTGTAATTACCTATTAAGAGTTAATTTTTTGTATGTGAAGATGCACACGCCCGGAAGCGAAACAGCTTCCACTAGCCTTGCACCAGAGCAGTGTGATGAAGAATTGACGTCAGGGTGGTCCAGATTTCATTATGTACTTGGCGTAGAGTAATAAAACGAGGGATGGAGATATCGCATTTAAAGTTGGAACTTTGTTCACGTTATGCTGTGTTCCTCCGTCTCTTATCGTTAGATACACTGCACTTTCTTTCTTTTGTTGTTCTTGAAGTTCCCTCACACGTTTCTTCTGTAGTGCAGGAAGTGGCTCAGCAGGGGGAGCTCATCTGTCGACACAGTGCGACTGTTGAGGTCAGGTTGTGGTGATGGCCATCACACATTAGTATCTCTTGCTATTAAAACTATACGACGCGGCATCTGGACGATTTAGTTCAATTCAGAGAATGAAATGATATAATAAAAGCAGCAAGTCACTTAAGATATCAAGATATAACATTAGATAATAAGATAGAGGCTGTAAAAATCAACGCAGACCTTCAGGATGTGGACACAGGAATGTTTAAAGGAAGCCTAATTATTAATACTATGATTAAAGTTATAAACTATCCGTAAATATATTTTTTTAAAAATATCAATATCTTCATAAACGACAGTGGTAGCAGAAACGCATGTAGTTGTGGGACTGACCTTGAATTTTTTTTTATCGCAAATGTATAGCAGTGTCTAATTATCTTACATACAGTAACAGAATCAAATGTGAAAAAAAATTGATTTTAAATGCAATATAAGAAATAGGGAATAAAGATATCTCTGTCAGGAAAAATGTTGAATGTTTCAGTCTAGCTAATATAATATCTTCATGATTTTTGCATCATACGATCACGAAGAATCTGGTATGAACACACGCTAGAACATTTTATTTGAACTCTTTCCAGCTTGAGCGAATCCGCAGATGTAATGGAGTTCCAGGCAAACAATCCATTTTCCAATTTGGGTCGCATAAACGTGGCATACAAAACTCAGAGTCTACCAGCAGTGGAAAAAGGAAGGTAATATACTGAATAGTCTTTGACATACTGGGAATATAAAAGTAAGATTATTACACAGCTTGTAACTAAAATTAATATTTTGTCCATAGTCCCGTGTTTAAATGATATAATAGTGTTTTTACCGGCATTAAGAATCATACCATTTTCAAAACATTTTGTACAGAATCAATATCAGACTGGAAATATTACATTAATATCACAATACATTTTTAGATCATTTTCAAACAGGAGGTACAATAGCAGAATTTGAAATTCTCAGGTTCTTCCTGCCTCCATCATCAGGGCGATGAGTGATGATGATGACGATGGAGGCAGCAAGGACCGTTGAAACGTCGGTAAACTTCTACCAGACTACACGGCGCAGCGATCCAGAAGACAGCCATCTTGAAACAAGATTTACTTTGAATTAAGGACAGAATCTTATTATTAAAAGGCTTATATTCCGCGGCAGAGACAGTTCGTAGGGCGGAAATACCGTCTTCTTGCGTTAGTATTTTTCTGAATTGCCGATGTGTTAAATCCTAGCTTAGAAGATTGTGTAACCGACGGCGCAGTCTTAGACCATTGATTGACTGGAAAAAAGGTCTTGGTTGTGGGTCATTTCCTGTTCCTGCACAAGTAGGTGATGTCTGGCCAGTTAAGCAATGATTCGTGAAAGAAATAGTGAGAATTGCACGCGTACGGACAGACAAAAGAGACAACGAGCGACCAACAAAAAGAGACAAAACATGTTTTGTAAATGAGTTGCCATAGTGATGTGAGCACGTAAGCGACGACTAGTTCCATTTTTCGAGTGATGTCGCTCGATTCGAGGTCGTGGTATCGGCTCTACGCATGCGCAAGAACGAGCAGTAACACAACCTCAAAGCGGAAATCCTGTGGCTGTTGTAACGTCACTTCGACGTTGCACAACATGGGTTTCTTCAGTTACGTGTATTTTGCTGCGTTACATTGTTATGATCCATGTTACTGTCACCATCCGTTTCTGTTATCGAGTTGTGGTGATGGAAACATTTGACAACAACAGAAGCTTGTTTAGGAAATGCTTTTGTCTTTGGACGAAACACGCCATTTCGCATATCCAGACATGAATACTTGAACCAAATGACTAGCATTACTTGACATATTTAAGATATTATAGAATTTACTGTTTATTTTCCCGTTCGAAAGGCAGAAACCAAATAATAATATCACATTCCTGTTCCTTGTAACTGAAAGAAAGATAAATGGCCTATTTAAAGTCATGATTACTTATTATTAACTAACTAACTAACCAACTAGATGGCTTACCGAATCCGAAGGTTCATCACCGAATTAACTAAAGCCCTCCATCGGACCCTGTCCTGGGCCAACAAAATCCTTATTTTTATTTATTATTAATTTAAAGAAAATTAAGCTAAAACAAAATGGAAGCTTGTGAAGGAAGGTACAGACGAGAGTTGTAAAAAGAAAAGATTCTACCTTGTAGGTCTGGCAGCTTTGCCTCAACTACAGACTTTGTCACGATGTTTTATGCATATTTGCTCCTGTGAAATGCCAAGACAGGAATTCGTATTATGAATACGAATTTTCAAGCAATAAAGGGCAGCGAAGTGTCTTTGATAACGCCATGTCACGGACGGAATGCCAAAACAAGAACTGTTCGCAGTTATTCTTTAGCTTGTCAGTCTGGCAGAATGTCGCATGTGGCTCGCGTTTATGCCAGACTGTACCTAGGATAGGACGGCGTAAAATGAAAAGCGGTCAGAGAAATGATATTACACCTACTGCCCGGATGTATGCGGAATATTATCTTCGGTACACCAGTTAAAATTATGAAATATTTCCTGGAAACAAAATTTATTTCCATTATTTATCCGATATTTAATTATTACAAAGACTGCAAATTACTTACAGTTCAACTGTTTTCTGGGTCACGCAATACGTCATTTTCACGAGAACGCTTAGCAACAAAAAAAAGGTCACGTGAGTTACAAGCAGTTTTACTGCCTGCGGGAACAAGGCTTTAATCTCTCACAAAACGTTTTTCACTTGGTTAACTTCGGAACACGTAATTCTGACATCATCCCATTACGAAATTAACAAACTGTATGAACAAATGGCTGCTGCTGAGCGTAAAATAATAATACAATAATAATCCCGAACATCAGTGTAAATCTGCATGGCGGATCTACAGAAATTCTAGGCGTGTGGATGATGAACATTACGAGTTGCTTTTCCGAAGAATTATTACAGTACATGATTTTCACTTTTACTGAAAAGCGAAAAGCTAGGAAATTTTCATTGAGAGTAGGTGAATCATGGGAAGAAGTTACGAAAGGCTTCTACCTTGCAAAGCTTCAGTCTCTGTGGTGAACCGCTAGGTCTCTGAAATTTAAGGTTTCAACGGCTGCGAAAACTTTTTGGTCTTCTGGATCATGATATTCGAGATGAACACACTTTTTTGTTAATTTTTAAGAAAAATATGAGTACCATAAATAACTTCGTGCAATTTTATCACATAGCTCTGAAGATGGAAGCGATATATTCCTCCGAAACATTGATAAACACATGGAAAACTGCTTGTTGTAATAATCCAAAAGATAAACTAAATTTTTGTGGAGGCATATCCGTCGGTTCTGGAGTTATACCACAATGACTCGGTCGCCAGGGAATTGTTTATGTCAGCTTGGATTAGTGTGAAGTTGAGGTTGGAATTCATGTAGGAGAGTCGAGAAGAATTCTTGAGTTCAAGATATCTGTACAGAATACTTTTTTGCTGAATATTGTTATAGAGCAACGTTTACCAATGTGTGGAACGCATACCACCAGTGGCACGCGGAATGATTTCAATGGGTACACGGTAGGAAATAGATTGCTAAAAATTTCCCCCAGGGCTCTATCTGCAGTTAGGCTAACTCTAATATAATGTAAATTGAACAAATTCAATAATTGTAATTGGTCTTTTTGGGTATTGTTGATTGTCTTGTTATCTGGCGAGTTCGTTTGTAATGTAAGTTGCATACTGCGGCTGTTTGACCGGAGTAGAAGAGAACCACGGATTATTATTTTAATTGACATCCTTAGCAAAATATAATATTGTTGATTCACATACATTTAGTAATTTCACGTTCACGTAGATTCACTCTTTCTAGGCGTTCTTTTAAAGTGAAAAAAACGTTTTGTCGAGGTCATGTCTGTCCATTCGAGACCTAGTTTTAGCACAAAAACGGCTTAACTGACTTGGATGAGAAGTTGTCGAACAGTTTCTCGAAAATCAGATGACTCCAACTAGTACTTAACAGGAAGATCAGAAATGTAATAATGAATTACTTCTACATTTCTGGACGGATCAAAAAATATTCCAGAAAGAAAGTCGAGAAAGCGAATTAAAATACACACATTTTATGCCAAACACTTTTTATATTAGCAACAGTATTCGATACAGGAACCGTTAATATTGTAATTTTTGTAAAAGGCCAACTACTGAATTTTTATCAAATCTAAAACTTCTTGACGATGGTGAAGAGTCAATTTAATAAAAATTTTCTTGGATATTATCCATCGTCTAGTAAAATATAAAACGTAAAACGACGTTTCGGAGATGGGACTCTATCTCCGTCTTCAGGTTCCTACACAGTTGGGCCCACTAAATAGAGCTAATCCCTATCTCCGGACTACGTTTTATATTTACTAGACGATGGATAATATCCAAGAAAATTTTTATTCTACTGAATTTTTCCCGGGTACTTTACATGCTTGAATTTTGATGTTTCCCGCGTTCGAGTACGGAGTTTCAAATGATTCCAACAGATGGCGGAGCTGTAGTGAACTGTTAAAATGGCGTCTGTGAACGACTCTCGTTACAAATAACGAGCTGTAATTGAATTATTTGTTGCGTAAATCAGCATTCATTGCAGATATTTTTACTCATTTAAATATTCTACATGTTCTTACAATGCTATTTAATATCCATATTCCATATTGAAGACAATACTGGTGCAATGGGGTAAAAGAATTAGGGGTGGCGATTTGAATTCCTTTCCAACTCTTCATGACTTCGTGGTAAAGTTTTCACTTCGGTGATGTGTTGAAAACCATGAAGGAGTATGGTAGGTCTGAAGAAAGGTCTTCAGTGGTTAATGGATAAGAAACATTTTCTTCGTCAATGTCCAAACGTTGCCAAATAACATCTGTTTCAGAAGAACAGCTCATGGAGTTCGCTTCATTTGGCTTCCTGAGAACAACGTTTTAACAAAAGAAACGTCATTTGGCTGAGCATTTGTTCCTTGTAGGATCCTGGAGATAAAAGTATTTCCTGCCCTTTCCCATCTCACACACGTGCGCCGTGGGATTGTGGACGCTGGTTGGCATTCAAACAAAGAAAGCGAAATCGTCTTATTGACGTGAAACTGCATCTTCGTCTCTCGCCAATACTGAACAAGACACCCTGCCTTATAGTATGATCACAAGCAGTTACACGCCTCGCATTTGACAATTCGCTTTTTTTCAATTACGTAAGTAAAGTGGAATTTACAGATTATTATTTTCTCTCCTTGTTTTGGTTTGTACTTATAACTTAATCGTAATGTGGTTTGACCGTTTACGAGTTAAATGTTTCTAATGTAACTGGAAGAGAAATGTCGAAATCTCATAAGGAGTTAAGAAAAGGAAATACTGTCATAGATAATAAGGAATTATTAATTCTTCTACGGATGAGAAACAGAAGTTCGTGTAGAAGTAAACATAAACAAAATTAAATACATGAACATAACGATAACACTATAAGTACGATTATCATAATGTAACGAGGCCTGTGTTTAATAAGGAATCTAAAAATATTTAAGATTTTATCAGAGAACGTAATTCAAGCTCATTGTCAAAAGCAGAACAGAATTTTCTGTCTTCCCATCAGATATCTAAAAACACGAATGTTATAGCGTTCAAAACTACAATTTTAGGCTCACCTGCTGTTGTATATAATTGTCAAACTTCTCCATAAGTTCCCATAGTCAAGAAATTTCTCGCTTTTTCTGTAACCGAAAAATCAAAGTTTTCATCTCACCAAGCGTGCTACATTCCACGCCCATCCAATTCCCCTTCGTTTAATCATCATAATAATATCTTGTGAAGATTACTGTTGAATCAGTCATTTTGAAAAGGACCTTTTTCAATTTTGGGCAAAAATGGGTTAAGAACGTCTTAGCATTATGCGCACATAGGCACATTTCTCTCCGAAGAGACAGAATCACGCATTGCACCCGATGAAGCAAGGTTCTCACGATCGGTCATCGCTTTTGTAAGGGCCTTGTTTATGGAATATGACCGTTTTCAAGGTGAACTGAGGCGAATGACACCTGGCGGACGTGCGAGCAAACTTCCATTCTAGCCAACTTCGTAAATAAATTTTGAACAGTGCGGTAAATTCAAGTATTGTTGCATCAGCACGCCTTGCAGGACTCCAAAAGCTTACTTATTACCTTCTGCCTGTCGTCTTCGCCTTGGAGAAGACTTCTTCAGTGCGCACTAATGCTATAAGACGACAGACAAGTGGTGAATATTATGTACGTGTCCTTTATGTAACGGTGGCAGCCTTGAAGGAACATCAAAACATAAACTGTCGTAAGATTTGTTTGTTGAGATTATTGGTCTGTAGTTAAAACTCTAAAATATTGTATATAATATATGCATAAGTAATAGAAGTAGACGGTGGTTAATTTCGATATGAAAACAGAGATTAGAATGCATTTGATTTGTTAAAGTCTTGAATGCAACGAACATGTGGTTTGGATGGGACAGACAAGAATTACACACAGAATTTTGGCAAGGGAACTTCTTTGGGAGAGAGTGTTTGGAAGACTGTGTAAGAGATAATAAGATAACATTGAGATGGAGCTGGGGGAATTTGGCTATTATGTTTGTAGGTGGATGGAACTGTCGAAGTTTCGTTCCAATTGGTGGGCTTTGGTGTTAGTAGCGTTCAACATTCGTCTTATGATGACACCACATTAGTTCGCTTTTACATGAATCTGTAAATCTCGTGTTATTTACCTCACAGTTTAGTGACATGTAATGTTATGGCCAAATAAGGCACGCGAGACGCTGATATGAACTCAGCAGAAGCACACTACTTCTGGTTGCTTCTTATTGCATGCAGGATAAAAAAGTGATGGCTATCAACGTTTATTTATTTTTGTTCTGTGCGATACCTCGCTTAGTTCGTTATATATGCGCCAGAGCTCGCGTCGCATATGAAACAGAGGGCAGTGCAAAGGAGCGGTGGAGCACGACGAAGGAGATGTAAAATAAACCGGGTTGAATTCGAAGTAGGTGAAGCAAGAAATAGTGATGGCGTACGTGGTGGTAATAAAGCAGTCTGGAGAGACAGCAGAGTGAGTTATGTTACCTGGGCTCGGTCTGTGACCAGAAACATCTGAATTATGATCTCTCAAACACTGGAGAAACGCAGGAAATCAGCCTCAGATAAAAACGGAAGTCCAACGAAAAGTGGAGTGTCAGGGAAGTAGTGACTTCGTCTACGTCACTGCGACTCGCCAGAGGAATTTCAAGGATGGGGGAGGACTGTTCCTGATCTTCGGAGAACTGACCGGGAAACAAAATGCTGACTGACGGATGGAGTACCAACTATCTAACGGGGTAACTGATAGGACAACTAACAGGATAAATCAATGACTTTATTGCCTAATTGGATAACTGAGTGGATAATTAACCGGCTGGCTGACTGAGCGATTGTGTAAGTTGGTAAATGAGTAATTAACTATCAGACTCACTACGTATTCTGATTGAATAATGAAGCTGTATCTAGTTATGAACCTTTTCAGGAACCTTAGCCATCTTATCATAGAAATCCGCCATTATACCTTATCCTGAGGGAGATTTACCAGCGTGTTTATCTAGGATTCGATCCAAGCGACTTTCTAATATAAATGCGGTAATGCTGTATGGCTGTATTTAAAATAAGATGGATGTATGCAATCTCATGCCTGTAAAGAACAGCAAATATTGCATTTATCTAATGAATAATATGTAAACAAAAGTGACACTAATGTTTTTGAGAACCCTGTTGCTTTCAAATTCAGCCCTGAAGATGGAGATAGTGTGTCTTTCCGAAACGTTTAGTATCTACCTACGGGTATGCCCGACGTCACAGGCCAGCCCAGGGATGTGTTTTCACCGCGGTGATAACCTCAAATCACATGAAGTAACATCATTTTTTGAAACTAATTTGATGAACTGGCAACACTGTTGGACACATTCGTTACTACAATTTCCGTAAAGGTGGCATTCTAGCGCTGGGAACCATTTCCAAAGACGAGTAATCTCCAGTGTTTGCAGCAGTTCACAGACTAGTTACGTTAGAAGTTAGCAGGGTCTACCACTTCCCATTTGAACAAGCAGTCGCGGTCCACCGCTTGTGTGCATCGCCAGTGCCAGTCGGCGGTATCATACTTCGTCATGAATCATCGTGTTTCTCTGCCCTAACCATTCAGTGCTGTTCAACATGGCTTCAGTGATGTATGCTACGGAACAACTTGTGTGCTTAGTGTAACTGTTTGTTGTGAATATGACGTAAAAGGTTGCAGAATGTTTCAGCGAAAGTTTCTAGAGGAACCACTTCTAAGCAGAGGAAAATACACTACGTGGTAAACAAGTTTAAAACAACAGGATCTTTGCAAGGCAAGAGAAAGCATTCCTGACGGAAGACATTGCCCATTGATTGATTGAAACTTCACCAAAGGCGATCTATCGAACGATTGTCACAGGTGTTTCAATAAAATTTTCATCAAGGGCTACAAAATTATTAAAACTGCAACCATGTAAGACAACGGGAATTTATTGTTTGAAGGAACACCCGGTTGCGAGAATACATTTTTTTACTTGGTTTCTTTAGTAGAAATTGCACCACATTTAGTGTTTTTTTCCCATTTGATAGTGGAATGCAAGAAATCTAAGACTTATCCAAGAACCTCTTTTTCGCGACGAAAATATTGATGCACGAAGGTTGATTGGTCCTATCACTACGACCACACGGACAAAGCTGCGAGGTACATGAACAACATTTTTGGCCAATTTCTTGATGACCTAACAAAAGGACAGAGGTTATGCGGTTTTTCCAGCAGAATTCCGCTACGGCTAAGACGACGTCTGTAATTTTCGAAGCACGACGCAAGTTATAGGTGTCTTTGAAATAATCTGGGATATGCGGCCCACGTGTTCCCTTGTGACTTATTTGTGGTGAAATTTAAAAAGATAAAAGTGTTTAAAACAATTTCCTACACTGTTAAAAGCTAAGAAACAACGTCCGGTACGAAATTTTTGCAATTTCCGTGGAAGAACTCCAGAGAAGAAACAATAACGTGTTTCGCGGACACGCTGAGTGAATTCGATCAGAACGACATCATTTCCTGCAGTTACTGTGGCAGTGGTAAGTTTTTATTAAGCTTTCCAAAGGTAATTATTACTGTAAAAGATCGCCTCCGAGTTTGTACTACTTTTACCGCAGGATTCCCCTGCACTTACGCGACAAGTTGGGGCATGTCCGGCCGCCTGCTCGGCCGCTGCTTCTCGGTCAAAGAGGAAGTTGCACGACTCTTATTTTCCCGTGTGTTTAACCGAGTCCTATGCCATAAAGACGTATGGGGTTCGGGAATATGGGTTACCACATTTTTAATGTTGGTGCTATTTGTGGGCGAGTGACAGCTTCAGAGGCCGGTTTCAGGGGAATATCCCCGGGAAATCATTGGTCGGGAAGAGATGGGCTGTAGTGACGGACGCAGTTGCAAAAATAATAGTCCCTGCACTTACCAAGCAGCACGTAACATACGTGTCTCATGTTAATTATGCCGACTGAATTGTCTGTTACAGCGACAAGCTGCAGCCCTCTTTAACGCGACCATTGTGTAAGAGGTAAAAACGAGTTGGATATTAAGCAATCGCACAAATCACTACGGCTTGCAACATCATAATAATCGGAATAAACTGAAATAAGCGACGGCCGCTTCCTTTTCAACCCCTGACATTTTACCAACACCAATCTCGCGTCTTATTCCACTCTGTGTTGCTCCAGTTGATTAAACGTCGTTGAATGACGTATTGAAACCATCAATATACACAGAATATAAAATATATGTGTACGGTATTACTGTAACATTGTTCATCAACTGATGAACAATGTTGCGAGAATGAAAACTAAATAGTTTAAATAAATACGTTTTTGTGATCGACAATTTACAGATGAAAGGAAACTAGAGAGAAATGTGTGGCGATCATAGTATTTAGAAATTACATGTTGCAACAGTTGGTACGTTTGAACTTCGAACATTCCGCGTAATTTTGTGTACTATTTTGTGAATACGGTAAGCTTAATTGTCAGTCTTACTTCATTTGTTTGGACTTAGAACGGAAGCCTGACGAACAGCGTCTGAGTTTCGGTGATCGGTCGTCTAAAGGGGCCTTTTTCTTTATAAATACAACCAGTCTGGTCCAACAGTTTATGCCACTTGTAAATCGATATTTTTGTGGGGGATTCTTCTCCAAACGCGTAAGAAATTTCCGTTGCACTTAAACCACTGCACGTATTTAGTTTTTTTTTACACTTGAGACGCCATTTTAACAGCTGTGAGTGTAGCGCTTCACGTGGGAAGATTTGGAAACTCAAGTTTCACGAATTATAAAATTGATCATGTAAGATACTCAGATGCGTTTAGTTTTGATTCCTCTGCCTTTCGAGTAGTGAGAAGGAAAATGATACACATTTCATGTGCAGACTCTGTGTTAACTGACGCAAAGATTGAGGCTACTTTCGGCAGCTGACCTTTTCGGTGCTATGAGTGGAGTCGTAATATGTACGCGAAACTACTGTTTTTTATTAAGTGTACTTTCTAAAGTTCTTAATAGGACTTTTTATCTATTTCAAATAAAAAAACAAGTAGGTCGAAGCTAGTAAAAGGGGAACTCGAAAACACACGCTAAGTCGTTTGTTATGTTCCTATGGCGTCAGATTCAGGTTGTCAGAAACACACAAAATTAAATTACAGAACGTGAAGGACTGTTTAGGAAAATTAGATTAAAACTTTGTAGAACGACTTGAGAACTGTTTTCAGAATGGAAGAAATTAGTACAATAATACCACATAAAATGAAACTGGGGACAATTTTGTTCCGTTACTGCGTTCTTAAACCCTAACTTCGAGGAATGGAATGATTATATATCTTGGTCACTTTATATCTTCAATTTGATGTTTTGACCTTGGCGGGAGGAAGTCACAGGAAACTGGAGAAAATTACACAACGAGAAGCTTAAATTAAAGAGATATTTGTTTTTTAGGTCATGCATTGCGCATGGTGACAATCAGAAAAACTTAAAGAATATTTGTTGGTAAACTTCATATAAGACAAGACTTGTTAGGTTTAGAATATTATTAAAATGTATAGCAGTAAAATGGCGTGAGGACATGAACGAGATTCATCTATCGATTGTGGTCTTGTGGCTTGTGACATGTTGTCTTCTAGGTGGTTGGTTACCAACGTTTTGAAGGAACCTACTTGCCTCCGTCTACAGGATCTTCAATTTGATATCGACGTATCAACCCAGAAAGTCACAGTATTCATCTTCACCCCTGATCCAAGATGAATCCATCTATTTCAAAATAATTCTAGTGACAGGCTGTAGCAAAGATACTTGAACACACTTCGAAACTGAAGCTCATTGCTGTAAAGAAATAGGACCGATCCATCAGGAGTTCTGTGACTGTGTCTGCAAGTAGGGACCAGGCAATAAGCCCCTGTATAAAACCATTTGTGGTCTTTCGTGCTATAAATTTAGCCTTTCATAAAATCCCCCCCCCCGGGCCTCATTCTTTCTGTGTAAAATCCACAGTCGTATTCAGTTTAGTAGCGTGGTCATAAACTGACAAGATTCGAAAACAAAATAAAATATTTGATTCATAAATGAAGCATACTCGAGTTGTCTTATAGCCACTCACCTTCAAGTGTGGATAATAAATCAAACGGTAAAATGCAAACCTTGCCCTGACGTTGATACTGTCTTCAGATTGGCAAAGTGCCTGCCATATTTTTTCTTTTCCCCGTCTCCATTTGACTGAACGTCAGTTGGTAAAACTCTTTCTTCCAATCTGGTATCTCGTTTTCGACTGATGCTTTGCAGGGAATCGATTAGTCTTGATTCTCCTGGGTTAAACCAGTGACGAAATTTTCCGATTTTTCAAAGTTATTCATTAATTTCTTTAAATATACGTTCGATTTGATAGCGTTTTGAAAGCGGAGAATTAGAAAATTAGAATTAGGGGATAAATAACTCATATACCTTCTACATATACCAAAACATTTAAAAGACATCCCTAGAAAAATAGTGTAAAGTTGTTACTTTGTGAGCAGGCCTACCAACGCATACATTTTAGTACTACAAGGCATTAAAAAATATAATTTACAGCTTTCACACATTGTTTGTTCATATTCTAGTCGTTAACAAATAATTAAAATTTAATTAATTTATCTCCGTTAATCGTGATAGGTTAGGTATAGCAATGGTACGGGCAGTGGAAACGTTAAACAAGCCCTCACGCATTCGTGTTAAACTGGCATAAATTGGATAATATTATCGTCATAAAAGAAGGTTTGTTTTAAAGTTTTTCAGCCTTGTCTTATTCTTACGCGGTTGTGACGTGGCGTCTGCAGCGCCACGCGGCGCAGGGAACAAGTAAAATGAGACGCGTGGAAAATAATTGCATTGAAGAAGACAGGAACATGCCACTGAAGAGAATTTCATAACGAGAAGCTTCAGAATTTGTGCTCTTTACAAAATATTATTTGGGTGAGGTTTAAAGGGCGAAACATATAGCACGCATGCGAGATATAACCCTGACGATACGAGATGAATGACACAAATTATAGAGCTCCTGATAATTCAGTTTGCTCTAGTTTCCTTACTGGGGATACTGGGATCGACCCGTTCTTCAAGTGCCTGAGCACTGTGGGTATCAAATTTTCGTTGGCTTGATCTATAGACTTTTGGTAGGACTTCTTGGACGAGGGATCGGCCCGTCGCAAGGCCTCTACCTGCACATAGGACAGCACAACACAGAAAAACGCGGACAAACATCCATGGCTTGAGTGGGATTCGAACCCACGGTCCCAGCGACTAAGCGGCACATGGCCCACTCCTCAGACCGCGCGTGCTTTCTTATGTTGAAAACTTATTCGGCGATGTACTACGGACATAAACAGAGTATAGACATTTAAAACCTTGCATAACGTGTAGTATATTGGAATATAAAACATGCATACAATCAAAACTGTTTACACTTCGAATGACACTAATGCCAATCGCGTTTCGACCTCATGAAATCATCATCAGTGGCAAAAACAATTTAAGTCATATAATACAAATCCAAGAGATTATGGTTTTTAACAGAGCATAAAAGTACATACTTTACAAGACCATATTTTATGTAACACCTCACTGAGCGTTGATTGCACAGGAGTTGGTGTATTAAATTGAGCTCTTAGCTTTTATGTCGACAGGTCTGACTGCCGTTGTTGGTCTGCGGTGAGCCGTGGTTAAGTCGTCTGATTAAATAAACGTAAATCTATTTCATTCCTATGGATTATGTCTCTTCAAATCGTTTTTTTAAAGTCTCCCACATGACCCTGATATCTGATTGAGCTAGTCTCAAACCAGGACTCAGACTAGCTTAACTAGGGGGCTCTGTCGTCTTAACCAATTATTACCTGAAGACGGAAGCAGAATCTGCCTTCGAAAAGTTGTATTTTTATAATTTTACAATTCAGACTATGGGGAAAGTCCTGGCTTCTGACGCTAACTGCAGCGGTACGCGATGGTGTTCGATATGCGTGTTTTATTGCTTGTATTTTTCCTTATATACTTTATAACAGTTGTGTGAATTTTTAGGAAAATGTGGCTTTATATTTTTAACTGATATTGCCACTAATTATAAAATGGCGTTTACGTGACCACCGAACGAAGTGGGAATAATATCTCTATGAGATGTACAAAAAATTGTGTAAGCTTTTTCTAAAATGGAAAATAAATCGTAACAAACATATATTTATAAAAGAGAAACGAATTTACGAAAGAAAAATTTATTATGGCGCTAAATTAGAAGCTTGCGTAGTTTAAACTTTTGTATGTAACTGACTCAAGGATGAAACAAACTTTTGAGATTATATTTAAATCCCAAACGTGAAGAATCTTTCAATTATTTAGCTAGAAGTCAAATTGTCGTTACCTTGGAATTATTACGTATACATTCTCATAATATAGCAGCAGAAATCCAGGAATACGACAAAGAACTAATTTGAGTGAAAAACGGTAATCACCATTTAGACGGTAAAATTTCTCTACTTCCGTCTTATCCGAATGTTCATTACCGCATTCACAAGAGCCAACCACTCCGCTGTAACCTTAGCTATTTTAATGAAGTCCACATCATCATACATTATTTCCTGCAGATCCTTTTTAATATCATACTATAATTTACTGCAGGTCTCTTCATTAGTTGAACAGTTTTTGATAAAGAAAAAGCCATTTTTCTTCTTCACGTGTCGTAGAAATGAGACCGACTACTGCGGGATCCACGCCTCGAAAGAGTTTGAATTGTTGGGAATTCGATCGGACGTCCCAGGGTCGTAGCAATGACGGCGCTGGACACGTTACAGCGGCTATCCTGGCCATTTGTCAACCGAGGTACCACCATCTTGACTTGGAATTTTCTCATGTCGCGTCCGATATCTCGTCCCAGTTTCTAATAAACTTTCCCCCCTTCGTTTGCTACTATCTGTTGAAATCCAACAGCCAAGTACACGACCGCTACCAGACAGATCTAAAATTGGAAGAGGATTTTAATGCATATGCTTGTGACCTTGAAACTACACGTGTGTCTTAAAAACATCGCAGCTGGATGAGGAGTATAAACCATTTATTTTGAAACATAATTTCTTCTTTCTTCGACTCACCGCATTGTATAATTTCTGGGAACCGAACAAGTTAGGACAGGTTCGAATTACGTTCCAATTCTGTCGAGTTTACTCTGATATTTTAATTAGATTTAAAATTCGTGATGTAAACTTTAGATGCACAAAATAAATAAATAAACAAGCAAACAAGCAAACAAATAACCAGGACGAAAAAAGCAGAGGATTGTATTATAAAATTTAATGAAATTCAGTTCTGCACATATCTAGTTCTGAGATAGCATCATAAAAATCAATTTTCTTGCTTTGAAAATCGTAAAACTGACGGGAATAGTCTTATTTTCCTTCGTGGCTTTTGTTCGAAACAATTTTCCTTGTGTTTATAGATTTACGCTCGATTTGCGCGTATAAATTCGTTTTTGGACTTCCCGCAAATTATCGGTTATTGCTGACCGATTTTAACGAAAACCGGAATGTATAAGTGAATTCTATTAAAAGTCCCAAATTTTAAATAGACATTATTAAAAGAGATCTTCCGGGAATAGTTTGTATAGTTGTGGGCAGGGGATAAATCCCAGAGGCAGTCTCTTGTGAACGTCGAGAGAAATATGGATTACTGACTTGTTAGATTTCATCCATTGTCTGGTATTCCGAAAATGCACAACATTTCGAAAACGGATCCACTTTTCGAAATGATGTTTTTTTTGGAATACCAGACGATGAGTAAAGTCCAAAAACTCAGTAATCCAGATTGTAGTGCACTATAATAAGAAAAGTTTAGGAGTTCTGTAATTTTCATGACTGTCTGAGTTGCTACTAGCTTCTTAGAAGAAACTTTAGTTTATGGAGTTAGAGGTAAACAGTGAAGTCGTGTTTGCATAATGTCGTTGAAAAATTTAGATTTATTCAATAAACTCCTTTAACCTCGCCGATACATTCAGTGGTCGAGTGCCCCATTTAAAGGCTACAAGTAGATTTAGTTCACCGCCCATGTGTAACCACTTTAGCGTTGCATAAAAACAGTGTATAATGGACGCGGTGTTCCTTTGAATGATCTATTTCTAAAAGCACTGAAAACATTTCGATTGAATTTTGTATATGAAGTCAACGCTAAAGCGTGTCGAGCAAATTTAATATTGGTCCGTGCGGTCCGTTATTTCGTGTACTTCAGATAAAGCTAAAACAAAATTCTTTGTTCGCTATCTCACAGAAGACTCAATTTAAAATCAGGAATCTAACCTTACAATGTTTAAAGAATATTAATGCCTTTTACATAATATGGCGATAAATATTTTCATATACGATCCAATTGATTATTCAATAATCATCGTATTATTCGATACTGTGTAGTAGCCTGAGTTACTTACAGCATAATTAAATAAACCACAAATAAATAAATTAATTAATGATACCTTACTAACGAGGGTGTGACGATATCTGAACCATTAATTCACAGCCTCGGTCGATTTAAATCGATATTGATAGAGATACCATCCACGATGTATCGACGCATTTATAACATAAAATAACATTTTTTGTTAGGAAATTAAATGTTTATTTGTTCTTAACGACGTTTCACACTGCGTTTAAATTTTGGAGGCCAGAAGGAAACTTAAACTTTTACACAGACAAAGTACATACTTAGCTTTTAAAGTATTTAAGTATGACAAGCGAGAACGCAAAGAATAATTGGCATTCACCCGATGCTGCCAAATCATCAGAAATCGGTGCAGGTGCCTTGAATTGGCTTTGAGAGCCTGGCAGTCAAGATCGAGACGAAAATAACACCACATCTTAACCCTACACCATTCTCCCTCGGAGCGACAAATCATCACTCACCCGTTGTCATGGTTAAATCCTTATAGATATAGCGCAAAGGGTTAGCTGCTGACATCGTATAATACGCCACTCAAAAGGCGAACTTTTTGTCGCTTGTTATAATAGTCTGAAGGGTTAGACAATTCTCAGGGAGTTTGCTAGGTATGTGGTATTAGAGGGGATAACACTAATGTATCTGAAAATCGCATAAGAAGATTTCGTGTAAGTATATTGTTTTGCTCATGACTGTACATAGTACCGAAACAGGAATTTATCGTACTAATGTATGTGTAAACGAGGCTAAACTATTAGAAACTGGGAAATCTTTTAAGCCTCACGAATCAACTTGAATTAATGAGAAGCTACTTCAAATTACAACGCCATTTGTCGCAACTGTTAATAGTTTCAAAAGAAGAGGTGGGACACTGTGGGAGGGTTTTGAAATTGGCACTGAATTTTTTCTGCACTCAAAAAACCACAAACACCCCCCCCACATGTCGTGGTTTTATCCTAGTTTCCTTAATTAAGCATAAAGATAGCAGGATTACGAGATGATATTTTCTCCTTATGTCATTTTGTGTTTCCCCTTTTGTACTTTTCAACCACGGGACTGAAATTAGCATTCGAAAAAATGTTATGTCATTGAAGGCCATGTAACAACATACTTTGAAATTGCGCACAATCAGTAATACCAACATGGCGGACGTAGGGATGAAATAGTGAGACTGGTCTGCAATACTGTATGGTTATAGATCTTCGAAAAATATGCAGCTTTTGTTTGGGTAACATTTACGCTAAGTAAAAGATAACAACATGGCGACCGTGCGAAAATTGTCTTTACCTTTAAATTTTACTATAGTAACTAATGAACAATTGAGGCTAGAAGTATAAAATTAGCTACGAAGACGTTACATATTTGTCTGAAATATCAATACTCTTTGTAGTACAAAAAACATGGCGGCAGTGCGAACATTTCAGGTTATCTATATCGGGCAAGTTAATCATAGAGAGACCCTCTCCTGGAAATGTAGTCACGATTATGATAAAAGTCTGTAGGCTATACAGCGCATGCGTACTTAGAGACAATGAAAGACGACGTGTTGGATCGAGTAGAATTTGGTCCTACAGCAATCTTGCTTGGAAGCCCAGCACACCGATGTATCAGGTAATTTAAATTTTGTGCTGCATCTCCTGCTCATAAAATTTAACAGAGCAGTTCTGTGAGGCCAGGAGTCTGCTGTAGAAATTTATTAATCAAAGTAATACTTGGAATAAATAAATTTGCGGACCTTGGTGCGTGATGTTTTTATCTCGTGCTTGGACCAGTTCTGGCATAATTTGTGAAATAGTGGTGCTTACTACTTTTTAAACTTACCGACAGGATATCCAACCTCAACTGACATACTTATGAAAAATTTTGAAGGAAAATCTGAAGGTAAGTTACCAACAACACGAGTGACTTTCAAGAATTCTAGTAAAATTGATCGTGAGGTAACGTGGACTCGATCCATCTGGATCCGATTACAGCACAGTGGCTAGCTAGCTCTTGTAGACTCTGTAACGAACATTTCCGTTCCAGAAAAGTGGATAATTACTTGAGTAGATAAGTTGCAACTAAAATTATATAATGACGAACTTACAAATTTGTACACCTCCCCCACTATTGTCAGGGTGATTAAGTCGAGAAGAGATGAGCGGGGCATGTAGCACGCATGGATGCGACAAAAGGTGTGCACCGGGTATTGGTTGGGAAGCCTGAGGGGAAGAAGCAGCTGGGGAGACCTAGACATAGATGGGAGGATAATCTCAGGTGGGATCTATGGGAGATATGAGTTGAAGGAGACTGGATTTTGTTGGCCCAGGACAGGGTCCGGTGGAGGGCTTTGGTTAATTCGGTGATGAACCTTCGGGTTCGGTAAGCCATCTAGTCAGTTGCAACTATCAGATTCTCAACAACAAAAATTCCAAGGTCTTAGATGTAAAGTTGTCTAAAAATGCAGTAATATTATTAATATGGCCAACTGCCAATATTTCGCCATAAATTATATCACCGTATGTTATTTGTGGTTTTATTTGACGACATTGTAAGTAACTTTCATATGATAGAATGATTAACACTTGGGGAAACTACGACAATCCTTAGTGGCATCTCGTGGCCTGGACTTGAAGCTGGGAGTCCGAAGCAGGGTTTCTAACCACGCAACCGTGGGCTGTCGGTCTGATGCCTATTTTGAACTTGATTTCGGCATTTACACAAAAGTAAATTTCAGCTGTTTGCCACATACGACTTCTTGCGGTCGTGCGGTTTGCAGTCATATAGGCGCAACAGACAGTCAGTGTGGGTTAATAAACGTGTCACCGCATTCAAATGTTACAGGATGGTGCGGTTTTCACCCCAGGACATTATAATAAAATAGGCGGATAGGATGAGGACTAACCTTGTCTGTATAATGAGACACAGTAAATGTTACAATCCAATGACATCGATTTAATTGAATTATTTGGTTATTTTATGGCACTGTAGAGGGCTGTTTAGTGAATTTCAAGGAAATTAAGGGATGATATAAGTGATTAATTGAAATGAATTAAGAAGGAAGCTTTCGTGGTGTATTTTAAGTCACGTTTGTCTAAAGTAAAGATATAAGCAGTCTGTTTGCGTAAATTAAGCACCACGTCCAAAGACGTATTTTCGAATGGTCCACCACAAGTTATTAGGCCCAGTTGTGCTAGATACAAGTAAATGGTAAGCTTCACGCTCTTGCAGCTTTACCCACTTTGATAGGTCCCAGAAGCGGTGTGTTGTCGTTGTGTAAATTAAACTTCATGGAGTGTAGTCTTTTTGGTAAGCTATTAGTCGCGTAGTCAGTCAAGAACTTCTCTGCAAATTACGCATAACTTTGCAGTCGGATGTAAGAAGTGTCATTAATCATTTTCCTGCAATGCTAAATGATTTGTTTATTGAAATGGGGAGTCCCTGATATCAGGCTAGTAGTTCTGCGTTCACAGAACTTGGGTAAGGGCAAGGAATTTTAGGAAGGCGGTATTTGTTGGAGGGGTCGGCCACTAAGGGATATTTCACACGACGTGAGGGCAATATATTTCTTGCAATATAACACGAAACTGTTCCAAATTTCAACAGCCATAACGAGAGATCTGTCCGCTGAGGTCGCGAGAATCTCGGGGTCGAAAGAAGAACTCTCTTGGGTCGTGTCACCTTTAAAACTTTAAAGCCGAAGTTTGTGTAAATAACATACGACAATTCAGTTCGTACCGTATCAAAATCGTGCTAAACCCATAAACACAAAATCTGGCATTACAGGTTGAGGAAGCAGATGGTACATATAGTTACCACTATGATTTAAAGGGTTAATACGAGAGGAAAATAAGAGGGACGTTGGCATCGCTAAAATAATGGCGCGTACAAGCAGTTTGCTCCGTGCAGTCTTGTAAGAACTTACCGACATTTCAGAGGTGCTTACCTTTCCATCATCAGAGCGATGACTATAGTATAAAAATTTCCTTTGATATTTTCAATCGTTTAGTAAAATATCCAACGAAAGTTTTATTCAAATGACTCACCATCGTCAAGAACGTTTAAATTTGATGATTATAGCGTTTGTAAGCACCTCTGAAACGCTCAGTTTTGGCACAGTACCCCAGAAGACAGCAATCTTCATACTCAATGTCGTGAGAACGTAAAATCTCACTAATTTTAATAAAGTTATATAGGATTCTGGGAATTCTTGTCCATTTGCTCCGCCTGTTTTGCGCTGTTTTTATGAGGGCTTATACAGAAAATAAAAATAACAGTGATTGCACCAGAAACTAGACGAAATTTTGCTTTGCGTGCGAAAAATTAGACGTTCGACTGTTGTACTATTAATTTGTTTTATTCCCTGGAGAGTGCAGTACTTTCGCTTTACTCCTGAAATGTTTTTGCTGTACAATGAAAATCTCTCGTACAGCTCATTCATTATTAACATTCGTCTTGAGGCGTATGTACATTCTTTACAGAAAGTTAGTTGAAGTGTAGACAAGGGATATAAGTGTTTTGAAACGGAAGCAGATGTTATCACATTCAATTTCCTGGAAGATCCTGTTGTCAATCCAAACTCTAAAGCTTCCAGTAACGAGATTTCTGTCGAACTTCGCTTTAGCCTTCAGGTCATGTAAAGGAAAGGCTGTCCGTCAATTACGCCACCACGCGAGGTTAAGAATGTTGTGCGTACAGTGGATTTATATCAGAGGCTTATTTTCTGGCCGGTTGCAGCAACGAGGATGAAAAGTGGCCCGAGTCGAATGTTTCCATTTGATGAATTTATAATTTGAACTGATGCCTCAGAATCACTTAGTGATTGAAATCACAATATCATCAGTCATGTAAATTAAAAAATTCCACGAAGCGGAGTCTTTCATGGGAAACTGATAATCTTTCAGATAGAAAAAAAATCCACGACTTTTATGGTAGATTATATGGGAAAGAATTTGTGAATACGGCAATAAATCTCGTTCCGTAAAAGACGAGGAAATTTCTGTAGAACCTGAACGAATATTAGATTTTACAAAAAATAATCTGATCCCCGTATTTAGCCATGGGAAACGATATTTTAGTTTCTTAGTAGTGTGAGAACTTCGACTGGCAGAACAGAAATGGAAATGCAACGTGTTTATAAACACCGGTTCAAACGGAGTACAGGCAGCTCTCGATTTACGAACGTTCGCTATAACGAACGTCACAATTCATTCAAAACTTCTTAAAGTCGCCAATAGATAGAGTTTTTAATAAAACGAAATACCAAACGTATAGTGATTTATAAGCTTTAAATAAATAAACTTTTAAAAAATGTATTTATAACAATAATTATCAGAAAACTATTATATGATAATTATGCTGAACTCTTCTTGGTTAATATAACTGTTCTAGTCAGTAAGAACACGTTGGTTTACATGCCACGGCGCGTAGAATGTTTTCTCGTGGGAAAGATTCTCCCTATTTTAATATAAGATCATCACTTGCTTTGCTTAGGTTAGCTTAGACGGTCGAGTGTAGTTCTGCATTTGGTGAATTAAATATATATTTTTAAAAATTTAACCGATCATGGGTCGAAAGCGAAATAGCACTGTCGGTGCTGATATTGGTAGTAGTAAAAGACGCAGTATTAGTATATAGAAACTAAGATAGACATCATAAAAAGACAGAAAGAGACCAGAAGCAGGTGGACATAGCTCGTCATTAACGTGTGAACCGATCGAGTATCGAAACATATACGATACGTAATGTTAAAGCTCAGGAATGGAAGATACACATAACGAACAACGTCTTGGAATGGAACTCTTTCGTAAACCGAGAGTTGCCTGTATAAGCCTTTCAAATTTTCAAGTTCAGATCAAGAACATTTCTTCTAACGCTCATATCTACCTAAAAGTATTAATCTCATTGACAATACTCATGTCAGTTTAAGGCCACGGAAACATTAATTTCATACCTAAATTGGGGCAATAACATGGCAAAAGATAGAGGTAGTTGAGTTGGGTAGGGTATGGTTAATTTTGGTTACGTTACGTTAAGTTAGGTTAGGTTGGGATAAGTAGGTTTGATTAGGTTAGGTTGGGTTAGGTTAGGTTAACGATGATATGTTTACGTAAGGTTTCTGACCCTTACGTTGTGCTTAGGTATGCATCGTTTTAACATTTCTTAATATGGGATAGGCATCTTGAGGTCACGTATCTGTCAATGTCATCAAAGTTTACGAAAATATCAAAACTTGCTTTAGCTCAATAAAGACATTTAAAAATTCAAATTTTAATTAAATCGAATATCACTCACTCTTAAATCTGCCGAACCTTACGTATCTTAGTGGACACACGTGTTTCTGAGGTCGCAGACATGTCAAGCTTATGTCACAGTCGCTAAATTATAAGTCACGGGTATTTCCGAATAGAGGGCATTAAAATTATCAAGGTCATTTGAGGGTAATTTTTTAACCGCATATTTATGCCGACCTGCAGTTTGAAGTGAGAGATAGTTCAGTGTCATGTTAAGGTCACGAAAATATTAGTTGGTGGTTTTACCAAATAAAGGCCTTGGAAATTTTCAATGTCGTTCGGCGGGCATTTTTCCAATCGCATATTTCTGCCGAGCTGCACTAATCCGAATGACCATATTCAAGTCCGTTAGGAGTCACGAGCCTGTCTGCGTCATGTCATAGTCACGAAAATATCAGTAAGTGAGTTTTACGAACAGACGCTTTTAAATTTCTCTGAGTCATTCGAAGGTAGTTTTTTCAAACTCATATCTGCCGCTCTGTAGGAACCTGACTAAGCATATTCATTTCAGTTTGAGATCATGGATAGGTCAACGTCACCTCAAGATCGGACAAGATCTTTCCATGATTTTTCCGATTTGAGGCCCTTGAAATTTTCAAGGTCATTCTACATTCATTTTTTGATTCGTGTTTTTCTGCCGATCAGTACTAATCTGAATGTCAATACTCATGTGAGTTTGAGGTCACGAAGAGGTCAGTGTCTTGTCAAGGTCACGAAAGTATCAGTTGTAGGTTTTAGCTAATAGGGGCCACGGAAATTTTCAAGGTCCTTCTGCAGTCATTTTTTTCAAACGCGTATTACTGCTATCCTGTAAGAATATGAGTGACGATATTAATATCAGTTTGAGGTTATGGATAGATCAAGGTCACCTCATGTTCATGTGAAGATCAGTCTGTGGGTTTGTGGAATACTATTTGTGATGAACACTTCAACGAGATTTAAACAGAATTAAGTCCATTAATTGAGGGAATACATTAGAGCAATTTTAAAGTTTTATATTATGGAAACAGAGCGATACAATCATGGAAATATGTAAGGGAAACCTGGCGGAAAGTACTGTAACTATATGTGTCGCCTTATTAAATTATGTTGAAAGCTACTTCGGCTTCGAAATAAAATATCTTTTTCATTATCCTTAGACGCGTACACCTTGTTTAGTGTGAGACATTTTGACACTGTTTCATTTGAATTTCAAAAACTGCTGGGATAGTTTTCACATAAAAATGGTAAGTGATATGAGACTAGTTTATGTTGATGACGTTAAATTAATACGAATTCATAGGTTCCTCAAATTAAAACTCAGAGAATATGCTGATAAATAGTTTGGTATAAAAGCTAACGCCGAGAAAAATAAAAATGGAAGACGTTAATTTTACCTTCTTTAAAATGGAGGATAAAGTAACAGTGGAAAATTAGGAGAGTGATAATAAATTAATACGTGATAATGGTAAAATATTTCGGAAGAACAGTAACGTTTACAAATTGCCTGCTTTAAAGTAGAAATTAAGAGAAAATTAATTCAATGAATTCTTACCATTAGACAGTTTAATATTTAATTACCTAAAAGTCTTTCAATTACAGACGGAAATAATAACATAAATTACACAGAAAATATTTTAGTAAGTATTGTGTTTCATGGGTGCGAATCTTGGTCAGTCGCTCTAAGTAGAAACACAGACAGAGGACGTTTGAGGATATGGTGGCGAGAAAAATATTTAGCAGAATGGGAAAACTGCATACTGAAAATATTCATAATTCTCATTCACCACAAAATATTTGAGCAAATAAATCGGTGAATATGAAATTGCGAGACACGTAGCACGAACATCGCCGATTAGAATTGGGAAGAGGCAAATTGGTGACTTAAGCTTACATGTGTGTGTAAAATTCAAATTTAATTCAAAGAAATAGTGGTTAATTTTATGTACTGGGTTAACTGTTTAATAAATGTGTGTTTAAGATGACGAAACTTGATTTTTGAATGCCAGGGGTCAAGGTATGAGTACTGTAAAATGTCCTGGCTTCATTGCTGGGACACGGAACTGCTCTATGAAGTCCGATGCGTTCAAGAAAATGAATTACCCACAGTCAGTTTGTTACATGTTTGGTTATATATTACTCCGCTAGTTGATGGATCTGGTGACAAATGTAGCGATAAATCAGAACATAAATCCCACCGCGAGACTAATTATTGATAATAGCATCTACACTGTTGGCATCATTGAAAATGTAAATCAACAGATTTGAAAGTCAGGGCCACCGCAATCAAAGAATGGCCGCTCAGATCACAAAAGTATGAAATAAAATGCGCGCGTACGTTTTTCGGTACATGATTAAAGAAATTGAAGATCGCATGTTAAATCTGATTTATTTCACATAAGCTGACTTCAGTAACAGTTAATGTTTGACATTAATCCGAATTGTACATTGTATCTGTGTACAGTCCAGCCTCACCACAGAAGTTTGCTATAAGATCTCAAGTTCTCAAGACTTTGAATACGCGTATGTGAATCTCGTGGGTAGTGACGCCGTGTTGATTTGTTGATATACATCTGGGCTGATGATTTGAGCCCTGAAGATGGAAGCTGTATACTTCTCCGAAACGTTGGTAACTACATACATTCCGTAAGGCGTCAAAATCCAAAAGGTCATTAAGGACATGTGAATAAAACGTAGAAAGCTATAGGAAGAGGACATGTTTGTCCGTCCGTCTGTCCGTGCACCTACTTTTCTCTGTTTTTTTCTGCGTTATGTGTACTAAATTTTTTATAGTGGTAATCTCTACAGACATAAAGAGATAGCCTGTATGTGTTATTCATGGATTTACATGCGTAATAATAACAACACAGAATGACTTATAATGTGATTTATAGAGCTCGTTTATGAAAATTTGTGACGATGGTGCGTTGTTGAAGCAAACTGTTTTCTGGACATTTTTCATCTTATAATAAATAAAATCATAAAATCCACGACGTTTCGGACACGAGACTCTATCTCCGGTCCGGAGATACAGATTAGCTCTATCGAATGGGCCCAACAGAGTAGGTTTTACCTGAAGACGGAGATAGACTCCCATCTCCGAAACGTCGTGGTTATTATTGATTTTCCTTAATATTGGACGATGGGTAATGTCCAGAAAACAGTTCGCCTCAGCAATTTATAGAGCTGAGGGTTTTATTTGAAGGGCGTAATAGGAATATTATGTTAAAATGGTTCTATAAATAAGGTGTTAACTGAATTTGTGTGGTTTTGTATAAGCGCCAGTGGCGGTCTCTTGTTTATACGGTAAAGAAACTTCGAATTTTTAAAAGGTAGGGAACATCTTGATCAGCTGAGTGACTATCAGCTTTTCGAAAAGGACTCTGTTGCATGTAGTTGTCGCACAAACGTGAGTTTTATCGTGTAATTTGATTGAATAAGCACCACACCGCAATGACGTATGGGGAATTGGAGATATAACTCCATACATTCTTAACCTCGGTATTTAATGGAGGTGGTTGGATAATCTCAGTCCCTTTTACCCTGAGAAAGAACGTCAGTTAACCGTTAGACGGGAACAAATCCAAATTATTATATTTTGTTACTTAGTAAGCCGGTAGCAGTTTGTGAAGTGTTTGTTGTCATTTTATTTTGAACTGATAGTAGAATATCCAAGCTTAGTTGCTATAGTAACGGCTCTAGATAGCGTTCAGTTGAGGTTAGTTGATAAATACGCAGTGTTAACTGACTGTACAGGAGACAGGATACAACATCACTGCCATCTGTCTTTGTTCCACGTTAAGCTGCCGACTATGAACTAGTCTGTGGGGTTCAGCACCAATATCAATGTTAATGATTTCTGATCTTCAATCAGAAATCAAAATGCCTTGTTTAGCGCCTACCGTTTTACCAAGAAACGAGAAGTGATAACCATCTCCATTAAGTACAGTACTTCTTCTGCTGATAGTCGCTCAGCGTTTCGTAAAATACTCCGTTTTTTTATAGAATCCAAAGGCTTATTATCGTGTTTATAAGAGCACGTCACTTGACAGTATCTTGTTCCACTTGAATCCAATCATAATATTCGCACCATGTTTCGTTAAGATTCATTTTAATATTATCCTGGCGGATATACCACTGACTCTCAGGTACTGTCCATACCTGTGATGTATGTGGCCTGTGAAGTCACGTGACGAGCTACTATCAGACCAAAAAACATCGTGTGTGATCTTATTTGATTTAAACTTTATGGGTAATACTTTATAACACTGGAATTAATATGAAATAATAACAATTATAAGAAACAAAATAGTGACGATGCCACAAACAATGATTGCAGCGGAATTCAAATATTTTTATACATAAGAGCGATATTCTACACTCAGAAGTAGGGGAGTTATACATGCGTAAATCATACAATAAATATAACATAACCTTAATTATCTTTTCGGCTCTGATATCGGGGCGTGGTCATAGAATCTCCACCACTGGTTGGCAGTGCTATTTATTTAAACGAAATGGTGTGAGCAAATGCTGATTCATTACAGCAATATGCAAACTCATTGTTATTATTAATATGAACTCCGGTTCGATTAATATCGAAGCGAGAATGTAATAGTATGCGATCAATCAAAATGAAGAATCGACAGCGGGGAACAGCGTTGGTACAGAACGTCATGAGATGGAATTCACATCGAAATTTTGGCTTATTGTCTGAAAGATAGGTAATTTACATGATTGGTTTTAAATTACAACTGAGACTTGTTTATTAAAGAAATTCGTTCACGACGCTGTATCAGCTAGTAAGTGTAAAATCTATGAATAGTAATTCAGTAAGGTTGCGTGGTTTGCTCGAAGGCACAATCGATCAGTCAGTAATCCGATCTACAGAGGCTCGAAAAAGGGAGATCCAAGTATACAAGGCAGCAGCAAACGCGCGACGTTCGGTTGAGACTTCGTGACACGAAACCAGTTCTCGAACAGGATGGTGATGAGAGAATATGAGGAGAATTGAAGGGAAAGAAGATCGAAAAAATATTATTATCTATTGTTAACTGCGACTGTATACCCGGTGGCAGTGGTGCTACAATAAGACACAAACAAAATAACACACCACATTCAAAATAAAACAACTCATAAGATTACAAAACAATAAGACACAACAAAAACAATAAGACACAACAAAACATAAGACAACAAAAACAATAAGACACAATAAAACATAAGACACAACAAAAACAATAGGACACAACAAAAACAATAAGACACAACAAAACATAAGACACAACAAAAACAATAAGACACAACAAAACATAAGACACAACAAAAACAATAAGACACAACAAAACATAAGACACAACAAAACAATAAGATACAACAAAACAACACACCACACTCAAGATAGAACAACTCATAAGATTACAAAACCATATAACCTAAAGTACATAACTTAAAAATTAATAACAACTAGACATAAGAGAGTAACAGTAATGAATTGCATACGTCATGAACTGATGCACTGACATTTCATCAGGACCTTCTCTTCACTTCACTACACTTATGAAGCCTTCCCATCCTCACCCCGATTTACCTCACTTAACCTCACTTTACCTCCCTTAACCTCACTATTCTCTATAAGAGCTTCGTAATTAGCGCAGTTCACCAAATATTGTTAGCATGAATATATGAAGGATAATGAATTTGTGCGGATAAAGAAGACATATAATCGAAGTTTTCCTTCACCTTCTCATTCTGTTTCCTATTGTTATTCGCTCTCTTTCTGTTATTGTTGTAATTCACTGTCTCCTGTTCGCCTATCAAAGTTCATCCACCGTCTTTCTCTCATCCTCCGTTATTCGTTGCTGTTTCCTTCTCCTCTTCGCTGTTATTATATTTTCCCCTGTAGCTATTCACTCTGCTCTTTGTATCTGATAAGTCAACTGCAGCTGAAACCCGAAGCAAGTTGCTGATTCTGACTTTGGTGTACAAGAAAACGAGCCATCTCTCAACCTCGACCAGACGCCCCGAAGCAACGGAACAGTTATCACTAGCTCAGGAAATTAGCGTAAAGTGAGAGTCGGTGGTATTGCTTTGTAATAATAATTGGTAGCGGTTTACTTTTAATTAATTTCAGTCTCATTCCACTTGCCCCATTTACACCCCCCCCCCCCACCAAAGCAAACAACATGGGAAATTAATGTTAGGTTCAATTACGAATAAACTTGTGACTTTCGTTTTCTTAAATGAGCGGGATATTTATAAAGGCTAGTGAACTCATATACAGAGAGAAATTTCCACCCTTGAGGGTAGTCCTTGCAGCTTTCATCCATCTCTTTTGAAATCCCATGAACCGTGATGCATAGAATTAAAATATGAAAATATCTGTTCGGGGGTATAAAAGCTTAGTAGAAGTCCATATGGAGTCTCACTCTGGTGAAATTTTGTAGGTAGACGTAATTACAATTAGAATTATGTTGACACTATTACGTTTTCAGCGTATAAAGTTTTGTAATAAACCGTTTAAAATACAGGAAACAGAGAGAGCAAGAGACCATATTTATTATGGGTTATGATATTTTACCAGTTATGAAGGTTTAAAGGCAATGCCGTATCGTCTAGGACAGAACTCATGTTCATAGGAGAATTTCCGATCGGCCTCAGCACATGGCCTTTTTTGACTGCGGGTTAAAAGTGCTGTTTTAGGGTCCATTGTTATCATTCTTTGTCATCAAACCCGCTGGATGCCTGTTTCTCATGCAATACTTCCTTTCATCCGCATGGCATTCGTTCGTTTTTGACTTGATATCACACGGCTTTCATCCGTCGTTGTTCCTTAGAATTCGGCCCTTTTTAGGGTCTCTCAGCCACTTTACCAAAAGATCCCCCCTCATCCACAGCGTCTACCGAGGCCATTATACGCATGCTCCTGGCCTGTGTCTGTTTATCTCAGATTACAGTTTATGCTCCAAATGATTCTCAATTTAATTTTGTGTATTAAAATCATACGATTTCGGCATTGGAGTCTTATCCATCTTCGGGTTAATGGGTGAGAGAAAAAGGTCGATATTTTTTACTCCTTGATAGAGCTAATCTCAACTCTGTGCCGATCAACTAAAGCTGAATATAGAACTCGCTGCCGAAACGTCACAGTTTTAAGACGTAGAAAACTATAGCTGAAGTTCGAGAGAAAAATTCTAAATTTAAAACTATAAGCAGGAGTGGGATAAAAGCCAGTTTCATGTTTGCCTATGTCTGCTTGAGGTTAAGGACACGGCGATTAAATGGCGGCAGGCTTCGGGGAAAATGTTGGAATTAAGAAGCATTTCTGACATGAACCGCTTTCGGAAATGACAGCTGTAAAAATGATATATTTTATAAATGCCGCAATCATTAGGCACCTTTTAGAAATTCATCTGACACAGGTGACGAAAGCTTTGTAAGGCTGATGAATACGGGAGCGAAGGAAATAGGTTAAAGGAGGGAAGAAGGGGATAAGAAGTGGAAATACGAAAGAAATAAGCGACATTTTAAAGACCATTTCCATTAGTTACTAAAAAAAAGCAAGCCATTTCCCCCTGCAGTACTATTAATAATGTTGTAGGTCTCGTCGCTAAAAGTGATGGGTGAAAGTGGGCATCGTTGCCTGCAAAAACTTTAGTTTTATGGATCTTGTTCGTTTCTAACACACCACTGTTAATCGTAAAACAGCAAAGTGTATCGCTGAGATTATTTCGAATTCTCTCTTCTAATGAATTACGTACATTTATCAAACGCCTTTTTCATAATCTCCGAATAGTATATGAGTGTTTACATCAGACAATCTTCAATTCGTTATTAGTTCTTGAGTAGTAAAGACATAGAAACAGCAGAACGTTCTTTATCTAACACTTTTTTATGTTTATGTTGGAATTTTGTGTTTTCTCAGCTGTTTTACACTGTTACGTCAGATTCTTAAGCCAAGCTTTTCCTTCCTTCATCTCCCCGTGTTTAGTTATTTGAATGATTTATATCCCCAAAGTTTATACCCTTTAAGAAGAAAAACTCTAGACGGGGAGATATATATATAGCGCTCGTTTGTTACTTGGATAAGAAAGGATAAGACTTTCAGCAGAGTCTGAGCGTCTCGTGAGAAAGCAGGAGGCCTCTTTATCATCGATTAATTGGGTGGAACTAAGTCTCAGTTGTCATCAGGATGAAACAAGTCGGAAGAGGGTAAACTTTTTCCGAATCAGGACTTTCTGACTGTATTAATTAGATAATTTAATGTGCATAAATTTCAATCATACGTTTGAAGACGGTAAAATTGTGTCTGTACTCCAGCTGGAGGTAGTGAAGATGCATAGAGAAATGTAGACATGGGCTTCACGGAATGTTTGACGTCGGTAATGTATGGTGGTGACTTATCAATTGTAGGTTACCTTCATTTACTTTCGGCACTCATTAGACAGAAATATAGAAGTGATATGACGTAGTGGCAGACAGATAAATCCCCTTTTGACCCGGGATTCGAAACCCAGTCGCCTTGCCACTAGCCACTTTACTGACACAGCTGATCACACAAGTTTTATATTCTGTTTGAAAGTTTATTGACTTCACGTAAATCATCCCCAATTCGTGATGCGTGCAGGAGTTGAGAAATGTGTATAAAGTTATTATAACTCGAAAGGAGAAGAATATTTATTTGCATGTTTGTGAAATGTGTTCTCTCGTTAGAAAACGAGAGAAATTAAATATATCTAAATGACCTAAAATTGATTCAAATAGAACTAGTTAATACGTTTATATACGCTGCTATCAGACACTAATTTTGTGTGTTTGTAATACTTTGTGTTATGCATTCCGCATACAGTAACAATAAAACATAAATGCACGCGATGGTTTATTCTAATGTTTAATGTATTCGTCGTAGTTCGCACACAGACAAGTGTGGCGTGTCTGTATGACATAAGATCCATATTTGGAAGAACGCTATAAAATACGTCACTGGCTCTGATTTACTGTCTTATTAGGAAACAATATGTAATATGGGACAAAGCATCAAAGCGAGAGAACAGAGGATGCATGAAAATGATGACATGGTTCAAGTATTTCTTCTGTCACTCTCAGGAATATTTGTAATATCTTCCGAAAGAAGTTTCCAAGTTACTCATCGCTCATAACTGTGGCCTTCAAATAAAATACAGCTTTATGTAAAAGTGATATAAATTCTTACGTGACACATCATCTTTGTAATCGTTTCACTTTGTGACTAAATATTTCTTTCTGCGTCCTAATTTATCTAAACCCTTCTCCTGCAAAAACCGGGTTTGAGTAGATTAGTGTAGAGCAGAGGTTCCTAAACTTTTATACCTTGCGCCCCCCCTTCAAACATTTCATAAATTTCACGCCCCCTTCCAGAACAAGTGAAAGCAAACAGATTTGACATAAAATTTAGCTATGAGTATTCAGCACTGTAAGACAACTTTACTGCCTCAACCAAGCAAAGGATGTTAAAAATGTTTCTCCATATTTCGTTAAAAATGTTTTTCATACAAACAACACCCCGCCCCCAGAAAACCACTCGCTCCCCCCAGGGGTTGCGCCCCACACTTTGGGAACATCTGGTGTAGAGGCATCTCTGTACTTATTTACTTATAGTTTATTTAACGATGCTGTAAACAGCCCTGATGACGGAGGCAATATGACCTCTGCAACGTTGTTTAACATCGACCAGACTACACGGCGCAACAACCCAGAAAACAGAAATCTTCATACTCATCGTCCTGATGATGGAGGTAGTATGACCTCTGAAACGTTGTTTAACATCGACCAGACTACACGGCGCAATAACCCAGAAGACGGAAATCTTCAAGACTAAGAATCGCCCTGATGACGGAGGCAGTATGACCTCTGAAACGTTGGTAAACATCGACCATACTACACAGCGCAAGAACCCAGAAGACAGAAATCTTCATAACCTGATACTTTCGCGTGTTATCCGCGTGTGTTAATTTTAACACAAGAAAAAGTGTTAGGCACTTCGGCTACACACATTATAGGCAGGTGATTCATCACATCATAATGTTAATTAACTTGTAGGCCCAGTGTTTAATTTGACATTGGTCTTGAGGCAACTTTAAGAGATTAATTACTCCAAACACATTTCAATGTGTCTGCACCTGTATTAAGTATAATTATGTCTATTCACCTAGAAAGCGGAATAATTTGCGAGCCCTCGAATTTCAGTTCTTTGTCTCTGACACGTCTGTCTCTGATAATGAAACACAAGTTTCACGTGGTTCTTTGAATCTGTGGCGAAACTCAGGCATGACCCTCGAGTTCACGTAATTCAATCTTTGAAGTTTATCTTTAGTATTTGCCTACAGATGTCAGGCACGGTACGTTTATTGCCTCAAAGTAACGAAGTTAGAATGCAACATACGAGGTGCGATCGGAAAGTTTCAAGACTGCGCCTATAAAAACCCGTACACTTATCACAGGTATTAAATTCATCCATCACCCTCGAAGTAGTTCCCCTGGGAGTGAACACAACGATCCCAGCGCCGCTGCCAAGCCTGGAAGCATCCCTGGAAATCTTTTTTGTCAGCCTGTCAAGCACCATCTGCGATTCTGCCTGAATCTCTTCTATCGTCTCAAAGCTCCTTCCCTTTAGCTGAATTTTCATCTTTGGGAAGAGGAAGAAGTCACACGGAGCTAAGGAGGGTGCGGGATGACGGCCATGGTGTTTGAGGCCAAAAACTGCCGAACTTTGAGGGCGGTGTGCGCTGGCGCGTTGTCATGATGCGTCGCATGTGGAGTTCTTCCTTTAGAATCAGCTGACAGGTCCCATAGCCTATCCCAACAATGTCGCACAAGTCGTTGATGGTACGACGTCGATCTTCGTGAATGGCCTGCCGAATCTTCGTAACATTTTCGGGCGTTGTGCTCGAAGATGGTCGTCCAGAACTCTCGTCATCATCGACAGAGGTTCGGCCATTTTTAAAACGTGAATGCCACACAAAAGTTTGTGCACGACCCATTGCGGACTCCCCAAATGCTTGCTTTAGCATTTCATAGGTTTCCGTAGCCGTTTTGGCGAGTCTTTGGCAAAATTTGATGCACACGCCATTCCGAAATCGCAGGAGGGTATGTGTAATGCACTACCAAAACGCCCGTAACTAAGGAACAAATGCTAATTCGATGATGCCGGCTTGCACACTGATTCACTATGAATGTAGGTCGCACCCCCTAGCGGCAGAACCTCGTACTACATCCGGTTCGCCCGCTATTGACACAGTCTTGAAACTTTCCGATCGCACCTCGTATCTTCCTCCATGACACACAATCGCGGAAGAGGGCACAGATTTAGAGCTCTATTGCGGATTTCACCCGGACACAGGCGTTATTAAACGAATCATTTATAAATATTATGAATAAATCTACTATCGATCTAGTACTCGAAAACTGATTGATATTTCCATTTACAATAATCCAATTTTAACTGGGGATTTCGGCGTTTCAGATCTGATATGAAGGTCATTTTCATAATGGTGCATGCTTTCCACTTGTTCAAACAAAAGACACTCGAAGTTTGAAATTTAACGTCATAGCTGTCATCATTATTCGAGACAACACAAAAAATTCATTCAGATTTCCAAACATGATTTGGTGTTTATTATCATTTGTCAGTTTCGATTAAAGTCTGTTCTAAATCTGTATAGGTTATAGCAATATCGATTAAATCCTATAATACTATCAACGACTTGTTATTAAAAATACACCAACTTATCTTATCGTAGATCATACATAAAGATATGATTAAAAGCGTTTTGACATTTTTTCTTCAACTCAGTTACAATTCGGCGTGCGCAGTGAGTTTACTCAGCGGTCTTGAAGTGCAAGACCGCCGGTTTTACGAATTGTAACACGTAGTTAGTTGACTCAGAAACAGTAGAAAGTGACTTCCGGTAACCATATTTGTTTCTCACCGCATAAACTAACTGCTGCAATAATGAGACGCTCTCGCATTACTGAGATGTGATTGTTTTGAGAATTTGGAGACCACAATGGCAGTGTTATTAAGCTGTGTTAAGGAATAAATCGTGCTTAGCAACGTCATCAAGTTTTGAGTGAGTTTCGTCGGCCACTGGTTTGTATGTATTCTGAGCTCAATGAAGGTACGCTTTGTGAAGTACGACATTTATGGTCAACCACAGCTACGTATTTCCAAGAAGCAAATTTTATCTCAATTTTGAATGATGTGGCTTCTTGTGACACATGTAAAACAAAGCCCTCTTGAGTGATAAAGGGAAATATATAGGTAATCACAGTGATCATAAGTGTGAATTTAAAACAAAACTAATTTTATGACAGTATTTTGAAGCTTGGATGTTCTGAGTTTTTGAAGTGTGTGACTTACGTATTTTCATTATTAGTAGACGTTTTGGTCAGACGATAAGACATGTTAGAAGGAAAAGCTTACCGGTGTGGAAATACTGTATGAGGTGTTTAGAACTTGGGAAAGCATAGAATATTTGGACCTGTTGAAGTGGTACTCATACCAAGTGAACATACCAGAGTCGAATCTTGTGAAGACTGAGAAGGAATCATTGACCATGCCAGATTTTAACAGCTGTATGTGCAGGTACACACAGCGGAGGGGGCTGATACTCGTGGGGTTTTACCTGTGGCTTAGTGCGTTGTACAACATCACGCTGGTGGAATGGGACAATAGTAAGACGATTCTGTTCCTTCAAGGAGAAAGTCCTGAACACATGGAAACAGAAGTTCTGACCGTTTTGTTGACGGGACTCAACCTGACTTGTGGGGTTCAAATTGCCTCTGCCACATTCGGTCTTCTTCAGGGAGCCTTTTTCGATAAGAAGTGTCTCATCGTGGCCTGGCTGTGGCTACACTCTTTTCAGCTCGCGTTCTACGTCGTCTACTTGTTGGCGGGAGTGTTGGTGTACTCCATCGTCGGAGACAGTAGCAAAGTGATTTTGCTCCTCTATGGATTAGTCAATATACTCATTGGTTTCTGTGCCTGGAAGATGGCTTTCGATTACGTCAGAGACGAAAGGTTCAGTACACATGAACGGAATGTAAACTTTGGAGTAGTGTAGATCCGATTTGACGTTATATAAAGACCTAATTTGAATGATGAAAATATTTTTTGATGTACAGAAGATCGAGGCATAGATTGGAGGATAATATTAAAATTACGGTTCGAAGTTGTCACGGCGGTGAGTCTGAAGATGACTGTCTTCTGGGCTGTAGCCCCGCCAGATTACACGGCGCTACAACCCAGAAGACAGCCATCTTCAGACTTACCGTCGTGAAAACCTCAAATCTTACAAGAGATCATCTAATATTGTATACAGGAACTGAGGAGAACTACGAAAAACTCATTAAGGATATTCGGTATCTAGACTGGTATTCAAATCCGGGACCTTAAGAGAATTTAGTCATTTATTATGAATTTCATGCATAAATATGTATGTAGAATCATATCTTAAAACTCACTTTTTTTTAAAAAGAAATTAATTTGTTATATATTTCCCTGTGGAATTTCTCGAAATAAATAGTAGCGTACTAGACCTGGTCTTTGGTGGAACTAACACCTGCGTCATTACAGTAATAACGTTCCGTGTTCTCAGTGTGTATTGAAATAATCGTGGATTAACTTCTGAAATCAATCTCGTTTTGTTATCAGATGTGTTTTAAGGTAATGTTTGTTCAGTTTTAGATCTGCAGGGTCCGTATCTGAGTGAGCACTCAGCCATAAATTTCATCCTATTACTTTTTTGTAACTTAACTGATTATGGGATTCAAGGACTCTTGAGTTATATGTTGAGTAATTTAATTATTTGACTTAAGTCGAGTAAGCAAACAGAACAATCATCTGTTATGTATTATATGACCTCTGGCGACACATTTATGGACTACGCTGATAATCGTCATTTTAATTTTTGATTACTTGGAGAAAAGTGTTATTTAAACTGAAATACCTTGATATGTTGCTATTTAATGAAAATTCGTAAAAAAATATAAGAAAAATCTGATCCATATAATGTTATAACTTATTTAGTGTTCTAATAGAATTCCATATGCAATTATGTGGATCAACCTTCTCTCTGTATTGGATTAGCGTGTGATGAAACATGGCTGGGTATAACAAATGGACCCAAATGTGATGTAATGGTGGACTGTGAAATCTGTAGAAAATTTTCTCTCAATATCAGATCGCAAGCGATTCACAACAGAGATTTGTAGTGCACAACAGATCTGATATCAATCATAATATACCTTCAGTTAAGACATTTTTAGTGATATAATCTGCAAAATTAAACTTAGAATATTATCATTTGTTTGCTCTCATTTGTACCTATCTTTAGTCGATTCATTGTTTTGTGTAATCAGCATTGAATCTACCTTCAAACGTACTGATAATGTTCACAAAATAAATTTAATTTTAATTTTATCTGAAGCCTTTCAACAAACAAGATTGATTAAAGGGATGTTTTATAAAGTGTCATAATGCGCATTTTTTGTATCTTCTGTTTTCAAATTAAAAGTTTGAAAGATGTGTTGTCAAATTTGGTACACCCTATACTGGCACACACATGATATTACTTTTATTATATCATAAGCTAGATTAAGTTTAAGCTAGCGATTGTCTGAACAATTATAAACCGAAACTTTTCAGAAGGTATGATTAATTGAAATGGAAAATATAATTTTCTTACCGCAATTATTAAAATAAGCCACACGAGTTTAATTTTTTCACTTAGTTGTCTTCTTCTTCTTTGATATTTCTGGAGTCCTGTGCATGATGAATGCAGCCTGTCCACGTTATTTTATCACCTCTTATACACCTTACCTATTCGGGAAATGAACAAACCTCGCTGAACATTAGATACGAAGTATATAATTCTGTCATCTGTGATCTGTTTAAAAGTAAAGTAAAGTTGGACAACATTAATAAAATAAATAAATGTTTCAGCTACGCTCGTTCTGCGTTAGGGATAAGTTAAAGTGAGTAATTAGACAAATGATTCTTAACCTGAGGGTGGTAATGGCACGTCATGGGTGATTTGGCATATTTATGGGACAGGATAATTAGCAGCATACGTATGGTAAATATAGTGGAATTATCAATATTAATAATTATTTCAACAATAGTTTGCTACTGATGACGTATTATGAGAAAGAGTGCACTTCAGCACAATTTAATCTGAGTTGAAGAGTGATGAGCTGTCTCGTTGCTCGTCAACTCGTTCGACCGCTGGCAAACACAATGATAGATCAGTTCCAATTTAGCCATGGTAGTAAAATAATAGTTTGTAGTTAAATTAAATACACTGTTGTTCATCGCCCTGATGATGGAGGCAGCAAGAACCTCTGTAAACGTCTGTAAACATCTACAAGACTACACGGTGCAACAACCCAGAAGACAGCCATCTTCAGAATCACCGTCGTGAAAACTTCAAATCCTACAAGTACACTGTTGCTTGTAAGTCAGTTCGTATTCATAATAAATTTAATATAGCTTTAATTATAAATTAACTTTGTGACTGTTCCCCTTTAGACAGTAAAAGGGGAAAGTAACTATTTTTGCTTATAGTGACTGACAAAGATAACGTAGCACGAAGAGGTTATTTACCCTTTTAATATAAACACCATGTAATTTTATAAATTTGTATTGAATTTCAATAAAGTTGATTCAATTAGCTATTTATAATACACAGGTCCTTGCTGCTTCCGTCGTTAGGGTAATGAATTCCACTTAGAAACGAACCTTACAAAAGGGATTATTAATCTTTATTTTAAACGCTCTTAAAAGATGCTCGGAAAATTCTGACTTACAACAGAACAATCGATAAAGACAGCTGACTGTTAGGTTAAGACGGAGGTAAAAACGTTTTGAAAAGAGACAGGTTTAAAAGTTTATTCGAAAAGCAAACACACCACCACTTTGCATCGCCGCTGGGGACAGCTAATGGACTTACTCTTAGCCTAATAAATTTTAAGCGGATGGTGGTTTAAGAGCATTGCTTATAATTCTCAGAGTTCTGGTTTTTGGTGACAAAAGAAATGTTTTATCGCCTACATTAACTTATGGAGGTTCATCCCCTCATACATAAATACATGCACGATCAGAAATATAATTGGACAATCTTAAGAACACCTAACCGTATTTAAAAAGAGAGAACAGAAATATTATTTGGAGAAAGCTTAAGTATTTAAATATCTGAGACCAACACCGACAAATGTTAGTGAAAATCACGATTGGAGTCTCAGAAGAATACATTCTGGAAACAGTTTCTTTTCCTGTTGTTTGTGTGGGTTTAAAATGCGATGTCTCACCTTCAAGGAAGACCAAAAAGAGTGGCGTTCAGATACAAATTTCTTGTGAAAAATATTTGGACCAAAGAAAGATTAAGTGAGCAATTTAAATTACATATGCATAACGAGGAGGAAATTATTGATATAGGATTTGAGACGTTCGTGGCGAGTACAATCAATAAAGTCTTCTCGGGCAATCAGACGCGCCAACTGAGTTCTGATGATGGGGACAGAGTTTGTTCCCGAAACGTCGGTTTACTACGGTAACCAGTTGACGCGGCTGATTGCCCGAGAAGACTTTATTGAGGAAATTATTGGTTTATGCAAGTCGCTTTGTGTTGTTAAAACGGTGAAATCTAGGAGATTAAAATGACCCTTGTAATAGCTGTGCTGAAGTGGCTCCCCCAGAGAGAACTGCGTAAATAGCTCATTAGTTAATTAGTAAATTTGTTGGTTGATCAACTAGTAACATCGTGAGATAACATTATTCAGCCAGCTCCTGTAATATATCAGAATAAACTTCCGACAACCTGGAAGTCAGCTGATGATCGTCAGTGGTTTATGAAGCATACTTTTAAAAATTTTCGTAAGAAGCTACATAACCTCACATCAAAACTCTAAAATTTTCTGACGACAATGCCTTGCATTCTTTATTGCTGTTTCTCCTTACATGATTCATCATCCAGAATGTTATAAAAATAGCCACTGTGTTTCGATCGATGTCTCAGGGTCCGATAGAAAGTATTAATCCCAGTACTTGTACCTGGGATTAGACCCAACAGAATAGACAATTTATCCTGAAGAAGGGAGCAAAAGCAACTCTCGAAACAGATTGGATTCTTTTTAAACATGCTGAAGGATGAATCAAGTCCACAGACACAATATTACAACCTCAGAATATGTATATGACACCAGTACTACGCGTACCATAGGTTGAGAAACGCTGGTGTAGGGTATTGCTTGCAAATATGATAGTCGCTTCCCTCTTTTTTAAATCCTTAAATTATTTCAACTACAGCCGGATACCACTGAGGCACTTCCATACTCGACATTTTTAAACCAAATTTATTAAAGATTAATCTTCATGTCAGAGGTCATATACACTGAGGCATTCAAGGTCCTCGATATTTTTAATCAAAATTTTGTTCACACATTTTATTTCACAGTGCGATATATCCCTCCAATTGATCATTCTTAAACTGATCAGAGTAATAATACTCAGTGAAGAATGCAAAGTATGAAGGGAAGAATTACTTGAAAGCGAATTCTCCCCAGTAACGCGTAGATCACTATTTCCAACTTAAAAATTACTACACTGAATAAATGTTACCTCACAGTAAGAGATCACCACGGCCTAGCCATATGAGATTATTGACACCCATCGAAACATTACAGACAGTGGACGAACAGGAACGTAAAATGAGTGTTGTATGAAAGTCCACGGTCCCACTGCGATCTGAGTCCCACACGCTGCACACTCTGTCAGTTTCGACGTACCCACCGGGTCCCGCCATTTCCTTGTCAAGTCTACGGTCGGCCATTTTGTTGCGCGCAAAATACTGTGTTGCACGTCTTGTGTTTGTGCTTCGGAACATTGCATTTTTTTAACCTCGTTCGATTCGGTGATGAGGCGAATGTCAGAGACCAAAACTGCAGCAAGAAGCGGTCGAAGTGAGGACGTGGGGAGGTAAAATCCAAAAGGGATTAAACTTGCGAAGACGTTGAGTGTGGGGGTAACTGAAGAGTTCCAAAAGCGTGCGTGCTGATTTAATGAATCAGGAGACATGTCAAGGACGAAATCTCATCTGTCTGGTTTGGTTACAGTGAGGTCGCTTCAGAAGTGGGGGGGGGGGGAGGGGTACCAGGAACCCAAACGGAGGAGCGAAATCCTATTACATCCCTCCAAAATTCGTGTAATATGAAATGGGTCAGCGTCAGAAGCCTCACTGTGTTACCAAGATCCCCTGTCTTGTTTGGAACATCACCTCGTCGCGTTGAAACCATTAAAGTGCCTGCGGCTAAGACAGGAAAAGCTCTTGTTGATGAGCGCGGAGAACATTCAATCAGTTTCCTCCTCCTGGGAGAATCGCCCAGACTCATCTACGCCTTCTCGGTGTGTAAGAAAAGTCAACGCTCTGAATATTGAGAAATTTCTTCAAAAGCTGATTTACGTCATCTGCGGTTTGCAGGTACGTAACTCTTTTGGAGGAACGTACTGAGTCAACCTTCAGTTCTGTAAGAAGACAAACATTAACATCTTCATCGCTATGAAAGTCTGAAAACATTACCAGATATATTCAGAAATATCTCCAAATTACTTCGAGAGATTTTCATTACAGACACTGACGTATGGTGCACATGTGATGAAATGAACCGATGAACAGTCTGTTTGTCAATAAATAAAGTATTTAACGCTTTGAAGCACCTTGTTCATCTAGACACAATTAAAAATTCAGTTTATATCTCAAAGAAAACTCAGAGCATCTCCATCAAATATTGTTTGATGCTGTTTAATAAAATAATCGTGTGACAGTCATCAGGACACTGTAGGTAGAACATTGAGTATTTAAATGTTTGAACAGGCGACAAATATCGTGAATTTGCTTTAAAGGTTAAGAAGACATGAACATTCTTGGGACAAAGGCAGATTTACGTAAACCGAAGACTTTTATCCGAGGAAGAGGCTTGCCTGAACGAAAGACGCGACTCATGTTTCTTTGAGGCTGCGATAGTTGGCGTTGGGATAAATCTGTCGTGTTGAAACATAAATACAAAAGATATCTATTATTGACGACATGCCAGTGGGTTTTTCTTTTAATGTAGTAAAATTTTTGTGACTATAATTTTGGACTCCTACACGCGTGTCGTAAATATTTTGAGGTATGGCTTGGTTGAGGCTGGGGACTTAAAAATTAAGAGGAAATAATTTGGGAATAGAAAAAGAAGCACATTGCTGCCTCCATCGCCCTGATGATGGTGGCAGCAAAGAATTCTGAAAAGTAGGTAAACTTCTACGAGACATACACGGCGTAACAACCCAGACGACAGTCATCTACTTAATCAATATTACTTTATTTGAGTAATTAGGATAATTCGTGAACGTGATAAAGGAATAATAAATCGAATTTTTCTTCAATATACTTCAGGTGTCCACGCACTTCGCCATGGTCTCTTATTGAAGACGATTTCACAATAGCCGTCCTCGGCATTGTACGTGTACTTTGGACGTTGAATAATAATAATTAAGATTAATATTTTCCGATAATTATAATCATTAATGAGTAGGTCAGTAGCTCAACCTGTCAAATTCTATGTGAATAGTGTTAAACCTGGATAAATATCGGAGGAAATGTCGAATTGAGAAAAAATCAGGTATCCTGAAAGTTAGTTTATACTCTCGCAACAACGAAGTGCAGAGAAATGTTATATTCATGTGCTCTTCGACATTCACAAGGAAGGAGGACTTTGTTGAAAATACTTACGGTTATCGGAAGTTTTTAAAGTTCAGACCTGCTCTGCTGTAAAAATGTTTCTGTGTGACCCTGGTCGCCTTCCCCTTCCACCAGCCGGATATCTTACAAAAAAAAGCGATTTATTATGTGCCTGAAAGTTCTGTAATGGAACAAAGTTAAAGCTCTTCTTCGACTGGAGAATATTGATCACCCATAACGCATTTTTTCTCGGCCTTCCACTTTGCCTATGCCGTCTACTGGCTTCTTGAGCTGAATATTACAGACGGTTTCTCAGTTTTAAGTAGGGTTTTAACATCGTTACACAGATCCAGAGCGAATGAATAAAACACCAAAATAACTAATCAGGCTTTTAAAAATTAATGTAAACATCCGAAATTATTTATCTTTGTATTATTATGTGGTCTTGCAATGTGGTGACGAGACACGTGTTAGGTATCTTTATACAGAGTGAGCACAAAAGGGCTTTACATCTTCAAAAATGTTACAGAAAACAAACGCGGAATAGTAAATTAAGAAGTACGTCTTCGGAGGAGCCTCCAATGGCGTCCATACCAAATTTTGATGAACTTCTATACAAAATTTCATGACAATTCGATCAGTCATTCAGAATTATTATGTCAAGAGTGTGTAGTTATTAAGGCCACGGGCAGATGGTAGCACGAACCCTTCGTCTGAAAGACGCGACTGGCAGACCTACAGAAAAGCCTTATAACGTGTTCTCCGCTTACGAAGAACTTATAAATATGAATGTATTTTTAATATTATTTTCATTCTTATAAATAAAGCGATATATAATTTTGGTCCGAATGAGAAATCTGTGGATTGCTTTTGTTGCCGTCTTAAAAAACTACACTAAGTCCCATTATGAGATAATGCATGTGTATTAGAGTCTTCCGACCTGTTTAACTCATAAATCCATCATTTAAATAAAATTATCAAATTAAGGTCTGTGACACTACGCGTCATGTCCCAAACGGAAACATTGTTAAAGAAAGTCTTTCTGAACGCGGCCACAACAGTTTAGTGACGTCACATGTCATTACGAACATGATCGATACGCAAAATATGATCACATGACTATCTTGTGTTTATTTTAATTAGATACCGCTTAATTAGCTGTCTACCACAGCCTGAATTTACGTGAATAGAGTAACATTATATATGACGGATTTTATTTCCAGTGAGCACAGGAAAGTCTAATTAATTCATTTCAAGCCATTTCGGTTCAACGCGAACGGTTCTGGTCTCCGTCGCATTGTAATGAATACGTCTACTGAACTCACCCGAAACAAATGACAAACGTGGCACGCTCGTTATACGTGTAAAACCCGAAGCGAAGTTCCGTCTGCGGGACGTGCGTTGTGCTTAGAAACATGGCGGAAACTTTTACTGAGAGTGTTATAAAGCGCGCGGCAGCCACGCCCTCTTAACGTTGAGAGACAACTTTAATTTAATTTGAGACCGAAGCCGAATTATGTGTATACACACGAGGAATAATAACTACAATTCGATGCGCGCTTTTCGGTCCTGAATAGAAAGATAAAACCTTTGACATGGGTCGATCTTTCGTGCACGGAATCCTACCAAATTACATCTTTGAAGTGCCTTTAATGGAATAAAGAATTTCTTGAGTCGATAAGCTAGTCAAATAATTTATTTTATTTTATTAGACGAAAAGTGTTATAGCAGCCCTTACTTAAGTCTTACTCTAAGAACAAATAATCCAATCCATACAATAAATGAAATTTATTTTATTATTAATATTAATATTATCCTCTAAATACAACAGCGATCTTATAAAACTTAAATATTGCAGGTTAAAGGAAGAACCAAAAATCTTTGTTTATTTGTTTATGGTTTAATAAATAATGAAAAAAGTTACTACGTCTTTGTCCACCAACCCAGCAAAAAATACTTAAAAGCAAGAAAACATATTTGCGTAGCTTCGGGACAATTTTACCATTAACAATGCATTCTCAAAAAAAGAAAAGAAAAAATAATTGTGGTGATTTAAGGGCATGGAACGAACCAATTGCCTTAAATAACTGTGGTACATACGATAATAATAAATCATATTATGAAAGTTCATAGTAAATTTGTGGTTTTTCTCAGTCACTCAAGGAAAATGCCGGGACAGTGTAGCCACGATATCTTCCAAATTTATTATTTGTTAGTGATCTACGTAACATTGGAGCAATTGAAATCGATCGTAACAAACTTCTCCTGTTTGTTAACTTTACAAATCCGGTAGAGGCTTCGTCACCTTACGCCAAACTCCGAACGAGTTCACACGTACTGATCGCTCGTAAGGACTTCGCCCTCATCGCCTGTCACTGGTCGAGTAGGCTTTTGTTTCACATCCAACAGAAATTCCATTTCATTAGTTGATACCCGTTGTCTCATCAGAGGGATCGTTTTATCACAACCGTTTTAACTGCAATTAATTTAGTATCCGAATGTCTTTTGTCCATTTTCCGATATTGTCTATTGAGCGCGTCACGTAACGTAATATGCAACAATGCTTTTTGAATTTATGATATCTCTTCTGAGAGGACATTGTTCCGTTATTTCTTTATTTGAATTGGATCATTTATATGCAAATAAAAGCTCTTTATATTCCCTGCTTTATGAAGTATGGTTGTAGGTTGTCAGTACAGATTTGTGTATTCGTTTCACTTATATTGTCCCATAAAATACGTAATGTAAGAATGAAAGCTATTCACTTTTTATCATAAATAAATAATTCTATAATCGGCTTGTGTACATGAAGGTATTCTATTATTCGTCAAATAAAACATTATATAAATTAAATGTACAATGTGACATTCTAGTATCATGAGTTACATGTTTCGGTACATACGTATTATGCCATCATCAGATTCTTTTCTGTACACGATGTATGCATATTGTATGCACTGTTTATCCGCTTTTTTCATGGACTATCAAATGTTAAATTTACAAAAATAAGTTGTGTTTAAAGTTTAGAATTACATTAATGTAACACTTGCTATGCTGTTTGATATGTCTCGTGTTTGATTTCGTAATTTCTCTTGTTTCTTATTGTTAATGGTAAGTTGTTCCACTTTTGCCGGTATAGCATTTTCTTGCTACGTCTACTGACGTAGTGGAGCACGTTTTTTTTATTTTTCAAGAGCCTTCTTGTTCAACAGAAGAAATTGCTGATACAAAGTATTTGTGTTAATGTTGGTACCAGTGATAACAACCATCGATGTTTGTACCGTGACCATTACTCCACGAAACGGAGTTCTTCTTAAGAAGAAGTCGATCAGTTTGTTAAGAAACGCCAAGTATTTTGTGGGGCCTGATAATTCATCACCGTGTTCACATAAGCCCGCTGTATTTAACCTACTACATTTGACCCACGCAAATCAGTTCAAAACCTCAAACTTTCCAAGAAGTTACCATTAAAATTGCTGGCAACGTCGTTACCTCAAGACACCTCATTCATATACTTCCTTTTTTTAGAATTATCTGTAAAATTATCACAACGCTTTCAAACAAATCATATGAAAGCTGAAAGTCACTTTAGTCCTTGTGTGATCGGATTATGTCGATTCTAATTGTTAACGTTATCTTTAGATATCAGTACTTGAGAAAAGTATATTTCTGACACCAAACGTAATCTCGTGAAGGTTACAAAGTGACCAAACAACTCCATCCGAGAGGTCTAGCAAAGAAAATGTTCGATCATTTCGGCCAGAGGCCAGAACATAATCGAGCGTTCTAGAAGCTGATGGAAAGAACTGGGGTAATCTGGTAGCTTCTGGTTGAGTTACAAGACGTTTCGTTATCAAATGGTGAAGCTGGACTGAAGCTTAACAAGGCAAGACTAAACAAGACGGTCCTAGACAAGTTTAGTCACGAAAGGTCGCATTACACTTCGCATATTCCGAACGTGAACTTGACATGATTATAGAAGCCTTATTAAAATCTCTCCGACTGTCTGAATGTAACAACTCGAGGACGGCGAAACGAACTTATACGAAATTAGATATTGGAGAATTTCAATAAAATGTATTAATAATTTTCAATTTTTTGTAAAATCGGATAACGGTTACGGATAATTACACTTTAATTAAGGCCTTTATGCTTTTCTGCGCACTGAATTGACTGTGTGAATATCCGCTGTTAATAAGTATCCCAGGACATATGTTGTACGCCATGTTGGACACTATGTAGAGCTTGTGCAGTAATTTCGTTTCGCTCTATGTAGCGTTCGCATCTGAAACAAAGTCATTAAAGGATCCAAGGCGTGAATTAAGATACACCTGCAAAGCATATTAATAATTGACACAATAGTAGCGATTTTCTGATCGCAAGACCTACGAATTTTCGTCGGCTTCTCGTCACCCCTCAGCTCTGAGCATTCTCTATTTTTATTATCAACGCAGCCTCCCGCGTTACCTGATTCACTTTGCCACTCGTTAGCCGTGTTCCCATCCCCATCCTATTGATTCTGTCTGATTTCCCTTTCATCTCATCCTTTGGCAGGACTGCGCCCGGCAGCTAGGCAAATGCAGTTACAGCTGTACTCTGACAGAATCTGATTGAAGTTTCTTTGTTTCGAGAAGCAGACTGATGCATTCTGAATGCATTTGAACATCATGCAGGTTTGCCGTGTTAGCATTTCTGATTTATCTTTAGTGTTTATTGCATCCGTTGTTTTCAGCGAGGAAAACACCGAAGCCTGTATGTTTAATCACAATGTCTACTGAATTATTTTAACAAATTTTAAATGGATTGGCCACCTTTCACGAAAAACGCGCATTTTCGTCACCCTCAGCTTCAAAGATTTCATCATCAAGACGAGAGTTCTGGTTTTGAGGCGGGGCAACCACCAAATTGCAGAGAACTGCTAAAATCCACTAATTATCGAAATACTTTTTTTTCTCAAAGACAGAAATAACAACATGCAGCCGAGTTAATCAGTAAAGATTTAATGAACCATGTAATTATACGATATTAATTAACTACGTACAGCACAATCCCTTTTGAATAGCTGAAAACGCTCAGCTGGCCAAGATATTCCCCGTTGGGACCGTAAGGTTTATTATCGTGTTTAGAATAGACCGACAGTGGACCCTATCGTAAGTCAGATTAATCCACACTCCACATCCTGACACTCTATTTCTGCTTATAATTGATCCTGATTTAATTTTATACGTCTTATTAACCAGGCCTTATATTAAAAATTATAAACGCACCTGGCCTCTCTCTGTAACTGTGTCATGTACAAAAAATGATAAATTCGTCTTCTGTGCTGTTACAGCAGCGATGTTCTACACTGATCGATATATGTATTAAATGATTTTCATGAAATGTAGATCGATTTAGATCGATTCAAGCACGATAACATTACGAATATTCCTGTTAGCAATCAGATCAGAGACGGACAAACTGAGAAAAGCTGCTTGGAAAAAAAAAAAAAAATGTTATTACCGTGAATTTATGATACATAATTTATATACTTACCTACAGCCATAAGTTTTAAAATCTGTTCGATGAATGAAACGATGTAAGGAGGCCAGTGCAAGTCAAGACGTTGTTGTTGTGAATTATTCACGACGTGCTATTATCTTGGTGACATGCGAATACCGAAATGTAATTGATCTGATGAAGAGAACGAACTAGGAACAAATGCTACTTCATTTTTACAATTTTACGTGAAATCGCTGCGAAGTAATTAATATATTTCCTCATAATTACATTTGTATCCAGAAAACATTATGGAGGCATCAACATTAGAAGATAATACTTCCTCCCGTCTGATATGTCTCGTGGTCGTTAAGAAATCAAAAAGGCTCCCGGTTTAATGCATAATAAATAATATGCGGTGTTAGGACCAAAGCTGTCAGTTGTCCTGTTTATTGAAGATGGCTGTCTTGTAGGTTTTGGCACCATGTAGTTTGATAGACGTCTACAAACGTTTCAGAGGTGTTTGCTGCCACCATTATCTGGACCATAATCACCCTGATGTAGGAGACAGCAAGAAATTCTGACACGTCATTAAACTTCTACCAAATTAAAAATGTGTACACATCTGCCCAACGTCTGTTTCTATCTTATTATTTTAAGTCCCAAATATTATCCTAAGATCACTTAGTCATACATTTATTCATGTGAACGCTCTGCTGATGTTTCTATTCACCTGGAACAATTACTGCATCATAATATGGCAGTAGAATCATTTGCTGGATTTAGTCCTTTCTTCCTCTCAGCTCAGGGCCTTCTTTATTGAACTACGGAACCACTCACACGAACAAAAGGGGCCCGAGATAAAGCTGTGTAATGAGAAAAACATCGCTAAATAAAATAGAGCAAAAGAGGTTCCCGCGGGAATATATTTTATCTTTAAACAATATGGGAGACTCCGTCTTGTTAAGGAATAAGGCAGATACGAGAAGCTCATGTCTGTAAGTAGTGGAATGCAACACAGATTTGAATTTTCTTGCCTGTGGAATCGGTTAAGAGAATCAGAGAGAGGGAAAGAGTGAGTAGTCATTCAGTCGCTTTGCTAAAAAGACGTACCCACGGTTCATCTACGTTTTCCTCGAGCGCTCGAGCATAACCGAATTCTTTGTCTTCTTCCTGTCTCTCCCCCGCCCTCAGTTGCTAGTTCCGTCTTTCTCCACACGCCGTGCCCCAGTCGCCAGATTTCCTATCGAAAAGAGACCAATTGTCTCAGATTTGCCTTCCTTCAGCTCCGTGGCTGTCAAACGTCCGCAAATGATTTTCTTGCCACCTTGTGACGTTAAACAGCGACTATGTTCCCTCCAAAAACCCATATTTCGAAATCATGACTTCTAAAGACACTCTTTCATCATCGCATGTTATATACACGACCGAAACGTTGGATGATTTTGAATGTTTTGAGAAACCCTTACGTCATACTTAGGGTAATGGACTGCCGGGGCCGAGATTTGAACGCTGGACGTTCTGAACACGAAACCGGAGTACTGCCATTGTCACGTGATCTCTGTGTACCTGATGAACCAACCTCGGCACTAGATGGTGGTTAGTGGTCAGCTCCGACCGCGTTTTACCCATGGATGCTGTATTGACCAAAGAACCGGTTAGTCAAGGAGGCCCCTGTCGGGGATCAAACCCCGGTCGTCCAGTCCTCAGTCGGACACTACACTGACTGCGTTACCCCACGTCAATCCATTGATGGTTGATTCCATCCACTTTCATGTTATTTCTGTTTCGAATAACGCATTTATTTTGGGAATGGAGACTGCCTTTTAATATATTTGTTTACGAGATGAATTTCTCTTCAAAGCGAATTGGTTCCCCTTGAAAGAAGAGACATTGGGTAACGGATGTAGCAAGGGGAAGAGGACACAGACCTAGTGCAATGAAAACTGCTTCAGAGCAAGAATGGAATAAGGAGAATGTTCTTCTCACTACTACAACAAGGATTGACAATGTGATTCAAATAATTTATCTTACATCCAAAAAAATGCATTGAAATGACATAAATTTGTCACAGATTTTGGATAAATTAGATATAATGTATACAGACAGTCACATAAACCGGAATTTCATATTTATTAATATTTTCCAAGGATTTATATCGGGTGATTAATTCAAGAAAGCTTACAACACTAATAGAAGAGCTGAAAATTACACATACAGTTTTAGTCAGACGTGTGAAGGAAATGTACCTCTTCGAAGTCATACGCTAAGATAGGAAAATAATATTAAAAAAGGATCTTACAGACAAAGTGCGTGAGAGTTTGAACTGTGTTTGTCTGTATCAATATGCAGCGAAATTTTGTAAACACGGTGATGAAACTTCTGGTTACATAAAAATCAGGGTAATTCTCTACCAGCGAAGAAGGCTGTCTTCTGGGTTATTATCAGCATTATTGCTGTTTATAACATTTTGCTTGCAAGAGTGCTACAAATCCACTAAGAAATTAATAGAAAAAATAGCTCGATGTTATATGTTTAGGAAATTGGCGACGGAAAACCTGAACATTACGGGCAGAATCTGTGAATTTTGGTAGAGGCTCATATGCCGCTTATGCTTGAAGCAAGAGAAGGGTGGATAAGTTACTTTTGTGGTTGGAAGTCAAGTGGCTTCTGTAGTCCGTGAATTGGACTCGATTGATCGCCCTGGCTACTCTGCGAGTTCCTTAAGCCAAAGAGTTTCTTCCTCGGCTACTTAACCACAAGAGACACCGAGCAATTTCTTTGCTACTGAAGTCTCGTAAACACAGAATAAAACATGTAGAGACAAAATATTCTGTGAACATCTACAGAACTACGTCAGTACAGAAATTATGCAGAGGCTCTGTTAATGAAGCAATGTTTCTACAACCAACTGAGAGAGTTTTCAAACTGATATATTTTTGAGAACAAAGCGCTACGTAATTTGGAGGAGGAAAGCTGGAGAAAATTTGTACTAAATAAAATCAGTGGTCAAATCCAAGGAAAATGAAATTGACAAGGCTCACAGAACAAATGAGGCAGACGAAAAATGTATGCATAATCGTGGTCGAGAAACGTGAATGGAAGTTGCCACTGGCGATACACAGGCAAAAATATTGAAAAGCATCACAAAGAGGCAAGGTGACAAAGAGTGACCTAGTTTCTCAGAACGAATTGAAGTGGCGGACTCTTGTTATCAAAGTAATGAAAATTTGGGTCCCATAAAAGGCGGGAATTTTTTTGTGCATCTGAGAGACTGTCAGCTTTTCAAGAAAGACTCTGTACCCTGGAATAGGTTATTAAAATTTGTTTTCATTATAATACCAAAACCTTTAATTTTGGATCCGACGTTTTTCTCTTTACTGGTGCTGTGAATTTGAGCTCGGGGTATGTGGAGTCGATTCCGTGCCGAAGTTCAACATTTCCTCGAACCAATATTTTGCCGTCAGCTCATCTGTCACACTAACGCGTGAGGCATACAGATTTAATCCAGGGTATAATAAATTGAAGTAGTGTTAAATAAAACAATCTTGTGTTAATAAACACATTCTGTAATCGCTGATTAGGTTACAGTACGTTATCCTTAGATAAGGAAGTAATTGAGCAGTAATTAAATCATGTGCAGCGTGCAGAGATTGCTCTGTATATGTAATTAGGGGTTTGGTAATTTTTCATAATTACTCCTCTTAAATAAAATAAGGTTGCCAGCTGATGCCATTTCTTCACATAGATGTCTTTATAAAATCCAGGAAGGAATATAACGTTTGTGTAAATGACTTACGCGAATCGAAAAAATGTATATATGTATATTTAAATTACTTACTTTATTGAGTTTAAATGTTATAATGATACAGCATGAACTGCTGAAAATTAGGCGTATCAAAATGTGCACGGCATAATTGCTGTTTGTGGCATGCGTTCGGAAAATCTGATTCTGGAAATTCCGCACAATCCAGTTGGAATTTATAGTCTTTCTCAGATTCCTAACTCTGTGGAATTCTACACTTCGCCGTTACAAAACGTACTGACCACCACTTACGTATTGGATAATGAGATACTTCGGAAAACACGTTTACATATTTCATACCTAAAGATTTTGGTGAAAATATTATGAATTAATTTAAGTTCTCGTGGTCAGCGAAATTAAAAATTGTATCATATGTCACAGTGACAAGACGCATGTAATAAGTTTTTCAATACAAGTCCCAGAATATTTTCTGATAATATTTATAATAAACGTAAAGAAAATACAGAATGAAGGAAAATAAAATTCTGGCAATGAAACAGAGAAATTCAAAAGAAAACAATGAAGTTTTAAGAGAAAAGTTTGTTTACGTTATTTAAAAGCAAATTTTATGAAGTTTTCATCAAAATATTTATAAGTTTCGTAATACTTGGATTACAATGACTTAAAGACCTACAGTAATAATTATAAACTATCTCCACAGCGAACAGCTGAATCAGATGGTAAAGAAGTTCCACGTCTTTTATGGAACCCGCACAACAACCTCCAGTGGACCCTGTCTTGAGCCAAATGAATCCAGTCTATAATCTCACACCTATAATCTCCTACCTATGCAATGTTTTTGAGGTAGTCTCTTCCATTTACAACAGCCGAGTAATTATCCTCCGTGTGACTTATATTAACTTTAAAGATGGCTGTCTTCTGGCTTGTAGCGCCGTGTAGTATGATAGATATCTACCTGATCACCTTTAGGGCGATGCATAACCCTGAAGATGGAGGCAGGAAGGATCAATGAAACGCCCTAGTATCCTCAGCTATTACTGTATATTTGCCATCTATCGCGTGAAAATGCTGTAGTTTGTCTGAAAATCTACACTGACGTTCTTTAAATGATTGTAGGTAATATTTCTCTAAAGGATCAAATTTTCTCGTGTTGATTTTGTTTTATGCAAAAGAGTTTGTTTATCGGGGCAGATGGTGTGTGGTTCCGTCACGAAGTAAAGAAGCCTTCGAAGTTCGGGGCAAACATCTTCCAACTGCGTCCGTTGAACTGACTGGCCTTTCTTCTGCAGAGTTCATAGACTCGACCACCGAGCGCGTGTGTGAACTGCAAAGTTCATGATCAGACCCGCGGCTGAAGAAACATTTCACTAAAATTTCCTCATTCAAAATGATTTGTAATGGAGTCCTTTAAAACTTAAGAACAAGAAAAACATATCGAAGTGAGGTAGTTATGTTGAGTGGGTAAATTCAGTGACACAGTGCAGTCTAGTAGAAGTTTACAGACGTTTCAGAGGTCCTTGCTGCGTCCATCATGAGGGCTATGGTCATGTCTCAGATGATGAAGAAATGAAGGACCTCTTATTTATTTATTTCTCTCCGTGGGTAATTACTGTGATATCAGTCCTGTTCTGAGGCACATAGGGAACAGCCAGTCGTCCTAGCCCCTTTAAGGGTCGTTCTTTTATTTTTTTTCTCTCTGTTTCAGTTCCTGGTAACCGCTGTGGCTTCTCTCCGTATCTCTCTGCTTTCCACTGGGAGTCCAGTAAATTAGTTTGTCCGTGTTCTTTCTTATCATAACATTTCCTATACTCAATTTAGAAAAGTACTAGTGGACATGCTGATAGTCGCTCAGCTGTTCAAGAAATTCCCAACCTGCCTATGGGAACCCGAATGTTCATTACCGTGTTCACAAGAGCCTACTACTGTTTATATTCTGAGACAATAAATATAAGGGGGGTGGTAAGCCCTTTATCCGAAATGTTAATTTTGTCATATTAAGGTAAATTTTTCTAAACAACTAAAAACTGTAGTCATGAAAATTGTTACACATATATCTACGGGTTTTATGTGCATGCTGACATTTGCATAATTATTATACTTGTTAACAGAGTTTTTATATATAATTATTTTAAGAACTGTTTCAACATTTTTGGCAGAAAAATATTTAATAACTTTACGATTAAATAGGATTTGAAGTTATCACGGCAGTAAGTCTGAGGATGGCTGTCTTCTTGATTGTATTACCGTGTAGTCTGGTAGAAATTTACAGACGTTTAAGAGGTCCTTGCTGCCTCAATCATCAGGGAAACTTTATGACTCCCTTAACTTGGTACAGTGTTTAGTCATTGGTCCGATATAATAATTTGTGTTTATAAAACATCGTCTGGAAGAGGCTACGTTTGATAAACAGACATTTCGGGTGAGGAACACTGTACTTTACAGTCTTTAATTTCTTATGGCAACAATTTCTAGATTTCTCCATATATTTTTAACAGCAAATAAGAATGATATGAGTGGGATATGTAGCACGCATAGGTGGGGGGATCCTTGTTGTAGGAAGTGAAGTACAACATTTCAGGATGTGTCTTATCTCAAGTCCTGTGGGTGTTGACATCGTTCGCAATATCCGAGACTGCTTATAAGCAAGCGACGGGAACTTTAGAGCAATGTAGAGTTACGCTGGACACTAAGAGCTGCTATCGATTCCTCGGGGGATTTCGAACACATTGGCGTCGAAACAGAACATTTTGGCTCCTGAATCAAAGAGCTGTGCATGCAAAGAGATTTTGTGGGAGAATATTCCGGTGGGCTAAAAAAAAATTTAACGACGTGATGAATGCAGTTGCTTCAGGATTAGACCCAAATGGAAAATTCCGGTGCTGAAATAAGTTAATGTAACACGTAACATATAAAATAAAATAAATATAATAGTGTGTTTTTATGTTAAATAATACGCAAGTTTGCCACTTTTTTCAAAATTTGGTTAGAAGCGATTGATATAGAAGGGTATTTAACATGTAATCACGTGCTATTTTATTACAGGGACTATGAACGCGGTATGAATATTAATATAGAATGTTTTATGTGATTCTTAATAAATGGAAATGACCTCTTTTGCTTAGGTCTGCTTTCTCTTATTATTATTTTATCGCCTTTCAAGCGATTGCATAGCTTTTTAAGCACACCACACTGCAAAAATAATTGTTGCTATGATTTCAGTGAAAACAGACGAGCTGTTATAAATCATCACGTCTACAATGTTACGGCCTTCATAACACGTTATGTTAGGTTACCAGAAGCTTCGATAATTTTCTATTAAATTACACCATCTTTTAGTTCTTACATTTGAGGTATATTTTTCCGCTCGAAGTGCATAACAAAGTTTGGTGTAACAAACAGTTCCGCACGGCGATGAGCTATAACCAGGAAAGACAGAAAGAAAGCTATAAAATGAAGGTAGGAGCTTATGCAGGAGAAATTTGGCATTTAGGGAACGTAGCGCCAGCCAATGTTTGCTGAGCGTCTGAGTACACCGTGTTGATTTACTTGTGTAGCTTTATTCTATGAACAAATTATGTTATTGCAGTTGTGGGTAGCACATCTTTGTTTGAATTCTAGCGGGACTTTGAGGATAGGTTCTTGTCTAAATCTAGATGCTGGATGCAGTGAGTTTTCACTGGAATATTTATCCTTCACTGATTTCGTATTTTTAATATTTATCTATCTCGTTATTTCCTCATTTTCAAACATTTTCTCATTCTCTGGTTCTGCGTAAATGTGGGTCTCTACCATCATATTTATTCTTTCGGACTTTGTATTTATGCCCATTTCTTGTTAAACGTCTTCTCATGGTTTTGTATCAAATGAAATACATAAATATAGGATTTGAGACTTTCGCGGCGAGTACAATCAATAAAATCTTCTCGGGAAATTAGCCGCGTCAACTGGTTACCGTAGTAAACCGACGTTTCGGGAACCAACTCTTTACCCACCATCAGGGTTGACACAGGCGACTTACGAATTATCCAGTCACATCAGAACCCTGATGATGGTAACAGAATTGGTTCCCGAAACGTCGGTTTACTGCGGTAACCAGATGACGAGGCTGATTGCCCGAGAAGATCTTATTGAAATACATTAATATATCAGGATATTGTGTCCGATGAGGAGAGATCAACAAGTCTTGTCCAATCAACGTGGTCCAAAAATCAGACTGACCTCAGTATTGGGGCTGTGCTGATATGACCTTTCCTAAGCTCAGACGCAGGTCATCGCAAATTTGCCGATGTCCTGACCAGCGCTCTGCTAATCTTGTTTCATGACCACTTAGAAGCAAAGTGGCTGTAACTTTGAGGACCGCGTCTAGTTGTTAATTCCACTGCACTGTGCTTATGGCAATGTCTTGCCCTCTTGTTCCAGAGGAAATTTTAAGTGTCAGGTTTTCGCATTAATACGCTCCAAAGACGCTATTTCGACACGCCGTCATTTAACAACACTTGATGCCAAATGAAGGCTACAGAATGTCCCATAAGTCCGGGGCGACAAGAGAACCTTTTTATTTGACAAAAGAAGCAAAACGTGTTGCAAATTATTTTTCCAAATTCACGTGTTGGATTTTTTTACCTGGATCATACCGTCTCGGCGCTGAGCTCTTTAAATAAATTGTGAACAGTAAAAAGTTTCGATGATAGTAATTTTTGCTATTCCTAATATAAAGATGTAGCACCACGACACATCCTAGGGGGGAAAAAAAATCTAAACACATGATTTCCACAAAATTTCCTACTTTACATTTTTTAAGCAGTTTGTCAAAGAACCGAAATCTTCTACAGCCTAGGACGTAAAATGACATTTCGTATGTTACATGTTCCTAAGCACCTACAGAAAACTTATATGAAACTTAAATCCAACAGACATCATGAAATAAAGTAACCGTTTAGCCCAATTTCAGTGCCGCCTGTTGTGTGCGGCACTCTACAATTTAATGATATTTTCTGTACAGATTATCCTAATGAAAGGTTGCCATCCACAAATCTGACAGAAACTACCAATGAAGAAAGTACAAATTCAGTTAGTTTTTCAAATGAAAATGGCTGTATTCTGGGTTGTAGCTCCATGTAGTCTGGTAGATGTTTACCGGCGTTTCAGAAGTCCTTCCTGCCTCCATCATCAGGGCGACTACACGGCATAACAACCCAGAAGTCAGCCATCTTCACACACGCTGCCGCCACAACCTAAAATATCACAGATTTAAATGTTGACAAGTTGCTATGATAAACAGCACGTGTTTTAATACCGATCATTAAAGTACTGTTAATAAGATATGACCAAGATTATGGCACTCCAGCAAAATGGACACACATTTGTATCCATATTCGGCAAATTGGTAGACAGGGGATCAGTGAAGGCGCTTACAACCCAGTCATCTCCTCACTTAATCCAGGATAGCTTTGTACTGTATCATAAATTATGTCATGACCTAATCCCATACACATTTCTCCATAGTATTTGCTTGGTACATAAGCTACTTCTTATGATTAATATTCTCTGCATACCCTCCCACAAGAACAGGGGGTGGCTTTCAGCGTCTGCTGTGAGACCGGTCAACGAGTTACCACGTTTAGGCCTCAAGTCCTGACCGAAGAGGCTCCATTTACATTGGTTGATAACAGAATGTACTAACAAGAAGAAGCGAGAGATTATTGATTAAATCAGTAGGAGAATACATTTCGAAAAATTCTTGTCATTTTTCTGTTTGAAAGTCTATTTTCCAGAAAGCTGAAGATTAATAAAAACAAAACGGTAAATAAGTTTATGAGTCGTCGCCTTCAAGTGGAAAACTTCTCTTACCTCAGTCTAACAACAAGCGTTTCATACGACCAGGTGGTTTTGTTCACGAGTGGGATATCGACTAAAATTTCTGTGGGTTTCTACAGGATGCAGATACAACCACGACCACTTCCGTTCACGTACATCCATATCCTTTTAAACCCGCCCTAAAATTTCTAGTTTGACACAAAAATATATGCAGTTGATAAACATCGGTAAATAAATACACAAATTATCGAGGCCCGAATTGTCTCGAACACAGGTATTTTAAAATTTATTTCTTGGTGTTGTAAAAAAATTAAATACCACCGAAGTAGCCATGAATATTTTATGCCAGCTTGAGTACATACACGCAGAGAGGCCACTGCATTTTAACTCCCATATTACACACCATATAAATTTCATTCCAGCGCGAGTGTCTCATATGCATGTAACCCGGTGTGGTATTCGCGACTACGAGTTTGCGTACAAAAAGGGCATAAGTAGTAAAGTGTGATGTTAGGTCACATGGATCGATCTGGCGACCTTCTTCTCAGCGGAGAACACCGAGAGGCTGTGGGCTGCGCGACCCGAGTCTGCTTGTAAATTTAGTAAATAGAACAGAAATGAAATAAATCTTTCTGTTCCTTGGTCTACACAGTTAGTTTTGTTAGAATTGATGCTAGACGTAAGCTGCAGTTGTAAAGGTAAGGCCCTATTCGACAATAGGTTAAGATGAGTGAACAGTTACGTGGTCTTACCGCTTTACTACCAAGCATAACGAAGAGTTTCATAAATTGGTAGCCAGCAAAAAGCCAAACGCAACAGCACTATTAATATGCATACATTTCCTAATTTGTTAATGTTACTACAACTGTGCCATTTTTAATTATCCGCCAGTTTTACCACCTGATTTTATATGCAGTTCAAGTATGATTTTTAGGTGTCTTTTACACTTTGGTGCAACTGAAAAAAAAGCCTGTCTGTCTCTCTGTCGAGCATTTCAGATAGCCCGCGTCGACATCGCTCATGGGAACTAGGCAACCATCGGGGATTCCCCCAAGAGCCTAAGTGATACCAAGGGACATTCACTTCAGTTGTTACCATCCCCAGGGCTCACACCACAGCGTTTTCAGCCAGCGGGGCTCTTTCTCCCTTTGGGGCACTTTCATCCAATAACTACCCCACTCTGGGCCTTCTCCTCCCCCTTGTGTTTTGTCTACTACAATACCATCCCCCAGGCCTGCTTGTAACGGTTTGGCCTCCAGGCATTGCCCCCGCCCGAAGGCTTTGTCCCCCCCAGGCTTCCTCTATTGTACCCAGCTCCCCTACATGACCTTCAAAAGCCATGGCTTTACTCTCGCTCGGCTTTTGTATCCCTGGGCTTTCACCATCTAGGATTACCAGCAAACGAAATGTTGCTTCTGCTATCAATTGCTGTTGATAACGTCAAACATCGTGTCGTAGTGCAGAACATTGATGAAAATTTGATGTTTTCACGGAGGTGAGTCCGAAGATGGTTGTCTTCTGGGTTGCAACGCCGTGTTGTCTGTTAGAAATTTACATAAGCTTCAGAGGTGCTTGCTGCCTCCATCATCAGGGCAGACCTATGAAACGTTGGTAAACATCCACCTACGATCTCAGTGTCGGAGCTACCAGACCGCGCGGTCACTGAAATAGTCAACTATGGCTTAAATTCCCTCGACTGGGCGAAACACCAAATTTCAGCTTTACGAAACAAAGGAAATTTTTCAGTTTCCTAAGTTTAGGCCTTTTTGTCTTCAGACAGAAGACAGCAAAGTAGAACGGTCTGAAGCAAGCAAGCCTTCCCGGAATTTAATCCGCAATGCTCACTGGGTAGGTAGGTTAGGTTAGGTTCTGCTCAGTGACAGGTTGGCAGTTGCTCTGGGCAGTGGAACGCTCTCCCCCCTTTCCAACGATCTGCAGCTGCTATTATTATAGGGCGTTTGTTTCCGTGATAACATTCAGGGACCTTCTGTACGGTGGAAACTGTTTTATGTTCATGCAGCCTGAATTAACTGTCTTTCCTCCGGTCTCGATGTTGATTCTTTTTAATAATCAATGACATAGAAAATGTATCGGTAACCTAGTGACAGCTTAGCACACATTAAAAACCTGCGTAATTTGTTTACTATTTGACGACGCTGTATCAACTGAAGATGTTATTTGTTATAAAACAGATGTAAACGGGGACAAGTACAGTCCACGACTGTAATCTTGAGACTTGCAAGGAATGCAGGAAGTCCGTAGCGTTAAAGACAGACGCCATCTTTCCTACTTCCTCCTTCACTCCACTTCCTCACCCTGCAAGTCTCAAGATTACAGTCGTGGACTGTAGGTCGCGGTGAGACTTGGCGTGTGTCTGAACAGGATTGAAAAGATGGCTGTGATCTCTCTGGGCGAGTTTCTGGCTAGAAACGTTGACGCGAGGTTACTTTAATGTAAATGCAAAGAATTAGTGAGTACGTTTTGTGACTTGTTCACTCGGTGTCGCGTCCCTAATTGAACATAAACGCCTCAAGGTCGTCTTTAACATCAGAAGTTGGCAGTCGCTTAGTTGAAAAAGAAATTTCCCTCCCGCAGAAACTGAACTATATTACCGTGTTCACAAGAGCCCCACCCCTAACTGGATCATACTTTATCTTAGCCAGATGAGTCCAATCCACAAACTCTGACCCTATTTAAAATCTACTTTAATATTATCCTCCCATCTGTTCTCCATGCATATGCCTGAGAACATTTGTTATTCACATGCCATTGTTCACAGTTTTAATTGCGAATGTTCGATTTGGGTGATGATGGCGTCACTAAGTCCTTCATAATGCATAAATATGATTATTTTCGTTTCGCAGGGATGAACAATCGATTATACAGCGGGGGCCACTTCGAAGTTTTTTGCCCACTTTTCTAAATTGATATTTATAATGCAGCAGCCCCAACGGCTATCGCGAATATTAGCCACCTGTGCAATTTTCCATTTCTGCCCACTTTGACCAACAGGTGTATTTGGGTTTATGTTTTCCAAGGGATTTAATTCCCACATTTTCGGCTCTCTTTTTTTATTCGTACACGGTGTCGTAATGAACGGCTGACTTCCGTACCTCGATTAAGTACCAGCTGGTTTGTTTCCAAGACATAATTGCCTCTGATGAAGACGGCCTTTACGAATAATATAAAACATAATTTGATTTTTTAATTTGCATACTTGGTTTTATGTAATTATTCCCCTACTCCAAGCTTCGCGGCACACCGGTTGAGAACCACTGCTAGTTGATTCTGACATTTAATAACGAAAACCCTTCAGCACGGAAGTACCACTTACCTTCTACATAGAACCGAGTCCTACATAAGAAGCCAGCAGTCGGTCACCCACTCAAGAAATCCCCAACACTTTATGGACCCCTTAGGTTCATTACCGTGTTAAGAAGAGTCCGCCACTGGCACCTGACCTGAGCCAGATGAATCCAGTACATACCACCCCACCCTACTTCTCTAATATCCAATTTAATATTATCCTCCCACCTACGTCTGGGTCTTCTTAGTGGTCTCTTTCTTTCTGGTTTGGCCACCAAAAGCCTGTATGCATTCCTCTTCTCTCCCATGCAGGCTGCATGCCCTGCCCATCTCATCCTCCTTGACTTGATCAGTTTAATTATGTTTGGGGAGAAGTTCAAATTATGAAGCTCCTCATTATGCAACTTTTACGTAAATTATGCTCAAGACAAAAGTTCGTTTACTAGATAACTGACTGTCAAAAAACAAAGAGTTTACTCCACAATTTTGTTTACTATTTGGATATTAATGTTGAGGTAAATGGGTTATGAAGAGGTTTACTAAAACACAAAACGTTTTTCAATTATCTCTTTATTTTATTAATAGCAGAACCAAATGAAGGCTGGAACACCCATTAAAAAGCAATATTCCGTATTTTTGTGGTTACAAATAACGTATAAAATTTTGCGGGTTGGAAACAACGTTCGAGTGTGAGTGTACAAATAACATTTTTATGTGTTTTGCAGAGATAGGGTCGTTCTGTGGTTGTGTTTATACTACGTTGGGCTTATATCTCTGCTAATTAGTCCGACCGCATGCACACGGTAACACCACGGGTTCTCACTCCAACCTACACACCAGAATACGTCTATAACAGCGGATTGATACATGCACTTCATAACTCGCTCCGCGTAGAACTATTTTGTGACAGCGAAGGATAAAGGTTTAGCAGGCGCGCGCTGCAACATTGGTACCCTGTAACTGCTTCATTTTGTAATGCGATAATCTGTAACGAATATATTACCAGGAAGTCTGTAATGTTTAGTAGTTGGACTCTGAGAATAAAACCCGATAACCCGATTTTGTTCGGTTCTGGTGGGTGGGTTGTTAATGACCAGTGTTACCCAGCAACGTAGTCAAAGGTGGTCATTGTGCTGTTGCCAATAATAAACAAAAGTTCTTGTATTTGTTATCACTGTAAAGCTCTGAATTTGGCAGGGTATAAAACAATCCATTTCCCGCGATGGTTTTGGCATTGTCAGCAGTTGAATTGAAATCTGATTCTGTTCAGAGCATGAGAACAGTTCCAGTCCAGCACAGATAAATTTACTATGCTCATAAAACGGTAATTAGGAATAAAATTTGTTTACAATTTAAACATGGAAGAATTACAACAGCAATGCTAGGAATGATATTTGCTCCTTTACTTAAATAAAATACTATACTTGCACGATTGGGCTTCAAGGCTGTTCTTAAGAAACTAACAGACGCTCAACAATCCTATAGAATTCTCCTATTTTTGTTGAACCCAAAGGTGTTCTCAAGAACCAGTTATGGTATGGGCCCATATCATGAGCTAGCTGAATCCAAAACACACCTTGAAATTGCATTGTTACTATTATCCCAATGGTTCAAGGTCATAACTCCCAATAGATATTTTCCCTTCGGGCCTGCAGCTCAAAACTTTGTATGTATTTATTATCTTCCTGTACGTGTTCCTCATTTCAAACATAAATTCCGCAGATTAGTGCATCATCTAAATCCGAAGGTTACAGTATTCTGGATTGTTGCGCCGTGTAGTCTGGTAGATTTTCACAGACGTTTCAGAGGTCATACTGCCTCCGTCATCACTCATCGCCCTGATGACAGAGGCAGTATGACCTCTGAAACGTTGGTAAATATCGACCAGACTACACAGCGCAACAACACAGAAGACAGAAATCTTTAGATTTACCGCCGTGAAAACCTCAAATCATACATCATCTAGGTCCATTTGCATCCCTCTGATAGAACGTGGTATTGAGGAGGGAAAACCGAATGGCTGGCAGAATACTTGAAACTTTACCATATTGCCTATCACGTGGCCTAACCGCCTGAGCTTCTAACGTTACTTGCTTGGGAATGCTCGAAGCACCGCTACTTGAACAAACGTTGGAAGCGGTGAAAGGGTTGCTTCAATCTCAAACTGCCTTCCGAACCAATCTTTAACCCAATCACGACCAACTGCCACAAATCCTCGCACAGACACAAGCAAACTTGTTCCTCGTTAGTTCCTCGCACTGCCTCGGCTCTGTGGGGCGCGCATATTACTTAAAAAAGCGGTTCCACAATGTCTCGTAACCAGACTGATTCCGTTAAAACAAATAGCTCTGAATTGTCTCTAAAAATGGTGTGAATGTGGTCACCTTCAAACTACTTGAGTTCGGACACAAAATATTCTGTCACTCCTGTAATGATTGCTGGAAATAATTTTTAAAAAATATTTCAGTACTGTCGTCACATTTTTCTGAATATCTTCAGCAGATTAAAATTGAGAACCTTCGGGAGAGATTTTCAGTGAAGGCAATGTGACGAAGTCAGAGAGGTACAAATCAGAAGTGTACAGCGTGGTTCGAACACTGATATTTGTATTTTATTGATCATAAGGAGGATGTCCATGAACTACTGGATGTCGGAGTATGTTTTGACTCATCAAAATTCTCGCAAGAGATATTTATCATGAAGTGTATTGTAGTAACTGGATTAGCAGTTGCCTTTGTTGTTTGCACTGAAGAAAATGGAGTTTCAAACTTCATGCACTGTCAAACCAAATAGACTGTCTGGGAGCAGCTTCGTATCTGGCTCCATCAAGAGATTACTGCTGCATTAACGATGGGTTCGAAAACAAAAGAGAAACGTTGGTGTTTAGTGCCCCAGTGCTGTAATGCTTTACGACAAATTTAGGGTGGGGGGCTAATTGCACTGTACAGAACAAACGTCAAGTCCAAAAATTTGTACCATTTCATATTCTTCCATTTTATTGATACGGCTGTTGTGAATTCTTGGCTTCCGTATAGAAAAAAGCCTGCACATTATGAATAAAACATTTGTTCCTCTGCGCAAATTGGCTTGTTAAGCCACGTTCAGGGGGGATTTTCAATGTAAATACGAAGTACACTAACGCAACATTGAAGTAACAACTGTGTATTTAGTAAATAATACGCTATTTTTAACAATTAAAAGTATGCACGAATTATTTGTTCAATCGTTATTAAAATAATTATCCACAGGATCTTTTCTAACTGCAGTTCATGACATAATGCAACCGACTAATCTTTCCAGTAGATACGGCTTAGGGTGGATTGATTTCCCGGACTACAGTCAGTAGGCTCTTCTGATATGCTGAAACTCCGACATGTTTGTTCTTACATTTTATACTACAGTAAAACCTCTCTAAGTTGGACACTAGGGTTTCCACGAAAATGTGTCCAACTTACAGAGATGTCCAAGATAGAGGGAAAGAAAAAAATTAGATTGTGGTCTAATGACAATATAATATATTTACTTACATACACTAACTACTGTAGGCTTACTTGAATTAGGAATTAATGACAATTGTATTAATAATAACCTTTTGAAGCCCACTCCCATGCCTCAATAATATTTTCGAAAGTTTATTCCACCAATTTTCGCTTCCTCATCGCAAAAACAAAAATTCCATTTCTGTTAACACAGTCTGAAGTCTAACGCAAGCACAGTAATGATGGAATTAAAACTGTGTCTTCTGCAGTACTGTAGTCAAGTTATGGGTTCGACAAAAGAATAGTTAAAACTTGCAATGCATTCCAATGATGAGTTCAATGTCCATAAGAGAATCCTCCAGAGGGGAGGCATTCATCTGTAAGAAACTCAAAATAACAAAATATGCAACTGAAAAAGTTTCCCTGAAAAACATCGAAGTTAAGTGCATGAACCTGTCCAACTTACAACAAAATCGGTGTCCATGATATAGAGTATTGTAAAATTATAGGATATTCGCTGGTTCCAATTAAAAGTGTCCAATATAGAGGGGTGTCAAACTTGAGGGAGTTAACTGTATTTGTAATTTTGAACTGATCAAACGCACGCCGAGAGACCCTTTGTTCCAAAATGCACTGAGACTGGCTGTGCCCCCCTCTTCACAATTTCCCTCATCCACAAGGAAAGGCATTTGAATTTCCAACTCTGGTTGGCCACCTCCCCTTTGTTTAGACAAACTTCGTTCTTCCCAGAGGCAAGAAAGAAGCTGGACTTAGGCCTAAGGACCTTTGTTCCAAATCCAGGCCACTTTTCCACATATATCATGGCTGCCACTTTAAATTGAGTTGTTCACAGAAGTTTCTCCTAAAAAAATTTCTAGACTTTCCCTTTTGTAACATAAAGCACCTGTTCACCTGACTGAATTAAATGTAGGTGCCCTCGCCCTAGACACTTGTGGGCTGATTTGATATGGTACCAGCTCAGGGCTCCTTTGTCTCCTCGTAAAATTATTTCATTTTGTTAATCCAGAAGTTAGTTCACATAAAGTGGTAAAATTTTACAAATATATCCACTTTTTACAAACAGAGGATAAATTATACTACCCACTTAAGTTATGTGAAGACAAGAAAACCTTCAAAAAAATTATGACTTTTGTGTAACCCTAACTAACTAACTAGATGGCTTACCGAACCCGAAAGTTCATCACCGAATTAACCAAAGCCCTCCACCGGACCCAGTCTCCTTCAACTCCTATCTCCCATAGATCCCGCCTGACATTATCCTCCCATCTACGTCTAGGTCTCCCCAGATGTGTCTGCCCCTCAGGCTTTCTTTCCTACTACTGACTACTGTTTCACAGTTTCCACTGCATTAGTACCTCCATATGATAAAGGAAGTTAGGCAGTCTACTTATCCTTTGTGTCAATCATCTCTGGATCCAATACGAAAATGGTGTCTAATGTATGGTGATGCACCTTATTCTCTATATCTGCCTTAGCTGGTATTTCAAGGACATCAGAAGAATTTCCTTTTGATAGGATCAGTAACTTGGCATCTGTCATTACCTTTTGCTTCAGTTTTATTTTGCGAAAAAGACAAATTAAATTTATTTCCATTTACAAAAATAAACGTAGAAAATTATAATTACACATACTTTAAACAGCAATAATAATCATTAATCTACTGACAATTCAACTATTCATAGCGTTCACAAACATCTTTTATGAATATGACGAAAGCATAAAAAAGGATTATGAGGTTATGTAACCTCCCTGCAGAGATCCTTAAAATGTTCAATGGTGCAATATGGAATCACTATATCTTTTGCCTTTTTATGATACAACTAAATGTCTAGTAAATTCTTTCTAACAATTTCAGGTTAAAACATCACTAGTATGTTTCACTTCAGGTACAAAATAGTAAATGTTTAACAATCTTACCTTTCAAAGAAAAGAAATTCCACTCTTCAGCACTATCAGAAATGAAAAATATTAACCTTCACTGCCCTTGTTGTGTTTTGTTCCGTTTTGAGACTCCAGCGTAGCCAACTGTCACCAAAAACCACCAAGCACACGGATATGATGCCAACTGCAGTCACTGAGCAACTTACAAGCATGTTCAGAACAAAAATTAAGTGTGATGTCGTAGCTCTGCCGGAAGGGGGTAAACGTTAGAAATTCATGAATAGAGTAAAAGGAATGTGTAAATAAGTATCTTTTTAATGTTACTTGAAATTGTGCCAGTTTATTTATACATGAAAATTGTTATGCTCGCATAATATGCACTCTTCTGGAAACAGGAGAGGTTGGCAATTGGTCTATGAAGCTGATTTTTATTTCTTGTGTTGATACTGTGTTCAGTAGAATTAGTTTGAAAAAGTTCTGTGATCTCTTAGATGGACTTCTATTTATAGGTTAGACATTAGCCATTAACCTAACAATTTTAATTTGAGATATGGAGGGTTAATGAATTACTAGAAAATTGATTTTTAATGATTATCATTCTCAGTCATGTAGTAGTTTAATTTCGTATTTATACAAAGCTCATATACAAAATACAATTTTAATATATTTTAAGTACTACATTTTAAAGTTATAAACAGTATTTTACTTTTGATTTTATAAAAATTTGAAGCATTAGGAGAAGGAAATGACACAATTCCGATGCAAGGACTTTGACCATACTTTCAAACTAGATGATGAAGATGATCTTCTGAGTTTTGGCACCATGTTTTCTAATAGACATTTACCAGCATTTCACCGATCCTTACCGACTCCATCAGGGCGATGAGTGCCTGATGGTGCTACACTGCATGGCGCTATGACCTAGAAGACAGCCATCTTCGGACTCGCCACCATGAAAACCTGACGTCCTACTGAACTAGAGTAGACAGACTTCCGAAATTATTAATAATCTACACACAATGTAGACGGCAAAACCCTGGAAGACCGCAGAAGAGAGTTTCAGACTATGAGGCCCGATTGGGTCAATATGACCCAACTCCTTGGCTGTTTGTTAATAACAACAAATTCTACGAAAATTCATAGGATTTGAGGTTTTCATGGTTGTCTTCTAGGTTGTAGCACCATGTAGTCTTGTAGAAGTTTGCCAATGTCTTAGAGGTCCTTGATGCCTAAATCATCACTCATTCCCCTGATGATGGAGGCAGCAAAGATCTCTGAATCATCGGCAATGGGCAGGATTTGAGGTTATCGTGACTGTGAGTTTGTAGATTGCTATCCTCTGGGTTGTTGCAACATGTAGTATGGTAGAAGTTTGGCAACGTTTCAGATATCTTTGCTGTCTCTGTCACCACTCATTGCCCTGATGATGGAGGCAGCAAGGACCACTAAAACGTTCGTAAATTCCTCTACCAGACTACATGACACTACAACACAAAAGACAGCCTTCTTCTTATATTAGCTGCTTTCAATCCTACATGTTGATCTAGCAACCTAGTTATGTTTTTTTAAGTCTAAGAGCAATTTCTACAAAAGTGCATCAGCTTTAGTCATCTCAATCAGAAGATGAAGTTGTTTCCTTCAGTCTTTTTGATTTTAACAGATCTTCTTCTTCCAGAGATGCGCTGGAGTTTATCTTCCTCTTACGAGTATTTTTATTCTCGATGCCAAATGTAGAATGTCCTGCATCAGAATCACCATTCGCTTTATTCAATACAGAACCATCTCTGGATAAATTGTCCTTGCTCAAACTTGTTCCTCGTCTGTCATGGCTGTTAGAATCAGTGTCGTTGGTCATGCCTAGGCAGTGAGGTTCCTCACTTGTACTTGGCATCTCTTCGTCATTAATCCAGTTGGAGCTGCAGCTGCTACTGCTAGAAGTTGATGACAGTGCTGTCGCTGTCTGTTGCTGCTCCACATTTTCGCCATTAAACACGGACTTCTTTGAATCAGAGTCGCTGCTATATTCCAGCTTTCTAGCAACCTTCCTTGACTTTGGCTTGCGTTGGGCTGTTTTTCTATCTGATGATTTACTTTCACAGATTGGACTTTCTTCAGACAATTGAGAACTTGATGATGTTGATAATCCATTATCACGATCACTGTGACTGGAGGAGGTATCAGATCTCATCAGCTCTTCGACCAGCTCCTGAATCAAAACACAAAACCAAATGTACTCATTAGGATCTGTTAAGACCAGGAGAGTTATTCCAATTGGCCCATTACTGGCATAACAAAATAGCTTTATTCAAACTGACGGGCACTTTGTGTCTCGTGACACCTGAGTCTGATCAGCCTCCTCATTACTACAGGCTACGCACATTACAAAACGACTGAAACACACACAGACGTGTCGCCAGATCAACTGGTCATGAAATCCAGTGGTTTCTGTTCCATACTTTTGCAACTGTAACAATACTTGTGTTGTTCAAACAGTAAAACTTATGTTCTAAAAAACGTACGAAGCCAAAACTGAATAAAGTATGGGGTAAAGGTCTGCTGCTCTGCAAGGGAAGGCTTGGTTAGGAACAGCACATACCACTGAAGAAACCCAGTTTGGTTTAAAAACACGCGTTGTGCTAGGGTAAAAGTGGGAATGTTTTGATTGCCATGATACGCATTGAGAGTCGCACCGAACATGCAAGCAATTCAAACATTTTCCACTGTTCTCATAAGCTGTGATGACGCTCCTGAAACCCTTCCAGGGCAAGGCTTATTGTCAAAGTGTTGACAATTCTTTTGCATTGCCATATTTAGCAGATGCTGTGGCTTGCCATGCAACAAAGAAGACATCTGAAAAGGTGAAGTAATGGCTTTCCAAAGGGAAAGACAAGGAAGATGTACTAATGAGCACCGTGGAAGACGCAGACTTAGTTGCTGTGAATGTCCCGAAGAATATATATTATGCAAGAAAGGGGCAAACCATTTTTTATACGACATATGTACACACTGTAAAATGCAGAAGATGTGTTATCTGCATGTTTTCATGTCTCATGTCCTCTTCATTGCTTGTCAGTAATTGACATCCTTGCTGTTTTCAAGCGCAGTAATAAGCGAACGAAATTAAGTATTATTGCCATTATTATCACCCCACAGTTATAACTCTCGCTGTATGAATCTAATGAAAAGTGTTCCAGAGTGTTCGTATCTAAACTTCACCTTCCTTATCAGCAGCGAAAGTAAAAATGTACAGTGCAATCTTTGTTGTGTGGCGACACATGGCATGTGAACATAACCATACTCACAAATAATGCATTTTCGTCGTCTTCTTCATCAGAAGACACCAAGGAGAAGACCTGAAGTGTAGCGTCACGAGAAAGTTCTGCATAGGCCATGATTGCTAAGTCGTCTGATCCAAAATTCTCGTCTCTCTGCATTGGCTCAGCTTCTGCAGGATTACTGCTCGCGGGGTGTTGTGGCGAGACACTGGGAACTGATGTGGCACTATGGGAATCACTACTCGTGGGACTCTGCTGTGAGCCACTGGACATTGCCAGGACACGTGGGAAAAGTGCACGTAAACACTCTCTCACAAATTCCTGGTATGCAGAGTTTATGGTCTGTAGACAAACACAAGTGTATGCAGACTACATCTCTCTACTTCTCTGTACGCCATTTTATCAGATAAATAGATCTTCGTGAAACTTAATAGGTTCACTGCCAGGCTTTAAACACTTTCAATGGGAACTGTAAGCATACTTTTTGCCTAGGTGATGTGTTTGCTGCATCAACCCCATACAAGCTACAATTTTATATTCAGATTCAAGGACCATAAGGAATGAAGATCAATGTTTCTCCTGCTCTCATGAAAGCCTCGATTCTCTGGTTAAAAGTGGCAACGAATGTTGTAATGATTCAAGCAGTGATAAAATTTTCACGGAAAAAGGAAGAATATTGAAAGTTCTTGATCAACAGACATACACTTAATATTAATGTGTTACTAGAAAACAAAGTTCCGAAGTTCTGAAATGAAAATTCTCAGGCACGTTTTAATTTTTCATCACATTGAAAAATATCTGAGAACAAAATAAATTAAATTTCCGACTACAAATTGTGGATACAAACTTCTGATATCCTCTAGTGGCAATGATATGAAGTGTGCCTGATGTGTGTCATGTGGTAGGAGCACAGTTCTTTAGTCTTAATTGCGAGTTTAAAGTTTAGGTCATGAAAAGCACGTTCGGCTTAAAAATTGTTGGCATTCACTTGTTGCTAATTTAATATGAGTTAGTAGCAGTTTGGACATTAATCTTAGGGAGTTGGGCTGTGAGGATTGTAAACGGACGGAGTATCAAGATCAGGATGAAGTCCAATGGCAGGCTTTGGTGTTGGACCTGCGAGTCCTGCTACCAGGGAGTTAGTTAGTTAGTTAGTTAGTAGTAGAAACTGCTGCTGGGGACATTCTTACCATGGAAGGACTAGATACAAAAGAGTTTGAACGTTGGGACGCCGTGGATGTGTTTCTAATACTTGAATCCGATGATGGCATCTGGGTTGACGTACTGTAATTAGATTCCTCTCTGTGTTCCGGGTTTGAAGGTTGTGGTAAAATATCGGCCGGCGTATCTTCGGGAGATTCTATTCTGCCTTCCAGAAAATATAACTGCATTCTTTCGATAGTATTGTTGGTCCTGAACATGGTACTGTACAGAAAGATAGAAAGAGTTGTCAGAAACCAAGTTAATAGTTAATTGCTGTTCTTATGATCTGAATGGTTTACCGCTGAAACCACGAAAGTATAAAAGTGGATTTTATCCCATGCAGCTGCACAGTCCATAACTTCGTAACGTTTAACTTCTCAAAGAGCTATGTCAATAGTGACCTTACATCAGTAACCATTTCTCCCAATTTTCAAGCAAAATATTATTTCCCTTGTGACTGACATAATCTGGAACTTTTACCTGTGTCGGTACCATTGTCCAGATACAAGGAAATCAATATATACGATGTTCAACCACATATTTTCTGGAGCAGGCAGCTCGTACACATCGTAGTCGTCCTCAGAGCGAATATTATGGATTATGGAACGAAATCTCGTCTTGCAGAGGGGGCATTCTGGTTTCTCCTGCAAGATAAATGTTCAAAACTTCAACCACATCAACAAATAATAATCATATGTGCATTTAGTGTTTCAGTACTGTCAGAGGTGTGTTGCTTCTGTTTCAAAGTTCATAACCAGCACACAGCAAAATTTAAATACAGTTCCAAACTTTAAACACGCCTAACACTGAGACTGAGAATAAAATAACGAATCTACAACACAAGGACTGTGAAGTTAATCCAAATAAACCAGTCTGTCTGTCACCCAGTTTCAATTTTAAAAGCAAATGTACGAATATTATCATAATATGCCTTTTAGAGTAATGTGATACCGGTTGGTCTAAATGCTTTACCTGCGACCATTGCCGGAGACATTCAAAGCAGAACTCGTGCAAGCAGCCATCACTGAAACACGGATTCTGTCTTGTACCCAGGCAGACTGCGCAGATCGAGTTTGGCGACCTCTCTCGTTGAATCCGTGGTCTTGAAGATTCAGGACTTTGATTTGTGGGGCTACTCTCTGCCCCATTATTTGGTGGTGTGACTGTATGTTTATCCTCCATAGCCTTTAAAACTACGAAATAAATTAAACACTCAAACATCAACACATGTTCATGAGACAGCGTCTTACCACAAGCAGTAAACAGTTTTCGCTGGTCATGAACCTAACACAGAACTAAACAGGCATTAGCGTCATGACGAACTAAATCCAATTCACTAATTACAAACCATTTTAATATTATCCTTCGTGTTTCATGTGACCGCTTCCTCAAGCTTTAACAAGAAAAGAAAGTGTGCATTCCTTATTAAACATGCGTGCTACATGCGCAATTTCCAAGATTACTTTGTGAAGGATTGAAACTATAAATTCATAGAATTTTGATTCATTGTCCTGTCAGCTGCTCTCTTAGGAAGCAAGATACAGAAAAGTTAAATAATGGAGGCTGGAAGGAGCAACTGAGGATTGATCAAGCAAACCAAGGCTGATGATTAAAGATGCTGCTAAATGAGATGATTTGATCCGCGTGGAATCTGGAATTGACTGGTTGCTTGGTCATTGCCAATTTGGCCATCAGCTTCAGGCTGTCTGTAGGTCAGTACAAAGGACATGAAGAGCCACAAGGTAAGAGTTTATAAAATATTAAAAATACCAATACTTTTATACAAATTATACACATGAGCGGACGCTGAAAGGGAATAAAAATTTCAAACTACGCAGATGAAATTCCTACACGCCGTAAAATGGTGTACAGGAGCAGAAATAAACAGATATAAATTTTAATGACCTATAACAGGACCACATAAAATCACAGGAAAAAATAATTTTAAAATTCAGAAAAGTCTAAAGAATGGATCTAATGTCTCGGATACCACTTATCCTTTAACATGCTCAAAACACTTTAATCCCAACAAAACAGAATATTTTAGTTTGTTTTACTTCAGGGGTATTTGGACCATAAGTTTGGCAATTATTAGGCCTATCTTACAAAATTTTACAAATAATTTGGGGGGGGGGGGAAATCTCGTTTGGCAAACACATAAAATAGTAATTTTAGTCAGCCATAAGTAAATTACACTTAATTAATTCATGTTTTAATATTTCCTAGAGAAGCTGGTGTTTCTGTGTCATGTTACATGACACATGGTTTTCTCAAAATTTTACAGTTTTCGGTATAAATTTCAAAGAGGACATCCATACACCCAGGAAATAAAGAAGGTTAAGCATAGAATATGGCTAAGCCCCCCCCCCCCCCAGTCTATATTCTAGGGTGAATTGTGATCCTATGTTCCTTCTTGAATATGGCTCTCGTGACTTCTAACCTAGTTTGGTTGTCTTATTTCTGAATAGCTTTGTATCCTACTCTGCTATTAAAACACGAATTTAAACAAACAATCATAACCTTATTTCCTCCTCACATTAATGGTAACAACAAAAACAATAACATTAATAAAATAGAATGTACATTTGGAAGAAGGGCTCCATGTTCACCAATTTATAACATCTCAGCAAATCAGAACCAGTCACACTGCTCGTACACCAAGTAACATGATTCCACAGAAAAACTTCTAAACTGTAAAAATGCAGTTCTCAGTGTTACAGAAATTGACATTTTTACTCACCTGGTTGGATGCCAATTATTATATAATCTTTTTAGAAAATTCATCTTGTATTTTCAAAGGAAGTTCTCATGTTACGGTCAAAAAGAAACAAAATATTACACGTAAAATTTTGACATAATCTCTTTCAATAAAGTGACTCGAAAATAATCACAAATGTAAAGAACACGATGGTCTATGAAACGATACTGAACCCATTGATTACACCAGTTCAATTTTTGTCTTCTTGTTTATTTATTTATAGTTTATATAACGACGTTATATATGGCGGATGACAGTGAGTAATCGGTCGCGAGATATTTGAAGGCACTGTCTGGGCTGAGGAACCACGAAAACTCAGTTAGGTTAACAGGTCTCAAGGACGAGATTTGAATGCCCGACCTCCCAAATAAGAAGCAGGAGTGTTAACCACTCGACCCCGTCGTGTGGTGAAAAGGAGTTAATTTTACGCGCTACATTAATTTTTTTATTTTTCCAAGAAAAACACGAGTTCTTTAGTTAACGCAAACCCTTAGAGTCTTAATAATGAAAGATTTCAAGTGACGAAAATTACGTTCGTCCTTTTGTAAGCTTGTTCCACCAAATTCTTCCGTTATTCACAAAATTTACAAAGTCAATGTAGACGATAAGCCGATCTAATGGATAAAACACGTAAAAATAAACGGTGATTAAATTCGTTTTTATTCCCCATGTTGATTAAACGAGGCAACGCGAAACCGCCTCTTCCAACTTTATTAACCCTAAGTCATGAACCGAGTGCATATCCCGAACGCAACACTCGAATATTATTTACAGTGGTGTACACGCTACACATTTAAGAAAGGCGAAACGTTTTTGCTTGTTCAGCCATAGTGCCAAAAGCATCTGCTCCGGAGAATCTAAAGTTAAGTGAAAATACAAGTGATAACACAAATTTATTTTATTTATTTAGTGTTCTGTCTGACGACAGGTCCATATGAACAGGATCCATCCATCCTTTTCTCGGACTGGGACCTGTTCATATACGTTCTTGGCAGATGATCCAGAAGTGGTTTGCCATTGCCTTCTTCTGTGTGTGAATGGTGTAATTGTTGGGATGCCACGGAGAAACCGGGGAAGCCCCCGGAGGAAAACTCCGTGTTGCCTAGACCACGGCCTTGCCCAACACAAGTTATAAATTCGGGCACCGCCGGGAATCGAACCCGAGACCCCAGGATTACAAGGCCAGCGTTCTAACCCGCTAGACCACCGTGGCTTGATAACACAATACACACGATAATTTATCGAAGGAAATAGGGGATTTAATATTTTACGAAATAAAATTTCTATGTAATTTGTTAAAATATCTTGTGCAACATGCGAGAAAGTTAAATATTATCTACAATGAAATCTGTCTTCACAAAACATCACTACATTCTTTTTAATTTTACGGAATAAATACGTCATTTGCACGATGAATGACAAACGTAAAGATAATAACGATTTGTTAATACTTACTTCAATTATCCTGAGAAATCTGGAGAGATATGCAAATTGGCCTGCTTCTTACTTCACACAACAGTCTTTCACAACAGTCTTTCTCAACAGTCTTTCTCAACAGCTTGTTTTGCAACAACATTGTTTCTATAGTTTCCAGTAAACAAAAGGAGATTGTTCGGTTTGTAATTGCTCCAGACTGCAGTGTTGACAAATTAGAAAAACAAAAGGCACGCGGGAGTCGTAAAAATTCTCTTTGGACAACGCAAGTTTACTGACGCACATGTGCAGAGACGTTTGTACGATACTTGTAAAGAGATACTACTCGTACATTTAACGCCAGTCATCGTCATTTCAATTACGGGATCTTGTAATTTAAATTCATTGTTGGATTCGCTGTTACATTTCATTCAGTAACAAATTATTAGCTGCAGACAAAACAGCCTACCATAAATGACAGATTGATTGACGAAGAAATAAAAGGCACTTATTAATACGATAAATACAAATTAATACACCAAAAAAGAAAAAAAGATCACAGAAAGAAATAATTTCCTTAAACACCAGTTATCCAAAACTTTAGTAAATTTCGGGATATAAAGGTAGAATTTAGTAAATTTAAATATTGTACAAATGACAAACTGAAATGAAGATTTATGCGTCTGATTACAACGCCATTTTCCATTACGCATTTTAATCAGTGAAGAGTTCCTGTTTCTGGGTTGTAACAACTGAAGAAGTGCCCAGTACGTAAATAACTTTTCCTGATATTAGACTGTTAATTGTTTAAGGAATGCACTAATATTCCTTCCAATTTAATTTTAGGGCTATCAGTCTGTTTATTCGCCCTTCTGCCTTCATACGATTCCGTCTACCAGTTAAACTACGCAAATTTCTTAGTCCACTTTTTTGTGCAAATTGCAATCTCAATAAAATTAACTCCTTGGAGCATTGCTATTCGTCAGAAGTTGATAGAAGCTGAAACGGCAAAGAAATTATTCGCCATTCATGCATCCTAAATGTTCATGACCGCGTTAACAAGAGCCCATCACTCTACAGACCTACTGAAAGAGGCGACTGCAGTCCACACATTCTACAAGATACATTTTAATATTATTACATGTACCTCCACCTATTATATCTCTTTCTTTCAATTATTCTGAAGAAAATTTTGTAGGTACATGTTCCTCATGTCACCATGCGTGCTACATATCCATTTCATCTAATCTTTCTTAAGTTTATCTCAATAACAGTATTTGTTGAACAGCACAAATTATGAATCTCCTCATTATGTAATGTTCTCCACTCATCTGTTAATTATTCTCACTTTGGTCCATTGGTTTGAAACTCTTCGGTATCTAATAATAATAATAAAAAAAGGCTGCCATGTTCTTATTTTACATTTTATTAAAACATCTGTATTTTTTAGTGATTTATTTCTATTCAAATTACTTCAGGACTCTACGTTATTAGGTGGTGATAGTGTTGCTCATATTTTGAAAGTTAGCACAGTCGCCATGTTGTTATTATTCTTACTATGAAAATATAGATTATAAAGATAGGTATCCTTAAATGACGTGATGTTCACAACAAATTTAACCAAAAAAGAGACAATCTGCTCAAACGTTATTAGCAGTGACAAACACACAGCACGACTGTCACCCAAGGAGCAAATTTGGTGAGAAAAATTACAGATATGTGGGAAGATAATATTAAAATGTGTAGTAGGGCTTGGGTTTAGAACTGATTCAAGATCGGTTCTAATAGATTAGCCTGCTTTGCACCAGCTGCATAATGATGAGCTAAAAAATCTGTACTCCTCCCCAGTATTGTCAGGATGATTAAGTCGAGAAGATGAGATGGGCGGTGAATGTAGCGCGCATGGATGGGACAAGAGGTGTGTACTGGGTATTGGTTGGGAAGCCTGAAGGGAAGAGAACGCTGGGGAGACCTAGACGTAGATGGTAGGATAATGTCAGGCGGGATCTATGGGAGATAAGAGTTGAAGGAAACTGGATTTTGTTGGCCCAGGACAGGGTCCGGTGGAGGGCTTTGGGTAATCCGGTGATGAACATTCGTGTTCGGTAAGCCATCTAGATAGTTAGTTAGTTAGTCGTTGACCAGCGCGTCAAGGAAAATGCAAGCAAAAGACTTTCGCATTGGTTCATAGGTCAGTGGTCCAAAATTTGAAAGAATTAAAAATTGTAAACATTTGAATAGCAAAATGCGGAGTAAGGGAATAAGCAGGAACTCGCAGAAAACATAACTTGGAAGCAGATTAAATTTGGCAAATGAAGTTCAGGAACTTCTTGTCCTCATCTTTTATAGTAAACCACCAGAAGACCGAATTTTACTCGGCATGCGGCTGAAGACCGGACCTCGCTTAAACTTCGGTTTGCATAAATGCAGCAAATTTCTTTACAATCTGAACGAAAATCAGCTTATGAAAAAGGACACTTCTAAACACACGTACCCCTAAGACCGGCGCCGAGAACTTCAGCAGAAACACAGAATTTTGTTGTAAATTTTTACGGCAAGTTACAAACTAATTGAGCGTTTTGCTGAAAATGCTTATTTTAAAGCGTGAAGGTAAATCAGGCCTGGGCTGTGTTCTCGTTTTCAGCATGGTCAGTGTTGAAGCTGACAAGTGCCATGAGGTTCTCAAGGCGACGAGTATGAAAATGACAGGGCTGTGCCATAGCTCAGGGGTATCTCATCGCAGAGGACCCGGTCTCGCGAAGAGGTCAGCCCAGACGGATTTGTGGTGGACAGAGTGGCGCTGGGACAGGTGTTTCTCCAAGATTTTGCTCACTGCAGCCATCTCTATTGTGCTCGGCATCCCATCAGGCCTGACTGACAAGACGGCTATCTTCGTGTGTTCAGTGCTTCCAGCTTTTTTGACGTAAATACGTCTATATGGAAGGGTCAGTGTCATTCCGCAAAAATGTGTAACGAAAAAGTGTTACGAAACTGTGTAAGATCGTTACCTAGGAAACACCATCTGTTTATCAATAAATCGACAATAATGGTTACCTAGGAAACGTCATCTGTTTACTCGGCATTGTCGTTACCTATAAAACATTACATTACATTACATTTCATTACATTACTTTACATTACATTCAGCTACCACAGAGCCAACTTAAGCGTAACTAATTCAAGTTAAATAAGCAATGTCTTAATCAAACTTATCTCAAATGTAAAGCATGTATAAAGGAAATACTTAGAATAAAGCCAATATATAAACTTCCTTTCCGTATAGACGTATTTACGACAAATTCTCCGGAACCGTGGTTCCACTGACAACTTTTTTCTAAAATGTTTGTTGCGACAAATCTCGCTTCAATTGACAGCAGAGACGGGCGACGTGTGTACACGCCATGTTCATCCGGAAGCGAATGGTGGAGTCCGGCGGAGTCTGAATTTGGCGGTCTGATTTTTGTTGATGCGTTTTGGCCGAAACCTGGCTTAAGTCGCCGTGAAAATGTTTTCGCATTTGATCTCCTTTCAATGTGATTTGCAAGTGTAATGCTGGAGTAAAGTGTATTACTGCTCAACACAGAAAGGATAATTCCCGTCAACTTTGACGGGCCGTACGCTAGGTTATCGAGCATTAACTGAAAAGTAAGATTGAGCTCATTCGGTCTCAGTTTTCGTAATGGAATTTACTTTTGGAAATAGTAACAGTCACCGGGTATTTCTTCTGACGCAGGGAGGCTGTGACGCCATGTCTTCGTCGAAGCAGCTACCGTAAATCGCGAAGCTGAGCGGAAGACGCCATCTACAGGGCGGAGTCACCTCGGCTGAACCCCAACGGTGTTCTGGTGACGTAACTCGGTTTTCAGTTGATCGTTTCAGTAAGAAAAAGTTTTCGTCTTATTTTGAGAAATTCTTCGGCGGAAAAGATATTGTGTCACTTTAGATCTTGTTGTCGGGTGGGCGGTGGGCGATCAAAGAGCTCAGGGAGGTCCCTCCTCATGGACCGCTGTTTAGATGAGGCAGGAAGGTTCGCTCGCTTCTCTGATCTAAAGATGCCGGCCCTAAGGCGTTCTGGACGAAAGTGGCATTACAGAACAAATTGGGAGGCTTTTGAATAGAACAAAGACATGATGAGCCCCAAAGATGTTTCTTGGAGGAACGTAACTGGATTGGAACCACAACACCTCGGTCAATTTTACGCATCCTAATCGCAGTCAACCCGTCTCGTCCCTTATTTTCTCACCCAAATAATGTTTTCTGGGCACTGCGCCATGTGGAATTCTTATGCAATTGTCGACTCCCAGACATTCTTCTGAGCATTTTATTTCAAGACCTTCAATCTGTGTTCTTTCCTCAGCAAAGGACGAAAAATTTCACAACAACGCGGTCTGAAGCAGAGGTGTTTGCTAGCATTTACTGTTTCTCATCGAATCTCTGGCCTTCACATTAGAATTTGGCCAATTTTTTAGAAATTTCAAGGAAGTTTATTTCAAATGATAGTAGCTTAGACGCTAGTATTTCATATACGTCCACAAATTTGTCCTACTCAATAATTATTTTTGTTAATTTATTATTTTATTGCCAATCACTCTTTTTAAATATTTGGTTCTCACTATTACATAAATGCACGCGGGCCATGGCTTGAGAACTCCTGATGAAAGTGATGTTATTCACATGGAATCGTGCGATAATTACATTATCTGCTTTGAGAGAGTGGTCATTTGTCCTGCGTAACAGAAAATTCTGACAGAGGAACTAAACGTCTGGTATTAATTTGAAAGCTTAACAGTCTTATCAGAAGCTGTCGTGAGATTAAATACCAAGTCTTAAAACAACATCGGAAGAAGCAACACGTTACATCAGCCGAAGAGTAAATTCCGTGACACAATTTTCAAGTACCTAGAACATTACAAGGCTAAAAATTAAAAATAACTGCCATCTCCTGCAACATTTGCGGCGAAATGTATTTTTACGAGAACGCAAATGTCAAAGCTTTTGTTTCATGAGTTGTATCAAAAGAAAAACGACCGAACAGTCTGAATGTAAATTATGTTTACTTTAATGTTCTTGCAAAATAAATTATGTGCAACGGGGAACTAACAAAAGACAAGCGAACTGTTAATCCACGTCGGCGGTGGCTTCGTAGCGACGTCACGCCCCAACTGCACTGAAGTTGAAAGGATGTCTTAGGCTAATTTCCCTTGTGATGAAGCATTACATGAGGACGTATGGCGGTTGTGGAGGTGAAGCTCCACGCAGTCTTGACTCTGGCACCAGAGGGAGGTGAGGAGTCAGCTTCACACTCCGGCCTTTGTGCGTCTGGGGCAAAGTCCACCGGCAGGAATTGGAAAGGAGGCTTAGCGGGTCGAAGACCTGAGCTGGAGTCACGGCGTGTGGAGTAAAGAACGCCTGTGTGGCCACCGTAAGCTTCCTTCCGTCCGTCTTCTAGTCGTGTGATAAACCTGCTGAGTTATCCAGCCTTTGATCCGTTCCGTTTGAGCGTTTATAAATTCCGTTTGTGCCTCAAGTGTTTACGGACTTGCATCTCAAATCGCGTTACGAATTGTGCTTGCCCTGCCCTCTATGAAATGATCAAGAAGTTAGCGACTAACCGCACGCCGTACGAATTTGTGACGTCATTGGAGACTATCTGGTCGCGTGGCGGGCTGCCTAACCGCTCGCAAACAGGGAGCGAGGCAACGCAACTTCAGTGACAGGATATGAGGATGCTGAGTGGATTCATCTGGCTCGGGATAAGGTCCAGTGACGGGATCACGGGAGGTGCCACGAAAGAAGGAGGCTGAGATCTGGGGTTGTCACGGCAGAGAGGTTGTCGATGGTGGTCTTTATATTTTGAATTTACCGCCGATTGAAGACTTTATATGGGGTCAGATTGAACACAGTGACACCAATATTGATAATTTTATGCCCCGTTGTTTTCAGGCCTAGAAATCGTCAGAGAATCTTGTTTTACGTGCTTCTAATTATCCTGTGTGATGCGTGGGGCACAGCACCCTCCTGCGTTTAAATTTAATGATTCCCCTCAATGAAATTGCAACCTCGTGATTAACGTCATTCGGCTGGTCCCATATGACGTCACACAAACAAAAGAGCGAGCGATGGCGCCTGCATCTCTTCGCGTGAAATATTCGCTCAACCTCCAACAAATTTCAAAACTTTATCGCAGAGGTTGTCACTCCTGCTGGAGCCCAAAATAAAGCGGGTGTCTATAAACCACTGCATTCTTTTGTAATGATCCTGATACGTATTTGGGACAAGGGAAGATTATCGGAATTGCTGAAGGGATTATGAGCAATTAGTCTGCTGATCGAAGGGTGTGAAATTTATTGGATGGTTTGGGTGAATAATTGGATTTTCCCACAGTTTTAGCAGTGGATTTGCTGGTGGCGTATGATGCCAGAATCCCGCCTCTACCAACTACAGAGTTGTGAAATGAGATTATAGTTCTAATTAAATGTCATTACAGGATTCATGGATTAAGTTAATTATTAGGCGGGTCCTTCCTTCATGCCCTGTAGTGTCGGACTATTATTAACACTGAATAAATGAGGGAAATGATTTTGCTGGTAAAATCATAATCAAAAATTAAACTAGCGAGCACCAATTCAGTAAGCGACAATTCCTACTGCAGATGGAAATTATGTGCACCCCAGCGAAAGTCTGCTTGTGGGGGCAACGCCCCATTAATTTCAACACGAACCTTTTGAGAGGCTCCACATGTTACGTGTTCAGAAAACAGTGATCTGCTTCTGCAGATGACGTAACAGGATGGCGAAAAACATAATTCGTAGGAAGAAGAGTAGAATATTTATTCTCCCCCTCCCCTCCCATTCCCTCCTTGCTGCAGATGCTCGGCCGGCCTTGAGTCACGTTACCCATATTGGAGGAAGCTTCTAGCAATGTCTGAATTGTGGAATCAAGGCCCCCCCCCCCCCCCCCCGCTCCTACAATGGCAAGCAATGGCCGACGGTTTACGAAAGGAACAGCTTGTGGCATATTATAAAATTTTGGAGCCCTCTCACGAAAAGTTACTAGAAGTTTTAAAGACAAACTTCCGCAATTCTTTCTGGGTTCAAATCCCAGAGAGTCTTGCAACCAAAATCCTTTAAACAAAGAACAAGTTGCCTGGATAACCTCCCACAGGCAGCAACAGACTCGAATATAAAAGTCAAGGTCTTCTGCCACGACAAAACCCTCGTTAACGTAAGCAAATCCCATTTTAGTTATAAGACTCTGTTTACCATTTCCAGCAATGCGTTTCGTACTCAGGAACGGTGGTACCTAGCAAGGGACGATGTCTTGCGCCTGCGCAGGACTCTGCCCTTAATTAGCTTTTTGGTTGGTTGTTTAAGGCCAGCCAGAAACGTGGGACCAGCACTGTCTGTGAGACAAGGCAAAGGTGTACAAGAGCCACTGGTACAGGAGCAAAATCAACTTCCACAAATGACGTTATGTGAAAGGTAATAGACTGGCGTCTACTTTGAAAAGCGTGGACCATTCGAACATGTCAAGAGAAATATTAGTGAGAACAGTGTTTTTCAAGTTTATGACGTTTATTTGTAGATAAGTCCACGCTCTTTTACAAAAAGAAATGCAAAATCACCGACGATAATTTGTTAATTAATCTCTATGAAATTGAGGCATCTATTGCAATCAGATGAGGGCGTGGCGTAAGTTGATGCAGGAATACATGGAGGTTTCAGGGGGTTACCTTTCTGCGGTGTACCAGGGAAAGACTTCAGAAAATGTCCTTGTGTTCAGTTCCCTCCATACCACTGTAAGCATTGGCAATTTCCAGAAGAGGACTCTATGAACAACGATACAAAGTACGGAGTAGACATACTAGATAACATGGCAAGGCAGTGGTTTTATCAAGGCCTCATTAAAGATGTCCAGTGCATGTATTTTATAACTTCTTGGTATGGCCGCCATAATTTCCGTGGAGATGTACAGGAGTGTTACGAAAATTAAGATATCCAGTAGAAAGTTTAATATAAACTTTTTAGAGGATTTACAAGAAGACTACAAAGACAGGGCACATAAAACTTTCTACACCGAATGGTCCGATGATGATGACAACACTCAATAAAATTAAGACGACATTAAAGTGATACAGATGGAAGAAAATGGTTTGTAAGTTGTGTCCCGTCAAGGCTTTTGCTTCCGCGTTGTCAACATTTAGGCTAAAAAACCCCAGACAGTGTAAGCACTGGGGAGGATTTCTGGGTTGTAGAACCGTGTAGTCTGGTAAAAGTTTTCCAACGTTTCAGAGGTGTTTGCTGCCTCCATCATCAGGGTTCATAGCCCAGATTATACAGCGCTACAACCATCTTCAGTGATTACACTGACAGACTGCGTTATTACAGTTATCATAAATATTATTTTTGAATGTGTTTCACTAAAACTGATTTAAGAGACATAATTTTGTAGATTTACAGTATATTTTTCGATCAGTAGGTAAAGTAATTGAGAGAAAATTAATACTTATATGTTAAAAATAATGGAAGTAAGAAATGTGAAGAGATAAAAAAAGTGTTGTACCATTCTTTTCTAACCAACGGTAAATTTTTTTCAGGTTGGGGATAAATTGTCTCATTCGGTGGCTGGAGAGGGGAAGGTAAGTCCCTGTGTCCGAGTGTTACTAAGTTCACTGTCTGCGCTGTAGAAAGTCTCGTCCGGCTTTAACATCCGCTTTTTTGAGACAGTCTTAACTTTCTTACGTCCTTTACAGAACAAAAGAAACTCACTTTCAGGCACGACGGATAATTCTGTGAAACTAGAGCCAAATTTCAGATAATAAATCGTTTGCTGATTGGCTCTTTCCTCTTTCTACCTCCCCTCTCTCTGTGCCTGGACCTTCAGAGTTTTAGAAGCCATGCCTGAATTCTGTTTAATACACAAAGCGTGGGGCCAAACTATCTTAAATTAGCCTTCCATACTTTAAAATATCAGCGTTTATTAAGAGATATTGAATTATGTTCATTTGAGGACGATAGCAAATATATTTTGTTATTTTAATCAGAACATGTTTGTAAGATGATTACGTGGCCTGACAAATAATTGGACTGATTTTGCGAAAAGTATAACTTGTGTCTAATCTTTTTAAGACAGTTATTTATCATATGTTTGCAAAATACTTGCCTTCCGAACGACAATGTACTATCATATGAACCTCCCTACTATTTCCAAAAAAAATATTGCTGGAATATACGTTCTTACGTTAGTCTACGAATCACACAATAGCTTCAACAGTCTCGAAGTAAAATTCTAGAAACTTTTAAGGCAACTAGAGCAGAGCGCTCCTTTCGGAGCTCCTCGGGGGGGGGGGGGGGTCAAGTTCTTAAAACGCAACGAACCCCCCCTTCGGGGGGGGGGGGGGTAGTTAAGTGTCTTACTCAAGTCATTTGTCAAGCCATTTGTTTACTCAGCATTGTTGTGTTGGTACAATAATGCCGAGTAAACAAATATAACGTAACATTGTTTGATGACGTAATTGTTTGGCTACAAATTGGTTGACGACAAAGTGGAATCACAAATTTTTATAGTAAGATTTGTAGTTTAGTAAACATGAAAATATTACTCGTGAGACGCTGGATATTCCACGATCGTTGTCTTCTGGCGAAATGCTGTGAGGGAGAGAGCATTGTCACGTTGAAGAACACACCTAACCAGCTGAAGGTATGGTTCTAAGTATTTTGAATTGCAAGACAGTGCTACCAGAAACAAATCGAATCCTAATTACTGTTCATCAGAGGAAGTGCTGGGTTATGTAGTGATGTAACTTAAAAATTTCCAGTAGATATCTACAGAAATCAACAGGCCGGTTATTTGTCAGACCACGTAGTAATGAAATCTTGTGGAATATCTCACGGAATCTGAAGCGGCCTCTCTCTCTTAAAAGAGTCGAGCCAGGAAAGAGGTTCTTTGTGTAACAATTCTGAATGTAGTTCTGCAACCTTACGTGTCGAAAGTCAGCGTTCAGCTCGAAAACCTGTGAGATGAAAGAAGCTGACGAGCTACAGGAACAAAGGTCCAGCGCACTCTGAAATAGAGGAATTTCGCAATAGAAACTGAAAATGATTTCCCTGAAATTTGTTTTATGGATAAATTAATTCTACCTCTAGTAGCAGATGGATTTAATTTAGTGTGCGTAAGGCAGCTGACTAATGCTGTGCTATGTGGTCTAGCGGTTAGAACGCTGGTCTTGTAAACCTGGGGTCTCGGGTTCGATTCCCGGCGGTGCCCGAATTTATAACTTGTGTTGGACAAGGCCGTGGTCTAGGCAACACGGAGTTGTCCTCCGGGGGCTTCCCCGGTTTCTCCGTGGCATCCAAACAATTACTCCATTCACACACAGAAGAAGGCAATGGCAAACCACTTCTGGATCATCTGCCAAGAACGTATATGAACAGGTCCCAGTCCGAGAAAAGGATGGAAGGATCCTGTTCATATGGACCTGTCGTCAGACAGAACACTAAATAAATAAAATAAATAATAAGACAGCTGACGAATGCTGTGCCATTATGCTGTTTTCTACACGATTGTGGCGATTCACACCGGAAGTGGTAATGTGTGTATCGATACTAGAGTCGATTTGCAAACGACAATCGGAATTGCGATTGAGAAACATATTGTGTTCCAGCATGCAACATCGCAAAACAAACGAAATAATTAGAACAGAATTTTTGAATACAATTCCGTTTTTCTCGTGATTCGCTTTAACGAGAATTAAAACTTCAAATTGATCTAGCATGGAAAGATATGCTCATTTGAGTAGGAGTCCTTTACGCGGTTTAGTGATATGACGCCTGGGTGGTATTATGATTTGCGTGTTGTCAGTACGACGTGCGATCGGAAAGTTTCAAGACTGTGTCAATAGAGGGCGAACCGGATGTAGTACGAGCTTCTGCCGCTAGGCAGTGCGGCCTACATTCATAGTGAATCAGTGTGCCAGCCGGCATCATCGAATTAGCATTTGTTTCTTAGTTACGGGCGTTTTGGTAGTGCATTACACCGACCCTCCTGCGATTTCGGAATGGCGTGTGCATCAAATTTTGCCAAAGACTCGCCAAAACGGCTACGGAAACCTATGAAATGCTAAAGCAAGCATTTGGGGAGTCCGCAATGGGTCGTGCACAAACTTTTGTGTGGCATTCACGTTTTAAAAATGGCCGAACCTCTGTCGATGATGACGAGCGTTCTGGACGACCATCTTCGAGCACAACGCCCGAAAATGTTACGAAGATTCGGCAGGCCATTCACGAAGATCGACATCGTACCATCAACGACTTGTGCGACATTGTTGGGATAGGCTATGGGACCTGTCAGCTGATTCTAAAGTAAGAACTCCACATGCGACGCATCCTGTCTGAGGACCAGAAGCAGAATCGACTTCTCGTTTGTCAGGAGCTCAAATATCTTGCAAGAACCGACCCCAACTTCCTTTCTAAGCTCCGTGTGACTTCTTCCTCTTCCCAAAGATGAAAATTCAGCTAAAGGGAAGGAGATTTGAGACGATAGAAGAGATTCAGGCAGAATCGCAGATGGTGCTTGACAGGCTGACAAAGAATGATATCCAGGGATGCTTCTAGGTTTGGCAGCGGCGCTGGGATCGTTGTGTTCACTTCCAGGGGAACTACTTCGAGGGTGATGGATGAATTTAATACCTGAGATAAGTGTACGGGTTTTTAAACGCGCAGTCTAGAAACCTTTCGATCGCACCTCCTATCAAAGTTTTCTCACCGTTAGGAGCGTTTTGTGTTCTGAAATTTATTTGAGGAAATTTCCTCTGTCTAATCCTCTTTTCCATGGCAAAGTATTATCTGTGTTGCTGGTTTTTGTCGAGGCCCTACTGACGTCAGACATGGCAAGAAACATTCATTGTATTAGATTTTCGAAACGTATTTTGCCGGTAAACGCTGTTTTTTGTTTCATATTTTATATCTCAGACTACACGAAGAAATACACATTTAAGGCGAGATATCTCGAGTGTAGCTTGGAAATGGTCAAAAGAGAGTACAAACAAAGATTGATGTCTTCTGACTTATTTCACTGTGTAATCTGGTAGATTTCCACCTACGTTTCAGTGGTCAATACTGCTTCTGTCATCAGGGCGATGAATTCTTTCAACCGCGTGGAACACTCAAGACTAACGAAGCAAGAAGCCTGCCTTATCGTGTAGCGAGGCCTTATGACGTGTGATTTTCGAATAAATGGTTCTGTGCCCTTCATTTCAGGGGTTATTATGAAACCTGTTCACATGGAAATAACCCATTCTGAGGCTAACCGACTGCCTCCAAATGCTCAGGGTTATGAATAATTGTCGCCCGTTGCCAAGTTCTGAAGTGAACGTTTGCCACACGTAAGAATCATCTGTTTAATGGAATTTTATCCAAGTGCAAATGCGAGAATGTGTTTCCATCTGGCGTTGGGTTTAGTGCGTCGTGAACTGACCGACGGCCAGCGTCGTTTTGTTTCGTATCAGGAGTGTTGAAACGGTCGCTCATTGACTGGCTTTCAGTGGCCCACAGCACGTTGAAATCAACCTGTTGGTTCACTGTTCGGCTGTTTCACGATGCAGCATCAATTAATGAGGTTGTGTAGCATCTAATGATCTATGGTGGGATTTTCGTGAATGTTAAATCGGCAGGGTTAAGAAATGCAGAGATCGTGGCTTATTTAAAGGCAATGTTCATTACTTCAAATGCAGTTGGTATACATTTTCCGTTTTAATAATATCCTACTATGCATGTCTAGGTCCTACTTCATTTTATCATCCCAAATAGGTCGATTTACAAATGGTGGCGCTTCTAACTTCGCAGTCTTGTCCATCCCTTCTACTGTGTTTTCCTCAGTACCCTAGCTTCACTTCGTCAGTGTGGCTTTCTTCACTTATCTCGCATCGGCAGCCCAAAACCTCGACGTTAAGTTTTTTAAGTTGCTTCCGTGCTTAAGTGAGCACAAGGTCACAAAGGCGTATGCAGGAGTGGAGAACAGCTCCACCCATTCTCAGCCACGTCACCAGAGAAGAGCGGCCATCTTTATGGCGCAGTGATGGCAGGAAACATTTCTGCTCGGGTCGGGAATCGAACCCAGGTTGTCCAGCGTGTGGCCTAGCCACTTTCCTGAGCTAGTCGATATTATGTATCGATGTTTGATTCTACAGCGACTGTAGTTTGGTTAAGTAAGACGCCAATGGTAGTCAGTTTTGGGTGTCTGAGTACTTGAACGGTGTGTTGTCATGGTAACGGTGGGCTTCAGAAAGAGAAATTTCAATTTAAAACGGGGCAACGGTTCATGGGGCGGTAAAACCAGTCAAATCTAGTTCTTTCGAGATACGTGAAAATGAAACCAAGAACAAAGCTGTTTAATACAACCACATGCAACGAATTATTTGAAAGTGTCTGAAAATCGAAGTGTCTCGGAACAGCGTTTACAAATATAAAGTGGGCGGGGACAGAAATAAGAGAAGAAAAGACCACTTAAACGCTTGTCGTTGCTCAGCGCGAACACTTTGTCCAGTTATCCCGTTAATATTTTTGTACGAATTTAACATCTATTTCCTTTTTGTTCGTTTCTAATTCTCCCTTCCTTCCTTTTGTATCATGCTTTGTCTTCATTCCCTTCCCTATTTCCAATTTTCCTCCCAAATTTCTTCGCACACTTCGTGAACGCGGCACAACGAGTCCGTTCTTCTGCGTTAAACACCGAAGCGTCAATCTGCTCGCTTCAGGGAAGTTTTTCCAAACACCTCGCTAAGTTTCTAGCGCTTACGAAACAGCAGATCCCCGGAAGACACTTTGAACAATTACGCATTATCAGACACGTAACAGAGAGCGGAATCACCTCCCCTAATCGATTCCTGCCCCAAGGGCTACATGAATCACTGTACTCGAACCGACGACAGGATCATCATCATCATCATAATCATCTTAGTCATGACGAGCCATCAATCATCAACCACAGGTGTCACCTGCATCGCCGTCACTGCCGTCCAAGGACTTGTACGTATCAGCTGCTGGGTGTAGTTAATCATCTGGCAAAATGAATGCTTGGAAAAGGTTCAGCCCAAGGGCGCGGTCGGAGAAACAGCGGGTTGGTTCCTGGGACAGAACCAGACCCAGGAAGTTCAACACCGACTGTCCTCCGAGTGGCACAAGCGATTAGTTAATACGGAGGGACAGACGCGCGGGCTGTACGCGGTGTCGGCGAAGTGGCCCGGGTGAAACTGCACAACAACGTCGGACCTTACGAGTTTTCGAGCGTCAGTGAGTTTCTTGTTACGCGAGGGCTCTTCGTTCGTAATTGCGGTGCAGCGGAACCCGCGAGCTGCTTTCTCGAAGTTTCGTCGACCAGAACGACAATCAACATGATAACGTCTTTGTTCCTTATCAGAACTCGGCACGTCGATAGGAACCAAAGGGCTCATTTCTCCAGGAGATAAGGCGGCTGCAAGGAACTTACTTTTCTTACCGAAAGAAATGAGAGATGAAAGTGGCTTCTTTTTTCCCTTCGAATTAAAAACGAGGTTTGGGGTGCAGACGTGAAGGGATGAAAGATGCGAGCGCAGATTACGCCGCAGCGAAGAATCTTCTGGTGATTTCAGATTAGAGTTATAAATGACGAGGAACAGCTGCAGAGGCTTAGCTCGGTCTGGCGTCTGAGGCGGACAGGAAAGGAACTAAAAGATAACATCCGGATGTGGAAAACGGATGTACAGCATCCAGAAAAGAAAAACTTTGTCGGGGGGTGGGGGGGATAAACGGAAGACGTAAAGAAAAATGCAGATGCGAGGAAAATGGATTTCGCAAAGTAAATTAACTATGGGCTAGGGGAAACAATTTTGCGCGATCCCCGATAAAAATAAAATTTTGAGTGTCATGTGGTAATGAAAATCAGAGGAATTCTGGAGTCCTACAAGTCGTTTAAAGTAGGATTTATTTCAGAAATGTTCTTATTAATGCTTAATGGGAATTATTAGAAGACTCTAAAAATAGGACTAATAAAAATAAGTCAATAATCGAACTGTGCCGAGTCTTACCTGCGAAATTGTGATCGAAATCCGAGAGCCTCTGAAAAATAAGCAGTTTCAGTTCATATCTCAAAATGGCTGTCCTAAAATGTGATAAAGCTGGCTTAATTCTGCTTTGGAAGGGGTGTGTAAATAGTAGTCTCATTTTCCTATGCCTTCTCACGCGTAACGCAAACGGCTTTCGTGGGAATTGGGTGTGTGAGGCACAGTCGAAGGCAGAATTTGGTCAGCTGCCATTTTAAGAAGTCACACTTCCTCACATTTGGAATCATCCTTAAATTCTCGAGTGGTAAGCCTAGCGTCCACGATTTCCACCAAGTTCAACAGAACAAACGTTTGAAACCAGTTGATAGCGTTCTTCGAAATTACGAAAGTCCGAAAGAAAACAATAAATGGATCCATTACTATCGGAAACATCAGAAGACTTCCCATATCTGGAAAAAGTATAGATACCTAACTAACTAACTACATGGCCTAAGGAACCCGAAGATTCATCACCGAATTCACCCTGTCCTGGGCCAACAAAATCCTTCAACTCCTATCTCCCATAGATCCCGCCTGACATTATTCTCCCATCTACGTCTAGGTCTCCCCAGCGGTCTCTTCCCCTCGGGCTTTCCAACCAATACCCGGTGCTCACCTCTTGTCCCATCCATGCGCGCTACATGCTCCGACCATCTCATTCTTCATAACGTATTCACCCTGACAATGCTGGGGGATGAGTACAAATTTTTAAGTTCATGATTATGCAGTGTTCTCCAGACCCCATCGTCTTCTCTTCTTCTTCTTTTTTCTGTGTTAGGTCCATGGCCTCCTCAATTCTGCTCTTCCATTCGGTCCTCTGTTACGTCCGTCTGTCGAAGGCTTTGAACGAGGTTTCGAAACATCTTCATTTTTACGGTGCAAGGTTGTTAGCCTTGTGACCAACCCCCCAACCTGGAGGACCAGGGTACCTGTTTTAGTCTGATCTCTCCCCCTCGACCAATCTGGCTAGGGAGGCCCTACCAGTAGCTCTTGGGGTCACTGAGGTACTCAAGCCCCACCACCACGTGCAGGTACCATTAAGTGGGGTCGTCTTCTCTCCTAGGCCCAAATATAAACGTGTTTTCTTGTACCATCGGGTCGAAGCCGACCCCTGGTGACATGAACAAGTTTCCTCTGATAGGGACCTGTTCATGTGTTTCCTCGGCAAATGATCCAGAAGTGGTTTGCCGTTGCCTTCTTCTGTGTGCTTAGTGTCAAATGATGATGAAAATGGAGTAATTTTTGGGTTGCCACGGACAAACCGGGGAAGCCCCGGAGGAAAACTCAGTGATACATGGATCACGGCCTTGCCCAACACAAGTTATAACTCCGGGCACCACCGGGAATCGATCCCGGGACCCCAGGATCAGAAGCCCAGCGTTCTGACCGCTAGACCACCGTTGCGGTTAAATATATACGTAGCGAAACATAATATCGGTAATATTATAACCGACGTGGATCCGTGTAATAAAGCTTACGATTCTGATGTACAAGCTATGTACAAGCTTAAGGCACGACACAAACAAACGTAGTTTACCAGCCGACAAAGGCAAAGCTGTGATTGATAACTAAGAGGCAATATTATGTTAAAATGGCGATATTTATTGGTGAGAATCACATCATTAAGCTGATCCAAGGCCACATTCAAATTGGGCGAAGCCCGACTCAGCCATGTGCAAGACAGCCGAATTCCTAGCCACTTCCGACGACGTATCGATATGAGACTCAAACAAATCTCAAAAATTCACGACAGTGTCACCGGATCCTAAATTACATAAATATCAAAACTTTGCCTAGGATGATGTCCTAGATGTAAAGCAACAATCCATTAAGGATGGAGTGTATATTATCGCAAGTAAACGTAAACATAAATCCGTGCTTCCCAGAACGAATTAATTGCAGTAAAACTTACTACATAAAATTATTGTGAAATAAATAATATATTTTGCCAACATAAATTTCCACCCAATGAGATTTGCCACCTCATACCTGTCAATTGAAATTGTCCTTAACCAATCAGAAGATGATGAGGCGGAAAATGTTATCGAAACGTCGGGCTTCTGTCCAGTACTGACACGGCTTGTTGCCTAGGAATACTTTGTATAGGCTGGAGCTATCAAGATTAATAGTAAGCTATCATGATTAAAATTGTAGCAATTAAATCAATCAAACGATTTGTAGATGACAAAGATTATGACTCAGCTGATACCAATCACGGTAGACTCCAACCAAATGGATAAAAATATGAAATGACTTAAAAATTTTAAATATTAAATTTCGTTGACATGATAAACAATTTACAGCAGGAATTTGATGTTACACGTCACTGCACATCATACAATGTTGTAGCGACTTGAGGAGTACCTCAGATCACTGTCGGTTTAGCCGAGGACCACGACAAAGATGAACTCAGTTTGAGCTAAAACACAGTTTAAGTGGTGACAGAAATTGTAATGCCTTTGTCTAATGCCTAATGCGTCGTGACCAGTCCCTCCATGGCCTAAGGCGATCTATGGTAGCGTGGCTACTCATTGTGAGTTGTGGAAGGATAGTTCTTAGTTAAAAAAGGAGCGATTCTGTAGAGGAATAGGGATGTAGCATTTCACAATCTCCAGTGGAATTATCACATTAATTACGTGGGTCTGCATTTATACTGGGACGCGACCCTGGGTTCACTATTAAGCCAAATCGGTACTGGAATTTCTCACTACTAATAATTAGGTTTTTATTCACAAAATAAATAAATTGACAAAACTACAACCCAATGAAGATTACAGGAATTATAATTATTTGTGATTTCATGTATGCGGAGCTGTTCACAAATTTAGAGTCGCCATATTGTGATTTATGGTTTGCATGAATATTTACATATTTAAACTCGCATGTTAACTAAAACATTCTAAGTATCGCTTAAACTGGCAACGATATGACGAATCCAATGCATCCATAAAAAGACAATCAGTCGATAAATATTACAGGAGTGGTATATATAAACTAAAACGCAAAGTTTTGTGTGTCGAAATGTACAAAGGCCAGACAGTGTGCAGAGTTTTACACGACACACGTGATATAAAATACAATAGAGATACATTTAAAATTGCTAAGCATGAATTAGATAAACGACAGGATTATGACCTTTTTAAATGAGACCTTTGGAGTGTTAAAATTATAATTAAGAGGTCCTGTTAAATATAATTATAAACAATTTTATATAACAAGAAGATAAAATATCTTAATGAACAACGCACTTTACACCAAATTCACTGTTTAACCCGCTGTTAAAAATAAAATAAAATATAGTTGTCAAATGTTGGTATCACTAGCCGAAAAACAAAACATGCAAAGGGTTCTGTTAATCCCGCACGTTGGCTACGCTGAACAGGTGTGCGGCAGCAACCGCTGTGACGTCATCAATCAGAACTTAGCTCTCGATTTGAGGTTATGTGCTGCACCATTTACGTGCTGCGACAGGGAGTTTGGATTACGTCAGGGCACGCAGCCGAGGGTCATCGGCCGTCAGTGGTACCAGCCGAGATCCCACGTAGTCCATTTTCACGGTTGTGGTGCAAGTGAACATAAATTGTTTTCAATTTTTAATGATGTGGTGCTAATTATCTTAACAGTGTTCAGCCTTCTCAGCTAGTACCAGATTTAAAGTAAGTGATACCCACTAGTGAATTAAGCTCTTAGCCACGCTTTGCCTTATATTTTAATGTAATTTTATGCACGTTTACATATGAAAGTTATTGGCAGACACTATTAAATACGTGTACTTATTGTTTTTTGTTAAACTAATGTAAATATTATGTAGGTAACACTGAGGCTGAAACGCGAATGCTAATATTAACTTGCATGCAGTGATAAACACAGTTGGACATACACACCGATTTGTGTTGTTTGTGTAAGAAAACAACGCATTGAAAGGTAAAGAAATGCCAAAACAGTGAGTTAAAGGGGAAATGTCCTTGAGATATGGTAGTGAGGCTTATGGGCGTGGGTTTCGACGTAACTACCGATCAGATTTTTTGTGTTTGTCAGTTACTACAGAAGAACAAACAAGATACAATGGGACGGTACATCAGCTGTTCGTATAGACTTCAGTAAAGCCTATGATTTAGTCAGAAGGGAAGCATTGTACAATATTTCCATTGAATTTGGCACTCACACGAAATTAGCCGGGATTATTAAAATGTGTTTAAACCAAACCTGTAGAAGTCCCTATAGGTAAACATTTGTCTGACACGTTTTTCTGTTCAAATTGGTCTGAAACAAGGAGGTACTTTATCGTCAATGCTTTTCAACTTTGATTTAGAAGACGCCATTAGAAAGGTCTACGAAGTTCAGTCGGGAATGAAATTTAATGGGACACATCGCCTTGTGATTTGCGCTGATGATGTGAATCTACTGGGGGATAATATAAATGCCATATAGAAAAAACACAGAAGCTCTAGTTGACGCTAGTAGGGAGGTTGGTCTGGAAATAAACACAGATAAAACTTGAGTTTTGTTGATGTCTCGTCAGCAGAATGCAGGGCAAAACGTAATATAAAATTAGCTAATTAATCCTTTGAAAATGTGGCAAAGTTTAGATATTTTGGAGTGACAGTAACAAAATTTGATTCATGGGGAAATTAAGAGCAGATTAAATTCTGGAAATGTTTGCTACAGTGAGAAAATGATTGCAGTGCATGCGAGAATTCTGCGCATTGGTGAATGCTCTGGGCTGGTCGGTGGCTCGCTACTGTGTGAGTTATGAAGTATCCCTGCCACAGCCTGCGAGCCAGGGAAGCGAATGTTTCGAGCGCTCGACTAACGAAGTGCCAAATTACGACTGCGGACTTTCGGAGAAATTAGACTGATTGTTTCTAGTAAAACATTTTTTGTATTTTAATGCATTTATTGGCGAGGAATGCGTTTTTTCGAAGAGCGAAAAATTGTTATTCAAGATTTATTAGTATAAAACACTTTCAACGATAACTTTTAATGGAGAAATTGAAGATAATTAAAGACAGGTGACCCTGCCGATCTTAATGCAACTTTAAAGGATTGCAAATAACAACAAAAGGATTTGTACCCGTTGTTAATAACTTTCAAAAACCTGGGGGAAAAAGTTCTGTTTGTCGTTCTTGCTGTTTTCAAAGACAAAATATTTTTAGATCTGGGGGATTTTACAACCTGAATATCTTACAAATTTTACAGAAAATATAATTCAATGGCTTTTCTGTGATGTTTGACTGACAGACACACTCGCAGTGTGTACAAAAGATACCTTATTTCATGTTAGCACAATTTGAGTCCCAGCTGAATTGAGTCTTATGTTTTTTTATAGACTGTGTAATTGAATAAATCCCATAGCATCGGGTTACATGATAACACGCGAATGATGACGCACTTATCCTGCTCTTATCGGGAGGGACAGTCTTCTTGCCGAGATCCTAACACAGGACGTCCAGAATGTGACGCAGGAGCTCAGTCCACTTCTCACGGCTTCTGGTGAATCATCGCAGGGGCACTTCCTTCTTGGCAAAGATTCTCCGTGATTTTATTCAGTATGCTCACAGTACCGAAGACAATGAAGCAAGTTCGCAGATCAGGGCTCTGGGAATGCATCTGGATGAAATCTGTCGTTCTGTTTGGAAGTGCAGTGGCGTACGATTTTCTCGCGAGCTCCTCCCCTCCCGCGGCCCCAGCGACCACACGCGCACCTTCCGTCGGTTTCCTCGTGTCCTGGACACAAGTCTTCTTCTCCTCCTGCCGCGCGATGTCTTTTGTCTTCGTCACTCAAAAGCTCCCGTCTCCTGAATTTGTCTCCATTACTACCTCTCGGAGTTGTTCCGGGCGAGGAAGCGACATACGTGAACTTCGTCGGAATTGTTGCAGACGAACTTCAGCGTCGACTTTGCCAACGAAATGAACATTCAAATGGCGTGCAATTGAAGCGGCGAATCGTATCAGCTGCAGAAAGACGAGACGCATTTGACGTGCGGACGCTTTTGCTGTTGGACAAGAAGAGAAAAGTTTCGCTCCTGCTTGCCGAGGTCTTCTCAGTGGCCTCTTTCATTCATCTTGCGCAGTAGTCGGGATGAATCTGTGCGTTCGACGTCCGTTACAATAAAAGGGCGAGGGTGGCAGAGGGGTGGAAGGGGCAGCAAATTAGGAAGAATATACTGTCCAAACAAAAAACATCACATCCTAGCGGAATTTCTTTTTATTTCGCTTTCTTGGCGCCCATCTCGACAATGTTTTTGGCTTACATAGTACAACGCGTTTGTTTTCCCGCTACTCGCATGCCAGTGACGTAGGAGAAACGAAGAGTTTGGCCTCGGCTACTGCGCAGGCTATTTTGTTAAAAAATATGCAGTATCTTCACTTCAACTGTTTTCTTTATTAAATATTTGCTCAGAAAATGAAAGACTTACAGACGAAAGCGTTTGAACGGAATGGACAAGAACAGATTCCCGAAACTCGCACTTCGTTGCAAGCGAATGAGACACAGAGACGATTAAAAGGTGTAAACCCTGGAGGACAGGAGAAGGAGAATTTTAAGCACGTATTTTGTCTCGACCGTCAGAGTGCAGCAGAGGTACACGACCATGCCCCATTTGCAATAAGCAATTAAGACATTTGCCTCTTTTATTTGAATGCTACAAGTTCCCAGCAGCCGAGAGACTTCTCCGCGCAAATAATTAAGCATTCGCGAGCTGACAGGCGCCTGACTAGCGCCGCTTTCATCTGTCCTCCTTAATTAATGCGAAACGAAGGAGCCATCTTTGATATGAAAGGGCTCACACGTAACCGTTACGAATGCCGTAATTGGAACTAAAATTTTCCCTCAAAAAGATTATTTGGCACAGTTTTAGCCTGCATTTGCTTCACGAATTGTGAAGTTCGAGCAGAATTAATCTTGATGTCAGACACGTTCTCGCGATGGTGCGTTGTATAATAAGTATTATTGGGCTTTACACTTCACCTAAATTACAAAAACTGCAACGTTTCGATGCTGGATTCTGCTTCCATATTCAGGTAAAAGGAACGCCCATGTATGATAATAACTAAAACGGGAGGCCCAACAGTTAAGCATTCTGTGCTCATCTACACTTCTACCTGAAGACGGAAGTACATCCAGCTTCCGAAACGTCACCACGATGCAGAAAGTAAAAAAAAGTATTCTAAAGTTATTCGTCTTGATTTTGTGGATTAGCTGTCTGAAATATTTCAATTCAGAAAACTTCAGAAACTTCGCATATTTTATATATTTACAGCGTTTCCTTAGGCGAGGGATCAGCTTTTCTCAAGGTCTGTGCCCACACAGGACAGCACAGTGGAGAGAAACGCGGACACACATCCGACCTTCGAGCGGAAATGAAAGTGACTTCTTCAAAGAGGCAAAACTATTTAATTTAAAACACACTTCGCCATGGAAAAATGTTCTGGGGTTGGAATCGGTTCTTGTGAATTAGTACGTAGTAAGTTGTGTCATCTGACACCCGAGAATTTCGCATTAAGACTTCGACGGGAATTACGCCAGTAATTTATGGTTGCATCTGTCAGTGCTCAAAATGAAACACAACTTAGACGTTCTCGTCTTCCATCGATGGCAAGTTAGTTTTCGGAATGCAAATGAAATAACAGGGAACAGATCGCACCCTCCCCAAATTTACACGTGTCCAAATTACAAGCTGTCAATCATAACAGTTTTGGGGCTAAAATATTTCTAGCAACTCAGCGAACAAGAACTCCTCTCATTCGAAGCCTGTGTGTGTATCGTACGGTGGATGTCAGTGTTTACAAAAACAATCCTCCTGTTAATGGAGCTGAAAGGAAGCCAGACCCTCGCCCCTTCGAAATTTGATGCCGCCGGCATTTCAGCAGTTCAAACATTAGAACCCAGCGCTAGTTTGCAGACGCTGGAATTCCGTAGGGGTACATACCCCTCCTCCCCTCCCCTCCCAACTCCTTTTCCGGGACAACGCTCCGCTAATTAGTCCGTAGCAACCTCGAGTTGCCCAGCAGCGAAAGTTTCAGTGACACGAACACAAATATTAGCATGTAACCCCGTTCAAAACAGCCGAGCTCTGCGTGTGTTAGAAGAAATAACCAGACTGATATTGCCCCACGTAACTTAACGCCTGCGGCGACAATCTCGGTCTTGCGAGGTCTTCGTCGGACTGTCGTGATCAGACCGGATGCTCTGTTGTGCGCATGCCCTGTTTTGTACAGACAGGCAAGGCGCGAGTGTGCTGCTTAAACTTACGGACGCGTCTGCCCTCAACGAAGTACGCGGTGAATTATTAAAGTCGCACATCAAAACAAAATTTACCTCCCAAAGTGTAAGAGAGGGAAACACGTCTCTTCATTCTGTGTTTCGCGACACGTTCGACCATCTCTTGTCCTACAGGGTGTCAGTTCAACAAATACACGTTTTCAAAATACAGAATGTCCTAAACCACTCCCTGTTTTCGTCTAGCATTCTATAATTTGTTTTCAACACATTTCATCACCGTAAGTGACCAAGTAGACGTGATTTTATTAATAAATTTATGGATACCAGTTGTCAATACATTTATGACTTCGTGAAATTCAGACAAATTTCTCCTACCCTTTCTAGCTGATGCACGTTTCGCACTTGTTTCGTATAGAAACCCCAATGTTCAGAAGAATATGAAAAAACATATCACACACACGACAATGATCAAACTGTGCTGGACGCTGTTGCATTGTTATGTTATGATTTTAGCGGAAATTGGTGTTAGCTCTTGGTGGTGACTCGTGCATTTCCTGTTGAGAACCGGAAAGTGGAAGTGGCGTTTAACTTTGTCAATGGACGCCCCGTGAGTCGTCGAATAATTTGTTTCTAAGATTACTTATGTGGTTTTATCTCAAACGTAGCGTTTGGGTGGTAGGCACCTGTGCTGTGCAGTCGGAAAGTCCCGTCCCGAGGCCAACTTCTATGATTTTACCATATTTTCTCACAGTCGAACGAGCTTGTGTTATTCTAAATCAGTCTCCGAGCTTGTCAAGAAATTTTCGGCCTTATATGCAAAGTTTACAAGAGTCGGCCGCTGGTCGCTCTCAGGATCCAGATGAATCCAGTACACTTTCAGACACAGTACTTAAAAAATTGTAGTCATAATATTTTTTCCGTCTACCTCTCGATCTCACAAGTATTGTTATTTAAATTATATTAATAAAATAGATTATTTATCATCTCAACCATGCGTGCTACGTGTTTCGTATATCTAATTATTTTTGATATTATTGTAATAAGCTTAATAAGGGTGAAAGTTTAATGGAGCTTTCTCTATGATCTTCATTTTGTTTTGGAACTCAGACTGTTTCACAGCTATATAAAGGAAAGTAAAATTATAAATCTGTATATTTTAATGTTAGTGTTTTCAGAAAGAAGATTGGAAAACAGTGGCTTCTGTTTATTGTAACAGTGAATACTAATTAAACTAGACATCCACGTAGGTTAATTACACAGTTAGTACATGAAAATAGATCAGATACAACAGAATTTAAATCCTTTGCAGCATCTGATTCTGGAATAATTTATGGGTCATATGAATTCCATTACAACTTACGATCACAGATCAGACCAATAAACCAGTTACAGCAATAGCATTAAGAATAATCCTCTCTCTTTGTGCTAAATCTCTATTGATATTCACAACCCAAGAGATTTGCATCAATACGAATAATATAATTCTTATTTCCAGCTGTATTTTTCAGTGAAGTATTATAGTTTTATACTAATACAACCTTTGACTCTCTGTTCAACAGATAACGCTAACATAACACGTAACACTGAAACCGCTGTGCTAAATAAATTCTGTCGCAAAACGACAGAAACTCTCTCGTTCAAGCGGTATTCAGGGTACGGGGGTGTGAATGTGGATTGTGGTCTACTGAATTACGTCACCCTGCGGTAAACAGGCGTTGACCAACGTTTAGGGGGGGGGGGGGACATGTTGTCTGCATTTTGAGGATAATAGGTTTCTGTGAGACGTTGGTAACTATCAACGAAATAACACAGAGTCATAACCCAGGAGACCACAACCCATGTATTCACGACATTGAAAACCTCTGATCAGAATGTGGAAGAAATGTAAGAACATGGAGGTTCTGGAGACGGCAAACAAGTATGTAGGAAAAATTGTGTCTTATTTTAACTCTATGACCTCAAAAATCTTACAGTACAAGTAAAATGAAATAAATTTATAGATATTAGCACAGTCTAACAGTTAAAATTCTTTTTAATATTATTATCAGGATTGAACAATGAAAGTTCCTACTATTTACATTTATTTACTCTCAAAACAATGGTTTTATAGTAACAAATGCTTATTATAAGATTTGGTTAAGAGACATTATAACGTTGTAGAACATAAACCATATTAATTGGAGAGTGATCCAAGTTTGGTTTCATCGACTGAATATGGCAATTTCTGTTTCTTTCGAGTAGACAGCAGAGAAACTAGATAGAAGAGGGCGAAGCACTGCAGTTGCAAATGGGAACACGCTGTGAACAAAATGGAACACGCCGATATTACAAAGTAAAACATAAGCATGTTCTACTTTCTGCTGCAAGAGATGATATGTCGAGTCCCTTAATCTTATCAAGGCCAATCGAACAGGTTGACATATTTACGACTGCAATGTTGGACAGTGTCCATTTTGTAAAGTTTATTGACGAAAACGTCGTTTCTCTAGGTCGCTATAGGCTTCTCAATTTTTCAGAAGATAGGTTGCCACTGTGCAGACATATTTATTGCTGATTCATAATTGCCTGTATAATAATTTATTTTGGTAAAAAGGTTCATGATTGTTATTCATCTTCAAATATTATTAGCAAGATAATATTAAAGGAGATTATATTGACGGGGCTAGTACTACGGATGAAGAAGTTGAGAAATGTGTGTATAATTTTAGATTTATACAAAAGGGAATAGCCCACTGGGAAGAGTTAGAAGTAAGTGGATGGATACATGAATGTTGAGGAGGGTCTGGATAGGATTCGTCTGGCTCAAAATTGGATACATTGGGAATGCTTATGTGCACACGGTACTGCCACCTTCTGGCTCCATAAATGCGTGAAATTTCTTGAATTGTTAGCGTCTGCCGACTTCTCAAAAAGGAGTCTTAATTTATTTTTAAGTGTTATAATAATAGCGGTTGGAATCGAACACGAGACCTTTTTAGTGCTGGGATAATACGTTAGCCAATTGCACCGGGGCTTATGGATACGTCCATTGTCTAAGGTTTCTACAACATTAGTGATGATCAGAGTAAATTACGTTTGTGGGAAGGCAAACTTTGATTCGAGACAATTTAAAAATTTTAATTTTTTTTGAGATGAAATGGAATTCGTGTGAGGTCAACTAGTGAGCTGTGCTATGGCTTGTGAACTGAAGTTGGGTGAAGAATCAAGCGAGCTGATTGTATGGGGTTAGGTCAGATGGGAAATCTAGATGTTAGACCTGTCGGAGTCTTGGAGCTTGGTTGTAGCTGCGTCGTCCTGACGGAGCGTTGTGTGAGATAATGGAACCACGTTTGTGGTTAACCACGTGTGTGCATAAATTTTGCACATTTAGTCAATGTAATATTGTGTGACAGTTAAAGTTAACATGCACTGAAGTTGAGATGTTGAGAAGCGATGTAATTGGCATTGAAGTCAAATGTAGTTTGTGCTGTGTTTCGTTGAAGATCTGTTAAACTTTATTTCGTCTCTTTGGTTTATCCTCTCTGGTAGTCAGGTTAGTAGTGCAGCCATCTGTAGACTGTGGCGCGAACCTGTACACTTTTACTCGGTCATAAATGGAAAGTCTGCTTTAACATGCAGTTTCAGGCATTTTGCTTAGGGAATATTTTGCTTAAAGATGGGTCTTGTGTGAATATTTATGGTCCTGTTCTTGTCTGAAGTTCTAGTTGCTTCCTAAGCAGCTGTTTCTGTTGCGTGTAACCTGATTTAGTGTTTCGTATTTCTTAGTAGAAGTTCATCTGTGCCATTCAGACCACAAATATATTGCCGCATTGATTAATCATTTTCCTTTCTTATCGCAATTGTAAATTCTGTCTAACTTGATGTGTTGTGTTAAGTAGTGGCTCCCCTTGGTAGTTAGATGGGACCCGATTCCCAGACCATCTGGGGTAAAATTACGATAAAGGATCCGGGCAAGAAACCACGGTCAAACAGGCCAAAGTTGAGAGGAAAAAACCGAGAAATTTTAACTCCACATATCTTCAATATTTATGAATCCGGAATTTCTAGTGTTCCAAACAAGAACCCAAAGGCGACTGCAGTAATCTGGAAGAAGATGGCGTGGTTATCAGTTTCTGCAGAAAGGAGCCTCATGTGTGTGGTGGTTGCCGAGAATCGGTCTTAAGAAAACAAGATGCAGAATGGTAGATGTTCCCAATGGTGGCGTGAAACATGTTCACGAGCCAGGAGAATTTTTGTGTGATAATTGCTAGTTTTGTGTTCTTGGTCCACACGTTGCATACCATAGCGTACAACCGATGTATATGGTTTGCATTTATTAGCAAAATGTTTGTTAATCGCCTGAAGTTCTTTAGATGCTACATCTTAGGCACTTTCTCCAATTTTCAATGAACTATATGAAGAAAAGATGTTCGCTTAAAAAAACTATTTTGCCATGCGATAACAAGTGAACCTCGTAGATCGACTAATGACAGCGATCATTACGCCCGTAAACAGTCGAAGGCAGGCGGGCACACGATAAAGGCCCACTACGACCCCTTGGTCAATTCTGCGATGTTTCAGGAAGAAGAATGTCCGGTGTACCGAAAGCTTAAATACAAAAACATGCCTAAAAAATTTTGTTTCTTCAACTATTAACTGTAATGGTTTAGCTTGCCGATTTAGGTTTCTCCTGATTAAAATTCTTTGGTCGACTACAGTTTTAATCTGGAACCTTGCAACGGGTCGAGCACATCCCGTCTAACAGCCGCGACCCATGGTTCAAGCCTCCGAGACGATGGACAGCGAGAGGCAAAGCTTTCGCTAGAGCGTAACGCAGAGTCCATTGCGTCCGCCAGGAAACATTTCCTTTGCACATCGGGGCGAAGAGTGAGGGATTAAATCTCGGAATGCGAAATGTGAAGTCCGGATAATGGTTTTGACGTGAATGGTAGAGGTGATTCGCGCCTGGAGCAAGGTAGGAGATGGGCCCTACAAAGAAGAGTTCTGTTCTGCAATCAGATCAATGCCCAATGACATTCTTTCTGCATAATTACCGAGATTCTGTTATGCACGGTAATTGAATGTCAGAGACTGGACCACCAATGAATGCGGAGGGTACCATTTTTTAATTTCTTGGACTTTACTCTGAAATCTTCTCGAATCCTGTATTTTACGAATCTGTCTTGGACTTTATTCTAAATCGTCAGTATTTTGACTTATATTCAATCTCATCGACACATCGGTGTAGACTCAGAGCTACTCCTTCAGCCGGAGAAACCATTTTAAAATATTTCATCGGCCAAATTGAGACGAAAACCTTAATAATTTGTAACCGTTCCTAAAAAATAAAATAATAGAATCGACTGATATTATTAATCCTAGCCAGATCTACGAAATAAATTTTCGATTACCACTTTGTACGTTGTATTATAGTGTGTTTATGCTTATAATTTATTCTTAAATTTGTGTAACGAAAGAGATTTGTTATAATAAATGTGTGAAGATGAGGGATTGAAATAAAGCGCGTTATTTCCCACGTGTATCTTTTACTTGTCTCCATGCATTTTCTAAAACAAGTTACCTTTGTAATTACGAAAGATAATTTCCATATATTCCGCATTTCATTTTCTTATAAGAAATTAGAATGGCCATGTTATTTATACTTCATTACACTGCAGGTCATTTATTGGAGTAAAATAATTTACTGATCTATTTTTGTGATCACCAGCAGTATAAGAGGAACTTCCTGGATTTATATGTTATTTTATTTCCATTGATATTCAAAATTATTTTAAGGTTTGTGCTATATTCTGTTATTTATATTGGAAAAATTTCGCAATTTTAAATGTTGCAGGGTAGAAATACAAGATGGAACTTTTGTTTATTGAAACGCTTTCGTATTTTATAGCTTTCAGACTTCTGTTGGTCTCGAATTTAGCCCTACTGAGAGTCAGATGAAAAGACTTAAGAAAACGTATTAATAATTCAATTAAGCACACAGATTCAATTAGCAGGACGACTACTGAATCCGTCTTTAGAGAATTTGCAAGGACTTACACCTTGAATACATTAAGATGATTATCTGATCAAATTAAAGGCGTAGCCGTGTCTTGAGTTGACTAGATTTTTAAGTTGTTAGATGCTATAACCTCGTCGTGGCACGTTTTAGGATTTTCCGATTGTTAGACACACTAATAAGCCTATATCACGAAACGTTTTAATACTAGGTAAGATGGACTCAAGTTCGATACTAATTGCATTTGTCTTGAGCCCTTCTTGCATAGTACTTGAGTAATGCTCGCGGTTCGTGCCTTTACCAATCCGTTACAAATATCCATTACGTTAAGCGAGTTAGCGTGGACGGCTTCTACACTGTGATTATGAGTTTGAAACCAAGTGGTAGCGTGGATCAGATGACGTTATTCTGTGTTGTGTTATACGATTATAAACCTTATGAAGGTCCAGACTCCATGTAAAATAGCAAATCTATACAAGAAGGCTTTAACTTTAATATTAGAACACAGCAGGATTTTTGAGAGAAAGATTCTGTGGAGAATATTTGGTTTTAAGTGCGAGAAACGGGAATGGGACTGGATAAAACATAGAGAGCGTGGAACTTCATAATTTCTTCTCTATTTTATATTTTTTTATTTAGTTTTCTGTCTGACGACAGGTCCATATAAACAGGATCCTTCCATCCTTTTCTCGGACTGGGACCTGTTCATATACGTTCTTGGCAGATGATCCAGAAGTGGTTAGCCATTGCCTTCTTCTGTGTGTGAATGGAGAAACCGGGGAAGCCGCCGGAGGAAAACTCCGTGTTGCCTAGACCACGGCCTTGCCCAACACAAGTTATAAATTCGGGCACCGCCGGGAATCGAACCCGAGACCCCAAGATTACAAAGCCAGCGTTCTAACCTCTAGACCACCGTGGCTATTTCTGAATAATTTATTTATTTATTTATTTTATTATGTGTTCTGTCTGACGACAGGTCCATATGAACAGGATCCTTCCATCCTTTTCTCGGACTGGGACCTGTTCATATACGTTCTTGGCAGATGATCCAGAAGTGGTTTGCCATTGCCTTCTTCTGTGTGTGAATGGAGTAATTGTTGGGATGCCACGGAGAAACCGGGGAAGCCCCCGGAGGAAAACTCCGTGTTGCCTAGACCACGGCCTTGCCCAACACAAGTTATAAATTCGGGCACCACCGGGAATCGAACCCGAGACCCCCAGGATTACAAGGCCAGCGTTCTAACCGCTAGGCCACCGTGAGATGAACTAATTAAGTACTCTATAGTCAAGACGTGAAGCGACACCAGATAGATGATATACATATATCTACATGACAAGAGTTTATTAGGAAATTTAGAGCTGTTTTCAGTTTAAATGAGAGTAGAATAATATTAAACTAGATCTTTAATAAACAGTACTTGAGGGTGTGGTCTCGATTAATCTGTCTCAGAATAAGATACAACAATGACATATTTAACGGATTAAAATAAATAAATTGTTGCCAACACCTGAAGTTTACGACAATAGAACGTTATTCTTTGGAATCCTTTTTTTAATAATCGGTATGTACTGTATTAATATTTACATAAAATCCTTTCTGTTATTAGCAAATCTTTAAAAAATTAAGTAGTGTGTGTCTGTAATTAAACTTACATATTTTATAGATTTGTGCGTTTGTCTTTAATTTTTGCGGATTATCCGGGTAAGCCTGATAAAAGAATGTCTACTGAATTATAATTTCCACTGTATTTAATCTCTGTATTCATGGCTGCAGGTGAAGTATCGTGAGTCTTCGCAGCCCCAAGACACAATAAATATCCCGCAGCTGTAAATAACCATATTTTTGTCACATTGTTCACAAAAGAACTCCGACCGACAAAACAGTACACGGTTTCTCTTTCTTGTGCTGGTGTTTAGCTTTATAATTTATAGACTCGCGCTCAAGCTAATGTTTTGCTAATACAGTGATAAAACGGTGAGATTGGGTTGGGGGAGGGAGGGCGAGTTACTGTTGGCTGCAGCGCCCGTGTGTTGATGCGTCGCTGCTGTGCGCAGACTCGTTCTGAAACATAGGGGATACGTACGGCAATGAAATAACTGTTCTGTGACTCCTAGTGTTCTGTACGAAAACACAGTCAGGGTAATGCATTTAAATTTAATGAATATCGAACTGGAAAGAACATGGCAGGAAGATACTGTTGCAGAGTCTTAACAAACCAAATAATTAACTAACCGAAAAATGAACTAACCAAACTGACAAGAAGAAATTAACGTCTAAATAAACTAAGCAAACAGGCAAAGAAAGAAGAAGAAATTGATTTGTTACCAACCCTCCCAAAACAAACAAAGATACAGGTATATAACTAACAAACGAAGCATCTCAAATGCACGAACAATAGATATAAAGTAATTTATAAGTTTTAAAGGCTGAAACGGACTATGAGAGCCAAAATACGAGCGTAACTGTTCTGCCAGTTGTTTAAAGGGAAACTTTGTGCAGTTGGCTCAACTGAGTATAATATCAGCCGTTAGAATAAAACACTATCGCGTGCAATGGTCGCTTGGTTGTAAAAACAGAATCGAGAAGTATCGCATAGCTGTTTGACTACACGAACACGGCTCTTCTAGGGTGGTGTAACCACTGTTTGAAAGCTAATGCTATTAAATTTTGATGTTACAAGACTTATTTAATGGCGTATTATATGACTCATAACATTTATCATCTGCGGCTTGTGGTTAGGGATCAAATATGCGGGTCTAAGCAAGGCGTGTTGAATTTTGGGTTATAACATTAATGAATGAGTGAAACAAGCACGAAATGAAGGAACTGAAATAAATAAACAAAAGACAACAGAAGCTGCAATGATAATATCCAAATGGAACTTTGAGATGCACGATATGGGAGTGTGGACTGAATTCAACTGATTCAGAATAGGGCTGGGTAGCGGACCGTTATGAAAAATGTAATAAAATTTTAGGTTAACGAAACGTCGGAAAGGTTCTTAAACGGGACTGCATGAATTTAGTCTTTCCTTCGTGACGAGTACTTATTTTTTCCCACATGTTTTAATATTTGTTTGCAAAGTACACAAAAAAAAGTTGTCAGTGGAACCACGGTTCCGGAGAATTTGACGTAAATACGTCTATACGGAAAGGAAGTTTATATATTGGCTTTATTCTAAATATTTCCTTTATACACACTTTACAATTGAGATAAGTTTGATTAAGACATTGATTATTCAACTTGAATTAGTTACGCTTAAGATGGGTCTGTGGTAGCTGAATGTAATGTAAAGTAATGAACCAACCAACCTAAGAAGCTAACTGAGGGCAGAGGCCTGCGCAAGCGCAAGCATCGTCCCTACCTAGGTGAAACCATTCCTGCGCACAAGACGCATTGCTGGAAATGGTAAACGGTCGTAATATAAGAACGGAAATTTTGCTAACGCTAACGGGGTTTCGTCGTGGCGGGAGCCTCGACCATTCAAACTGGGATTTGTTATGTAAAGTAATGTAATGTAATGAAATGTTTTATAGGTAACAACAATGCCGAGTAAACAGATGACGTTTCCTAGGTAACAACAATGCCTAGTAAATATATGTTTCTTAGGTAACCATTGTTGTTTATTTGTTGATAAACCGATGAAGTTTCCTAGGTAACCATCTTACACATTTTCGTCACACTTTTTTGAGGAATGACACTGACCCTAAAATATAGACGTATTCACGTCAAAATAGTTTTTATACTAATATTATTATTTTTCTGAATTTGGCGTTGTGCTTATTCAACCACTTAGTCATAAGAGTTTTTTATATAAGCACTATTTGTCCGAATTTACTTATATTCCGACAAGTGTTATGAATCTTCGATAAATGTAAAATTATAATCTTAAGTTCAGGAAGGGACCCTGTTAGTCTAGTGTCCTACAGTGAGGCCTTATTATGACCACTATCAAAAGGGATTTTTAACGTAGAGCTTTCACGATTTCACTATTAGGGCAGTCATTTATTTAAACCATGCGATTATCGTGATATCTCGTACTTCGCTGTATGCACGGAGCTACTACTGGTGGATCAGAACAACGGGGAAACACATAAAAGTTAATATTTGTAATGTAATGGTTACCTCGATGCAAGCTCTCACATAGAACCACGTTACACCTAATTTTAGTCACCCTGTGGCTTTGCTTGTGGACTTGAGGAGCCGATAGCCCCCGAGTTTCTGTGCTTAAGCATCACCGTAAACACTTAGTATCATTAGAAAGGTTCTAACAAGAATATTATATGCGGGATCACAAATTAAAATACAGGATATTTACTTTAAAACAGAAACTGCCCCCAGTATACATAACAACCCCACACTTTAAGATTTTTTAAAGTTTGTTTTGTTTCCTTCCATTACAAGTTCCCTTCTGCGTCTTACTGCAGTTCTTGTTCTTATTCGTCATTAGAATTCCCCGAGTCTCGAAAAGTCTCGAGGAAAAAGAGAAACTAGTTCCCCCTCCCCCTCTGAGTAAAGTTTGAAGCCCAAGTTGCTCATTAAACGAAGTCTCCGTACCGGTGTGACGTGGCGTGTGGGTGGTAATGAGAAGCGGTTGTAAATGGAAAAGATTGAAGCACGTCAAAGTTAGGGCGAGGAAGCTGCGAGTGTATGCGGCAGATCGATATACTGCGAGATATCTCGTACTCGATACTAATGAGTGAAAATAAAGTTGTCATGGAAAGAAACGTAAAGGTTGCACTATCTCTGATTTTGTTACAATCTGAAGTCAAGGAAAACGTGATATTGTTTATAAATGGGACATCGTGGAGTTTTTAAGTGTAGTAACTGTTTATCTTTGCATATTTTATGAGTCTACATCTACTGACTCGTTTATAAGGTGTCGAATGCGATGTGATGAAAGCAAATGTCACTTACCGGCTGCTTGCAGGAACTGCATGACTCACCGGCAGAAGACTTTCACAACGCGAGTCAAGTATCGATTCATAAGAAAATGTTCCTGTGCACGTACACACTGTCTGCACCGTTTCAGTAAATCGCATGTTCTTTATTTAACTCGTCTTCCCATGAGGGCCAACTTTTCACCGTCATGAACTGATGGCAAAAGACAGGTGCAGAAATTAATCTTTCTAGCCGGGTCACGTGGTTGTAAAGCATGCACCACAGTCGCCTTGTAAGTTATGTCAAAGTTCAAGCAGTTTCACTGTTTTGGCTGTTAAAGGTTTCGAGATCCTAGACGCTAATGCCAGGCGTCTCGATGATTTCTGGTGCGTGTTCTGATCTAGTCCTTATTTCGTCCAATACTTCTTCCGTAAGGACACGGCGTGTGTTAACAGGTTCCATGTCCAGAAATGACCTAGTAGATCGGATTTTTTTAAATTTCTATACCTTTTGTGCTTGGAAATATTACCCTGGGGAATTTACAACGAGTGTTTCTCAGGCACTCTTACGAAACCATATTTCACCTAGAATTCGTACAGAAAAACTCGCCGTTGAACAATATATCTAACCATATCTACATACAGACAACAATAAAGAAATCTTAACACGATATTAGACAGATGCACTGTTTTGTGAATAATTTTAGATGAAGTTGCTATTGACACTTGGCGGTGAGTCATGTAGTTCCTGTCGCGAGCCGGAATGTGACAGTTGCTTTCAGCTTCATCAATGAGAGCCCCGCTTCAGAAGTTCTTCCTCGCTGGGCTGGATAATAAATCCTCTGTCTTTCATGAAACCTGAAGTTTCATTATTGTGTATCACTGGGTCACTGGGCTCTATCCTCAGCCATTTCAATCCAATCACACAATTTTCTCAAGATCCGTTTCAGTGTGCCATGTAATCTACGTCTTGAACTCCATAGCTGTTTCAGTTCTTTAGGTTTTTGGAGAAGTTTAACTTTCCCTTGTCTTTTTCATGCGTGCTGCATGTCCATCTCTTCCTCACTGATTTCATTTCCCGAATAGTGTTTAACGAAGTGTAAAATTATGAAGCTTTTCGTTCTCAAATGTTTCACTAGGTCAGCACAGAATTTAAATATCTGCGTCGAGTCTGTCTAGATAACAGAGATGAAATGCAAAATTAAGTGTGGTATTAAGTAGATAAAACATAAAGTATCTTTATAGCGAATTGTACTCACAAATCGTTACCAGAGCTTTATGGAAGATCGCTTTGGGAACAGGACATCAACACCATTTATAACAGGAGCAATACATGAATTTTTGAGTAGGTTAGAATTTAGAAGATCCTATGACGTATTTAACAATTTAAAACTGAGGCTACTCTAAATAAAATTCAGTCCGTACCACAAAGAAAACACTGCGATTTACCATTGTAAGTATCAATTTTTGAACGTTATTTAAGGAATAATTTTATGTTATGAAAATCAGACGAAACTTATAAATAAAAATGTAGACTTACTGATTTTTAAAGCCTTGAAGGGTTCAACGTAGATCTGTTATCCGGTAATCCTGTTGAAGAAGATTAGGGGACATCGAGAGCATGACACAGATTCAAAAAGTGTACTAACTAGGAGAAGCATTTCCCTTGCGTTCAGCGTGTTGCTTACTAAATGAAAGGAACTTCGAGTTCATTTACATTTCTATTTGAGTTTAGTGCGTTTATTATTTAACTTGCTAATGAAACAACAGAAAACAATGAGCGGCTGTCACTGTATGTTATCCACTCTCTGCGTGCGAACCGTAAGAACACATGAACTCAACAACTGAATACAAATTGCATATACATATATTACTAGCAAGTACAAGTCTCTCAATAGCACACGAATGACTGTTGAATTTGCTGTTATTCCTGTTGGTTGAACCAGATTTATATTTAATTACTTAAACAGTAATAAGTATGTTTGTTCATGATGAAGCTACGAGCAATGTTCTATTTTTAAAATATTTCTAAATGGCAGTAAACAATCAATATTTTGTTTAGGAATAAATTAGAGAAAATTAAATTCAGAATTATGATCCGAAATTTTAAAGGGAAGAAATACTTTGGAATGCCCAGGTGTATTTGAAAGGATAATATTAAAATGGGTTAGGAACTAATAAGCTGTGTGAATGTGAACTGAATGGTTCAGAATATGATAAAATTATGAACTATTGCAGACATTTTAATGGAAATTTGCACACATTAACTGCCGACGACTTTTCTTACCATTTGAGCGATTATCGATTTCTCGAAGACGACTTCATTCTCTGAAAGTAGTGACTGTTTTCTCGACTCCTGGCACTTTAATTTGTCTCTAATAATTAAGTTTATAGTAGTGGTTGTATATACGAGATTTTAAAGGCCGGAATACACACGTGTTACTTGCAGATTCTGAATCGAAAAAGCGTTTATTTTGATAATGTTTAACAATTTGAAAGTGGTTTCGGTAAACATATTCAAGTAACAAAATTAAAATTCAGCGAATACAATGCAGATCATGATGAAAGTCGAACATCACATAATCGATAGTTTTGAGTCTCTACGAAGCTGATGCCGGTAACGGGCTCGTTGTCCGTTCTCCAGATGATACGTCAGCGAATGCTGATTAGCGGAGGGGAGAAGCCAAGGACTTGGAGAAACTCTGGTCCCAGTGCCACTTCGTTCACCGCGAATCCCACATTGGGCTCAAACCCTGGGCCTCCGGGGACTAACTGCCTCTGCTATGGCACGGACCAAACAGAGCTCAGAAAAAGCGAGGATTTTTTTAAAAAGAGGGGGTCAACTTGAGACTGGGGATTTTGAGCAGAAAGTTTAAATGTAATTATGACACCGTGAAAGTGATTCAAAAAGTTACATCCGGATGTTTCCAACAGTTCCCCTCCCTCCCCTAACACTTCGTCTTTCACTTTTCCACGCGTGTTTATTGGATTATGTTACGTCTTCTCCTGTTCTATTTCCTTTGTCTTGTTCTGTATCCTCTCAGTACGTTGAAATATTAAACGTGTTAAATTCCGCTTGCACCAGCGCGACATCTCGGCCTTCTCGAGGTACTAGACTGACCACGTGACGTGTGAGTCGTGCAACGCCATCAATACATTGTAGCATTGACGTTTGGTTTAATTGCTTCAGGATTCGAGTTCACATAATATTTTAAACATGTCCGTAACTTTCATTGTACATTTATACGGCATTTTACGTATTTTCTTTACGATTAAGTGCTATAAGAATCGGCATCAATGCAATCTTAAACATTGTTACATTTTACATGTATACATAAAATTCATGGAAGCTGAATTGAGAGACAACCTTTACCAAATGACGGGGAAGCTAGAATTCTTCATAAAATTTTAAACGTCAGTAAAATTTCTGTGTTAGAAATTTTTGTATTCAATTTTATCTCCACAATTCGTTAATTCCGGTACGTTGTCTTTTGAGGCACTTACACCGGAGACATTCCATGCAACACTGATTTATCTCGTCGATAGTTATCGATCTCTCGTCAGTGTATTCTTCATGACACAATAATAAAATAGTTACTGTGACGTGGACCGAAGGAAATCTCGTTACTTACTGCAGCCTTTGTCAAACACTCGACCCAGTAAACACGGTGCCACATTGCTGCAACGAAAAAGGGAGAGGGTTACAATTACTCTGTGTATTTTCGAAAATGCATCGTCTCATTTTAAAAGGCAATGAAGCACGTTCATCTTTACTAACAACTTTCAGGGTTCTGATAAGTGAAAATAATCTTTCTAAAGTTTGTTATTGACAGTTACACTGAGGATATTAGTCTTCACTGATCAGTGACCTCTGTAGTCACTATAATGAATACTTTTATTTTGCTCTAAGTGTCTTTACTATAAGGTTCATGAAGGCATGCTGTTTATTGCCGATAACGTACTCAGACAGTTAAACAGGGCGATGCAGACATTAATAAGTAAATAAAGTACGTAAGTACAGATGTCCCAAAAAGATACACACATATTCAATTAATGACATAAAGATATTTAATAAACCATGTTATTACATACGTCAGCATTGGCGATTAGAGAAAATATATTGTGATACCATCTGTTAATTATAGACCACACTAGGTACTCCTCGTAAATGACGGACGAGGTATGAGTGTCCAGTAAAAGAATGGCTGAAGTCAAAATTTTAATACTTTTGTGGATACCATTTAGGTGCTCTGTGGTGTAACGTACACTCGTCTTATTCTAAATTATTCTAATAATTATAATTAAACTGAATACATTAATTAACTAATGTTTGCGTTGATCTGGGTCCTTTGACTTCGGTGATTGAAAAATATAAACAAATATCCTCACTCCAAACTTCCGCTGTTCACACCACCTGACTAAATCCGGTGGCCGATTCACCAACGTAAACACCACATGACCAACACTCCTATTAACTTAATTTACAGGCTAATGTCAGTCATTTTGGATGTGTTTAACCAATTCTTAAAAAATGGCAGATCTTAGTTTACAAACACCGAAGGTAATGAAGTCTTTGACTCTGAACCCAGGGTAATTTTTCACGTTTGTGGCCTTAAATCCCGCAATTTCATCGAGGAAACAACTTTTATCAAAATATGTTATTTAAGTTTTTATTGAAGATGGTCGTGTAATCTCGTAGAGATTTACCGAAATTTTAGAAGTGCTGGCGATGGAAATCGCCCTGATGATGGAAGCAGAAAAGACCCATGAAACATTGCTAAACTTCTAAGAGACCACATGGTGCAACAAACCAGAATACAGCCATGTATAATATATCAAAAGAATAAAACCACGTGAATTTCCAGTTATAAGTTTCTACATTGGAGACTGGGCAGTGGAAAAAGACGTCATGAAGTAGCGAGCAGAAGGAAAGAACATGTTAATACTTTAGCACTGTGGCAGAAAAGAAGAAGACAAGACCACGACGATCTCAAAATCCCGGGTGACAGCCCAAGCGATGTGGAACGGAAAGAATCTGTCAAAGTGACTGTCTCCAAATTTCGTTCGCTCAAGAACAGGACGCACTGTGTGACGTCAGCACAAAGCCAGCGCACACAGCGCTGCTCGTGGTGGGAAGTGACAACCGATGTCGCGGGACGTCACAACTTCGTCTCCTCATTGTCAACGATAGGTCCGACGTAGGACATAGAAAACGTCATTTGAAATTAGAAAAAAAATTGTGCAGTTGGCATCAATGAATTACGCTCGAAACGTATTAGCACATATCACGATATAACAGAGCATAGTTTTTGTTGTGAAGCTGATAGTCGGTCACATAGAGACGATATTCTCCGTCTTTTACGGCACCAAAGGTTTATTATCGTGTTCACTAGAGTCGGCCACTGGTTCCTGTTGTAACAAGCTGTACCATATTTCTTCAAGAGCTACCTCTATATCGCTATACGCCTAGGTCTTAATAGAGGTTTCTTCCGTTATGCGGTAAAGTAAATATAAAATAAATTAATTTAGAGTTATACACTGCCAGTCTGTCACATACAAACTCTATCGATATTCAATAGTCAAGACATGTTTTTGAACACTTGAATCTGCATACGATTTTCAACTGTTTATTCTTCATCTTCGACGTCGAAGTCCGTCATTTAACTTTATTTCTGTTTATATTACTTGTTAACATTTACGCATGCCTTAGCCACAACTCTTCGTTGATTCGTCAGTAAAGTCCTTTACATTAAAATATGTGTCATAGTCATCGCCTTTTAAAAATATATATATATTATTTAAATTGTTTGTGTCTTTAAGCAATTTATAAATATAAGCAAATCCACGTATAGGCTTTCAATAGTTGCCATATTGACGACATGGATTGTAATATTATATCATACGTGGTATTCTCTATCTTTGCAAATACACATTCATGTATGATACATGTATGTATATGGAAGATACACACACCTATCTGACATATATTAAGAATTATAACTAAATTTCGCAGACTGAAAAAAATCAAAATATTCAGATGCAATGTTAATTGATAGTGATCATAAGAGAGATAAGTTGTTAATGATGAATTAACACTTAAAAATTACCCTGATAATTACTGAACAGAATTTAGAGTAATTAAGAAACAATGCAGGGATAATGTTTGAAGTTTATGTTGATATAAATATTTCTACAGGGCAGATGAATATTCTATCGGAGGGCCTCCATGGAAGACGTCACTTATAAACCCGGAAATAGATTAAAGTTTAATAATGAAATGAATGTTAAAGACACAAACTGTAAGGGTGTGAAATGCATTAACGTGGCTGAAGATGGGGACAGGAGATTGGCTACATTGAAGGCGATGATGCTTCGGTTACTTTTCTTGATTAGTCGAACGACTGTCAATAGCAGAGGAAATGTTCCGTGGAGTTACTTATCGGGTTTGTTGGGGGTCGTTATTTTGCCCGGTGTCGCTGTTCAAGTATAAAAGCTTTCTTATGATTCGGTCAGTGCAAGAGGACCATTTCCCTTGAGACGCCGTCGTGGAGATTTGAACTGAAAATCAAAGGAAACGTTCAGATAAATTTGCAAGGAAAATTGGAACTTGCAGTACGTTCAGAGGAGGTAAAGCTTCATCTCTCGCTCGTGGTACTTGCAGGCCAAAAGGAGGAATAAGTGTTCTGAAGGTGTATAGAATATTTAAACAGCTAGGTTGAAATTTAGTCTCGTCCGTAAAAAGAAAGTTGAAAGGAAACAGAACAAGGAAGAAAACCAAAGGCTGGAGAACTTTCTGGTCACAATGGAAGCGGTCCGGGTCTGTCTGTCTGCCTCAGTGCGCGGAAACTGAGTGAGTACGTCTTGCAACTCTGAGGCACAAAAGAAGGAGAGAAATGCATTTCCTGATTCCAAGTCATTTCAGAATTCGAGACATGGAACCAATTCCTTACATCCTGAAACGAGTGGAAGTAGCTGTAGATAAAACCCAGGTGCCTTTCGTCTTTATTATTTAAAAGACTCTACCGAGTGTGTGAACGGAACAGAAATCCAGCGAGCAAAATGCAAGCGAGAATTGTGACTCCTTAATCGCCAGTTGTCATGTTGCACAACAAGCCCAAAATAGCCACTCCCTACAATAATATTCTGGTGGTCTTCCAAATGAACGTTTTTCGCGCCATTACTCCCACCAAAATTCTATATGAATTTCCTCTGTCACGCACCCTAGTAACACGTGAAGTCCATCACAGCCCCCTAGATTTTATTGTCGTAAAATTTGCAAAGAGGAAATTGGTGGGGGGAGAAGTTAAAGAAACTTCGATTTCAGGAAGGTAAGAAAGAGTATCTTATAGTTAGAAGGTTCCCAGGCAATGCCCGCTCGTCCTTCTAGTAAGGATAAAGTGAATTAAGAGTGAAGACGTTAGATCGATAATTGGCAGAAAGGATGGAAATTTTGAGTTCTATATTAAAAAATGCCGAAATAATTAATTTGGAAGTTTAGTACATTTTACTGTCTCATCAGGTGAAATGTATCAGTTATAGATTTACTCAGTAGATAATTGCGTCTCTCGCTGATGCGAATATTTAACTGAGAACGGGCAAAAGGTGTTTTCTGTTTATAAATTTGAAAATAAATAAATTTAAAAAATTACATTGTTGCGAAGTTCCGCTTAACACCTTCACCGCTTTGGCATTCTACCAGACCCGTCGTGTAATTTGTGTGACCTCCAACACTGCCCAGGTCTTTCTAAAACGGCAGAATGTGATAGATACTGGGAAGCGAGGAACCTTATGAGTCAATAATTTATTTAATTTTATCTATTTTTGTGTACAATTTGAGTTCATCGCTTTGTCTTATTTTGTAGATTTTAAAAATTCTATCTAAAAGTTGTATTTAGGTCAGTGATATAACATCAATCTACATGTCATTAGAAAATAATATATTGCGCTTGTAATTGGTTTGAATTTCTATTTCCCCTCTCCCTGCTGTAAATTACGACGTGTCTGCAGATTTTATCACAGGAAACTCTCGATATTGTGCGACGTTTCGAGTCGATTTTGGTAAAACGTGTTTCTGACTGGCTGCTGGTTCCACGACGTGGTTGTTTCTGATAATGTGCGGGAGATGCGAATCCGTGATGGGACTGATCCAGTTCCCACGTCGTGTTCCCGAAGAGACGCAGAGCGACGGCGTCTCATACTTTTCTGCTTGAGTGATTGAAGTGGGTTCTGACGAACGGAAAAGTAAACTGGATCCAAGTTGTGGAAATGCGCTTTCTACGAAGATTGGAAACTGTGAGTAGCTACGATACTGTGCAGAATGAGATCGAAAGACGCGATGAAAAAATAAACCCTTCTCTATAGGGGGAAATATTCCCTACTAACTCCAAGGGAGCAGCGTTATTTTTGTGAAGCTAGTAGTAGTCAATCGGGTAATAAGAATTTTCAATACCTTTTATGGAACCCGGAAATTTATCACTGCGTTTACAACAGCTAACTAATTAAATTCACGACAAACGCTTACGTTCAAAGTCTTTAAAATTCAAGTTTCAAAGTTTGTGACGATGGTGTGTTGTTGAAGCAAATTCTTTTCTGGGCATTATCCATCGTCCAAGATTAAAAAAAATCAATAAATCCGCCGGTGATAGTGATTAGCTCTATCAACTAGGCCCAACAGAGTAGGTTTTACCTGAAGACGGAGATAGACTCCAATCTCCGAAACGTCGTGGTCTTATTGGTTTTATTTAATCTTGGACGATGGATAATGTCCAGAAAACAATTTCCTAATTTAAAATTCATTTTAATATTATTATTCACTATCTACGCCTCGGTCCGCCAATTGGTGTCGGGGACTCCAGTCTCGTTGATTTGATCATTGTTATAATATTTATTGTTGAGCGCGTCATTATGGAATTTTATCGAGTGTGCTGATATCTATTCAAAGTTTATGCGACCAAGATGTATCATCTGCGTAGGTTACAGCCATACAGAAATGTTACCATAAATTCCTCTCGGGCTATCAGCCGTGTAAGATGGCTTACTGAAGAGACCACCAATGTCCTCACGGTCCCTGAGGACGAGGAAGAAGATGAATCTCGAAACGTCGGTGTTTTCTTCATTAATCCAACTTACACGGCTGGTAGCCCGAGAAGAATTTATTGCAGTTAGTCGCTGTGAAAGCTTGAGGTCATATAAAAAATTTGTAAATACTTTGCAGGACCGAGGAGATAAAAGGGAAACATTAATATGAATCTTAGAAAGACAGATTATGAAGATGGGATATGAATTGAGCTGTCTTAATTTCGTGTGTAATGGCGTAATTGGTGTTAGCGATATTGAACCTTCGCACTTTTCTACTACCGTGTTAATTGGTGTTCGTATTTGAATTACAAAGTAATAAATTACATATCTTATCATATTTCATAGAAATTAATATTACCCTTGGTGATTACTTAGCAAATTCAGTCTTCATGTAAAGTGATACAAATTGTCAGTCATTGTGATTTGAAAGTATGGCTTTAGGTTTACATTTAAGAATTTTCAAAACAGTTCCACCAAAATACATATGGCGCCCCTCAAGGTACGTCAATGATAGTTTAAATTGTGAGTGTATAAACGGATAAGTTTATGTGCCAGTGACTCGTGTTATTAAGAGAAAAATAACGACGTATCTTTTGCGAGTGATACATCCAACTTGATCTTATTCACTTTATGGACCTAAAAGCAAAGTTCTTGAAGTAAGTCATGTATGAGGGCGCTGTTAGCTCCTCACAGCCCCCTCCTATACTTGACGTATCTCCCAGCCACTAGACCCACATTAAATTCTTGTTGATAATTTAAAAGCTTGGCTTGCTGCATCCTTATAAAACCACTCCACCACAAAGTTGGCGTTTTATTCAACTTCATATGTAGATGTAGGAGAGGATTCCTCTACATTACCATGTACGTTATGAGCACTGGAGCTGAATGCGACATCATTGCTACAGCGGACAAATTGGAAGTCATTTTGTATTTACGAGACCTGAACTCTCATATTAATGTCTCCGGAATTTATTTAGCATACTAGTACTTCGTTCACGTGGATTGATCGCTGTATAGCCCGGTATGATATACAAATGTTAAATATTAATCTTTTCGTGTATTTACAACAACCATGAAGTTAAGTCTTTATAAAGAAACTGATAGTCGCTTACCTGACCCCAAAATTTGCCGGAGCTCAATTAACCGAGGTCTTCAGAGCTTGCAAATCAGGCAGTGGCATACCGGAACCTGATTAGCCATCAGTCCGTTCTGAATGTAAATTTGATTTGTTAACGTCGTTTGTAAACGATTGAAAGGTAGTTGCAAATAAAGACGTCTAATACACTGACGTTTTAAGTTGGCAACTTCACATTTACAGAGAAAAAAAGTGAAAAATTAGCATCGTTAAGTAGATGAGATTTTTTGTTTATATTTTAGCATAGGCGTACCAAAACTTTCTAAAAGTTTTTCCAAGCAGCGTCTTAAGAATGTGAAAAAAAAGTTTTTGAGGAAGAATTATAACTTAAAAAGAGGGGAACAGAATGGGTTGTATCGAAATAACGCTACAGACTTTTATAACCAGTACAAAAAGAGGATCGTTAAAGGCATAAGTGTGAGTTTCTTAACTTTAATTCATTTTGACACGACTTAAAGTTGGCATTTTCTCAGTTTCAAATTTGCAATCTGTTTTGTTATTCATATTCCAATATTTACAAACATAAAAAGTGTGGGAGTAGTCATGAAAATTACAGCTCCAAATCACAAACTCCTTACGATTGTAGCGCCTATATCCTGACGAGCCCGTAGTCGCCTCATCCTGAGGGCGTGGACGCAGCGAGATCGGATAATGAGAAGCCCCGCGCCTTAATTACTGGAGCAGAACGCCTAATTACCATCGCAGTTGAGAAATTTTAATTGGGGTCTGTACCGTGCCTGTGATGATTATTTGGCGCTGTGTGACAAAACTTTGCTTTAACTCCTTCATCTTATGTTTGATGGAGCTACAAGCTTCAGTAACACGTAAGTTGGAACCACAGTGCAAGATCTGATGTATATTTGTAGGATATGAGTTTCTCACGGCGGTGAGTTCAAAGATTTCTGTCTTCTGGGTTGTTGCGCTGTGTAGTCTGGTAGAAGTTTATCGACGTTTCAGAGGTCGTCGTCATAATGATAGAGCCAGAAAGTACCTCTAAATATTGGTGAACTTCTACCAGACTACACGGCGCTAAAATCCAGAATACAGCCATATTTGATATGTATTTATCACCATAACCGATGTATGATCACAGCGTCTTTGGTCTGAATAACATAACTTTCTTATCTCATTGGTCTCCAAGTCTTTGGAATGTCTTCTTTGAAATATTCTGCGCAGTCGGTTCTGTAATAATTCTTTTTGTGTGTCCTTTTAAATCCTCTTAGTTTCATGTATCCCTTTTTTGATTCCTTGAATGTATTCCCGCTGCTTCAAATCCAATTTCTTTCGGGGCAAATCTTCATGTTTTATATCTGATGTAGATGCTTAGATCTGAAGATTTCACTGCGGTAGAATTATGGGTGGTAGTCATCTGTGTTACGATACCATGCGGTTTTGGGGGTGTTTACCGTTCAGAGAAACATATTTTCAGATGGAAGATTTTTCAAACATAACCTCTTACAAAGCAGCTTCTAACGCAGGAAACTACGATGCACTACACAGATTAAGTCACGCTTTTATAACATTTAACTTAAGCAATTTATTGTATGGGTCTATTTAAAATAGGGCAGTGGTCTATGACGCATGGGTTTTGACACCTTGAACGCTAGAATCATGGGTTTAAATCTCATTCGAAGCATGGTTGTTTGTCACCGCCTTCTGTAGTGTGCTGGATTATTTACCGACTTACACGTTGAAAAAATAATTACGAATGAAGGGAGGGTCAGAGTATGAAATAAAGCCGTCATGGCCTATTTGAAGACACGCTCCAAGAGTTCGTCTGGAGGTACTAAGGAAAAACAATTTGGCGAATCGCTTGACGAAACAGGTGTTGATTACGTAGTGTCGCGTGAGATATATTACTTATTAGTGCTGAATTCTCTGGTCTGTCTAGAAGTGGGCCACCAGAACACTTAATCTGGAGGAATATAAGACAAATGTTTCACTCTATAACACAACAGAGAATTTTATGATTATTAAATACCATATTATCGTGGTGAAATGTTGAGGGATTTAAATAATATTACCCTTCGACACGACCTAAACTCTAGAAAATCAAACACAGCGCACGGTGTAGCTTGTTAAAATGTCTGGCATCGACTTTGCATGGCCACAATTTATAAAGGTTGGTAACCATTGATGTAGATTGGAATAAACATGGAGAAGTTGATTTGAAACGAATTCAAAGAAAGCAAATAAAGATTAGAAGATAAGGAGCAGGAAGAAGGAAGCGATAGGCAGCAGACGAAGGAAATTGAAGTAACCGAGGAGAGACGCCGCTCCCCCCTTCAGAAACCCCAGCGCCGCCTATAGTGTGTGCCGTTCAGAATACATTAATATCGCTTATACTGCCCTCGGCTTCAAGGTAAGAGACATGAAATCATCGTATTTTGTTTGTAGTTATATTATCTCTTCGTACTTTTAATACTTATGTGCCAGGGTTCCAATATATCCTGGAAATAACTTACCTGTCTAACCTTACTCAAAACGCTTAGCCTCATCAAAAACTGTTCTGAAAATGTCTTAAAATATACTACGTAACACAAAAATGTTGTAACACATAATTTAAACTTCCTACAATTCGACGCTACGTAAAGCAATGAAAAGTGCGTTTTAAATCAACAAAGAAATATTAATTAGCATAACAACATACGCCACATCTTTATCACTTACTGTCTTAGTGATATTAATTTAGTAAGAGGCTTGGCGGCCTTCGATAAGCGGATTTTAAACGGCGTCATAGTTGGTGTCGGTGATAAAACCGACGCGCCACGAGGTCAATGAAACTGATGCCGGTATAGATGTTGTCAAATAACACGGCGTGCGAACGACCGTTACCAGCCGCTCGTAACTGTCGTGGTTCACGTCTTGGCCACGCATTACTTAAAACGTTTACCTCAGGTTTTAGTTCTGGATGGCAGTTCAATTTGGGCGGTCGAATCTGCAGTCAAAGGGGTTTTAGTGACCAATGGAATCGCTACCAATTTCCTAGAATTGTGACGTCACCCACAAGCCGAGTTGAGTAGGTAGGTGGACAGACACAGTTTGAGAGAGCGCATCTAAACGAATTGCATTCTGGAACTAATCGAACCTACCTGAATATTCTAACCTTATCTGACAAGCGAAACGAACCTAACCTAACCTAACCTATCGTTAAATACGCAAAGCCATCAATGAACGAGTATACAAGCACTGCAAAACCCACTTCAGACAGCTGTCACTTTTCAGAGACTAGAAATAATCGATTATTAATAACGATGTTTCAAAAGGACCGCCATGTTAGTGTTACTGAAGTACCTCAGGACTACCGAGACTGATTCGTGCTTAACGTTCTCACCAAGATTTGGTCAGGCAAAGACTGAAGTAATTCAAACTTTCCATACTTAAGAATTTGGCTTTCTAATTTGAAAACTATGCATTTAAAGTCGAGGTTTGGTAATTTCTATAATGTATTTCAAATTTTATCCGGGAGAAAGATTATATTTCCTGAAGTCTTCATGGTTTTTCTATCATCCATTCTCTGCAATTGATATTTTGTTGTTGTAAAAGGAAATGTTAATTTTCTCGCACATCTTTGGCCAACCTCAGAAACAGGAACGTCATTTGTTGCGCGCATGTTTAGCTTAGTGGTCTTCACTATTTCACCTCAGTTTTGGAGCCAGTCGTACATTGCTTGTGTGTGAGAACGTCTGTGTGTCCCATGCAAATACAGTCACAAGTAGCAATACTCCACTTGTGAATAGAATACGAAATACAGGGACCAAAAACCTGTGCCACATTACACGGTTGTCTGGATTTAAAGCAAATCAGTCATCAGTACATCATACGCATTCAATATAAATACGTCCGTAAAAAAATATAGGAGCTCTCTACAGTAATAAATACAAGAAAAGATACGGGTTCTCTACGACCCTCGATTCAAGTATTAAAATTTAACGATATCATTTTTTAGTGAGTTTTTATTTCAGTTACCACTTTAGGCTGAAATATTCACTTTTCGGTGTTTTCTTCTACGATTTCAGAGTTACAGATCAAAAGTTTTTACCACAGCATAGCAGGAAAACTAATTTGCCATTCTTATTTTATTATTAAAAACAAATTTTGCAAGTCAGGAATTAAAAAAGAACACATTATTTAAGGGATGTATCATTGCTTATATTATAAATGAACTTGGAGCTATTCATTGTAAGTGGAATCTTCTATCCCTGATCGAAAAGCTCATCAACAAGACGCAGGCAAGAATGGATAAACAGACCTCCACAGTCCTTGAGAAACTGACAAGGGAAACAGACGAGAGTTTGCCACAGCCACGCCCAACTCATGCGGGCGGTGTGGGGGTGATGCGACCACACAAGTGAGCGTGTGGAGGGCTGTGGTGGTTTCTCTGACACTTCATACCACATCCAATTCTCATTACAGAAACACAGGCAAGAGATAAATTCATCTAATGGGGACCAATTTGGTAGAGGTTGCACTCCATTTACATCTAAACAATTGTCACGATCGTACACAAAATTCAGTGAGCGTTACTTTCACCTAAGAATTTCGCAGAATGTTTTTGGTTTATGCCGATACAGGCATGTGGTAATCAGCCAGATTAATAATAATAATAATAATTGTTATGATCACATCCCGAAGGCAGTTGAGACAAGTCAAGTTAACCAAATAACTATTTTGTGGAACCAACTAGTCAAAACAGATAGAACCATTCCAAATAACAAACCAGATATTATAATCCGAAACAAAAATGGAACATGTCTCTTAATTGATACAGCAACACCGACTGACAGGAATGTGATTAAGAAGAAGCAGAGAAGATCTTGAAATACAAGGACGTTCTTATAGAAATACAGAGAATGTGGAAATTGAAAGCAAAAGTAATTCCAATAATTATAGGAGCAACTGAAACTGTCTCCAAGTCACTTAGAAAATATTTGGGCGAACACGACATCAGGGAACTTCAGAAAACTGCCATTTTGGGATCTTCATACGTCATTCCAAAGACGCTGTCTTAAAATATGTAGTTATCCCTCACAACAAAACTAAATAATACATGTAACACATATTAAAAACAAATTCTATTTCGGAAATAGCTGCTGCACTATGTACCTCAGGGGCAAGGTTTTTATCGGGTACATGGAAGTAATTATCCTATAAATTGGTGAATAGATGAGATAATAACAATAACAATAATAATAATTATTATTATTATTATTATCCCATATGCTGGACACTGGCCCTCACCCACCCAGGAGTAAGTGAAGCGCAATACAGATCCAAGAGCCTCTCCTTGCTCAAGACCGTCCGTGCGTGGTGAAGAGCCACATCCGACTAGAGGTGACCCTGTCATATAACAGAACACGGCGGATCTAGAGGAGTAAACCTCGATAAATAATCCCGTGCAGCTACTGCCGAAGAATGGAAAGACAAAGATCTGGAGTACAGGTCGTCTAGGTACTCCAAGGGCTGAGGTTGGTTACGGCAACGAGGCGATTCAACGCAGGCCAACCATGGACACGCACAGCCAACAAGCCCAAGACTCACAAGAGAATCAATCAAGAAAAACAAGAGTGGCTTGGACAAGAGAAGAAATGAAGGAAGTAGTTTGGTGTCACATGTATTGTACTAGCTGGCACTGCTAAAAACAATATGGATCCCGGAAATAGCTGCTGCCCTACGTACCTTAGGGACAAGGTCTGTCTCGGGTACATGGAAGTACATACCCCATAAAGTGGTGAAGAGATGGGATATAATAATAATAATAATAAGGTCTGTCTCGGGTACATGGGAGTACATACCCCATAAAGTGGTGAAGAGATGGGATATAATAATAATAATAATAATAATAATAATGAAATTGCAAAGGTAAACGCCTTGGAGTAAACTGATATACAGATTTGTTTTTCAGTACATCACCCTTATATTAAAACACTTGCGTGTTCCTCCAATTTCAGTGGTCTGGCTGCGCTGTGGTAGCCATACTGGGTCATTAGCCGCCTAAGACGAGATATTAAGTAAATTTATAATTTTGTTCAGCCCCCTCTGACGTTTCGTTTCCACCAGCAGCCAATGCAATATTGTGCATGTACTGCATGCTCTTATAAATGTTCTTTTGGAAAATCAACGGATACAACCTACCCAACGTCTATTTTTTTTAAAAAATGTCCCGTCTAAAGTGGCAGCCTTTGTCAATGTTTTATTTGATCTGAGAAGCTGCACCCCCTGTCAGTATAGACTGCAATTGTCACACAGTGACCAGCACGTGATAGTTTCATTGTAGAGACGCAGCTTCAACTGGTACAGTAGTTAAGACTTGTATGGGGTTGAGGTGTCAGGTGGATGAAATGCGAATAATGCAGATATCTGAATTCCAACACACGGGCTGATGCCTGCCAACTTCCCAGGGCACTGCGGGTTGCCTATTGCTACATACTACTATGTGTTGGCTGGTTTGATATCTCGTCAGCTAGAAATCCGTACAAAGCACGAATCTCATCTAGGTTAAAACCTTCTTATATCTATAAAAAATACATTATCGATCTTATGGGCTGTTGCATCGTCTAGTCTGACAGAAGTTTACCGATGTTTCGGAGGTTCTTGCTGTCTCCATCATGACGGCGATGAGTGAGCCTGGCGCCAGGAGTTGGTTTTAGATTTGCGAACCGTATAAACGCTTTCGAGTTGGGGTCGCTGTGTTCCTTCGCCTGCAAGCGCGGTGACCGCAGCCCGCGCAACGTCAATCTCTTTCTGGGTAATCGCGATGCTAGCGTCCGGTTCGCATCACGTCTAAATGCACGAGGTATAGGCGTGCGAATAGGATTGTGGAGATGGGAAATGCTTGCAGAATTTTGGAAGACTTCGACTTGGAAGACAAGGAAAGAGATGGGAGAATAACGTTAGCATGTATCTACGTAGATATATTATTCGGGTGCATGATGAAACGAACTGGAGGATAGTTGAACTGATTTTTATGAAATTTTGTATGCAGGTTATGTGTTCGGAGAATGTATAGGAGCGTCATGTTGTGAGTTGGATTTTAAATGTTTCTTAATTCCTTTCTGACACAACATAAAGTATTTTTGTGTTTTATATGTAACTACACGTTTCGGATATCAAATCTAAAACTTCTTGACGATGGTGAAGAGTCATTTGAATAAAAATTTTCTTGGATATTATCCATCGTCTAGTAAAATATAAAACGTAAAACGACGTTTCGGAGATGGGGCTCTATCTCCGTCTTCAGGTTCCTACTCAGTTGGGCCCACTAGATAGAGCTAATCCCTATCTCCGGACCATGTTTCGGGATTATTAACCCTTCTTCAAAAGATCCTTTTCCATCTTACACTCTATTGGAATTGTAGGGTAGCTTAGAATCAGGCCTGAATCTCAAATGTTTTTCCTGAATGGAAATTAATCACTTAAAAAGTGATTTTGATCTTTCTTTAAATATTCTGCAGATAGTTTCGCTGTTGGGTATGGATCAATTACTTACGTAAGTGTTAAGATGTAGGTCTATATTAGGATAACTAATATTATTAAAATATTTTTAAGTCTACGATTAAAATATACTATAAATTAAAATTAAAATGTGTCCGAACATCTTTTTAATCATAATACCTGGTCACGTTTGACATGCCTTTGTTATATACCGGTCGTTTCAACTTGTTTTGACTTCTTGATGCTTGCTGTCTTGTAAAATATTCTCGAAGTTAATGTTGAGTAGAACTTTTGTAATGTAGATGTTTTAGGATCCGTTGTATTGTATATATTTTTGATTTTGTTTATATACGTGATTCAGTTCTGAGTCCTATTTTTCCGTCTTGAATTTCGTGTGCAAGAGGACCTGGGTTTACTGCGCGTTTCCGAAGCTAAAGGGTTTTATATATAGTGTTTTTGGTTCTCTAGGGGGGGGGGGTGCACGTTTTTTGTGGTGGTTGTTGTACATAGTGTTGAATATCGGATTGGGGGCGTCTGTGTGAGTGCCGTTTATGTGTGGGTTTTGCTTCTAAATGTAGAATATTCTGTATTTTTAAAGTGCGGTTTAATATTTACCTTTGTCTGCTGATTTCATGAGGTGTTAATAATTTACGTAGTTTCATCTACTGTTACATAAAAGTGTAACGTGTCTAAAATGTGTCGTGCACATGTGTACTGGTTTGTATTGATTGCTCGTATTTGTTCGTATTGTCTTATTTTTCTAAATGTTACTAATTTTTATTGTTTTCTTCTGTATTATTTTTGTTGCCAGTGTTCAATTATAATGTTTCTTATTACAGGCTCTATATATTTTATTTATATTTTATATTTTATTTATTTTTATATTTTAAATTCTATTTTATTTTATATTTTACATTGGATGAGTGTTAGCTACCTATTACTATTTTTTAATATTGTCTTTAGTTGTTTAGTACTTTTGACGTAAATACGTCTATATTTTAGGGTCAGTGTCATTCGGCAAAAAGTGAAACGAAAAAGTGGAACGAAAAAGTGAAAGGTAAAAGTGTAACTGCATTGTTATGTTACCTAGGAAACGTCAAACTTCATTGTTATGTTACCTAGGAAACGTCAATTGTTTACTAGGCATTATTGTTAAAAAGCAAACGTCAATTGTTTACTCAGCATTATCGTTACCTAGGAAACTTTATCTGTTATCAACAAATCGATAATAATGGTTACCTAGGAAACGTTACATTTCTCGGCAATTTTGTTACCTAGGAAACGTCATCTGTTTACTCGGCATTGTTGTTACCTATAAAACATTTCATTACATTACCTTACCTTACATTACATTACTTTATATTACATTCAGCTACCACAGACCAATCTTAAGCGTAACTAATTCAAGTTGATTAAGCAATGTCTTAATCAAACTTATCTCAATTGTAAAGCATGTATAAAGGAAATATTTAGAATAAAGCCAATATATAAACTTCCTTTCCGTATAGACGTATTTACGTCAAATTCTCCGGAACCATGGTTCCACTATCAACTTTTTAAGTTGGAAAGTGAATATTTGTTTATGCAGTAAAATAGGTAATTGTATGTAGCATCTTTATGTTAGCCAGGTAACAAAATATTCTGTGTATTTTTATACTCAGTGTTGTAGTTTTTAGATTTATATTGTACTGTAATGTCATTTGTCTGGGTATTGTGAAGTCAAGAACATCAGCCACGTTATTATCTTCTTCCGCTATGATAAATAGTTAAGTCTTATGTATATTATTAAAGTCAGTTAACAAGTGTTCTATATTAAATTACGTGTTATTATGAAGTATGAGGATGTCATCTGCGAATCTAGGGATATTTATTACTATATATTTCGATAAAATATTGTTATATTTATTGACCTTGAAAGAATAGGTTTTGTAGGAGGCGTTAGTTGCTGAAATAAGTGTCGAGGAACAAATGTGTATCACTGTCCTCTTACCAGCTCGATAATCGGAGAAACTATTAAACTGCGATAAACTTCGTCTTCATAATTGGTACACCAGAACCAATGTTAGCTACTTTCGTGGAAAGAAAATTCTCAATAAGTAGTTACCTTTAACACGCCTTCTTTGCACAATTCTTGAGCCTTACAGGTAGAAGTTATCGTCTGTGTTTCGCATTTCACATATTCTTCTAACAAAAAATGAAAACTTTTACTAATCCATTTATTCAGTTGGGATTTATCCCCTTGATATTAACTACTACTATTGGTACAATTGGTATTTAATTTTATGACTGAAATTTGAAATTTGTAAAGTACATTTTCGGATACCTAAGTGTAGTAATTAGTATACGTGATGTGAATTAATCTAACGTTATTAATGTTTCGTTCTATTATAAATTGATTATTTCATCCAGTTTTAAATTTTGCTGCTTTACTGCTCAATCTATAGAACTGTGTTCTTAAATGCCCACCACTGGCCTCTGTCGGGGGTGAGTTAAATCTAGTCCACAGCTTCGTCTTATGTCGTTCAGATCAACTTTAATATTATCATCTCATGTACACCTAAGTACTGCAGGTGGCATCTTTATTCGCTGTTTCCAGCTAAAGCAGACATTAATTTCTTGTCGTCGCCATGAACACCAGGGAATAAGAGGTTAAGTTTGTTTGGCGAAAATTAATGAAGAAGCTGTCTTTTGTCTTCGGGCAGTTTTCCAGACGCTTCATTCACCTCTTCTATTTTTGCCCTCTCTCAGTAAAATATTTCGCTTCTGACTAGTCTGATTTTGAAGGCTTTAGAACAACAGAAATGGAATAAACCTAATTAAATTTAATTGGTGTACAACAAGAATATCAAGAATAAAGTTGTCCTATTCAACCTTCCAACTCAACGAAACCATTTTTACGTTTAGTACTAACCTTATCACAGTTACGTAATTTACTCTAATTATTCTAAAGAACGTGAGATTAAAGGTTTTATGACGACGAGAACGAAGATGGCTGTTTCCTGGATTATTGAGCCATTTAGACCGGTGGACGTTTACCGACGTTTCAGAGGTGATTGTTGCCTCCATTATCAGGGCGATGCCGTGTTGATGGACGCAACAGGCGCTACTGAAGCGTCGGTAAACGTCTACCAGACTAAATGGCTCAACAATCCAGGAGACAGCCATCTTCGTGCTGAAGAACGTTCGATTTTGATCAGAGCAGCGAATAATTGACTATCGGAATGCGTTCAGGATCTCGCACTCTCTTGTGTTTTGTTTTAAGTTTAATTTTTTAGTGTTTGGGCCAATAATTATAAACAGACATAGACTTAAATGTTGAAATATCCTTAAAATCTCTACTGCGTATCTGACGACGATAATGAATGTATTAACAGATGAAAGATGTTCTTGATGGAATTAGGAGAAGAATGAATTCTGAAAGTGAATGTAAATTTAAACGAAGCAATAACTTTGTTAGTTCTTTTGCGTGGATGTGAAACATGGTTTCTTGCTTTGAGGGAACAGCTTAAATTCCACGTGTTTAAAAATATAATGATATGGAATATATATATTTGTGTCTAAAAAGGGCGAACAGTGTAGAACAAGCCTTATTAATGAACAAAAAGACTTTGATTTATAAAGCTCACCTACTTTTGTTAGGATAATAAAATGTGTGAGGTTATGATGGGCTTAACATGTAGCTGTGATGAAGAAGATGAATGCATATATAATTAAGATGGGAAACTGGAGGATGGTGACTGAGATGGAGATTGGAGGATAATATTAAAAAGGATCTTAGTCATTATTAAACTACAGGGTCTTGGTACTAACTGACGTCAGTCAGGCAGTTTTAGTAATTTGCTTGGGACCTATAGTTATGCGGTTAATGCTGATGTAATTCTATTCGAGTGGCATCACATTGGGAGTGAACATGTGATCGTTCCGTGACGCCCAGTTGTTCTAAGGCAACGCTTCCTTTGTGACCATAGACAGGTTCGAGAGGAGAGACGGGGGTGGATTGAGTTTGCATGAAAACCTACAACCGCACAGAGCTTCAGATGGACAGACAAACGTGAGCAGTAATAATAATAATAATAACAAAACAATCAATTGGTCTAATCACTTAAGACTTCAAAGGGATGAGGTAGAACTAAGGGCTCCTAAAATATTAACCACCAAATTGCAGTAGGAGAGGGTTTAGGATGTCCCTGTGACGTATGCAGCCTGTGGGAGCTGCGTGCTGCCTACTAGCAGACAGAAAAACGTTGTTCTAATTTGATGTAAAATTTAGTGTTAATACTTCAAAACACACTTAAGTTGGAAAACAAATAGATGAATAACGATACTGTGGACAGAGCAGTAGCGGAAAGCAATAAAGACTTGTGAAAATATCTTTTTACCAAAGGCCAATGTTCTGCAGTCAGGGATAGGGATTTACGCATGCGCACATCATCATTTGCTTACGAGGCAGCCACCGTCACCGGGACTTCAGGTTGTATATTCAGCGAAACGCTTCGCACTACGCAATTGAATGGTACTGAGTTGGTTCCCGATCTAGTTTAAGTAGAAGTGCCGACAATAGAACCATGGTTGTCCAACTTTACCGAATGGCGCAGACTTAGTGCTCATCATTGACAAATAGTTACGTGTTGAATTTGCTCTGCTTACGAAAGATATGGTATATATGCTCTACTCTAATTGATACATGCCTATCACTGCATATTTCAACGTTTGGATTTTAAATGAAGAGATAAAAACAGCGCTGCATTCTTACGCCTGAGCTGGGGCTTCCAGTGACACACGCTGTCGGGTCCAGAGATAATTAAATCGCTTTGTTAGTACCGTATTCCTGATTTATTGCGCACGAAAATCCATTTTTGGCAGATGCAATCGATAATCGATAGACGGTAATAAGATTGAATCTGTATAAATCGCAGTGCAGAGAGTCGAAATTAGTCATACACATTTTTTTGAAACCATATTTTGTAAAAGTGGACCAAGTACGAGTAGATACAAGAAATAGTCTGAAAAATAAAAACAATCAAAAAACGAGGGACCTCAAGGCGAATGACGTGATATTCACATTTAAATAGGCCACGAACTGTAACTTCCAAACCCATTCGGTGGTACAAAATCGAAGGTCAATAAATAAAGGACAAGTTATAGATGTAAGCGAAAAATACAATTGACCTGAAGCCCGAACATTTTTAGCGGGACGTATTGAAACCTAACCTATTGGACATTCATAATTTACGCAGAAAAAGGAAGAATTCGGGAATTAATTTACCAGACGCGGAGGCAGAAAAGCAATCAAGGGATATTGTGTTGCCCCAGTGGCTTGGAGTTACAACAATAGAAGAGAAACTTTTAATTAATGGAGTTTTCAATAATAGCATCAGAAGCCAAGGTAGCTGACGGTCCCACATCCTACGGGCCGACAGAGCTAGCGTTGGTCGGGTACAAACCACACTCATAAATGCAACTAACTACGTACAGCACAGCCATGTTGCAGAGGCTCGTAGTCATTAATAGTTTTCTACTTTTATGAAACCGTGTTCACAAGTGCTCAACCCAGCACGCTTTCCTCAGTCACATAAATTCAGACCATGATGTAGCAGATAATTATTCTTAATATATATTTTAATATTATACTCTGATCTACGTATTCTTTTCTCCTGCGGTCTCCTCCCTTCGGCTACTCCTAGTAAAATTCTTATCCTCTCCCAAACTTCCTCACGTCTTGCCCTTCTATAATTGTGGCGCATTTGACGCAAATTATAAAGGCAGTCTATACATAGCTTCTCATTGGGCAGCTTTACACATCCATCGTTTTAACCAGAAGGAAACAGACTGTGTTACCCAGACTGAATGCAATGTCCCCCTCGGGAATAGAACCCGATCACATGGCTCTCACTGTTATTGAATGAGATTTTCATGTAACGTTGTTACACAAAAGTCTGTCTGGGACTGTGGCAACAAATCATTTTATTGAGTCGTATGTTGTATTACGAATCAGTTCCCTTTGTTGGTCTTGTCCGCTGCATCGTAATGCATTTCGAGACCCTAACTCGATAATTAGCTGTCAGTAACTTCGTGTCTGGAATGGAGTGGAACGGAAAATGTTCAGCTCTGTCCTTCCTTTACAAAGGTCAGCCTCAGCACAGCTCAGTATTAAATGATGACGTTGCATGGAGAAAAACGGTTTGAGGAACAATAGACGAGCGTGTGGGTTTGAACGTTCCAGTGACCTAGTGGAATTCAAATTTCCCGCCGCTATTGAAATTAGAACGGTAATAGATTTGTGAGTCACTTGAAGGCGGTAAAATTAACAACACCTCAGATAACAGACTCTATCTAATGCAATTGAATTATGCTGACTAAATCATTGTCACAAATTACAGAAAAATGTGGTTTAGAAATTCAACTTCCCTCCGTAGAACGTCGCTTTGCACAAAGTAGTTTAATTTTTTACATTATTAAGAATATGAGGGTGTTCTGGACAATGTTGCAAGTGACTCAAATTTACGTTCTTTTGACACAGAATACATTATATATTTTGAAAATTTCATCTCCTTTTAAACATCGTGTTTCTCCTGACAGTACTTAATCCACTTCTTTAATTTTAACGTCTTGTTCTTATCTTTGATTAATAATAAACTGTATACAACCTTTTTTAAAGTTTTTTTCTCGTTTAATTATTTTCTTGGAAATAGTTAAATGTCTTCGTTACGTGTACTTTTTGTTATGAGTGCTGCTAGTACGTAGTATATCTGTTATATTAACCGAGCTATAATTGTTGATAAGCCATGGTGGTCTAGCGGTTAGAACGTTGGCCTTGTAATCTTGGGGTCTCGGGTTCGATTCCCGGCGGTGCCCGAATTTATAACTTGTGTTGGGCAAGGCCGTGGTCTAGGTAACACGGAGTTTTCCTCCGTGGCATCCCAACAATTACGCCATCCACACACAGAAGAAGGCAATGGCAAACCACTTCTGGATCATCTGCCAAGAACGTATATGAACAGGTCCCAGTCCGAGAAAAGGATGGAAGGATCCTGTTCATATGGATCTATTGTCAGACAGAACACTAAAATAAAATAAATAATTGTTGATACTATATAAATATTTTCCAAGACTGAAGTTTTGTACTGAGATTAGCAGTGTTGAAGCTTGGAGTTGTGATCACATAAGTAATTCTTTCTTACTTTTCGTTTGGTCTCCGTTAAATGACAGGCTATAACAAGAGATATTTGAACACTCATTATTCAAGTCAAAGTTAATCAAATGTGACTTTTGTTCGATACTGAATTTCTGTTGTGTTACTAAGGTTAAATATTAATATTGAGATTTTTTTAGAAGCATAAACATTTGCCTTCGGTTACGGGTATTTGATTACCAATATGACCAGATGTTACCATGTTTACAGCGGTCGAGAGCTGCCTTTGATTTAATGTGCTGTTCATGTAAATATTAAAATGTCGGAACTATGGAAACAAATTGAATGTACAGACACGCACGATAAGATATGCATTTCGTGACGATAAGTTTTTGAAAAAAAACCCAGTTAATACGTAAGAGACATTGACTTACATAGTAGTTAAAATACAATGAAGAGAAAAGTATACATGATGTACTAAGGCGAGATCCGTGGCTTGTGGGAATTTTACAACGTTATAAGATCTTTAGTGACACTGTCTGCGTCCAGGCTGATTTATAACACGACGATGAAAAAACAGGTTCTCCGGATTAATCTGCCAGTTTTACTTATTTTCTCAACGAAATATGAATGGTGTCACAAGAAATAATAATATGTTAATAAAAGTGACGCTATTTCTAAAATCTTACTCCTGCTACAAAGTGTCAGATTCGTCAGCTTGTACGGACTATGGCGTCCCCAAGAGTGGTAACCCTGTGAGTTAACAACTGAGGTCTTAACTTAATGAATTGTGTCTTTTTTATACGAAATGCCGTCACTTTTAGATTCTATAAGACATGGTCTGGACATAAAGAACGTCATCTAACGCTATAAGCGAGCATTTCACTCAAGTCACGTGGAAAATCATACGGAAATAAACCTTGTGTCTCCATAACAGGCAGGGATATCTTGGTTAGGTTGTGGAATATTGGATTCGGAAGATGGAGTTTGGTGATTGGTGTTGTAGATATGGCTCTGTATTTTGTAACTCGTAGGCCTAAACTGTAATTTGTTCAAAATGAAATTTTTCATAAAGGTTGTTTATGTAAATACAAGTTAAAAATAATTTGTTGATAATCTACTTTAAGAATATGACGAAAACGTTCTGGTAAATCGGAGGCTTTGAGGTGCGTGTGTTTATTTATATATTATATTCTAGCTAAGTCCTAGCCAACTTTCAGATTAAGAAACAAAATTGATGAAGAAAATTTTTTGAAGAAATTAAATAATGACAACATATTGGTAGGTGATACTGATTCCCAGGATGTGGCTAACCAGATGTTAATCTTAAGAATAAGGAACAGGGAGAAATCCGTTGTAACCATGCCGCTAACTGCGTGTGGCATTGCCCTACCTCCTACGCCGACTTCCCGTTCTACAAAGATAATTCGAGCCTTGCCTTGTGTTATCAATGCACGATCCAGAGACCTCAAAGAAGCTTCAACTTTCTGTTCCAGCAGCAGAGACAAGGACTCGAGGTTCACTTGGCGTCTCTGATCATAGTCAACAGAAAAGGGTCTCTTTATACGAAACCAGGACGCCATGAAGGCGTGCAGCGTCACTACTGAAAGTGACCAGTTTCACGGTCCAACAAGAAACAGTAACTGCTTTGTAAACTAAGTCCAAACAAGGCGCATTCAGAAACTGTATACTTCAATTCCTCAGAGTAGCCATTTCTCTCCACTGGACTGCCTAAACGTGATTTCTCTCTCTCCATGAGACTGTAACCTGTGCATTATTATATTCCTTATCATGATCTGTAATATTCTTTAGTTTCTCCATTTAACTTTCTTCATTTATCAGTTTGTGGTTTTGTTGCTAGGTTACCATATACGGTTTTTATGAAACGCGGTTAAAATTATCTACGTCTACGCGTGGTGAGAGAAAATCCATTCTTCAACAACGATGTCCACCTCATCAAATCACCAAATGAGCAAAGAGTGATGTAAGAGTGATGTCAATTGAAAATCAAATAGAAATGAGGGAAATATTTAATGAAGGTAATCAATAAAATTTCCGAAAGAAGAAGACTTAACCGAGATAAATTTTGTTTTGTTCTGTCTGGAATAAATTACACATCCACGTGTATACGAGGTGCGATCGGAACGTTTCCAGACTGCGCCTATTTTAAAAAAAACCCCCAAAAAACCGTACACTTATCTCAGGTATTAAATTCATCCATCACCCTCGAAGTAGTTTCCCTGGGAGTGAACACAACGATCCCAGCGCCGCTGCCAAACCTGGAAGCATCCCTGTCAGCCTGTCAAGCACCATCTGCGATTCTGCCTGAATCTCTTCTATCGTCTCAAATCTCCTTCCCTTTAGCTGAATTTTCATCTTTGGGAAGAGGAAGAAGTCACACGGAGCTAAGGAGGGTGCGGGATGACGGCCATGGTGTTTGAGGCCAAAAACTGCCGAACTTTGAGGGCGGTGTGCGCTGGCGCGTTGTCATGATGCGTCGCATGTGGAGTTCTTCCTTTAGAATCAGCTAACAGGTCCCATAGCCTATCTCAACAATGTCGCACAAGTCGTTGATGGTACGACGTCGATCTTCGTGAATGGCCTGCCGAATCTTCGTAACATTTTCGGGCGTTGTGCTCGAAGATGGTCGTCCAGAACGCTCGTCATCATCGACAGAGGTTCGGCCATTTTTAAAACGTGAATACCACACAAAAGTTTGTGCACGACCCATTGCGGACTCCCTAGATGCTTGCTTTAGCATTTCATAGGTTTCCGTAGCCGTTTTGGCGAGTCTTTGGCAAAATTTGATGCACACTCTTTGTTCATGAAAATCCGCCATTCCGAAATCGCAGGAGGGTCGGTGTAATGCACTGCCAAAACGCCCGTAACTAAGAAACAAATGCTAATTCGATGATGCCGGCTGGCACACTGATTCACTATGAATATAGGCCGCACCCCCTAGCGGCATAAACTCGTACTACATCCGGTTCGCCCTCTATTGACACAGTCTTGAAACTTTCCGATCGCACCTCGTATATGGCAGAACAAGTTTTATCGTTTCTCGATCTTTGTTGCTAGCCAAAAGTTCAACATGAAATCGTCGCAAATACCGTTAAGTAACTTTACCGCTTGCTGGCTTGGACAGAAATATTTTTCAAGTCGAAATCATGGATTGTCTGATCACAGAGATCTTCTGCGTTGTCGTTACAAACTTACCTACAGGCTGTAGGATTTGAGGTTTCCACGGCTGTAAGGCTGAAGATAGCTGTCTTCTGGATTATTCTGCCGTGTAGTCTGGTAGAAGTTTACCGACGTTTCAGAGATCCTAGCTGCTACCACCATCAGGAAAATGATTCAAGGCAGGTAGCACCTCTGAAACGTAGGTAAACTTCTACCAGATTAGTCTCTTATCTGCCTGAGCGCCATCTCGTGGTGCGTCTCCAAGGCAACCGAGTTAATATCAATGGTATGAAAGACAAGAATTGCATCTAACATCATTGTTGCGGCATTGTGATACAAGGCCATGATTCTAACAACGTGATGAAAGACACGACTTGCAGATGTACTTCAGGCTTCAAGTGGTCAACGAAAAGTTTCCTTTGAAAGATGTTTATTTATTTATTTCGAGTTGAATTTTAACGGGCACTGCTAGTTTCTGCTGAGTTCTATCTCAATAGCAGAGGCCCGATCCCGATCGTGGGCCTGGTTTTTTTATTTAGTGTTCTGTCTGTCGACAGGTCCATATGAACAGGATCCTTCCATCCTTTTCTCGGACTGGGACCTGTTCATATACGTTCTTGGCAGATGATCCAGAAGTGGTTTGCCATTGCCTTCTTCTGTGTGTGAATGGAGTAATTGTTGAGATGCCACGGAGAAACCGGGGAAGCCCCCGGAGGAAAACTCCGTGTTGCCTAAACCACGGCCTTGTCCAACACAAGTTATAAATTCGGGCACCGCCGGGATAGAACCCGAGACCCCAGGATTACAAGGCCAGCGTTCTAACCGCTAGACCACCGTGGCTCCGTGGGCTTGGTACCAGAGATAATTTTCAGGTCCAGGCTAAGTTCTCTATGTATGTACGTACGTGTGTTATGACTCTCCCTCTTAGAACTTGTATGCTGTCAGAGATGTGTGCGCGGGGCGAGGAGTCCCACCGACATGTTTGTGGCTGAGAAGCGAGTCGACCATTATTGACCTGGGCTGTTCGTTCGGTCTGACCTCGCATTGTTAACTGTTCCCCCCCCCCCCCCAGGTCATTAGATGCAATTCCCCACAAAGCAACTGCTTCACTCCCAACACCTGCCTTCAACGTTCAAGCCTCGGATCCGTTCAACATTTACTCTCACCCAAATGACGTAAGCAGATATTTATCTTGGGAGTGAAAAGGCCGGAGTTTATGGCTACCACACACGTCCATGTCGCTAAACCTCCACTCCCCCATATGTCTTCATGAGTGGTGTTTGATTCAGAAGGCAAAATATATGAAAAATTACACTGACGTTTGCTTATTATCTCAGTTATTTAATGACGACAGCTCAGCTGCAAAATTTACATGGTGTTTTAGTTATTTGTAATTTATTTAACGACGCTTCTTAGTAGCTCAGACTTTTGCGTGGAATGAGAGGATGGTAGTGATTTGGAAAGGATGGGGAAGGAAGCGGTCGTGACATAATTTAAGGTATTATTCCCGGTATGTTCAATGAGGGACTGAGGAAGACCAAAAATATCTCGTTCAGGATAGGCGGTCTCCGGGGATTTTGACGTATTCTCCCATTGAACCTATGATTGTATGGAGAAAGCCGGGTCAGGGCAGTTGGTACATGATGAGGCTACCGATTGGACGACTTGGTTCGAATCCCAACGGCATTATTCCCTTAGCCACAGCGCCTAAACCGTTTCTGGGGCCTCTCCAGTCTCCTGTACAATGACACCGGGGTTCTGTCCTCGGGGTTAGAGCCATAAGGGCGTGGCGCTGATCACTCACTTTCTCCTGGTGCCGATGCTAATTACCTTTTCGTTTAACTCATGCGTTTATGGAAGAATGCGTGTGAGGTACATAAATCCGTTGATGAGGGCGGGGATTCAAGCCGAGATCGCAACGTTTCGAGGCAGACGGCTGTGAAGTCGTATTGAAAGCTCGGGGTTAAAAGCCATTGTGACAGAAGGGGAATACAAAATGAAGTGCGAGACAAGTCACAAGTGTAAACTCCCCAAGTCCCGCTGACATTTCTACTCTCACCTCCCCTTCCTGTGTCCCCGTCGCTTTGTCTCGTCCTATTCTTCAAGTTCTGATTGCTAGCGACGTGCTTCAAAATCCCCCTGGCGGTGAGCACGGGAGAACAGCGAAACGACACTTGCTAGAGTCTTATCAGCAACGGGCGTAGAATTAAGAAGTGTGCAAGCAAGCAACTTGGCCCCAGCTTGTATTCAGGAGACATTACATTGACTATTCAGAAGTTATTCGTGTTTTTCCTCAGCCCTTCCAGGCAGATAAACTACGGCCGTCTCCAATCATCCAAATTTTTACCAAACGTGATCATCATATCATATAATTACACGATAAACGATTACGTCGTGGAAAAAATATAGTGTTCATCGGCCTAGTGGTTCCCAAAGCAGGTCGCGCACCAAAGTAGCGGGCGTAAAATCATGGGAAATATTATATTATATTATTATTATTATTATATTCTTGGGAAACTTAGAAACTTTGGACTATCACCCAGTTATGTTGATTGGTTCCATAGTTATCTTTCTGACAGGCAATCCATTGTTCGTGTATCAGGAATGCTTTCGTATCCTTATCGTGTTAAGTGTGGAGTGCCTCAGGGTTCCACCCTAGGCCCCTTACTTTTTAATATATTCATTAATGACATCTGCGACTCCATACACAATTCACAGTGCCTTTTATTTGCTGATGACTTAAAGATGTATCGGAGTATTAGCGATGTTGATGACTGCAAACTGTTGCAGGACGATATTCATTCAGTGCAAAATTGGTGTCTTGTGAATGGGATGCAACTTAATTTAAGTAAAACTACTGTTATATCATTCACTCGGAAGACAAACAGTATTTACTTTAATTACAAATTGTGTAACAACCTGGTGGCACGCTCCCATTGTGTTAAAGATCTCGGTGTTCTACTGGACTGTAAGCTCTATTTTCACCAGCATATTAACTATATATATTCACAAAGCTTAAAAATGCTAGGTTTGATTCGGTACATTACTTCTTCCTTCTCCACTGTTGATAGCCTATTGGTTTTGTACAGCACTTTAGTCCGTTCCAAAATTGAGTATGCATCCGTTGTTTGGAACTCTATTACTAATACTGATTTCTTTAAATTGGAAAGGATTCAAAGGAAATTTGTAGCTCTATGTTACACTAGATTCTTAATGGCGTGTGTGCCTATAATTACGATGATATACTAGTTAGATTAAACTTCTTATCGTTACATTTAAGGAGGAGGCTTTTGGATGCGCTTTTCCTCATCAATGTTTTTAAAGGCAAAATTAGTTGCTCATCTGTTTTTGATACAGTTAGTCTCTGCATACCCACTAGGTCTATCAGAGACTACTCTACCTTTACTGTACAACGTAATTTCAAGGCCAGTCCTTCTGCCAGATGCGTTTCTGGTGCCAATGCAGTCTGCAGGAGCATCGACATCTTTAACAAAGATCGTATTTTGCTTACTGATGTCAGTCAGCTTTTTAAACAATAATCATTGTTCTTTTTTATTATTTATTTAGTATAATATTTTATCTTGTATGTTGTTTGTCCAAAATTGAACTGATTTTAGTTTAATTATTACTTTACATATCTATAACATTTAGTTTTTTACTTATTAGTTATTTTGCAATAAATCAATATTGTACATTTATGTTTTCAGTTCATCGTTTGTTTGCTTTTATATTGTAATGTTTGTATTGTTGTTAGTGCTTGGCTGTTATTGGCCTTTTTGGCTGTTGTCAAGCACTTTAATAAATGAATTGAATTGAATATTGCTTTATTGTGATTGACGGACAATTTTAATATATTTTAATACTATTTTTGGGAAATATTTTGTTTTTAATTATCGTAATTTAAAATGTAAAACCATCAGTTGTCTATAAATTTTTTTAGAGATAAAATAAGTATCGATTACAAAGCTTGATATAACTGAAGATAGGAAGTTTGTATACCAATAGTTGAAAGTGGGATTCTATAATGAAACTGTCTGGTAAGGATGATGGAATGTTAATTGACGTCATTTCTTAGGCAGGAGTAAATAAATTCAAAATAGACGTTTTAAAGCTCAGATTATTTAAAATTGGTGTCGGTTGACAATGTATACGTGAGCACAGCGTGCAGTTTAAAATTGGTTGTGAATTCAAATATGGATTCCTGGTTTAAAAAACAGCCTAAATGTAGTCTAAAAATTGTATATCGATTCGACGAATCAACACACGCTGAAGATTCGCCCGAGATACTCGTGTTTGTAAGGATATAAAGTTTTGGGATTTATATAAGATAATGACGCTTTGAGAAAGTCTTTGTGGAAGTAACAGCTTATAAATATTTGTAAAAATCAGATATGCATCTTGGTGGTATAATCTACATTTAATTATTTGATTTAACGAACAAACTTGGTGGTAGTAAGATTCAACGCAACAGCCTCGGAGGTCGATAGAGTTCAAACAGTTGAACGTGGTGATTATTTTGGAGTCTAAAACGAAACTGAGTGGGTGATGGGACGCGTTATATAGGATGATCGGGGTGAGTAAAGAGGAAAACGGAACGGGGGATAAATTGATGTGGGGTTGGAGGGTTGGATTTTAGCAGCAACAAAAGCATTAAGCTTCCGTTCAGTCGATCAGAAACTATCCCATGAACAAGGGCTTAACAAGAGGAGTGTGTGCTGTATATTCAGCTTAGCGAGATTTCTTCTAACCCAAGTTCTATTCAGCGCAAAGCTCGCTACAGATCCATTGTTTGATAAACACGTGTGATAAGGGCACAAACATGGCGACAGAGCCCGGATTGTCTGGGTCACGAACAGACAAACTTTCGAGTTGAATTCTACTGTTTAAAGTAAACCGTTTTATATATCGAAACCTTGTTAAAAAGTTTAAAGTAGTTCCAAGAGAAAATCGTGATTAAAAAATAAAACATCAGTAAAATTAAGGTAGCACAAATTACGTCTCTCAGTAACAAAATAAAATCTCGTATTAAACAAAATTAAGACACAGATACATAAAAGTAGTTAAGTGGTATTTACTATTTTACTATTTATTTATGAACTTAATTGTAGTTTATTTAACGGCGCTGTCATTGGCTGAGATTATTCAGCTTATAATGTTACGATGATGAATTGGAAAGGCTATGGAAGCAAAAGGCTGCTATATAATTTGAGATGCCAACTCAGAATGTGACTGGAGGGATTGAGGAAAACCAAACGAGATCTCAGTCATAATAACCGGTGTCCGGGCTGAAATCTGCACTCGGAACCTAATGAAATGATGAATGAAAGAGAGAATATATGGCTACAAGTAAAGTAAAGTAAGTAAAGTTTGTCCCACTATACGCCATGTAGGCGCTTGGGGTGAGTGGAGGTATAACTCCTCTCTTTCCTGACCTCGGCACTAGATGGGGGTGAGTGGTCAGCATCACGCCTCGGCCGGCTTTACCCCCGGGAAAGGACCCCGGTACCCATTGTAGAGGAGGCTGGGTGGACCCCAGAGCCGGTCTGGACACAGAGGCTAGAGGAAAAGTCCTCTGCCCCCGTCGGGGATCGAACCCCAGTCGTCAAGCCCGTAGCCAGTCACTATACTGACTGAGCTATCCCGGCTCTATGGCTACAAGTAGAAATTTAAAAAAGAAAACTTAAACTTAGATCGATAATAAATTGATTTAGAGAGAGGAAGACCAGATAAAAATATTAGTGACTTAGGAACATTCTTGATTCTAATCCATGGAGGTTAAAAGCAGAAGAAAAGGATGTTTGTTCTCTTAGCTGTTGGTGAAGATAAGAGAGAGGATTAGTTGGGCGAGGTACGTAGCACGAATGGGGAAGGACGCAGGAAGATGTTATGATAGGCCCTATTACTATTTAAGAAAACAGGACGTGTAAGTGTGGACAGTATTTTTCAGCGAAATTTATTGGTTGGCTGATTGGCTGTCAGATTTTGTAAAAGCCTTTTTCCTCGTGGAGTTTGTGGGAATTACTGAGATTTACGCAAATCAGTTATTTGATGACGTATCAAATTAGTAATTTAGTGTCCGATCAGATTATATGATTATCGTTTATGGTGAAATATAAGGGACGGGGAAAGAATTGGCCGTGGCCTATGTTAAGATTTTAATGCGCACTTAAACAACGAAGCGTTTTATTAAGGGCAGAACTTGTAAGGGACACTTCCCGAGTCCGCTTATGTTAATCTGCTCGGAGACATCTGCCAGAAAGGTTTCGCAGCGATCCTTTGATAGGAAGCGTTCGCTGTTCGTCAGATAGGAAACGTTTACAGTGTGAGGACGGCTCCACGAACAATGCAAAGTGATGAAGCCATTCCTTATTGGTTGAAACTGTTCTCTGGTGTTTGAAACAGCTTTATTCAAGGCCAGTTACAACGTATGGACATATGTCAATTATCTCGCTTTTCAAAAAAATAAGACAGAAATTTATTTTTAAGGCTTACCACAGCCTATCCAGTGCGAATATATGTTATTTAATTTCCAGAGAAGAAATAAGAGCAAATATTTTGTTCAGAGTGATTCCTGAAACAGACAACAACTTTGTAGGGCGAAGCAAGTCATTTGTGTGATTCCCTAAATAACTTTTCACATGTTCATGACACACAAATTACATAATATTTTTATAATAATATATAATTACGATCTGGCAGGACAAATTTTAATGATTTAAAAATTGTTTAACGACACTGTTTCAGCGGTATAAATTACGGCCTAGTGTAGAATCGAACATGGAAGATCTCCAATTATTAATTAAGAACACGTTCTTTGTATTTTTAAACACTGCGTTGTCCGTACTCTTGGGTGTATTAGGTGAAATCTTTATGCACCAGTTAAAGTCCACTTTTTTCGCAAAGTTTATTCATATAACAAAATGTCTTATTTCCTATAGGTGTTACCGTGTACTTAACGAAAACTTATCGCTTATAATTACATGTAATCCTACATCAAATTAATTTTCTGTATGCGCCTTTATTAAAATTTATAATCATTTCTTAGGGATTGGATATTTATAGGATTTCTTTGACGGGTGAAGTGATCAGCTCAACACAAAAAGACAACGACAAACATCCATGCTTCGATCAGGATGAGAAGCCGCGATCCCAGTGACAAAGCTTCCAAGACCTGATCGGCTGATAACCTTCAAACAGAATGTAAACAACAACAACAGAACTCTTTAACCTCTTAACAGACACACGAAGGAGAATGCTCAGCGATATACAAAATGTAATTGTTTTTACTAATTTTTAAAATCTTACCTACATAATATATCAGAAATATTGTTTACCTTTACTTTATGGAGGAAGATAAACATTTATGTTTCCAGAAGTATTTTATTTTGTATTATTTCTGCGAGCCGGTCAAAGTGGCCTCGCGATGGGCCTTGAGCGCTTGGACACTGGGACCGTGGGTTCGATACCCACTCAAGGCGTGGATGTTTGTCCGCGTCTTTTTATCTTGTGCTGTCCTGTGTACAAGTAGAGGCCTCGCGACGGGCTGATCACTCGTCCAAGGACTCCTACCAAGTGTCTAAATAGATTAGGTAAAAAAACAAAACCTCAAAACCTGTTTGTAAAAGATGGATTAAGAAAGAAATGAATTATTTCTGCCAAACATTTCTCTTGGATAAGGCAGAGGTGTCAGAAAATATCACACATTTTATACGTTACAGATATATTTTCTATACACTCCGTTGGTGAATTCTGTAACTTGAAAGACCAGAGTTGTAGCCTTTATTTCGACCTGTCCGTCGTTGCAAAGAGTCATACAATTACATTGACGTGACCGCTCCATTCAGACCATTCCGTCCCTGATTCTCTCATAACTTTACATTACTGTAGCCACTACAGATTAGGACGCTTCATTTAGAGCAGTCTACCGTTGTATCTTCCCATAATTCCTAGCGAAAGCCAAATACATTTACCGCGACGAAGCATACAAAAATTATAATGGACCCCACAATCCGCCTCTCCTGCTTTAATTACTATTGCTGCTACATTGTCACTCTACTCGTAGCAAAAGTGCATCCAGAGCACTCTGGTGGCATGCACGCAGAAGCTATATTCCGTTCTTTTGGACACAGTTTGCAGCCTGGTTTGTAACTGTTAAAAGTATCGCATGTAGAGATTCATTCTTTTTTCTGCTCCTGCACTCTGAGCGTTGAGCAACCCGCCCATCGAGATTCCTGGTGCTAGCGGGGGGGGGGGGGGGGGAGTTTTCTCCTTTTGTTACGCTGACGTGGCAGTGCTGCTATGAAAAAGTGACTGTGCTGTTCCGCACAATGCACTGTTGGCAACTCCAGACATATTTGGAAAAATGGGTTGCTCGTATAACACGGCAGACTTTCTTCCTAGTTCGTGGTTTTACTTATTCGCGGGAAAAAATATCGTGGTAATATTTCTGCATTGTGGCCTTAGGGGATCTCTCATTGGTCGCCCATGCGCAAGCGCACAAAGTAACACAGAACAACCTTGATCGTTTTCCTTGTATGTACGAGTGTCTGCGAGGTGTAGGTACATTCTCATGACACAATACGAGGATATGCATTAGGTAAAGGGACCAAAGGGAACTTCCTTTTCTGGCTATGCAATCTGCGTCTTTCGAGCACCCTGACAGCTTTCAGCAGGGAACGCCATAATTTCAGTACACACTAACACAATACTTCGTGTTTATAACACGTAATTGTCATATTTCATGTGTCTTTAGTTCATCAAAACAAATTTTTATCATATGGCCTATATTTTACGCGTTGGGATTAATTTCGAGAATGTAACTCCCTCGAACTCTAAGTGTTGTGTTGTACGTGCGATTGACTTTGCCAAAACGTTGGCTAGAGGCGGGTTAACTATTGATCAAATGCGGTTGCAATGTACTTCCCAGATTGAACCTCATAGCACCCTGTCAGAATGCGGGTCCACGCCGCTGCCCCCACCTGTCCATAACCTCACTCATGAAGCGACGGATTCATCTCGTCAAACTATTCATCTGCGTGGCTTCATTTTGACCAGTACGTCACTGCATCCTCCCACCCTGGCCACAGCAGTGTTGGAACCAAGAAAGCAAACGGTTGCGTGGTATTTATTAGAAAATCCTGTGGTTTACGTCCTTGCCTAAGATTGCTGCAGACACTCACTCCATCATGCAAATAGCGGGGAAAAAAGGAAACTCTGTAGTAACAAGAGGGTTCGCGCGGCCCCCTCCCTTCTATTTCAACCCCTCTTACTTCTCCTGAAACCATTCCACACGCCCGGCACGTAAGAGGGACTATACAGCCTTTTAATGTAGTTAAGTCCTGGAATCCTCCGCCTATGGAGTTTTATTAGACCCTAACGGAACCGTTTTATTCAATGATATCAGTAATGTGAGTTAGGGTACTGTGAATAGCCATTTCTTTCTACATGTCTCCCCTACGCCTAAGGTTTTATAAAAGCATTTACCAACATGTAACGTGGTGAACAGAAGTTAGGGTTCTTTGGGGAGACATTGCTCACAGCGTGATCTGGTGGGGTTATGAGGAACACCTGTGTTCTGCGGGTTAATTGCAACGGGTGAGGATCAGTAAGGAAACGACCTTTCCGTTAACAACTATTTTCTCATGTTGATTTGCCAGTGAACTTGTTCAGTTGTTGTGAGTAATATTCTTATATTATGTATAATAAAGCTGCAGTGGATTGTTTTGGGCACAATGAATAAAAATGATAGAAAAATTGTCAGTAAAACCAGTCTCAGAAACCAAGTATAACTTTTTTATACTTTTTTCACTATTTTCTTATACACTTTTCTTCTTGAGCGTACAGCGCATTCTCGCTTTATAAATGAGCACTAAAGTGCTAATGCTGGTATTTGCACCACTAACAGTTAAAGTGATGAGCCGGGATAGCTCAGTCAGTATAGTGACTGACTATGGACTGGACGACCGGGGTTCGATCCCCGACGGGGGCAGAGGATTTTTCTTCTAGCCTCTGCGTCCAGACCGGCTCTGGGGCCCACCGAGCCTCCTCTACAATGGGTACCGGGGTCCTTTCCCGGGGGTAAAGCCGGCCGGGGCGTGATGCTGACCACTCACCCCATCTAGTGCCGAGGTCAAGAAAGAGAGGAGCTATACCTCCTCTCACCCCAAACGCCTACATGGCGTATAGTGGGACAAACTTTACTTTACTTTAACAGTTAAAGTGACGTTGTTAAGATTAATAAGAGTCTTCACGCACAAAATTTTGCATGCGTATAAAAAAATATATTTTAACTGATGTCAGTTAAAATTAAATAGTATTACATTCCCATTACTATCATTAATTACATCACAGTAACTGTTATCCTAACAGCAGTTTTAAAGGCGTCTAGCTTTATGATATTTGCTGTGATAATATTCTTGCCCTGTGCTGGCAAGTCTGAGGAGTGATTCCAAAAGAATAAAACCCTAGGTGTCGGTTAAATCCGGCTGAAGCCATTACATTTGTGTATTGTAGCGTACAGTGCAAAGAACCTCATGAGTTAACTCAGCACTAGATGGGGGTGGTTGGTCAGCGGTTATATCCCAAACACGCCTTATCCTCCGGAGGAAAATCCCCTCTTTACCCATTGGACAGGACGCTGGATTGGCCCCAGAACCGGTCTGGGCGCAGTGGCTGAAAGAAATATCCTTTGTCCTTTCTGGGGATCGATCCCCGGTTTAGTACGTTGCCAGACACTTTTATGCTAGTTGGTCCCGAAATGGAACGTCGTCCCAGCGTCCACACAGAACCTAATAAAATCTGTCCCGTGGTTTCCAAGTCGAAGCGTGCGGATGGTTAGAGGGAAGAACTCGAAGTAACTCTGGACACAGTCAGAGCATTTATATTCGAGTTATGTGAATTTAAAGCAGTGAGTCTTATAACATTCCAGAATAATGTTGTGTGTATTTCTCACTTATCATGACATGTGATTTTAACTGTATCACAATAACAGACGTATAAAATTACATAAGAGAAGTGACAGTTTTTAACAAGGGATAAATGTGAGTGGGCGAATTAGTAATTAAATTTATAATGAAAGGGTAATTGGGCGAAGAAAATTAGTAAGTACGATGCTTATTGAGTGGGAAAATAAAGTGGTGAGGAATGGCTGAGTTGTTGCTCGGTTGGGCGAATAGAGATTTTAGGTGGTGAGCGAATAAATGGGCGAGTGAATAAGGCAAATGTTAAAGAATATTAATGAAATATATTAATTTTTTATTTAGGCCTCCAGTTTATGGCTTCGTTACATAGGAGACAACATTTAATGTAAAATAAGCAGTGTAAATAATTCTGTGAACTTATTTTTTACTGTAGTTTTTTACGTTGAGTAGTAAATGTTTCTATTGGATCACAAAGTGTGGGAGTCGAACATCTGCCAGCATGCTGGAAGGATGCTGACCGATGTTGATCTCCTCAGCAGTTGATAAAAAACTGACGTAAAATGTTGTACACTATAATATCTCGTCTCCAGGCATATTAAAACTCATAGGCTGCCCCTGAGTGTTTGTAACTGAAGTTAATTGAGTCCTAGATTGAACCTAATTCGATTTCACAGCTTCAGTGATCTGTCTCAGGAGTTTATTCTTATTTTCATTCATTCACAGCTTATACTGCTTATAATTTCAAAGCGATAAATTGATAGAAGAGCTTATTAGTATTATGAACGATTGGTTTAAAATAAACAGTTTTGTACTAGTTGTGAGCTTTGGACGGGATCTTCGGTGTAAATATATCTAAGAATTTTGTAGCCGTTTTAATTCCACAACAAGAAAAGAACTCTTGCTTTACGTAAGGAGCAAATAATACTTCCTGACCAAGTGGACATGTTTATTGCTTCTTATTTAATTCTAAGTTATGGCAGTTCAGATAATATATAGGATGTCCCAAAAAGATGTATATACACAACCATTACATACGTCAGCATTATGTAATAATGTTATTGGAACTTCCTAAATTTTTAAATAATTAAGTAAATATTTTAATTCAACAAGAATTATGACAAGGACGAATATTATTATGAGTTTGTTCTACTTAAATTTTATTCAGATTATGCCATAATAGAATGACGATATATTATGCTCTTTCAAACTTGTATCTTAACGACACCCTCTTTTTTCCGATGATAAAATAATTTTTGCTGCACCAGAAGATTCTCTGCAAAATCTACAGCACGGGTTATATAAAAGTGTCTCAATGCATTATCTACCTCCGCAGCTAAAAAAATATTATCCCTAAAGAAGTGAGAAGTCGTACAGATTAAAATAATGATAAATAATAAAAGAGGATACGAACTTTAATTGTGTTGGCTGTCAGTTTGGCAGAAATAGGAACTGTGGTCTACAAAACAGATTGAACGTGCGAAACAATGAAACGCGCACTGCGTAATAAATCCTGCAAGAGGTAATTTAAAAGTTCTGCTGGACTTTAACTAAACAGCAGCTCCATAAAACTAAATCATCCTGAAGTAAGATTCCTGAGATCAGTGGCAAGTTACAGAATAATATAATTAAGTAACTAATTAACTCCCTGGTAGCAGAACCTGCAGGTTCAACACCGACAACACCAGAGCCCGCCACCGGCCACGATCCTGAGCCAACTCCATCCAATTGCAATCTTCATAGCCCACAATAACATATAAAAAGAAACGTAGATTTTAGACAAGAACTAAATATATTTAACTTAGGAAAAAAAGTAAAAGATGACCGACGGTTCTACATGAAATATATTTTAAGAATTGTAATTTACAGAATTAATCGGAAGTTGTTTGATTGCCATATTAAAGAAGAGGGACAGATCGACCCCCGAAGAGATGAAAGGGTCAATTTGACTAGCCTGATGTTCGGAACAGGTTAAAAAACATGAAGCTGATAATTTTAATTATGTAAATCGAAGATATTATAATTTTTTAAAGGTTTTGTTATGACTGTGTATAAATGTATTTGTTTATACGCAGGTCTGTACCCATGAGGGCTGTGTTTTTCAGCTGGAGGTCGCTACTACAGGCATACCTCGTTTTATTGCGCTTCGAAGATATTGCGTTTTTTACAAATTGATGGTTTGTGGTAACTCTGCGTCGAGCAAGTCTATCGGCGCCATTTATCCAACACCATGTGCTCACTTCGTGTCTCTGTGTCACATTTTGGTAATTCTCGCAATGTTCTCGTATTGTTTTTTTAGACATAATGCTATTGCACACTCAATAGACTACAGTATAGTGTAAACATAACTTTTATATGCACTGGGAAACCAAAAAAACTCGTGTGACTCGCTTTATTGCGGTGGTCTGGAACCGAACCAGCAATATCTGTGAGGTATGCCTGTATTTGAATTCAAATGTCTTTTGTAGATTTAACAGCAGTGCACAAAGTGTGGTAACAGCAACGAGATTTTTTCAGTCATGTCTCTTACCTTATCGGTCTGTGGTGACTGCGTGGACGGACCTAGGATTACGGCATTCTGACGCGGTTAAAATGCATCCGTCGTCCACCCCACAAAGAACAGTCTTCAAACAATTCCTCTTTGTATCTTACGTGACCATTTGTCGAAACAACTGACTGGAAATTGTTAAAATAATATGTCGCTTTGTGTCGCCCTGTGAAATTTTCTGAGGTGTTTTGCGGTTTCCTTACGCTTTGGCCCTTAAGCGAAGACAAGATGGACGATCACAAGAGGTAATGGTAGAAATGTACGAATTTAGGAATCAAGATGGTAGGTGTGCTTCTGAACGGGAAGCCATCAGGGTTAAGAGTCATCAACCTGGAGGAAGATTCTAAACAAGGAAGTCTCCAGATGTACTGACTTCTAATTCAAATTGATATTAGAGAGCTAGAATATGACGTTTCAAGAAAATTCAACAAAAATAACTGGATATATTAAAAATAACAACAGAAAATGCTACGAGAAAATTGTTATCGGCTCGCCGTTTATGCAAAAATATTCAGACACATAATTTCACAATAATACGACTTGCGGTATGTGATTTGTTCCATGTGGACAGGCAGACATGGTGACGAAGAAGCTAGTTTGTCCTTTTACAAATTTGTGTTACGAGCAAGATATAAAGTTACTGTAGGCAGTGATCGTTTTTTATCACATTATATTATAGAATAAAATATCGAAATGTGTAAGGAACAGCGCATTTAACACGTATATAAATATTTTTAAACTGCATGAAGAGTCATTGTTTAAAGATTCTCTAAAAAAGGAAATAATTTTGAGCCATACGACATTATGTTGTCACGGCGACGATTATGAATTTCGCCGTCTTCTGGGATTTTACGCCATATAGTCTAATAGAAATATTCCGAGTTTTAGAACCGATATTTTAGAGTTGCTTGCTTCCTCCGTCATGATCGCGGTGAAGCAAATCTGTCTAGAACGTCTGTAGAATTTCCTCAAATAATGAGCACATTTAAATATTTTTTAAAACAACCACACGCTCTGTTAGTTTTTTCGCTAAATTTTAAGATTGATTTTGCCTATTACATTTTATATCATAAAATGTGAGAGATGCGAATATCACATTAAATAACAGCAACAGAGCATCAATTGGCTGTGCGTATGTAAGTCACACAGTTCTCAAAATGGCTTAATTCGAAGCTTACGCTCAGAGGGATTCTGTATCCAGCGTGAACCAAGGAACAATTACGTTAATAGTTGTGCCATTTTCAACAGTCGATTCGAATATGAATTTACATATCAAATGTTGACTGCAAGCGCCATGACTTCGTGCGATGCGTACTGAAGAGAGATCTGATGAACACGAGTAAAAGAGAGAAACAAAGAGTGCGAACTAAAATAACAGAAATCTAATTTCGAGAGGCCTTTTGACTATAATTTTGAAACGATCGTTTGCGCGTGTACGTAGGTCACAACTCAGTTTGCACCACGCAGTTCAAAGAGAGTCTGCTGACATCCAAATGAACTCTTTGTCTGTGACGTCACGAACCAAGCGGAAAATCGAATGTGCTCGATCATTTCATCAATGACAGGTTTATGCAAGAGCGGCACAAAGACTTCGACTGCATTCAGTTGAATGCAGCCTTACTTCAGAAACTTATAATCACTCAGCTGTTCATTAAATTTAGCGTCTTTTACGGAAAACTAAGGTTTATTATTCCATCTATTCACCACTTTATAGGGTATTTACTTCCATGTACCCGAGACAAATCGAGATATTTCCGAAATACATTTTGTTTTTAATACGTGTTACATGTATTATATAGTTTTGTTGTGAGGGATGACTATATATTTTACGACAGCGTCTTTCGAATGACGTATGAAGATCCCAAAATGGCAGTTTTCTGAAGTTCCCTGATGTCGTGTTCGCCCGGGATGTTGGCCAAATATTTTCTGAGTGACTTGGAGACAGTTCCAGTTGCTCCTATAATTACTGGGATTACTTTTGCTTTCACTTTATATATTCGCCATTGTTATTATTATTATTATTATTATATATCAGAGATAACATTATCTCCAACTACTACAACGTCCAAAAGCAATATTTTGGCCAGTGATGTTAGTATTTGTGAGTCGCATGGGGGATGCGCTAATAGACCCTAACTTTTACTAATTCTCATCGTTCGCCATGTTCTTTGACAGGTAAACCGATTCCTTTGGAATTTTTTATCAAAATATTAGGGGTTTGCGTACTAAATATACCAACTTTTTCGATAATGTCTGTGTTAATGTCCCCAAAATTATACGTCTTACTGAGACATGACTTAACGATTCGTATTGTAATCGCAATCTCTTTCCCGATAGTTATTCTGTTTTTCGCGCAGATAAAGTTTACGCGGATTCAAATTTGACTCGGGGTGGTGGTGTTTTGATTGCAGTTCACCGCTCTTTTTCTGGTTATAAACGTAGATACGACAATGAACTTACGCATGAATGTTTGGATCGTAATCTCTATTCCCGATGGTTTAAATTTACCGCCCAATATGGATATCAAAATTATTAAAAATTATTTTATTTCCTTGGAAGCTAAGCTGAACACTCAAAAGTTCCGCGTATTCCTATTAGGTGACCTTAATGCACCTGGTTATGATTGGGTTCATGTGTGTCCCCATGCGTTCTTTTCGCAATTATGCCTGTGGTGATTATGTATTTTTATATAATTATTTTTCCCTATGACTGGACTTGTGTCTATTATCAGACTTCTGTTGACTGTGCCGTTAATGAGCTCAACTCAGTTGTTACTGAAGCTTTACATCTAGCTATACCCTACACGTGTTCTATAAAATCCAATTTTCCATGTTGGTTTTCTATTACTTTAAAATACTATATTCCTAAAAAAAATATGTATTTTCGTCGTCATAAAAAGACTGAATCTGATATTCATTATTCCTATTTTTAATTTTTTCGTAAACTTGTCAAAGTTACTATTAAGGTTGATAGACAGCGGTGGTTAAAAACGGTTAATGACAGTTTATAAACTAATTCCGAAGTATGTTTCTAATTTTAAAAAGCAGGATAACTCATTTATTCAACTTAAAGTTGAGAGTCAGTTTATTATTGACTCTAAATTAATAGCTGATTCCTTTGTTAATCATTTCAAATCAGTTTTTAATGTTAATTGTCCTTCCGTTATTCAGCCTGTTTCGACTACATCTGACTTTTTACCCACCGTTTCTATTTCATCCACTGAAGTTTGTATGGCTATGCTTAATTTAGGTAAAACCACGATTATATCTTGTACTCGTACAACAAACAGCATATATTTCAATTACAAATTATATGACAATTTGATATTGCGTTCTCAGTGTGTTAAAGATCTTGGTGTACTTTTGGACTGCAAGCTTTATTTTCACCAGCAAATTGACTACATATGTTCACAAGCCCTTCGAATGCTAGGTTTGATTAAGTATATTACGTCTTCTATTTCTACTTTAGATAGCTTATTGATTTTGTGCAATAGTCCTGTTCGGTCTAAATTGGAGTATGGATCTGTTACTTGGAATTCCATTACTTCCACTGATTCTACCAAACTTGAAAGAATTCAAAGGAAATTTGCAAATTTATGTCACGACAAATTTTGTAATGGCCTAAGTGACTATAATTATGAAGACGTTTTAGTTAGGTTAAATTTTCATTCACTCTACCTGAGGAGGAGTCATCTTGATGCTCTCTTTCTCATTAATATATTTAAAGGCAAAATTTGATGCCCATTAGTTTTGGATTCAGTTTCTTTGCGCGTTCCCTCCAGATCAATTAGAGACAACTTCACGTTTTTTGTTCATCGTAGTTTTAAGGCTAGTCCCTTGTTTAGGTGTGTTTCTGCTGCCAATGCAGTCTGCCAGCGCATCGACATTTTTAACAAGGAGAATATTTTGCTTAGGCATTTTATTTAGCCAAATTTACTTTTTGTAATTAAAGTTTCATTTTGCATGTATTCCTTGCATTTAACTCATTTTAACTTAATTACTAAATAGTATTATTCAGCTCATTTGCTAGTTGATTATTAGCAATAAATGAGTTGAATTATTTGTACATTTATATAATTAGTTTCTTTTTTTTGTATTTTAATGTTTCACTTTTAGGCATATTATTTAGCTCATTTACTGTTAATTATTTTTAATAAATTAATGAATTGATATATTACCATTATTATATTGTACATTTATATATTTAGTTTTATGTTTGTGTATTGTTATATTTATTTTTAGTGCTTGGCTGTTATTATTCTCTTTTGGCTGTTGCCAAGCACTCTAATAAATAAATAAATGAATTAATTATTATTATTATTATTATTTTTATAACAGTCAGCCATTTGACTCTACCCATAGCCAGCTTAATCAAATTCACATCCTCACATTCTAAACGTAATCGATAATATTGTTTGAGATGGACGATATATGGCAGAATAATTACGAACAGTAAACTACAAACAACAATGAAGACCTATTTTAATGTTCTACTCCGTAAAAATTGGGAAATAAGATTTTGAATTTCAGAGTTCTCTTACAAGCTGAATTTCGAACCAAAGATCCCCCGAATATAAACCACTGCACCCCACAATGCTTATAGGTTCTTCTAGTCATAGAAGGCGACTAAGTAAACATCAGACAACAAATATGAACTTAATTAGTAAGCACACACCGAAATTGATACACATGTATGATTTTAATTACACGATGAATAATAAACATAAAGTTAATTAGTAACCGTGGAGGAGAATTGATACACGCCTATGTAAAGTCCTCTACTGACAAAATTAAATATATTTATATACAGACCACTCGTGTATTTAGCATTACGTAAGAAGTAAGACACAATTTTCTTCTGTTGTCTGTCATTAATTGCTTCCAAAGCAATTATGCTCATGGTATCACTACGTTCAGTGCCAGTCCTAATAAAATTATAAATAAAGATCGGGTCTTAATGTATCGTGGTTCAAAGTCGTGATTCTTGATAGCACAAACATGGCGACCAAGAGTTTCTGAGTCTCAAGATACGCCATTGAAATATTGTATACAAACAGACCTCGGAAATTATGAGACACTTATTAAGGTAACTTTAGACAGGGTAAAATAAAATGCAAGTCGCGTGAAACGTAGGTAAATTTTCCTTTCCATATCATCGCGATAACTTGTGAAAATATATCATGAGCCTTCGGTGGACTAGTAGTTATCGCGCTTGCCATTGGACCCAAGGTTCGCGGGTTGAAACCCGGTCGAGGTCGATGGATTTTTATTGGTGATAAAAATCCGTAGCACAACTTCCTTCGGAGGGGTCATTTCTCATCCAAGTCTCTCCTAATTCTCTACTAGATGGCTCGAGCAGACAAATTAGGATTGAGTAGGAATTGTGCAGAGGCAATGGGCTTGTCACTCATTGTTCACTGATGCACACTTCCCATTAGGGAAGAGGCCATTCTCGTACTTGAGCTGTAGCGCCATTGGATGGATATATCATAAGCGCTGCTAAAATAATATGTGAAATATTATTTTGGCGTTAACAATTACAAACATTGTGACGAAGTTAATTTTTATGGTTGTATTTGACATTGTATATGGAGGACATCTGTAGTTCGTGCTAGCGTTACCAGGCAAATCAAAGTTAAGGATTTAAAGTCGGCATTTATTTCTGTATTCTTGCAGAATCTGCACTGGGAATTTCTACATGTAATAATAAGTCAAAAGGTGAAGTCGTAGTTTCTTCAAATTCAATTAAAATTTTGGTAGGGAAACCTCAAGATGCCCTGTGTGAGACAAAAGCATCTTAGTTTATTATTTGACTCAGAGAGTTTTATGTAAAATTGCTAGAATACGGACCACAAACGACTGTGTAATTTCTATAACAGTTTGCTAGCTCGTATGAGCTGAGGGGCCGAAGGTGCTGAGGAAAAAATTGTTACGTGACAGAGACAAACTGACATGACGATGAAGACATTTGCCCAGTCTGTTGTTTAATACGGAGAATTACGATTTGTGATGTTTAGAGAGTATGCTGTTTTTATGGTGATAAAATGATGAAAAATGAAATGGATTGGATGAGGGAAAAGTTTAAAATGCATAAAAAAAATTATCCTGAGAACCTAAATTGAAGGGTCTATTTGAAAAAACCTAATAGTATATTTTAGTTTGATAATAAAATTGACCTTGAATATATTGAGAGGAATCGGTTGCCTCGGGCTAGATGCTAGGAATGACCATTTTTAGTACGGTAATGAACTTTAGGTTAAATTAAAAATGGGTAATTTCTTGATCAGTGTCTATCGGCTTCTCTACAAAGACGAGTTAGTTCTCGATGATGCGCTGAGAACGAACCACCTTGTAGACAGCCTGTGAACTGCAGAAGATAACCACGAATACAGTTTAAGATGAAACTGGTCCTTGTATCGCGTTTTAATTTAGCAGCTGGTGAGTTTAATTATGGGGCTTACAACTCATTACGTAACACAAGTAAGGAAACGCATATCAGCTCGGAAGCGTGTGCAGCTGGGGCATCCTGTCCCTCGACCAATCGTTAATTAATTTTGGGTTCAAGTTGCCCATTTATCCAACTGAATGGCACGTAACGTTGAGACCTGTGGCGATTAATCGAAGCGTCTTACAGTTTTCATTACGAAAGGGAGAAACCTCGCTGTTTTTAAGTTCCAAGACCTAATGGCGCAAGGGCAGGAAGTGGAAGGAAATGAGTAGTCAGCTTCACGCTGTGGTCGCTTTAACCCCGGTACCCATTGGATAGGAAACCGGACAAGCCTGAGTTTCGGTCGGAAATCACGGTGGCGAAGCCAGAAACCTCGTCTCTTCTCTGAGTGTAATCCCAGCAACCGGCTAGTGATCAATCACTTTGCTGACTGAATTATCTCGAATGCACGGTTAAAGGATACATCGATACCAGAGAGACGTGAAATTTAATTTGACTGTAAATGCGTGTTGGGGAAAAATCACTTGAGAGGTGTAGTCGTTGACGGAACATTCACTATAAAATGGATCTTACAGAGACTGTGAATATGTAAATGTATTGGACTTGATTATGATAAGGGTTCAGTGCTTGGATTTATTGCTGATGATTACGGAATTTATGGTCCTATGGAAGCTATTATTATGTCATTCAACTGAATATGTTTGTTAAGGGGAGGTCAAATGCCCCGGATCTAGTTAATATTGTTAGATGTTTATTATGGAATGATTCAGGAGTAGTGAGAAGCTACATGAGGTGAGGAGGTGGGGCTTAAACAGGAAATAAATACTTAAAAGGATGTTAAGGAAGTAGGATGTAATATGTGGAATTGGCAGAACGTGATAAAAAGAGACTTGGAGTAAATGAGTTATGCTTAGTGATGTTACAACAATCAAAACTAATACGTACGAGAAATATTAAATATTTTTGAACTGAAGTACAAGACAAGATATAAACAGAACTGGACTGGTGATTATTCAAACAATGAAAAGTGAATTAAAAATTGGAACAATTACATGAGTGCAATACAAGATGAAGAAAACAACAGTTCCTAATATTTAGCGTTAATTCGTTTATTTAATTATATGTTACCTGCCTTTCAGTAAAACGTTCCGGTCTCAAAATACTACCTAATTTATTCATTTAAAGTGAAAGTTTGTTAAGATTAATATGTAAATGTCTTCAAATAAATCAACTCCGCTTGCTTCATTCTGTAATGGTGATGTACAGTTTTGGTAAATTGTACGTCGTTAAAGGAGCAGGTGTTCGTAACCAGAGTTACAGACTTTCTCTCTCTGCTGATGGCGTGCGTAGACAGAAACGAGATGGCTGGCACTGAGGTGTAAGATGTGAATACATATCCAGAGACACCTAGCGGAGGTCACAATTCCAGGCCACGCCTGTCATAACACTCCTTCTCCACTTGGTTGTTCTTCAGCCCGTCAAGTATCCTCCCCACTAAATGAACGCAGAATGCAAATTACCTTAACAGTCACAGATTAGATTCGCTGGCTTCCTCCAACTTAGAAGTAAATTACGTAATTGAAGAGCGATTTTCCGAAACAAGTCAAGTAAATTTTAAACAGGGTCCTGAGGAGAATATTTAGACCCAAAAGTAATGAATTATTAGGAGAGCGGAGAAAGTTGCATAATGAGGAGCTTCATATTTATATTTCTCGCCAAATATAATTAGACTGGTCACGTCAATAGAATGGGATGGGCAGGGCATGTAGCCCGCATGGAAGAGATTAGGAATGCATACAGGGTTTTGTTGGGCAAATCATAAGAAAAGAGATCACTAGGAAGACGTAGAAGTAGGTGGGAGGATAATATTAAAATAGATCTTAGAGAAATAGGATGGGGTAGTATGGACTGGATTAGTCTGGCTCAGGATAGGTTCATGTGAACACGATAATAAGCCTTCGGGTTTCATAAAATGTTGGGAACTTCTTGAGTGGCTAAGCGACTGTTGACTTCTCAAGAAGTACTCGACTCCATGCAGTAAATACTAAGTAAGTTTATCCCAGTAATTTGTTGTTACCATAAAGGGAATAATTATCCAGCCTTGTCATGTTCTGTTTAATATGTACGTCCAACAGCAATTTCAATGTTGCTGGTATTTCATACTTACAGATTTTCGTCAATTCACCAATTTTGAATATTTTGAATTTCCGTACCGCTGACCGTCAGTGCGCATGCGTATGAAAGCCGTGAATAAATTTGTAGAATAAATTAATGCACATTACAGTGGAGTATTTGCTATAGTCTCTAGAGGCAGGTTTAGGTCGGAGGCGTTGTCTTGTTAGCAAAACGCTGTTAATTAATTTGCAATAATGATTCGGTTTATGTTACATTAGATGCATGATGTAGTCAGTATTTTACGTTAATATTCTCATTTCTCTTATATTCTAGAGTCCAAAAAATATCTTACAGCTCTGTGTATGTTTATAACGTGCACTACTTCAGTATTATCCTTGTCCTTTCAAAATGTACCAAGTCTGTTGAGTTGGTGTAGTTGGAACAAACTCAAATGTTTTATTATAAACATTGATAAAGAAGGTACAATGTTTTCGAAATTTAAAAGTGTAGTAATATCGCCAATCTCTAGACAATATTATGGCATTTTTTTAACATGGAAGCTAGTTGAAGGTACATGTTCTCATTTTCTGAAAAATTACTATTTTTACGCAGTTTGTTATGAAAATTTACCCTTAAATTGTGAATCTTTTGAACATTTGTGCCAAAGGGGGGGAAGGGTTGGGTAATCTATTTAATTGCTTCCACCTAAAGAGTTCAAGACAATACAAACCCAGATCCTGCGATTATTCTACAAAGCTGTAGATTACGTTATCAAAAACTATTTTAATATTATTCTCTAACCTACATCAAAGCTTCCGAAGTGTATATTTATTTGATGCTAGCTGGAGACAGTCTTAATGAAATCACCATTTAATCCTAATCTAGTGTGTTAATATTCCATGATAGGGGAGACCAGGGCAGAACGGGGAACTTCATTTTTGGAGCTACGTGGAAGGGACAATAACAAAGACAAACACATGGAGGAACCTTGTGTGGATTTATTGTCTATTTGAAATTTATAATGAGTTATCAGTTTAGTTCTAAGAGTTACAGTTTTTAAATATTAATTTATTTACAAAAATGTAACTTGCCCCATTTTGCCCCGTGCCCGAGGCACATGAGTTATGGGCCCATTTCAAGCAAGACGATCACCGGATCCACCCTTCAATAGACATCGTCACAATACAGGCACTCGTGGTCTTGACGATCCTTTTTTCCACTCGGGGCAAAACGGAATTCCCCATTCTGCCCCGAGTGTACTATTTCAGGTTAGGATTGTCCCACCAAAAATGACATCATGGAAATAAATAAAAATATTGTGTTTAAGACTTTCAAGAAAACACCTTGCAACATTGAACAAAGTGGATATGAATAATGAATAGGTCTTACCTTCACTGGAAGTTGAGAAAAATTTCTAAAATGTAGGAGCAAAATCAAGCATGGGTAATTATTTCAGTAACTGTAACCACAAGATGGCATGACTGGCATGACCCTGTGCTGTATGCTATGGAAATTTCACCCGGTCCCGATAGATCACAACGCATTGCAGACGAAATAAAGCCGACATCCTCTTCTGCCCCGTGGCCCTATTCTGCCCTGGGCTCCCCTACATGAGTTCAATATTTTCCATAGCGTCATAAAACAGAAAACTAACTACAAAATGGACTGGCGTTGTTCCGGAAAATTCATTTGGTGTATGTGTCAGGGGACTGGTACCCAACGCGCGATACCTGCCATTGTCATAAAACAAATACTGAATATTTTATGAGTGACGTGGGAACTCCAGCCTCCCGTTCCAGACCTGGAGGCCGGGTTCTCCAGGCGACAGCCGGACGTGGCCCGGAAGCAGAAAATGGCCAATCGCTCAGACACCAAATATTTTCCACGCCCACCTCCCCGAAAAACAGCGATGTTTGCATCAGAAAGGAACTTGCAGATCAGAGACAAATTCTTGAATTTTCATACAGACTTCTGTGTCCTTAGCGTTCTTTAATTAAGGAATAAATTAAGTCCCTCACCGTCCGACATTATTATACGGGAATTGCGTTGCTATTAGTTTTAAAAGAGGTCGGGCTGTTCCAGAGTAATTCTGGGATAAGTTGAAGCAATCCTACCGGGAATCGAAACTCTGATATCGTTTATGTGGTTGTCTGGATCAGTGTTATCTGCGTGGTGAAAAAAACTTAAAGTGGTTTCAATACCACATCGAACTCCGAATCGCATAATTAAAATTGTGAACTTGTGTGTGTATGAATGTTGGTATGTATGTGTTTATTCGTGTGTCCGTGAATTGTTTATTTTTTGTGAGTTTTTCCCCGCTCTGTGCCTGAGGAAACAATTACAGGAGCACTGTGAGTCAAATATCTTGGACAAACTAGTGATAATCGCGTATTTTCCAATAAAAAATGGTCCTTTGTGCGGAAAATATAATTTTTGTAAATTTTGTTGTGTTATAGTAGCACGTTATTACTTTGAGATTTAAGTAGTCACAGAACAAAAATGGCAAAAATACGAAATTTTTGATGAACTTATAAAGTAGTTTCAGTAAAACAACTTGTGACTGATATAGTCATTCTTTTAAATGGGTCTTACGGCGTTTTAACCGTACTGCTGTGTTTAATAATACAGACTCTAGAGGCGCTCACAACACAGCGTCTCCTTAGGTCAGGTGGAACTTAATTCCTTAAACTAAGCCAATAAGAGAGAGATGTAATCCTGGTATTAATACGACGCTAAGGTCGACTAATTCTTGCAAAGTACATGACTTCGTGTGATTAATTTGTTGTAAGTGGCGGACGTAACCACATAATCAATTTGTCGCTGTGGCAAAGGTTAATTTAATGATCGAGCTTAACAAAGTTACAGCGAAGTTCTTTGCTTGTCTATACCAATCGATCCCCTGTCTCTAAAATTCGTGTCTGTGTGTGTGTGTGTGTGTGTGTGTGTCTTCTATTTTTGTCTCTGTGAATGAAGTCAGGCAGTGGATTTGCAACGTTAGCAAATTTCTGCAACACTACACTTTAATTGGAGCTACAAGAAATTACAGTTCAGCCATTTAATGCTTGCAATAGGATCACGCTGACTGTAATTAACTGAAATTGAAGTCATGGGTCACTAATCACATACGTAATCAATGTGAATGGAACAATAAAAAAGATAGGAAAGGAAAAATGTGAATATGTTTTCAGTTTTTAGAGATGTGTTTTTAATGAAACACTTATAACGCACTTGACACTGATGTTCATGAAATATCCTGTTCTAACAATTATTCGTTCTCATTAAAATTTCAAATTTGTTTTTATTCGTGATGTTTGAGGCTCTCAAAGCAGTGAACATTGATTATGTTAGTCTTCTGGGTTGGAACACCGCGTGGAACTGTATGTAATTACTGACATTTCGGATGATCGTGCTCCCTCCATCTTCAGTCGTACAATTTCACACTGCGTTACAACCCAGAAAACCAATATCACCTATTTTATATGTGTATGATAAACTAATTATATAGAATGTTCAGTAACTTTTAATATTTCCGGATCTTATTAACTGTCGGTCAGAAATATCATACCACCATGGTTCTGATTCTCAACGGCTACAGATATTTGAAATTCAAGAGTCATGTGTCTTACAGCGTCAAAAATCCCGAGACGCTGTTCGTCTCGTTTGTTTACTTTGCATTACTTGCCATGTTTTCAATAAATATCTACGGAATTGAGGTCCGGTGAACGCAGTGGCCAATTCTGCGGACCACAACAACCAATCCATCGGTCGGTGAACAGCTTATTCAGGTACCCCGTTATGTGTCGACTGAAGTGTGCTGTGCTCCATCACGGTTGTCTGGCAAAGAGCGGACTGGCACTACACTTCTTTGATAACCGTCTTCCAAGCTAACTATGATGGTTCTGTTGTACAATAGGCGGGAAACTTTGAGTTCAATAAAAGGTGGGAACATTCTTAATCAACTGAGTAACAGCTTGTTTCTGAAGAAATTGGTTCAATGCCGTTACAGTAGCCGTCACGTTTCAAGGTCACGGAAGGACTTCAGCCCCTTTTCCACGCTGCTGTAGATCACCAGGACAGCGCTGCAGAATTTTGAGCCGTCTTTACTCGCCTCTTCTTAGGTATGCTTTTTGCAACATAATCCGATTTTACTGTGACCTTGAAACATTCAGTTAGTTTGGTAATGGTTATTATAATCTTGAATTACATACTTTTGAGATGTGAATACCCCATCACTCGAAGTTGTATTTGTCAGTAGTGCTGTTAGAAGTGAACCTGTGGGTCCGTTGGTCTGGTTGCAATTTATTCAAAGTTCTGAAACTTCTGCAGATTGCGTCAGAGCGGAAAGCTACCCGGGACACTGCGTTCGGCTCTGCTCACTCGAAATGTGTGTCTTTACAACGAATACAGTAATGCAAACTTTGTGACTAATCTGTAGACATATTGATTTGTCGTGAGGTTAGAATGACAAGTTTCTTGCTGTCAAAATGTTCAATCTTGATAGTTACTCCTCCTTACAGTAGAATGTTCTTGTCAAGAGACTGCCATTGCCATGTGTTGGAAACTGGACAAAATAAAAAATGAATGTAATTTCTGAAAGACAAATGAGGCGCTGTTTTCAATGCAGATTTCTAACTGCAGTGACTTTTTATTGGACGCTTGGCATGACTGATACCAATCACGAAGCTGGTTTCACAGTTTTCGACCAGTCACATTTGGGGTTATAAATATTTTAAAAATACAGAAATGTACCGAAGGACACTCGGATAATAGCAAATGGCTGATAATAAGAAGATTATTGAAAAATAGTGTAAATATCAACTCAGTTTATAACCCAATTTACGATGATTAAAAATAAAATACAATACAGCAAACGAAGAAAAAGTTCATAAACAAAATTAGTATTTAAAATCATCTAATTTTTAAACGAAAGACTTAAATTGTTACAGACATTAGTAATGGGCATTCCTTTGTGAACCTGCTTCCTTTTCTTTGCGGCAAGTTCACACGAACGCCAATAGACAAGTGCGCGCGCTCTCGATAGAATTCAATCTCTCACGTCGCGTAAAACGAAATATCGTATCACCCAAGGACAATAACAGGGAGTAGTATATGTCATCGTGTTACAAATGTTATTTAAAAAATGTTTAATTTTTAAATACGACGCAAGGAATTCATTGTACGTCAAGGTTCTAACGACAAAACATAACGGTAAAGTATTGAATGACTGACTGATAACCTAGATCAGAATCAAATCAAACACTGCCCCCAGTAGCAATGTCAAATTTGGAAGGAAAGAGGCAAGAAATGTTGAAATTATAAAATTCTGAAACTTTAAATTCTTTTTTTCAATTCATCTAAATGGTTAGTTAAAACCTTGTCAATCTGAGTCCACATGGCGTGTTGCGAAGTAAAATTTTCACTGTCCATGTAAATATTTCATCCCTTCAGCATTCGAAGTCCCCAGTTTTACCGCTCGGTATGAATATTCGTTATCCATTGCGCAGAAAGCTCCAGACCCATTCCTCCAGCCCCCATAGGGCAGTTTTAATACGTTTTTTCTTCAAATTCCTTATATCGGTTTGTGTTCCTGTGTTATTATATCTTTTCATAAAGTTGATATTTGTCTTCTGGATTGTAGAGCTGTGCAATCTGGCAGAAGTTTGCCAACGTTTCGGAGGTCCTTAATGTTACCATCATCAAGTCGACTCATCGCCACTAAAAAAACATAAGACGACTGTCTTCGAAATCACCGCCGCCAAAACTTCAAAATTTTGCGTTTTTCGAAAGTAATTAACATCGTAACGAAAGGATTATTATAGATAGTGGTGGATGCAGGAAAAATATGTTGTGGCCTATTTTATGATTTCCCAGATATTCGCTAAGAGGGACTGAAAGAAAATGACAAAGATATCGTTTGGCGGGTTTTCTAACTTCAGCGAACTAGCGAGTAACAATAGAAAGGCGGGCGATATTAAACCTGGACCACAGATGAACTTCTTAAGCTATGTGAATCATACGCATTCAAATTTCGATACGATAACTTTGTTCAGTACGACATTAATTTACAATAAGATGGCTGTCTTCTGGGATGTAGCGCCGTGTATTCTGGTAGAAATTGGCTGACGTTCAGAGGTGCTTACTGTTTGTATCAGCAGAGGCTGTAAGCACTTCTGAAACGTAGGTCAATTCCTGACAGACCACACGGCACATCTCAGAAGACTTCATATTTGTCTCAGCGAGGACCTAAGCTCATGTTGCTAGTTGAATGTTGTATTTTGCTTTATGGCAGCTATCGGGAACAGATGCAGGCACTAATGGACATCCGATATCGCTTTGGCGGTCAAGATACACTTCACTCTGCAGGGGATCTCCTAGAGGCATTACAGTGGAGACGTCGTTTGGCGAAAATAAAATGAAATAAAAGAACTAAGCAAGGACGGATAAAAATGAAGGACTAGTGAAAGAATCAAGGAAGAAACTTAAGGAAATTATAATGAATATAAGGAAGAAGGGAGTTATGTAGGAAATTTCATTGGCTTCTGTAGCGTGAATTTATAATTCTAATTTTAACATTTTGAAATAGTGTTGTTAAGCGGAAACATATCTGAATCAGAAAAAAAGTCAAATTTTGTAGTGAGCAGGTTCTGGTGTACTTTGAAATCACTACTTATCACGAAGGCTGTCAACGTAAAAAATTGTTTTGTATCCCTAACTAATCACTGACAAAAGAAAAATATAATGAATTTAAGTCACATCTGGTTTGTACATTTTTACGCGAACTTATAAAGAGGAAGTAACAATAATACATTAAAATGTTTTAATATTTGTTGAAATACTATTGTTATCGTTCACTTGACGACGTAAGCTGATGTCCTTAAATCTTGATTATTATCTCAATTATTAAATAAATAATCATTATTGCGCACGTCTACAGTGCGATGTTTTATTCCGTGAGTCCCCTGGGGACAAACCGAGGAAAACCACAGATAACATCAATACATACACCTGGTTTCTATTGGACTCACAAACTGCTAATTCTAGACGCAAGTTTTGCCCTTTTATCACTAATTTAATTTATTAAATTTCTCGTTTATTCACATTACAACGCGTTGTTTTTGCGTGATGTGACAAGAACGAATGCATATATGTCTGGTGATGTCTGTCTGCCTGTCGGCATGATTCAAGCCAAGTACCGCTAGACGGATTTGGATGAAATTTGGTATGAACGTTACGTCATTGGTGATTGCCCTAAAACCGCACCTCTCAGTTGTTTAAATTCGGTAACATAAACTTGTCTGACGAACAAATTTGTGGGATGGGATCACATTTAGCACCACTTTTAATGGGGCCATGTAGTAAAAAGTGGTTTATATTCTTATAAAATGCATAATTTATGTGTGTAATTATTTGAAAAATGTAAAATAACAAAATGGCTGCTGCAGGAAAGATAAAAAAAATAATTAGGGAAGGATTCGATACTGTTTGCACTTGCGTACGTGTTTAGTATGTTACCACAGAGATAACGTGCGTTGTGTCACTATTTATTGACGTTTTATAAATATATTAAGAACATGTGATTTGTATATATTTAGAAAGTAAAATTGTCTAAGTAAGTAATTCGGTACGGATTGCATTACTCCAGAATAATTATTAACATTTGTCTTATTTTGTTGATCTGCCTGTGTTCCTTGCTCTGTTTTTTGGTTACAATCGCTCCAATTCAGCCCGCCATGCTAGCCTATTACTCACGCTAGGAAGTTAATTGCTTCATCACCGAATTCAACAGTCTAATATCTCGACGTATTTCATAGAAATTTTTTCCACGACAATTCTGCCGTTCTGAGCTATAATCAAAAGACTGGAGATGATGGTGTTTTGTTTCAATATACACTTTAATCCCTCAAAAGATGGCACTAGTTGCTTGTATATATTTGCGAACTAAGTGAATAATGCCTAGTAATGAACTATGCTCAAAAGCAGCTTTGTGTGCGCTTGTTTCAAGGCTTCTGTACGTACAGAAGTATTCGGAATTATAACGTAGACCTAACATAAGCAACTCCGTGGATCTAATCCTTAGAATAAATTAATTTGTATTACGTGATTTTACAAGTGGATATAAGCAATATATTTTGAAGTTACAGCTACGTACTTTCCTTACGGAAACATAACCTAACAAGCAGTAGAAGTTTGATTTATTACTTATAAATCTGTTCTGTTACTAATGTAGAAGGCTTGAAAAAACCATAATTTATACTTTTCGTTAAATATTAAGAGGGGAATAAAATTAAAAAAAATGTCATGGGCGGGCATATAGCATGCACCGGGACTATGAAACCGAAATTTTAGTTGGGAAATCTAAAGGTAATAGACCACTTGGGTAATATAGGCACAAATGCGATGATAATATTAAAATGTGCCTTAAATTAGATTTAAGTATTTGGGTTAAATGAATCCTAATCAGGTTGCGGTCCAATGGTGGGATCTCATGAACACGGTAGGTAACATAATGGCGAATAATTACTTAATTACCTGAGTGACCATCGATTTCTATAGGAGGATTTTTCTCCGTGGCAGTCAGAACGTCTTTCTTTCAGCCTGTCTTTGCGGCATTCATTAATTTTGTTCCCACTTACTTTACCCCTGTCTCTCTTTCTTCTGCCATTATTTTAATTTTTGTCGTTTCTTTGCCTCTGTCTTCAATCTTGTTTACTGTGTCTCATTTTTCTTCCCTTAATTTTGTTTTTCCTCTGTTCAGTCGTCTTTTCTTTCCCAACTTTTTCTGTTCTGTCCGTCTCTGAGTCTCTCCTCTCCTTACATCCGACTCTCTTTCTGCGTCTCCAGAGACGCCTGCTCTGGCGCGTTGTCGCCATGACGTCACACCGCGTCACGTGACGTCAGGCTCCCAGAGGACGACGTTCTCACCGTGTGGTATTGTCACTGACCACTTTTGGTTCAATCTTCAATGGTTTTCCCGGACGTGTCAGCGACCAAGGAATGAGAGGCCAGATGTTGGCAACGAACAAGAAAAAAGTAGTTGACCTATTTTGTTCTTAAGGAACATGGCGTCTTTAGAAATAAATAATTTAAGATTTGGATTTTAGTCGCCAGTATCATCACGGTCAACAAATGGATTGGTATGAGATGAGTGGGACTTGTAGCACGCATTGGAAGATGACTGGTGCTTTCAAAAAATTATTCCACAAAGCTGAAGGGAAGAGACAACTTAGGAGACAGACGTAGATGTAAGGATAATATTAAAATGTATATTAAAGAAATGGAGTGTGATAATTTCAACCGGATTGCTGTGGTTCTGGATAGAGACCAATGAACGCAGTAATGAACCTTCTGGTTCCGTAAGAGACAGTAGTTTTCTTCAGTAACTGAGCTACTAGGATCTTGTAAACAAAGATTTTGCTACACATAGGAACAAACAGATATTGTAGTGTGTAATCTTGAAGGGCTGGGGAATGACCAAGCTGCTTGCAAAGTTGCAAGCAGAATAATTTCATCTATCATGATGCCTAATAAACGAAATATGATGTTCTAGAAATGCCAAAAATAGTCTATACACAATATACCAGACGGAAAATGAATTTATTTTTCAGGTTGATAAAATCATACCGATTTAAATTAAAATTTAATTTAGTATTTTATTCTAATATATTCCATGATACGTTAAACGAACTAAGTGCAAGCTACAAGCATGATCATCACGCTCAGTAAACACAAAAATCCTTTCTTCGCTCAGAAACAAGTTAACTTTTACTATTTTTTTCCAGTGCTTCAGCGTCGTTCACTAAAACCAGAGAGCCTAATAAAATTGTGCGAGCTTCAGGAGCAAATCCTTCATAAACAAAGGATGGCAACACCGTTTACCAGTCTCCACCTCTAAAGTTCCATAAAACAACCCGATGTCCTTCTAGTTCAATTAGCGCCAAAGACAGTAGGTCGTCTGTCTTGGCTCGTCTCTTCGTCTTGTGGTTGTCCATTGGTCCCGACAAAACTGTCAGTGTGCTCATTAGCTCAATAGCTCTTGGTCTTTCTAAGCGCCGTCATCTCCTCTGGTCCTTACGACTGCGATCTTGGTCTGCGAAACACTAGGCCGTAAAGTAGCCGCCCCACTTGCTGCAGCTGTCGGGAACAGTGTGAACTACACTAGCGCCATCGCTTTAACGGCGTTCTTTTACGGAGGACGAGTGGCTGTTTAAGGAATCAGGAGTTCGTCATGTCTGCGGCTTAAATGTAGCGAAGGTGGATAATCAGTTGCCAGCTACTCACTGCAGAGACCCTGAAAGGCCAGGATTTGCGTCCAAGGCAGCTCATAGGAAGTTCCGCTGGTACAAGATTGTCTCCTACTTCTTCGATTCCACCGGCCAATCATATTCATTCATGTATTATCTAAAGCTTGAACATGGGCCCATTAGGGACTACCTATTTGTCCAAGAAGATAAATGTTTAACGACATGACATAATTTCGCAGAACCTGGATATTAATTCGAAAAAAGACAAACATCCCTTATTTTTCAGTTTTCTATCAATGTTACCAACGTGGACGCTTAAAATTCCTAATCTAAGGCGCGCTTAATTACAAGTTCCTGAAACCCAATGTCATAAAATGACAGCTTCCTTTCACAACCTTTCCAATTCATTATTCACTATCGTCCTCTCATTTGATGCTGTATAGTCTTAGCTACTGAATACCGTCGTTAAATAACCTATAAATAAATGAAGAATTGTTTTTACAAAATGTTTCTAGAACGTACAGTGCAAACCTAACTTACGTGCGAAATTAAAACTAGATATCTAATCGATGCCAATAAGTAATGTAACATTGGGGACAGACATATCAAATTTTGTATGGAAATATGTCATATACATAACTGAAATTATGGTATGATTATTGTTTACATGTGAACAATAATACAAAAGCCAGAGACCAGTCACTAGCGGCTCGTGACCGTGGGATCAAACCAATAACATGTACATCCCCCAGGCTATACCCGTATTAAAAGTGGAAAATTTAGACCTGAGACAAATTAGAGCAAATTCTCTCGCCCAGCGTAAAATCCATTTTTTTTTAAATTTTAACTTCATAATGTTCTTGGCTTATAGACATTATGTTGGGTTACTTTTGTATCTTTAGGTTAAAAATGACGGAATTCTTTTAACGTGTAATTTCGTTTGATTGACGCGAAAAAGGTATTTTTTCTAGTAAACTTTTAGTTATATTTCCATTATCAGCTAATCACTAAAATTTAACCACACAGACACTTAAAACGGCATCTTTTAAGGCCTGATAGAAATTAAGAATGACACCAAAAAAGTGTAAAATATTACACATGCGGTCCTCAAACGGTCAGAAGTCGATTGGCAGCGCAGTTACAAGAAATACGAGCATAGACGAACTTATACGAACATGCACGAACGTCTACTGGCCATATTGGGAAATAACAGAATAGCGAGCAGAAAGCGTGACATCTATCGAGCGTCGTAAGAAACTCCCACCCTTCGATTCCGCAATTTCTGTAAACAAACTTTGAAGTTCATCAATCATCTTTATACACATTAAGGTGTGAAATATTCGTGGGACTCGGCTCCACTGTCCCTGGGATAAGTAGCGGGGGGTCCTGTGAACACAACAATAAACCTTTTGTTCCATAAACGGAAATAGCTGAGCGAATCTCCGTTTCTCAAGACCTTGTTGTTTTAACATTTTCCGCGTGTTGTAACGTGGGTTCCCTTAAATTCTAACAATCATAGAAATTCAGCCTTACATTCATGTCGCAAACGGATGCAATACAAAAAAAAAACTTTATAATTTTATTACACTGTTTTGAATATAAACACATTTATAAAGCCAGGAACTGCAATGAATAAAATTTTCGATTTTTACCTATGAGGATTAAATCTGTTTATCGTTCGTTGTGAAACAGCGCCTCATAAAAAGAAAATGCTTTATAACCGGATTAAGGACTAGGATTACGTAACTGAGGGGACAACTCGATTCAGTCCCAGCTGCAATTACCCCTTCCCAATCCCTACGCCATATCCCCTTCTACATATATTTATATTTGTACTGTGCTCTAATAGGGAACCATGCCTTGCAAATCCTGTGATAGGTCTGAGGTCGTGCGTCGATTGTTTTTTAGAGCAGAGGATGGCTGTTGGCTTGGGTTAAATGCGGCCATCCGGGGTTAAATCACGGGCAATGAAACAAATGTAAAAATGTTCTACGTTGCTAAGCCATTCAGACGTAGGATCTGTGAACAGAATCAATAGCACGCCATCAAAATTATGTGGGTGTTTCGCCTTCGCTGAGGTCGCAACTATCAGAAAATTCTATGGTACGTAACCATCCTTGAAGAAGAAACCTAACCTAACTAATTAAATTAATGAAGTCAGTGATTTTATCTTCTTTCCACGCGCTTACACACAAAAAAATATAATATCCCATGTTACATCAGATGACGTAATGCTGTAAACAAATCATTGAGTTTAATTCGTAATGAGCTCAAGAGCTGAAAGGGACGAATTAATTATCCACTACTGGCCTTAAATTCGTGTTCTCGAAAGTCTGCAACATCGGCTTTGTTTCTCAATGTTGGATTAATTAATTATTACGAAATCGATTCATGACTCGTTCTGACGGAAGCGACGTTCTGTAGTACAATACATTTGCAAAAGCGGTAGAAAAATCTTAATTCTATTAAATTTTTGTTGCCGTTATGTTGTTTTTCAGAAAATCACTGAGAAATAATACTCATGCACGTGTATTTTAGAAACCCACGGATTTCCTTCGGTGATTTAAGATTGAAATCTGTTTAAATTCTACTCGCCCAGCTGCTGTTCAGATTTCGGATTCAGCAGGTGTGCTTACTTTGAAGTTAATACGTATTTGACTTTCACTCTCATAAGTCAGTAAAAGTTATTTCTTTGTGCACAGAGATTTTTTTTTAAAAGATTGTGTTACAATACCCTTAACAGCTAGGTTATATCGTGGTTGTACCAAATGTCGAATAGATTATTGCAAGATAAAAATTATGCATGAAAGTCACTGAGAGTTTCGCAGATAAAACCGTTTAGAAAATGTTGTAGCGTAACAAAAAATGGTATCCTAGCAACAAGAATTTAATGCCTGTCCGGCACGATTTCTGTTCATTACGTGTATGGAACGTCTGGCGTTTGAACATGTGAAATACTGAGGCACAAAATTTATGGCAGTATTTTTTATGTCTTGTGGCACGTTCTTTATGCAGCTTAAAAGTTTGTGCTTAGCGAATATTGTATGTAGTCGCCCTATTGTAGATTAAATATTCCACTGTTTATTAAGCGTTTTACACGAAACAAAAAACAATAGTAACAAAAGTGTTTATCACTTCACTTAATATACTCTTCAGTATTGTGAGATTTCAGGGTCTGAAGGTGTACGGAATATTTAGAAGGCCGTCTTCAAACTCGGAGCCTTGAGAATCTGAAATCTCACTGCGTTAATAAATGTTTCTGTCATGTAGGTAGGTGAGAGACTTCCTCAGTTAAATTTATGGGGCCAATAAATAATTCTAAAATATATTTCACATATTTTTCGTATATTACCAAAATAAAATGGTATGCCCACGTGGTAAAGCCGGCCGAAATGTGAAGCTGATCACTAGTATCTGTAGTGTAGAGTTCTGATACTACGAACACCTTATTTCTAGACCTTATGTCGTCTCGTTTGCATTAATTTCTGACTTCCCTTTCTCATATATTTTACAGGGCTAATCTTTCTAACCCACTTCTCTTATGGAAGTCACTTGCTGCTTGCCAGTAACTATAAAAAAATTTCTGACAAATCGCATTATCTGCGAAGCGCCAAATTAATTTCAAAATTGTTGACACACCGGTGAAAATATCACATTTAATCTGAAGTTTGTCAAGTGCAGGAAACACACGACTCCGCGTCAGACTGCGTGACACAATGTTACCGGGGGCAAAGAGCGTCAGTGTAATCGCGTGCGTCGCCATCGAAACCGGTGAATGTCACACATCACGTGATACAGTTCTCATACATAATCTTTCTCCTCTTACTGAAAAATATCTTATGTGACCAGGTTCGTTTCCAGGATAGTCCATTTAGAATCTACGGTAAAAAAGTGACACTCGAAGACGGTTTTAACAATGAAATTAGTGTCTGAAGATTTCTGTCTTCTGGGTTGTTGCGCCGTGTAGTCTGGTAGATATTTACCAACGTTTCAGAGATCCTTCCTGCTTCCATCATCAGGGCGAACACGAACTGTTACTGACTGCTTTCGTTTCGAACAGTGAGGTTACTCGTTGGCCTTTGGTATCATATCCCAGTTTATCGGTGCGTGGTCGAATGACGTTTTTCTTTTAGTGGAATTACCGCCCTGCTCTGCTCCACTCAGTTGAAATACATTTCTTAGATAATGCCTTTCGCCAGGAGTGATGTCTTTTTACAAGGACATTCGTAAACACGTGCAGTCTTTGATGGCCGCTTCCAAAGACTCTGTTTCGTTGTGCGATTCTGCAAAGAACGAAGAAAGCCGAACTTTATTGATGTATTTCCTTGGGTTTTCTCAGACTCAGATTTGTATTCCTTTTCATAAATGTGCGAAACAGTTCGACTCCAGAAATATCCTCTGACAGTCAAATGGTTGTTTGGGTGAGTTTGTTTACGACGCCCGCCTAACTTGAAGAATACTTTGGCCCAAACTGATCCTTTCCAAATACAGAAGCTGATTTACCAAAACAATTTCTTGATCATAATTAAATACTCTGGGATGTCCACTTACGTCTCCAAAGTGAGTACTTAATACAACAGAAATTAACTTAGTATCTGTTATTTTGTTTTGGTACTGTAGTGAATGGTACGTAAAATAATTGGACCGAACCCCTTATGGAAAGTGGTCTATCCATTACGCATTTATAGCTTCAATCATGGACTCATTATTCCATTTATAATAATTTTTGTTCACATTTGGCTTCTTAGGCAACTGAAACAATTAATTTAAGGTGAAAATGGAACATGTAGGTCTTGACTTCAGAACTGTTGGATATATTTATTGAGCTTCAAAAGTGAAAATTTACAATAAGTATTTAAAATAAGATTTCCTTAATAAATAATGTGTTGCTCTGAAAAATTGAGACATTTTTGTCAAAGGTAATTTAAGTAAAATACAGGTTGATAACACAATGTTATTAAATCATACCAAAAGCTGCTGGTACAATTTTAATGACGAAAATGAAGTCACCAATTTTTTGATCGGAATTCTACTGATTATGTTATCGAAATTGTATCTGAAAAATTGTTTTAAATTTAGTTCACGAAAATAACGTTGGAAGTAATGAGAGCGCTTCTATCCAACCACACGGGTTATATTATTTCCATTGACCATTCCAAAATGCAAGTGGATATTAAAATTTATTTCCTGATCTCTTGCCAACTGGTTATTGACCTTATTTTATAAGACACTCTGATTTGTTACATGAGCACTTATTGAGACGAAAGAAGTCTTCACCATAAAAAAAACAGGCAGTAATATCAAGAGTGAAATGGAGGACTGTAGCACAGCTGAAATATCACTGAATTATCATGGCAGATGCCCGCATCTTTACCAACATTTTTAATAACGAAATTGATGATTTCTCTTGATCTAACTTATACCTAGAATCTAAATTGTACCACCTAAAATAGAGACACGTAAGTAAGGAACATAAAATTTAAAGGAAAACAGAGGTGTTTGTGGTGGAAATTATTTTGCTAATTTATTCGTGATGTAAAATTTTTATGGTTAGTGTTTAATTTATTTAGATTTTTTAATTTAAAAAGAATAGAATATGAAAGGAATTTTAGAGGAAAAAACAAATGGATAAATCGGAAGAAATTAGTAGAAGAATTCTGATAGAAATGTTTGAAGTACCGAAAGTTCTGATAAATGTGAGAAGAAACAAAGGCAAAAGTTAAGTATTATGAACGTAAGAAAGGAAGAAATGGAGGGAAGAAGTGGAAACGAAGGGATGGAGAAGAAAACTATAAAGAATTTAACAGAGGTGGTAAAAAAGAGGGGAGGAAGAAATTAGAGTTATTAAGAAATAAAAGAAGGAAATTTGATTGATGTCCTATGCAGGTAAGGCACCTTACAACTTACAATCAATGTTTCCCGAGCAGACCGCTCTCACAAAACACGTTGCAGACCCTGCAGTCGTCTGGGTTGCTCGTCGATACATCCCGTGCACGCAAAATATGCAATTATTCCAACTGCGCACACCCGAGGAGGTATGCAATCCGCTATGCACCTGGCCACGCTCAACTTGAGAGACATCTCTGTCTACGAAAGACCAAGACGTACAGGAGAGGGTGTTAATAAAACATCTTCATCGAAGACCTTACTTCAGTTGACCTATAAATTCACGGCTGCAAAGAATTAGTTGTCATATTTAATCTAAAGTACATTCATATCCAAAAATGTTCTTTTAAAACTGAGTAATTAAAAGCAGTGTTTTGTTCTCAGGAAGGAGGCTCCGATGGGCTGGACATGTAGAACGAATGGGAGGAGAAGGCAAGAGGTGCATACAGGATTTTGGTAGGGAATGCTTTTGGAAAACGACCACTGGGCAGAACAAGAAGGAGATGGGAAGATAACATCAGGATGTATCTTAGGGAGGTGGGCTGTGAGGATGGGAATTGGATGGGGTTGGTTCAGGATCGTGGCAGGTGGCGGGCTTTGGTGTTGTCGGTGTTGAACCTGGGGGTTTTGCTACCAGGGAGTTAGTTAGTTAGTGTTTTGTTCTCATCACTTTCCTCGCCACACAAAACAATTTTCGTTAGCCAAATACAGCAAATATAAGTATTTAAAGTTACAGTCTGGCCGGAGAGACTTATTTCTTTTAATATGAAAGAAAACTTAGTTCTGTGAAGATGTCTGTCTTCTGGGTTGTGGTACCTTGCAATCTGGTACTTTACCAACGTTTCAGAGGTGCTTGCTGCCTGCTCCATCAGGGGTATGAGGATGGAGGCAGTGACGCTAACGCCGTGATAGAAGAAAATCTCACTTCGTTGTGTTAAGACGACGCTTGTAGTCGCAGCAAGCAACTATCAATCTTCAAGCCGGACCGTGTTCAGAATCTATTGTCTTCTATCTGAAAAAGTGAAGATTATAATATACGAAGGGCTCTGCTCCATGTAGCTAGTTGATTAGCCAGATTGGCTGTGCCAAGTTCCAAGCGAACGTGTTCGTGGCTGTACCAAACACATACGACCCAATGCATATTTTGCGTTTCGCCTTGTGTGACTACGTCACAAACACGACGCTGTGTAAAAGCTGTTCTTTGTTTAGGCGGGAACAAGTGTCGAGCTGTACAGACCAGCAAAGCGGTTTATTCCTGAACCATAAAATACGTTATAACACTTCATTTTACAGAATTACGAAGCGTTTTAATCTGGTTTCCACATTGTAATTAAGCACGGTTAACACTTTGAAACTCCTGGTCCTTTGCTGAACGCAACGTTGTACTTGTAGGATGCATAATAGATGAAAGGAAGATCAAAAACTCTGAAAGAAAATGTTGAAGTTATTCCTCAACAATAAGGCAGGTTTACTAAATGAAAACAAGGAATTTCTGGAAAGACGCCACGAAGCTTGGTTTCCTTCAGAACGTTTCGATTTGTCATGAGATACCTTCAGATGTATTGACGGATGCAAAAATTTAGTGATGAGCTGAATTCATCATTTCCACTACTACAAAGTCTGGCTACGTTTAGTTCCCACCATCGACATGTTTGTAAATGTTGACTTATAAACATTTCTTGTGGAGCCAGTACCTAAGTTTGTTACTTAAGTTTAAAGTTTTTCAAATCTACTAATTTTTTGTAACTGTCTGTAGTTTCAGCGTTATTCGAGAAAAAGTGTTTCTTGATTATCATCATCTAATAATGCAGCATGTAACATCGTTCAAATGAGACACTCCCTTTTATGTTATTAAAAATTGTTGCGAAATTACAGCCCACGGGGTGTGAAATTATCTTGATTTTACTTCATTATTCCTTCTTTTGTGTTCTAGCGGTTAGAACGCTGGCCTTGTAATCCTGGGGTCTCGGGTTCGATTCCCGGCGGTGCCCGAATTTATAACTTGTGTTGGGCAAGACCGTGGTCTAGGCAACACGGAGTTTTCCTCCTGGGGCTACCCCGGTTTCTCCGTGGCATCCCAACAATTACTCCATTCACACACAGAAGAAGGCAATGGCAAACCACTTCTGGATCATCTGCCAAGAACGTATATGAACAGGTCCCAGTCCGAGAAAAGGATGGAAGGATCCTGTTCATATGGACCTGTCGTCAGACAGAACACTAAATAAAAAAAATAATAAATACTTCAGCCAAATCCGTCCCATGTGAAAGACTGTTGTTCAGTTAATCAGGATTGTTAGCACAATGATTTTGTAAACAAAAATTAGCAATTAAATTTCATTTATTACGTTATTATATGTTATGACATCACTAATATCATTACATGGTTTGTACTGTGGCAAACCATGTATTTTACCAAACAAGGCCTGTAAATCGACTTCACGCGATTCGATTCGCGACCTACGCCTAGCAATAAGCCTGTGTTTAGATAAACAAACATCTGAAACCCAAAAGCACTGGTTTATTACAAGTTAAGTGTCTAAACGTGATATTGGCTACAAATTAATTCAACTCACTACACCACAACACACAGCAACGAACGGATTGCTGCTGTGATATTTTTCTATGAGGTTAAATACGGCACACAACTATACGCGTGGCGTTGTACAAATTACAATTCACCCCGCAGAGTTAATCAGTTTCATGTATCGCTTCCCCTAGTCTCCATTGTCCATAAATACTCTCTGTCCCCAGGGTTATCGGTTTTCCAAACCCGAGGAACAAGTACGGTGAACATAGCCATAAACCTCACATCTGATGGACCAAGCAAAAGGTCATGAACCTATTGGGTTCCATTGTCCAGACATTTCAATACCGCGTTTATAAATAATCTCAACGGCAGAGCGTCTTCCAAAAGTTGGTACTCGTTTGTTTAAGAAATTCAATGCCTTCAACGGAATTACATTGTTCATACCCCTATTCTCAAATAAAGTTAAAAAAACAGAAATTTTTAGGAAATAAGAAAAAATGTACCTGAAAATATATTCCGTGCAATAGAAAAGTTTGTGTTGTCATATTATCTGGGTGATATTACTGCACTGTTTAATTTCGCTAACATTGTTCCCTCTTTCAAATATTTGTAATATAATATTTGAGTATGTTCCAACTACTGAATCACTCAGAACATTTCAGAAGAACAGTGATAATTCTGAAGCAGTAAACATATTATAATTATCCAGAAATATAATGTAATATGTTACTCCAAAAAATATCATAAAATGAGAATATTAACGCAAAACAGTAACCACATCGCTAAACCAATGCAACATAAACCAGATCATAAGTACAAACTACCTTACACATTGGTCTAGCGGTTAGAATGCTGACCTTGTAATCCTGGGGTCTCGGGTTCGATTCCCGGCGGTGCCCGAATTTATAACTTGTGTTGGACAAGGCCGTGGTCTAGGCAACACGGAGTTTTCCTCCGGGGGCTTCCCCGGTTTTTCCGTGGGTATCCAACAATTACTCCATTCACACACAGAAGAAGGCAATGGCAAACCACTTCTGGATCATCTGCCTAGAACGTATATGAACAGGTCCCAGTCCGAGAAGAGAAAAGGATGGAAGGATCCTGTATATATGGACCTGTCGTCAGACAGAACACTAAATAAATAAATAAAGTACAAACTCTTATAAAATTGCTAAGAAGACAATTCCTCTGACCTGAACCTGCCTCCAGAGACTGTAGTCAATGCTTTGTCGTAATCTGTACTCATTTCTTCGAACCTGCTCGCCTCCATATTTGCGACTATCACCTGACGATAGAATAAAAACAAAAGACTGTCACGCGCATGCCCGCTGACATGGCACAGTATTGAAATTCAGACTCTCCAGAATAGGACACACGGAAAATTCCCTTACCGTTAATAAAAGTAACATCTAACTTACTGTAGTAAGGAATGTAAAATTTAAACAAAACATGCAAGGCTCAAAAAGATATTCGTTTATGATAACAACAAACTGATTTAGTTTGTTTCATAAAATCACTCTTGTAATGCAGTCTGTCCTTTTGGCGAAAAACAAAGATTTACACGTCTCCAAAACAGCGTGTAAAATTACAATTACATATATTTTAATCTTTACATTTACAGGCGAGATTTAAGTAGACAAAAAATATTTGTAATGTATATATATTTATAATTAATACGTAGGCCTATATTCATTTGGCTACACACAGATCTGCATGTGTCACAGAAAAGGTAATATTCACTGACTGTGGAAAACGTGTCGTAAGGCCTCAGTTTCTAACTAAACGGACCCTGGTTCATAGTAACGTGAATTCTGGGTCGTGCCACCTTCCGGATTCAGGACTATTTAACAGAAAAAATTATCTTGTGTCAGAAGGCTAATAACCCGCTGATATTATTGCCGCTGTGTACTGTTCAGATTAATTACGAGATATTTGCTAATAAAAATGTCTGCTTGGAGTTATATATGGCTCTGATAATCCATCCAACTCTTAACATTCGTACTGGCTTATTCTGATTAATATTCAAGACCGTGTAGGACAGGGTAAACCCACAAATGATGATGAACGTTATCGCGTTACATTCCATACAACTGCTCATAGTTTTAGTTTATAAGAAAGTCTTTGCACTTTGGAAACACTTTTAATTGCTGTTAGCACATAAAACCCAGTACTGAATGCTTCGGTCTGGCTGACAGCGAACCGCCAGACCACTAGAATTAGAGAAACAAAAAAAATGAATGTTTTACTGTTTTAAATAATGGCGTATTATTACTATTATTATTATTATTATTATTAAAGAATTGAATTGAATTATTATTACTTCGTGTTTGTTTTATTTTCTCACTCTAATTGATTACTCTAGCGGTTGAGTGAGCAAGCTAAGATAAAGAACTGAATGGAATTAAAATAACTTAACATAATAGTTAGATTATGGAGGTGGGATTTACGGACAACCTAACTTCTAGACCAGGATTCGCCACTGACAAGACCTCCATATTTGATACAATCTAATTTCACTTGAAACCGCATTGCATTCATTTGGCTTAATATCAATCTAATAACATATAAATCTAGCAGACGATGAGGAATTGCCGTGATGATGATGGAGGCAGCAAGGACCTCTAAAAAATCGATGAAAGTTTACCACACTTCACGGCACTACAACTCAGAAGACATTCATTCTCATATTCGCCGCTGCGATAACCTCAAAGCTCACCGAAGTTAATATATTTTTCAAATAAAATCAACTCCTTCTGACAAACTTAATCGGGCCTTTTATATGTAATTCTGTACTACAAATTTTCTCACGTTTGTACACTAAAGAAACAAGATACTGAAGAAGGAATTAATAATGTTGTGTTCAACGTTTTTTGTTACTGTTATGCATAAGAACACAAATTTGGTTTGCAAGATAATAATACTAGAAATGGAGACACGTACGTTCCATTTTACACGCTTGCTTATCCAGACAACTAACGATGTCTCCCCTAGCAACGCTAAGCACTGTCACGCACTTTTTAAATGGCTGTGGAGTTTGAGGATGTTTTTATTGTGAGCTTTAAATTTGGTTGAAGCAAAAATAATTGCGCCTGCACTAGAGACATCCCGCAAAACTTGACCATATAAAGAAAGGGCACATCTCGTTTGCAGTGGAAAAAACATTTGAATTGGAATAAATTCAATTGGGTGGGGGGGGGGGGGACGAACCTGCGGAAGGTAAATACGTCATCTGCAGGGATTATGACGTGCTGTTTAAATGCATTAGTGGCACAAATGTCAGAGTAACAGGGCGGCCAACTGAAGCCAACCCCCGTGAATTAGGTGTAACGGTCTGCAGGTTCAACACAGACGTGGAGCTTTAAATAAAACAAATTCATTATTTAAATGAACTGACAGAAAATAGTCATGGATGAATTAAATAGCAGAAAATTTGTAGTACCGTTCTTACCTACAGAAAAAAAATTGTCGTAATCAAATTCATGAACAAAGAATATCGATGTTGGTCTCGAGGCTTGTAACGCTGTGTAGTCTTTTAAACAGATACCAACATAACAATATACTGCCATTATTTTGAAACATGAAGTCCGAAACGTTGGTTTATATCGGCAGGTTTACATGGTGTAACAACCACAGAACCCACATAAACATCTTCACCGTCGAGAAAGCCTCAAAGCCCATACACAAATAAAATTTACACAGACGTAGTTTTTAACCAACAACTTTTACATAGTCGGATTTATAAAGAAAATATTTCAGGAATAAAATGCATTTCCATGATGAATAATATTTTAAACTGATGTATTCAATTGAGGGCCCACGGCCCCGAAATATATTAATTTCTATTTTTCATTTAATTTTTTAGCAACCGGTAATAATTGATTCATAATATCGCGGCTCGCAGCCATAACAAAACTTCTGGCCTCAAGCTACTTAAAAATTTATGAAACATCATTGTAGCGCCGTAGAGGTTTACCGACGTTTCAGAAGTCCTTGCTACAGCCCAGAAGACAGCAGTATTTATACTCACCGTCGTGAGGATATCTAATCCTACAACGTTAAGAAGAGTTAATTCTGCGTGCGACAAAAGTGTCTCTAAAGGAAATTTTAATACTTTCTCTATCTTTATCCCTGAAGAAGGAGACAGATTTTATCTCCGAAACGTTGGCATCTACCGAAGATTCTAGGCGGCGCCAGAACTCAGAAGGACATTATTACATGCTATCATGGCCGTGAATAATTTCCGCTAATAAATTTGACATCACTCGACGGATATTCATTAAACTTGGATTGGTCACCTCTTTTTTGTGCATTTTAATTTCTTTCCGCCAAAAATAAAAACATGGCGGCCGTGCGCATACACTTGTGAGGTGGTAGATACATTAAACAAGATATTAATGGTGGGGATGTGATGTGACAGGAGTTAGTGATAACGTGTTTTATTTGTTGGGTAAAATGTTCAGTGTTTGTGGGCATTTGATACTTAACGTTCAACTGTTTCCATTTAAAGTTGCTGTAATATTTTACACAGGAATGCTTTTTTTATTTTAACTCCGAGTAGCAGAGTCCTTTAGAAGTAGATTCAATTAGATAAGTGATGTGTTAACACTCCGTTCAGAATCTGTCGCCTTCAGTTTGCAACTTAGAAGCTTGAACATTGTATTATAACTTGCAAAAGTTCAATTTTCTTGCTGTTTTCAATGACTGTGAAAGTTTCGTCCGTCATGTTAAGAAGAAACGTTCATTGTGAGTTTACCTGAAAACAGGGCGCTGGAATTGTGTGGAAATAAAAGGCAGGAAATGCTAAGAGCTGCAAATATTTGCATAATGAGGCGCTCTATAATTTATAATTATACAATTATTATTATTTATTCCGCAGCTGTACAGTCCTTGAAGGACCCTAACAGCCCCAAGAATGGAAGGTTTCCTAAGCTATTTGGATATTTAGCAGAGGTCTTTGGATGTAAGATCGACCCTTTGCAAGACCTGTACCCACACAGACGAGCATAACATTTATAGACGCAAACACACATTCATATCATTAGCTGAATTCAAACCCACAACTCCAGTGTCCGAACGAAGAAGTACCAAGTGAGGCCAATGTGGATGGAACCAATATTAATGGGTTAATGGTGGCTGGACATGTAGCATGGAACACACAGATTTTTGAAATGGCTGATCACGTCTCTGATCTTTGTGTCTATGGGAAGATTATTCTTAAAATGTAGGATGAAAATATTTTTATGGCATTCAATCTTTCGGCACAGTGAACAGCGGCGATTAGATAAGACGCTGATAATTTTGTTGACTGGTTAAGCAACTAGTAGCTGTCAAGACACTGCTCCATGCATTTAGTTCAGTTACGCGCCATACTGTTAACAGAGCCAAATTGCTGCTGAGTATCACCGGACATTACGCCTGATTGAACACACGCGCCACGGTCTGGTGCTTCGTGCCGGTGGATCAATTTTGGAAACAGAATCAACACAGCAGATGAGTTCTTTGTCAATTAACACCCTTATGTGACTACACCTGATGCTCATTTGCTTCCCGTACAAATCTACTGATCCAGCTAATCAACTCTCGGCCTATGCATTGAGGGAATCACGAATTTATAACATTCTAAGTTTTTATATTGCATTTTATATTATTTCGTTTGTCCAAAGTGTGTTCAGTCACTGTGAGTTTAGGATAACAATTACAAAAAATAGTATTGAATCACACAATTTTGTCATGTCAACTATCGACATTTGTTGCTACTGGTAACTGTAAGTTCGCCATAAGAAATAAATTTGTTTTTATAAGAGCACAAACATTTTTGAATCATGTAGGATTTAAGGATTTTTTAGGGGTGAGTCTGGAGATTGCAATCTTCTGGGTTGTTGCGCCGTGTAGTCTGGTAGATTTCCACTAACGCCGAGTCGCCCTTATGACGGAGGCAGTGTGACCTCTGAAACGTTGGTGAAAATCTACCACTTCACGGTGTAATAACCCAGAAGACAGTAATCTTCATTTTTGAATAATTTTGTACTTGTATCATGTAATTAGGGGCAAAACAGTGTAGGTGGCTGTAGGGTTCATGTGTTAATATAGGTTGCTTTGGGGTGGAGAGCCAGGAACACGTGCCAGGGACCCGTTCACATTATACACAGCAGCTCAGAGGGTTACGCATTATTTATTAACAGGGAAGATTCATGTTGAGTCAGGTAGCTACTGGCCTGACCATCGCTGGGAAGTTGAGACCAGGTAAAGGCACATTCTCCCTGGGTACTAACCAGGTTACAAATTCACCCGCTGTTTTGCGTGGCAACAAACTTGGTGGGGCAGAGTAACTTGGTTTCTGACTTGAATTCGGGATGTGTCCGGTTCGAATCTCGACCAAGACACCGATTATCATAAGAGGTTTTTCGTGGTTTTGCTTTGTCCTTCCGGTTGAATTTCGGAATTTTACCTGGAAATTTCCAACGGTCTCTTCCTTTCTTACTTTTAAAATCTCGTTTTGTTTGATGCTAGAACATATTCAGTTGATAGAAAGTCATAAAATAACGCAGATTCAACCGTCCACGTGGTACTTTGTGTCTGAAAAAACCACACGAAAACCAAATTTCGGTGAAGAATAATTCGTACCTAACAAAGGTGTAGCAGAATGAAACTATTCATCAGGTCCCTGATGATGGAGGTAGCGAGGACCTCTGAAACGTCGGTAAGCTTCTGCCACAACAACCCATAAGTCAGCCATCTTCTGTTTCTTTTTTCGTCTGACGAGAATGTCCTTATGTCAGTGAATGATATAGGATGTATTAAATAAATGAAACAAATATTATCTCTGCAAAACGTAAACTCTCTGTGTGATAAAATGGAAATATATTAAATATATCTCGATACAATTACCCCAGTACTGAATATGTACTGCGATAATGTGACAGGCAATTAAAAAAAATGCGCAACTTGAAGAATGGTAACCTCATAGGAATTAAAACAATTAAGACAACGTTACATTTACCTTACATCAGAAGCAAAGCAGCAAGATGCAGTACATGATTCACTCTTCCTCTGAAATTCGTCTGTGTCTTTCCTTTGATGACATTGAGTGGGGATTATGGAAAGACTTTCCTACGATTACTCGTTTACATCACGACTGCCATGCCTCTAGCGAACAAAAGAGTCAATAGGAACGCGTTCAGTGTCATGCTGAATGGCGTGCTCACTAAGATGGTTCAGTGATCGAACTGATGTATCCGACGATACGTCCATTTAAAATGCGTCCCGGTACGAAGGGAAGAATGATACTCATGGTGAAATTAGAAGGAAAATAAATTCAAAATAACATATGGAACAGAAATTTTCAGAAAATACGTTCTATCATAGCGTTAAGATTTGCTGAGATTAAAAATGCAGAAAACTGCATAAATTCAATTCAAGCACAGGGGAAATTTTAATATTATCTTCTGAGCTTATCAGGGGAAAGGGGGAGATACAGAATGGTTTTAGAAGATCAAAATGAGGTACAAGGCCATGATGCATTTATCTTCAGGGATATTGCATCGTGCAGTCTGGTACTGAAAAACGTCGTGTTAATAAAAGTGAAAATAGAAGCAATGCGCTACTCTAAAACGTCGGTCATTGTTTTCCAAATTGCAGAGTGCTACGTCCCATAAAATACTGGCGGTGGGAGAAGAGTCTTGGAGTCCTACTATCAATTATTCCAATTTCTAAATTCTGTGTTCGGACTAAAATATATTTTCCCTTTGCCTTAACGTCCCTACGCAATAGGAACCAGCGTTAATTCCATGAGGATTAATCGGCCGGAGCGTCACGCTAACTGCTTATCTTAATATGATTCAAAGGTTAAAAATGCGTGATGCTATACCTCCACTCCTTCATACATCTTCAGGGCGCGGTTTTTAATTAAGTAACAGTGACAACTTTATCTTCAGCTAATTCCTCTGACGAAGACGGTAGTATTTATTTTAAACGAACCTGGCCATCGTCGCTGTATCCCGGTCGCTGTCAAGGGAAAGTTTCTCTCTTCTATTTCTGTTGTTGTTTTATGGACTGACTGCATCTCGTCATCAGACTGCAAGACAAAATCATTACAGAAGGCAGTAAATATACTTTTGAAAAATTTGGAAGGCGAACTTCAGAACGACATTAAGAAAAAATTAAATTCGTTGAATATTCGCTGTCATTCAGTTCAAAACTTTTCGTCTTCACATGACTAATTTAACAACATGAAACTCAATGTGTACAAAAATATAGTTTTATCTGGCATATGATCCTAAAGAAATTATAACCATTCAGGGCGTTGGGGTATCAGATTGCTCAGGGAAATATTTGTAACCAAGGAAGAAGAATTTTCAGATTTTAAAAAAATTGCACAGTGAGCTTTTGGATTGTGGTATTCTGGATTTTGATGCCTTGTAGATGTTATAAGGTTACTCTGATGATGGAAGCGATACGTTGGTAATCACGTACAAGACTACATGATATCATAACGAACCAAAATACATTTTCGGAGTGAGAACCTCTTATCTCAGACACTGCACATGATGGATAAATTGAAATTGACTCCATCTCTGAATTAGGGTGGAAATCCAGATTATAAACTATTATATAATATATTTTTATATTAACGCACTGGGCCTATGTACACGCACATGTGATGAATCTCTTTATATTATTTTTAATGCAAGTTTGTGAATGCAATAATATAATATATGCGACTAATCACTATAAATGACATGATTTATTTTGTGCACAACAAAGAATGGGGTAATAGAATTGTTGAAGATTCCCCGCGAGTAAAATTCAATGAGAGATATTTCCACTTTTGAATCTTTTTGCATGTTCTCGTTATCATTGAAACCGCTGGAAGTATTTCATTACGCTGTGACCACTCTTCGTCCGTTGTTTTTATTTGGGGTTGGAATAGAACTGAGACTTGCGAATGCAATCCAGAGACCAGGCTGTAATCGGGTTATCGAGAAGGCCGTGGTACCACCCCCCGGGCCCACTCGCCACCCCGATACGGAATTAGTTGGGATTTGGTCCAAATGAACTGACGAACACGAGGGCCATTCCTCTGCGGACAAATTGCTCTCCCCCTCCCCCTTAATAAATACTTGCACAACGAAACCCGCGACCTCTGTGATTCTTTGTGATGTACTAGAAACCAGATAAATTCGTGCGTTTTTAGTAAACATTGCTTCAGCCATTGTTTATGAATAAAGACACAGAACCAACAAATCGATGGTCTGTAGCATTTAGTATTTGAAACATGAGGAAGGAGGTAGTGGGCATAAAGGGAAGAATAATATTAAAATGAATTTTAAAGAATTGCCTCGAGAAGGGTTCTTGTGATGACCTTTTGCGAAACAAAAAATTTCTTTTTTCCATAAAGCTCAAAAGAAATAATTTACGACCTTGGCGACAGTGAGATGCTGAAGGCAGTGTCTGCTCTATTGAATTGGGAAGTGAATTTGTTTTAAAAGTTTATTTGATACACGAGATTAATTGAATTTGTATCGCACTGAATGGAGGGGGGGAAGTGATCAAGAACAATTGAAATTTTGAACATTTAAAAGTTCGTCGACTATTCGTATTTGTCTTGTAAGACTGACGTAGATAACACAGGTATTCGTCCTAACTAGCCGGTAAACGTACCCGCATCCTTAATAAAAGAAAATTAAAAGTCGTAAAGAGTGAAAATGCATAATTTTGTCCCCATTGAACTGGAAGATTGTGCTGCCATCTTACAGGTTTTTACACCAATTTAATAAATGAGCTTTACATTTGCTGTTTCATAAGAAACAAACGAAGGATTTAGCAGATCTGAAGCAAATTCCCTTGTGGAATTCTTAGACTGACAAAAGCTAGGGAAAATATTGCCGTAGACAATTTATATTGTGACGTAATCAGTCACTGCGCAGTGGGTTCTTGACGCAAAATAGATTTATGTCACACTGTTACTAGTGATGGTGGAGACTGCAAGGACCTCTGAAACGTCGGTAAACTTCTACAAGACTACAATGCGAAACATCCCGGAAGACAACAAACGACTCCTATTCACCACTGCCAGAATCCAATACTACCTTCATATTAATCCTTACACTAGCAAAATGTGTTAGAGTAGGACCAAAATTCGTTTTATAAATGAAGTGTTAATCAATAAATAGACTTAACTTCCAGAAATTCAGTGTATTAGTGACATTATGTAGGGGGGATATTTGCATCTTCCACTGTTAAATCATTTGCTGTTACAAACTACTAACTTTCATTTAAAGAGCGTTGCTACCAGTTTATGAAGAATCAAATAAAACCAGAAACGTCATTTTTCTTAAATGAGATGCGTTGTACACGGCAATAAGATAGGTTAAATATTTGCAAAAATTTTCCATCGTTTCATTACCGGTCCACTGAACCTGAAACAACCCACCGACCTGAGTTTACGTCACACTTTCCTTTGTGTTGTCGACGTGAGGTGCAGGACTTTACAGCTGGTCATCCGTATCACATAATTAACGTGATATTAAGTTAACTGAGAATCTGTCATGCTTACAGGCGTTCATTTCTTTTGAGCGGAATATTAAACGCCTATAAAATATGCTACAGCTCCACGATGACAGAACGACCTTCTTCAGTAATTATTCACTATATATAATTTTCCTTTGTATTTTGAAATGAAATTTTATTTACCGAAGCTACTTTGTCGCCAATTACTTCAATAATTACTCGCTAACGAGTGTCATTTTAATAATAACGATGAAGTGGCGGGATCTTGTAAAATGAATAAAGAAGAGAAATATTCCTTTTTTCAAGATGTAATTCTAAATTTCATTTTAAATTTTTCCAATACAGAAACACGGAATGTCTTTTATAACGAATGACAAATAAAAGAAGGCAGATAATGCACGTTACTCGGATAGAAACGCAAAAGAGAAAGGAAATGGAATAATAAAAAGAAAGTTGCTCCCTGGACCGCTCGATTTCTCATTAAATTTGAAGCAAGTAGATTTCTTAGTCCTCGCTTCCTGTCCCTTCCTCTCCCCCCCCCCCCCCATTTTTTCGTATAGCGTATTTTTGGGTCGTCGAAGCAGAAAGCCAATGCATTCCCATTTGCATAATCATCAACATGGTCTCATTGCTGATTTAACAGGGCAGGTTGGTTAAATTGAAGAAGACCCGTGAAGCCAAGTTGTCTTCGTTTAAAGAGACTCCGCTCCCACATTTAGAACATTCTTCAATTTACTGGCTGTTGAAATTAGCCTTTGTAAAGTAATAACATTACACTTTTTGTAGTCAGGTTATTGTTTCTTTACCATTTCGTTTGTATGTTCTCATTTTTCCAACAAATTATTCTTGCCTCGTTAGGGCCAGCTCTGATGTTTAGTTTCCATGTCAACACAACAGAAGGGAGTGAGGATTAATGTAAGCTACAGAAAACACTGGCTGTGTGTGGTTTATTTAATGACTAAGGAACAGATTTTTAGGGGTTAACAATTTAGAAAATATATATAGGATTTGAGACGTTCGCGGCGAGTACAATCAATAAAATCTTCTCTGGTAATCACGTCAAATGGTTGCCGTAGTAAATCGACGTTTCGGGAACCAACTCTGTCCCCATTATCAGGGTTCTGATGTGACTGGATACCTCGGAAGTCGCAATTTTATTGATAGAAAAAATATATATTTTTGCTTGTTTAGAGTGAAGAAAAAATGAGCCGAAAAGTATAATTTTGTTTAAAGGATACATGCTTACACGAACTTTTCGCCAAAAAATAGTCCCTGTCTGAAACAGAAAGTTGCCCACTGTTGCAATGAACAACGAAACTCGTGTTTAAATTGTGAAAAGTAAATCTACGTTTTTTATCATGCAAGAGTGATCTTTGTTGAAGTGTAAGTACCTCATAACATGACAAAAGTCTCTCATATATGTAACGTACGTTGTCAATAACACCCAAGTATTTCAGGCTTTCAGACTACTCTAGGTCTCACCGTCTCAATTATGAAATTTTTTACGATTTCTAAACCTTTTATTCTCACCGAAACATTAGCTCAATATTTGTTCTACTGCATCAGCTATGGATCCATTGATTTTGTTCAGTTTATTTAAAATGTCACTGATTGTTTTCTGACGACAAATTTGTGGTATTTTCAACTTTGTTATAGACTGCGACATGAAACTGAAATTTACAGCAATGTAAGGCTTGAATTGCTTCCATTTTAAGCCAATTCAGTTTATAACATGTTCGCGACATTCGAGTCCTTTTTCATTGTTGCAATAACTGATTCATCGTCATTGTTTATTTGCCAGAGGACAAAAGATTTTTAGATTTTTCTACTTAATACATGATGGCAGTCAAATAGGTTCTGCTACGTGTAATTACTAGAGTCGGAAGGAGTGGTGTATATGGAATTTTTTAAAAATAAAGCTCCATAATAGCTGGTGATTTTACAAAAATTTTCTTCCCATTAACCACTAACGTATCTGCATTCAAATAAAATACAAGATTTTTTTTTCATACGCACTGTTCAAAGTATGCATTACAAACGTAACGCCTATTTCATCGTACTTTATCGAAGCTCACTAACTTGTACAAGTCCTTCTTCTACTTCTTTCATGTATGGTAAGGAATCTGCAACTAGCAACAAGACGTCGTCAAATTTCACACGATCTGGTTACAGAATCGGCAACACATAGTTGAAAACATGTGCTGTTTTCTTTGATTCACCCAAGACATGACAGAATAAATGATTTCTGATAACGTCTGATCGTTTTTCAATATCCCAATAAAAAAACCTCCTTTCTCCTGCATCAGTTTTTTCTATGGGCATCCAAATATTTTATTTCCCCTTATAATACTCGAATTTTGTTCAAAGTTTCTTTATAGTACATTTCTGTTTCGGGGATATCTGCCGTCATACACTTCGCTTACACATTACTTGCCACATGCAATACACGGATCATGGTTTGAGAATCTTTTATTTCGTTTAAAAAAGTGTTATGTCTGCGGACACAGACGCTTCAAGAAGATGGCTGTCTTCTGGGTTGTTGCGGCGTGTAGTCCGGTAGAAGTTTACCGACGTTTCAGAGGTCCTTGCTGCCTCCATCATCAGACTACACGGCGCAACAACCCAGAGGACAGCCATCTTCAGACTCACCGCCGTGGAAACCTCAAATACTCCCCAAACGCTTCGCACTGATCTTTCGTCCAAGGGTGATAAACTTGGAAAGTCCTGAAAAAGAAGGCAGAGCAGATACTAATCAATTATAAATTGCCTAATTGGACAATGTTTTTGGGCTGACAACGGGTACAATGTACTTGCTTTCATTTAGAAGTTGCGCGACAGTAGATTTTCCACACTGACGTAAATGGAAAACTGGCATTAGAGTTAAATTTCGTTACTCTTGTGAAGTAATCTTAACCGTTTTGCCATTGTGAAATTAGAAAAATTTAGTTCTGTGAAGAAGCTTTTTGAAATCACTAGCGGCTAAAGCAAAGAAGCTATCATCTGCGGTTGTAATAGACCTCCTGATTTCCTGACATCTTGGTTCGCCTGGAAATAAATACAGATGGGTGATTTCCCGTTCTGACAGTTATGTCCTTTATGCTTTTGTTACATTTGCTGCAAACTAAGCGGGGATTCCCGTGTCAGAACGAAGCAGGATAGCACACGTCACAGCTTGACTCGCCGATTGATAAAGACTTAGCAAACGCGTCAAATATTCATTTATCCAGTTTTGAAAACGTGTATTATTCGCTTTTATTTAAGCATCTATTATTACGTGCCCGAAACTCTGTATGTAAGTAATTATCTTAGTGACTTGAACGTTACATTGATTTTTGTGAGCTTAAACATGTGAAATAAAATTACATGTATATACGTATTTTTAACCTAGAAATCAGTTCCCTGTTAATGTTGTTGTAAGTAGCTTAGACGTTTCAGCGTCAGATGGCAGAATGATTAATTAGCAATGAACTGAAGAAAATCACAAAATCCTCAATCACGATTGACGTCCGTTTTATCAAAACTTCAATTGACTCTGGAAGAAAGTGTGTTTTTATTCTGAAGATACTGATAATATCGTCAAAGTCTTTGCCAATACGCGCTGAATTTGATGTAAGTTATTTGCGAATGCGATCCAAATATATTATTAAATAAATTAATTCCTTTGTAGGCCAGTCGTGACCATATATCAGTGCTTTGAGCTCACACACATTTACGGGTTTCGTTCGGTACGCGGAATAAATATAATAATATATTTTCTGTAAAGATTATGAAAAAAGTTTTGTAGCGGAAATGAGATGTCTTTCCTTCAAGAAAACAACCATATTTCATTGTTTAAGGAACAGATAGGAATTTAAGTGATATAAAGACAAATAAAATGATGTAGACTATCAGTGAAAAGAATACGTCAAATCCTTGGAATTACATACATTATAATGGATTTCTGTACACGTCACAATGCAAACAGTCAAAGACCATTCCTTGGAAGCTTTCACTTTGAAGTTCAACTGTCACGTGAATCGATGAAGAGAGCACATGTCGATTCTCGCACTATCGAATTAAAAGAACCAACCACTCGGAGGGGGTTGCTTTGGTTTGATGTCTGAGTCTCCGGGCAATGCATGGGAGAAGCGACCAGTAAGTGCAGTCCTCGGATGTAACCAAACGTCCATTAGTCGCTTCAGTAAATTCTGGCTGGCAAAACTGAACTGGAGGCAGTTTTCTCAGAATTCTCGTGAAACTGGATAACGATCATAGTGGTGAATTGGTATGGATTTGGCAGGTTTTGGTCTAAACCTTTTTTTAAGACACTTCACGAATTCGTCTGAAAAACTGGGGAAAGCTATGCCATATAAACTAGAGAATAGTCCTCAGTTCGTCAGTAATTTAGACACAGTTTATTTTTATGAGTTAGGATTAAATCGTTTTAATATTATTTCTATCTGACGCGATATTTTTGCTGTAAGTAAAAAAACTTTATTGCTTACCTAATATAACAATCAATAACTTTACGTTTTGTATTTATGAGTCTTGCATGATTGTTACTGTATATATAAATTATTTCATTAAAAATATTGAGCAGCTGATATTAGTAGTGGTGAGGTGTTGTGTTGTCTTTGCGGTACGAACTGAATTAATTACTACTCTCCGGCCACCTTCGGCAGAAGGACGAGCTCGTATTGCCTGGGAACCTTCTAACTATAAGAAACTCTTTCTACCTCTGACCTCTAGAAACAAATTGTATATCTCTATCTCTCTCTTCATCCTCGTTAAGGGATCAAATACTTTTGATACATTCGGCCATCAGGTGCAATTGCAATTCTGGCGTTTGAAACTGCGTCACGATGCTAGTATGACCTGCAAATACGACGGCCATATTAAATCATAACATAACATAACATGAATCGTAACATTGATTGAAATGGTCTTAGTAGTTGCAAGACTGAAATAAACATTTTATTCTACACTTGACTGAATCACTGTATCCTAAATAAGTCGGATATTAATGTTCAATTAGACACGTCTCATCAGTAGGCAGAGAAGGCCATATCTGCGCACAAGCCATTAAATTATCCGGTAGACTGCTCGTCCCATTAGCGCTGAACATCTGGTCAACTGCTACGAAAAAAATTATTTAAGTAGGCAAGAAACATTAACAACATAACACGGCTCACAGAACACAGAGAAATATTAATGTGGGTGTCTTAACGACGAAAGAATCAACAAATTAATTACAGTAAGATGGCTGTCTTATGGGTTGTTGCGCCGTTTCAGAGGTCATTTCTGCCTCTATCATCAGGGCGATTAGTTATTATTAACAATTATTAGGACATTAAAACAAAGTGTAACATAACAAACAAAGGTTAAACTATGACAAAGGTCAGCACCCCTTGGCAGAAACTCATATTTATAAAAAATTAACGCCGTAATAACTATCGGCTCGTACCTGCAGTGAATTTAATTTGAACGTCAGAGTAAAACTAAGTAAAACGATTTTGAGAAGTGTACATACATACATTTATAAAAGCCTAGTACAATTTTATATGAGTAACATTTGTAAACATATTATGACTAATAAATGTTCGCGTCTCACAAAAATTAATCCATTTGCTAAATATTATACGTATTAAAATTATAAATATAATAATTTATTTTAAACAAACTCATAATATATGCTTATATTCAATCAATAAAAAGGTTGATTAGAATATTTTTACTTTTATGTTATGCTCTAATCGAAGAAATTAACTATATAATATCGTCTACAAGTAATGATAAATGATAATATTGATGATGGGAAACATTTGTTACTGTTCTAGTTGAAATCATGTGACAGAAGCGCCTTACGGAAGACGGGAAGTTTCTTGACCAGCTGAGCTACTAACAGCTTCCCAGGAAGTTGTCTTCCCTCTAGAGATATAAACACAACAGAATGCAACAGAATCCAGGTAAGATAAACACTCCCCTTTCGTTTCACTCGCAAAATACACGCGCGCACACACACAGAACATAACTTACCACTCGTACACCATAGTAAGACATCGAGCGATCAATACAACAGAATGCAGATAAGACATTCTATACAAATAACAATAAATTTTTATTACAGAGAAATACAAATATATCTCAGCGATATCGTATGTCACATAACTTATTTTTACGCGCTTTGGCTCTAAATCGCAGTAAAAGAGGGAATCAGCCTTCTTTTAGACAAGATGTGTGTGTATATATAAACATAAAAAAGTGTTTACATTTTATTAGATTAATACTTATATTTCAGAAAATACGTCCAAAAAATTTAGTACAGACCTGATGATGGCTGTATAATAGCCGAAACATGCGATCTAAACAACAAGACTGATAGTGGAAAAGTACTTGTGTAAATAAATGGCTGTAACAAATCACTAAACTAAAGAAATAAAATTTTCTTTATTGCTTTCGGTAGGACACCCCATCACAGATCTTTCAACGAAGCCATAGCACGCAAGTTTACCTGTGAACTAATGCTTCAATTGCACTGTCATCGGTTAAATGACGATGTCCTTAAGGCGGAAGTCATTTTGGAACAAACGGCAAGCTATACTGAAAATTAGTAACCCATCTTTTGCCGAAGTAACTGAGCACAACAGCGAAAAAACGCTTACAGCATCGGAGTTTCCCAAGAAAATTTTGAAACAGGCTGCATTCGTTCAGGTCTAGAGCTACTCCGGGCTGTTCAGGTTTGCTGCAAACAGTTCGACCCCTTCCGGTAAGGTCAACCAGTTTTAGGAGCACAAAAGCTGTTAGGGAAATCGTGTATCATATAAAGAGGCTGCACAGTGAAGCAGAACATTAAAGAACTGTCGATTGTCGATAATCGGATACGTTTCACCATAGAAACATTAAAGCTTTGTAACACGCGATCATATGCAGACATATTTTAGCATCGTAATTCTTTTATTTTTGGTACGACGGTTAAAATGCCTTGTTCAAAATTTTATCGAGATACAGTCGTGTTCGTGATTCGATGTGATGTTGAGGCGACGTAACCACACAGAAAGCCAATCAACGCCTGTATTCTGAGACATAATGGTGAGATACTCTCTGCTAATTCTCTCTGACACTGCTTGAGGACTTTTGGAAACAAAGCCCTGAAGATGAACACGCAGATCCAGGTCAGGATATATACAGGGGGCTGAATAAAATTTCATAATACGAAGTTCCATGATTTGTACTAATAAAAAAATTTATTCGGATTGTAAAAGTAAGGAATATGAGATTGGCACTACACGTAGTAAAATCTGGGGGATATGATAGTCGCTCCTATAGTCAATAAATGTTATTGTCTCATTGAACCGGAAATTTCATTGCTGTGTTTACATGAACCCACCAGTGGATCAAATCTTGGGCCACCTGATTCCAGTCCACAACTCTCTACCTAATTACTTAAGCTCCTTTTTTAATATTATCCTCTTATCAACGCAGAGGTATTTAGTTCAGATTCCCCGACTAAATCCTCGTAAAAATTTATCTCTGTTACGCGTGCTGCATGCCCCGCCCATTAGTCCGTGAGTTAATCGTGTGGAAATATTTGACGAGGAGTACAACGCACTTTATTATGTAATTTTCTCAATTTTTTTGACTTGTAAAGAAGGAAACACTGTCTAATATTCTTTAGTGAAATACTGCGAAGTCTCTGGGGGAGAAACTTTTTGGAAGGTTAGTAATTCTGGACGTAAATGAACCTGGCAGTAGAAACACAAATCAAGCAGGAAATGGGGAGCTTAATCGTGTGAGCATTTGGCAAATATCTTACCGTTTTCTCACTCCGTTTGTTGGCGTCCATCTTCGCATTAATCCACAAAGTGGTATAAAACAAGAAAGCAATGGAGAGGTGAAATTTCGCCACCGACGGTGAATATTACCATTATCCTCACCGTGGCTGCGTAACAATGATAATGTCTCGTTGGGAACGAGAGAACAATGGGCGAGATGTTCTTGTTCTAGTTACACGCTCCATTGTGGGTTGTGTTGGAACGAGATGCCTCCAGCCCCAGGGTCTTCTGCTCACTAAACTCACGACTAACAACATTGATTCTAGACGAAGCAAATCCATTTTATTTTCACTTATAAAAATTCTGAATTCTAGAGTAAACAAACGAAATTATAAGATATTCTGTGGTAATTTACGGACTTATATAGACTATGACGATGACTGCTTCATGGCGTGATTATGTTAGACATTGCCCACATCTGAGAAATATTTAAGATACCGGACGTTTCGGGAGTTGTATCTACTATCGTCTTTAAAAGACAGATTGACAGATGTACCTATTTCTACTTTCGACATCACTGGCAGAACTTAAGAATTTGTATGTTCATGCAATATTGTTACGGAAGGACTAAGAAAACTTGGCCATGATTGTATGCAGGGACTTCAGAAATAGGAATTCAGAAATGTGCCTTTACTCTACCTAACGGGGGCAGAGGATTTTTCCTCTAGCCTCTGCGTCCAGACCGGCTCTGGGACCCACACAGCCTCCTATCCAATGGGTACCGGGGTCATTTCCAGAGGTAAAGCACGGCCGGGGCGTAATGCTGACCACTCACCCCATCTAGTGCCGAAGACAAGAATTAGTAGGAGCTATACGACCACTCCCCCCGAGCGACCTACACGGCGTTTAACAGGAAGGCTTTAATTTTTAATTTTTTTCACTTTTGCTCTAATCTGCTCAATGATTAGTCTTAGAAACTTGTTACGATTTAGGAACGCTTTAAAGTACAAGATTAAGAACTGAAACGCCATATTTTACACACAAAGCTGGAGAGATGGAATCATTTAAAGCCACTTCTAAAAATTCATTTTCACAGAACAATCACGAGAAAAACTCGAAAATATACTGATTCAGTTTGGTTACACTCTCATCACGTGACTCTAATTGTTACCTCTCAACTTCGGACCTTCCACCATCTTGTTTAACACTGGCGTGCCAAAATGATTTGCCAGAATCTGCGTCTGGCGAGACGACGAGGACGTCTGTGGTCTCTGAACAAAAGCCGAATTCACGGGGAAGAAGCCAAACCGCTTTGAAATATTTAACGAATTGCTTAACTTTGTTTTCTGAGTAATAAAATAACACATTTGTGAAAATAAATGTAAAACATTCAGTTCTTTGTGTGGTTGAAATAAAACAAACTAAAAGCTTAGGTTTCATTGTATGCTGTATTTTCTCTCTGTGAAACCTTGGAGAAGAATAGATCATATTATCGTACGCTGTCAGCTAATTATTTAACGGCAGACCTTCGAATATCAAAAGTTCTGCTTCGCCTTTATCTGTGCCATTATAATATTATAACAATAGACCATTCTGATGTTAGTGGATAAACCGAAACAACACCTTACTGTCAGCATCTACTGGGTCTGTAAACAGCTTGTTACAATTACATTACAGGAACAGAATGCACGCAGGTACGTTACATATGTAGTGTAATCAGTGATTATACTGTTGGAGTTTCGCTTTAAAACGCAACATGGATTTATTTCACATTATTACAATATATATTTCCTGGATTTATGTCTGTCGCTTTACACATCATAATCCTTGTTATTTGGATATGCACGTACGTTGTAATACTGAAATCCGGTGTTCTGACGCCGGCTCACTCCTCCAATGTCTGCAAACACTCCTAGGACCGCACACGCGCTAAGAACAGGATGTTTTCTCACACCCCACGTCCCAGCTAAATTTTTTTTAACTCTACTTCTGGAAGATTCGATTCTGTTTTACGAGCCACGAAATTTTTCAGTTACATTCCGGACCCCTGGCAGAATTTACTAGAGTGATGTTGTTAGGTTGCGCGCGCAGTTCGCCGGTCGTCTGTTTCCAGGTTGATAACAGCGCTGCGATGGACGGGTGACAGAAGCTTGCGACAATACGTGCATGAACATAACGGAGAAACTAAATCAGAAAGAGGACAATACAAACATTCGCATAAACGTAATAAAAGCAAAGTGAAAGCGAATCAAACATTTTCGCTGAGCACAATAAAATTGTGATACATTAAAAAGATGTAACGGAATCAGTACTAAATGAAATACTTAATAAAGCGGAAACTTTATGGACGTCTTAAGCTCATATTATTTATGCGCTGGACCTCGTGAAAATTAGCATGAATCGAAAACAAACATGTAATTAGCAGAAATCTTGCGTGTTGTATCACTCGTTTTATGAAACGCTCATAAACCTGTATAAAACGAAACGTGCTTACGGGGAAGACTGTGTGTATCGGGAAACTCATTATGTATTACGTTGTGCATTAAAACGCATTGAGCTTTACGAAACATAGCTTGCATCATAATATTTCGTAAAATACCGAACCTGAATATAACAGAAACCTGTAGATAGAATGTTAGTGTGTTTTGTTACTCGTATGACCGCGGACTCATGAACGACATAAGTTTAAACAATAATTCTTCGTGGCATTTTAAAACCTCCCCCTGCACCCTTCCAATGTTTTCGTCACGAGGCGTGTGTCAATGACCTCGCCCCAGACATGACCCCCATACGTCGCTAATGTTTCCATCACGTGACATCATTGAACGACCTTTCTCTCCAAATGTAACCCCCCAATGTTATATCACGTGATAACCTTGCTTAGTGTGAGATAGTTTTAAGAGTAGAACAGGTCGTCACAAAGTTCTTTGTGATGAGACTTGGCTTTGTTCTCCTGACATCCTCTTCTGTCTGTCCCAATTAATTGAAGCATCCACGTTATTTGGGTCAGTTGCCGTGCTAGTTGGAAGAAGGGCTTAAGTCCATAGGATTAGATTATTTCCTAGTTTTGATGTGTTAATTAACCCTTTGAAGCCGAAGATGTTATAAATAATATTTAATAATTGAGTTCGTACCGCGAAGAAAACACCACAATTCACCATTAGAAAGATTTATTTTGTCCGGAGATAGGGATTAGCTCTATCTAGTGGGCCCAACTGTGTAGGAACCTGAAGACGGAGATAGAGTCCCATCTCCGAAACGTCGTTTTACGTTTTATATTTACTAGACGATGGATAATATCCAAGAAAATTTTTATTCAATTGACTCTTCACCATCGTCAAGAAGTTTTAGATCTGATTTACATATGTTTAAGGAAATAATTCATCTTTTCACTGAGAAGCATTGAGCTGACGTAGGTGGAATAAAAATGTTTCATTGGGCTTTGTAGGTGTAATCTTCAGTTTTCGTTTACCCATCATACAAACTAAAGCAATTAAAGGGATACATTCTTCTTAGAACGTCTCGTTCGCTTGTACATATATAGCGCAGGTGTTCAAATATTGGAATTTCCAATTTTATTCTGCGTCTTGATTCACATAAAACTTTTCGTTGTTCGGTGGTTGCTACGAAACATAGACTACGTTAACGACTGATAAAGTCAGGAGCTACTTTCAGGCCTATAGCCGGTATCAGACATCAAAGAATATTTTAATATTACATGTGTGTGGGTGATATGTATGTTTGTTATAATATTTATTCTTCACCATAAATGTCACGAAATAAGAAATTTTCTGTTCTGAATTGATACATACAACAAGGAATTAAGAAATAGCTTTCCACTTATTTCATATATTTTCTGTCTTATAACACGTTTTGGGGATATTTGGAAATCATCAAATGATAACACTTGTTCATAATTTGGTGACACGTTAAGTAACAATTTTACTGATTATTATATTACTCGCCGTGTTCTGGTAATATTATAAGAATTTTAACGTGTCATCATGAAACTTATCTTCCATATAACCTCTCAAGGTGAAGCTGGTCTCCGAATATAATATACACATTCGATGATGTCATGCAGGAGGAATGAATGTATGGAGCATGCTCTTTTATGAGGTTAGTTTGTTAAAATAGAGGATCCATCTATGGGCCATTGTCTTACACACGAAAAACAGGTCTAGTACATGAAGAAGATCAGGGACGTCGGGAGAATGTGGAAGGGAGATCAAGTTCAGATGAAAGTATTGAAGAAAGAGAAAGTCACAAAAGTGTCTGTTGAAACATATGAAAGTAAAACTTTAATGTAATATTTTAATGTAGAACATAACGGTGTAACGTTATTTAAATCCGTCCAGCGGTTCTCGATTTGAAACATGTGAATAGACAGACCAAAGAGGCAGACATTGTCACCCCTCCAAACATTAACTGAATTTCACTTCAAGCAAGGAACGCCGAATAAGCAGCACATGAAATAATAGATAATTTATTGTTTAGAGACGTTAATCATTGTTTTCTCTACTTTTCTAACACTGTGTCCAGACAACCTCCGAGGATAACTGAATTCTGAGAGTTATTTACTCTTTCCATGACGGGTGTCGTCCAAAATATCGTAACAACACCGAAAGTCGACCGGAATAGTTTCAGACCTTTACGTTTACCGTGTCATGGAAGCGGTTAACGGGACGAGGTATTGTCGATTTGTTTGAAACGGGAGAATCGGAAAATGTTTCCCTGAACTCATTCTGCCAAATGAAGTAAGAACGGCATGCCAGGTAGTGTTCGACAACGGACACTCGTTGTGCTAGTGAAAAAGACATCCTCGCACTTCGACTGTTTAAAAACAACTGACGACAGATTGGCGCGAGCAGTTTCCACGAAGTGATCTCGACTTTTGCATAGTCACAGCGATATTGTGCGTTTATTAATGTAATCGAATTATGCTGAATTGCAACTGTTAATAAATATTTTCATAAGCGTTGCGTGATGTTTTAATCAGCCTGTTGTTCGACATATAATATTATACATTACGTATATATATATATATATAAATATATATATATAAATATATATACTATTACAATGGGAGACAAGAGAAATGTGTACAAGATTTTAAGTCGCAACACCTAAGAGACTACTTAGAAGACCTACGAGGTGCGATCGGAAAGTTTCAAGACTGCGTCTATAAAAACCCGTACACTTATCTCAGGTATTAAATTCATCCATCACCCTCGAAGTAGTTCCCCTGGGAGTGAACACAACGATCCCAGCGCCGCTGCCAAGCCTGGAAGCATCCCTGGAAATCTTTTTTGTCAGCCTGTCAAGCACCATCTGCGATTCTGCCTGAATCTCTTCTATCGTCTCAAATCTCCTTCCCTTTAGCTGAATTTTCATCTTTGGGAAGAGGAAGAAGTCACACGGCGAATAAGGAGGGTGCGGGATGACGGCCATGGTGTTTGAGGCCAAAAACTGCCGAACTTTGAGGGCGGCCTTGGCACAAACTTGGCTGCGATGCGTCGCATGTGGAGTTCTTCCTTTAGAATCAGCTGACAGGTCCCATAGCCTATCCCAACAATGTCGCACAAGTCGTTGATGATACGACGTCGATCTTCGTGAATGGCCTGCCGAATCTTCGTAACATTTTCGGGCGTTGTGCTCGAAGATGGTCGTCCAGAACGCTCGCCATCATTGACAGAGGTTCGGCCATTTTTAAAACGTGAATGCCACACAAAAGTTTGTGCACGACCCATTGCGGACTCCCCAGATGCTTGCTTTAGCATTTCATAGGTTTCCGTAGCCGTTTTGGCGAGTCTTTGGCAAAATTTGATGCACACGCCATTCCATAATCGCAGGAGGGTCGGTGTAATGCACTACCAAAACGCCCGTAACTAAGAAACAAATGCTAATTCGATGATGCCGACTGGCACACTGATTCACTATGAATGTAGGCCGCACCCCCTAGCGGCAGATGCTCGTACTACATCCGGTTCGCCCGCTATTGACACAGTCTTGAAACTTTCCGATCGCACCTCGTAGGAGATGACAAGACGAAACTAAGGTAGACCTTGAATCTATTGTTAAAATGTGAGCTGAATGCATTGGACTGTGGTCAGAATCCAGTGGGTAATTTCATACAGGTATTTGAAATTTGTTATTGCGTTAGATTTTACTGCAGTAAATTAGATATAAGTATTGGTTTGTTTTCTTACCACGATAGTTCTGACAGCTAGGTATGAATTACATTATTGGCTTTGAGCTTCTTAGCTTTATCGTTGTGACTGACTTAACGCACCTCAGCGAATTGGTTTTACTTTCATACCAGTATGACATTTTCTATAGTCGGATTGTGCAGTCAGAAGGCATTTTCTCGGAACGCAACGGCGTGAGACGTTCAGTTTTTATAGTTAAACACCCTAATTGGTAGACTGCTTGTTTCTTCAAACTTACCTTACGTTACCCCCATACATATATACATACCTACAGAAACTATTCTGACAGTCTCTTATTCACTGACTCAAGCCGTACATTAATTTCCAAAGCAACAACCCCTTGAGGAGTCATTTCAACCCCTCAATGCGAACAGTTTCCTTTAATTATGTTCCCATTACATTTAGGGAACTTTTCATTAGGGTGGCAGTAAATCAGCTTCGAAAAGCCATGTTAATATTATTACATGCGCTAAAATTGTTGACGTATCTTAATAAAGTAACATTCGAAACTTCCCTTTCCAGCTCTAGGCAACGAATGGCTTTTAAACTAAATGCAGAAACGGGTGTCACATAGCAGCTGGTACTTCGCATTTGTCAGAGGCGCGTCATTTTTAAAATGGCGGAAAGTAGCTTAGTAATACTGTAACGGCCCTGGGGAAGTCGACTGTTGTTGCAAAGTGAATTTGATTACTTTATTACGCACGATACAATATACTACATAACTGTAAAACGGAAATTTCTTAAAGAAACTGATAGTTGCCGACCATTCCCCATCTTTTATGCGAGCTTCAATACCTTGTTCATATGGGCCCAAAACCGAACCCGTGAGCCAGTTAAATCCAGTTAAATCCCTTGCACAATATTAGTTTAATTCTATTTAATGTCTTCCGTCCATCTTAGCTTATGTCTATCAGGTTATCTTTTCTATCATCTTTTCAGACAAGAATATTTTGTGTATTTTTAATGCCATAACATGTGTGCTACATGCCCCGCCCATACATTTCCTCTTTTTATGAACCTGGTTCAATATTTGTTGAAGAATACAAATTATGAAGCTGCTAATTACGCTTGGTCTCACCCGAAGTTCAGAACCCCGTCCAACGCGACTATTACAATCGCATGAGCCTGCTTTTCTCGTTACTACACAGAAAGTCTTTTTTTTAAAAAAATGCAGTTTACTGAAATATTTCTCACTGTAAGGAAGAGATGCAGTGGAAGATTAGTAGTAATTCATTGACACGATCTGAAATGATCTGGAAGTGTGCACGATCTCCATGTTTTTGCCAATCTGTAACGTGTTATAACGCGATAATTCCGTAATAGCATGTTCGGAAAGTCTCGAATTGCGTACTGACCCCCAGGAACTGGACAGGCATAATTTTGTCAGGCTTTTCATTGTGTGTCCATGACACTGCCTTAAAAGAGTCAGCCTTTATAACAATTAATATTAGACGTATTTGTCATTTCAAAAAATCTGTAGACCTTACCTTATTCCTGTAACCGAAAACGGTCTTCACAGAAACTGGAACTGCTGTCTGTCCGTCGATATATCAGAACTGACCGGGGCTATGCTATGCGGCGTCTGATAAGCAAGTCTGTACGGGGATCGATCCCCGGGCATACACATTTGGTCCGTCTGTATGGCGATTACACACGGTTGATTAGAAATCCAATTTGATACCACCACGCCTGACCACACTTTTGCGTCGGGACGTCGATTGATTTTCGTAGTCACGTTAGACTAAAGGATAGCCTCAAAAAGTACCCAATTTATAGCAGAACACAAACGGATCGCAAGTGTTAGCTCCCCATTAGAACGGCGGTTGGACGAGGCTTTGCATTGTGTTTGTTTACTTTTTGACGCATCAAAATACGAGCTGCGAGCTTCAGCTAGTAGCTGAACATCTTCAAGTGCCATTAAACTGACAGAAGTCAACATTTATTTGGTGTTGTTAACTGAGAGTAAAAGAGGCTTATGGTACATTCTTTGTCTGTAGAATACGCATGGCAGTACATAATATTATAAACACGCCAAGGCGAATTAGATGGTCTGTACACGTAGCACGAAGTGGGAATATGAAAAATATATACATTCCATCTAGAAAACGTCAATGAAAGAGACCATATTTTAGATATTTGGTGTAGATCGGAGGATGACAGGATTTATATAAGTTAATAAACTGTAAACTGGATTCGAATATACAAAGATAGACTCTTTCAGACACGACAATATGCCTTCGTGTTTAACAGAAGCGATTAATTTTTTAAATACTTCAGCGACCATCAATTCGTCCAGAAATTTCGTCACAATGTACTTAATGTGTTTGTACGAAGACACAATTGCTGTTTCTTGCAAAAGATAGGTTTCAGTATTGCCTGATTTTTACCAGGAGGGCATTAAATAAATTTGACCTGTTAGTAACTTATATACGTATTTCAGCTACAGTAAGATAACATTAATACAAGAAGCGTGTTTTCCCTGTTATTGATACTTGGGTCTCAGTCGGAAGACATCACGAAACAAAAGTCATCGTGGTGCAACGATAATAAAAGGAGAAACCACGAGCTTTGCTCTCACGAAACAAAGGAAGTCTGCGAGCGAAGCATGAAACCACGAAGCAGCAACCAGGGGAAACAATTATGCTGGGCGAGTTGCCTATACAAGCCCCTGCAGGAAGAACGAAACAAAAGAACAGCATGAAGTAATCCTGTGGCTTTTTAAAGCAAAATGATGTATTTACGTGTAGCACGGACAGGCTGTTTGCACAGCATGAACCAGTCAGCAAGTCATTAACATATGCGCGGTTCTAGATAGCTCACAAGTCATTAGCAAGCTATCCGTTTGTGTGGACTGATGTCTTCTTGCAAATGCAGACGTCTGCTTAGTTCGTTTCATCTCTCTCCTTTCCTCTACATCCTCTTTCCTATTCTTTATTTTCTCCCTCTCTGATCACTTATTTTACATTCCTCCTCCCTGTTTTAATTTTCCCTATGATCATCGTCGTCCTGTCGTCCATCTTGGTTCTTGGTTAGTTGGTCGTGCTGTCAGATTTTCATAAAGGACTTTTATCCATGGAACCAGATTCTTGTAATAAGTGAGCCAAACCAGCACAGTTTATTATTACGTTTCAAACAGCTGTTATATGACGCTCTCTGAAAACTCCCCACTCTCTGAATGCATAAGAAATTCCCTTTTTGAAAACTGCAAAGACAACGAGAGAGAGATGGAGAGAGAGAGAACGTAATCAAAAGGTTGTAAATTTAATGGAGAAGTCTGTTTTTTCTCTTACTTGTTAAAGTAAGGATATTCTAAGAGAACATCCTACTTCGTAGCTCATTCAAAATTCTTAACTTTTCTTTGAAACTGTATTCTTTTGTTACCTTTCCTTTTCATATGCGGGTCCATCGCAGAACACTACAGGAAGTTCTTAACGCTCGCAAGCAGTTGTCTGTTTTCTTGACGATATCGCAGCTACAATCCAGAATTTTAAAATAATGTGCCCCAAAAATACTGAACCTCATTCTGACGTTCAAAACGCGTCATGGCTGCGTGCATTGAGATATTGCAGGCATTATCGGCCGAATTTAAATACATAAAATTTGAAACTGGCACCTGCAATTATTTTGCTGCTTTCGTCAGACAACTCATATTTAATTTTCTAGCCGCCATCAGTCTCATCACGTAACACTCGAATTTGACCCCGCGGTATCATTGCTTGTCTTATATTTTCAATTTTGTATAATTTATTGTATTTATTACGAAAGTTTAGAGAACGTGTTGAATAAGCAGCAGCGGACAGCCGACAAGAGGTGGTCCGTTAGCTTGTCGGTTTGGTGGAGGGTTATATAACCCGTTTAGAGAATGTTACGACGTTTTCCTTCGCTACGCCATTTGTCGTCATTGTCCGTCCAACACTAGTGCTGGCAGTGTTTTGATCAAACACAGCAATTCCCTTGTCTTTAATTACAGTCTTTACATGAGTTGGAGAACTACTGGAATTGTAAATGTCACTGGCTGGCTGTTGGACAAGACGTAGGGGACATTCTGTAGGGGCACAGCCCCCCTGAGGCCTGTCGTGGCCTTGGTCAGATCCCGAACAGTGCGTCATTATCATGAAGAATGTGAAAACCATGTTGGCGCAGAGTCGGAATTTTGAATTGCAAATTAAAGGAAGACGAGACTTTATGATGACATGATAAGCTGCGGTCTGAAACTCGAGACAATCAGTTTTCAGCTGTACAAACCTGCTCTTTGTCTAGTCAACTGCTAGACGTTCACGTGGCAAGAATTGTGAATGACCCGGCAGAAAACTGAAGATATTATTTTAAAGATGTAACTGAAGTAAAAGTAAAGGGAGGAAGACAGAAGGAAAGAAAGAAAAGAAGAAATTAATGAAGGTAGAAAGTTATATCAAAAGAGCATGAACAGAGAAGAGTCAAAGAATATAGAGGCAAAGCAACACAGAAACAAAGGTGAATGAACAGAGAAACACAAAATGAAATGGTATACAAACTAATTTGTTTGCAAATCTCAGTTTTATTGTAACTATGTCATAAAAAGACTAGACTTAAAATTTCGGGGTCAGGAAGTTTCTTTTATTTGCAGACACAAAAGAAAGGAGGTGAAGAAAATGTAGAAACACGAAACGAACAATACATACAGAATCTATTGGAAATGCGGTGTATACATTTATTATAGTTGGTCAGCCTGTGACAAAGACTTTCTGGTGAAAATTGCCTTTTTTACAAAGGAGACAAATTATTAATATGAAAATACATTATACATTTTGCTGGGTAGGTCTCTTTGAAAGTCAAGCGACTATCAGATTTTCAATAATTACTCATCACCTTGAAGTAATTTATATATTGATTTTTAGTGTATTGAAAAGTGTCTGGAAAATAACATTTTCTGAATTGATGTGAAAAAAATTTTTAAACCGAACTTGGTGATCTAGATTTCACAATTATTAAGTGTAGTAAGATTAGCGAAATTTGTAGCAGGCAGAAATGTTACTTTCAGTAGCGCACCTAATCGAAAAGAAATGCACACAAGCCTTACCCAAATATACGCCATAATGTGTTGCGTCGTAACCAGGTCTTAGCAGATTCTTGAATTCTGAGGTTATGTGCGTCTAAACGGACAATGTCTGAGGCCCAGTCTCCCATCTCTAGACGCTTCCACACATGCCACGTCATACTACGTCTTAATATAAAATACGCAAAACACAAAACACGTGTGTCCGATGTTTCCTTCTCACGGTAAAACTTTAATAACTTTCTGTATGAACTCTTCTCGTCATAGTGACACCCACTTGTCTTCATTTGTTTAGATTACGTAATCCCATCCATCATGGCGGCTGCGCGATACATCATATGAAACTTCCATTTTTCATTTCTCTTCACTGGGAAGGAGAGAATATGAGAAAAGAATGAGGTAAAAATAATACACTACTGAAATGTTTAGTGTATTTTTTCAGGGCCCTAGACATATTTTTCCTGTCTGAAACACTTTACACTAAACCCCAGCATGATTACGTCATGTGATCCCATTCGTCTTCTCCACTTGTGTGCGTCATTTCTCCGAGGCAAATTTTAATATCATCATCCAATGTCCGCGCGCGTCTCATACTTTCAAATTTAAGAAACTAAAATTTTGCATTTTTTATCTTTAACATGCATGCTACATGACTTGCCCCGTTTGTCTTCCAGTCTTCTTGATTTCAGTTTTCGTGTCAATAATTTGGCCATCATGACTATAATAATTAATATTTTATTCAACATTTCGTATGTAATTTCTTAATTATCTTTAATATGTTTTGTATCTGAGGATAACGTTACTTAGTCTTATCTTCTAACCAGCGAAGAAGGGGACAGACCTAATTAAATAAATATAACCAAAAGCTGTTCGCTGGAAACATGTTTTACTGCAATGTATAAATAACAAAATCAGGATATTATTTAAAACGACCAAGAGCACATCGAAGAATATGCCATGTATTCATACTCTGTGTTAGAGTAGAAACTCTTTAGACAATGAACGGCAGCATCTGTTCTATCAATTGTAGTTGAATTTAATGCAAACTAATGACTGGGATTCCAAGTTAATTTCTTATTGCATTGATTCTCAGCTTCGAACTTGAAGGCACACTAAATTATAGTCTGCAATTTTATGGCCACCACATGACAAATTTTATCTTTCAGATCGATAAGGGTGATTACAAAGCCTGTACAACAATTACCTGATATTAATGGACTGACATAATGATGCCACGTTAATAATTAGGAATTGCATCTGTGCTATAAATTTCGGAACGACGCTTACAATTCGGAATGAAATTAATGAAGGGAAAGTACAAAATTAAATTAGGGTTCTGCTTGCTACCATGCGGTTTAGAATTTTTTATGTTCCAGTGTGATATTTAAAAACTTGAAGATAATAAAGTTTTGTTTGTTTGTTTGTTTGTTTGTTTGTTTGCCTGTGTAGCGTGGACACGTACATTAAGGGATGAATATTAAGGATTTCTGAGAACAAAATGTTGAGGAAAATATTCGGACCTAAGAAGGAAAAAGAAACATGATAATGGCGGATGTTTGCAATATCGAGAAACATCGTAATTTATTCTGTTCACGAAATATTAGTGAAACGACCGAATAAAGGCGTGTGTAGCATGCAAAGATATACAAAAACAAAAATACAAATATAAAAAACGCGTATTAGGCCTATACTTTAATTCGTATTCAAAATTTTAATTGCCAGATCTAAGCGTAAATAGGAGAATAATAGAAATATATAATAAACGAATGTAAGGAAACAGTAGATTAGTGTTTGGATTGGGTAAGAAACCTTAAGGTTCCATAACAGAATATAAATATATTGGCTTGCTGAGCAGCAGTCAGCTTGTCAAGAGGGATTTCTTTTCATGGAGTTAGACCAACGATCAGTACGGGGGAAATTTATTCAATGTAATAAATGAAATAATGCAGTTGGCAGCCGTGCTTTTCCACACCTACTCCCACTCCAGACTTCCCGCACTCAAAAAAACTACAACACAATAGTCTGGAACGTGCAGGATGTGTGTAGTTCCTATAGATATGCATTGGGACGTTAGTAATGGTTGCCATTCTTTATCCCTTGGCAATCGATTGGAGCAGCGAGGTGAACTAAGCCTGCAGTCTTACCTGACCAGCGAGAAATCGGCTTTATTCCGGGATTCATCTCCTGTCTCCGGATAACGGATGCCAAGAGAAGAAATCCTGGAGGAAAAAGAAGAATATACAACTAAAGTAGTGGCAGAAGACTAATGACGTGGAGATACTGAACAAAGCAGCTGCCGGATGCGTGGATATTATTGCTTAAATGGACAGGCAGCGGGCTGGAAGGCGGAGAACTTTAGGTTAGTGTAAATGGCTGTGAATATAGAGAGTGACTACACCAAGATATGGAAATGACGTAGCTTAATTTATATGTAAGCTTCGATCCTTATTTATTTTGGTTATGAAACTATCATACTCGAAGCATAAGTGCAACTTCTGTTATAAACCAGTTTTCTGTCACTATTCGGTTCTGATAAATTAGATCTGAGTTTATGGTAAAATATGTGTGTTATTTTGGAAGATAAGTGATTAAATTCTCATAAAAACTTTCGGTATATGCGAAATTCCTTCCGAAACGTTGGTATCTACCCACAAATTTACATGGCGTTACAACCCAAAGGACCAAATGGACGACCACTCAGTTCTTTATATACGTTTACTTTGTAGGCTGTACATAACGCGGAAACTCCGAAAATTATGTGACGAATGAACGAAGCTGTTTTTGAACTGTCTGGATATAAGACAACCTTATTCGAGCCGGTATTTCAGGCTCCTGCAGAGCTGTTTTCTGAAGATGTCGTCGCCTTAGCGATTAAGACGTGTTACCTATTTAAGAGATCTGAGGTTCGAATCTTGGTCAGATCAGATATGTTAATTTATGTTCCCCCAATTTTTCTTCTTTAAAGTTGTCTTAGTACGTTAAATAAGTCAGTAATACTTCCTTAAAAACCCTTTATAGTTTATTACTCTAAATGATTCTGTTCGTTCTGAGATATGACTTAAGTACATAATTATCAGTAACGTAGTTTGAGCGGGAAAATGGAAGATGCAGACCAACTTCTGTCTTTCAGTATGAAGAGTTAGGGACAGTTCATGTAAAATGTGTGAGGACATTAAATGAGAACGCATTAAACTTGACGTCTCACTTTAAGTGAAGAACGTGGACTGAACTTATCGGCCAAAAGTGTGACGAACTGATGAGAATATTTGGACCATAGTGAAATGAAGTACAAAGAGGATGGAGGAAACTGTAGAATGAGAAACTACACAAAAATTGCTCTTTTGGACCTTGTCCATCGTCTGAATAATTAAATTGTAACTATGTAGTTTATAATTTATGTGACGGACAACCTCAAGAACAATTTTGCATATTTAAAATCAGCATTGACAGAAACGTTTAAACATTGAAAATGTGATTGGATTAAGGAACAGCGAGTTGGGCTAAACATGTAGCAGATACATGACAATAAATATATAAAATTATAAAAAAGCACGTGGAAAACTTTGATGTCAATACGAGAATAATGTTAGTAAGTTTTAGAATAATACTAAACCTTATTATTCGTATATATATCAGAGCGATCGTCAAGTGTTCAAGAGACTGCCACTGAATTGGTTAGTCGGAGAAGGTGCCTTCAGGTTACATCATGACAGAAACAAGACGAAGTGAGGATCGCTGGATGCGGAGTTAGTGTTCTCCGTCACCCTAAATCAATTAGCGTTTGCCAGTAGTTTGCTGCAGGTTCGACAGCAACCTTAGATACAGCTCGGAGTATAATTTCATTTAATATCATGTCTATAATCCATATACTTTAGAAAGGGCTTAAGTGGGATGCGGGTAAGCCGGTAAGCTAATCTTAACTGGTACAAGTTCATGTTAATGAATCCCATTTGCCAGTGAATTTGACACTGATGCATGTTCACAGTAATTGCCAAAATGGAACTTAAATCTTACAAGACACTTGACGGCATCCTCGAAGAAATGCACTTACCTAAACGTACCGCGGTAAAGCTATTTGATTTTGTTATTTTGTAACGCTGTGTCGACTAATAACATGATGTAGTATTGAATGACGACGAAAACTAACTCGCCGACACGAAATAATGCGGATAGCTCTTGACGTAACTAAATACTTTGTACACCACTCTGTAGATGATTGGCTCACGAGGGCACGTGACAGTACATGCGCAGAAGCGTCCAAAAATTTTCCTTCATTCTTTCTAACTGTTACTTTAGTAATCCTAAATCAGAAGATGTGTGGGGTGAAGATACTACATCCTGCTGTCTTACCGGCTTCCTGGTCGGCATTTCAGATACAGCGAAGACTCGAAGACACTGAGGGGTAACTGAAATGCGACCAGAAGCGCCTTTATACGCTAAATCCCATGTCCTACACCAACCTCGTTTCTTCAGGTCCGGTGATAATTCTTCTCGAATTCTGAGCGTCCAGACAAATCATTGATTCATTATTTTGCCTGTTATATTGGTTCATGACGCTTAATGACATAATTAGACAGTTTTGAATGCTTAAGACTTGTAGGAAGATAATGGGTCTTATAAGTGTTGACGGTGTGGGGGGGGGGGGGGAAACTGGCGCCCCACCACTTTTATTTACAAATTTCGTCGCTGTGTGCGCTGTGTGCATCTTTGTATAGAATGCAGAAATTAAGAATATAAGAAATTAAACAACGTTTCTGTAGTATTGAATGGGTGTGGAACTCGATCTTTCATACAAGACGAAGGAGGGATTTTGAACAGTGTACTGAGAAGAATATAAGGACCCAAGAGATATGAAATAACAGTGGTCTGGATAAAAATGCATAAAGAGAAATTTCATAGTTTTCAGGATTATTGAACAAAAGCGAGTGAGATGGGCGGGGCATGTAGCATGAGTTTGGGAGTTTACGTTTCTTACACAATTTGGATGAAATACCTGAGTGGAAGGGGAAATTTCGAACATCTAGGAGTAGATGGCAGGATAATATTAAAATGTAATTTAAAGAAACGTGAATGACTGACTTTAAAAATTTAATAAACATATCCTATGTGCCTAGAATTAATAACAGATGCAATGTATGAAAAATTCTGCTCGCCTGACTGAAATTTTGGCTTGTCATACTTTCCTCTAACTCACGCCGCTGACTTAACGGGTAAACTCTTCAACGTACCAAATGCTTTAGTAATAATAACTGTACGTATTTCGCCACAGAACGTGCTTATGGGCTCAGTATGATTCTCGGAATAAGCAGCATTGACCAAGTGGATCTTACAACGAAAACGTGTGTCTTCTTTACTGTAGGAACTGGATATTTAAATACAATAAAGATAATATTCGGCTTCGAAGAATTAAACTAAATCTACGAAGCAGAGTCCTTAATAAATGATATTCGCTCAACTGTTCAAGTAATTTCCCTGTTTATTCTGGAAACCCGGAAGTTTATTATTGTGTTCAAAATAAAACCTCAAATCCTACACAGTCTCCAAGTCCCTCCACAGCTCACAGAAATATTTGTGTAAAGTGGAAGGTACAGATGAATTTCTGTGTTCTGGTAAAACAGGATATACCCTGTTTTAATCGATAACCTCTTTGCTTCGGTAAATATGGTTTTGTGCACAATCACGTTAACATAAGGCAATTAAATATAAATTTGAAATGCAGGTAACGAAATCCTTTGTACAACATTATGCTACTCCTGTATGTCCAGTGACCACTAATACCCGTGAGATTAATAAATTCGCATTTCAGACAAAAAACCCGTGGGTTTATTATTGATTATAGTGATAGTATGGGTAGACGGGACCCTTTCTCCCAGGGGCAAAGCGCGTTCGAGGCTGACCACTCACTTCCATCGAGTGCCGAGATGAACAGCGAGAAGGAGCTATAACCTCTCTCCCCCAAGCGTCGCCATGGCGTGCAGCGGAACGGCTTTATTTTGTATAATAAATTTCGGGCTGCTAATATTTTGGTGTTAAAACTGATCTACCAGGAACAAGTCGACAGTGAATGGATTGGATTTACCTGGCTCAAGATAAGGCCCAATGGCGTCGTGTTGTGAACACGTTTAAGGTTGGAAGTATTTTACTGGATGGGGCACTAATATCTCCTGAAAGATTCTGTCTGAAGAAATTATTTTATCCTTACTCTCTTTATGCTGGGTTTAAGGTCACGTGACCTTGTAGGTACATGGCAACGTTTTCGGGGAACGTACTGTCTCCATCTTCAAGCCTGAAGCACTCATGCCTGTTCCGACTTCACATAACCGTTCTGTATTTTCCAAAGAATGCCTCGGTCTGACTGTCCTTTCAGAGGTTATACTGACAAGTTCTCTGGTCTGCCTTTAACCATTCTGATGTGTGACATTTCTGCTGGTTAAGTTGTATTTGTCCCTTGCCTTGTTTTTAATGATTCACTTTCTAAGTCAAGCTGGTATTTGTACCACTTTATAACTTTTAATTTTCTTGTCTCACGCAGTCGAGTGGTTTAATTCGTAGGAGTCGTAAATTTCGCCAGATGAGTTGTGTTACTCCTCAAGTCAATAGGCGGTAAACAGAGTGTGAAAAGTGACATGAAGGATAAAAACCCAAGTAATTTAGCGTAAACATTGGGTATGAATTAATAAATGGAGCTTGGTTGTATTATGAATAGAACAGCGAAACAACATGAAATGAGCGTTATTAACGGCCGTGAAAAATGGCGGATCCTAGGCCTGTAACCGTAATACATCATCGAGGTCTGCATTTCCTACGAATCGCGTGTTCTATGAATCTCCCCCCTTCCGTTTGTTTTCGTCCCCGGAATTAGCTAGCAAGTTGAATAATTACCTTCGTTATGTCCCTAGAATTGACACGCGCACAGAAACTTCCTTCCTGCTGGATGTCATGTGTTAGCAAAAATGACTGCCGATTTGCATGGCTCATGGGCCATGATCGCAGCGGGGTCAAACATTCGACAAGAGATTTCTGTAATCCAGCGAACGGGATTCTGCGGCCAGTGGACCAGTTTACATTTTTCTGCATGTCTACCAATTTCTAATCGCTTTCAATTCTACGGACGGAATAGGTTAGGTTACTGAATGTAATAATTTTGTTTTGCCACTTAAATTAAAACAAGTTCTCTTGCATCGTAGTTAAAATTGACTCCACTTTACGACTTTTCGACAGAGAGGTTTATAAACCACCATGAAAATATAAAGAAAAGAAGGCATTTGTTTTGTGAATTAAAAAGTCAATTATGGTTCTGTAAGTGTCAAGAAATTATGCGAAGAACGTCTTTTACTTTGCTCTTTAAACACAGAGGGAACAATAGGGGTTTATTTTAACTTAGTGTAGCACTTCATGTGAAACTAGAAAGAATTATTAGTGACCATATTCCTCTATCTTACACTTACCGAACATTTAAACAAATATGCATTTTTGATGTTCATTGCAACAAGTTTTACTCATCTGTTTATATTCACTGATCATTTTTCTCTGTGAAACCTAAGAGAAACTTCCCATAGTCGGTATTTGTATCGAAGAGAGTTTAGTCAGGGTTTCCGGTCAACATACAGGACCTTCGGTTTCTATATAGCACGGAATTTCTTTAGAACTTTACAACTATTAGCTTCTTAAGTACACGTCTGCTCCGTGAAGTTTTTAATCAGTTGACCTGCGTAAAGTAGACTGAATTCAAGGGGCTGATCGGCTCTTGTGAATTCGGTGATGAACCTCCGAGTCCCATAAAAGAATGGAATTGTCTTTATCAACCGAGCGACTGATAGTTTCTTCAGAAAATATTTCTTCCATGCGGTTTGAGGCGTATGGCTGCTGGCATGGGCTTGTGTGATGGTTGTCATAAACATTTAGGGTTCCTTAGAATGGTTCCTTGGCCGGATCGTCTCCCATAAAGCAGACCGCCCTGTTCTGCTGCTTTTGGTGCTCTTGTAATTACATTTATGAACTACACGTAACTCCCTTTATCCACTTGTCGAATTATGAGGCTCAGATACAAGCGCGCCTATTGATCCGATGATACTGGACATAAATAATTTCTATCGGCTGCTGCGAGGACGTGTTCAGGCTCCCACCTACAGGCCGACAGTGTTTAACGACGCACAATAGCTTTTTCTCTCAAATAGAATATCGACTACAGTTTCAGAAACGGAACACAAGTGACCTGCCGGTACTTGAGCGAGAATGTTTCATGCGTGAATGCATCGAAGCCGGTCCTGAGCAGAGCAAGCAGTTTCAAAACGAGAGTCGTAAGACCGAGTACTTGTATAATAATTAAATCTGACATATAAAGGAGACATCACCTCCAAAATACAGGGCGTCCAGTTATTAACGGATAATTTAAAGGTATTGCAATTATTTGTTTAAACATACGAGAAACTTATATATTAATGTTATTGTCCACGTGTAAAAATAATTAATGTTGTGTGGCTGTTTCTAGGTAAAGCAGTTTTTCGTATTTGTTATAAATAAATAATTACACTTACTTGAAATCGTCCACTAATTTATGGACGCCCTGTATTAAACCATGAATATCAGACACATTTCATATTTTATTTTTTATTTAGTTTTCTGTCTGACGACGGGTCCATATGAACAGGATCCTTCCATCCTTTTCTCGGACTGGGACCTTTTCATATACGTTCTTGGCAGATGATCCAGAAGTGGTTTGCCATTGCCTTCTTCTGTGTGTGAATGGAGTAATTGTTGGGATGCCACGGAGAAACCGGGGAAGCCCCCCAGAGGAAAACTCCGTGTTTCCTAGACCACGGACTTGCCCAACACAAGTTATACATTCGGGCACCGCCGGGAATCGAACCCGAGACCCCACGATTACAAGGCCAGCGTTCTAACCGCTAGACCACCGTGGCTTGGTAATTAAATATTTAATTAATAATTTAATATTATTCTACGAAGCACAGGCCTACGTGTGAAGGTAGTAGTCGCTTAGATAGTCAACAAATTCGCCATCTGATATGAAACCCAAAGACTCGCTATCGTGTTAATAAGAATTCACTACTGGGCCTTATCATGATCCAAACGAAAAAAGTCCGCACCCTCAACTTTAATATTTTGCTCAAATATATAGCTCAGGCTTCAAAGTAATTTCTTTTCGAAGAAGATTTGAAACGAAATTTTCATATGCATAAACTCTTGATTTGTTGCCTAATAATGTTAGCTGTAGGCACTATACAAATGATGTAGTTTTATCCATTGTCCTGTTATTTCCTGTGTCTTAGGTCCGAATGATATCCTCAGCGACCTGTTCTCAGACATTCTGTCCGCGTTCATCCTCGATGCAGTTTCAGCGAGACACTCGGCAGGGTCGCTTCAGACTTCGTAAGCTGTTAAGCTTCGGTCACAGACCGTTTGCAACTGAGCGTGCGATGTACGTAGCTGGACACTCAGGTAAACAACTTTCTGTAGTTAGAACATGAAAACCCTTTTTCTTAATGGAATACGTAAATAGGGAGTTTCAGAAACAGATCACATATGGAACAAATTATATACATCGCCATGATGGTGGAAGCAGTAAGTATCTCTGAAACGTCGGTAAATTTTTAACAGACAACACGGCGTAGCTACCCAGAAGACAGCCATTTTCAGTCTACGTTTCTCTTAATGGTTGCAATTGTCCAATTACCAAAAATTGTATACTTTCCTGTAACTAACTCTGATGGAATACAATCTTTCTCGAGAAGCTTAGAGTTGCTCATCTGATGCAGTAAATTCCCACCTCTGTGGAAGACGAAAGTTAATCACCTAGTTCACTATTTCCTATCCTAAGTCTCACTAAGCTTATTTTAATGCAATCTCAGTCTCCTGTATATTTTCTTCAGGCGCTCTAACCAATAATATACATTTCTTCCTCATGTAGTAAATGCATGCTACATGTCCCGCCTATCTCACTCTTTATTTGATCACTCTGTTAATATATGATAAAGATTACAAAATGCTGTTGATTGTTCTACTCTTAATTAATAATCCCTTAAGGAGTCTGCTTTCAAGAAACCTTAACTTAAGACCAAGTTTCGTAATCGTATAAAGGAACAGATTATAATTAGACCCATTTTTTTGAATACTTTATGCTTTCTATATTGTAGTCGTCCGAACCCTCAGCCGATAAGGTTTTCTTTACTTTATATTAGTTTAATGTATCTCATTCATAAGTTAGTTGATCTATTGGCAACATGTTATTGAAAACATGCCCCTGTAGCACGTCTGTTGGTGAAGACAAAAGAAGCTACATTAAGGGAAGGCCTCTTTTGTATAGCATTTCGCTTAAGAGCTAAGCTATTGTTAAATCTTAAGGTAGGGCAATGTCTAATGGCACTACCTGTAATAACGGGGTTGACCGAAGGCCTTTGAGACCCCTTTGTTACAAAATTTAGGCGTGGGTCCCAAAATTAGGGGATCCAATCAAAAGCAAGGATGTGCTGCAGGTACCCCTGGTTTTGGAGAGCCGAGGGTTTTTAGTCGTGTGTGCAGATGCTTCTAGGCTCTTCCCTTTTTGGACATCAAGTAAGTCGGTGGCAAACTGCTCAGCCACAATTCGGCCGTTATATTGGAAATTGTACCAAGTTCGATAACTAACAAAATTTATAACAAATTTGATAAAATATATTGGAACTGCATACATCGGCAGAGGCGAGGTGAAGAAGTGTACTTGTGTGATTTAGTAAGTAATATAGACAGTGTGAACACTTGTGTACAATTTAATTTCAATTTATAACAATAAATCTGGGTTTGTTGAAAACCTACAATTGTGTCATAAGTCCGAGCGTCCGCTGCGTCATTATGAGTCCGGCCGTTACACTAACCTGAGTGTACAGACGGCGTGTTCTATCGGCTGGAGCTACCCTGAGCAACCATCTCTCGTGGACACAAGAGGTCCACTGGCGCCCAACAAATAACCAAGAACAAATTAAAAGGAAGATCGGTTACAATATCAGACCAGAAGACAATGTTCTGAACTGCCTTCATAACGAAATGGAATTTTCTTCCTTCAGATGTAATCAGATTTCAATCTCTTTACCCTGTAAGTTGTCATTTATTCGGCCTAATTATTGGGTTTATATTTAATAGGCCCACATAATTTGTGATTATTTGTTTATTAATTACTGGCTGTACGTACCTCCGATAAGATGGGAAGATGATTAAGAGTTTTAGAAGTCATCGGTCCTGCACTATATCACGGCTCTATCCGGCGTTTCGTAGAGTGAAGCTGAAAAAGACCTTAAATTTCACAATCATGTTAAAAGAGACCAGGCCGGTATTCGAACCATGTTGCTCCTAAATACGATTACAGGGCGCTGTTACTACACCAACATCTTTATAAAGCTGGAAATAATGTTTTTTTCGTCTCATTACGTTTCTCCGAAAATTAACCTGGACTCAATATTTCCCTCAGTAAGTCTTCGTGGTAAACTCACTGCGGAGGTAGAGAAGGAGAACGAAGTCAAAAGAGAGACAATATCAACGCAAAATTAAGATTATTAAAAGGATCAACCGAAAATTGAGTTATCAAAGGCACGAAGCACAAAATTTAGAGCCATATTAACGTACTGCGTTAACCATTTAAAAAATAACGAAGTTAAATCTGAATAATATATAAACACTCAGTCCCTAATTGAAAGTAAACGTAGTAGTTTGCTGAAATAAACGCTGTTTATTCTGATAATAAGCCCCGACACAAAGGAGGCAAGAGTGGTTCAAGGTGATTCCACACCAAGGAATTTAACTATTCTCAGGATCTTCAAAATATGCAACGGGATGAACTCAAATTAACGAGATGTATTGGGAAGGCGAAACAGGTAAATTGCCTAATTCGCGGCGTGAAGAAGATTCTGATAATAATTTTGAATCCATCTATGCACTCAGTGGATAAAATGCAAAAGTTAATGAATGCGGAAATAGGTGGTATACATGTATTCTAAATTAATGTTATGCTTTATAATTTTAAGTATTGTACATTAATACAGAAACGCGGAATTAAGTTCTTCTTCTGCTTAAAAGTGATGGTAAACGACACCATAGACTGCAACTCCTCCGCATTAAGTCAGATGACTTAGTCATAATGAACACAAAGGCTCAATAAATACGGTTTCTATTCTGAATTATCTGATATGAATGGAACTCGTTTTGAACTACGGTACTGATACTATCGGGTTCCGAGTTCGATTCCCGGTGGTGCCCGGATTTATAACTTGTGTTGGGCAACGCCGTGGTCCAGGTATCACTGAGTTTTCCTCCTTGGCTTCCCCGGTTTCTCCGTGGCAACCCAAAAATTACTCCATTTTCATCATCATTTGATACTAAACACAGAAGAAGGCAACAGCAAACCACTTCTGGATCATTTGCCGAGGAAACACATGAACAGGTCCCTATCAGAGGGATCTTGTTCATAATGTCACCAGGGGTCGGCTCCAACCCGATGGTAAAAAAACTGATACTATAGATGGGCCAATTCAGGGTTTGGCAGCTGTTTTGGTAGGGTGCTGCTAGAATTCCGAAAAGTTGGCCACAAACCCCTTAGAAAAGTGAGAATAAAGGGACATACAGACTTGAGGTTCTCACAGCGGTGAGTATGAAGATTTTCGTCTTCTGGGTTGTTGCGCTGTGTAGTCTGGTCGATGTTGACCAACGTTTCAGAGGTCATACTTCCTCCGTCATCGCCCTGATGACGGTGGCAGTATGACCTCTGAAACGTTGGTTAACATCGACCAGACTACACAGCGCAACAACCCAGAAGACAGAAATCTTCATACTCATCGCCGTGATGACGGAGGTAGTATGACCTCTGAAACGTTGGTTAACATTGACCAGACTACACAGCGCAACAACCCAGAAGACAGAAATCTTCATACTCATCGCCCTGATGACGGAGGCAGTATGACCTCTGAAACTTTGGTTAACATCGACCAGACTACACAGCGCAACAACCCAGAAGACAAAAATTTTCATACTCTGATGATGGAGGCAGTATGACCTCTTGAAACGTTGGTTAACATCGACCAGACTACACAGCGCAACAACCCAGAAGACAGAAATTTTCATACTCTGATGATGGAGGCAGTATGACCTCTTGAAACGTTGGTTAACATCGACCAGACTACACAGCGCAACAACCCAGAAGACGGAAATCTTCGGACATACAGAAATTGTGAAAATGCTGCAAGGTTTGGAAGGCACAAGCCAAAATGGAGAATTATATAAACGGGCAATCTTCTGGACCTTAGTCCACAGAATTGTGAAGGAATAACAGAAAAGTATTAGGAAACGTATGCTTATTAAAACATTACTTATTATGAAGCGGCACACTGAAAGATGACAGTGGAACATGACAATCGTAAAGTGAAGTATAATTATTGTAAAGGTATGTACTAAATTTATGAAAAGAGTTGCATCTAATTACAGACGAGTAGTTCATACAATAAAAGATGAATACGTGAAAATTACTGTGAACACTGACACCGGCGCCAAAATTGGTAAGATTTTTTTAAATGTGAACCGATCGACATTCGGGCTGAGAAAACAGAAAACAGAAAATCCCGAATGTTAGGGAAATGAAAAAAAAAACGATGTAGAATCGAGGCTCAACAGATAATTCTTCAATGCCTGAATGTTTTGAACACAGTAATGACACTTTAATTTTTCACTTTTTCACAGCAGTCGAAAAAATATCTTGACCAGCTGCACACGTATCATTTTCAGAAGGACTCTACACAATCTACAAAGTTATTCAGAATTCTGTGTACAAGAATAACTTATGTGGACTGGCTCAACTTATGTAACAGACGAACACGAAGTTTAGGCAACGGAAGAGGACGGCGTGGTCCTAACTGGACCGCCGGTTCCACACCTAACCGTAAATTATCCCCCGGTGAGTAAGTTTGGCCGCTGCCAACGCTACACGAACTTGGTTAATTCGCTTCTACATTGGGGCAGACGAACAATTACTTGGTTATGGCTGAAGCAGAACTTGCACCTAATGGACAGTTATTGACATCATCACTTTACAGTTTATAGTCCTATGAATTAGTGTACGTACACCGTGGGAGTTATACAAGTTCATCAGAATGAGAAGGGCCAAGGGACAGTTTCAGGACGCATCAGTTCACACCAACAATTAGAAACTTGCTTTTCCTGAGGGTGTCTTTAGACTGTCCATTAATAATGGAAGCATTTGTGACAGCAGGAGAGAATGAATGTCTTAGGCGACTGGTTCGTACTCCTGCTTCATGTCCCTAATCGTAACCCGGGTAGTGTCCATCCTGACTGACGTCTTACGTCCTTCTCTTCTAAGCAAACGACGGGGTACCAAATTTGAATAGGCCACGACTAATCCATTCCATGTATTTTACAGTTAATTATTAACCATCTTATAATTCTACTCTGTATCGTGTGAGCTACAGAAAGCGTCTTAAATAACCGATAAATAAACAAAAGAAATGATCGAGTATATCAACCAAAAAGCTAACTAAGCGCAAGACATCGTCCCTTCTTAGGTAAGACCATTCCTGCGTACGAAACGCATTGCTGCAAATTGTAAACAGAGCCTTGTAACTAAAAAGGAGGGTTGCTTATGCTAACGGAGGTTTTGTAGTCGCGGGAGCCCCGACTATTCAAACTAGGTTCTGTTGCTGCTGAAGGGAGGTTATCCCGTCACGTAATTATAATTTGTCCTTTGAGAAACTGATTTTGGTTGGGTGGTTCTCTGGAATTTGAACCCAGAAGGGGCGATCTCGCTGTGGCTGAAGGCTTCCATGATTGGGGATAGCGGGCCGTGCCCCTTTTAAATTATACCCTGGAATTTGTCTTACAACTGAGTGAAAGCACGGAAAACGTCAGTCACGGTAGTCAAATGGTCAGGCCTCTCGTTGTGCCGACTTGGCCGTCTTTTCAGGGACGTTGATAGCAATCCTCCAGGTCCTGAGCCAGAGCTCCAGTCTGCCGAGGTAGACCTCCAGATAACCGACGAGAGGCGATGGACTACAGGTCGTGGCTACGAGAGCCGTGTCGTTCGCGTACTGCGCTAACTCGACGTGGCGGGACGGTGTGGGTATGTCGTTGACATACAGACTGAAGAGCACAGGGGAGACGAGTCCGCCCTGCACAACTCCGGCCCGCATGGCACGACGTGTGGACGTGGCCAATTGGAAGGACGTTTGGAATGAGATGGTTTTCACCAGGTACGACTGGAAGTTGAGGACGGTCAGTTTGTATAGGAGGCCTTCGACCCAGACTGTGTCAAAGGCTTTGGCCACGTCCAGGAAAACCGCGCCGGTTAGCCGCCTCTCGTCAGAGTTTCTGTTGACCCTTTCGACGAGGCGAGCCAGCTGCATCGTCATGCTGTGTCTGGGTCGAAACCCAAACTGCTCGTCGCGCAGCAGCCCGCATTCGCTCACCTCGTGTAGGACCTTGGTAGTAGGATCTTCTCGCAGAGCTTGCCGACCGTGTCAAGAAGACTGATGGATCTGTAGGAAGAAGGTAGTGTGGGGTCCTTCCGCGGTTTCAGTATGGACACCACGCGAGCGTGTTTCCATGCTGAGGGGAAGTGCTGCCTGCGGAGGACCGCGTTGAACACTTTCGTGAAAAAGGTTATCGCGCGTCGTGGGAGATGTCTCAGGACCCTGTTAGGTATGCCGTTGAGGCCCGGAGCCTTGCCAAACTTGAGTCCCTTGATGGCCTGAAGAACCTCCGAGGGACTGGTTAATTTCGGTTCACTTGCGGGGGCATACGCATATGTTCGCATCGCCTCCTCGCCGTTTACTACGGGATTCCCAGGAAGTCTGCTTTCGAGGCAAGCCTGGAATGCACCCCAGTCCATTCGCGTGAAGTCGAAGCGGCCAAGTAGGTTCACGTGGTGTCGATGAGGACGGGCAGATGATCTGAGCTGAGTGCGGAACAGAGAGTCAGATACACCGGTTGGTCGAAGTCCTTGACGACTGCAATGTCAAGGACGTCAGGGGTTTCGTTGTGTGTAAGGAGCCGTGGTAGAGGTTTCAGGCCCGTAGATCAAACAAGAGTTTCTGTTAGCGTAATCCCTGATGAGCGAACCCCTCGCTGAAATCAGCCTAGGATTCCAGTCCGCGTGCTTCGCGTTGAGGCCACCTTCAGACTGGGAAATAATATAAACAAGACAGTAGCGTTTTCTAAAACTGAGGTGGGATTCTGACAATTTTATTAAAACTTTTTTGTTTTCTTTCTTTAGTTCCGTATCTTTTTCTTTTGGGTTCTAGTCTTGTTAATTCCATTCTTAACTCCTGAACGGAAACATTTGATATTAACAAACGAACAAGATTAATATCAAATAATGCATAAAGATATTACTGATAAAATCAATATACAATCCGTTGCTCAATCATCACTATCCGCTGAAGTCCAGAAAAGTAATGCTGTCCCAATTTTTAAACCAATGCAAAATTTCCAAATACGAAGAATATTTTGTGAATAATAATTGAAACAAAATGGACGTGAAGTGTCCAAGTATGTGATTGAGAGATCAGTTCATACACTTTCATAGTCAGGAAGTACGTGGCCCACATTTTAAACACCTTTTGTTTACAAATCTTTCAAATGTAAATGTGGTTTTCTATAGATGTCTGTTATATTTTCCATGCATTCCGTTAATGAAACATGAACATATACTTCGTATTCATTCTCTGATATTACTTCTACACTATTTCCCTAGGGGTCTAATAGTTTCTGTGTTTTTCGTTATGGTATATATGTCCTAGGCGAACAACTTACATCTCACGAGAAACTGAAACTTTGCCAAACGGATGCAGTAGGCTCCATATCTAATTTTAAAGTTATCTGAACCCCAGCTATATCCTAATTTTGCGTTGTAATGCCGAAAAGTATAACTCAAGACTTGTAATCGGTCGGTTTTTGCCTCCAACGGAACATCATCTCTAATTGCTAAATATTTCCACTCAGTAATAAATAACGTCTGAAATTACAGCGTACGCGTGCATGGGGATTTTGATGTCACCGCAAAACCAACAGACAGTGGAATGCTAATGCATGCTCTCCATGTCTCTTATTATTAAATTCATTTCCGTGTGACCACGGTACACAATTATTCTTTCAGGAGTCATCCAGCTGAACTTTAACTATCCGTTGCAAACAAATGACGATGAAGTTTGTAACCCTTGAAGGCTACAGTTGCAGACAGACGATGGGAACTATGTGTCCTTTTGTTGTGACGATGATGTCCCAAGTGCTTATGACGATCGTTGATATTACATTTTTAGGAACCGGATTACGAGGAAATGAAAGGCATGCGTTTCGATTAATTGGTCTCGTTCATCTTCGTTCTTGTTAGACATTTTTCACACACTCAGTTAATTGTCCATTTCTTAAAACAATATTTTTCGGTCCAGTGTTGCCATCATCACGCACAATTCCCAGCGTTTATTTAATTAAAATCATGGTGTTATTTTATCCTCTCGATGTCAAGAAATAATGATAGAATTGTATGTTAAAATATTTTAAATTAGTCAAAAAGGTTATAGGTTATAAACGTCAAAAATGTTAAAACCTTTTAAATGTGAGTCCCGGTTGTGTTTTAGTCTGTAAGTGGAAAGTTCTAAATTACTAGATATGATATGTCTACGATATGCCATAGCGGAATAAACTTTTACCTGAGTTGTGTACATTCTGGTAGTCCTTATAGATAATATCGCGTCAGTCTTCATATTTCAAATGTGTTTCAAACTCTGAAGACTTTCTTAGTTGATGCAACAGGCTTCCAGTTTAGAGTGAAAACATATCAGCTCATTACTTATACGTTATTTATTAATGTCACACTATAGTGTTGACTAGAAGTTATAAAGAATAGTTGTTAATCCGTGGGCCTCCAACCAAATCCGATTCCTCGTGAATACATCCACATTGCATCTTTTATCCAAATTGCAGCCATTTTGAGATTTCAGATAGTTGTCGACGAAGAGATATTGAAAGGTTCAAACCTTCTGTAGATTACAGAACCAAGCATTGATTTGGGTAGAAATGAGAACTGGTTGGCAACAGTAAGCAGTAAGAAGAGTCCGGTTGTATGCAGTGGCTGACAGCGAAGCATGATAAATAGTTGTTTGATGTAATTGATTGAATGACTCATTGAAGTACTACTGCGTCACTTGGCTGAACAAATCTTCGTACACCACTCCGGCATAGAATTTATTTATATCTTTTGAATTATTGAATTTCGGTTTGAGGCTAATATAATAAAATTATAAGCAATGAAATACAAGTACACCGATTTTTATTTGTGTACAAAATAGTTTTATTGAGGGGAAAATGCATAACACAGTCTTTTTTTTACACTTAACTCACCTTAGGAAACGGTTGATTACCTGTAGGGAACAAACAAATTTATTTCAACTGTGGTAGACATCTCAGAAATACATTTTTTAAACACAAAATTAAATTACTAATGTGGTTGATAAAATTGAGCAAGTTTTAGCTTCACCGTTTAACATAAATAAATTCTGGTAATTTTAGAGACAAGAGTTTTCTTTAACTGAAACAGTAAATGCAAGGAAAGGAGAGGAAATTTTGGAAAGAGGAATAATTTTCTGCAAACTGAGTTCGTACTCGCTCAGTCTCATCCCTCGCCTGCTCAATAATATTTGTTCTGCACCGAACGTAGGGCGTTGAGATCTTGATGCTGAGTCTCAAAACAAAGAAATAATTTACTGGTCGCTTTCTGCAAAGTGATCGAATAGCGCTCGAGGTTAGAGAATAAATTATTCCTGATAACTGACAATGATAATGTTACAAACTAATATACTTAATTTATTTGTAGTTATATGTCACTGTGTGTGTGTTACTTTGTAATCACACACACACACATACACACATGTATATTGTTTGTGCTCAATAGATGCATATACACAATTATTACATACTTAAATATTTTGTATGTATGTATAATTTAACAATTTAAAAATAAGATTGGAAAGTTGTAGGTACACAAAAGTTCGGAAGGCCTTCACGCCACAACCGACGTGTATGACAACAAGTAATAAGTATCATGATTATTATAATTATTTAACTGTCACAATTATCATCATTAGGCAAACAAACATTTAACATTCATCATCAAGTGAACATCCTCCATTATGACGTTATCATAAGGAATATTACATTTGATTAGAGTTATATCTAATACTTCACGTGGCCAATGATAGATGGCAGCACAAAAGTTCCTTTTTCGGCTGATAGGTGGAAGCACGAGTGATGACGTAATTTGCCGTCGCGGTGCATCATGGGCAATAATATAATGGTGGAGGATCATTCTCGAATTTTAACAGTTTGAGCATCCATACAGAGTATATTATTAATTGCAATGATACTGTTTTCGAGTGGCCTCCTTATGGCATAATATCCGTAACAGTTTTAATAAATTAGTTCTCAGCTGCTGTATTTTAATTTATCATATGCTGAATGCACAGCTCGTATGCGACAAGAACTGTCGGCTAAGAGACAGTACGTCCACATAGGGCATTCTAAGCTTGCGCTAAAGAAAAGACCAGCTGAAATGGAAAAATAAAAAATGTTGCTAGTATCTGCTTTCAGATGCAAAACATGGGCAACGGTTGATAGGTTCAAATTGAACTGAATTGTTTAATGAATAAAAAAATCAGTTTTCTGTGTGGAAGAAAATTGAATTCTCAAAAGAACAGGCGACAGGTGGGGGTTGGGGGTTGAAGTGTGTGACAGTTTGACTGAAGCAGTCAGATTGGGACGTCAGGGGGGAAATGAGGTAGAGGTACAGTTTGAGCCACGTAATAAAACCAGATAAGCGAAGCCAGAAAGCAACGCCACACTTGGCGAAAACTGTGATAAATCACATCAGATTATTTTCGTATGACCTCAGTCTCTAGCTGGCCAGGTTCAAAGCCCGAACGCGCAGCACATACAGGTAATTATGATGTTGATGGTTCATGATTGCTGATACCATATCACGCAGACAAATAAAGTAAAATAAGTAAAGTAAAGAAAGCAAAATAATATAACTATAGAGAAAGCAAGAGGACATTTTGGGGCCCCTAATACGTCCCCACACATAATTTATATTTAATTGACTATTCCTATAGCTGGATGTATATAAGTCGAGTGAGGTCATGAGATTGTGAACCAAAGTAGGATATGTTCGTTTATTTATCAATGTTGAAATTCTTATGTACTTTGGTAGATGCGCCGGTAGTAACTAAAATATTTTAGTTTAAATGGTGCCCTAAGTTCCATTTCTATGTCCACGACTGGGTTCCTTTATTTTTTATTATAAACTTAATTTTAATTTTCTGTAATATTAAACTAATATTTTTCATTGTACACTTGAGTATTGAGTTATTTTAAATAAAAAGTAATATATTTTTAATGACGAAAACCTGTAAAAACAAAAGAGGGAGGTTGTGCGGATGACAGCGAACAGTCACCGTTAACAGCCATTCGTGTAAGAGCACTGTCCGCTGAAATATTCTCTCGTTTCAATAATTCATATTCTGTTGTCTAGTGAATAATGTTCACGTGACCTATGTGACGTAAACACTCGGTACCTATTTCTAAAAATTTAAATATTCTTGTCAGTTTGTCATTGGCAGCAATGAAGTGAAATGTGATCGGTGATTGGCTATTACTCGACGCTTACTAAGAAGCCTGACTTTTATGGCAGTTGTCGTGGGATATCAGGATATCATCTGGGCTTGGCAGAGACTGAACGAGAGATGCTGGATCTAAACTCATTAAGGATACAAATGTTTTAAGTGTAGTCCTCTACCCGAAATAGTGAAGGACACATGCGAATAATTGCGAGGAGCATTAATTTTATCCAATTTTCTGACCAAGCACAAATGATGAGAATTGGTAAGAGACCTACCTAAAGTTACAGTCGCAAAGTCACACTACCGATTCGTATTCTGGAGACCGCGATTTCAAATCTCGGATCGCAGGCCGGATATCTTGAATGAGGTTTTCTGTAATTTCTTCAGTCACACCAGCAAATTCCCTGATAATGTTTTAAATTGGGTCATTCCTGCTTGTTTCCAAACACTTTAAAATTCGTTATTCTCAAATTCTAATGACATTCGACGTTTCGTACGTACCCTCAAGTTTTTGTTATACAGTCCCGCGTAACATTTGCACATTCCTACTTAAAAGTTAGCAGTCTATTTCGTGCTACAGCTGGTATTCGATCCGACGACGTTTACACGTAACGCCGTCTCACGGATTTAAATTTTCCTGGCGTGATTTCACACCTTCGTGTTTGTACGTGACTGTACAACGATTTTACAAACGCTTTGCACAATCAGTCAAGCAGTTGGCTCTTAGTCGGTTAATGCATAACATATACTGCGGTAGCACTATATTTTAATAGCGAGCGCTCAAAAGAAGACCAGCACAAAATACTTTAAAATGTTATACCCGAATACATATCAAAATAAGAAGGCATTGAAAATTCACTCTGTATAATATAATAAACTTAAAATGCCGTTAGAGAAATCAAGAATAAATATATAAATAAACAAAATGATGGATACATATCTCACACCGTACCCAAAGCTCTACGTTCGGTTGCCTGAAATTGCATTTGTCTCTACAGAGAAAAGTGGGGAAGGTACAGTATGGCACAAAACACTCTACATCTAGTGAACGTACGTTTGTTACTTGGGGGCCATGATTTCGAAGTAACAAAATCCAGTCAAATGCAAATGTAGACAGCAGCCAAACGCTGCTCGGGTTGGATACAGACGCACTGCGTGTCACTTCAAAACTTTTCTTACACTATTTTTATTATTGTTATTAATATTATTATTTCTCAACATATCATTCAGATAACCACTAATATAACACTCGATCAACTGCCGTTTCAGTTCTTTTTAAAAACATCACCATTCACTTCGTCCCTTACTTTTATAAAGTCACATAAATTACACAGTTATTTTACATCATATAAATACTGCAGAACGATACGAAGAAACACATTTCTTGAGCAACAACCATATTGCTTCCTGTCAGAACACACTCACAGTTCAAGAAGTGTAAAAAACTTAACTACACGCTGGTCAAAAACGTATGTCACAAAGTAAACAGCCCTACTAAAATAATAAAACATTACAATGACGTCAGGCCCTGCTGTAGAGGTCGCGCGAGAATTGTTGGTTTGTAGCTCTAGCTGTGTTTAGTTCGGTGCGTCACCGCAGCTGAGGCTGTGCGACCTCCACTACTACTAAACTCCCCTCTCCCGGCTTACACATCGCGCATTTAGGTGTCACGACTACTCGCGCGAGCTATACACAGAGAAATCATCACATTGTCACTCGAATTCCGGTGATATGTTCTTGTATGGAAGAGGCAGTGACGATTATCACCGTCATTCAGCGCCGAAACTATCTGTTCCAGGTCTGGGCGCCCTCTTTCATCCTCGCAACTGCGTAAACACATTTAACCAATAATTTTTAAACCAATACGTTTAAACGTCTCTAACAAGCAAGTAAGCTTGCATGTAATTACCAGCAACGAAAGATATCATTTTCAGCCCCATTTATTTTAAAAAAAAACCGATTAAAATATTGAAACTGTTTATTAATTATGATTTTTTTATAAATAAATATATCAGTTGACTGACGTTCTATTGTTTACCACAGCGGACCAGAACAGTGATCTTTATGAACTAAATGCTTGCCAAAGAATAAAACAGCATTGGGGGGGGTGTGGATAGCTTTGGCACTATAAAATTTGTTGTTGGCGTGTAGTAATTAGACAAAAGACGGCCTGAAACTGAGGGATAATGGAATAGCAACGTAAGGCAGGATTTTTTATGTACGATATATTATTTAGCGAAGGTATCATTTTCTGCTTTCTGATACTGGTGGTCATGAAGCTTAAAATTCTTCACGGAATATATAAATCTACATAAATACTAATAAAATAACATTTTCCAAGTAGTATATTCGAATAATTCTGCTTAAGGTGCAAAAGTCATTAATCCTAAGTGCACACAACAGGAGAAGACGCCTCTGTAAGTCACTGCATTATTTAGTAATTATTTCCCTTGTGACATGACCTGCTTGTGTGACGTCAGTCAACACACAACCCGTCCGTCTTGAAGTGTCGTCTGTTTTTTTTTTTGTTATCGAGGTATTTCCATTACATCAAGAACGGTTGGTAACACTGAAAGAGACACGTTTCCTGTCTGTTATTGACGCCATATTTAGAGGCAACAGTACAGAATTGACATCTATCAAATTGAAATATTAATATTACATAAAATATCAGTAAACGTCTCCTTATTTTATTCGTCTGTTAGTCTTGTGTTGATGTAATTCAAAACACATTGAAGTGTTCACAATTGATAGCATGTCTTCCTTTACGCATTCACACTGTCCATATTTATTTCTCAGGTGTCAGTTCATCTGATGATAAAAAGTAACAGAGTTTTCCAGGAAATTCGACCTTATGAACTGTCAGTGGAGTTAACACGACCGAGCAAACTATGCATCACTTTTGCGTAAGGCATTGTCTCTTGAGTAAAACACACGTTTTGATATTGGGGGTCCTTTAACGATTGGTTGTTACTAATCGCGGCAGGTATGACAAAAATTAAGCAAAATTCCACTTCTTCGTCTAATATTTAATTACTAGCGTAGCATGAACGGTAAGAATTTACTGGAATGAAGCTATTTTTGTGCAGAATTATTTTCATAAAATAAATTAAACATGAAAACATCTCCACTGCTGATTACGCCAAACGCACTAACACAGAACCGATGGGGTGACCCCAGCGTTGAGACTCCCTCCTAAATCAGACTCCGCCAGACCCCATCACAAGCGCCAACATAGCCTAGTTTGTATTTCCTGCAAACGGAGTCGCCACCGTCAGAACTTAATTCCACTGTTTCTGCATTGCGAACGGCAAACTCGTGCAGTGACGGACACTGGCTACTATATAGAAGCCGACGGGAAATCAGAAGTATTTTTGTCGATTGTCAGCAGATCCTGAAGCAGAGAGGGATTGGCGGTTGGGAATCCCTGGCAACGAATCTAACTTATAGTCAGAAACATCCGGAAACACGTTTTATAAACATGTCTGCAATCAAAATAATAAAGTTTCGTGACAACCAATCATCCGAAGCCCGAAAGAGACTCCTTAATCAATGGTTCAGAGCATGATCAAAGTACACTGACAAATTTCAACTTCATAAAAGCGAATGGATTACTAATATTATTACAAACCTTTATAAAATCATAGAATGATATTAAGAAATCTTTCGTCTTTAAAATTCCTTCATAAAGGCATACAAATTTGAGTAACAGATGCGCGGGGGGGGGGGGGTATCAAAGCTCACGAAGCCCCAACACATTCCTGGGATGACATGTGCAGTCAACAGCTTCCACAAGAATTGGCTGTATAACAAGTCAGACTGTAGTCTCCATAGCAACCACGCTTTGTCAACACAGGGAGTCCTTCCCGTCTAGGAACATGTCGTCAGCTGAGGTGGGGTACCGCTTAGCTACGCTACCAACTGTCTCGCCATTGTTGTGCACATGGTTCACGTGCAGATGGTTGGTACTGTTGGTACCACTGGATTTCTTTTTCTTCCGTTCGTTGTGCCGATGTTGGCCGTACTTGACGCAGGCGGACACCGCAATTAGCAGGGCGAGGACACCCAAAGCCCCCGCACCGATGAAGACATACAGCAAAGGAACGCCAAACTGATAGGCGCAATTAGCTTCTTCCTCGTCGAAACCTGAGGGACAATGTAGGAATCCGTCACACCAGAGAGCAGCACTGATGCAGGCGTTCAGCTCCGGACACCTGCCACGGAAAGGAAGAAGCTAATGAATTAAGGATTACAGTCATTAACGAAAGAGATAACTACACAGTTTAACAATCGTTTGATAAATATGTCTTCCGGGTTGTTGCACCGTATAGTCTGGTAGATTTCCACAAACGTTTCAGAGGTCATACTGCCCCGTCATCAGGGTGACTCATCGTTGGTGAGAATCTACCAGACTAGATGACGCAAGAACCCATAATACAGCAATATTCAGACTCACCGCTGTGGAAACCTCAAATCGACAATCTTTTAACTAACTGTCTGAAAAAGTGGTCAACGAACAAAATAACATATCGAAATAATTTCTGGTTCCTACTGCGTTGACGATCTTGGTCGTCTGGGTTGTAACACCGTGCACTAGCAGAAATATATGCATACTAAAGTTTCGGAAAGTCATACTGTTTACATTCTGAAACGTTAGTATTGGGAGGGAAACCTGAGGGGAAGAGACCGCAGGGGAGACCTAGACGTAGATGGGAGGATAATGTCAGGCGGGAACTATAGGATATAGGAGTTGAAGACGACTGGATTTTGTTGGCCCAGGACAGGATCCGATGGAGGGCTTTGGTTAATTCGGTGATGAACCTTCGGGTACGGTAAGCCGTCTAGTTAGTTAGTATCTGTCATAAACTACATACGGCGTTACAAATAAAAAATACCAACATCTGAATAAGAAACAGATTAACAAAAAATGAACCAGAAATAATATTTAAATTGATTTTTAGGGGTTTCATAGTTGGCATCACACTCGAATACACTTCAGTAGGCACATAACACAGATAAATGAGTGAATAGGTTAGCGAATGAGCCTGTTTATTAAGTGAGTAAGTGGGACAATTTCCAAGTATTTTTTGATTTTTCGAAAATTTGGAAAAAATTTGATCATTTTTCAAAGCTCCTGAAGAGATGTCTGCCAGTCTCGGTGAATACCTCACCCTGTCTGCCGGACTCGGCCGTCTACCTCACTCGATTGATGAATTCCTCGGTGTTTGCATCAAGCGGCCTCTGCAAGTCTCGGTCACTGACCGTGTCTCTGCCGGACTCGATCGCTGACTCACGCGTTCTCTGCCGGTCCCTGTCTCTGCCTTACGTGGTGTCTGCAGCAATCGTGGTGTTCAGAGACCGTGTCATACAGAGACCGGTTAGTGCAGAGATCGTATCAGGCACAGACCGCGCTCGTCAGAGACACAGTACTTAGGCCTTGTTCACATTACGCAGTTTGCGCCGCGCGGTTCAATGATAGTGTTCAGACAGGGCGGTTGGCGACGCGGCAGCCAGATTCACCATGGACGTGGTGGAGGCTGCATGTCTCGTACTTTATTCATTTTACACGTGCTTCCTCGGTCGAACCGCGCGGGCAACTGAACGCCTGCATTTGAACTCGTGGTAACACGGTCGGCCGCGCGACTAGCGGGGAAACGTCAACCGCGCGGTTAGGCGCACCGCGTTTATGGCCGCGCGGTTGAATGTGAACACTTAATGAGCCATCTATGGTAAAAACAACCGCGCGGCGCAAACCGCGTAATGTGAACCGTCCGAAAGAGACCGGTTCTGCCATGCATTCAGTTGGTAGATATTTGAAAGGAATTTTGAAAAATTTGAAAATTCCAAACACGATCTCTGCTAGATCCGCACTGTGCCGCACACAGACTGAGCAAGACACGGTGTCTGCCTCACCCGGTCACTACCGAACACGGCATATCTCACTAGGTGTGCCGGACTCCGTCTCTCCTTCATTAAGATCTCCTCATCCTGCCTCTTCCAGCACCGGTCTTTGGAGGGACACCGCTGCAGACCGGATCATACATGGAGCAGATTGTGCAGAGAACGAGTCAGAAAGACAGTGGTTCCTTCATAGACAAGATACCGCTGAAGCATGTTCTGGCAGGGATCGGGTGGTGAGAATATTAAAAATATTGAAAATTCTCAAAATTTTCTAAAAATTCAAAAGTGCTGAAAATTGAACAATTTCAACTTCAAACTTTTTTCTAATAATTCGAAAATTTTGAAATTTTTTAATTTTTTCCCCGAATTTTCCATACAAAATCCCCACCACAAACGGTCTCTGCGTGACAATGTCTCTGCCACACACTGTGATTATTATCGTTCTTTTGGGATGCTTCAATGTTAAGGTTTTTATTTTCTTTAGTTTTTTTGATCCCTTTGTGTTTTTTGAATTTTTGGTGATTGATTAATTCTTTCTTGTTTTTTTTGTGTTTGGCTTTTTTTTTTTTTTTTCCACTCTCGGATCTGCCTCACCCAGTCACCGCCGAACTCGGTATGTGTCTCACTAGGTCTTCCGGACTCCGTCTCTGCCTCACCCGATCTCCTCCGGAACCGGTCTTTGCAGAGTCGTCGCTGCAGACCGGTTCATACAGAGAGCGGATCGTGCAGAGACCGAGTGAGAAAGACAGCGGTTCCGTTACAGACAATGTATGGCTGAGGGATGTTCAGGCGTGGATCGTGTGGGGAGAATAATCAAAGAAATTTTTAAATTTCTAAAAATTTTCGAATAATAAAAAAATGCTGGCAATTGTCCAAAAGTCGCCCAAAGTAAAGACATGAAAATTTTCAACCTCTAAATTTTGTTTCAAATATATCAGAAAGTATTGGTGTAGTGCGCTTTTTACACAATTTTCAGCACATTTTGGTTTTTTCGAAAATTTTGAAAAATTTGAAATTCTCTTCAAAATTTTCGAAAAATCGAGAAACGTTGGAAAATGTCGAAAAAACTCAAAAAACAAGAGAATTGTTAAAGAGTTCAATAATTTCGAATATATTTCGTTTATAACGTTTCTTATGACATTTACGACCTTCTTCAAGTTTGTGGAATATTACGAGATATTTTCGAATTGTGATAGTCATTCCGGGGTCCGAAGTGGCCGCGCGGTCTGAGGCGTGGGCTTGTGCCGCTTGGTCACTGGGACCGTGGGTTTGAATCCCACTCAAGCCATGGATGTTTGTCAGCGTTTTTTGTGTTGTGCTGTCCAGTGTGCAGGTAGAGGCCTTGCGACGGGCCGATCCCTCGTCCAAGGAGTCCTACCAAATGTCTAAAGATCAAGTCAACGAAAAGTTTGGACCCTCAGTGCTCAGGCACTTGAAGAGCGGGTCATTCCAATACCCCCCCCCCCAGATAGTCATTCCATCAGACACCCGGCCCCCGGAGACCGTGTTCGGCAGAGGCCGGTTTCGAAAAATCCTGGGCACGGCATATGCTGGGACAGGGAGAGACCGGGCACTTGAGAGACTGAGTTCGGTATAGATCGGGCTCGTCAGAGATCGTACACGCCAGCGAACGTGTCTGGCTTAGAAAGTGTCCGGCATTGACCACGGACGGCAGAGACAAGTTCCGGCACAGACCGTGTCAGATAGAGACGGCGTCCAGCAGAGACCGGGTACGTCAGAGAACGGGTCTGGGAGAGATCGCGTGGGGAGAAGGTTGGAAAATGTCAACATTTCCTATAGACAAACAATGCTGGAAAATGTCAAAAAGAGCAAATTCTTTTTTTCTAAAAGTTTAAACTTCAATAATTTTTTTCCAAAATTTCGAATATTTTTCTTTTAATACTTTTTATGACTTTATCAAATTTTTCAAAAATTTTCGTGCTTTGATATTCGTTCCACCTGTCACCCGGACCACCAGAAACCGTGCACGGAAGAGACTGAGTACTACAAAAACTGGGAGAGGAAGAGACCGGGCACGTCAGAGACAGGTTCCGATATAGACCGGAGTTGTAAGAGACCGGGTCTGGCAGAGACCGAGACTGTTATATAAAGGGGCCGGCAGAGACCGGGTGCTGGAAAATTTGAAGAAAATTTTAAAATTTTGCAAAAGTTACGAAAATTAAAGAGATTATGGATAATATTCAAAAAGCGCAGAAAAGTAAAAAAAATTCCGATTTAAAAACATTTTTCTAAAATTTCGAATTTTTTTTGACATGACATTTTTGAAAAAAATTCAAAATTTTGTAAAACTCAAATTATGAAAGAGATAAGAACAGAAACACGGACCGTAATAGACCTAGTCCGGCAGACTGAGTTCTGCAGAGACATGGACCGGCAGAGAAGGGTCAGGCAAAGACGTGGTCTGTGCAATAATCAAATGGTGCACGATCGTAGCATTTCGTAAGCTACTTCTAAGGTAATTTTTTTACGAACTAAAATGTTAATTTAAATCTAAGTTTATCCTTTAGCTTGTGGCAACAAGAATCGAAACTAGGAACGCGAAATCTGTTACGCACTAAAATGTATGTAGATTTATTACAAATATTACAACATATCTTTATCAGTTAAAATTACACGCAAGCGAATTACGTAAAACTGTGAATTTACATCAATCACATTTTAAGTCAGTAGTTAGTCGCTTTTAGTTGATCCTGCACACACATACTAGCCACTAATTTGTGTAACAATTATCCGTATCCACCTATTTACAAACTTCGAATTCATGAATTTTGTCTATAACGAACTACGTAAATTTACACCTATTTCTAAGTTTACAAACATTGAAAGAAAGACCCTCCCCAATTACATTATAAAATCAGGAATTGATTTAATTTAAAATTCTGCAATCCTAATTACCTGGTCTATAGGTTTATACGAGGGTCGCTCATTAAGTAATGCCCCACATTTTTTTCCTTAGAATATATTTATTCAAGATGGCTGAAATTTAGTGACAATATAAATCAATGTTTCCCTTACACATACTATTTTTCCACATAGTCCCCATCAACTTGTACGGCTTTACGCCATCGTGGAACAAGTGCATGCATGCCTTGCCGGTACCAGCTCTTGTCCTGTGCACGTAGCCATGTCCTCACTGCTTGAATCACGCTCTCGTCATCTTCAAATCTTGTTCCGCGGATAGCATCTTTGAGTGGCCCAAAGAGATGAAAGTCGGAGGGTGGATGGGGCAGCACCGTCCAACCCAATTTGGTGATTTCTTCCCGGGTTCTCGGACTTGTGTGAGGGCGTGCATTGTCGTGCAGGAGCAAAATTTCTGCTGGATGCTTGTGAGGCCGAGCTCGTCGAAAACGCTTCTTGAGGGTTTCAGGGTCCCGATGTACGCGTCTCGCACCTCTTGGCATTACATCCACAAGAATGAACCCATCACTGTCCCAAAAGACAGTCATCATGACTTTTCCGGCGGAGGGAGTTGTCTTGAATTTCTTCTTTCTCGGTGATTGAGGGTGATGCCACTCCATTGACTGCCTTTTTGTCTCCGGCTCAAAGTGGTGTATCCAGGTTTCGTCACCTGTAATGATCCCTCAGCATCAAAACGCTTCCAACAATTCAGAAGAAATTGTTTTCCTTTGAATCCTGTGGTCTGCTGTGAGACTTCGTGGAACCCATCTTGCGCACACCTTCGAATATGCGAGAGCCCGGATAATTGCAATTACACTTCCATTGCTGACTGAAAGCTGTTGGGCCAATTGTCGAGTTGTGACGCGCCGATCCTCACGAATAATGGCATCCGCGCGGTTCAACATGTCTGGAGTGGTGGCTGTGGCAGGACGCCCAGAGCGCGGCAGATCACTGAGCTCGGTTTCTTCACTTCCTGAAGCTTTAACTCTCTTAGCCCAGCGACCAACGGTGCTCCTATCGACTGCACAGCTTCCATACACAGCACACAAACGTTTATGAATGTTCACCACAGTTTCTTTTTCAGCAAAAAAGAATTCAATTACAGCTCGTTGCTTGTAACGAGAGTCGTTCACAGACGCCATTTTAACAGTTCACTACAGCTCCGCCATTGGTTGGAATCATTTGAAACTCCGTACACGAACGCGAGAAACATCAAATCTCAAGCATGTAAAAGTACACTTTTCTATCTTCATTATTGGCTGAGAAAAAAAATGTGGGGCATTATTTAATGAGCGACCCTCGTACATTTAAAGGAAGGTATTCATTACTTTCTCTTAAAACTAAAAGTCTTCCGACTTATTTGGTTTTAATTTACTGTCATGAACGCGGACAGCGTTCTAATTGCCCCAGAGGACGTGCATTCCCAGCGTCCTATGTTCGTTTGTTAGCAGGTACCTTTCTGTTTCGTGTCTCTTCGCACAAGGGGGGCTGTGGAATCACAACTTCTGACCAACGGCTCACGTGGGAGATACTCCGACAAAGGAAACTTCATTAGCAAAGCGAAACGCATTCATGTGGATCAGTGCATGTAGGGGGAGGGGGAGGGAAAGGATTCTCATGTCACCCCTGACCAAGCAGGCGGATCTGTATCGCAGGAGGCCGCGCTTACAGGCGGCGAACCACATACGTTCACACAGGCGAGATACAGTATTCCACCATGATTAACGTAATCAGTTCCTTATTTCACTCTCACTTTCAAGCAAAACATCGACAGACTTACAAATATATATATATATATATATATATATATATATATATAAATAAGGAATAACCACCACACTCACCCTACATCTACGTAATGTCTTGCTAATTAAGCAGATGGACCAATTTAATTTTTACCTCCAGCTTTTTCTCATGCGTGCTACATGCCATGCTAAAGTTATTCAGCGACGTAAAGAACTAAAACATCAGAACTATTTAACAAATTACAATACTTTTATTTTCCGTCGTTTCACAAGCTTATTGTTAAAATCACATAAAATTTCACATTAAATTGTTACATTTTTAAAATTGACGACATGTTTCGATATACAATTCTATCATCGTCAGGTCTATCAAAATTAAAATTAAAATCTGGTGTATCTGTTGCTCTGCTTATATTGATTTTGTTTTTACTCGTTTTTGATTTTATTACATCTCCAGGCTTCTTCCATTTAATTTTGCGCCTGGGTGCCTATATCGGGTTGTGTGTGATGTGCGTGTCCGTTGTTATTGAATGGCAGACAGTATATCGAAACATGTCGTCAATTTTAAAAATGTAACAATTTTATGTGAAATTTTATGTGATTTTAACAATAAGCTTGTGAAACGACGAAAAGTATTGTATTGAGGAACACAAGCAGGATGCAATTAAGCTTAACAAATTAAGAAAATCAAAGGAAGACTTACATTGATAAACGTACAAAAACTTATTCAAGAAGAACAGAAGAGAAGAAAAACAGACTAAGATTTACAAGGGTGGGGTTGGACGTAGAAAGTTGACTGACCAAGACCAGTTGGCCTTTGAACAGAGACGTAAAGAACTAAAACATCAAAACTATTTAACAAATAAAGAAAAGCACGACTTTATCGAACCATACATCGAAGATTGGCAAGGTTGGAGTTGGACGTAGAAAGTTGATAATTAGATAAAATTCTCCGCGTTGCTCTAGTATTACAAATTATGAAGCTCTCTACCGTCGACATTTCTGTTGTTCAATATTACAAATCAGACTCTAATTACTGAAAATCGAAAGCCTCATTGACTCACACGATAAACAGAGCTGACACTCACCTGTAGGGGCATTCCGGAAGAGTGACGGACGAGGACATGGTGAAGGAGCTAGAAGCCGTGAGGAGTGGTCGCTTGGACACCTCCATCCAGGTGACGGCGTAGCTCCCAGTCTCCCTTTCCAGGAACTCGACCACAAAGCTCCTGGCATGTGGGGATAGGAGAAGCAGCGCGTTGGCGCTTTTGTTGACTCGGTCCCACCCGTCGGAGAACAACTCCACCACATGAAGCCTGGTCGAGGTCTCGGGACCCGCCGTCTCGGCTGGACACACCACTTTCGGATCTCGAGTGTCCACACCGGAGTACACCACTATCCTATTCAGAGTTGGGCAAATACCAGCAGTATTAGGACTCTTAGTCGTTCCAAGCGATGACAGAAGTTCAAACCCACGTATCTTGAGGTACAGGAAGTTGTTCACAGAATCTTCTGGCTCGATAAGCCACGGGTGGTTCACGCATGCGGCACTATTTGCGTCCTTGTCAGTAGCACTGCCCTCTTGCCTTCCCTCAGAGTCTTGGAGGATACTTTTGCGTGACACTGGACTGCGGAGTGCGATTTCCCCGCTAGAACCTCTTAACCTCCGTTCCTCTGTCGAGGTGGAGCAGACGCTACCTTCCACGTCAGATCCACTGAGGAACTGATATTCCCCTTCGAAAAAAAAATCGAAGAAGTCCTGTGTGATGTTCATTAAAGTCACTGTGAAGTTCACCTCGACGACGGAAGAAGCCAGGGTCGTGATGACGAGGGGTTCCGACAGCTTGGAACATAAACAGTCCCGGGGAAGCTGCACGCCCGGCCACGGGTACTCCGACACCCAGAGCTCTGAAACGCCGGGGAACGCGGTGTTCAATACCCGCGACTTCGTCTTTGTCATGGAACACATCCAACGGCCGGTACGCGAGTCCAGTCTCGACGTACAAGGTCTGTCACCGAATCGCGCGCGCGTGAATGTAAGTCGGACCCGTTCCCCCTGCGTGGCCTCGAAACGCAACACGCAACTGAGGTTCTGCGCTCCGCCACGACCGTAGAAGAACACACTTCTTGGAGACTGGAACCTGCCCGTCGACGGCGACACGGACGACGAAGTAAACACTCTGTCGCACGGGTTATCAGAATCCTTGATCGGGGCACCTTCGAGGGAAGTGTCGACGAACTCGTATCTGAGCACGAAGCTGACGGGATACAGAGCGCTCCCCTGCCGCAAGAACTGCTCGAGCGTGAGCTCGGAACCTGATGACACGTAGCTCTCGGCGAGAGCGCATGGACGCGTGAAGCGGGAGCTGTTGCTCAGAAGACTGTGGTCGCAGAGGCGAGGAACCTCTTCCTTGCAGAACTCGCCCAGTAGACTCACGTTAACCTGCAAGAGAGTGAGCGTCTCGGCATTTCAGGACACCGCCACGCAGACAAAGGACACGCTTTCGAAAACTGTTTTCTTTGACGTAAAGTAACTTAATACAAGATGAAAGAAAGTCAAGCAACCCACATTAAAATACCTATTAATGGTTGCGATTCTACACAATTCGATTGTATTATTCATAGGAAATTGATTGTTCACAGAACAGACACAGAGGGACTTAAGTTGTTTCGTAGTCTGGCCAATAAATGCAATGTGTATGCTACGATTTGTTTTAAAGTCTCATAATGTGACATGTTAAAGAAAAGGTATTATGTAAACGTGACGTCACTTATCTTACTTATGCAACCGAGGTTCGTAACTGAACGTATCATATGTCGTCAATGTCTTGTTTCAGCTCCGTAAAACATTACCACTACAACGAAATTTAATTTACCTCTGTGGTAACGTACTGGACGTGGTTATGGGTTCAAATTTGGCCATTTTTTTCATGGATCCGCCAAATCATTCTTTTACATTACATAAGAATTTTCTCTAACCATATTGCTTCTTTTTTGAGAATCTTAAACCGTACCTCATTATACGAGGTGCGATCGGAAAGTTTCAAGACTGCGCCTATAAAAACCCGTATACTTATCTCAGGTATTAAATTCATCCATCACTCTCGAAGTAGTTCCCCTGGGAGTGAATACAACGATCCCAGCGCCGCTGCCAAGCCTGGAAGCATCCCTGGAAGTCTTTCTTTGTCAGCCTGTCAAGCACCATCTGCGATTCTGCCTGAATCTCTTCTATCGTCTCAAATCTCCTTCCCTTTAGCTGAATTTTCATCTTTGGGAAGAGAAAGAAGTCACACGGAGCTAAATCCGGCGTATAAGGAGGGTGCGGGATGACGGCCATGGTGTTTGAGGCCAAAAACTGCCGAACTTTGAGGGCGGTGTGCGCTGGCGCGTTGTCATGATGAAGCAGCCAGTTGTGGTTGCGCCACTTTGCCGGCCGCTTCCGTCTCACATCTTCACGCAACCGCCTCAGGACCCCACAGTAAAATTCAGCATTGACCGTCTGACCTGCAGGAAGAAACTCCCTATGGACGATCCCCTCCTGGTCGAAAAAACAGATCAGCATTGACTTCACATTGCTCTTGACCTGTCTTGCCTTCTTCGGTCGTGGTGACGATGGGCTCTTCCATTGTGAAGATTGCTGCTTCGTTTCCGGATCGTACCCGTAAACCCAGCTTTCATCACCTGTGATAACCTTAGAAAGGAAGTTGGGGTCGGTTCTTGCAAGATCTTTGAGCTCCTGACAAACGAGAAGTCGATTCTGCTTCTGGTCCTCAGACAGGAGCCTTGGCACAAACTTGGCTGCGATGCGTCGCATGTGGAGTTCTTCCTTTAGAATCAGCTGACAGGTCCCATAGCCTATCCCAACAATGTCGCACAAGTCGCTGATGGTACGACGTCGATCTTCGTGAATGGCCTGCCGAATCTTCGTAACATTTTCGGGCGTTGTGCTCGAAGATGGTCGTCCAGAACGCTCGTCATTATCGACAGAGGTTCGGCCATTTTTAAAACGTGAATGCCACACAAAAGGTTGTGCACGACCCATTGCGGACTCCCTAGATGCTTGCTTTAGCATTTCATAGGTTTCCGTAGCCGTTTTGGCGAGTCTTTGGCAAAATTTGATGCACACTCTTTGTTCATGAAAATCCGCAATCGCAGGAGGGTCGGTGTAATGCACTACCAAAACGCCCGTAACTAAGAAACAAATGCTAATTCGATGATGCCGACTGGCACACTGATTCACTATGAATGTAGGCCGCACCCCCTAGCGGCAGAAGCTCGTACTACATCCGGTTCGCCCTCTATTGACACAGTCTTGAAACTTTCCGATCGCACCTCGTATGACCCTACCCTAGATCAATTCTTGACTTTATCGAGGACATTAAGTGAATATTTTGTAACGTTCGCAATGACCACTTTGTCTTACGAGAATGTTAGTATTCAAAACCACAATGACTGGAGAGTACACTTCGCTTCTGTTTTGACAAAGACAAAACCACTAAAAACTATTATAAATCGAAACTTGCAGATAACACTGCTCGAGACGAAACAGGGCCAGGTAACCACATTCCAGCTTCATCTCCTCTGGAATTTTCTACTTAAAATAAGCATAGCTGCTCATATTAACAGACTTTATTTACAAGGCTTCGAACTTGGACATAACCTACAAACCGTAGTCCAATATCATAAAAGTTAGATTACTGTAGCAAGCCACTAATGAACAACGAATATACCTGGTTATACATATTCAGGTTTCACGACACGCGATGCGTCTTTCTTATATTTGTCCGTTAAAAACAAGCGAACATCTGCCACTCCGTTACATAAATAAACCGATGGAAGGACACGCAGCGAATGCGAGAGGGGAAGGGGAGAACAAGACGGCAAAGAGCTTCTCTGGGCACGTATATTGCAACTGAAAACATTTTTCCCCAATTTTAATTCCTTACATACTGACAATACACACAGTTAATCACATCGAATACAATTTATATGCATTTTACAAAAACAACACGAAAATGATCAAATAATTACATTTCCACAGTGTCGAATATTTAAATTGCTGACAAGGGAATGTTCTATAAGGTCTGATCGAAACCTCATTTCAAATTTTGCCCAATTACACAGACCATTTAAGAATGAACATATGAAAAATTTTAGCTGCCACTCCAAACTCCACAAAAGTGCGAAATAAAAGTCAATAATTTGGAATACATAGTTCAAATATTCATCAACGAACCTGGCACGCGTGCCTATGAAAAAGCCACTACAGAACTTTTTTGAAAATCAGCAATTGTGTGATTTTCCTCAACACTCCCACACAAACTTTACGTTAAACCGGTCACGACCACATTTATCATTGAAAATCGATTTATAGTTCGATATCATATAAACTATGATACTGAGAAATTGTCGTTAAATAAATTAAGATTACACTGTCCCGTGAGACGTGAACTAGATTTCAGGAATTTGTTAATTAGTAAATTGTATGCGAAAATTCTGGTTGAATACATTTCCGATTCGCAAGAGTTACAGAGCTTTGGCCATTTTAAATAAAGGACACCGATTTAAATCATCAGTGGAACATTAAGAGTAAATTAATATCATTCATGAGGATTGCGTACACAAATTTTGTGTTTTGTGCTATCTTTTACGCGGAAAGAGGCGACGCGGGAAGACATCTTGATACTACGAAGAGAAGTGTCAATGACGCTGGGGGAGATGACAGATTTTAGCTCTTCCTAAGAAACTGCGATAAAATTATCTCCTGGCCTTTCACCTAACCAGGAAATTAATTGCAGAATAAGTTACTCCACATCTCTAAGTTAATGGAACCTCCTGGTGACACGGATACTCTCAGCGTGGGAATTTACGAGATGATAACGCATCCGCTGTGATGTAATTCGCCCCAACGAATTCCCTGATTAAAATAGCGGGTACAATTTGTCAGGACGTCGTAGCGGGATGCTGATACATCTCTCTCAACTGGAGGGATTTTCCGGAAGGAAGCAAGTGTTGAATAAAGCTGCAGATAAATTGTGACTGCTCCCGAGTACACCGAGTTTACGAAAAGGTTACTGAGGAATATGACAAGATTAGAATGCAGACGTTTACACCAGACTCTAAGCAATTCACTATTAATATTAATGCAGCAACTGGAGACGATTCTGAAAACTTTAAATTTAGTTATAATTACAATAAACTGTTTGTGTTAGATACATTTTAATATTACGGCTTTAAAAACTCTAGTCAGCTCTTTACGCACACGACAATGCATGTCTAACAAGAGACTGAAACTATTTTATTAATTGTTCTTACAGGATGTCACTGTTTGCGTTAACCTGCATATAATTGCCAGAGTTAATATTTCACTCTCTGTCAATTTTAACTGACACCGCTGATTGTCCGAATCGCTCATAATTTTTCTTTGCGTAAGTGACGTTAGAGTTTGCGCAGTGAAGTTATATTCGTACTGATCAGCTTTTGTTCTGCATTACGAACGCGGTTCTAGAAACCAGTCAACCAAGCACTGAACTTTCACGGTCAGACGACCTGCAGTATACAATTAGCTTCTTACACATGAGACGTCATTTTAACAACTGTGAGTGCAGCGCTAAATTTAGAAAGATTTGGAAATCCAAGTGGTAAGAATTTTAACTTAGTCGCATAAGCTACTCAAATATGTTTAATTTTCATTAATCTTCCTTTTATTTCATGAGCAATGTCACAATAACATCTTTCGTATTAATATGCACGCCCTGTATTATTGATACGAACTTCATGCCGCACCTCAGACACTTTCACATGGGCAACGGTCCAGCGCGTGGCTTACCTGCTGTCGGGGTGAACCCGTACTGCTAGCAATGCGACCGTCCCAGATCCTAAGCCTCGCGTTGCACTCGGCTCCCAGTTCGTAGGCAGCAGGATCTGCGCTGGCCGCATGGTATTTAACGAAGGACAGCCACACGTTTTCATGGCGTCGGCCCTGGAAGTGGTAGCGGCACGTGATGTTGGGCGGCAGAGAATGTCGTGGGTTCTCCAGCACGCCCCAAGACGAGTCGAAACTCGTGAGCAGGAACTCACAGTGACTTCCTTCCTTCACGAAACTGTGAGACCGCGAATCAACGAGAATCACCTTTAAAGAGAGAGCGCGGGTTAACAGAACGTGTCATGCGTGCTACCCTCACCAGCCGCTCCATGTTGTCGTTCTCAGTTTGATTCCCTTTGCTGGCATGTAATTGTACATCTAAAAAGCTCTTTTTTCAGACATAAATGAAATTCGAACGAGTTCGAAGTGGCCACAGGCTAAGTAACTCTACATAGTAAATGCATATGCGATGAAGCGCTCTGAAGACGGAGGCAGTATGACCTCTAAAGTGTTGGTGGACATCTACCAGACTACACAGCGCAACAACCCAGAAGACAGAAATCTTCGTACTCATCGCCCTGATGACGGAGGCAGTATGACCTCTGAAACGTTGATAAACATCGACCAGACTACACAGCGCAACAACCCAGAAGACAGAAATCTTTCTTTTCTTGATTTCATAATTTTTCATACTCTGATCACAGAAAAATTGGGCTGAAGGCCAATACTGCTCTTTGCTAATAACATAAAAGTTAATATTACATCCGCCATAGTTTCGTGGCGCTGTCAACGTCATTTCGAGGTAAAACAAATCTGACTTTACTTTCTGAGCTACTTTAGTGTTTTTTGTTATGTAACTTCAGAGGCTAATGATCAAAGTTCAGTTGATTTATGTCTGTAAATTGTAAGGTAAAGTAAATTTATGAACATCATAGAATTAGAAAGTATACTATTTCAACCTTCAGAATTACGAGATGGGTAATTACTTTGTGGGTAAAATGAAGCGAGGTAATATGATACATCCCTAAAACTCCCCCAAACCCTTACAGGCTGCTCTTACTTTATGCACTATACCGTACTAAATTAAGTTACATGGCATTAAAAATATATTTAAAAACTTTTGAACATTTGGTTAAAAAAGAGTATTTTATTTTCCACTCAACGTCCTTATTATAAAAACTCGATTTTTCACCACATAGTGAAGTCAGTTTTATTTGACTTTGAGGGATGAAGACTTAGTGGAAAATCAAGAAATTAGATGTATAATGAAAAGGTAATGAGGACAAGCGATCAAAGAGTCCTTGCTAAGAAGCGAAGGGCATATAAATGACGAGAAAAGATTAAAAAAGGGGGATAAACTCCCATGAATAAATAAAGACAAAAACGAAAAATGTAAGATTAAAGTGGCAAAATAAAAATATGTTTAAAAACAACGTATGTTCTTGCATTTAATGTCAAAGGAATTTAATGTAAGTTTGCATCAGACGTAGAAGAAAGAGCTTGATATATAATTTTAAACCGAAATTTCAGGAGACAGCAAAAACACGACACCACTCACAGAGACATCTAGTGGCAGCTAGTAGAAACGACGCTTCGCGACGACAAGAAATATGCAACGGTTGACAACCTAACAAATATCACACTCATGTATATGCAGAATCAAGTAATTCATATAATAAAAAGTTTCAATGAGTATAACTGAACTTATTGAAATTTCAAAGGTTTCTGATATTAGTGCATTATAATATGGAAATTTTTTAACTTTGTCTGTCGTTTGAGATTAATTCAGCCAAGGGGCCCAACAATATTTTTAGTTTAAGACGGAAGGAAAATCCAGTTACCCAAAAGTAGCAGCATTTGATTTTTTATAATTCAAACGATGGAAAAAGTAAAATAAATTCTTATGTACTGTTGCAATTAGTTTTCCGAGGTTAAAGTTTAACTGAAATTTTCAGGTTATTCCCAAAAGAAGAAGTTACATAATAATTAAACAGCATGACAGTTTTATTTTTCACGGATACGTGTGTACAAGCAGTTGAATCACATTTCTTAACGTTAAGAATTTCCGTGCTAAACTGACTGCATTTAGCAGCCCTACTTCAAAGGCGACACGCTCTTCAGCAGGTACACAAATTTCCTGTCATTTACAGAACCCGGAGGTGTATTACCGTGTTACAAAAGTTCATCAGAGGTCCCTATCCTGTTCAAATACCGGACCCCATATCACATTTCGGAAGTAACAAGTTGGTATTTCACAACGAGGAAATGTCAGTTCCTGTCAAACGTCAAACCTGGGGGAGAATCCATTGTCGGCCATTCGTTACGTATTCAGTATTTTTCTAGCTGTCATCCATACCTGCAGTCTGTCTTTTCTATCCTCAACCTGAGGACACGTCACGCTGGGTGACAAGGGATTAATTAATATAAACTGTAATAACATATTTTTCATGAATGGTATAAACAAAAACTCTTTGAACTTGAAGTTCTTCTAAATAACATTTAAGAATTCAGTCCGTACCTCGAAGAAAACACCACAGGTAACCATTAGAAAGAGAAAATTATTAGTAGTGTTTCAGGGAATAATCTCTTTTAAAAATGAGAACCATACGAAACATAAATACAAAATACAAAGTTACTGGTTTCAGCAGTCAACTGACTGTACGTATAGTCATCTCCCGGTTTTTTTAAAGAGTTGTTAGTAAATTCTAGTTAGGTTCTGAAGAATTATCTCACGTACACGGTTATAATTAAATATAACTTCATAAGAAGCCGCAGAAATAATTTCATTTAATTTACATAATTTCTGTCCTAGATACGTTTATATTTCTCAGCATCGCCCTGATGATGAAAACGTCTGTAAACATCTACCAGACTACACGACGCAACAATCCAGAAGACAACCATCTTTATCATCCAAGAAGTAACACAGATCTTCAGCAGACGACATTGGATGACGTACATGCATACGTCTCAGAATTCCACAAAGCAACCGTGTTATACTGTTTATGTCGAAAAACTCAATTTCCACATGGGATGATCTCCATTAACACTCTGTTCATACTGTGACAAAAATCCACAAAATCAGATTCGTAGAGGCAACTTTATACACTCGTAAGTCCCAGAAGTTTCAGCCGCGACGGACTGCCTATTTGCTCGAGTGAAAATGACGAACCAATGTGAACGGATTATCCTGACAAGAACACCGGACGGGATAGGAAACAGAACGCCTGTCTGTCTGTCACATCATATTACACACTCATATGATCGCAGGACAACTGCACGCGATTCATACAGAATTATCTCGATATAAATGTCAGATTATGTCAATCCGTGCTTAGTGCGAAAGTGATCCCGGTGCAGATAAGCTGGCGTAAGCACAAAACTACATGTTCGTGTTTCGCCGTGAGAGTGCAGGGCAGTCTAACAATTTAATATGCGTCTGATACAATCTTCTTTAAAGGCGGAAAATGAAAATAAACTTATTTGGGTACAAATTTATAAAGTCTAAATTACACCACAAAGTACTGAAATATAGGATTCAAATTCGTGGAATTAATTCTATAATTTAGTTCAGAGGGTTTCTTTTACCTTTTTGTTACCTATCGAAAAACAAGGTTACATTACAAAAATAAATTTGATTTTACCAATTACAATAAATGAGTGTAAAACATGATCTCTGAGGGAATAACACAGATCGAACCTATTTTAGAACGATGTGCTGAAACTAATTACCTCAATCAAGTTCTTTTTATACTGATTACTTTAATACCTTGGGTTAGGGTGAGGACGCTACCACCACAAATAATAACGAAGAGTTTCGTCTGCAGTGTTGGGGAACTAAATATAATGAAAATCGAGGACATACTACGCACAATATAACCGAAAATAATATATTTCCGAATTGGCGAGAAATCATGAACATACTAATAATAATGAATTTTACAGTAAATTAAATATAACAGTAAAAATAAAATATTTAAAAAAAAAGATCCGGAAAAGATTTTAAGAGATTCCTCAAACCTTCTCCTGTTTGCCATCTCTCATCCTAGGGTGGGCGCTGTCGGCAGGAAAGCTGGCTTACAGGAAAAAATTGTTTGTAACCCAAACGAACAAGGACACATTTAAAGCGTCATAATTTTATACAGTTCATATTTATTACAAAAATAATAACATATAAGCGTAAATGGTAAGTACGAGATGAGTATAAATGAGCGGTAACTTGCCAAAAAACTGTTCTCTTGATTTTTAACAGCGATCTGCTGACACAATTTCATGTACAAACGCCTCATCAGGGCGTTGTAAATCATTTTGTATCCAAGGGGTAAGATTCGTGTACCGTATTTATGAATCTGACATATGTGTTCGTCCTACAAACGAATACAAACCCACATCCATAATCAGTAACTGTTCTGAGGGCGTCCATTGAAACAAATTAAAAAGTGATAGTGGAACCACGGTTCCGGAGAATTAGACGTAAATACGTCTATACGGAAAGGAAGTTTATATATTGGCTTTATTCTAAATATTTCCTTTATAACCGCTTTACAATTGAGATAAGTTTGATTAAGACTTTGCTTATTCAACTTGAATTAGTTACGCTTAAGATGGGTCTGTGGTAGCTGAATGTAATGTAATAAAATGTTTTATAGGTAACAACAATGCCGAGTAAACAGATGACGTTTCCTAGGTAACATAACAATGCAGTTACACTTTTTGCCGAATGACACTGACCCTAAAATACAGACGTATTTACGTCAAAAAAACCTGCGTTATCTGTGCCCCTATGCGATCATGCACTCCGGGAAAAAGAAAATGTCTGAAGAGTATATAACTGAGATTGTTTCGTGTCCACCTACCAAACCGTATCTAAAGACGACAAATTCTTAATTGCTGCAAGGATAAATGTGTGAGATGAAAGTAATGTGAATGATACGTCGAAGTTCAGACACTAGCCTAAGACAACCGCGCATGAAATTCATGTCTAAACCACGAAAAAATAAACAAATTACGGAATCAACTTGTCAGCTCGTACAACACCCTTTCCTCTTGGAAAATATTTCAAGAGTTAAGTATTCTACGTAGGAACAACATTAACTAATCTTTTGAAATCAGTAAGGACTTAGAGTGAAGAGGAATTACGTTTGGCATAAACTCTTCCAATCGAGGATTAAATAAACATAATATATAAAAGGTTCATGATAAAATCAGGGGATAAAAACTTTCTATGAGCGCTAATTCTTATTCAGTTTGTTATCACCCTGTCCGTTTAAAAAAAAAAAAAAACATAAGATCGAAATGGAATGTGGTCTCCTTTTCGAAATTTGAGGTTTTCACTGCAGCAAGTCCGTAGATGGCCGTCTTCTGGGTTATTGCGCCGTGTAGTATGGTAGAAGTTTACCGACGTTTCAGAGGTCATACTGCCTCCATCATCACTCATCGCCTTAATAACGGAGGCAGCAAACACCTCTGAAACGTCCGTAAACTGGTCCTCATACTAAAACGCATTTCGAAACTTCTGTTTGGAAAACACGCAAGAAGACGGGAGGATGCAAGATGGACCTTACTGAGATGGATTCTGAAGGTGTGCAGCTGGATATGGCAGGCTCATATCTTGTCCAAAGGCAGACTTTCGTAATGGTGTTGTTGCACCGTATGGTTCTGCTAGAATGTGTACCATTACTATTATTATTACATTTAAGGGAGCTATTTCCTCTCGGGCCGGGTATGCAATGACGTCACTGTAACAGACATGCTAGCACGCAGCCATGCATATTGCATATGTGCTAGGCAGTATTGCAGACAAACGGATGGTAAGGCTGGGTAAGTCTCTCCAGTATATAGACGTTTCCCCATTCGGCAGACCGAATTGCGAATTACAGCCCAGATAAGTACGAACCATAAAAACCCTACTTGCAACTGGAATGTCAGGGGTTCGATCTCTCCAAATGATGCAAGTAACTAATATTTACTTTTCAGTTTATGACACGACATTCCTGTGTTACAAACGCCATCCGACAATGTTTTGTCTTCCGGACTACCATCTAGAAACGTTAAAGAAAACAAATCTATGTCAATATTAGTCCTGCATTTGGGTTCTGCCATCGTGCGGAAGTGGAATTTGTAACAGACGTTTCGGAAGAACACTCGACTTATATCATCAGGGGGTGAACTGTGTAGGACGGTTATATAATCGGGTTGTTATAGGTAGCATTTGCTTATGTAGGGCCGTATTTATCCGTTCACGTTGCACCGATTCTATTGGGTCAGGCTAGACAAAAGCTCGTCCCCAATTTCTAGGGGCCCCGGAGAAATACACTGTTCGCATTTACAGTGATCGAAAAGTCACACAATCTGATTAAAAAGTTTACCGCTGGCTGCAATTCGATATAGTTCGACAGGATTAATGAACACACAGTAGAGCTGTGGCCATACGTACAAGAGCCCAAGCAGGTCACGCCATGTCGTAACCTGCTCACGTCAGCCCGTTAATTGTCTCTGAACAGCAAAAGTTCAAGGGTCTTTTTCGCGAGTGTAACCAGTGTTTATTTTAATTGTCCAACATCTCGATTTTCCTTGACCTGCCAAAATAAATTCAAGGACGCGTGTCCTGGCACTTGTAAGCCAAAGAAGTCGAAAATATCTCGTTTGATGAACCGTTTTCGTGAAGCAGAATGCGTGCAGAACAGAAACTGTTATGGCTGGCCTTCGATGTTAAGTGACGATAGTTCGAACGATATTTGTTGAACTTTGTTACGCTGACCACGAAAATCACTGTGGGGTGGATTATCCTTCGGAAGCGTACACAAGGCTACAAAGATTTTAAAATTCCATTCATATCGTGTAGATGTACAAGAAGTCAAGAATCGATACGATGAAAAACGACTTAATTACTGTAGATGGTTTAGACACTTCATTCGAGTGAGTACAGATATTTTAGATAAAGTCTCTTTAAGGGACGAGGTATTTTTCGTCGTAAGTGGTCACGTTTATAGCCAAACTAACGTAATATGGAGTGTGCCGAAAATATACATACTTTCCATTACAGACCGTCCCACTCCTCAGCAGTCGGAGAATGTACGCTGTCTCATGACGGAGGTCCCATTTTCTTCAGTAAAAGACAACAGCTGAACGTTACCAGGAATTGATTATAAATATCATTTACCTTTTTAAAGTTAACAAATAAGACTGTCGGTTTCAGCAAATCAGGGCTACGTCACATACAACAAATTCAACAACACAGACGTTGAACGAGCCCTTTAGTATCGCATTATTTATCGAAATTTGTCGCCCTTAGGTAATTGGATATTTATATTTTTTTTGGGGGGAGTGAGAAGAAATCTAACAAAATACTGAGGTGTGAATTTCACTCTTCACCTTGTAGTATCAAACGGGAGGAGAACTGTAAATGCTGGATGCCGTAAGCATTTTCAACACTTCTTGTTTTCTGAATTTAATAAAATTTATTTTTAACAAATTAAACATCTGTCAGAACGGGTTGCTTCATTTCACCTCTTCTGTCCCATCATTTAACACACTCCACGAAACGTGTTCATCGAAAACGGTGCCAGGACACAACAGCACAGATATAGAATAGGGAACGCGTCGCGGCGGACGTGTTAACACGGTAGAAGCACTCGGAGACCATCACCGTTCCATGAATGGTTCCGAATCGTTTTAGTAACCAAGCGACTGTTAAAAGGTCTATAATTTTATAGAAAGAAAGCCAAGTTGCTTTTCATGCTAACATTAAAATACATTTAGAAGTTCTAATAACAGGTCGTGTCTGTAACAGACAAGCGACCGTCTGCTATATAAACTGACCAATCACCGGTTACTTTACGCACGAGTCTGGGACTCTACTGCAACTACGTTAAGTAACTTCACAGATTACAGGTTTTTTAGAAGCTAATCGTCTCCCTGCTAGCCAAGAAATTTTCAGCATTTTATAGATCCGGAAGGTTAAATACCTTGTCCAAAAATTCATCTACTGGACCTTATTCTGAGCTAAATAAAACTTGACGAAGTTATATTTATTTTAAACATTATTTTTTTCAAAATATGAATAATCTTCAATGTACACCAAGGTGTTATAAGTCCAAGAACCTGATCTACAGAGATTGGTAACACTCAAATATCATGTCCATTCTTCGTTGTTTACGTCTTTCGAAATAATCCGTCTGAAATGGAAGTCCCATTATAATATTTGATATGTACAATGCTTATTTCTTTACAGTAGGATTTTATCTCGCTGTAAAACTCCTAGCATTTGAGGACCATCCTTTGTCCACTGTCCACGACTGCTTATTCAGCATATTCGAATATTTCCTCCATATTTGGATGCTGTTTTCTCCACGCGCCACGCGCTATGGACCAGCGCCCTAATTCCATGAACATGCCTTAAGTGCTATTGGATGAAGGTTAACGGAACGAATACAGGCCTAGCTTGCAGATTTCTAACAAGCGTTTAAAATTCTTGCTAGAACTACGCCTGACGTAAAAACCAGCTGTTAAGGACAAACACGTGGTTCAGCAATATGAAAGCGGCTTTGGGTTCGAGAATATAAAAGTTCCGAGCCGTTGAATACGATATGTATATTTCAAAGCACTGAGAGATATCCATTATTTGAACGTATGGAAGGTCCAAATCCTTTGACAGATTTATGTGAATAGGAATCGCTTTATATCATGGTTCAGACGTATTTGTACGTCTCTATGTAAAAGCTTGTGATAAAATCAAACAGGATTTTAGGTACAAATATTTGAGAAAACCTGCCTGCATTCCCAAAACTGGGAAAAGAAATGGACGTAGATAATTCAGTGCGTTACAAAAGTTACACGTCCTACATGTTTTCACGTATTCAGACAGTATTCATTTTATACTGAATAAAAAAATATAAACTCTTTGAAATTATGTTTTACAAGAACCCAGAAGCCAATCAGTGCATGAAGGGAATATTTTACTGGAGCAAGGAATTTTTAGAAGTACGAATGTTTGTCGATAAACGGTCGAAACTGACGCTCTTGTCTCAAAACCAGGGTACAACAAAATAGCAAATAAACACATCAGCCCACAAAGCATTAAATTCTTACTATGTTACAATACAATTATTATATGGAATAATTTTGTGTAGTGAATATTTACAATGTGTTTTAAATCGTCCTGAAGAGCCTTTCACATTCATATTGTAAAAAGAAAACAAACAAATGCTGAACGATTTGCGTAATGTTGAAGACAAAACTCGTACTTGAGTTTCTCACGCGATGTTAGTTTAAACAATGGTTTTCTGCCTTGTTACGCCGTGTGATGTTCTGGGAGTACAAGAAGTTTTTCGAGAAACGTACTGCTTCCATCTTCCACCCTGAGGATTGCAACAATCCGGGAGAACACTATCAAAGATGCGATTCGTTAAGAGCTTGAATACCTACTTTAAATCATGACGCACAGAAGGAAATACGAATTTTTTTATCGATTAATCGACTATTCTTATATTTACAATGCAGGATAACAACGATACAGGTAGTAAAAATAACAGTCCTCGGGTAAACTAACCTAACCTAACCTAACCTAAATTTAGCTTTAATGTTCCATCTATAAGATAGACTAAAAGAAGACTCAATTAATGAAACTAAACGTACGAAATTAAAGAGGAAATGAGAACAGAACAGCAGAGAATCCAGTCACCATCTTACAAAAGTACGTAAATGTGAACAAATATTGAGATTGCACAAGTAGAGGAGGAACAGTACAGTCAGGTGGAAATTATTAAAAACACAATAGTACATCATTAGATTGTTATCAGTTTACATAACAGCAGATAAAACAGTCCAAATACGGATGATGAGACGGATAAATATGCCGAAGAATGATTTACTGATCGATGTGCAACTAAACGAATACATGACCCGAGAGACAGACTGACTTACATGCAGATTGGCTTAGGTCGCTAGACGATCAGCCTAATAGACTTATCAGAAAGGATCTAGTGATATCAGACCGGCGCCTTACCTGCACCTCCAGCTCAAAGCCCGGCAGATAGCTAAGCGGCACGGGGTGGAAGGGGTTGTCGAAAGGCGAAGTGTGGAATTCTAGAAGCATGCTGGGACCGCTGCTCACGATGTCTGGGACTACGTCGCCCCCACAAAGGCGCACCAGCACAGAGTCGGTCGTCGCACCGCCATCATACACCGTCAGGTAGTCCTGCACGACGTTGCACTGGTCCCACACCCTGCAAACACCGAGTAGCAGTGGGGCTTTAAAACCGGGGCTAATACAGACAGAGTGCTTCAGAACACGGTCGAATACGCACGCACTCACCTGAGCACTCGCTGGCTGCGGTCGTATTTGACGATCTGGTCCTTTATGTGGATCTTGTGGCTGTTCCGCTGTCGGACCGCCAGCATGGCGTGCTTGCCACGCGGGACCTGCCGATGCTCGACCCGGTAGTAACACGTCACATTGCGAGGGTAGACGCCGGGGTAGTTGGGCGACTGGATACGGCAGGGACGAGTATCGCATCGCTCCAGGATGCGGTCACAGTACGACCCAGGGACCAGGTCGCCACGCCATGTCGCGACGCTACTGTTCCCATATCTCAGACGAGCCTCGCTGCGTCTCAGGAACTTGTACGCTAACTTGAAGTCGAAGTTATACCCGATGCCCTACGACAGACATTAGGTTGAATTCTGGTACGCGTAAATTGCCGTGGTACTTGGAAAATTGCAGTCACACATTGACAGTTTACCTGCTCTGATAGTCGATACAGCTGAAGAGTGAGGTTAAGTGACGTCGTCTCGCTATAGTACACGGTGTAACCCCACGCACTGCCACACCACTGCCCTCCTGTGGACGGTCGGTCCAACTCCTTGATCGTCATGTGACCGTCCGGACAGCCATCGGATGTGAAGGACACAAACTTTCCAACCGTGAATGTGTCAAAGGTCAGCTGCAAGGGAAGAAACAGACTTCGTCATTACATCGAAAACGTCAGGTTAAATGTTCCAAATCGAATCTCACGTCTTTCGATTTCCCAAACGTCTTTAATCTCATACAGATGTTAGCACATTTGGCGATTCCTATATCATCATGATGCGTCTATCACCGATCACTGATAGAGACAGAAGTGGATCGTCCATTTTGTGTACTCACTCGATTATTGGTTAATTTTTAAATGGATGCATAGATTCTCTTGATCAGCACAAGGAAATAGTTCTTTACACTTTGTCACAGGTTGACAATAAGGATTAAATTCTGATATGTTTAACCGAATGCCTTTTACGTTTGTTTGCCACAACAAGGACGTAAACGCAGTGTTAGAAAGATCTTGCCAAAGATCACAGTCATCGACTTCATTGCCTGATCAAAAACTGACGCCACGTGATGCATTCTGCTCATGAATCGTTGAGCCATGATTCAGGTGCACCCACCGTGTTTCCAGTCAGAAGCGGGAGGTCGCTTTACATATCGCCATTATACAGCACTGATGCATTTATGCCGATAAATGCCTCCACACTTTGAATCTCTCATCATGAAACGTCTGTAGCGCCTGTAACGGTGGCTTTGTGTGTCAGATCAGCTAAAGCTTATAATTCCTGAGCGTAAAATTCTTACAGTGGGAGAGTTACATAATTAATTTCTTCTTCCTTTCGATAAATGTTTAATAATATCACCGATATAAATCCTTAGAATAAAATCAATGATCAAAAATACAAAGCTGTCATTATATTTGTACAACCTTGTTAGCACCAATTAACATACTTAAGTCGACAATTTGGTAATTCATCATCAGGGATCGCCCTGATAATGGAGACAGCAAGGACCTCTGAAGCGTCTGTAATTTTCCATCAGACAACAGGACGCAACAACCCAGAAGAAAGCCATCTTCAAACACACCGCCGTCAAAAACTCAAATTCTACATAGTCAACATCATCATCTAACAATCAAATACTTACGCGACTAATTTATCAATCTAAATTATTGTTGTTATTATTGATCAGAGAACCAACAATTCTTCAATAAGTAGGCACATTACCCGTGTCTTAACAAGTTCTACACCTACTTCCAGCGTATTGTAGTTGCTTTATGACTCTTTCGTTAAATTAGACTTGAAAAAATATTTAACTTGTGTAACAAAATCGATTACTCCAAACAAATTATGCGAGCTGTCAGGCACAGTGAATCTTCGCAGGGCTCCATTTTAACTTGCAGTAACTGGGGCGATATTGAACTAGTCACTGTGGTAAAATTCCGATAGTTAATTAAAGGTAATTCTTGTATTGACAATGAGCGGTTAGTTGCCAGTAGCGCGGCGCCCGTTATTGGAACATGGCAATACATCACGTGACCGCAGCCTTCAGGCGAGACGAGCGTGAACGAGTGGTGTGGGTTACGGCACGCAGCAGAGTAATCCAGAAGCTGATAGTCGTTCAGCCAATCAAGAAATTCCTCGACCCTTTTTAAAAACAGAAGTTACATTATAGTGGTCACATGAGCTTGCTTCTCGCCCTTAACATCACGATAAAGACGAATGGCATACTTTACATACTTTAAGTGAACTATTTGACTCCTTTCAGCAAAATTATTCTGGAGAAGCTGATGACCGCTCAGCTGGCTAAGAAATAATCTTCCATTTATAGAACACGAATGTTCATTACCGTGTTCATAACATTCTGCAAATGGATCCATATCTTCACGTTAATTTATTCCAAACCTTCAAAGGCTATTAAGAAAACATTAATTTTAATATGATTCAGCCATCTAGGCCTATATCTCTTAAGTATTCTTTTTCCAGCAGGTATGCATGTCTCGTATGTTCCACCTAGCGCCCAACACACCGTTCTTATGTTAATCGCCCAGTCATGGTGGCGCTATTTCATAAAGAGATTCATCTCTTGGAATCTTCATACCACAGTTTAACTTTCTTGTTCTCCGTAAATAAATAAGGTACACTTCCAAGTACGTCTAGCTGTTTGTCTCTGTTTGCAGTCAGATTCGAGAAAGTTGCCAAAAAATGAACATTTTACAGGGAAGGACAGCGCTTTAATGGAATCAGTTATGTAAAGCTGAGAGTCTGATGTACCTTACTGTTCAAAAAAATAAAGCGAGTTCTGGCAAATAACTTCTGAGTAAAGTTTGGGGCAGAACGAGACACCAAAGCGCTGAACATTTAGCGTACACAATAAAAATTCTATTTTTAAATTACTTCCATGTTTTACAGTTCTGTCCAACTATTGTTCAGTTTACATAGCGACCGTTAAAAGAAAATAAACAAGCTACATTTTATATTTTACATTTGTCTCCTCTTTTCCTCATTTGAATGTGATGTGAACACAGGGAAATACATCATAAAAATTCTCATAGAAATACTTCATGATCTCAAAACTGAATTCAGTGAAAGCCAGTGTGTGATTTCCGTTCTGGGAGATGCAAATATTGCAAACGCATTCATCTTGTTACACTGGCTTCCTGCTTAGATGCTACAGGGAAGTAGAAAAAACGTAAATAGAAATGTGACGCTCTGCGCTCTCTACAGCAAGCAAGCCATTCACTGCTCCACAGCGCCTCTACTGGCTTTACTTCCAAACACCAGGCATAAAGAACGTCCCTGTGTATTATCAGAATCTAAAGGTTCATACATACATACATTCCAGATGTCGGCCATTTTGAGGCTCTACGTGATTGTCAAAATGTCTCTAAAACAATAATTGAAACTCCATTAACCAACACTCTGGTAAAGAGGGTGGATCAGTAGTAAACACAGAGGAATTTACACACATGTTCATTTCTCATTACCAGAATGCAGAATATAATTGCATTATAAGGATAGCTAATGAGTCCTTTGAAAACGTGGTAATGTTCATACTTCGGGAACGACAGTAGAGGATCAAACTTACAGGCCTAATCACGATTTAATTAAGAGCAGGTTAAATTAAATTAAACTGTTATACATGTCACGAGGATCTGAAAATTTAACAGTAATAAAGTGAGACTGTGGTTATGTAACGCTACGAGACTGGGATTATTAGAAAATCATGACAATTATGTAGGCCACTTTCGATAAAGTATTTCAATGTTGAATAGTTGCGGGCAGGGATAATGAATGTCTTGCATATTTACTGTATACACTGAAATAAGAAAGCGTTCCAGTAGCATGACGTCACACAAAATTTTCCACGTTTACTGCAAGTTCAATAAGAGTCCAAAGATGGCTTCCTTCTAGTGTGTTTCTCTGTGTATTCTGGTAGTTTCGTGAACTGTATTTAAGAGAAGCTTACAGCTTACATTAACAAAACGATGAGACTCAGCGTCCTGACGATGGAGGCAGCAAATTTCGCCGAAAAACGTTGGCCAATACGTATCAGAATACGCGGTGCAACATCCCACAAAACAGCCATCTCCATACTCGTCGCCATGAGAATCCGAAATATCATCCAACAGAAAAGTCGGAATATTACCCACAAAGTCGAGGACACTGCAGAAAATTCACTTCGTAACAAATGTCACATCGATCGAAACTAAAATAGACCAAAATCCGTCTCGCATCCACAAAAGCCACTGGTCCTATGATATGTCGCCTGAGACACTACTATATCTCCATCGGAACCCTCGGGGTTTCCTTGCCGCCTGCTAACTAACTAGCTGGCTTACTGAACTCGAAGGTTCATCACCGAATTAACCAAAGCCCTCCACCGGACCCTGTCCTGGGCCAACAAAATCCAATCTCCTATCTCCCATAGATCCCGCCTGAGATTATCCTCCCATCTACTTCTAGGTCTCCCCAGTGGTCTCTTCCCCTCAGGCTTCCCAACCAGTACCCGGTGCACACCTCTTGTCCCATCCATGCGCACTACATTCCCCGCCCATCTCATTCTTCTCGACTTAATCACCCTGACAATACTGGGGGAGGAGTATAAATTCTTAAGTTCGTCATTATGTAGTTAATAAATTTAAATATTCGTAGTTGCGAGTCATGGCAATCACTAACATAGCGGCTAACAGAGATCAGTAGACCATCAACATAACCAATATATTACATCTCATTTATGTAGATATATCATTAACACTAAATGATTCTGCTTATCGCCATCATCAGATGTGCTGTAGACACGTCAAGATTCAAACTCAACGTGTTAAAATTCGTAATTAATAGAATGATATGCTGGAAGTTTCACTAACTTTTTAAAATAATAAAAGTAAAGATAAATCTCTGAAGTCTGTAAAATGTACGATGTGGTAAATTTGATTTCGATATCATGAAGTCAGAGATATTATTCGTTATAAAGATGGCGGCACACCGAAAACTGAAGTGTGATATATCTACATATATTAACCTTTGCCATTCATTACCTTCAAAACAGGATGCAAACGTTTAAAATTTACGATGATGATATGTGAGCGGGCTGCATGTTCAACAGGGCCCTGCAGTCTCCATCATCAGTGCAATAATCGCCCTGATGACAAAGGCAGCAAGGACCTCTGAAACGTCGGTAAACTTCTGCCGACTACGCGGCGCAACAACCCAGAAGACATCCATCTTCAGATGAATTTTCTCAAAAACCTCATGCTGTTTCACGCTGTGATGTTAGGAAAATACAAGAGGTAAGTGGCCTCTAAACGCGTGTTTGCGTCACAAACATTGTGCTATATGAAAGCACTGTTAGTGATGTTGATAAATTAACTCTCACCAGTAAATACAGATGGTGTTGTTTGCAATTTTAGGATTCAATACATTTATCGGCCGTTGCCCGGCATTAATTCGTCTCTCGCTAAATAATGTATGGTCATCCCATTCGTTAGTTACAAAACAGAGGAGCATCAGTTAAAACGTTGCCGATACCGTATTTTACACATCCGGAGGTTTTCTCACCTTTTCGAGATAACACGGAAGCGAAAACTTAGGCTGTTGTTGTCTTAAGTACCTCCACTTCTTAAATCAGGCCAGTGGACGTAAAAGCTAAGTGCTCAATTTAATACACCAAATCCTGTACAATCAACGTCCAGTGAAGTGTTACATAAAATATGGTTTTGTAAAATGCATACCTTTTACGCGCTGTAGAAAACCATAATTTTCTTGATTTGCGTTATATGAATTAAATTGTTTTCCCACTGTTGATGACCTCTAACTAACTAAGTAACTAGATGGCTTACCGAACCCGAAGGTTCATTACCGAGTTAACCAAAGCCCTCCACCTGAAACTGCTCTGTTCAACTCCTATCTCCCATAGATACCGCCTGAGATTATCCTCCCATCTACGTCTAGGTCTTCCCAGCGTTCTCTTCCCCTCAGGCTTCCTAAACAATACCCGGTGCACACATCTTGTCCCATCCATGCGCGCTACATGCCCAGCCCATCTCATTCTTCTCGACTTAATCATCCTGACAATATTGGGGGAGGAGTACAGATTTTTAAGCTCATCATTATGCAGTTTTCTCCACGCCCCATCGTCTTCTCTCTTAGGCCCAAATATCCTCCTCAACACCAGATTCTCAAACACCTGCAAACTGTGTTCCTCCCTCTGAGTGAGAGACCATGTTTCACACCCATACAAAACAACAGGTAAGATTATTGTTTTGTACACTTTAATTTTCAGGTTCTTAGAAATCAGACGGGAAGACAAAATATTTTGAACTGAGAAGTAGCAAGCATTTCCAGAATTTAGTCTCCTCCTAACTTCCTCATGAGTGTGATTTTGATGACCTCTTCAGGTCGAAACTCGTTTGGTATTAGTGTTCTTCAAAGTGTGTTTGTATGCTTCTAGTTCTTGTTCTGAACACGGTTCAGGTCAATTAGACGTATTGAGATGTCAGACAGATTCTTCAAACCATCTCTTTCGTCATCTTTCTAAATCCCGCTTTCCTCGATATATATATTTAAAAAATCGTCTCTTTAATCCGTAATTTGAAATCCTGGTAGCAATACTTCTTCATTTCTGGTGTTCCTTAATAGCATCGGCCATTTTGTTAACTTAAGTTCCTTGTATCCTGAATTCGCAGTTTCCCAAAGTTCTTTCTGTTAATAAATGCTTTAATGTATTTATTTTTAATTTATAACTCTATAAACAGAAAGTTAAATTAAACCCGCCCATGAATTTTAGGAAATAGTTTATCTGTATCCAAGTGAGGAACTTTTGAGCCACATTACATTGACAAAGTTTTGCGTACAAGTGTTTTATTTTCAACTTCGTTTCTGACAAAAAAGAGATTTGTTTTTTTTTGTTCTGAATGTACACTTGAGGTTTCCGGTACTTGGATTAGTAAAATAAAGTTAACTCCTTATCTTTAGGACTTTTAAAATTAGTAATATTGTTTTCCCGAAACTACATACAAGTATTTTCAGGTAGAATTCTAAAAGAGTAATTTCCTATTGCACAAATTTCTAGTCCCACGTATCTGTTGTTTGTTACTGTCATATGTTGCCAACAGTAAGTTTACTTTCCACCAATCATATGAAATGTAGCTCACAAGTTAGCGTTGTGGCGGTGCGCCAGTGAACATACGATTGAATCCTGTGTGAGTAATATTTTTTGGTGTTCGATTTACAATAAAAATGAAATGAGATGATATTTTAAATATTAAATATTTTAAATATTAAATGTTAATTATAGTAATAATATTTAAATATTTAAATATTAAATGTTAATTATAGTAATAATATTTAATACAATATTTTATTGTAATTAGACGGTTAAAATAAACAATTATAAACAATAAAAATGAAGTTACAAGTTACCAGGATTTGTTGTTGTTTTTCTGTGGCCTTGAAGTTTACAATTTGGTGACGTCAACTATTATGCAAGATAATTCTTAGTGTTACTACGCTCAGGAAATCTAAATTCTCACATGAAATAAGTATCCAATAAGGCCTGAAAGTTCATCGTCGCCACCAAAGAACACGCCATTGGACTCAGTTCAAATGACTTCGTATATTAACGAAAATACAATTTAATACCATTTTCCTCTTTACTTCTTGGTGTCCCATTGAATGTGGTCGCGAATCAAAATCTTTTATTACTTATTTTATTTATATATTCTTTCCACTCCACTCAGCTCAGTTTTCCTGATTTAAGCTATCCAATAGTATTATATAAGGATATAAAAATAATTAAATGTACTATTAAGTATGCAATTTACTCAAATTTTACTTCATCTGTCAAAGATGCAAACCTTTGTTTAATCCACTTCAACATAAATCTTATTCGAGTGCCACAAAAATTTCCCAAGCATGTAATTCTCTACGTAATGAAACTTGATGAAGAACTCAGGAGTTAAATGGACAATTACGATCAAAAAGATATGACGTGGATTAGACCGGCTCTTAAATGTTCGTTTAACGTGAAACATCAAAAAGGATCTTTCTGTTGTTCCTAGTCTTGTGAATGGGTGCGACGCGTTAATTCATCTCAATGCCCCGTCAAATATACCGTAATGAATCCCGTTTTAATGAGGCTTTATTGAAAATACGTAGAGATATTCGATAATCGCATTTGGAAATATGTCGAGTTCAAAGGCCCGGGAATCGATTGCCATGACGCTCGACAACATTTTATGCATGTGGCTTCCGGTATCAATTTACAAATTTCGCTCAGGTGACACACTACAGCAATATATCCTCTTAATTTTATTGTACGAGCTTGGTAAATAAAACATGAACTTTTAATTGGTCTCGATAAACCAATGTTTTATCATCCTGTATCACCATCATGAAATGTCTAAAAAAGTTTCAAATTGTAACTGCACGCGGTTCGAAGTCCATTATGAATCATACTTATATAACTGTTTTATTTAATGGAATTTCTAAAGTAAATATAAATTCGGTTTTCGGGTGAGAGCCCCATCGAGTATGTGATGTTAACTGACGTTTCGGCGAACATTCCAGTTGCCATTTTCAAGCAAGTATTTGAAAGCTTTTAATCATCTTTGAGAGGGAAAGTGCGAGAAATATTTCGATCTTCTCCGCCCCGAAACCATTTTAAACACCACCAGGCTCCACTCGTCTCACAAAGAATGTGAACAACACTGGGTAATCAGTTTAAAATTTGCGCCAATTTAATCAAACAAATAAGTTAGCAGTGATATTAATATTACATACACCTCAAAATTTTGCACGAGAAATTTTTATAATATTTACGATGCAAAATTAAACATTGAAAAGACATCGTAATGGTCACACAACATTTAAGAAATGCCATTCAATTGCTTCAGAAGTTATTATAGGGGACAAACAAGATTTATAGAATGACCTTGAATTAACTACACTGCAGACAAGACAGAAGTTTTTCAACGTAGCGGCGTACAGGCTGTATTTTTCCTATATCAAAACTAGGTCAATGCTATATCAGGATCTCACAAGCAATTGTCGCTGAGCTATTTCCGTGTCTACAACATATCGTATATTATTCAATGGACGCTGTGATATGCTTCCAGCTGGTTGATCAGCAACATGACGACGCATGTGACATTGCCAAAACTATCGAAACTAGAACGTACATGACATACAAGACTGAGAGGCAATAAATAAATGTGTGCTACATTCTTGTGTTCAGCTCTGTACAGATTAACGTGAATAAAGTACAACTCCGTTCAACAGAGAAAATTAATGTATTTACATCTATACCAACTTCTTTACAGGGACTTAATTAGTACAGCTTCTGTGTTTCTCTTAAAATATTTGTATTTTCACCCAATTAGTGAACATCATCATTATCGACCAGAATCTGATGTGTCTTATTCGATTCCAGTTCCTCTTCGATTTCTCTGACCTTCCTGGTGGCTTATAAACTTGAAAGAAACTCTTTCCAGTACATTCAGACGGCACAAATTCCATTATCTTTGATCCGGTTGAAACACTAGTCTTGCTGTTCTACTATTGCTTATGTCAATATCATTTATCAACTGTACAGGCTACACAGTAACGAAATTAAGTTTATGGTCGATAATAAATTTTGAAAGAAGTTGAAGAAATCGGTTGTAGAATATTTTACTGTATTATCCTAGATACTTTTATAATTTATACTTCTCGTTAAGTATTATTAGTATGATTAAATTAACAACTTTTGGACGGTAGATATTAGTGGCCGGTTGCTGACTGATTTCAAAGGTAAATTAAATTTTGCTAAAGGAAGTTTATGCAGCAGTTAGTCAAGAAATTCGTGTAATTTCATGAAACCTATAGCACCGTTACCGTGAGACCGACTGTGGTGTATTTCCTGGGCCACAATAATCCAGTACACACATTTAAAATTTATTTATATTAATTAATTTAATATTATCCTTCCATCTACACACATGTCCTGCAAAGAATCATCTTCCTTCTTATATTTTTATTAACCTTCAGTCATACATTTGATTTGATCACCATAATAATATTGTTTGCACACAAATTATGAAGCTACTCATTGTGTTTGTCTTCAGCATCCTCTTACAACGTGTCTTGCAGGTTCAATTATTCTTCTCAATGCTCTGCTCTCAGACTTCCATCATTTTATGTTCTTCTCTTAGCATGTGACACCAAGTTTCGCAAGTATACAAAACAACTATTTCTTAAGCCTACATTTTTCCATCAAGTTACAGAAGGCAAGACAAGTACAGATCTCAGTCAGGTTGTTGGATATCATGGTAAAGGTTTTCCGTTGGTTTTACCTAGTCGCTTACGGCTAATATGAGACAGTACGCTGAAACAGGCCACTACCACTTCCTTACAAATCATTTCCCACTCGCAATACAGGAACGTTCAAATGCTTCACTTGACACTTTGAACCCCATCCCGCGTAGTTAAAATAACCTAAGAATCGTTGTGTCATCAACAAAGTTCTCGGTGAGTTACAGGGCACAGATGAAAAAATTAAAATGTATTGACGTAGATGGGAGGATAATGTCAGGCGGGATCTATGGGAGATAGGAGTTGAAGGAGACTGGATTTTGTTGGCCCAGAACAGAGTTCGGAGGAGGGCTTTGGTTAACTCGGTGATGAACCTTCGGGTTCGGTAAGCCATCTACTTATAGTTAGTTATATACAATGTGATGTTTGAGGTTCTCACTTTGGTGAGTACGATGATGGTGTTATGAACTTTGGCATGTGTAGTCTCAATGGAAAACGCTGACGTTTCGGCGATGGAGATTATGTTTCTCTAAAACGTCCGCAGCTATCGACGAGTCTGCACGAAGCCAAAATCCAGAAGAGCATCATCCAGAAGCCAGATCGATAACCCTCAAGGGAAGGGACCAAATAGGAGACGAGTTTCAGAGAAAAGATTGTTGAGGTGCAGACTACATTTCTTTGTTTCTGTATAAGGACTAATGGCTGTCTTGTGAACACAGCAGTGAACCAACGGGCTGCATAAAAAGCGAGACATTTTTCGATTATTACCATCTTTAGGAGGAATTTTCTGTCTGGAGCTACTAATGCATATCTGTGAGGCAAATGCATGAAATGCAGGATTTGAGGTTTACATTGCGGCTAGTTTGAAGTTTGGTAGAAGTTTACGAACGTGTTAGAGGTGCTTGCTGCCTACATCATAAGGGCGATGAGTACACTCTGTAACGTCGGTAAACTTCAACCAGACTAAACGGTGCAACAACCCACAAGACAGCCATCTTAAAGCGCATGAAATATTGTACGTATCTGAGTTAGGTAAGCAACTGCGTATTGCACTCGCTACTTTAGTAGTCGAAATAAAAAGGTTTTTATTTTAAAAAATATCTTTAACATCATGTAAAGTTTTCAATGTCAAAAAATGAACCATTAATCACATGCAATTCAAACACGATTAAAATCTTCTATAAATTCGTATTATTTGCCTCGTTGTACGGGGAGTGTATAGGCTTAAACAAAATGGCTGAAAGACGCTGATGACAGCGGAGGAAAGGCGCAATACTTAGCATCAGAATAAAACATTCAGGGAGCCAGAGGAAGCAGGTCTGCCAACATTACTCAAAATCAACCAACCGTGTCTAACATCATACCAAGAACCTTTGTTCCCCTCGCACGTATGAGAGCTTCACACTTGTTTCGCTCTGATATTGTCTCTTCGTCTACACTGCGTAGTGCTCGAAGGCCAGCGAAGTTTATTCTCCTCTCACTTCGTCTGCGTGTCTCGACGGAACACTTAGCCGTCATGAACATTGCAGTAATGGCTATATTTTATCCTCCTCGTCTCCTTACGTGAAATGTGTGACCATTTTGGACTCAGTTCAGTTGCCAGTTTCTGTCCGTTTTTGCTTGTTAACCGTTTATGTCGCCGTCAGTTTTCCTAGTTCCACGCAGCGCGCAGTCTTTTGTTTTGGTGCCTTCTTTTCGTGAGGATTCCACCCCTACCACTCGTCAGTCCTCTTTGCCCTTCCTTCTCAATTAATACGTTATTCATAAAATAAGCTGTACGTATTAAGGGTCGTTTTATGATTAACCAAATATATTCGATAAAAGAATACCCATACACAATTTATTTCTCAATTCACAGTTAAGTTTCGCGATGTAAGGAATGAGCGATATCAGTACAGATAAAGTAAAGTTTGTCCCATTATACGCCATCTAGGCGTTTGGGGTGAGTGGAGGTATAGCTCCTCTCTTCCTTGACCTCGGCACTAGATGGGGGTGAGTGGTCAGCATCACGCCCCGGCCGGCTTTACCCCCGGGAAAGGACCCCGGTACCCATTGTAGAGGAGGCTGGGTGGGCCCCAGAGCCGGTCTGGACGCAGAGGCTAGAGGAAAAATCCTCTGCCCCCGTCGGGGATCGAACCCCGGTCGTCCAGCCCGTAGCTAGTCACTATACTGACTGAGCTATCCCGGCTCATTATCAGTACAGATACTTGTGAGATAAAAGGACATAAAAAGGGTATTTTTAGCTACCAGGATTGTGAAATGTAATGTTTTCAGTCTCTTACATTACGCGCATGCGTAATGGAAATCAATCGCCCCGTAATTTGTAACATGGCGCTTTAGGCAAAGCATTAATATCCAGGGGCCACCCTTATCACATGGCCCGTGATAACGCAGCCCACAGACGGGAACTGACAGTCTGATGTTTCACTGCTGACACAAGGCTTATCACGCTAAATGACAGAAACGCTATTTAGATACTATAATTCCATGCAACAGTCGTTTCGGGAAGCTAACAGTCCCTCAGCTCGTCCAGAAATTCCCGTCATTTTATGGAACCCTATGCTTCAGTCAGTTCTATACGCCCGAGTTACTTTAATCCAATCCACTCTCTCACACCCAACGTCTTTAAGAGCTATTTTAATATTATACTCCCATATACGCCTACGTCTTCCTAGTTGTTTCCTCCAACACTACATCCAATCCAAATATATTCATAACCGATCTCAGACGGACTTCGCTAAACTGAATTTATTTATTTGTTGTTTATTTAACGACTAAAAGTCAAGACTGTATAAAATCGAATGGTGATTAATTGGCTAGCGTCGTGGCCTAATTTAAAATATTATGCGGTTATTTTGAGGAGGGAATGAGGAAAAGTACGAAAAATCTAAGCGGGAGCAGCCGGTCTCCGGACCGAGGTTTGAACCACGGACCTCCGGAATGTTAAACTCTCGGTCACAGCGTTTGGTCCTCTGATTCAAGAATGAACCAGTAGTTTAAGATAACGTCTCCAATTTTTAGTTCTTGTTAGTGTAATATTTTATTAAAATTTTCTATGACGAAATTTACAAACTGCCAAGGACGATTTTAAAGAGACTTTTGGACCACAGAGGTCGGAAAGCGAAGTAATGCCTTATTACTTGACTGATAGATCATGAGAATGGTAGCAGGGTCTACGTTCGTACGTCTCGCGTTTAAATTTGAGCTAACATATTCTAGCAGATTGTCATATTACGGTGGATTTACGGACCAGTGCCATTTCGTGAACCACCTTTGGGTGTACGACAAGGCCGCCTCTCTACCGAGGCGCAGTGCGGAACATTCTGCAAACTTTCTGGAAATTATTAATGAGTACAGATGGCAGCACATCGCTAATTGCATATGAATTTGTTATAACGAATAAACATATGTCGTGTCCTGCGACACGCGTGCATAAGACCCGTGTTCAGAGAACAATAAACATAATTAGCAGGTTCCGCACTGCGCGGATATTTCTTATTTAAACTGGAATGAACAGAGTTTAGATAGGTACAGAGTAATTACATTTAATCCTGAAAATTTTGGAACCAATTGTAGCCTGTCTAGTCTGCTTCCTGTTTGGTTAGATAAAACCACGGAAAGTACAGTTTCATTGTAACCCTTACAATTAAAAAAAACGACATGACGTAATTTTGAAATTACCAGTTTTATGGAAAAAATATTCTACACAAAATATAAAAATATTGAGATGATAATGTTGCGTTATATTATGTTGAATATATACTTGCTCAATTTTATCAGTCTAATCACAATAAAATAAAAAAAATTAAAATGTTCGAACATTTCGATAGAGAGCATCATTTTAATATATTTTAAATATTTAAATGTTAATTGTAGTAATATTTTAATAATTTAATATTTAATAATATTTTATTGTGATTAGACTGATAAAATTGAGCAAGTATATAAAAATATTATTAATTTCATTAATTAAATTAAAATATTCTGAATTTTCGTTTTCCCCTCCGTATTTACAATCTCCTCTTTTTCATCTGCTTATTTTCCTAATCTCTCTCTCTCTCTCCCTTGTTTCTCTTCATCAGTTACCATTCCCCTTCTTGCCTTTCTTATCTTCTGTTCGTTTATCGAACAACTCAGGTTGCCTGGGTGTAACCACCATGGATGTTTATCCACGGTGTGAAAAGGAAACCAGAGAAAGCTGTAAGGTCTTACGAGATTTTTACGTGCGGCGAAACTTCGAACCTGGTATCAGGCACGTAATTACAAATGCGCACGATTAAGCGGTATAAGATTTATACACGACACGTGCTTTCAGACACTCGGTTTCAAAAATGTTTCTGCAAGTTGTCCCATATATATTTCGTACGTCTGAAAATCCGTAACAAATAAACATCTATCAGCGTCCACTGACTGTGGCATTTAATAACTATGGATCAGCGATCTGTTTTCAGAACCGGATGGTTCCTCAACATATCAAAAAATGATTCCATAATTTGTGGAACTTTAAAGTTCATTACCGTGTTAACAAAATCTCGGCAACAGATCCCATCGTGAGTCAAATTAATCCAGTTCACACCATCATATCATATTTACTTAAGACCCTTTATAGCATTTACGCGTAGGTCTTCCAAATAATCTTTTTCTTTCAGGTTAAGAGACTATAACTCTGTACGCATTTTGCATTTCCTACGTGCGCCTTGATATGATCGCCGCCAAGAATGTGATGAGGAATGATTATTATTATTTATTTAGTGTTCTGTCTGCCGACAGGTCCATATGAACAGGATCCTTCCATCCTTTTCTCGGACTGGGAACTGTTCATATACGTTCTTGGCAGATGATCCAGAAGTGGTTTGCCATTGCCTTCTTCTGTGTGTGAATGGAGTAATTGTTGGAATGCCACGGAGAAACCGGGGAAGCCCCCGGGGGAAAACTCCGTGTTGCCTAGACCACGGCCTTGCCCAACACAAGTTATAAATTCGGGCACCGCCGGGAATCTAACCCGAGACCCCAGGATTACAAGGCCAGCGTTCTAACCGCTAGACCACCGTGGCGGTTGATGAGGAATACGAACTATAAATTTCATATTACAGCATTCTGGTTGTCGGTTCTATACTACATCATTTACTACATATTACAGCTTATATCTACGTAAAGAGACAACAGCAGAAGACATCAGTACAACTAAAAAATTACATGGGCAGTCAACATCAACGCACATACGTGTGGCAGGATCGCCCCATCTAACCGATACAACAAAATCAAAGAACAAAGCTGTTCTTTACGCCACGCCACTTAGGTCGTTGTTGCGCTGATGTGTTCCTAGATCATTGTTGAGTCTTAGGTCATATTTGCACTGCTATTATTCCAGGTCATGCAGGTTCAGTACCCCCCGTAGGAACAATGACCCTTGGTCATGCACGTTGAGTAATCCCGCAGTAAACACGATAGACTGACATGGACAGTTCCATAAGGTTCCGTCGCTCAAATCAGAAAGTAAAGAAAATATAAAACAACCCAAAAGAACAAAATGTATACAAAATAAGAGGAATAATATTAAGAATGAAAATATGAAAATGTTTTTTTCTGATTGTCCTATTGAACTTACTAAGTACAATAAATGTTAATAACTGTTTTAATGGGTTGTAGTTAATTAACAATTAAAATTACCGTTTTATGTAATTAGTAATTTTGTAACAAATTGGCATGTTTAGGAAAAATTACGAATATCATAAATTTCTGCAAAATACATAATTTAAAATATATGAATGTACAGTGGTACAAACAGAAAACAAACAACAATTTTATTTTAAAAAATGTTTTACATGCATTTAAATGTTGCATAAAATTAGTTTGTCATCAGAGACGTGAGAGTGGCCCAGGAATGTCGAAACATGTCTCCATGTTATAAATAATCTGGTTTACTTTTATTTTTCTCCAACCTCCTGTTACTTTCCACGTATCAAGTCGAAACATTCTCTTCCACGTCATGTTGCCAAATGCGTTGCAGTCTCGGGCGAGAGAACATATTTTACGCACTTACAAAACAAAAAGCTGGCGTTGTCCGAAATAGACCGCTCTTAACGCCTTCGTGTTAATACATGTGTCACCATTATTCCGCAATCATGCTGGACGCCATCCACAGTGTGACGCCTTTTAGAGCCAAAGCTCGTCTAAACAACACTACGTACCGGAATGAACATACGCGTTCTCTGCAACTTCTAAATTAACAGAGAAAGATTACGTCATTTATCTCAGACACCTCCAGTTTCTAGCTATGCAGATCCTGCGCTATTAAAGTCTCCTATAAGTACTGGGGTGGCATACTGCATTGCCAAGATTGGGCTTATAGGATACAATTCTGTTCTTCCGTCTGACGCCGTGTTATTATTTTATATTATACAATAAATAAACATATAATAATAATATAACACAGAGCGAAAGATCAACTATGGTACGTACTAGCTTAAGCATAACTAATTACGGATAATCCATACGCCATTCTTTCCCTCACTCGTTTTGAGAGAAGAATAATATAGAACATTAAAACCTTTTAAAATCCCGCTAACCACACAACCCCGCAAAACTGCGTATACTGGTTTCTGCCTAGAACAGTAAACCTTTCAGCCTGTAAAATGATTTGTCTTCTGGGATTTTACGCCGTATAATCTGGTAGAGAATTACTTGTGTTTTCAGACGGGCTTATTGACTCCATCATCAAAGCGATTAGCTTCAGGATGATGGAGCAGTACGCACGTACAAAACACCCTTCATTTTCCACCGGACAACATCCCAGAACACAGCCATCTTCACATTCGTAGCCTAACCTAACCTGAAACTCCGGTTGCGAGGTCAACGCACACATAATATTTATTACATATGACGTGAAACGTAGGAGTGAGAAACAACCTACTGGTGAAACACAGCGCTGATATTTCGATGGTATTTCAAACAGAGATACGAAAATAATAGTAAAAGAAGATTTAAGAATAGTTTTTACGATGAGAACAGCCAAATGGTCAAGACAGAATTTTGTTTATTAGGCGTTATTTAGTTAAGAGATAAAAACATTTGACACACAATTATTTTCCCAAGAATTCAATTGGGAGCACGTACATTTCGAGAAGTAATGGTTTACTGAAAAATAAACACACAGAGATGTAATCAAAATAATAATTTTCTTTCTTCCTACCCATATCCTCCCCCCCCTTTCGTTTGTGTACGATTATAACGATAAAATCTTCGTCCTCTTTAATGCCTCTGGCGTATTCTAGTTCATTACTAAGTTCTAAAATTGTAAACACATTTCAGACTCCTCTGAAGGGGAATCAACCCATCGCTAGGTTTCTAACTACACAGGACAGCACCATCCAGAGACATCTATCGCTTATTAATGTATTTTAAAAAAATCGGTTGCTATTCATTTTGAATTCTGTCACTGCACGAATACGAATAGTGATAACTGCAGACAACTACTGTACCGTCCCATTACATCTTCTTGAGGCACAGCTGGGGCTATCGATGGGTGGACACGTGAAGTAGCTGAAATAGGGGGGACTTGGTTGGGTGACTGGTGTGCTCCTTAAACGATCACGATTCCAGGATAATAATGGTGATATTTTCATACAGGATGAAAGGAAGCAAAGGGTATATCTTAAGAATAAGGAACAGCGAACACTGTGACTTCTGACTTCAATTTCAACATCGGTCGTTTCTACTTAATTTATTCCAGCTCTGGGGATCGAGTGTCTTTTTCCGCTTGATGCCACGAAAAAGTGATGCACAATTGCATTCCAAATTTCATTTTTCTGAGCTGTCAGAAGCTGTCTGTTTAATGTAACAAAACAACACGTGACTACACGTGTCCCATCAGCAGCTACGCGCTACGCTGACGTGCCTTCCGGGAACCGGGCGGATGGATACATAACGGTGACATTACTTCTACTGAATACCTTGACGTCAAGGTCAGTCCGTCAACCACATGTGTTTTGCTGCCAGTAAAACGCATAGGAACAATTACATCAAGAACAAAGACTGTTTTTCGCTTAGTCATATTTTCACTAGTACAATGAATCATTAATAAATAGTTTAACTTTTATTTACGTCTTATTTTCCACATTTGTTTCCTCTCTTATAGCTGCCTTTCGTTCATTAATCGCTTAAATGTTATTAACATTAGTCACTTACACACATTCTATGGTACAGGATATTATTTGAAAAAATCGATTGTATACTCGTCTTGTCAAAGAAGAACCAACTTTCTTTATGGAACCCAAAGTTTCAGCACCGCGGTCACAGTACAAAGTAACAACATCCTAATTATTATATTTGTAAATCCCACTTTGATGAAACATAAGTTGTTTTACAAAGATAATTTACAATATTTCTTACGCGACGTTTTCCAAAATGTTTACGTATCTTTGCCTTCGGCCTACAATATATCCAGCGACAGTTATACTTTACGTCGACGATAAAACAGACCCAATGAACACTTCCACGTCGGGCCATTATTGTAGGTTCATCGTTCGTTTGTTTCCAGTGGTGCGCCAGTCCGTTAATGCCATTTAACTAGCCGTTACCTTCAGTGTAAACATCCAGCTGACTTCTGACCCCGCGACAGAGGACCGGCCAGCGTTGCGGTCAGCTGCTAACAGGTTCACGAGGTTACACGTGCCCACAAAACATTATTACCGCAATAGGGAAACTTCGTACGGTCTGTGGTAACCGGACGTTATAAACAGGCAATGTAAAACACTGGCCCGCGAGCCACTGATTCGAAGCACTTAGGTCCAAACTAAAACAGCGAATCATCATAATGTCTTCTCAAAGACAGCCAAACAACTTTGTAAAGTTACGCAGGATAGGAAATCAGAAACACGTACAATATTTTGGCTAACAATTTGAAGAAAAGAGAACACTTGGGAGATGTAAATGTAGATGGAAGGATAATCCTATGATTAAATTTTATCTTGAACGAGTTAGGACACGGACAAATATTTTTGGCTGGTTTTGGGGGACGAATTGTCTATCAACACTGCAGAACCCAGAAACGTTGTTGGCTGACTGAAGGAATGCACTGAAATTTATATTATTAAAGATAGGCTAAGTAAATATAAATTACCTGTGCCGCGTAAAATTAAAAACCGGCTATTGGTTCACACTTGTATAAATTCGTCTAATACTGCCTGGATATACGAGGTCCATCACGCCCAACGCCGTTTATATATAGAGAAGAGTAATTTTCAGAAGCTGATGGTTGCTCAGCTCAAGATACAACCTGTCTTTTATGAAACACAATGTTCATTACCTTGAAGATGCCCGTCTACTGGGTTATTGCGCCTTGTACTCTGGTAGAAGTTTACCGACGTTTCTGAGGTCCTTGCTGCCTCCATCATCAGGGCGATGATCACCGTGTTCACAGCAACCCACCACTGGATCCTATCCTGAGTCGGTTCAATCGATTTTACAAAATTACATTCTATATAAGGTAAATTTCAGTACAACTGCTTCTTCATGGCCGAATTTTCCAAAAAATCATGTTCAGACTGACAAATTTGTATGCATTTCTCATTTAATTCCTCTTGATTCAGACACACAAACAGCATTTGGTGAAGAGTACAAACAAATCATGAAAGTACTTTTGAACCTTTCCTCGTTATTAAGAAACACGTAACATTTCGTAACTTTTCTCTCGTTCCGTCATCAGATCAGGGTACAAAATCCAAACTCTTTATCCAGTGGACCCAGTGTATTTGGTTTTACACTTTCATGCAATGACCACAGTAGAGCAGTTGACGTAAGACAGCGCTTTTGAACTGTCAGAAGATGGAAAATTCCCAGGGAGATCCATCCTTCAATTACACCTTCGTCAGAAACCTGAAGATGAATCTTTCAAGTTACGAAAATACTCGCTCTGTAATTTCGAACCCGCCGCTGATTCATCGTTTTAAGATAAAGGCGACTCTCTAAACGAAGTACAACAATCTGTCGAATTTATGGATGCTGTGATGTCGACAATATTAATAAAAACAATTCTCACTGCCCGTTCTTATACGCCGATGTGCCATTATAACACAATCCGAAGGACCACGCGGAATAGAAATGCTATTACATTTTGCGTCATACGTTTTATGTTTCACAATAGAAATAACTGTGGTGAAAGTCTAATGCGTGGATAGAGTACCCTATAGAGAGCATGCAAGATGTATTATATTGAAGTGTACGATTTCATAAAGTCAGTTTTTGTGCCCATTTGTAAGAGGAGTTTGTAATCCAAACGTTGACCCCCACATAACCAAGTCATTTTATGTGGAAAAAAAAATACACTTTTGTGGTGGATATAAGAAGCGAAATAGCGAAATATTTCCTCGAATTTAAAAGTTCTGCTATCCGTAGGAAGACATTATATTCAGAAGCGAGAATGTAGTGGCCATCTCTTATGGCGGAATCTGTATTTACGCTGTATTTATGACCACACTGCATCCCCTAGAAACGCGTTTATGATACTGTAGTTCACAGACGACTCTGTACGGCCAAAATCACAAAAGCCTTGGTTCTCGAAATGTGGAAAAGCTTAGATATTCAGGAATTAAAATAACAGATGAAGAACACATTAAGTCGAGGAAGCTGAGAGCAAATTAAATTTTAGAAGTTCTTACAATTATGAGATTTAAAGTATTTTATTACCGTATTTTCTCCCAACTAAAGCATAGATATACAAAAATAGTTTATTTGTTTTAGACTTTGTTCGTCGACGTCTTAAAGCTTTGTTTCAAAAGGTGGATGTTCCTGTGGACTACAAATCGGGAATAGCTCAGTCTACTGGAGTATGCGTCTCCCTTTCTTACCTTAAGACAGAGCAATATCCAACCATCGAAACTTTGTGATTTGTTTCAGACTCTTCAAAACTCATTCAACACACAACGTACAGGGTCCAGCACAAAGGAAATATAAGCACGCATTTTTAGTTGGTAAATGAGACGACAAGGATCGCAGTCTTAAGCGCTTATGGAGACATCTGAGGCTAAAATGTAAACTATTTCTGTTTCAGTTATGTATTTATGTTTTGCTTACAACGCTGTCAGTTTCCTGGATTATATAGAATAGAATGATGTGATGATTAGTCACCTCGGAAGCAAGTAATAGTTGTCTACTTTAAGATACTATTAATGGCATTTTTCTGGAGGAACTGAGGAAGAAACAGAAACTATAAGAGTAGCCACTCACCAGGTCCAAATTTGAAACCGAAATCAAAGCAAGAATGCTAACCATTCGTTCGCGGCGTTTAGTGCAAAAATACATGATAAAATCCACGAGCGCTAATTGCAGAATGACAGTGTACGACAAAATTAAATAATTCTGCAGCGTTTCGATCATTACAACCAACGAGAGTGAATATAAATGAAACCAAATTCTCATATATCACTCACATGTGAAAAAAACAAGACCTGAGTACGTTTTGAGTGCATTTAATAAATCCTACGCTATAAACTCCTCTGGTACAAAATCATAGCCTGTCAATGCGTCTGTACACTGGTTGGTAGCAATGATAACAAAATTATTAGTGAAAAAATTAGGAAATGTACGCATAGCGTAACAACTGTAGTTCATTACCAGACACGACATAATTTGTCGGAATCCATGACACTTCCAAAACAGGGTGTCTGACTTGCCGCCGGAGATACGTCATCGCGGAGGATTCCCCCACCCCAGGTAACCATGGTAACCGAATTAACCATGATTTCCAAGGTAAATATCAACGTGCAGTCGTTCTAAAACGGACTCGAAAAAGTATTATAAGCGCTTATGTAAAGTGACTATTAAAATTGTTCAATCTGAATGAACATTTAAATGACTCGACAATTTTTGGTAAAATTATCCAATATCAAATGATATCAATTTCGGTTTACCAATTATCGAGTTGTTTCATGCGTTGAATTTCGTTGCCAGCGCGAAGCTGTCAGTAGCTTATTTACCGTTTAATTAATGACGATGGCCATGCGGAAACATAGAAATACATAACAGAAAATGTATTACGATATCAAGATATATCACACTTGCAGCCTATTCACAAGTTTATTAGAATAAATATAAGCCATTATTTCAGTAGGCCTACGTTTCGAGAAAACATCTGTGCAAAGAATGAGCTTATTCGCTAGTAATAAATCAATATCAGGTAATTAGCACTTTTACTTATTTATTTAGGGAATGATTAATAGCGTATAATTTATATCTGACTTCTACTAAATGAAAGTTAAGACCGAATAGTAATTTAACTTTCATAACGAGTGACTCTCCTTGTATATATAAATATAAGCCTCGTTATTTGTAAAGGCGTTTTAATTAAATTAAAATATAAAAATTGTTAAGTTTAATTTGAGATTTTCACGGCGGTGAGTACGAAGATGGCTGTATTCTGTGTTGTTGCGCGTAAACGTTTAGCGACGTTTCAGGGGTGCTTACTGTCTCCATCATCATTGCGTGCATTGGAAACCGCAAGGAGCTCTGAAACGTCGGAAAACAGGTACCAGACTACGCGGAGAAAGATAAAATAAGACAGGTCTCTTAAATTGTTGTAAATTTCCGTCCTAAATAAAGGTCGTACCGGGTTTTACAGTCACTCTAAATTCTTGGACGATACTTTTTTTCCGAAATATAAAGAAAACAGATAAATACAAGGTATGTTTTATTTGCTTACTGTTATCGCTCTTTGTGCTAAACTACTTCAGATATTTTTTATACCTTTTAAAACCCTCTGGCAGTTCGCTGTCATTGGATTCCACATTGAAATTTATATTTTTAAAACGCATGAAAAATTTGATTTCGGAGTAAATTAGAAAGTAAAATGAGATAAAATGAGAAATACGGGTTTTAAAAATAAATCGCTTAATATATATTATAATCCTTTATGACAATCTACACAAGACAAAATCGAATTTGTTACTTGCATGACTTATTTTAGAGTGAGACATCAAATAAAGAACTGCATTAAGCAGAGCCATTTCTAGAAAGCTGATAATTGCCCAGCTGGTCAATAAATTCACCGATTAATTTGAAACTCCGTAAACACAATTATCTGCCACCTTCTCTACTATCTCAAGTTGTAAAGCGAGTCGCGTACGGATTAATAAAATCCACTTTAACATACACAGACGCCGTTAAAATAAAATTCTTAAAGGTTGCCTGCGTAAAAGCGAGAAAGCTATTTAGATTAAATAAAGAGACGATTTAAATACTTGGATTGAAGGGCTGAAGAACGCGGGGTTTAATTCAGTAAGAGGCACAGACGTTTCTCGGCGTTATCATCTGTCTCCAGTCCAGCGCCTTCGATGTTTTGAACGCCCGACTCAGCGAAACGTCGCTCATACTCCAAGCTGTTCCCCCCAGCGCCCGACGAGAAATAAACTTACATACAAAATCAAGTTGGAATCAAAATATTATGTACATAAGACTTAAATCCCTGCATATCGTGCAGTGTATTGATATATAAAATCATGCATACAAACAAAACTGTTTACACATTAAATAACACTTTGTTCACAATCTAGGCACAGACAACGCAACCACGGTTTACCGTAGAGCAACAACGGAAACCTCAAGTAAAACTTGGACATTGGACATTGAGATAAGTAACTCAATTTAGACAATACACCAACTCATGCGCAATTTACGTTCAGTGTTGTATTACATGAAGTATAGTTTTTATAAAGTGCGGCCTTTTATGGTGCCTTGTAACAAACCATCGTTTCATGAATTATATTATTTTGACAGGCTAAGTAATGAATTAATGTTTTTGCCACTGATGATGACCTCTTGAGGTCGAAACGCGTTAGTCATAAAGTGTTATTTAATGTAAAAATAATCAAAACAAACAAATTGTTTTCACAATAAATGACACTAGCGCTAAATTCGTCTCGACCTCAAGAGGTCATCATCAGTGGAAAAAGGGGGAATGAATTTACTGATGATGACCTCTTGAGATCAAAACGCGTTTGGCACTAATATCATTTATAGTGATAACAGTTTCTTTGTTTTGATTATTTTTATATTGTAATACACTACACGCTATGCAAAGTTTTGATGTTATTTAATGTGTAAACAGTTTTTTAATAGGCATGATTTTATATGTAAATAAGAGACAAGTTGGCAAGCAAACTAGTTTTTACAGCGTCCCCCATCTATCATATTGAAGACCTGCAGATGTTACGAGGCACGAACTCACCTGCACGAGGTCCCCGAGGTCCTTGCCGCCCGCGGTGAAGTTGAGGTGGCAGAGGAAGGGTAGCCTATCCTCCCGGGGACGCCTGATCTCAAGGTCATACGTGCGACCCACGTCCCCGAAGTACGTCCTGTTGCAAGCTGCAACAATAGACCAACAGACACTGAGCCCAGAATAAAATAAACCTGGGATTGTAAAATAAAGGGTTACTCCACCCAGCAGATTCGCTTTGGAGAAGCGTCACTGGATTTATCATGAGCAAGAAATTTATACCACACCCTATTTCTTTTCCGGCAACTTTAATATTATCCTCCTAACTACGCGTAGATTACCCAAATGGAAAGTCCCCTTAGGGTTTTCCAGAAACTATTTTATAAAAATTTTACGTCTCGCCCTCACCTGCTAAATGTCCCACCCATCTCATTCTTCTTGATTTTATAAAAATGTATCCCGCTACGCGCTATGTAAGCGCTCGGGGGGAGAGAGGAGTAGCTTCTACTTATTCTTAACCTTCGCCACAAGATGGGGTGAGTGGTCAGCAGCACCCTCCGGCCGCGGCTTTCCCCCGGAACATGACCCTGGTACCTATTGTAGAGGAGGCTGGGTGGGCCCCAGAGCCGGTCTGGACGCAGAGGCTCTGTCTCTGTCGGGGATTGAAGCCCGATCACCCACCCCGTAGTCAGTAATTATGCTCTTTATTTAGAAAATAAAGAACATGACGCAAAATAAAAAAATGTGATTTAAATTATTCTAAAATATTGGCAGGATTCCAAGATGAAGGACACTAGATTAGGCTGCGGTAGCACGGACGGGTAACCGAGAAATATAAATTAATATAAAAATATCCGTTAGAATAGCGAGCGCTGTCAACGCCAAAACGTAATTTGCAGGGAAACATACAGGTAAAGTTTTACCGCATATTACTACGGTGGCAAAACTGACGGAGATAAGCTGGACGGAACTTAAAGCCAGGTCAGGTCAGATGATATATGCATAGACACTTCTAATTGGAAGAACTGAAGAGAAGAGTCAACTTGACTGATATTAAATGAATCACAAAAATCATATGAGGCTGTGGACAGAATTCATCTCGCTGAGAAATGTGTCCAGCGGCTCAATCGTTTGAACGTAATTACATTAAGTTTCCATATGACGTGGGATATTTTGTGACCAGCTTGTAAAGAGTGACTACTCCATGGCGTCAATAACTTAAATCATCGGACTGTTTCAACAGCGAGGATGATGAGCACAGGCATCGGTAGGGGAAAGTGTCGATTTAAGTCGGTCGGTACATTCATTAGTCCAAGATGCGCTTCCTTGGAATTTGCCACTTGGTCTGCTTTGTATTAAATATTAAAACTGCTTTTCCTCTCCTCTGATTTTTCTAAATATTATTTTTATATTTCTCCTTCGCCATTAACTTTTATGAGCCCCAGTTTATCTTCTAAATTATTTTAATTTTCACCTTTTGTTATCTTTTATTTTAATTCTTGTTCCTTGTCTCCATTTTCAACTATTCCCTATACTTCTCTGCTTCATAATTTTTGTTTTTGTCTCCTATTGTTTATTCCGAACGTTCATCTTTCATATTCTGCTTCGTCCACTTTGTACATCTCCAACTTTCGCCTCTGCGTCATGTTTATTCTCGTCTCACTCCCTTCGCGTCAATCTCTGAGCTTCAGGAAGCACTTCGGTATGTTCGTTCGACGTCATCCGCCTTCACACATTTCTGTAGACGTATAAAACGTGTTCCGTTGTTTCCTATCAAGGGATCATTTCTACTTCACTTGCACATTCTCACGTCATCAACCATATTCCAGTACGTTCGAGAACATTTTCGATTTCTTCACATGACAGCAATATTTTTACGCCTTATTTTCTCTCACTGGCTGCCATCAACTTACTTCAGACGAAACATCACATTGTAGAATTTGAGGTTATGTCGGCGGTGAGTATGAAGATGGCTGTCTTCTCATAGCTCTGTTGATGTAGGCAGCAAGGACCTCCGAAACGTCGGTAAACTTCTACCATGCTAACGGCGCAACAGCCAAGAAGACAACCATCTTCGGACTTATCGCTGTGATAATCCCAAACCTCATTTAGTGACGTAGGTGTTAAGAGGTTGTGTTAAAGGGCATCACGAGAAGATATCGAATGATGAAAAAGTGCTTGAAATGTATTTTTTCCAACTTCGCCATCTTCATATTAGTTATCATCACCAGCACAATCTATTTCTTATTCACAACAACTCTCCCATTTTTCCCGTTATCATCATAATTATTACGTCTTTATAAGTAGTCTCCTTCATCGTCTCCTTTCCAGTTCCTGCTTTTAGCCGTTCCACGCTGCACGAACACAACAAATCACGCAGAATCTCCGGATAAACTATCGATCAATCGCTGGTCGATCCCTCCTTAATTCGTTCGTACAGCGCCAAAGGCTAATGCGTCCTTGCGTTACCCTTCGACGCTGTAAGAACGATTTCATTTTAGTTTTTTGAACACTTATGTCACTTTAGCGTTAAGTTCTCATTCCTCCATTCTCCTTCTCCTTTGTTCCCTAATACCGACTATTTCTTCCATCTCCTTCGTCCTATCAATCTCTTCTAACATTTTATTCATTAATAAGTACGAGCGGGAAAAGGCCTTAGGATGTCGCAAATGACATTTACATTGTTCGTGCTGTGAACGTCTAGAGGGAAATTTATTCTCGAGGTGAGTGACCGCAGTGCCATCTCCAGCGCGGTGTCACAAACAACCCGCGATAGTAAACGTTTAAGTTGGCATTGTGCTGGAATAATCCGGCGGCGCTGCAAACTTCAGACTGTACATTTCCCTCGATGTTTTGGTGTCAGGTCACAAATTGTCTATTTATGAAACAACGAAGTCTGTTGTATCTTCGTACACGATGCGTCTATTCTACGCCTGTGTTATCATTGAGTAGAACATCGGACTTGAAATAAAATAAATAAGTGGAGAACGGAAATAATTAGATGATGAAAGAAGTTCATAGTTCACAAGCTGATCAGAAAATGAAGAGCCTTTAAAAAATTATAAGTTTCACAACCTTGTTCGTCACTTGAACATGTTTTAAGCCAGTTAAATTCATTCCTAAACCTTATATATATATATATATATATATATATATATTATTTCTACGTTTTACATTTTAGTAATATCCTCGCATCTATTCAAGTGGCTTCATCCTTTCGGATTTAACGAACAAAAATTTATATACAATAAATTCCCTTTTCCCATGCTTTCTACATACCCCGCCCATTATATTATAATAACACTTAGTGAACAGCACAAATTTCGAAGGTTCTGACTGTGTGATTTTACCCTCTATCCTCATGTATGTTTGAGCTATCGGTCTACTACCGTGGTTTGGATTTCAGGTTAATCTTCTGTCCATAATCATATTCATAATGTACGAGGCTCGTCCACAAAGTAAGTTTCCCTGGGGCCGTTTACGGAAACAAAACACAATTTCATGGAAATATTTATTGCAACAGATACAGCAAGTGTCCAGCTATTTTTCAATATATTCGCCACCGGAATTGAGACATTTGTCATACCGTGGGACCAACTTTTGAATACCTGTGTCGTAGAAGTCTGCCGCCTGGGATTGGAACCACTGTGTGACAACCATCTCCGCCTCTCTGTCATTCTCAAAACGCTGACGCTGACCGGACAGGAATTTCTTGAGGTGTAGGAAAAGATGGAAATCACTGGGAGCGAGGTCCGGGCTGTAGGGTGAATGATTAAACACCTCCCAGCTGAACTCCTGCAGGAGACTTGCTGTCCGTCGAGCCGTGTGCGGCCTAGCGTTATCACTGACCGCACTTCACAGTCGGCGGGAGCTGGAATAAGAACCTCCATCTTCAACAGCTGCAACGATGCTACTGTGAGAACGCGGGAAGTACCGTTAGTGCATGCGCCATGCTACGTCATTGCTCTATCACGTACGCACAGTCGCTTCGCGCAATGTAAGGTTTGCTAGCTGTGGGACGAGTGGGAAACTTACTTTGTGGACGCGCCTCGTACATAAAATCGAGGGTCATATGGATGCTGAAAGATGCACATTCCAACCTTGACCAAAACCGAAGTCTAAGGTGGTCAAAATAATTACGTGGGGGACAAATAACATAGAGAAACACACAGCCGATCAGGCCTAATTAATTATAGAGAGAACAAGGCGAACAGAAGCGAATTAAAGGCCGGTACTTTGTGTTCCACAAACACGTCAACTGCTGAAAATATCTGGCACAAGAAAGACTCTCGCGTATCTCCATTGTGACGAAATCCTCTCTCGCATTTGGCCTCAAGGCCCATTAATCATCAGGCTCGAAACATCGTAGCAAACTGAATAATTCAGAATTTCTAGACTGCCTTAAAATATATTTAGAAGGAGTCTCACGCAATGAGACAACTCCAGAACTCTTGATTGAGTGGATAAGACTCTCAGGTTTCGCATGTTGAATGAGTTGTCAGTCGCTGAAGGCAAAAGAGTGATACAAATTTCTACGGAGCCCTGGAACTGCACAAGTTTCGAGGTAAACTTCGTTACATCTGGCTGTATTATACACGTGACGCAGGAAATTGAAGATGGTGGCTGGATCGGTCCGCGTCTCGGAGCCGTCCGTACAAGACACAATCCGGCTTCCATACAAATTGAGATTTACACGTGGCGTCCATAGTTGACGTCAAATAAAATTAAGGAAGTCGTTTTAAAAAAAAATTCTTTTATTATTCACCCCTGTTATTTTACAGATAACTTCACGAAACGTCGATGCTGATCTTCAAGGCCGTAACGCCGTGTGAACTTTAAGGTAGATATTAATGTTTAGAAGGAACATACTGCCTCCATTTTCAGCTATACAGATTGTGGCCCCCTGTAAAGCTGATACCACCCACAATCCAGACCTATAGTTACTTCTTCAGCGCCGTGAGAAAACCAACTTTCAAAACCAGAGGAAATATTTCAAACACGGGTCAAAAAGGAAACGTTATAATATATTTTTAACCAAATACTGTTTGGCGGTGTCGTAACCGAGAAAAACACAATTTACATAAAATGCCGTGGGAACTTTTTGGGGTGATCAAATCGGGGATGGGACGGCGGGGCATGTCGCACGCCTTGTGAAGACAAAAATGCATACAAAATTTTGGTCCAGAATCCTTCAAAATCATCTGAAATACCTAGTTGTAAATGGGATGATATTATAAAAACGGATTTTAATAATGACCGACTCTTGTGAACTCGATCCGATAATGAACCTGTGGGTAACATATGGAGAATCTCCTGACTATCTGTGCGACTATTAGCTTCTCAAGGACTCTGTTCCATGGATGTTGTTATATCTGACAGACCTAGACTGAGCGACGCGTTCCGTTTTTAAGATAAACTGGACATCAAAATAAAAACACGATAACGCCTGTAACTTAATCTGTTTTTTGCTCAGCATCACTGAGTTAAGAAGGTAAATTTGAAATTCCAACATTCTGTCGTGGCAAAGCCTGCAATTTTTTTCGGGTGGTTTAGGTGCACGCAAGCCACTCTTCCACTGAAATGCTGAATTGAATAGACGCATGAAACGCATCACTCGGCGAGGCTTCGGAGGTTTCCAAGCAAAAGATCTCATTTAGACGATTTCTTCCAGGCAAATAACCACAACGGGTGTGAGAAAACGAGCAGAAAGCGCACATAAATCATTACGCGGTCCTCATAAAAGCCTTAGACGCACAAAGAGCGACTGACGAATGAAATACCAATAAAAAGAGGATTATGAAACGTGAATAATAGCTAAAGCTTGCACAGTTATTTCGTGGTTCTGAGCTATCTATTAAAATGCTCCATCACACGGAATGGCTTCTCCAACCTTTTCTGCAAGAAAGCAGACCAAATTCCTATTCTGCTTCATGTGCAATGACAAAATAATATTCAATACGATGTGATAACTGTACTTTATTCTATTACGAATTATAATAGTAATAGACAGCATACACTGTTATTAACCAATTAAAAGTGTCATTAAGGTAAAAATCGACTTTTATTATGTAAACTTTGTTAGGTTTTTTCCTTAATTTGCTTCAAAATAGGAAGTCTGAAATAGGCCCAGTCAACCACACGAACAGTCTCTTGATAATCATTTTAAAAATCTGGCGAATTTGCAATTAATCTCTTCACCAGAAGCATTAAAGGTGTCTGGAGCGCATTGTTTTAAGCATAATGTGTTTTAAATTAAGACTACCGGATAGACAAGTAGCCCAGAGCCATGTTAAATGAACTACCTTGCATGAGATACCTAATGACCGAAGAAGGACGCTTATATTCCTAAGAAACGTTGGTATCGAAATACAAGTCCACTCGCAGTCACAAGCAGGACGACAAATCCCAGTATCCATACACATACGCAGACAAGCTACCTGCAGTACTGATTTTCTTTTATGGCGGTGATGATGATGTGGATTCTGAAACCGTGCATTCTAGTCAGTAAATGCAAAAGGTTTGGACACTGTCTCGTACTTTAGCCCTGAAGATGGACACATTATGTTTCTGCGAAACGTTGGCATCTACCGACGAGTCTACACGGAGCCAAAACCGAAAAGGGTAACGTATTTACGCAACTACTGTTTACAAAGTTTAGTCGTCAGCTTATTGAAGGGGTATGAACCTGCGTCACAGGAAAGACTGAAACGTCACATAGAAATGAATTGGTCATGAGACGAAGAGAGACAGAGATGAACGCACGGGAGAGATTTGTCTTAAAAGTGTGGTGTGGGGTTGTGAATCGGATCCATGTAGCTCAGGGTTGGAACATATGTTGGGGGCGTGGGGGTGGTGGTTCCGTTAACACAGTAATGAACGTTCGCTTTTCGAAAACGCGAAAAATTTCTTAAGCATCTTAAGAACCACCAACTTTTTTCAAGATGGACTCCGCTGCATAAAATTATTAATTCAAAATACTCGTATAAAATAGCGCTTACAAATAATTTTCAACGAGAAATTTTCTGTACAAGGCACTTTAACGACAATTTTCAACCTGAATTTCCCCTGCTCCGCGCCTTGTAAATTTCTGACGTGATTGCGAACGTGAATGCGGGTTGGTGTGTGAAGACCGTCTTGCTGAACGCGGCGTGGGATTCCTTCGGTAACCAAGGTAGCAAAATATGTTAGCTTTGTGGGTGCAACGATTTCTTCGCTCCTGCGTCTTCCGCCCCACGGCTCCTACCTTAATCCCTGCTCCTTCAACCACGCACTCCCTCACACACAACATTTCTCCTTACTCCCGGTTCGTCTTCTCAGCTCCAAAATTCACCCTCCAGGAATGAAAAGCGGGAACAGCTAGCATCCCGTAAAATACGTTTGCATATGCCTGGAAGACGGGGTGGGATAGATTTATAAGGATAGGCTCTGACTTGGGTTAGGTAAGTACATAATATAAATAAAGCGAAACCTAAAATGAACCACCTGAGATTATCATCCAGTGTTGCATGGTTTTGAGTTCGCCCTTCGCGTGCAGGAACCCTACATTTGAGTGTACTTTTTACAAATTGACAGTGGGTTGAAAAAGATTTAGAACTTTCGGAAGGAATTAACAAAGATTAGTGCGATGTGTTCATATGATGGTGATGAATTCTATAGCATCAAGTTCTGTGCCGCAATTCAGAAATTACATCTACGATAACACAAAATTAATCCGTCACCCCACGCAGCTGCTAGGAGGCGATAATCACTGTGCCATTGGCTGTAAGCAACCATACACGTTTTAATGTTTGGGGTTAAAGGTATCTGCAAATTGTAAAGCCACACAGTGACAGAGCGTGGGATATCAAATCTGCTTGTCTTTAGAAACTGAATATAGTAATAAGTAAGCATATTCATTGTTTATTGCAGAAAATGACATTAAGATGGCTGTCATCTGGTTTGTTGCGCCGTGTAGTCTGGGACAAGTTTACCGACGTTTCAGAGGTCCTTACTGCCTCCATCATCAGGGAAATTATCATCGCATTTACACTCGGTTGCAATAGGAAATGTGCGGATGATTTTACTAAACAAGAATTGGTTAAAAATGTATTATAAATAATAAGCCGTGTCAGGAAGATATGCGACTGCTAGCGTAGTTTCTGTACATAAAACTGAGAGGTAAATAATCATTAGGTAATTTTATACTCCATGTTTTTCGAAATATTGATAAACGTTTACCAGATTACACAGCGCAACAACCCAGAAGACAACCATCTTCAGACTCACCGCTGTGAAAATCTCAAATCCAAAACCAAATCCCATGATTAAATTAACAAATGAAGGTGTTATTTATTTTTCATTTTGATAATGAAGCTTCCTAGAAATGCACGTAGCTGATTGGTGTAGAAGATATAAGCATTAAACACGAATGTATTACAGATATGTGACATTACATCGGTTTAGGCAATGTCAATTTCAAAGGCAGGCAACATCTTTTTTAATACATTGCATTTTTACTAAGATATTAAATATCAATTAATAAGAGAATAAACAAAGAACCAATTAATCATGGTGTTAAACACTGAGACAAGTATATTTTTATCAATACTTACACTTTTATTTTAATTAACTGTTTGAGAATCACTCGATTTATGGAAAGATTGACGTGAGATAGTAATTATAAGTCATTTTTTATCTGTCTCATCCTAGACTGAGTTTAACATTAGGTGTAGGATTGAAGTAGCGAAAGTGATAGATAGATTCGGTTGTATGAAACAGTTACAAATATTTAAGTCAAAAACTTAGTGGTGGCAGCATGGCTTCCATGTTTCCCAAATTAGACAAACTTAAGGTTGAATATCACTCTACTGTTAGACAAATATTTCATTCTTCAGGAACACAAGCAATTTGAACACTCAAGCAAAGTCACACACTTTTTAGAGCTCTTCTAATCTGTTTTATACGTTTCAGCAGAAACAAAGGCGAAAGGAAGAACACAAAGAAAGACAGAAGAAGTACAAATCAGTTTAAACAGATAAATTGCTTACGTCGAAACAGGAAAAGGACTAACATGTGCAGGGTCACAGAAACACAATCAGAGATAAATGGGAAGAATTAGAGAGAAAATAAAGCACTAGCCATCCAGTTCTCCTTCTCCTACCATGGGGCCTCATGGTGTTGCAATCCACTCTGAACCTTGTCCTCTCTGGATCATGCCTCAGGTAGGATTCGAACTCACTAAAATCCTGTGTTTGATCGTCCAGGATCCGCCTGTCATAACCCAAGGTCACTCCGGTAGGATCAATCAGTTGGAATTGGACATTAATGGCTTCCAGAGAGAACCCAAGCCATTATTACAGAGGACGGTCTGTCAGACAAGTGTGCCGAGCGGTAAATAGTCACCTGCCACGATTGATCCACGGCAGGAAAGCCAGGCTGGCCTCGACTAAATGAAAGGCGGTAACATTTCCGTCTCAGAAGCTCGCTCTGTTTCCATTGTGGAGGAATTAGGGGATTTCGGAGCAAATATGGCTTCTTAATGCGGTACAAAATTGCTACAAGCGGAGATCCTGAAATGACTCCCCAGAAGACAGTAGACGTCAGTAGTGATCATCAATTAACATCTCTGACACTGAAAAGACCTTACCTTTACCAGGGTATTAGCTTTCAATTGCAAAACTAAGCAGCATTAGTTTAAATTACCTACACCGGTAACTAAATACTAGACACTAATTACAATGCAGTTTATGTACATCACTTACATAATTTCTTTACAAATTTACACCACACGTTGTTAACATCCTCTGATTAAAATCCGTGAATTCCAGGACAAAAAAATCGACCTAAGGACCGGCTATATTTACTGACATTTTAGTCGTGGCCTTAGGTTTTACAGGTAAACTTCCTTTCATATCCCTTCCATCTCATTATTCATTAATGATCCTATCACTCTGTGTTATATAGTCTGAGCGTTGTTACCGTAAGTAAAGACGTACAATATAATTTTCACTTAACTTTATAATATGCCATTAGGAAAGGTGGAAAGTGATTAGGTAGGACGTTGAGTTGGACGGGACACATCAGCTTCTGTGACATACTGGTGGATGACAATTTGGTGAAAACACCTCATAAAGAAGAATATCTAGGCTGAATCAGGTGACTTTAATGAAATTGGTCTAGAAGTAAAGACGTAGAAAATTAAGGTTATGTTTACGTCTCGTCCTCATAAATGCAATAAATCATTTGAAAATGTGATAGTATAATTCGGAAAAAAATCAATGGTCAGTTAACCACAGAATTCCCTGATTTTATGTAACCTGAAACTTCATTAATATGCTCACAGTATGCTGCTACTTAAATTCAGAATTAGTTAGCGGCTATCAGCCGCCATTAATTCTGGAGCAGACCCGGACAGCGTCTTCCAAAGTTGATGTTTTATAACTCACAGATTCCAAACGTTGGTTGAGTTAATTTTTTCAAAATCATATCAACTCTAGCCAGTACGATTAAAATTAGCCCTTAACGTGTATGTTACGCCAGATAAATAAACCAACCGGTGTGCTTAATTAGAGGGGTTAATTTGGATTCGAAGTTTAACGAGTCACATAGCTGAAACGTTAAATTCAGAGGACACACCCACTCAGCTTTTAGTCTTCATAATAAAAGACGTATTATTAATTTTAGAGTTTCGTTCGGACATTTGTTTATAAAGATACGTCCTCTTAAATGTGCAGTGAAATTCAGTGTCTCCTCACAAAAATTAGGAATTATATTGTCACAAGTATTAGCCATGAGATTCGTGACTTCCAGTGCCCTCAACGCAACCACATCACACGACGTTAGAGAAACTTCGACCAGCGTTCCGAACACGAGCAAATATCTTGGAGGTTGGTGGTAAGAATTTGAAACCACTCGAAGGATTATAAGTTCTGTGAACACAAGCTCCCTGGTCACTTCCTGGCCATGGTTAGGGATTCTCAATTTCCAACGACTCGTGTGTGGTCTGTGGCAGCGATTACACGATACGGCAGCAGTACGCAGTTACCGACTGGACTGAAGAGACCGGACATCACTGTATATTGCGATGTAGTAAAAGTAGCGAATAAAGAACAATTATTTCAAGTCCGGCAGAGACAATTCATTATAAACAAGTGTTAGTGAATAATACCATCTGTCTTCTTAAATGAACCCACGTGTAACCAGTGCTACACGTTAAAATATATTCAAACTTTTATAAATGAATTAAGCATAGCGTATTAAATAACAAGTGAATTTCTTTAGAGGAACATGTGTACTTTATTATGTCGGGAACTGAAGTTTGTAGCTCTCAGAAAGACTTTAATGATGTTTAAATCGGTTCTAAATTAATCTGAAATTAATTTTGCATCGATAAATTACTAGTAACCTGCTACGTTCGTGTTCTGCCAGTGTATGCAAGTTAAAAGTGAACTAATTGGTTTCAAAGCTGCAGAAACTGAATTTGTTTTCTAAGTCAACATCATTATAAGAGCTGTGAGCCCTGGTTCTTCATCAGAGAGCTGATATTAATAACAATCATCCCATCCCGGAAGTAACCGTAAATACGCTCTGAGGGAGTGTTTTGTTTTTTGGAACTTGCGAACTATAAAATTAAATCACCCCGACAACCTCACATATATATTTACTTCCTTCAGACCCGACCCTTAATATCCGGTTTCAAGTGTCATTTGTTGCAAACTTTGCGTAAAGTATTCGTAACATTTTAAAAATTAAGTTGAAGAACCGTTAAAAGAATTTTTTCCACTGATATTTTTGAACAAAAAATGTGTTCAATGCACAAGTAACTGACGTTACTGGACAAATTAATTCATTCGTAACACGGAGACGTGTTTAATACGGTTAGATAAGAGTACAGTTTTTTTTATAAATTCATTGCAACACAACAGGTGTTTTAAACACCAACATAATCCAGCGTGATATTCGTTTAGCAATTATTATTTATTTTCTTAAAACATAAAGGAAGTTACTGACGAAGAATCAAAAGAGTTTGCAACGTCCACACTAGTCAATAATTCTCCCGGCGAAAAATATCAAATATCTTAGACTATCCTAATATGTATACGGGAGGTTAAACAGAGTGCGTGATATTAAATCCAAAGTGTACATAAGTGTTGTAAGTGTAGACAAAACTCTACATGAGCTTAAGAATGTGTTTGCACATGGTGGGTTCCAAAGATGACCAGAAAGCACGCCCCGGTTCTGAGTCTACGGAACATGTTAATCGGTTTTAACTTGATGGAAACACATCATCGTAGCGAATAGTGATCTGTGGCCAGACTTAGCACCAGAATCAAAGAGGTTTAGCACAAAATAGCTCCACATGAGTTCCCCACCATCCAAAAATAATTCAAGATGCAGCTTTCAGTTAGCAAGCCAATGGAAAGTGTCGTTTGTGATTCAGAAGGGATGATCTTTTGTTATATGCCACCTCTTTCAACAGTTTGTGTTCAGCTTTAAAGTAACTTCGTTCTAAATTCACGCAGTAATTTTCAAAAAAAAAGGGAAACTCTAAAAAAATAATAATTTTGACGACAACCTCTTTTACAATCCGGATGTAACCCCCAGGGATTACCACTTGTTTGGGCCGATGAAGGAGCAGTTGGAAGGGCAGAAATTTCAGACGAAGTAAAGAACTATATCCTGATTTGGATACCCAGTGATCTTATTTATTTCTGTGCAGCTGGCACCAGTACGTTGTCATGGCGATGGCAAAAATGTATCAGTGTGGAAGGACGGTATCTGATAATACAGTAATAGGTTTACGATTCTGATACGTAGTTGTTTTGTGTAAAGTATAAGTCTATTGTCCTAGACTTGAACCTTGAAATAACTTCGTATATATATGCCGTGTTTAACGGTGCAAAATATGCGCATTAACGAGGAAATTATTTAACGAGTGCGATGCAATATCACCTAAACCGAGTTTATGTTATGGAAGCAAAACTTTGGTTTCGAAAAAGAAATACAAAAATAATACTGAAAAATAATCTCATATACATTAAATCGCTACTGAAAACAACTTTGTGCCACATTTCAAAACGAAAAATTAACTGCTGAATACAAACATAACTGACAACGTAAAATACTGTAAATTGATACTGAAGACAAGACGCAGACATAATTGAATACGTGTCAAAACAACATACAGACGAGGAAGAGAGGTTAGTAAACGGCAAAAATATTTTATGAACCGGGCTATAAAGCTTGAGGCCCTGATTGAACATAACTTATTGCGAGTAATTGACACCAAAGTTAATTTGACTGATAAATGAATTAACAGTAGCAGAACTGCCACTTTTTCGGAAAATATGGAAGATCAATAATGCTTCTATCGAGAATATTTAGTGTAAATCTTCCATCGAAAAATGCATCAAAATTCACGATTAAAAAGAAGAATGTTTCGCTCCTAAAGCACTACGTAGTCTGTAAAATCACCTTAAGCACTGACACTAGATGTGATTGTGCAAGCACTTCTCGCCTAAAAATGTGACCTCTGTGAATCAGGTATACTACCTGACTCTGTGTGATCTACCACTTATTACTTTTCAAGTGGCCATGTATGTCACTTATTATGTGCATCACTTAAAACCTATTAATTGCCTGCAGATATTATTTATTACCTAGATGGTATTTATATAACTTAACATATACAAAGTTGATAGGTCTTTGTGTATAATTAAGTGCCTATTAAGTTACTATGTATATCACATAATGACTTGAAGAGACTATTTATAACTACGTTACAAGTGTTTCTCTGTCACTTACTACCTATCAAGTGATTATGTATACCGACACGTGTCTGTGCTGCAAACTCTCAGAAAAACATCCGACTTCAGCAACACCCATGAAATTTTGCTGTCTCTTTGGCATTTAATCTTCGTATAAATTCCCCCGTCCCTTCGTAATGGATGCTGTGAGAGTTACAAAATTGCCTCAAGCTTCTCCCATCTTGACAAAGCCACAACGACAAAGTAAACCATTTATCCTGAAACATATTTTACTTTCTGTATGTATCTACTGCCTTTCGCTGTTATTTTTATATAGAAACTACAATTTTTCTGCGGGAAACATTTTCAGTGTTATCTCAACCAGACCCATAAAGAATGAAAAGAGGAAAATAGAAAATTACGTAAAAGAAAGGAAAAAACAAAACAAACAAACGTAAGTTCAAGAGCTGGCGTTGTAAGTGGAAATTGCTGTGTTATCTCTTGTCTGGCTTCCATACATCGTTTCTCAGATGTCTTTTTTCTACTACCCTCTTTGAAACATCACGAAAATATAACACACCTATTTATTTCCGTCCCAATTAACATTGTTGTAAGATGAGAAATTTGTGCTCGAAGATAAAGACTTGCCCAGAGATGTGTAACGACCCGTCTCACACCAATAAATGACCAGCTGGTAAATTAATCTCGTCTCTAATGAGAATGTCTTTAAAAAAGAGAGACAGAATTCTGAGGAGGCCGCAATTTTGTGTGGAATCATCTGAGAAGAAATAACAATGGTAGATGTAACCACATAAATGCTCTTATCTCAGTCAATTTAAAAAAAAAGATTATAATAAAACAACCACAATAGCCCATCTGTCAAAATTTCCACGAAGTGTTGCCAAAACAGCAGATCCAGAGATGACACTATCAACTGCACTACAAAAAAGTCTCTAAGGTTTGGAAGTAACACATTTGAAAGCAGGAAATATTTATCATTTACAGTAAGTCACTGATTAACTACTGTATTATATAACGGTACTATTTCAGTTACACTAATTACATGGTAAAATGATTGTAAACTTTAAGATGAAAATTACTTGGGAGCGATCGTGAACATGGTCGACTACTGAATTCAGTGACTGAGGAAAGCCACGTAAAACCCTAGCTGAAAGAGCCAGTTCCTCGCTAAGATTTGAACCGAAGACCTCCCAAAAAACGAAGTATGAGTGATAAATAGTCGGTTGATGAATGATAATTTTTGCTCATTTTATGAGTCGATGTTTCTCGGATTTGCAGAAAATCGAGTATTGGATGAAGTAACTACTCAGTAACTTTAAGTCCATTCGTGTCAATCTCAACGTTTCTCTTATATAATGCAGTATAATTCAAATTAAGGGCGATAAGAACAACACATTTATGATGCATTTTAATATTATACTCAACTGAAATCCACATCTCACATTCCCGAAATCAAATTTATAAATCATATTATTCTCACTGAATCAAGAAAGATACCGTGGGCAAGGCTTATACCAGTAGAGAAACACAAATTATTCAAAGACGCCAATAGTTAGATCAAGAATAGGCGAAAGTGGAATGACGAATAATAGAATCGACTCTCAGAATGTAGACTGCATTGGCATTGCAAAGGATAGGTTTCAGTGTTAGAATTTTGATTTTGTGATTGCGGTGATGAAGCAAAGTTTCACATGAAATCATTAACATCTTCTATTTGCCCAATGGGACGACTTATTTTGCTTCAGACACGTATTTAACATGAACTGTAAAACCTCGTTATACGAGAATGAACCACGACAAATGTTGAAATTTACCCAACGTTTCGATAGACACTGCAGTTGCCATCTTCAGGGAGAATATATATTTGTTTATTTGTATTGGCTTTTACTTAAAAATTCTGTCTTTAATCTAGCATGGATTACACAATCTCATAAAAGGATAAATTTATATTACGTATGTCCTTTTCAAATATAAATTTGACTTTCTTTCAAAGACATCAAACGAAACATCAGAACAAGTAGTTTTTTTACAAATAAATTAATTGCAATTGCAGATTTAGCGTTGTTATATTGTATGTATGACCTGTGATGTCTCCTAGAACAATCACTACGGAATGTGTTCAGCACCAACAAAAGAATAATCTTGGCGGAGACTGGAATTAAAAATCGATAATTCTGTCATATCTCGAACAATAGCGCTATTTTGAATACAACCAGTTAGACTAAAGTAATCAGCCGATCGCGACAACTATTCTAGACTTCAAACACGAAACTCTGATCATTTCGTTAGGTTATTAATTTTGGAGAGGGTATTAAAGTGTTAATATACTTTTATTTTAGTTCCTATATGACCTGATTCCGTGTGCAATATCTATTTTAATAATTCTGCTACAGTACTAAAACATGCTCCGTATAATTAGATGAGAAGTTTAATTGCATGCATTTTGTTTTAATCTTCAATTTTTTTATCCTGTAATATAGAATAGAGATTTCATTATTCACTCGTTTCCATTTACAGATATTTATTACCTGGGGTTTAAAAGGCCCATAGCAGAGGTCACAGAGTAATGATACAAAAGATTGTAGAGAATGTACTGGAACAGGTATTACCTGCATTTAATGAAGTCTTCTCGAGTGATCAGCAGCGTTGTAGTGGCATTGAAACTGTCACAGTCACTATAAACTAAAGGTAAAATTTAAAGTTTTAAAATGTAGAAACTAAAGGCAGTTAACTTCATCAAAAACTCAGCAATTACTGGTCCCGCAATAATATAGAACTATAAAAATCAGTTGCTAAGCAACAAAACACGAAACGAAATGCACTGTGGGAAGATGATGATACAAACACTAATTTCTTGTAAGACTTGAGGTTCTCACAGCGGCGAGTATGAAGATTTCCGTCTTCTGGGTTGTTGCGCTGTGTAGTCTGGTCGATGTTAACCAACATTTCAGAGGTCATACTGCCTCCGTCATCAGGGCGATGACTACACAGCGCAACAACCCAGAAGAAGGAAATCTTCATACTCACCGCCCTGATGACGGAGGCAGTATGACCTCTGAAACGTTGGTTAACATCGACCAGACTACACAGCGCAACAACCCAGAAGACAGAAATCTTCATACTCTGATGACGGAGGCAGTATGACCTCCGAAACGTTGGTAAACATTTACCAGACTACACAGCCCAACAACCCAGAAGACAAAAATCCTCATACTCTGATGACGGAGGAAGTATGACCTCTGAAACGTTGGTTAACATCGACCAGACTACACAGCGCAACAACCCAGAAGACAGAAATCTTCATACTCTGATGACGGAGGTAGTATGACCTCCGAAACGTTGGTAAACATCTACCATAATACACGGCACAACAACCCAGAAGACAAAAATCCTCATACTCTGATGACGGAGGAAGTATGACCTCTGAAACGTTGGTTAACATCAACCAGACTACACAGCGTAACAACCCAGAAGACGGAAATTACTAATTTCTTGGTTGGTCGATACATGTTTCTATAACTTATTTAACGACGACTTCCAACTGAATAATTTAGAAAGTGTCCAGTATGAGGATAATGGTGAATAATAAACTACAAACGATGTGGCGGGAAGCAGTCGTGGCCGATACGTAGACTACTGTTCTATATCTGCCTGGTTAAATGAGAGACAAGAAAATGGCTGTCTTCTGGGTTGTAGCGCCGTGTAGCCTGGTGGAATAAAGGGCAGGAGAACAGTTCCAGATGAGAATCGAAAAGTGGACTCCCCGAATTCGGCGTAAGAGTGCTAACAGAGCGACGTGCTACAGAAGCCAACAAGTAGCATCAAATGGGCCGATGATCCAGAATGGGTGGTTTATACCAGACTGGGTTTTAAATGTGTTATTTACATCAGTAAAAGTGTTCATTTTTGTTTTGCGGTAAATTAAACTGCCACAGGGCTACCTATAGATGGAACATCAGCAAAACGTGTGAGAAATATGGATAAAACTGTGTAAAATAACAGCTGAATAATTGCTACAAATACACAGAAGTGTTACTTGGATCGGGAGGTTGAAGGGAGGTTTAGACTGTAACCACCATATAAAAATGGCATCGGGTCACATCCTGGAGCATTTCAGCCCAGTGCAAATTTATACATAACATTTCCAAAAGATTAATTTTAACAATATCCCACAGTTTACATATCGGTTTTCGAACTAGAACGTTCGACAAGGTTCGAAGAAATTTTTTTACTTATGTATTGATATATACCACGTGTTCTGACCATCAGAACTTCCATCTTCATGAATTTCTCGTGAGTTTGCAAAAGTTTTGGAAATCTGAAATGATAGGGGAATTAAACATGTTTTAGGATCCAGTTTTCAGGCGTTCTTTTCAGATGTCCAAGACTTCTGATAACGTTCTAGTTTCGAATCGATATCTTTTGTTCCTATTTCATATCCAACAACCTCATTACGAAGATGGCCGTCTTCTGGGTTGTAGCGCCGTGTAGTCTGGTAGAATTTTACCAACGTTTAAAACGTACTTGCTGCCTCCATCATTAGGTCCTTTGAAACGTCGGTAAACTTCTACCAGACTACACGGCGCAACAAATCAGAAAACAGCCATCTTCAGACTCGTCGTCATGAAAACCTCAAATTTTAGCAACTTCGTTACGTTCATGATCCGTCATTCAGAGTCTTGAGACAGCATCATTAAGCTTTCTCCATTATTCTCATTGTTATACTAATAATAATTTAGCTCCTTATTAAATTACGTCTTTATTAAATATCCAAATGGAGAATTACATCCACCAGGAGTGGGGAAATTCAGGTAAATATAAGCATCTCTCTTTTTTTCTGTGGTGCAGCGGGAAGTTTTGGAATAGATTTGTTGGCAGCCCTGTTGAAGAATTGAGATTGCGATGGAATGAGATCTGTTATTCTTTATCCGGTTCCTTTCCTTACAAATTTAAAATCGAGTGCTTTTGTTAAATTTAATTTAATGTCATATGTATATTGCTAGATAGAAATGTTGATTGACTGTGGATGATTCAATTTCAGTCTTTCAACCTGTCAGTGTGACCAAATTTTTTAAAGAATGTCGAAATTTCGGGTAATGAGATCACCTCGTGTCAATAAAATAAGAGCAAATTTCAACATAGGGTATTATTTTCAATGATCGGAATAACGATATTAAGTCACTGTTATCATTTTAATATTTCTTAGCTTATTTGTAATTTAAAAGGGAAGATTAATATTTGGAATGCAGAAAAACTAAGAAGGGTTAAAAAGGAAAGATATATAATACATGTTTGGTTGTCTCTTTGCTTTCGTCATTGCTTTAAACTGCACTTTTCTTGTCGATGACTCAGCTTTCCTGAGTAAAAATGATATATATATATATATATATATATATATATATATATATATCGATTTTGTAAGCGATGTTCATATTCCACAACAGGCAGGGGCAATATGAGCATAATGACGGGGGACTGTCTCTTCCTATGTATAAGAGCCAAGTCTGAGTACACTAGTACTGAAAATAGCTAATGGACTTAAGTAAGCGACCGTTCTAGACGCACCCTTTATCCAAAATGAAAGACTCATTTTTTAAAACGTGTTCTCAGTTATGACCACATTTGTCTCAGTTCCCCTATAATAACAAAAAATAAAAACAAACACAGGAAATAAAGATATCTACAGACTGAGAAGCTGCATAAGAACTAAAGACACATCTAGCTGAAGTAGTGTGACTGGAGGGAAATTGAACATTTATGTCCCCGTGTTCCGAGTAGCGACATGAATGCCGACTATCAAGAACATGACAAAACCTAATTCCATTATAAAATGTAATTTGGAACAAGGCATCTATGTGGCCTTATCTGTTATGTAAAATGTTGGTATTTTAAGAGTACCATAATTCAATTCAATCCATTTATTAAAGCGCTTGACAACAACTGAAAAGCCAATTACATTTAAGCATCAAAATAAAAAACGATAAACTGAAACAAAATATAATTAAAACGTTAAGGCGATGCAAGAAAATAGAAGCAGTAATTTATATTCTTATTCATAGTAACAGAAGATAAAATATAGTCCTTGTTAGAGACGTCACTGTTTCTATAGAATGAATTGGCAGCAAAATCACATCTGACTGAGGGAGTGACCTTGAAATTAAAATGTGCCGTAAAAGTAGAGTAATTTCTGATAAACCGACTGGTAAGCGCACAATAACATTATCCAAAACAGATTAACAAATAATTTTTACCTTTAAAGCGTTGATAATAAAAAGGTCATCAAGATGTCTTAACCATAAATGAAGAGTTAAGTTATTTAATGTAACTAAAATGTCCTCATATTTATGGTAACATACGCCATAAAAATTCTTGTGAAACACAGACATGAGAATTGCCTTTGAATTATTTATCTTTGAGGGGCGTTAGTAACAGTGGTGGAGTTCCAGACAACATTTACCGTATCAAACCCAACATTTTTAAACCTCGTGGAAATACTGAGGTAATGCACTAGAGAAAATAAAGCCTGCACCTCAAAAACACTGATATTGAACACTTTGTTAGCGTGACATTATGTTATTACCTCATTTGTAATTAATAAAAATACTGTTTTTCTTAATAGCAAACTATACAATATTAGTTTATAATTAATAAAATTTAATGCAAACATCAATACACAGATTTTTCTTTGAATTAATATCGTCCTACAAAATTTCAATCATCAACACTACTAATACCACGATAAATCTTTAGGTCGTCAGCAAATGAGAATTACGAGTGGAATTAGAAACTTAATTAGCAGTCAGCTACTCTTTTAACATCGGAGGATTGTTTTGCCAAAAAACGTCTAAAGTTTATGAAAAAAGAAACGCCAGATAATAGGGGAAAACCAAGGAGACGTGTTTATAAAAATAAATCAAGAAAACCTAAGCATGAATCAGAAAGCGAAAATGGTATGTGCACCGAATGTGAATAACCCTATGCTACAACAAAGCAGAATTGTGACTGGATTAAGTGTGTGGACTGTAACAAATGGCTCCACGAGCTGTGCACTACGCATGGTGACCGTTGCAATTCTTGCAATTTATTCTAAAAAACAAGAAACAATGAGTGAGGCAACTCACCCTCCCTCATTGGGGCATATCATATATAGTTTTTTGACCATCTCTCCCGACTGGGGGAGTCGGGAGAGATGGCCAAAAATGGCATTACAAAAAAAGAAGAAAATAGTGTTAATGTCCTCAAATGACGGTTTAATTATATTTTTCTTAATTCACCAATGTTGTCGTAATCATAATCCTGCGTTGAAAAATAAATTTCAGCTTTTGGATTCCAATAATAATTTTTTTCAAAATGTGGGGCATCTCACCTGAGTTTACCCTATATCAAAGAGAAAACTGCACCTCAGACTAGACATGATAAGAGAATGAAAGATTTACAGAAATTATAACAAAAGATGGTTCGTTAAACATGTAACTAAGAAAACAATCGATATAACTATAGGACAGTACAAAAGTACTGAAATTTTGAAGAGAAATTTTATGAGGAACGTGTTGAAAGCTTCACCTAATTCAAAATATACAGATCAGGGTCGCTTTTGAGTTCGAACAGAAACTAAAGTAGAATTAAACTAATATGGCAGTGATGTGTCATGTTGCTCTTCAGAAATATAAAAACTATTCGAACAAAACACAGTCTGATGCAACTAATTAATATTTCTTAATGGTCTTCACTTAATTACAATATTCCTGATGTCTTCTTTATACACTGGAACTACAGCAGTTCGTCTCCACAGTAACGGAAAGTGACGACACTAATTAAAGTCAGATTAAAAAATATAAGTTAACAAAGGAATTAAATATCAAAACAGACTTTAATTACGAACGATGAGAGTCCACTCACTCCAACGCAGTTGAAAGGTCAAAGGCGCTTGATATCCCTGCTGACATTAGCCGCTGAGATACGAGCAGTGGGTAAAATGTCTGATATTATTGATTCAGATCGAGTAACTGACGAAAACGTTAATTTAAAATAATTATCAAAGGCATCTGGAACATGTTTAGGATCTTTTATAAACTGATCATCAATTTTAATCTGAATAAAATAGTTATTATATCTTTTAAAATCAAGTAAGAAACGTATTTCAAAAAAGGTCAGGGATTAATTTTAAGACTGCCATCGACAGTCTATGCCCATCTGTCGTAGTGCAACTTTTACTATTTTACTAAAATAAACAAAATAAGATTAATATACATCAGACTCAGTCTTGTTAATAAAGACGAAAATATTTAATTTTATATTAATATCGTATTTTAAAGATTAGATAACTGTAAATGATACTTACCATAAAGCAGAAGTCCTACATTCGTGTCAAAGATCTGCAAACCTTAAGTACGTGTTTAATTTTCAGTTAGAATTAAGTTATTTGTAGATTTAAATGCGACGGAAGAAAATTCCAGCTACCATGACACCGAAGCAATGGGCAGAATCAACAAACTATCCTTAATGGAAAAGGGAGTTACCGTTCGGATTAAGACGCAGAATTTCTTGGCGTACGAAAGAACAAAATTAATGCGACGAAAATATAGTCTTCAGCCAACAAGCAACACGCACCCGGATCTTTAGCTAAACCGGATGGGAGAAGAGTGTCATTACTAAGCGTCAGCTCACGTCGGCATCTTCATTTTCCTGGTGACAAAAATTACCTTCATTTTATTAATGAAGTCGCCCAAAGACAAGAGCGAAGAAGGTCAACATTGAACTGAAAAACAATCTATGGGTTGTTGCGCCGTGTAGTCTGGTAGAAGTTTACCGACGTTTCAGAGGTACTTGCTACCTCCTCCACCATGGCCTTCTACAACAATGCACTTTGCAACATACAAAGAAGACAGCGACCTTTATGAACGCCGACGTCATAATTTCAAATTCCATCTATCAGGTGAGATGATTACATCAAATAAGTGGTTAATAAAGACATTTCTAGGCTCAGGCCAAGAGGTCAGAAAAGCGACCTCTGAGTAATGCGAGTCAACACAATAAAAGGCATGGAGAAGACTTAAGGAAACTTAGGACAGTCTGTTGGTAAAGGGAGTACAGAACCAATTTACTTAAGCAGAAAACGGTTTGTGGAGAAGCAAGGCGTGTGAAACAAGGTCTAAACCACTTGCGAGATTAAAGTAAATAGAATCAAGTGGACTTTCTGAAATAACATTATGGTCAACAAATTAAACAGGTAGCTTTAGTTCTAAGTTTGGTAAATCCACGCCGAGAAAAATAATTAACTATGACTTCATAAATGAGAAATGTAGTCATGTGGGTTACAACATATTACAAAAATATGACGAGTGACTATGAGTTTATGAGTCTTGGGGTTACCACGGCAACAAGAAACCGGTTATTGTATTTCGGGTTGTGTGGTGTGTCCTTACACCTATAAGAAGAAACGGCATCACAACCCAGAAGACCCCGGCCGATGGATGGTAAGAGAGTCGATGTCGTCTTTCTGCAAACAGACTACAGCCACCAGATTCCATAAGTTTAAAAAGAGACCTGAGGTTAAGCAAGATTAGAAATAAAACAGAGAAGTTTAACTAATATTTCTGAACGAGTCTATTCAATAGAACTGCGATATTTCGAAAGAAGTAGACGTTTTGTTTAGCTTCGAACACATAAGTCCGAAATAAGAGAAGCTGAAGATGAACCATCCGTACACTTATTTGCGGAGAGGAACCCTCTACAGCTGCAAAAAATATTACTGACAGTTTGAAAATGTTTAGAAAATGCCTCAGAAGTTTCTAAGAACCCAAAGACCATCAGCCGTAGTGAAACAATCATTCTTCCTGTACTGTAAAAACATCATGAGATGACGTCAATAGATATAAGCCAGTGTAGCGGGTCAGGTTTAGTGATTGTTTTGACCAGCTTACGACGGTAAAAAGGAAATTTATAGTAAAAATTGTCTTAATCTTCTCTAAAGCCTATAAACATAATTTTCTCTTTTGATCATAACATTTTAATTTAGCAGACAACAAAGAGGTAATTTGTGATTCCTTCCGTAACCAGAAGGAAGGAACAGCTGAATAAATTGTTCGCATGCAGCAGCAATAAGCCTGTCAATAGCAGCTTCAAAAGAAGTTACTTTACAAAGAGAAAGCTACTCACAAGTAGACAAGGCGAAGTACAGCTCTCCTGCGGAGAGTTCTTTGAAAGCAAATATCGATATCTCGTTCAGAGCGGCTGATGGACGTAATAAAATTAGGACCAGGAAGAAGATTGCTTTACAGTATCGCATTTGGCAGGATTTATCGGAAGATCGGAACAGAATGACAATACGAGGTCAAGAAATTTGTGTTGTTGTCATAGTAATGGTTCTGATTTAAACAAAGAAAACAGGCGAAGAAGTAAATAAATTCTTCTTTCACGTTGTAATAATAATTACACTTAGCTGCATTATAGTAAACCATAATTCCAATAGAAATCGGAACATAAAATTTACCGAGGAAAACAACAAGAAAGTTAAAGATATTCACAATAATTGCTCAAAATGAAACTGCTTCACCACAACTGCCAAAGCCCATGCACTCAGATTACTTTTGGGTCCACTGTGTAAATCTGACCTTACTATTTCCCTGGACGCACTGGTAGAGTCGTAACCAACCTACCTGAGCCCCTCTTAATGTATGTTTGGTTTAGCCATCCACAACCAAAGACCTCTAAATTATGCCCAGCCAGATCTGTGTACTGTCAGAACATGTGCCAGCAAAATTGCTGCATTTCCTGCACTTGGGGCTTACCGAGAGGCCCATGGCGCCCGAATATGCAACAGCAAGCAAATAACTCTTAACGTGACCCCACTTTTCTGTTCAAGACCAGAAGGTCACTAAACGGTTTATCAAAGGCCTTCCAATGAAGCTTTTACGTGGTACGGTGGCCCGGTGTTCGGACAGCCTCTCTTTAACTCTGACACTACCCAAGGTTCGGGACCTTGGAATGGACTGCTTGGTGTCTCCCTAGCCAAGCCAAGCCATTTTATTATTCTGGGTCCGACAGAGGGCACATAACGCCAGTCGACATTTCGAGAAAAACTTCGACGTTACCCTCGATGCCTCGACGGTGTGCAAAGTTGCCTGGCCAATCTCACCACATTTTGACATGAAATAGATATGCTCACCTAAAGGTTGTTCCAATGCACTTCTTTGTACAAGCTGAATTTGCAAAAAAAAAGTCTACTTGGAACATTGTGGCATGCATACCAAATAAAGAGGATAACCTATCTCTGATTTTACCTCACATTTTCTATCCCCAGGCCCGTCAGCCAGCCTGGACGCGTCTATATACCAGACAATTAACGGTCACGGGTCAGTGTTATCGTGAAAGTCCCATAAGAAATCACTGGCGTAATCTTGTCCCACATCGTCTTAAAAAACTTATTCGGATACCATTAGTCGGGCAAGGATCCGTGCATAACCTACATCTTAATCTGTACCACATCACAAAACTAAACCTGTGATCTGAGGTCCTGATGCCAGTCTGTGTCACCAAGGAAAACCACGCAGGGCCTTGAGAGAACATTTAGGAACCGTTATCACGCATCTACTGGCAAAGAGGCCACAAAGTTCAGCCCTGATCGTAGACAGACCAGCAATCGGCCTGACCACATTTGCCAAATACATGTTCAAATGCCTCACCATGCTCGCATAATGCCAGGAACCAACATCCGGTTAAATATACGTATGAGGTCTTGCCAAGGACAGGACGCCGATGCCGAAGGGAAGAACAAATTTTACTAATCCGTTATTCCCCATTCTCCATCGAAATCAGCTTAGCATCCGGGACAAGCCTCAAACACTTCACCGACCCTGTTTAGTAGAACAGATTCTAGAACCTATCTAATTTCTTCCTATTGATGAAGAGTACAAGTTTAATCTTGTCAGAATTGACAGAGAGACCCTGGACCATGCCTAAGTTCTTTGCTAAGTTCAGAACCCCTTGATTGAGTTCTGAGATAGTACAGAATTTCCCTGTTCTCAACAAGGCAAAATTAACAGCGCAGCCTTGTGTATACAGACCATCTGTATTGAATCGCAAGGAGACTTACTACTAATGATTAAATTCTATTCAATTGTTCATCCTATCTTAGAAACTTATCAGACTGGTACAGAGTCAACACAATAAGATAAATAATAGAAGCAACGGAAAAAATATAAAAGTGAAAACAAACTTAAGTACATACTTATAATCAAATTAAAGAGTTTCTCGTAATGAGAGAGTGTCCTCAAACGAGACAATGAAAATCAACAATAACGCACCTGGCCGGATGATTTCGAGGGATAATGATGATAATTCAATAATAATAATAATAATAATAATATAGGTAATATTTGGCCAATATCCCGGGCGAACACGACATCAGGGAACTTCAGAAAACTGCCATTTTAGGATCATCCTACATCATCCGAAAGACGCTATCATAAAATAAAATTATATAATACATGTGGCACTTGCTAAAAACAATATGTATCCCGGAAATAGCTGCTGCCCTATGTACCTTAGGGACAAGGTCTGTCTCGGGTACATGGGAGTACATACCCCATAAAGTGGTGAAGAGATGGGATATAATAATAATAATAATAAGGTCTGTCTCGGGTACATGGGAGTACATACCCCATAAAGTGGTGAAGAGATGGAATAATAATAATAATTCAATTAAATTAAATTAAATTCAATTCAATTAATTTATTTACGTGTTTGCCAACAGCAAGAAGCCAATAACAGGTAAACACTGATAATACATACAATGATAATGAAATAATAATGAAAAATAGTACACAAACAGATTAACTAAACTTATACATGTAACCAAGTACAGGCAAACCCAAAATAGAAACAATATTAACACAAAGCAAAATAAATTAAGAAATATAAATAAAGACAAATAATCCACCTAGGGAACACTAATATAATTGTGAAACGTTAAAGAATATAAAAAACAGAGAACGAAGCTAGATCATCTATCAAGACAACCTATCTAGATCATTTCCCTTATTGAGAACGTGCCCTTAAGGGAGACAATGTTTATGCTAAATACGTCCAAAGACTTACATACGTCATTTGCAGCGATGACGCACCTGGCTGAAGGACTATGTCTTAGTGCACTGCTCACACTAAAAGTAGAAAATTCTCTTATTTGCCTCGCCGGCACACGTAAACCAACAGCGTCCATAATGGAATGGCAATTTATTTTACCCTTAAATACATTAATAAGAAATAACGCATCGAGATGTCGTCGTCTGGAATAAAGTGTTCTAAAATTTAAAGTAGATAGGATCAATTCATATTTGCGTGGGATATTAGACTGAAAAAATCGGTAATTGCACAAACTGGCAAATTTTCTTTGAATATTATCTAATTTATTAGAATCTGTCTGTGTAAGATTATTCCAAACGACCGAGGCATACTGAAGCTTTGACCTAATTAAAGCATTATATAAAACAACAAGGCTGTCTAAGGAGGAAAAAATATAAGTAATAAAACGAATAAGCCCTAAGGTCCTTAGTGCCTGGGAATGAACACAATTTACATGACAGTGAAAATACAGTTTACTGTCTAACAAAACACCAAGATCATTTATACAATTAGTACGCAAGATTAAAAAGTCACTAACAATGTAATTAAAATGGATGCTGTTGGTTTTACGAGTGAACGATATAATTTTGGTTTTCTCAATGTTAAGTTCCATATTGTTATCATCACACCACTGATGTACGGAATCGATATCTGCTTGAAGAGCTCTGCAGTCATCCACAGATTTAATATCACAATATAGTTTCAAATCATCAGCAAATGAAAGAAATTTAGAATACTTAATTTTGTCGCAAAGGTCGTTAATAAAAATATTAAATAAGAGAGGTCCCAAGGTAGAGCCTTGTGGAATAATAATAATAAGTTGATAATCGGAAAATAGGACACGGCGAGTCAACAGTTGGTTGATATCTAGACTTTGGATGATTATTACAAGTGTTCAGTATTATTTTTCTGAAATTTTTGTGATCGGCTCGTCGCGCACAGGACAGTACAACACACAAAAACGCGGACAAACATCCATGGCTTCAGTGGGATTCGAACCCACGGTCCCAGCGACCAAGCGGCACATGGCCCACGCCTCAGACTTCGCGGCCACTGCGGACCCCATAAATGTACAGACAAAAGGAAAATTTAGCGTGTCCGAAAGAAAACCAAAATATCCGTTTGAATGCGATTTCCACACATGAAACATTGGTCACTAAAAGAAGTTGCGCAAGAGTGGCTTAAGGCCTATGAGGAAACAGTATTCTCATCAAATCAGCAGATCCACAAAGATGGATGTCTTCGTAATCACGGCCGCCAGAACCTCAAATTCTATTCATTGGTCCTTGGATGGAATAGGCTATTTAGAAAAATTAAACAATTGGCTTAGACTGCTATGACGCTTTACTACACAGGTTAATATTTGAGTGACTTTGTCTTCCCCCCTTAAGATTTACGTTGTTTCCTCGCTCAGAAGAAAAGGAATTCTTCTTGAGCCATTTTGTATCAACTAGAATCACGCAGTTTATTGAACTCTATTACCGGAATGTAAGTCACTTTCTAACGAGCGACGACCAAAGACAATACAAATGTTCCAGCCGTGCGCTAGTTTCATACTTCGATTGTATTCTCTGTTTTTGTTGAAATAAAATAAACCCAACAAGTGAAATCTCTGTGACATCTGTAGAAACGCAATTCTTCCGCCACAACCCTCCCCTCCTCCAAACAATATTCCGGGCCTGACCCTCGTCTAGTTTTTTTATTTCGCTTTTCAAAATTTATGTTGAGATGATTATCATCTAAAAAGTTGGCAACATGGGTTCAGGGATTTGTAGGGCCCAGTCGTGCAATTTATCAGAAGGGAGAGAAAACCGCAACGCGTGTTACATTAATATTGAGTTTTTCACCCATTCGTAATGTAATCAAAATGGCGGTCTCTTATCCTGCACTGTACTGGTACGGCAGACGCTCCTCGTATGTTTTGAGTCGAGTGGAATGCTGGGAAGAAGATGGAATTAAACCCACGAAGCCAGAACAGCTGAATGTCTCCCTCGGGACAACAAGTAGAGGAGGAGTGAATGAAGAAAGCGAGAGAGAGGAAAAAAAGAGGAAATTCGAAACAGTTGTGTAGTGTGACCACTGACCATCGAAACACTCGCAAATCAGCTCCTGGCCAAGTGTAACGACAGAATGAACATTGATGTATATTTCTAGCATTGTTTTATGCAGAAATTTGTTTTAAATTTAAATCAGTGATATTTTCAGACGATTCAATCACCTTTAATAATCCAGCAATTTAAAAACTGTGGTTATATTTTAACCAAATTTATAAAGTTCATGATGAATTTTTGCTCCAACGATGCTTTACACCTGTAATAAAATACAATCATATACCGACTCCTGCCTGATTATCCCATAGCTCTGCCTGTAATGTAAGAAAACAACACAAAATAATGTAAAACGAAACAAAATAAAAATTATTAAAAATTAAATAAATAAAACCAGATTATCATAAAATAAAACATGACTAAACTTTGATAGCTAAGTGTACATGTAGATAAAACTACATGAAGTAAAATTACTGCTTCTGAGAATATTAAATTTCAAAAGATCTCAAAATCCTAAATTAACTTTCCTTTCATTCTCACCGAGAGGGTTTACTGTTTGACTACGGACTCGAGGACCGGGGCTTAAACCACAGTCGTCCATTCCAAATTGCTTTCATTCTATACATCTCATCGGCTCTGAGGCTAACCCAACTTCCTGTCCAGTGGGTACCGGAGTTCTTTCCCGGGGGTAAAGCTCAGCCGGAGCGTGACGCTGACCACTCATCCCCATCGAATGCCGGGTACATGAACAAGCAAGAGTTATAAACCTCTTCCCCAAGCGCCATCATGGCGTGCAGTGGGACAGGTTTTATTTAATACATCTCCTACATAAATCCTTAATCTCCGAATCCGGGCTAAGTCCTTGAACCTCGACCGAGCGATTAAGCATCACCCACATGCTTCTCGGGTGAGCTCATTCCAGAACCAGATAAAACTTCTTTAATTGACACCAAAACAGGCCAATACTTAAATGCACGTTGCAAAGAAAGCATGAGGATTCTACGTGTATTCCGATACATAATACACTTAACGACTTTGTTTATAATCACTCTGTAATCGATCACTCTCTTCTTTTTTTATTATTATTGTTCTGTCTGACGGCAGGTCCGTTTCCTCGGCAGATGATTCAGAAGTGGTTTGCAATTGCCTTCTTCTGTGTAATTGTTGGGATGCCACGGAGAAACCGGGGAATCCCCCGGAGGAAAACTCCGTGATGCCTAGACCACGGCCTTGCCCAACACAAATTATAAATCTGAGCACCACCGGGAATTGAACCCGGGTCCCCAGGATTGCAAGGCCAGAGTTCTGACCGCTAGACCACCATGGCGGTAATTGCTCACTACGGTCACATTATATTTTTACCTGAAATAGTGTTGTTTAAACCTAAATACGTTCATATAAAAACAGTTAAATCATTTACTGACTGTATACTGACTGCATAAGTCGCTTACTGTCTAGTGAGGGAATAATATACATTTTTTTCAAAAGAAATTGAAACTTGAACTAAAAGGAGGAGAAGCTGAAGAAAACTGCGCAGTGAGAAACATAATGTGAGATTTGCACTCTTTGCTACAAGTTAAAAGAAGGACTAAATAAATTAGGATGAAATGAGCAGGACATATGGCGCACAGAGGGAGATGGAAATACTAAAACATTTTGGCCTGAAAAAGTGAATGGAAGAAATCATTTTCAAGTCCTAGGCTTAGATACGAGGATAATATTAAAATAGACGTTAAAAAATTGGCGGGAGGATGTGGACTGGATTCAAGTGGCAAAGGATTTAACCCAGTGGCGGAAAATGATGTTTTCGGACCTGTAAAAAACTGGGCAATCTATTGACGATCTGAGCGAGCAGCATGGAGCTGTAGTTGAAATAATACAAACAAGATTTTTATTTAAAACTTTATTTTTCATAATTTATTTCAATGAAACTTTTTAAGATATTCTTACTTCGTCCCTAATACTGAACCAATATATGCTCTGTGCTCAGAAAGCGAACAGTATGAAGTTCTCTCTCAAGTAAATGCATTTTTATTTCATAAAAATGTTACTATATATAGATACGATCAATGGTAATTTCTTCCTGAAAGTGTGATGAATTTTTTATCGATCTGCGTGCTGAAATCAATTTCACTAAAATGAGTCGGTTTCGTTATATAAAGTTTCCATCGATTGACCCAGTTCTGATTTAAATTACTCAGTATGGACTGACGTTTCCGCTGTTCAATTTGTAGGCAAAGCACCAAGACAGACCACTTCAAAGTGCCACATAAACTTGTTATTCCCGCAGATCCAGTAATGCTATAATAGACATGGCGATTGAGGCGCCAAGCCGAGCATTTCTGTCTGCGTGTAGAAATCGATAACATAGCTCGATACTTTCGATATACGTTATGTTCTGCGATCAGCGTATTTTTATTATTATTATTAGTGTTCTGTCTGACGACAGGTCCGTCCTCGGCAATTATGATTCAGAAGTGGTTTGCCATTGCCTTCTTCTGTATTTAAATGATGATGAATGTGAAGTAATTGTTGGGATACCACAGAGAAATCGGGGAAGCCCCGGAGGAAAAATCCGTGATACCTGGACCACGGCCTTGCCCACCGGGAATCGAACCCGAGACCCCAGGATTACAAGGCCAGCGTTCTAACCGCTAGACCACCGTGGCGGTTCGCGATCAGCGTATTTACATAAAATTCTGTTTTAACCCAAACATTCTAAGACAAAATCACCACTGTTTTGTTTTAAGAGACAAAATTCAACTACCTTAATATGTCTACTGCTGCGTAAAGTACCAGAAGGAAATATCGAAATTTCAAATACAGGTCATCTTTCTTAATGATATTTGAAAGTCTAAGGTTTTAAATTTACACAACTTTAATTTCCCTGTTGTGATGCTTTACCTCTCATGCTAAGAGAGCAACAGAGATTCACGGAGTCCAGTACGAGGTGAAAAACAGAATTTTTAGAACTTGGACAGAGGACGCAAGAGGAAATTGCAGACATTTCATAATAAGGATCTTCATCATATGTACTCTTTACGAATAATGTTAGACAGGTCACACCAAGGAGGATAAAATAGGCGGAACATGTAGCATGCACGGGGAAGTTAAGAAATGCGTGAAAATATTGCTATAAAACTCACACAGAAAGCGAGAATTTTGAGGACCGAATCAAAGAGGGCATATGCAATATTAACATAACATATTACATAAAGAAATGTAATGGCCAGTAGTAAAGCCACAAAGGATAACAATATTCAAGCCGTCACATGCCTCAGGAACTGTTACAAATGTCAATAGAATTCTTTCGAAAACTCAGAAATTATCAGGAAATGCAATGTGGTAGATATTTCATGAAACACAGCGTGCCAAAATTCATAAACACTGCGACGACTGGTATTTGTCTAATTGGGTCTACACTGAGACGTATTTTACTGCAATGTATCTGACAATATTTTTATTTGTGATTATTAATCGTACCACAAACTTAAATCTGTCAATGGAATCAGGAAGAGTTCGCGAGAAGCTGATAGTCGTTCGGCAGGAAAATATTTCCCCACCGTTTACGGAACTCAAAGTATCATTGCCGTGTTCACACGTGTTTGCCACAAGACTGTATTCTTAGCCGGATGAATACACTCCACATACTTCGATTCTATTTCCCTGAGAATAGGCCACTTGTATCCCCGAAGTGATATATTTTCTGCTAGTTCTCTGGTTAAAATTCTGTACGTAGAGCTAATTTTTCAATTTCAAATTTGTGAAGACATTGAAACTAGCCGTGCTGTTTCACCAAGATTATTAATGCATCAGTTCTTGGTTTCACTTCTAGGCCCTGAAAAGGGCCGAGTTCGTCTTTACCTTTCTGAAACTTGCTTAAGTTTCCACACTCCCCCGAAACCTTCCCTTCTCATTCCTCGTCTCTGATTTATCCACTCAATCTTCCTAAAACCGTCAGCGTCTCCACATACCAGCATTGTCACTAAATCCCTGAAGATGGAGACAGTAAAAATGTCGAAAACGCTGATATCTAGTGACGAGTCTACACGGCTTAGAACACAGAACATCATTCTTACTGACTTTAGAATCTCAAATCTCACCCTAACCTTTAAGTTTAATAATGAAGAGTCAGTTGAAGTATCCCACTTTGAAATCCCGTGAAAAAACATCTATATGACGTGAACTTCATAAAAAAAAATTGGTCAATCTATCGAACTATCTTGCAGATAGGAGAAGGGAATTCAGGAGAAAAAAATAATCCGATTTCTGAGTAGAAACCCAGGTTTCGTTTTATTCCTTCTGACTGTGAAGAATCCTCTGCTATAGCACTGGGCTGTGTTCTGTCTCTTTTTGTAAGGAAAGAGGAGAGTCCTGTCTTTATAACATATATTTCTAATGATTTATACTCAAGTAACCGTAAAACATAGTAATTTGTTACAGTAAAAGTATAGGAGGACGTGGCTAATACTGAACACAAGAAGAATGAGTCAGTGTTCTCTTTCCAGTGACTGATTGGAGACTTGGAAATAAGGAAGCCATCCGGCTGCTTGAACTCGGCTCCGATCACAACCTCTGCCCCCCCCCCCCCCAATTCTGTGTGCCGTCATCTCTGATTATATTCTTGATCTGTAATTGGGAGCAAATGGAAAAAAGGCATCCCAAGGGTAGCCAGCCTGAATTTTCTAATTTTCCAACATGTCAATTTAATTCATTTCTCTCTTCCTTCATTTTTCGTTCTTTCCGGTCGACGTGTTCCTCGGATAAAAGTTGAGCTTCGTACGTGTGACACTCTTCCGTGAAATGCCATAGGCTGCTCTTGTTAGAGGTGACCATTTCTCAACCCCCCTTCCCCCCCAAACCAGGTTCTCGTGGCTGACTAATTCCAGCGTGAACGCATTTGCAGAGAAGTAACCTTAGAGAAATCAAATAATAAAGAATGGGATTGGCAGGGTATGTAGCATGTGTGGAAAAGGTGGTAATGCGTACAAAATATTAGTAGAAAAATATGGGAAACATAGTAGATGGGACTACAATATTAAAAAGGATGATGGAAAATTCACTTGGGAGTTTGTGGACCAAAAATATTTTTTGCGACCAGTGGCGTCTGAAACAACATTTTTGCTTCATGGAGGTACTTATTTATACGCCTACAAATTACAAGATTACAGATATCAGTGTACAATATCTGTATTATAACAAACTACACTGCGTCCAGGACTTATTTTGTTTGTGACTCGTAAAACGGATATGATAAAGCTTGTACGTTATGTTTCACGCAGCCTTCTGCTGGATCTCGCGGTGAAATTCGGCTCACGTATGCGTTCGGAACTACCCACAACCACCCGCTCGCCTCACATTCTGCATGCATCTCAATGCTCTGTAGCCTTTTTATGGAACAGAAGACGAACTCGCACCTTACCCCACACCTCCCCCTGGCTCTCGCCTAACTAGACCCAAAGAAACATTTATCAGGACGGGATCGGAAGCGCTTGAGAAGGACCAATGGAGGATTTATATGCCCATCACGCAAAGTTCTGTATGGTTAGTAATGCCATCCCAGCGGGCCGCGGTAGCTGGCAGAACTAAACGTGCCGGAACAGATGACAGTCGGGAACGCGCTGTCTCTCTCGGTCAAATGGATGAAACGCGTAAAATAAGAAGCAAAGAGACCGCGGGTAATGTAGGCTCGTGCAGAGAAAATGGCTTCCTTAAGAGACAGCTGAGGCCATGCGATCGCGACAAACGGACCAGGAAGTAAACCACTTTTTTGGGGGGATGTTCTATTTGACGATGCTGTCGGCAGCTTTTATGTCGAATGTTAAAATGGCAAATGAATAATGAATCTGAAAGAACGTGGGTAGAATTGACTGTCGTTTAATGTAAGGTATATAGGTGTATTATCCGGATATTTGCCTGGAAAGACTGAGGAAAAATATGTCAGTCAGGTCAGCCGATCCCCGGGCCCGTGAGGAGTACTAACCACTGGGGGGCGACCGTCTACGGCAACTGCGCGGAATATAGGCTTCAATTCCTTTGTCGTTCCGTCTTAATTTTTGGTCACTCCTCTAATGTCTCTTCCCGCGTCGTTTCTCTCTATCCCTGTTCATTTATTTCTAGATCTAACTTATTATCTCTTTCTTCTCCCAATTTCTTTGCCTTATTTTGCATTTTATTTCGCAATTTTGATTTTTCTTTCCGTAGTTCTTCTTGTGCTTTGATAATTCTTATTTCCTTTAAATCTTTTTCAATTTTAATTTCGCTTCATATTTATATTTATTCACATCCTACCGTTGTCATAGTTTCGTGTTTTCTCCTTTCTTCTCTTCGTATCTTACCATTCTTTGCTTCTATTTGCGCCTACCACAATTCCGTCCTAGCTCAGTCAATACAGTAACTGACTACAAGCTGGACGACCGGTGTTCGATCCCCGACGGTGGCAGAAGATTTTTCCTCTAGCCTCTGCGTTCAGACTGGTTCTGGGGTCAACCCGGCCTCCTATACAATGGGTACCGGGGTCATTTCCCGGGGGTAAAGCACGGCCGGGGCGTGACACTGACCACCGCCATCTAGTGCCGAGGTTAAGAATGAGTAGGAGCTATATATCGCCTCACCCCACCCCCCAAGCAACTACATGGCGTGTAGCAGGAAGGCTTTTTTACCTTTTTTCACCATTCCACCCCGTCAGACGTCGTTTCGCAAGCATTGTGTCGCACACAGAGGGAGATAACTTGTCAGACCCTCCTCTCCCCCGACTAGCCCAGAAAAGTCGGCGAACTAGAGGAAATAAAATTTCACTGACTCACTATAGACGCTTCTTGGAAACGAATTGCGTTTCTCTGTACAACAGAACATTTCCACGCCAACTGATTTTATAGTCCTCCGTGGTATTTCTATGTCTGATTTTGCGTTTTCAAAAAGATAAACATCGTGAGATATAAACATGTGTTGAGGTTCTGTTCTTAACCGCATGTGGCGCTGTATCGTTTGGATTCCAAAAAATCCATTGCGAGATATCGGACGCAGATTTAACTTGTACACAGCGCTTTATCGTAACTTGCGTTTCGTAACGAAGTCAGTATCCTAACGTAAGCATGAGACACACAGACACACGGACATTATGCCTCCGTGGTTCCCGAAACTCACAGAATACTCTTCTGTAACATCAGAATTTATGAGCTAGGTTCAGAAAATACGATTTGTGCTTCGCGTAATCTAGTTTAGTTTGGATTGCAACTTCATACTTACACAGCTGATCGCCCGGAAAGACGCCATTGCATTCAGTCTCCGTGAAAACTTCAAAACTTATCAGGCGTTATCTTGAAGAGAAGCGAAGAAAACTTAAACCATCCCAACTATGTCAACTATCGATACCAATTTTAATAAAAATTCGTCACTAGTTTAGACATGAAACATTCGGACAGATTATTGAGAGACACGTGTAAGGTATTTATGCGACTGCGCAATTTGTGTTGTACGCCTGGTGTACGGGTTGTTCCCAAACTTGCAGGGAATGTTCCTTCTGTCAAGTTGTGTCGAATTAATTAAACATACCACAGTCTTAATTCCCTACAAGTATCGCAGGTTCTCATCTGTACAACCCTTACAGACTACAGGTTGTGCCAGTTAAAATAGAATACTCAAAATTTGCAATGCCGAATGAGAGGATGACAGTTGATAATTAATTGGAAAGAATATACAAGTGGTAATGGCCTAATTCAAGATACCATCCCGGTTTTTGCCTGGTGGGACCAAGTAAAACCATGGAATACCTCAGACAAGATAACAGTCATCGAGTCGAGACTCTAACTCGGGACCTATTGAAAAGGTTGCAGGAGTGGTGACCACTCGGCCACAACGTTGATTGCGCGTGATTGGCTTTATGTGTAGAAAGATTGAATTTTAAATTTTAACTGGTTTTCATTGCACTAATTAGCGTAATATTCAGAATGCGGGGGTTAAATTCTGACTGTCTCTACGTGTCTTGAAAGCGTAAATAAAATAAGACATAAGTAAATTCAACTCTCAAAGAACTGCGTTCCTGTGCAATGTATGTAGCATGATGAATCAATAAGTAAAACACAGTCGTGTCATACGCAAATGGCGACATCTTGCGAGGAATTACTAAGAATCAAACTCGGCCGTCGTGAAACAGACTACAAAGTCCATGGCCCTTGTATCAGAATCCAAAGCAATCTTCTGCAATCAACTTTGTCCTCGATGCCACGTAATAATGTCGGACAATGCAAATGAAGTTATACAATAGGAATCAGTGTGCGATGCGCTCAGACGCCTGTGTCTTGTCTGATGTAGAGAGAAATCCGGGCCTCTGAATGGCAAAGTGGGAGGGGGCGATGTGGACAATGGCAGATAAGAGGGCTCTGCGTGTGTTTGTCTGTCCTATTTTCCGAAAGTGCCACTATTTCTGTTATAAGTTGGCAGACAAGTCTGACAAAGGCAAACGACACAAGCAGATAGCAACACCGGACCTATCTGCTACGACTCACGACACGAAAACAGTCGAATCTCTTGGGCGTGTTGGAAAAGCGGACAGTAGAAACATACACCAAGTGAGTTTCTTGCTTCTCAGAAGCATATTCCGTTTATGACGCCATCTTATGAAACCCAGGACTCTTACACCTGAAAGCGTATGTAATTTACTATTTAATAATCTTAATGCCTGATGCAGAAGCCTATAGAATTTTAATATCGAAACTTAACGGGAATAAAAACAAGGCGAAAGTATGCGTATATTGAGGATAATACTAAAATGGATCTCAAGGATATAGGATGTGGACTGGATTTATCTCGCTCAGGATCTGTGAAATTCCAGGTGGGAGCTAAGAAGAGAGAGTAGTATTATTAAATATGTTTAAAAATACATAGAAAGATGTCCGAGGAAGAATTTATGCATCTATTGCTGCCCACTGATATATTTTATCATCGGCTAAAAGGTTTAAGCCTTCTGACCTCTTCCTATCCAAGGATGAGTCGAAATGAACATTCCATCTCTTCAATGTCGACCCACTGCACTTCTTCCTTTCCGGTTATAGTCAAAGAATTTCCCAGGAATCCGATAAGTTGAGATTCATAAAATAAGAACAAAGTTGTTCTATTCGTGTCCTAGGCTGAATATATTTCGTTCTTGTCTAACATCTGTGTTCCTCTTTTGCATTCATTCTTCTGTAACCTGATCTCAGGAATTTCATTTCAGAAGATTACATTTTTTGGAGCTGCTGTTTACTTAAAATCCAGTTTCCACTGCCATAAAAAGAGACATAATACTGCTAAAACTTTATACGATTTTAAGATTATCTCGCCTGAGATTTATTAAGCAGTGTGCATACAATTTTAATTTTCTGAGAATCATAATTTACATTAAAAATTAAAAGTAGGATTTGGGATTTTCACGGCGTTGAGTCCGAAGATGGCTGTCTTCTGGGTTGTACCGTCGTGTAGTGTAATAGACGACCGACGTTTCGGAGGTACTAGCTGACTCCTTCATCAGGGCGAAGATAGCCTTCTTCAAAATAAATTAAATTTGTAATATGTTATATTATTTATCGATATTTTAGTCTTTACCTATTCTTTTCTATTTAGAATCAATGTTTTGGTTTTAACTGATGGGTCAGTTTTAGATAATTTCTTTATAGAATCATCTGATGCAGTAATAATCGCTTGATCATTGGTAAAAAAGGAATGTTGTCAAGAAACTAGTTTTGATAAGGTGCCGTTCTGTTATGACACGTTCTAATATAAATTAAATTCCACTACCATTGGTGGCAGTGGCTAACATTGTCATAATCATTGGTTTGTTAAAATGATCTTCCGTATTTCCTTTTATCATTGTCAGCCATCACTTTGTCTAAACATGCAAACTCTGATTATCTCGTATGAGATGCTGCAGAAATTATTCAATGCGAATATCTGCCATAATGTATCCGCGTCTACCACATCAAAAGCCTGTGAGATCAAAACACGTGGGGAAGATTAGATTCTTTCATTCTTTTTTAGTCGGGTTACTGTAAAAACGCTATTTTCGTAAAGAGACGAGACGACTGAAATGTTGTCGACTACGTGAACAGCCAATACATTCTGGAGATTTCTTTCTAAATCTCCTGAAATAAAGAAGGCAAAATTTTACATTGAAAACGGTAATACATTTGAATCACATTAGCTCAATTAAATTCGTGCTTCATTTTACTTTTAATTCATTAATAGTTTTATATATATATATAAAACGTGCGTTTATTGTGCACACAATCATAATTTAATTTATACATTAATCCGCAATAAATATAGATCATGTTTATAGGGATTCAATCATCCTAACGTCTCATTTAAATACAATCTGAATACACGTATTTGTTCATGACATCGCCACTTTCTACAGTGGGGGGGGGGGGGGGGGGCAAATTTTTTGTCTCTACGTCGACCGGCTCTGGGACTAATTATTCCTGTGGCTTTGGGCCCATAGCTAAAGCAATTACACCCTGAGCAAAACGTTCGCCTTCAGTAGAACTGAGTTTGAAGGAATGCGTGGAGGTTTCTACACGTCTCCGTGGTTCTTAAGCACAAATTTAACTTGGTGACATATTTTATAAATAAACGATTAAATACCATGAAATTGTTTTTAAGTAAATAGACTATCATAATTTTAACAAATATTAAAAACACCTTAACCTAATTTTGGCGTTAAAATAGTAATTTATTAAAAACATATGAATTAATTACGAGGATGTACAATATGAAATAAGAAAACAGAAGACGATCAAGAAGTCTGAGAAAGGACGCGGTCGTGGTGGATTTTAATAGTGTCTTGGAATTTTGAGAATGGCAGAGAGACAGTATATCACAACGTAAAATCTTTGTAATTCGGACAAGAAAGTTGGCACAGCGAATCTGAAGAAATTTATTTACATTTTCTGCTCCTAATAATGTTCCCAAGAACTTCCTAAGTACGGTGTTCGAGATAATAATGATTCTTTATACCATCCGCTTTTAATTATTCTGTCTTATTATTTAAACATATGTGTTTCGGTCTTTTAGGCCATTTTTATTGTTTTGGTCAAATGCATCACATTTGTTTAAACCTCCTTAAACGCCTACAGCTTTATTAGAACAACATTAGTGCTGGTGAGCCGGTGATGATATGGTGATTCAAAAGCGGTGAAAGTAGCTACTGACTGGCGTTGTGTAACAGCGTGAAGGAAAGAAACCATAATGTATGAGGAACTGGTCTAGACCGGCATATGAACATCTCGTCGTGTGCGGTTGAATAAATGTGGAGATTCTCAAAATTTTATATTGGAAAGTTTGATATGATTTATAATTATCTATGACGCCGAATTCGTAAGAAGGTGCACTTCAAATGCATCGGATAAAACAAAGGAGAATAGAAGTTATTGAGCCATATATTTCCGACAGCAGAAGCGAGTGTCTGAGAGGCGAGGTACTGGAATATATCAGAAAAGTTAGCCAAGTCTCGCAACTCTGATGACACCCAGTATGGTTCTAGACCATTGAATCCCGGCCATGAAGAGGGTGAAGGGAGATAGTGGTCCGAGAGTGATTCTCAGAGGGCTTCAGAGATGGCGTTCCAGTCAAAATAGAATTCAGCGGAGGAAGGCAAAAAACATTGCACGACTGTACAATGTTCTTCTCTCTGCTACCAACTGCCCACAGATTGAAAGTTGATGAGGCACTTATAGTGGGGGAAAGGTGACCTTGAGAACAATTTATGTGCAACATCTGCTAGCACGTGACTGGCGGATGGGTACAAACTTCCTTTCCAGCTTTTATAGAGCTTCACGAACAGCATGACCTTGAAAATCTACTTTCCCAATGGCATTCTACTCAAGAAGCTGTCTTCTCGGATTCTACGCCGTGTAGTCGTAAATGTTTATCGGTGTTTCAGGGGTACTTATTGCCTCTTTAATCACGGCAATGCTGCAGTAAATACCTCCGAAACGTCAGTCAGTTATAAAATTCTACACGGTGCATTATCATCGTCGCCGTCGTGACCTGTAAACTCAGTAATCTGATAGTTACTCACATGCCGAAGAAACTCCGATACTTTTATGGACGATGGAGGTTCATTGCCGCAAATGGATCCTAACCTTAGCCAGACGAAATCAAACAAACCCTGCCAACGTCTAGGGCTCCGAATGATAGTTCCTTAAGGTTTCCAGACTACAACTGTAACTCCTTACATGCTACAAATCCCAGCCATTTTAATCTCTTTGATTCCATGTTCTAATAATATTTCGTGACGGGTACAGATCAGTAAAGTTCCTAAAGCCCAATTCTCTTCGTCCTATTTATTATATCGTCTATTCGGTCTAAATGTTCACCTCGGAGAAGTGATGCAAACGCTTTCTGAGTTGTCACTGTCTCCCCTTGGGGTCAGAGACCATGGCCAAGACTCATACAAAACAGCAAATAAAATAAGAGATTTGAATATTTTCATCTATACGTGTTCAGATAAATTCTCTTTTATGTTTTATTACTTTTATTAATTTCTAAATTTAGCTGTTCTCTCCCACGTGAATAATGAAAGCGTCTTTCTGGACGTTATTGTCTAACCATGAGGAAGAAAGGGACCCAAATAAATAAACTGGTAATTAATAGCTCATTTACATCCCTTGTCCGTTTTTGAAAGGTGAATTTTGTACCGGGCCTGGAAAGAAATAAAGATATCCCATAATGGGAATGTGAAACGTCAGTATGTCTGTATTATGAGAAAGACTAGGTGTGTAGAATTTACTCGTAATGGACATTTCACCGTATGTGGTTTGCGGGTCCATTAAAATCCCAAAGTAAGCTAATGGATTGTACTTGTAGAGACAGGGCAATGGGCTCTTTGCAACCAGAACTTTCATGTCTAGGGGATTAGTATCTTTAATATCATCACTCATGAACATACCAAAATCCTTTTCATCAGAGCATAGAAATGTCTTCTTGTTGCGTCATTTATGGCAGCAAATCCTGGTTTCTACGACGTAAATGAATTCGTGGACCGGCCGACAACGTATCACACCCTCGTTTCTTCATGCAAACTCGAAGACCACTTCGACTGACGTCTTCGAAACGGTTATTCACTTCCAGCGTCCATATTACGGCCCTCGTGTAGGATAAAGCCGGCCGCAATACAAGAAAGCAATATACGTACAGTGTGTCTTAATTAGTAATGTGTTCTGAGACGATGCTTACCTGAACACGTTTATAAGTTCAGACGGTAAAATAAAGTTGGCCTAGAATATTTGATCTAGCCATAAATCAGTGTTAAAATGTTTGGATTAGATGAAGTTTAAATTCAAATTGAACCTCATCGGATATAACGTTATTTAAAATGAGTACACAACAGAATGTTCTCAATGCAATACTTTAGAAAGTATTTCTGTTTTCTAAATCAGTTCTTGGTATTTTGAAGAACAGATTCGTGATTTTATTGTGGAACTGTCCTATGATCTGTGCAAATTATCGCCAGGAGAAAACCGCACAGGAAATGAGTGCGAAGTTGCGAGACATCACATCAAAGGTCAATAAACAGATGTTCCTCTTTTGTTAATTTGTTTACTTTTTGGAAATTAGCTAATATGAATTTGGATACAAATTCATTGCAGAATCTTATTGACGTCAGTAATAAAGTTTTTCGTAATAATTATTACAAAAATGTATATTACAATAGCAAGAACAATTCTCATGAAGATAGCAAAGCCATATGGCAAGTTCAAGGAAAATGACAGAAAATGAATCACAATAATAATTATGTTGGTCACCCTTGGTTCCACTTCCAATTTAAAATGTGAAGAACCTAATATTTGTTTGCTAACTCTGAACTTCCAATGGCTCGATATCAGTTGTTAATTACAGGGCAAAGGAAAAGAAATTTAAGTTTAATATTGAAAAAAGAAACACAAAGAAAGAACACAAATTTGTATAAATACATAGTAGGAACAGTTTCTGATTTGGTATTTACCAACGTCAGTCTTTCGTTTACTGAAAAAAGTTTCGCTTATTTGTTTCTGCCTTGTTATTTGAGCTGTAATCCACTGCGTCTCAACACAATTATACAAAATGTAAAAGATCGCCATGAATTGAGCTTGATTGGCTGAGGAGTATGCAATTAACTGTGAAACTCACTGAGCGTCGTTGAGGTTAGCTAGAAGGCGTCCTACCATGTTCTGTACCCACTATATCATTACCGTCGCCAATGACGCCATTTTCACAAATTAACCCTTCGATCGTAGGCAGCTCTTCCATTTCCTCAACAATTTCTTCAGGAATTTCATCTGGGATCGAAGGCACTTTTCCGTGTATAATAAGACCAGTATGACAAATTTCCATTAACTCCTTCTTAACATCCAGTGGACTTCATTTAATCCGTATCTTTCTCACATTCTCCTTCTCAACTCCATCGCTGAGTGTTTTAGCTGTTAATGCCTGCACCGATATATCGGCGCGATGACTTTTTACGGCTAAGCTCTTCACAATAGTTTCTCTTCAAATTTACTCACAAGCACTGCTTAGCCATCGAAATTCATGTTGTACTTTTATTCATTTGTTTAAGTTATAATTTGAGTTGTTGTATTTCCTCGATTGTTGCAATTTAAAGTCCCATCATTTTACGACAATGATCATTTTACAGTTCGTACAATCCCCCGATGTAGAGGTTCAACTTCAGAGGTCACATTTGGTGAAAGAAATGTAACCGTTACATTGCTCATTACATTTAGCTCATGAAGATTGATTGTGTTATCAACAAGTAGAAAGGTTTCCGGTGTAGACACAGAGGCCAGAGGAAAACCCGTCTGCCTCCGTGGGAGATCGAACCCCGGTCGCCCAGCCCGTGGCCATTCACTGTACTGACTGAGCTAGAGCTACAATTTTTTGAAACTGAAGTCTGTCTGTTCATATGCAAAGTTTTGTATCTAGAGGAATGTTTGCCTTTTAGATTCTCATTGGTTATGATGGACCAGCCGTCGGCCATATTTCCCAGACATTTACAATATTTACAAAATAAACACTCATAAATAAATGTCTCCACAGACGGAAACGGAAGTTAAGGTAACTTCCGCTTCTATAACGTTATTCGGAACTAGCAAACGACCGCTTGCTCGATAATATCCGGGCACTGCTTTGAGAAGCCCTGGATGCAAGAGACAGGCCGGCCTTTGGAGTTGCTTGTGGCACTGATCGGTGATGCCAGATGCATAGGGTCTCTGGAGATTGTGGAGAGAGCTGGAGGAAAAATTCTGAGCGGTCAGGCGAGCGCGTTCGATTCCTACATTTCTGTCCCGAAGCTGGCGTTTGAACGTAAAATAAAACATCGAAAATAAATATTTACAGATATTAATATTACAGCGCTGCTATACACGCAATTCTGAACTGCATTTCCTTGCTGCATTTAGCGGGGTTAAATTGTACTAAGGAATTCTGAGCGCCAAATCCATTATTAGTAGAATGACAGTGGTACCAACCGTTGTTATTTGTCGTTGAACCAAATCGGGGGAATAGACTCGCCTTGGATAAATTTAAAAGCTTAGTTTATTAGACTAAATCAATAAACTCGCTGACAAGCGAGTCATTCTAGAAAGATAATGAGAAAGTTAGCGATGAAGACTGGGAGGGGAACACATCTTGTGGATTCTACAATAAAGAATACAAATTCATCGGAATTTGGATACTGGATACAGTGTATGTATGGAATGTGGTGTATGGTTATATGAGAAGTTAGCTGGTCTAGAAGGCTGTGAAAGGTTAATTTGATGAAAAACCATGCAGAGAATACTTTAAGCATAGAATGTATATTCTGTATGTAATTATTAGAAGATTTTACGTACATAACTAAACCTTAAATTTACTGTAATAGCTTCCAATTCTGATAGTCCCATCTTCCGATACTAGTGGCGATATTCATCCTCTGGCTCAACCGGTAGACACGACAATGCAGAGCCTAAACATATTTCGATGCAGCGTTCCATGTTAAAATGAAATCACAACAGAAAAAAAAACATGCTGTTGGGGAATGTCCACCGTTACCAACAAAGGCGTAGAGATAAATTTTTCATCCACTAAGTATGACGTACTGGTTGAGTTTCCTCTTTGTAGCCCGATTCACCCGAACTTACCCTAATTCGTGCACTTTTGTAGACAAAACAATTAACAGTAACGTAACGTATTGCCACTTGACACTGGAAAAATCTGTGTTTCATTTTCTTTACATCCGTCTTCATACTTTTTTATCTACACCTTCCTGCTTGTTTAATTTTCTAATGTACTTACCTCAGTTTCTTTTCTCGGTCCATTACCTCGACTTCCCCTCCTCAGTCGAAGCAAATTTCAGTCCATTCCCTCCACCCCCCCCCCCCCACATCCATTCTTGTCACTGTTACATAATAATCTTTTGTTTCATTCCATTTGTCTCTTTTTTTTGCAGTCCCAGCATTCCGTATGTTAATTTATACGTAGGCTACTGCAGTATCCATTTTGTTCTTTACGCAGCGTTGAACCGTGACGCCATTTTATTACAACAGCTGAAGGACAGCGAAAGATTGATCGCCAATTTAGATTCTAGGGAGTTTTAACCTGGTTTTTGCAAAACCCGTTGACAGTCCTCATGGAGCAGATCTAATCCCCTGCGTGGCCTAACAGCCCTCTGCCTGTTAAATCGACAAGTCTCACGGCTAACTGAAGAAAGATGTCTAGACGTCGAAACAGTCTGATTTGTATATCAGCGAGGAAAACAGATAGCTCTATCAATAATTATTCTGGTGAGATTTCAGGATCTCACGGTGGCGAGAATGAAGATGACTGTCTTTTGGGAACCTCTGAAACGTCGGTAAAATTCTAACGGACTATGTCACGCAACAACCCAGAATACGGACATAACAAACCAGAAAGCAGTGGTCTTTATAATTGTTTCATTCGACTTTATCAATAATCAGAATGTTTTTGGGAACGACGTTTCGGAAAATAGATCTCCTTCCATCTGTGGGTGAACTGTGGGAGCGAACAAACATCCCCACATCTCACGCCATCATATACTATTTTTCAACTGCTTCAATATCACTACGAAATAAAATATTCAGGTCAGAGATGATGGGTAAAGTGCTTCCACGTATATGTTAAACACTTTTTGCCTGGAATTATGGTATACAAACTTTCCTTATGGATATTAAAATATTTCTTATGGAAACGAAAACAGAAAATTTAACGAACTCGGATTAGCATAAAAATTGCCTTAAGGTGCAACGTAATTTAGCATCTGAGTTTTATTTTTTGTTTTGTTGTTATCTAAGTTCAACAACGTCTACAATAACAAAACAAGTTTTGGGATAATCTGCGGCATTACTTAGTAAGTTTCCGATCTGGAAATTAGAACCTGAAATTCACAAAGATGTATATCTTCTGTTTAGACCGACGTACTGCTAAAAAAATTTCAACATCTGAACAATAAATCTGAAATAAACTACCTAGGAACCTCAACATAAAAATAATGGATGTTCAGCTTTATATACAATATTTTAATTATTTCTATGCGTACTTTGATCTAAGAACAATATCTGAAAGTGTAACGGAAAGGTCTATCCGCACGTTTCATCTCTGAAAATAATGTAACACAGCGTGGACTTGTGTGTAGATACAAAACATTCGAATAAACACATTTCCTCCATCTTCAGGGTACATAAACGTTGGTATCCTCCTGCTAGTTGATACGGCATCAGAACTCGGAAAACCATCGTCGACATTGGAACTTCAAAAGTCCTGAAACTGTCTTTTAGTACAGGTAATACGAAGGCTGGAGCAAACTAAGTGTCCTATCAACACTATTAAGTGAAAACACGATGTTTAAGACAAATCTAAGTTTCACGTAGAAAGCACCAGAAAAGTTTGAGTCGTAAATCTCCAGTAGCCTACTTAATACGTAACAAGATCTATGGTCGGTGCTATGAATTAAACAATAAATTAAGGCTTCAGTCTTAATATATAGAAGGTACGAACGGAGGAACAGAATGACAAAGGGGATGAGATTAAACCCGAGTGGGGGCGGCCATTACTCAAGTGACGTCATGGCGACAGGATCGAACTCGGTCACGTATAAGAAAAAGCAATAGGATAAGAAGTTTCCTTTGTGACAGGTTCTCTGCCTCCTTCGATAAAACTTTCGTGATCTCCCGAGTTACACTTCTGACCGCTGTCGAGTTTCGGACATTTTAGTGGCTTGCGGCAGCCACGATTCCCATAAATAGGCAAAACATTTTCACAAACCAAACACCGGTAATTGGCATCTGACAACAAGAACCCATCTCGGGGATCGTAACTTTTCAACATTTTCGACAGTCTTTCAGAAGCGTGCATTTTGAAATAAATATTGAATACATTAGACTTTTGTAAGTCAATTTACGAACAGGTGATACGAGACCATCTAACTGACCTTGAAGAGTTTTGAGGTAATACATTATATAATTTATTTAAATACTTCTGAATCTAAGAATTAGAAGCCTGTGTTCTGAAATTCTTTATGGAAGCGTTTCTCAACCTATGGTACGCGAGCCAATGTTGAGTGGTACGCGAACTAAGTAAGAAAACCAAAAGATAATATTAACATAAATAAGTTTTCCATGAACGAATTTGGTTAGTGGTGCATTTAATGTTGTTAAATTATAATTAGTGGTACGCCAGCGAAAAAGGTTGAGAACCCCAGCTTTATGGCAATGTTTCTATACATAAAAGTAACGAACAGCTGAAATTCGCTTAACGGCACAAAGAATCGCCAGATATTGATATTACTGAGCACTGAACAGTTTTACACTAAACTGTGTCCTCCCTCATAAAAATTAACACAATTACATACATTAATTTTAAATGTTACATTTTGTTTTTTTAAAGAACTGGAGGAGGGTAGATGTTTAACACATCACCTGTGTCACGACTTGTAATGCAGCGGAGGCCATGAAACGTGTTTTGTTTCGAACCCCGGCCGGAGTATGGCTGTCGTGGTATTATCATAGATTTCGTCTCACAATGCCATCTGGTTTTTCTCATAAATCCCCCCGTCAAAAATGTGGAAAACTGAGACACCCCGTAGTTCGTAATTCCATTGTTGCTCACGTGGAGTCGGAACGTTTAAAATATCTCCATTGTATTATTTTACAAAATTCGACGGAAACCAAACACGATCTAATCCCCACCATTCAACTGTCACCGGCTTGCGCGGTCATTGTAAGTAAAATTTACAGTAAAAAAATGTAGCCTGAAATGCGTACCATGTATTGGGGCGTTTCCAGGCAAAACAAAGTTAAAACTGTCCGTGAACTTAATTAAGTCCCACGCCATGAAGTTATAGATAGACCCATGTATTCTTTACGTTAGGATAAGATAAAGGTGAATAGTAATTTTCAACCTCCGGCCGTCTGACAATCGCTGAAAGACAGTCCACGAGGCCCCGGCTTAATCCGGACGTGTCAGCCAAGAGAGTACTCTCAACCCATATCAGTAATCATCTCTCACCTCCTTCAAATCTACTACGCATGAAGATGCTCTTCGTTTACCTGCTGAAAAATGATCAACTGTGAGATCCATTTGATGAAGGTCATACCCAACCATAGACATTGAAGTTTTGAGCAGTACTGTACACGAACGTGTTACATGCAGGCATTAAGTTAAAGTTAAAGTCATTATAAATCTCGATAAAACAACGATACAAGAATCAGACATAATATTTCTCTACGTAAACATCTTACTTTTTAATACATTTAATCCGAAGGTTTAGAAGAATTTAAGATAGGTGATGCATTCCTAGTTCTGCGACTGGCGTTCATTTTAGAACCAGTTTCATAAATATTGATTCTTCGGTTGTCCCGGATACGCTGATACCGCTGCTCCTTAACCCTAACCTACATTACAGTCCTCTGGTTCGTCTCGGTACAATAAATTGCTTTTTCTCCGTCAATTATTCAATTTTCATAACTCCGGCCACAAAACTGGTATCAGAATTCAATCGAATTAAATTTAATTTTATCATCGCAGCTACCATGTTAGAAATGTCACAGTATTACCACTACCCAAAAAAAAACAAATTTATATCAACCATATATTTCGGTGCTACCAAAAAAAGTCTGAGGTAAATGGTTCTAGTTCATCCCCGTCGAACCACAGGCAAATACAGACATCAGTGAGATTTAAGCATCAAGACGTAACCACAAATATTTTCGTTTTCAAGTACCAACAACACACTGGCGAAATCTTCAGGTCTAAGCCCGATTCCTGTAGCCACAGCGTAAAATAATAAGACTGTTTACAAATTGTCGCAATCAGACGAATGTATATAACCCATTGACCAACGTTCTTCTGCTCAACGAAGTGACGTCACGAGTGGTCTCTTGATGAATCCTCAAGCGTGGATCCTAAAGCAGGACAGTTCAGTTATCCAAAATGAAAGTTGATGTCTGTAGACTATTTCATGAGTAACATCTACAGCTTCAACTTTCTAAACAATGCTAATTCACTCCATTCCGCAAAAATTAAGTCAATCAGCTAGTCATATCATCACAGGTATTTCAATAACTTGTTCACGAGAGCCAATCACGAACCCTAAATGCTGTCAAATTCTCAATAGGGCCTTGGGATATGAAATTAGCTTACAACAATTACTGTTTCAATAGACAGGCTTCCACGTGGCACTAAATACACTCTACTGAATATATATGGCGTTATATTTTGTTAAATTGGACATATCTTATGGGATTTGAGGGACCAGACTACACGGCGCAAAACCCAGAAGACAGAAATCTTTGGACGTATCTCACTGATAAAAAGGTGTCGGTTAATTAAAAATCTTTTAATCTCAGCAACTTGTCATATACACGGCGACATAGTTTGAGGTAAAACTATTATGCTTCGTGTAATTTTCATCTAATGCTAACATTCAACATGGCCACAGAGCCTACTAAAGTCGAAATGACAAGAAATTCGCCAAATTGTGACCTCATGGGCCATGCTTTCAGGTGTTTATAATTCAAATTTATGCATGACCGTACTTAAAGTTAAGTTGTCTTCAGTTTTATGCACATGAGGACGAATCAGAGTGGAAAGCTTAAACGATATCATAAGGAAACAAGTAATGTGAGCAATGTACTTTGCGTGTCGTAATTTGAAATATGAACGCCATTCCACACAGAAAATATGTCGGAACAGAAGAATAAAAAGAAGAAGAAGAAGGGGCTGAATATTGGTCTCCGCTATAACAAGCCAATAACAACGAAGAGCCTTATATATCAAGGAAAGTTATTACATTTCCTTTTATTTCAGCTACAAATTTATTTGTACAAGACGTGACATGTAAAGATACTGTACGGGACTGCCCCACAGATAACCGCTCGGTTGTTTTTCAATTTCTTTCCCCTTGTTCCTTTTTTTTGTGCTTTCGCTGTCTTTCTTCCTTACTTCGAAGAAAAAAGATGAGTTAGCCAATCGAAGTCAATGGCTTCGATACTGCGGGGGCGAGTCTACCGGGGTTGGGAACGTTGCAACCCTCCAGCGATCCGATACTAATGTCTCCTGCCCGATACCCTGCATCGGTAATCTAGGGAACGACACGAACAAAACATATCTCGTAGAAGACAAGTGGAAACTTCGCAGGTTAAATGTGAGCCAAGTCAGCAATTCAGTACATCCGAAACGAAGAAAAATGTCGGAAATACATCACACTTTTGATATGCTGCTAGTCACCGTGAAGTTTCATGCCTTTTACGCCACTCTGAGATTCTTATCGTGTTCAAAAGAACGTGTCCAGAGTCATCTACTCCTTGTTCTCCGAACTGGTCACTTACCCTCAGGTTATCCGACTAAAACACTGTGTTAAAAACGCTCCCGTGCGTGCTACATGCCCCATCTATCAGCCTCTTTGTCTTGATAGCCATTATACGAATTTCCTTATTTTATAGACGTAAACTTTTCGATCCCTGACAGAGGCAGATGCTTCTCCACACAAATTCTTTAAACATTTCTAGTTTCGTACCGAGTTACATGTCTAGACCTCCGAATCGATCAAGACTTCATCGAATTCTAATTTATACACATTCCTATTACAAAGATTATAGTTACATAATGTTCTTAGTTGTCCACTTCTTATCATTTGATATACTCGCTGCATCGTGGAATGAAAATCACGCGGAAATACTAGTTTAAAAAGGTGAAATGTATAGTGTTATGTACAATTATACACGGGTCGCTTTTTGCGTTAGAAGTTCATAGCCAAACGTCGTCGTCGAGTGGTTAGCATTCCTACTTCGTCTACGGGAGATACGGTGTTCAAACCTGCTAACTTGACAGAGATCGTTCGTGTTTTTACCCATATCCTCCAGAAAATTTTAAGATATTGTTTTAAATTCTACGGTACCTGCCCCCGCATCCTTACGAATTCACTACCCATGAATCATCCTTCCACTCCACGACAAGGATTAAAATCTGAACAAGTTGACGCGTCGTTAAACAAACCACCTGAAGCAATTCTTCCCTCTTTTGTCTTCAGAGCACGCGCCTGCCCGCAACACAGCCTGGTCAGAAGGGAGGTTTGCCCACGAGTGGAGCGAAACTGTGCTCAAGTATGCCCACAAGTGTGACAATTACATTTTGAAAGTGTTTCTACTTGAAACCACTTATAGATTAGACAGCCTTTAAAGGTGTTTTATTCAAATTCTTAAAACTTCGGAAAACAATACGACAGAACATTACATCAGAATAACAGACCAAGAACCATAGTCTTGGGAAAGTAATGGCGGTGAGGATGATAATGATGATCTACGTCTGGGGTTCTGCGTCGTGTAACTTCGTCGGTAAATCGTTCTGTCAAACATACTGTAGTAGCAAACGAATAATGTGATTACTGTTCAAACATATAAACAAGGTTTGGCTTTTGAGTATCTATTTGTGCAACTAGCTTTGTTTGCTTAATCTAACGCACGTAAGAGTGTAAATATTCAGACTCGACTGTCACCCCCGCGTCCTTCAACCCCTCTACGTCCCTCAAACTTCACGTAACCCGCGTTGTCTGAGTCCAGCTTACTGTATTACCGCGTTAACTTCTATCGTAAGTTGTGTGTTGATCACGATATTGGACAGCGTTATGGGATTAAAATGAAAATTTTAAAAAGGACACGAAGCAAAGAAAAGTTTTAAGATTATGACACTAGACGAGGAAATATTTATTTATAAATATATCATTACAGTATAATTACGAGTGACTTGGAGACAGTTCCAGTTGCTCCTATAATTATTGGTATTACTTTTGTTTCCACTTTCCACATTCGCTGTATTTCAATGAGAAGGTCCTTGTATTTCAAGATCTTCTCTGCTTCTTCTTAATCACATTCCTGTCAGTCGGTATTGCTATATCAATTAAGAGGCAAGTTCCATTTTTGTTTCGGATTATATTATTATTATTATTAAATTAATTGTATTAAATTATTATTATTTGTATAAATGTATTATGAGTGTTTGAATGTCATTGGCTCCTCGCTGTTGGTAAACACTTTAATAATTAAATTGCATTGAATTGAATTAAATTATTAATATTGTTATTATTACGGCAAGGTACTACTGGTAGGTACTAGCAGAAAAAAGTATGAACTTTCAAAATCTTTGCCAGGTGAAGACAAATATTGCTTAGCTTTTTCTCTTTCTGCTTCTATTTTGAGGAAAAACAGTGCATGGAAAGAAGACTGAGACTTTCGCAGGCCTGATCTCATTTACTTTAACGCGATCCGAAGGAGTTCAGGTACAACTGCCCAGTAAATGGACATAAGTCGTAATAAACGAAAGCTGAACAATAATCAATCCTCATTACTTAATTACGTTATTCCACTGCCATGACGAAATAAATACACGGCATTTATAAAAATCGCTGTGAATACTTCATATTAACAACGCAGTGCCTGCCCTTCTAAATTGCTATATGATTAAGGTTAATTGCTCAGGTTATCTTAGTAATGCGTGTCGATCGGTAAGAGGAACCATAATTCCTTTGCGTGCATGGCATATTATGAACTAACGGCCGTAGTCTTACTGACCCCAAGAGGAGACCTGCTACCTTAATTTCTCCTGCATCACGGGCTGTTCTTTGTTTCCTTCAAAGTCGTAAATACCTTTATTAAAACATTTACCCGGAGTCATAAAAATAATTAGTGAAAGGCAGAGGTATTGACGTCATTATAATCCCTGATTTGATGTAATGCTTAATGAGATATAACACATAATTCTACAACGATGCAGACATCTCAGAATACAAACACATCTGGACTCACCAATCTGTGCCATCTGTTGTATCTGTTTTAAGTAATTTTAAAATAAGTAAACTTATTTCATCATTATCTGAAATAATATCGTGCAAATGAAAAAAGTAATTGTCCCAGCACAGTGACTTCCAACGTGTATTGAAACTTGATGATGGACACATTTGGTCGAAACATGTAGTTCAAAAATAATAAAACTGTCAACTGTAAGTGCGTGGAAGTGACTGAGAAGAATCAACAAGAGATATAACCTAATGCTTTTACTGAGTTACTTTAAGTAAATTCACAATACGTTATATTTAAACATTTTTTGGCGCAAACTCTTTGACGCTTGAAAGGAACACGCAATTTCAGAAAGGTTTTACGAGAAATGTTATTTCTTTCAAATGTTCTTTTATTGCATTCTATTTGTTTCTAGGATTTTAAACGGCGCTGCCAATAATTCAGACTACACGTTAAGCGCCAAATAATTACGATTAATAAGGGATAAACTAAAAAGGTTACGGAACGAACGGTAGGGGCCTAATGTAAGGCAGTCCCATTATTTGTGGTAAAAAGTTTTCAGGATATTTTCCATCGTCTAATAAATAAAATCAATAAATTCCACGACGTTTCGGAGAAGGGACTCTATCTCCAAAACGTTGAGTATTCTATTGATTTTACTTATTGGACGATGGAAAATATCCAGAAAAATGTTTACCTCAACAACGCAACATCGTTACATACTTTTACAACACTCCTAGTATTTATCTGGAGGGACTGAGGAAAACCAGTAAAATCCTAGGGATCACAGCCGGCTTCAATGCCGAGGTCTGAAGTTGGAACTTCCAGAATGCAAATCAGGAGCTCTACTAGCTGGACCGCTAATATGGCCAAATGCTTTAAAATATGATGCTTCGATTCTCGGATGCATCGATACATCACAAATTTATGATTAAATGATGATTGATCGATCCTTCTGCGTAATTAAGCTGTTATAAATTACAAGGGTTTAAAAATTCTCAGGCATACCATCGTTGTTTAATCTAACTGCTGACAGTCGTTTACCTAGTCGGGAAGCTTCGAGTGCATTACGGATACCGACGATTCAAGTAAAATCACGGTTCTGTCCTACTTCAATATCCAGATTTCTGAGATTCTGGACCAAACTGTAGGAAGCGCTAACTAGTATAAATATGTTCTTAACTTTCTGTCATAAATTACTTGAACCTTCCTGCGTTTTCGAAGGACTTATTAGGGTAGACCTATTATTATATCATAAATTTATTTTTCTTGCTGGTGACGAGACAAAATACAATTATGCTCACTTTATTTTCTATACGTCTATTTATAGATAAACCCTGTTCTCACGGGCTAATACCATTTTTGTGTTCTGTACCCTTTATATTTTGGCCGAATAAATTAACATCATCAAACATGCCCAATGCTTAATTCAAGCTGCACAGCCTTGCATAAAACTGCTCTCGTACGCGCGAACAAGTTTTCGAACACAGCTTCAATTAAGCCCACTAGACGCAATCAGCCTGAAAACAAAGGTTCTATCGTTGAATATTTGAACAGGGGGAACTTGAACGTCGTGTAACAATAACGCTTATTTGCACTGTAATGTAATTAGCATTATCTGGTACCTTTAAAACATATTTAAACAATATAATTACCACGTTAAAAGTAGCAAAGACACCGCTCATAGTTAAAGTACGTCACCGGGAAGACATTTACTACATTTATCAGAATAAATGTTGCTATAGACTATTTTAGATTTCATTACAAGAGAGCGTGAATAGTCAATCGTGCTTTATCGACCGGGTACACTTTTGCTTTGAAAAGCTCTTTGGTTAACAATGCCGGCGACAAGGAAAATATTCCAGAATGAGAACTAGTTCTGTCGTCTAATAAATTCAGATTTTGTGCAAGAAACTAGAGACACAGGAAGAAACTTGTGTTGAAAAAATCCTCAAGTGTAGAGAATTTTTCTAAAATATAGAACAATAAAAATTTATATAAACTTTCCCTTTTGTGGGGATAAATAAATAACAATTGGTACCAAGTTACCTAATACTCTATGGATGAAACACGTGCTAGCGGAAATTGTACACAAAACACAAAATTATTTTTGAAACAGACATTTTATTTATTTCTAGTCTCACCACATACATCGAAGTAGTACGAGGAGTTAAAATTTTTCATACGTTACCTCCGACTTTTCTGCGGATAAATTTGAGATTTTACACACAATTTTCGTAAAAAACTGACAACTGTGTAATTTGTTCAGAAAACCTGACAATTTTGTGCCAGCGGCCATATTTAATCACACTGCCATCTCTTATTCCATTATGTAGCGAAGCGTCTAAATAATGTCGCAATATTTGTTTACTGCCTTCAAGGTAACAAAATATCTCTGCTAAAAGAACCAGTCTCCTATTACATGAAACACATTAACAGCTGTCATATTCTGAGAAATAAATGAAATCCATTTCACTGCCCACTGCCAGCGAAACGTCAAGTAGGGAATGGTTATATTTCAGGTTTTGACGTAGTGGTTACGAAGACACTGTCTTCTGGAATGTTCGGCCATGTAATCTGGTAGTAGTTTACCGACATGTCAGATAACACCGCGCTACATCCCAGAAGATAGTCATCTTCATGAAGTTAGTGAATTTTAATGGGGTTGGTAATTGTAGTAACATTGAAGATGGGGAATGTTTACTTTCCCTGATACTAGAGTGTAGCACCAGCGGACTGAAGGTCATGCAAGAAATATAAGCGGACGAACCGAGCCAAACACTGACGTACAGTGCTGCAGTCTGTCGGTCGAATTTCTGTAAGTAACTGCCAGTTGTGGCGTTGATCTATCATTTATAAAACGTTGTGATGACACGTGCTGAACGGAATTTATTGTAGAAGAACTCCACATTTTCTTTAAATTATAAAAAGATGTAGATATTTTGTTATTATAATTAATATAAGATTAAGTATGACGAATATGGCATTTCTGAACAGTGTACAGGAAAAAATAAAATTATACAGAAAATGGCGTTTCGAATCACCAAAGAGATAGTCCCAGTGACGTATATCAAGTGCACAGCGTGCAATGTACAGAGCATTTATGAGAAAATTATGTCGTGCATGAATCACAATTCCAAGCACAGAAATATGTAAAGTTATTAATAAATTATCGCTTTGTTTCTCTACGTTTGTTTATTTACTTACAAGAAAAATAAGTGCAATTTGGAATGGTCTGCTTCCCTAATCCAAATGATCCTTGTATGATCTGGGACATTTTACAGCGGACTAAGTAAGTCTAACAAATTCTTCTCGGGCTACCAGCCGTGTCAGGTGATTGAAAGGAGAAAAAACCAACACTTCGAGAATCATCTTCGTCTTGAAGTCTTCAATACCCTGAGGACGAGGACAAACATGGTTCTCGAAACGTTGGTATTTATTCCAATAAACAACCTGACACGGCTGGTAGCCCGAGAATAATTTATCATACCAATTTATCCTTATTTAAGGTTAACAAAAGGACCACTTACATTTCGGAATACCAAGGGAAATGAATAAGTCACGTACACAGACAGACATTTTACTGATTACGAAGAAGATATTTCGGTTACAGAGCTCGAGGAGAGCGGTATCTAGGAAGACCACGAATGAGATGGTTTTACCAGATTATGTAACCGCTGATCAAATATAATAGACCTAGATATTGTTATTCAGACCAATATTATACATTGATGATAATGAAAATAATAATATTAATAACAATGGTTTGAATTATACAAATATTTTATGTAGTGCATATGTGTGAAAGAGGAACCAATTTTGGTGTCGCCTGACTTATCTGCATTGGATTTGAACAAATTTGCGCTAAAAAAGAAACAATAGATATTTTCTATTAATCAGAATAGATTGTTATTATCATCATCAAGCCCGCCATCTTTGCACCTCCAATTTCACCAGAGTCCCTTAAAGCGATAATGTATTCAGAACAGGAATATTTTTGCCTGCGGACACGTTATGTTGACTTTGACCAAATTATGCAGATTACAAATTTTGAGGTCGCAATTATAATCTGATGCCAAGTGCCCGTGCAGTCAATGTGTTATTGAACGCGTGAAATGCATTTCACGAGTGGGTTATTTTATGCAGCGCACTGCGCTCATTAAATTCAGTACGAGCCATTTAAGATCAATTTGTGGGCAGCAGTTACCGCGATACATGACAACAAGAGTTTCATTACCCTCCGCTTAGTTTTATATCTGCCATCTGCACGCATGTTTCAGTACAGTCAACACTAAAAGTGTGAAATTTTATATTCTCGTCGAGGTAAATGTGTCAGTGTCTTATGGTTTATGGCGCTGCGTGAGCTTATAGGAAAATGATAAAGTTTCGGAGAAAGAAGCTGTCTCCTTCTTCAGAGACAATACAGAAGTCTAATCTTAAAATATTTCGTGTCCGCATTCCGTAAACTTACGCCAGTCATAATTGAGAAAATTGACTGGCGGTACAGTCCAACTCAAGACGTGGGCTTTGTCTGGAAGACATCACAAAATCGCAACTTGTCGTCAATGAGCGTGCTTATAGCCATCAAAATATCTCATACGAATAAAACAATGCAGCAATACGGATGGAAAATATATATTTTACTTAGATTAAACTTAGATTGATAGGAAATAAATGTTTGATAAATTTTGGCAAAATTAAGGGTGATCCTAAAGGAATAGTTACTGCATATTTATAAGGACTAATTATAAACTTGGTATATATTGTTTCACGAAATGGTTCTCTTCGAAGAGGCCTATTTAATTACAAAGCTCCCAAAAGAAGTAGTGAGTAAAATTTGTAGAAAACAAATTTGAGTAGTGATACAATATTCGTCATCTGCTTCGGTCATTGTGATGGACAAAGCTCCATTGTACTCAGAGCAATAAAACAAACCATCCTGTGGGTATCAATCAAAAATAAAAATAATTTAAAATTATTCATTGTCGGGACTTTTTCCAACGTCTACTCTTTAAAATCACGACGTTTCTGGAGGAAAATAATTATCTCCAAAAGAAGAGAAGTAGCTTCTGAGGAAAATAACGCGTATGGATAATTTTTTGACAGTGGAGCAGTTATTGACTTAACATGGCAATGAAGATATTCGTTTACCTCTTTACACATGCGAAATGCGTACTATTGAATTGGCAAAGACGAAGTCAAACGAAATGTTCTTGGGAACGAAGTAACCGGTGATTTTTCTCTGCAGGCCCTGCGGTCGTAAAGAACTGTGGCAATGGATTCTGGGAGGGGTAGTGGCGACAAGTAGCAGAAATAGAGGAATAGTACAGGGTGAAGATCTGCAGCATGGACAGAAACGTCGACGAATTCATAGCGACGAACAGGAATTTCATACTGAAACAGAGCAGTGGCTGTGAACACAAGGAAACGTACGTCGCTAGTAAATGTTTATGCTCAGTGGAAGCGTAGTGAACTCCAGAAACACAAATGAGTAGACATGAGATTTGATATGAGTTGCTACGCTGTGTAGTCTGCTAGAAGTTTACCGACGTTTCAGAGGTACTTGCTGCTTCCATCACGTGAGCAATGATGACTCGTTAGCTCTGGAACGTTGTTGAACGTCGAACAGACTGCACGGCGCAATAACTCAGGAAATATTCGTCTTTCTACTCGCTGTGAGAACCTGAAATCTCACAATGACAGGTAATATTGTCGTGTGGCAAGTACGTATTGTTTTGTGCTATTTTAAGTGCTTATGTTTTCCAAATACAAAAGAGGCCCAAACTATTCTAAATGCCATCAAATGTTAAACTGTATGTTACAGACATTCCTAACATGATATAACAATTGTTCCCTTTCGTAAATAATTCGAAATACTTAGAAGAGGTATAAGAAAACTGAAGTTAAATTTCTGTCCTTATAACGGTTCCGCAATAAATGTTCGCCAAATATTCACGTATAATTTTCTCAACCGCGCCAACATTCTCTTCATGGTGCACTCTTACACAAACTTAACTGGAAAAACAGTCATTTTTTTAAACAGCAATCATGCAACGTGGCTGACTTTTGAAAGCTTCTGCGCATGCATTTTTCGTGAGATTCAGTCAGGAGTTGGTGTATAAAGTATTCATTTACTTCGAACTTTATGCAGACGCCATTAGCAGGCCTACATACGTCCTATGTCTTTATTTGCGCCACACGTTTTCACCTTCATTGTAGCTTCAAGCTCCGGAAGATTGAGCCAAGTTGAAAGAGCCTCTGGTTAAAGATGCTAGGTTAGGTTATGTTACGTTAGGTTAGGTCAGGTCAGGTTAGGTCTAGAAAAAGCCAATGAGGAAACGTTGAAGAACTGAACTAAGTCACTGACCTTGATTGTAGCTTCAAGCTCCGGGCGATTGAACCAAGTTGAAAGAGCCTCTGGTTAAAGAGACTAGGTTAGGTTATGTTACGTCAGGTTAGGTTAGGTCAGGTCGAGAAAAAACCAATGAGGAAACGTTGAAGAACTGAACTAAGTCACTGACCTTGTGGGTAGCCTAATCAAACACGGGCCTTCCTGTCCGTAGCCAATCAGTTCACTCACGTAATACTGTAAAGATGTGCTTCAAGTTTCTTCTTACTCCCCTCAGAACATGTAGCATGCATGGGGCGATGAGAAATTTGCAGAACAATATTTCAGTCGAAGGGCCTAGAGGTAACTGGGATGAGGATGATGAGGTAACGATGATAAGAAGTCGAAAAATTAAAGTAAGCATAATATGATGTGTGTATTGGAATAATATGGATCGGTAAAGAGACCGGTGGTGAGTTAATGTACCAGTAATGAAACGTTGGACCCCAAAGCGGGGCGGTATAATTACAAGCTGACCGACAAACAGTTTCTCCAGGAAAACTGTATTCCATGGAGATAATTTTTTTAAGAGAATACAAATGCTTGGCAGCCACTACGGGATTTCAAATACGACCTCTGTGGCACTGTGCCCGAGTTACGGATAAATGCAATGCAAACACAAAATGAATGCCAGTTTTTCATAACAAGAAATTCTAGAAAGTATAGTTAAAGTCGCTCACTGGTTAATAATTCAGTAAAGCGAGACACACACACATACAAACACAAACAGAACTCATGATCCTATAACCTTTTCAGGATAAGAAAGAAGATGTAGTTGAATAGACGGAAAAAAGGGCCTCTGTAGGGAATTTATACTGTTGAAACCTTACCCCTTCGAAACTGTGATGGTGTGTACACGTGTTGTATGCAAATAGAAGGGATTACTGAATATGCAAGGTATTAAGCGTGAATGCCATTACGCAAGAGACAGATCCGCAGTCCCATGCTTTGCATACTGCAATGCATAATGCATTACTACCCAGACTCTTGAATCAAAAAGTGACATTTGTATATGCGCAAAAATCTGTTAATAAACTTTTCACAAAAGGAAAATGGTTTGATTTGTATCTGTTTTATATCGTCACTTCCAGGATATTCCTGGTGGTGCAGGATGATGAATATTCAGGTTAAAAAATAAACATAAAAACGAGAGTAAATCGAGCTTTTAGGGACTGGTTTCCGTTTCTGCGGAAAGAGCCTCGTGGTTACTTATAACAACTGCAACCCACAGCATTGTCGAATTTAACAATTTTTCATACGAAGTAATAAGTTCTTTGAAGGCTTTATAATCGCAGAAAAATCGATTAAGCAGTTATTTTTTATATTTTGATAGGAATTTAAGTGTTCTGTTAATATTGCACGTATTTTTGTTAATTGTGAATCCATTAGGCCTTGTAGGATTTGAGGTTTTCACGGCAGTGAGTCCGAAGATGGCTGTCTTCTGGGATGTTGCGCCGTGTAGTCTGGTAGAAGTTTACAGACGTTTCAGACGCGCGTGCTAGCACTGGTGATGGAGGCAGCAAGCACGTCGGTAAACGTCTTCTCGACTACACGACGTGACATATCATGTTACAGCCGTATTCTTACTCGAAGCCGTGAGAACCTAAAATTTCACAAGTTTCATGACATTTAGAACATACACTATCAGGAATATACTAAGAGCAGCTGTAGTCATCTTGGCGAAATATGCCGTAAAAATGTGAATCGGATTAAGCTGCTCAGTACGTGAATCAATGGTGATACTTAGTGACTGCTTACATGTAACACTGCGTTCTTGAGCGGAGTGATGAGGTAATGTCTGGACCAAAGAAGAGTTAAGAATCAGATGGAGAAAATTACACCTCGAGGAGCCTTAGGAAATGGCAAAAGGGCAAGCTGGCCTATGCATATAGCATGCATAGGAGATATGAAAAATGCACACGAAATTTTTGTTGTAAACGCTGAATGAAAGAGACTACTTAGGAGACCGTGATGTAGAAGGGGGATTTATTCTAAACGGCTGATAAATAAACAGAGTAGAAGGTTATTGATTGGATTGATCAAATTGAATACAGGGTTCTATGACAGTTCGTTTAGAACATGGTTATTAACCCAAGGGTTCCAGAAAAGGAGAGTAATTTATTGACTATCAGGGCGACCATCAGTGTCTCAAGACGTCCTCTACATCATGCTACGGCGTTAGTTCCTTAGCAGTGGCAAATGTAATCAAGATCCGTTGCCATGAATTCATGCACTGTCTAATAGGATTTTAGTTAATGTCTCCATTTTTATGACCTCGTTGCCAGAAAGTCATACGATTACCGACTTCTCTTCCGAAATGTTTTCCATGCAAAAACATTTTCTGCAGACTGTCTTTTAAACAAAAGATTTTTATAGAAAGATTCGACGTTAATGCTAACAGAACAGGTAAAATGTAAATTTATATGAAACTTAAAGTGACTATTGATTTTCATTCTCAACTGAAATAAAGTCTTAAATGAACAATTAATCATTGCGGAACAAAAACAGAACAGAGAAATAAATTTTGTAGGTAATTAAGACAACCATAACTCAACACTACTTCCAGAGAAGAATGGATTCCTTGCGAATTTACCTACATCAAGCACAATGGCCCAGAGGTTTTCACGAACCCTTGAAAAGAAATATCATCCAGACTTAACGGAAAATAGGAATAGAGTCAGATATGTAGATGGCATTTTAATAATTTATGACTCAACCACGCAGACAGACAACCGAGGTATAAAAACGGGACAAAACAGGAACAAGGCTGGAAGGCAGAGCCCGAAGGAAAGCACTGGGACACTTCGCCGTTTTGATAAAGACATTCGCATGCATCTTAACAAAATAAAAAATGACTGCTCTGTAAAGACGCCAGCAAGACAAATATGATAGCAGTTGTGAACATGTGTGTACGGGTCACAAGAGACGTAAATTTAAAACAAGATACAACAAATATTCAAGGATATTAAGTATTTTTTACGACAGATAGAAATATTTTAAGATTTCTTTCATGTCATAAGCACAATACGGAAAAAATGGGACATCATGACAGCACGGAATGTCGAAATTACGGACACACATGAATATTTTGTATTTATAAACACGGAAGAGTACAGAGAAAATGTTAAACGAACAAAATACTGTCACAAAAAGTTTTATTTCAAATTCTTATACAACACGAAGCAAAGCACCAACGCTGTCAACCATAAATTAGGCGACGTTACAAAGGACAGATCATTGTAGGTAATTAAACACACATAAACATTAAAAGGGGAGGAGATCCAACGTAAAGGTACGTACACACAGACTGCAATTACAATCTGCTGTACCGAGAATTACAGACAGACCACAAAAGCCACGACACTGGAAATATTATCTAGAGGAACGAGTGATAAACGGCGGTTATGAATCACGTAGAATGCCATAATATCCTGAAGTCCACTGTAGACCTCACGTGAGATGTAATATTTTAAGGTTAACATTAATTTAAGATTGCTGTCTTCTGGATCGTAGCGCCGTGTAGTCTGGTAGAAGTTTACCAGCGTTTTAGAGATTCTGTGGTCCTGATGATGGAGGCAGCATGACCTGTTAAACGTTGGTGGACATCTACCAGACTACACGGCGCAACAACTCAGAAGACAGCCATCTTCAGACTCACCGCCTAAGGAACCTCAAATCCTACATTAACATTTACTGATCGACAGGATTTACGACGCACTGCGTCTAAGACGACGATAATAACAGATGTCCGGCAATACAGAGCATAAGGGAAGGAATTGTGAATTGTGGGATTAATGACGTACATATCTTAAGTGGCTTTTTTCAGACTAGGAACAAAGTTTAAAGCGTTTTAACTTATCTTAATGGCATATAATGATAGGTCGCAGAACAAATGATATCGTGGCAGGTATAAAAAACCATGATAGACGAAATAGACTACTGTTGACTAAGATAATGTACCAAATGCAAGTCAATGAACATGGTCGAATCAATGGAACGAGAACACAGAGAAGAGATAAATAAGTGGATCTGCTTGAATTGAGAAATATAATTTAAATCATATTTGAAATTATTAAAAATATTTGTAATATATTGTAATGTTTATTGTAGATTGAATAAAAATTTACTTGGGTATTATCCATCGTCTAGTAATAAAACGTAAAAAACGTAAAACGACGTTTTGGAGATGAGGCTCTATCTCCGTCTTCAGGTTCCTACACAGTTGGGCCCACTAGATAGAGCTAATCCCTATCTCCGGACAAATTAAAAAATGAAAGTCTTTTAGCTTTATCGTGTTTAACGAATTTTATTTATACTATTTATTCTTTTACGTCCCACAGATGGGTGGTGTGGTTATGCCTTTTTATTCTGGGACTTTCATTTTTTAATTTGTCCGGAGATAGGGATTAGCTCTATCTAGTGGGCCCAACTGAGTAGGAACCTGAAGACGGAGATAGAGCCTCATCTCCGAAACGTCGTTTTACGTTTTTTACGTTTTATTACTAGACGATGGATAATATCCAAGTAAATTTTTATTCAATTGACTCTTCACAATCGTCAAGAAGTTTTAGATTTGATATTTATTGTAGATGGTCAACGCTGCAAAGAATTTTTTCTCTCTAAAAACCCTGGCGAGAGGAGAGCTAGTTTAACGTCACACAACAGCTCAACTCTGACGCACACCGTGCTAGTATATTACAGAAGAAATGAACTGCCAAAACAACTAGCACAAATTTCTCACATCCAATGCACGCATCAAGGCAATGGAATCCATTTGAATTGAACTGAACACAATAGAAAAGTCGTGGATATTAATGAATTGAGTATCAGTGCACTGAGAAAAGTGAAGTCGTTGGTGCTTAACTCTGCACCAAGACTTACAGAAATGTGTGGCGGTAGAGGAAGGGCTCCACGTAATCCCAGCAAAATGAGGATGTGGGCGGTCATGGCCACTTTAACCCTAAGAAAATAACTCAGTACCGACTCGATATGGGGATGGTTTGGACCCTGAATAAGTTTATTTCAACTCTCAGACAGATTTTCAACTCGCACTTCAAGGCGCTGTCTCAAGAGACTGAAAATATCCACGACATATTCTCGCAGGTTATTCAAAAACTCCCAACACAAAATAAGTAGTTTCATGTCCACAACATGCGGAAGTTGGCTATTGGTTATTTCATGTAGAGGTTGGTAGCACAGATTATACCATTTGTTTACTGTTGACACAATGTTAAATGCAAAATGGTGTTGCGCCAATACTTTTTTGTGAATGAATGCGAATGCAAGTAGATGTATTGTTCTAGGAGTCTCCAATAAGCTGGACAAATAGCACGCATTAGGGGTAGGAAAGGGCAGCTTTCACAATTTTGGTAGGGAATCCTTCTGGAAAACGTTATTTGTTTTTCATTTTTTAAAAGTACTGCACAACAGAAGCACATATCTATAATAAGCAGAATAAAAACAAAAACAATAAAACTTATTGATTTAATTTAGAGTTGAATCATTGACTGTACAAAACATCGAAACTTCATGCAGCATCGTAAAATAACCAAAGCACCAATGAAACAGAAATGCACTACTCCGTCAGTCAACTTAGATTTTATATGAGACAAATATTATTTGTATTATTAAAATTATTCACGGCCGAATGTTCAGTCGCATGACGCCTGTGCTAAATTTTATCAGAATTAACCACAAGCGGTCATGAAATTGGAACACGCGAACTCGTAAGTGAAAGACAATGTCAGCCTCTTCCACGTGAGATTAATTTGTGCGTGCGGTACACATCGTCCAAAACAACCACTAAATACTCGTATTTCTTCAAAATCGGACAAACCAGATCCAATGCGCTGACTGGGATATGTCAACGCAGAGACAAAAACTATAGCAGCTATCAAGAAATCGCATGTTTCAAGGTCACAGCTAAAATCGTCGTACAGCGTTGCAAAATGTACAGCTAAGCCAAGGCGAGTGAGGACAATTGACAACTCGTGTCATAACAAAGCTGGCAACGTTGAACTGTAGACTTCGAGCCACCCGGAAAGGGAGGGGCGGTGGAATTACTTCAATGACCTCAAAGCATGTCATTTGTGAATTCTACAGCACCAGATTTATCTAGTGGAGGGTATGGGGGAGCGAGAGGTCCCATACACAGTAGTTTTATTTCATTAAGTATAATAAAGTAATTAACCTATATTTGTGTGTCCTTGTTGTGAGGCGAGGGACTAAATAGATCTATTTATCGTTTCCCTCTGATATAAGCTTTGTAGTTGTGAGTGAAGAACAATGATAAGTTATATTTAATTGCTGTGAAAAGCACAGAATATGTAAAAAAAGCACTGTCAGTTAAAAGTTTTTGCAACGGGTAGTAGTACTCACGGGAGCAGTATCTCGGCTCGTCCGACTTGTCGCCACAGTCGTCCTCCCCGTCACAGAATCGGTCAAGCGCCACGCATTGGCCGGTGTCACAGAAGAACTCTGAGACACGACAAGTGGGTGGGGTTGCCAGGCCGGTAGCGACCAAGAACAGCAGCCAGAGAGGTGCAAATCCCATGTTGCCACGTCAGCCTGGAACAAGGAAGCGGATATACTCGTTAATGACACTCAAGATCCTACCCTGCCGAAGAAAATAGCTCGCATGGGTTTTGTTTCCTACTGCAAAGCCCATAACAGGTAAAGACGTCACATCATCTTAAAATTTTTTGGGACTTAAAAATATAGGTTGTGCAGATGTAGAATGGATTCGTCTTGCCCCGAACAGGGTCCAGTGGCTTACAGTGAACCTTCGGGTTTAATTACAGGCAAGTTCTTGATTAGCAGAGAGACTATCAGCTTCTGAAGAACTTATCAATGGAGTTGTATTCTAAATGGATTTAATGAAACACCGGATACATGAAGTACCTCAGTAAAAAGATTAATACAAATTTAGACTGCATATTTCACACACAATAACTGTGTTGGAAATAGGTTAAATTATGTCTGTAAAATACAAGTATCTTCACTCTATTTTTACTGAAGAAAAATGTCGTTGCATAGAACTGAAGTACACGGCGTTTTACGGAAATAAACTCACTACTCGCTAACGGTTTTTCTTTGTTTAGAATCATTTCTTATTTTGTTCCTTGAATTTCTTAATTTTATTCAGAGTGTGCCAAAATTGTTCCAAATCCTCCCTCCCCAACCAAGGATTCGGTTAACATTTTCGAAAAAAGTCACGGTCTCTTAAGCTAATAGAAGTTAGCCTTGTCACGACCCGAAGTGAAGAATCCATGTCTTACACATGGCAAGAGCATTAACGGAACGTTACTAAATGATAAGTAGTACAGGGACACGTAGACCCAAATTGTAAGAGCTAATGGCTATGGGACAGGGTCCTATCTCCATGCAGCTGTTCGCTAAAACACGTAACACGACCGCTTCCTCTCACATCCCTGCCTATCTTACCATGTCTCGTTAGTCACTATCAAACCCCAACACTTAATAAGCGCCGTGAAATGAACAAATATTCACCTGCGACAAGTCAATTTTACCTTTACGTTTAAAGTCATTGTATCGACAGTAATAACTTTAAGGCTGTTTGATATTTCCTAAGAATAATTTTCCAGGGCTGAATCCCCTTGTTTGCCGCATTCATCTGTCACAGTTTTAACAAAATGTTAAATGTAAGATTTGAGTTTTTCACAGCAGTGAGTATGAAGACGGAAATCTTCATACTCACCGCCCTGACGACGGAGGCAGTAAGACCTCTGAAACTTTGGTAAACATCTACCAGATTACACAGCGCAACAACCCAGAAGACAGAAATCTTCATACTCACCGCCCTGATGATGGAGGCAGTAAGACCTCTGAAACTTTGGTAAACATCTACCAGACTACACAGCGCAACAACCCAGAAGACAGAAATCTTCATACTCATCGCCCTGATAATGGAGGCAGTATGACCTATGAAACGTTGGTTAACATCGACCAGACTACACAGCGCAACAACCCAGAAGACGGAAATCTTCATACTCATCGCCCTGATAATGGAGGCAGTATGACCTCTGAAACGTTGGTAAACACCGACCAGACTACACAGCGCAACAACCCAGAAGACAGAAATCTTCATACTCATCGCCCTGATGACGGAGGCAGTATGACCTCTGAAACGTTGGATAACATCGACCAGACTACACAGCGCAACAACCCAGAAGACAGAAATCTTCATACTCATCGCCCTGATGACGGCGGCAGTATGACCTCTGAAACGTTAGTTAACATCGACCAGACTACACAGCGCAACAACCCAGAAGACAGAAATCTTCATACTCATCGCCCTGATAATGGAGGCAGTATGACCTATGAAACGTTGGTTAACATCGACCAGACTACACAGCGCAACAACCCAGAAGACAGAAATCTTCATACTCATCGCCCTGATGATGGAGGCAGTATGACCTCAGAAACGTTGGTAAACATCGACCAGACTACACAGCGCAACAACCCAGAAGACGGAAATCTTCATACTCATCGCCCTGATAATGGAGGCAGTATGACCTCTGAAACGTTGGTCAACATCGACCAGACTACACAGCGCAACAACCGAGAAGACGGAAATCTTCATACTCATCGCCCTGATGACGGAGGTAGTATGACCTTTGAAACGTTGGTTAACATCGACCAGACTACACAGCGCAACAACTCAGAAGACGGAAATCTTCATACTCATCGCCCTGATGACGGAGGTAGTATGACCTCTGAAACGTTGGTTAACATCGACCAGACTACACAGCGCAACAACCCAGAAGACAGAAATCTTCATACTCATCGCCCGTATGACGGAGGTAGTATGACCTTTGAAACGTTGGTTAACATCGACCAGACTACACAGCGCAACAACCCAGAAGACGGAAATCTTCATACTCATCGCCCTGATAATGGAGGCAGTATGACCTCTGAAACGTTGGTCAACATCGACCAGACTACACAGCGCAACAACCCAGAAGACAGAAATCTTCATACTCATCGCCCTGATGACGGAGACAGTATGACCTCTGAAACGTTGGTAAACACCGACCAGACTACACAGCGCAACAACCCAGAAGACGGAAATCTTCAAAATGTTAAATATTTATGTTATTGTATATAACCATATATTCTTGAATATACGGATTCCATATAATCCCTGAATAGCGATTTTCACCCATTCTTCGTATTCGGGGTAGTCTATATAAGATGGAGAATTTTTTTGACTGTCTGAGCGATTGTTAGGTTCTTAGTGACTTGCATGGATTTGCCGCTTATGATGTTATTTTGTTCAACTCCAAATAATCTATGAATCTGCTGGACCTTTCTTAACTTCCGAACAGACAGAGAACTTTTGTAAACCTTGATTTCCACAACAGCATTGTATATTTTTTGAAACCTTCTCTCATTCCGTTGCTTTGTTCTCTTTTCCTGGGGTGTACAGTACAACCTGGAGCGAAATAGTTTCTGCCCATTCGGGCGCTCGCCATATTCGGATATATTCATCAGAGCAGGAATCATAGCGCCCGGGTCCCGCCCCACGCTGTGTGGGATAACGGGGCACATCCCACAGAAATGTGCTTGGCCTTGGAAAAACATCTGACAGCCTTGTCGGCGCGAGGTCTGGAAGCCATTTTTAAATGGGCCACAACCACTTCCTTATCCTTAGCCTGGTAGAAAGTGGCCCAATGTCTCTATCGTCAGGGTGGTAAGTGAGTAAACTTCTCTGAAACGTCAGTCAGCTTCTACACGACGCAACGTCCGAGGTGGGCTTCTACCTCTCCCATGGGCCTCAAGGACAACGTTTGCTTGTTTGTGAACCTGATACGACACAAACTGAGTTTGATTACAGATCCCTACCAGCGAAATTGACAAAGTTTGAAATAACACCCAGACACCGGGAGGTGGTACAGTCTCAGGATTGTAGAGGTTAAAACCAAAATAATATAAAGGCAGTTGCAAATAATCAAAATATATTAAAAGTATAAATAAAAAAGAACATACAAGCCAAACAACGAGACCAACAGTCAAACAAAACTCACTCTGCTCAGGCTTCCGGCTGGGATACCGACCAGCAACTTTCGACATTTACAAAACAAAACGCAAGATTGGACCTAGCTCGCAACAGGCAGGAAAATTTGGTCTTCTTGCTGTCTCTCTCTCTACGGCGAAGTACCCTGCGCGGCGGACACACACAGACTCGGGCATCGAACCCTGTGGCTCCAAAGATCGCGGAATGGGGGAGAAAGGCACTCCGAGCCGTGAGGCATTACATAAACGGAAGCCCAAAGCCTTCTGGGTGCGGGCGGGTCTCTCCTAGAAGCTGCTCGCGACTGATGTCCACGCCCACAATAAAATTATAATAATTACTCGTTGAGAGGGTGCGCGCAGAAATGGGCGTTTGTCTACATCATTGAGTCTGAGTTACAAGTGATTTCGTTTAAGCAACCTCCTATTTCTGCACACCTGGCAATAAGAAATCAGAATTGCATTCAAGAACAAATTTGGAGCAGGTTACATTCAGGGTATCCTTACTAAAATTAGATTAAGAACCTTGTGTCTTCCCGTTTCCAGTATGAAAGTTTTAGGGTGAAAATATACAAAACAAAATTTTTCCTGTTTTGTATGAATGTGAAAGTTTGTCTCTCGCGTCGAAGGAAGAACACTGATTGAGGGTGTTTGAGGGGAGTGTACGGACGTAAGGGGGGTGAAGTGACAGGAAGTAGGAGAAAGTTACACAATAACGACCTCCATAATTTTTATTCCACCAAATACCTTTAGGATGATCAGCGGGACATGCAGCACGCATTTTTTGATACGATAATCGCATTTGCAATTTAATCCGAACACCTGAAGGAAGACATTAAAGTAGACGGTGGGGCGTAGGGACTGGATTTGCCAGGACCCGTAGCGGTAATTAAGCTACGGCTTTTGTAAAACTACAGGGAATGTCTTTAGCAGCTGTGCAACTGTTAGCTTTCGACTGTGCTTCAGAGAGTGAGTGTTCCTGCAGTCTCAGCTTTTGATTATGTTGACGCCATATTCACCATCATCAGTCTGCAGACCTTCGTGCGTAACCTTACAGATCCTGTGAAATCAGCAATGCACACTCAAAGTGTACTGCAAAAGACGTTGGCTTTTCATCAGCTAATATATTTGTGCTTATTATTAGCGGTGTTGAAGCTTGAGGTACTATAGGTAGATATCTGATTATGTGTCCGAGGGTTGAATTCCGGACACTTGTATGCAGTGTCCCTGGCACCCTGAATCTGCGGCGATGTGTCCCCATGGCGACAATGAGGTCAGACATTTGTGTGGTGATCCCATGACAGGAGATGTAGTCCCTCATACGGCGCACTACGCGGTGTAATTTGAGGTGTGATTGCCAAATTAACAAGCCGCTGTCTCGGGTTTGAGTCCTGTCACTGCAACTCCCGTAATTGTGACGTCAGCCAACGATACTCAACGTAGTAACTTTCCGTCCTAGGCTATTGGTAAATACCATGAAAAATAGACAGTGGGCTTTACACGGGGCCTGAGTGTTCGGGCTCTGGTAGCTTGACACATCGAAGTCGAATCTCGTCTAAATAATTAAAAACACAGCCCGTACGTCGAAGAAAACACAAATCATCCGCGTGACAGAGATCAACTAGTTAATGTCCTTTAAAGTAATAAAAGCTGTTTATTATGAGAAACATACGAATCTAGTAATTACAAAATTCATAATTACTGAATGCTCAAGAGAGCGGTACACAAACTTACCACTCGGTAGTAAATGATAAAGCCGAAGGGTTCACAATTTCCAGCCAGTTGAACGTGTAATAAGCTATCACTGGTGTGTGGCAGTTCTTGGCGTGATGGCCACTCGGTCATGCCGAGGGCGGAGTGTTTTTCTCCCTTTGTGTTCGTTGTGCTGAAGGGGAGGTCCCTGGGCTCGAAATTGTAACTTTCTTGCAACAGGGTTATCAGTGAACAGAAATGGAGTGTTTCTGAGTTTCGGTAGACTTAGCATCCATCAATTTTGTCAGCAGACAAGATCTGAACTCCTGAATCAGCCGGCTACCACTGACAAAACGAACCACCACTTTCTTTATATGTCGACGCCACATTGGCGTAATGACCGGTCGATAAGAAATTAATAAAATAACATGAGAAACATGAACAAAAGTTTCATAAGAGAGAAGAGATTTCCACAGAAAAAGAGGAGTACCCATAAGTATAATTCTGATTTATTTTTCACAGAATCACCTCAGTATCTTGATTTTTTATTAAAAGTTAAGTGTCCCATTACAATGAAGCCATGTTCCCCTAACACCTCCAACTGCAACCTTTCAATAGTAACTTCACACATCCTTGTAGTTCGCTGACCACGGGGCAATGGAGTGGATTACAATTTTATTGGTCGTCGAATGGAAATCGATTCCACTTAATCTCTCCAATTCTGAGACATTCCGAAAGTACCATCCAACAGTTCGAAACGAATTTCAGTAGCACTCGTTCACTCTCGAACAGAACACAGCACGACTACGTTAAAAAATCAATACTGACTGACGTTGACTTGCAGCCAATCGAAATTGATACGCTAGATATTAAGAACTGATGCGCGGGAGTATAAAGATGTCGTTGAAATCGAACGTCGGAAGTTATGTTTCAGTGCTAGATCCGGTAGATTGCATCAGGGTTTGAGATCTGAATTTCCTAGGGTATCTAGGTAGAAAATTGTAAGTTATATGAAGTTGTATCTGCGCGCCATCTCGGTGTTCTGTATTGGAAAGTCGTTTTATGTACGTCGTATTCCACGCGTGCCTAATGTCGTAAATAATTTCTGATAATTTTCAGTTTTAGGCTCTCAGATAGGGCATTATATTGCTGAAAGGACTGAAATTCATTCAGTTACGTGTATTTAGTTGCGATGTGTTCTATGCGCAAAACATTACATACAAATGTACTGCGACCTCTCTTTGTAAAAGTCACTCCCTGTCTCATCTCCATTAAATTACTTGTATTAATTCTGTCAAATTGGGTGTTTCGTTGGGTATTTCGACACATGTAGCCACTACTCAGCAAATACGGACAAACGTTCGAGTGCATAAATAAGCACAACTGAAGTGGTCGTTGCCGATTTCGCGATGTTCCACATCGCTACTTTGGTTCCTCCGTGCGGAATTACTATAATATTTATGATATAATAAAGTATAAATTTTATTAACTTACACGTGGCATGACTTCCGTTCAAAATTTCAGCAATTTCCAAACATCCTTTCAATATTCGTGAAATTAGTGCGCAGGATGCCAATTTCTGCTGACTCAGCATACCCCGTCCTGCTTGGGTTCGGTTAGGTTAAGTTAGTGGGTACATGCGCAGAAGGTTTTGCGCTCTGCGTTACCCTACTTTTCACAGGATGGGCACCGTGTAAACGTGATTAATTTTTGCGTAAAAATAAAATACTCTTTAATTTGAATCCATCTCATTTTAAAAATTTTTTAGTGTTAACATGATATGCAATTGTACTTGTTGTAGGGACATAATTATCTTGCACTGGTTACCTTTTGACGTCGTATGCTACCTCGTCACATCTGACGCAGAAATTTTGGTTGGTATGCAGTCTTTTTTGACACAAAAAATTATTAATTATAATTATATGCTTTTATTTTACACTTCATGCAGAATTACAAGAATCACATTCTTCGTCATGGAAAATATTTTTTTTTTGGACGCTCGGAATAACATACAATATAACCATATATAGATGAATATTATTGTACCTATATAACAGAACAGTTCTGTCAAAAGTTCGTTGCTATCGAAATAGCAGTCTTAAGATGCGTTTCCCCCCTCCACTTACAGCGAGGGAAAAGTGTTCCTCGTCTTTGACATCTTAAGAAGCGTTTCTAAATCGGCTTACAAATAAAAACACTCGTATCGATTCTGTTTCCCGGGACATGGAGTTATTATAGACGACTGAAATTTCTCTGTGCATACCGGCATCGAAGCCCGCTACACCTTTAGCTACATTACGTTTTGATGGTGGAAGTGCTTCATCAAACTCACCTAGATCGTTCGTATCCACTTTAAACTCGTGTTCTTTGTGAACACAATTTTACGAAATTTTACAGCATTATATAATTTCAAATTTTATTCAGAATTATTTAATTTAACCATATTAGTCCATCACAGCTACAGTTTCTTCTTTAATGGACCCAATTTTTTCCTAGACCCTTGCTAGTTTTCGCAAAGTAGAGGTCGCGCGAGTAGTCGTGGAACCTAAATGCGCGATTTGTAAGCCGTGAGAGGGGAGTTCAGTAGTAGTGGGGGTCGCACACTTGTGGCTGCCTCCGACCACTGTTTATCCCGCTAGTGGTCGTGTTTAGCCACTAATGGCTCCGTTTGCGCCCGGCCTAAGTACACTCAACTGAAGCTGACACCCCTCTAGCGCGTTCTTTGTACGGGTCCAACTTATACGACCAAAACCAGTCCTTTGCGCAAGTGCCAGTAACTTCTCGCTCAGCCTCTACATTATTCGCCTTTGCGTTTGTCTACCCCTTAATTTTTGTTTGTCTATGGAAAATAAGATAAAAGTAAACATACAAACAAACGATAATTTCGCTAAAGCTCATCAGGTGAAAAGAATACCTGAAAGTATGGATAATTAAATGAAACCGTTTGTGTAAGATTTGAGGTTTTCACAGCGGCGAGTATGAAGATTTCTGTCTTCTGGGTTGTTGCAATGTGTCATCACTTTGATGATGGAGGCAGTATGACCTCTGAAACGTTGGTTAACATCGACCAGACTACAGAGCGCAACAACCCAGAAGACAGAAATCTTCATACTCATCGCCCTGATGACGGAGGCAGTATGACCTCTGAAACGTTAGTTAACATCGAGCAGACTACACAGCGCAACAACCCAGAAGACAGAAATCTTCATACTCATCGCCCTGATGACGGAGGCAGTATGACCTCTGAAACGTTGGTTAACATCGACCAGACTACACAGCGCAACAACCCAGAAGACAGAAATCTTCATACTCATCGCCCTGATGACAGAGGCAGTATGACCTCTGAAACGTTGGTTAACATCGACCAGACTACACAGCGCAACAACCCAGAAGACAGAAATCTTCATACTCATCGCCCTGATGACGGCGGCAGTATGACCTCTGAAACGTTGGTTAACATCGACCAGACTACACAGCGCAACAACCCAGAAGACAGAAATCTTCATACTCATCGCCCTGATGACGGAGGCAGTATGACCTCTGAAACGTTAGTTAACATCGACCAGACTACACAGCGCAACAACCCAGAAGACAGAAATCTTCATACTCATCGCCCTGATGACGGAGGCAGTATGACCTCTGAAACGTTGGTTAACATCGACCAGACTACACAGCGCAACAACCCAGAAGACAGAAATCTTCATACTCATCGCCCTGATGACGGAGGCAGTATGACCTCTGAAACGTTAGTTAACATCGATCAGACTACACAGCGCAACAACCCAGAAGACAGAAATCTTCATACTCATCGCCCTGATGACGGAGGCAGTATGACCTCTGAAACGTTGGTTAACATCGACCAGACTACACAGCGCAACAACCCAGAAGACAGAAATCTTCATACTCATCGCCCTGATGACGGCGGCAGTATGACCTCTGAAACGTTGGTTAACATCGACCAGACTACACAGCGCAACAACCCAGAAGACAGAAATCTTCATACTCATCGCCCTGATGACGGAGGCAGTATGACCTCTGAAACGTTAGTTAACATCGAGCAGACTACACAGCGCAACAACCCAGAAGACAGAAATCTTCATACTCATCGCCCTGATGACGGAGGCAGTATGACCTCTGAAACGTTGGTTAACATCGACCAGACTACACAGCGCAACAACCCAGAAGACAGAAATCTTGATACTCATCGCCCTGATGACGGAGGCAGTATGACCTCTGAAACGTTGGTTAACATCGACCAGACTACACAGCGCAACAACCCAGGAGACAGAAATCTTCATACTCATCGCCCTGATGACGGAGGCAGTATGACCTCTGAAACGTTGGTTAACATCGACCAGACTACACAGCGCAACAACCCAGAAGACAGAAATCTTCGAAACCGTTTGTCTTCACAAAAGACGATTCTGAATTTCCAAAATTCACAGAGTATTTCATCTTCCGAATCTGATTCCACTCTCAGTCCCTCTGCAGTTCAGAATAAGGCTAAGTTCTAAAACTTCAAAACTTTCAGGTATTAGGCAGAAGTCCTCGATGGGTAATCCGTCCACCACTATGCCTCTGCCTACACAGGGTAGTACATCACGGGACGTGGACAAACAGCCAAGCCTTAAGTGGGATTCGAACTCACGATGCCAGTGTTCGAGCAATCAAATACCGCACGGAGACTGTGGTCGGAAGCTAAATCAACATTGTTTTACGATGCATCGCTAAGGGCACAACAAATACATAACAATCTCGTTTTTATTCGTCTTGGCATTCTTTGTAACTCATCAGAATACTGATGACGTGTTCCATGATGAATCGCTGGTATGAGTTCCCTCCCACAACTTTCTCGTCGGTTCATAAAACTAGGTTTAATTATAATGACAATAACAACAGCATGCACTGAAATACAGCAGATGTGGAATGTAAACGGTGACGGAGAACTGATAATTACTGGTGAAACTATCAGATCATCATGATTACCTTTTTTAAAAAATAATTGATATTCCCTGTATGCTTCGTGGTTGACATCAAAATTTGGTAATTTTGGAAACGACGTACATCTTGAGGTAGATATGACATGTAACACTTCACTATTTTCAGATTTATTTTACAGAAACCCTCAGGTAAAACACTTGACAGACGAGGTTGTCCCGCAGAATATTAACGAGATATATACCCATAACACAATAATTCCTTTAGCTGCATGTGATGATCACCTTCGTTAACATTCGCCACAGCCGTAAAACCAAATGTTGAAATGTCAGAAAAGATACTTCATCGGCATTATATATGAAAGTATATAAAAACAGAGCGAAGTCCGCATAAGTGTGCATGCTTAAAAGAAGAACCAAAATATTTTTTACAAAGAGAGGACCGAGGCGTGCAAAGCTTTGGAACCCCGACCACGGATCTGGTCTTCTGGTTGGGGGTATGTCTACACTCACAGACGACTGCGAAGTTTTTGGCCTTCGTCATTACATACATGGGAAAACGTTTCCTCTACAAGAAGGTTTTATTCGTTGACATCTCGATTACTGGAAAGATCGATAATCCAAAAAGAAAAGTAACTAAACAATCAATGGGTCAATCATTGAGTGAGAGGTCAAAGGACGGTTATAAAGAGCACTCCGTCGCGATGTTACTCATGATCCTCGTATGTTTAGCGGTGAGCCGGCGTAAATTGAATTTCATAATTGCTGAGTGTTGTAATGAATTTAAACAGTAGCTTCTATTCTTTTTAGAAATGACTACAACAGAGAAAATGCTATATAATGAAGAGTATGCCAAATTTCGTCTCACCGTCAAAGAAAACAAATGGGATTCACGGTCTTCAATGCGTCCTGTTCCAAGAATTTCTCAAAAATAATGCCGCACTGGAGCGACATTTTAACACGAACCACAATAAACTGAAAATAAAGTCGAAATTTTGAAAGCTGGAAAATATCGCAACTCTTCATCAGAACATGGCAAGATTCACGGAAATATCTTACGAATTGTCACTGTTCAATTCCAAAGCAAAGAAAGATCACACGACAAAAGACATTTGTCAGACCGTACTTGTAAACTGCTGTAAATATTGTGTTTGGTGGTTAAGATCTGAAAATAAAATTTTAAAACAAACTTCGCTGTCTGATAACACAGTGAAGCGTAGTATCGATGAATTTCCAGAGGTTATGAAAAGACTATTTCTTTAATAAAAGAAATTGGGCTTCTTTGGAATTCAATTCAACAGTGCCACTGATAAAGCTCATTGCTGTCAGCTGCCCAGCAGTTCTCGATTTGAAGCTGATGGAGCTGTCAAAGAACAAATGCCTCTCTCAACAGTGCTGGAGACCACATCAAAGGTTTTTGAAAAAGCATTTCTGACATTAATCAGGAAAAACATCTTTCTTGGGAAATGCTACTGTGAAATTACACTGACGGCATCCCATCGATGCTTAGCTCATTGAAACTGAACAGCAGATTGCATTCGGAGAATGTTCGATGCCGTGCAATTTGGAATTCTCTAATTCCCAAGCTATAATCTACAAAAAAAAAAAAAAAAAAAATATATATATATATATATATATATATATATATATATATATACACAAAGTACAATTCAACCTAATGTTTGTGTGGATGTTAAAGTTGGTATCTTTCTCTAAGTGAGGAATGTGGATTCAAATTGAGAGTGGTGATAAATATTTTTCTACGAGAGCAGATAGAAAACGGGAAAATTAAGTTAATTATAAAACGAGAAACTGAAAAATTCATCCAACAGAAGTTTAAAAGTTGTACGGAAGTGGCCAATCGCTTGATGGGAGCATAAAGTTAAAAATTATTTTAAATAAGTAAGGCGGGAAGGATAGAAACTGTTTAAGAGGGAGTCCAGTAGCATAATCGCTCTTATGAAGACAGTAGTAAACATTCTGCAGTCAAAAAAGACGTGTAAAATCTTGACCAGCTGAATGCTCATCGGCTTCTCAAGAAGAAGAAGAAGATTTACTGTGCCGACCGCCAACGAGATATGATGACAGAGGGTCTTAATGTACGTTAATCGCAGGGATTCATTGAACTAGTGATAAGATGAAGATGGCTGTTATCAGAGTAGCAGGTTCGTGTAGTCTGGTAGAAGGTTACCAGCGTTTCAAAGATCCTTGCTGCCTCCATCATCATGTAAGTGAGAGGTAACCTTGGTAAGTACCAGGCTATAAGGCGCTACAACCCAGAAGACAGCCATCTTCTTACTCACCGCCTTGAGAACCTCCAATTCTACTCAGTGATAATATGTGTTGAGAATCAGCTCGTGCAATATATACGAGCCGTATCGCACGGTGTTATTTCCTACTGATACAATCGATCGTTCATAGTCGCATTAATCAGCGGGTCACATGGACACCGCACACGTCCCGACGCAAATTTTCACTTCCGAGACACGAGCGCCGGCTTCTACAAACTTCAAATTCAACTTCCAAAATGCGTCACCAGAACTCGTGACTTCTGAGGCCCTGGAGAACCGTGGAGAAACATTTTCTGAACACGTGTCAGTTTAGTTACTCGGGGCCAAGTCCCCTGGTTGTGGAGGACCGAGCGAATTGTGTGTAAGCCTCAAGCGTGTATTCCGGCGTGCAAAGAAACAGTTATGATCAATGCAACGTGAATACAGTATATAATCAAGACTGTAATTTTCAGATCGGCAGAGAATTAAGCAAGAAAATAATAAATTGTAAAGGCGTGTGGAATAAATTCAAGATCCCATAGCGTGACGTCGTTCAGTGGCCTGGTTAACGAGATAAAATTACAAAACGGTTGACGGAATAATACAGCCACAAAATTGTCCTTTGTAACTGACCACCATGCATATCAGAATTCGTTTCGGGAACCTTTCTGTCTTCCATCTCAGTTTATGACTTCATCGACCTGAAATCGTCTTTGGGAACGTGACATTCGCTCATGCTGTCAATAAATTTACCGAGTTTTACACAGCCCAAATGCCCGTATTCACAAGAGTTCGCCAAAATTCCCTATCCAAATCACACACTCATACCTCAGTCTTTTAACATCCATTTTAATATTATCCTCTCATTTAAGCCTTTGTCTCCCTAGTAACGTTCTCCGTTTAGGATTTCCGACTAAAATTGTGTTCGCATTTCTTTTTTCTTCAGTACGTGCTAAATGTCCCTCTCGTCTACCCTCATTTGTTACACTTTAATAAAATTTGGTGTAGAGCACGAACTATAGACCTCTTCATGACGTGAGTTTATGCATTTCGACGCGGAAGGATTTATTTTCGATTAGAGGTGCAGAGGTCTCGCTGTTGCTCTGACGTGTGTCATCAGTATCTGACACAGAGGAACACGATGATGGCTGTACAGTTTTGAACACGCGGAGGACACATGACGTCTGAAGCGAACCTGTCTGTCAGTCCAACTACGTGTTTGCTGTTCATGTGACATTCTTGAAACGAGTGTAGAGACAGTTTCTGTAAGCAAGTTGACTCTATGGCAGTAAAATCAGCACGTTTGATACCGCCAACGACCGAAACCGAATTTTTTACTTGATTCTGAGCCAGTTTATCCGCTTTCAAATCTCACAAACGTCTCTACGACCGACCTTATGTTAACCTCCGACCTCATTATCTGTTTCAAAACTGGACGTTACTTAGACGTTTTCCTCACCTAAATTCTGTTCATTCTTTGTCTCCCCATGTTAGCCACATTCCCAGCCAGAGACAGCTACCTGCATTATCATCTTCGCCCTGATGACGGAGGCAGCATGACCTTTCAAACGTTAGTGGGCATCCACCAGACTACATAGCGCAAAAACCCAGAAGACAGCCATCTTTATTCTCACCGGCGTTAAAACCTCAAATCCTACGTATAAGAAATTCCTCGTTTATGCCAATTCGTCATTCTTGAGTCTCACTATCTTCGAGTAAACTTCGTTTTCAAACATTTGTTGTGTATGTCCTTACAAGTGTAAGACCTTGATTCACAGTCATACAAAAGAACTGACAAATTTAAATGTTAGTTTCTCACCGCACCGAGAATGAAGTCGCCCTGATGATGGAAGCAGTTAGCAGACCACATTGCGGAACAACGCAGAAGACAGCCATCTTTATTAATATTTTATCGCTATATGCATGGCTGAGCTACTTCCACAACCACAAAACATCCTGAAGCAATGTCAAAATTTCATACATAATTCTATTTGGGTGATTAACTGAAAATATTGTTTTGACCACACACTCTTGATATTTCTGTTTACTAAATGACAACTCTGAACAATGCAGATCTCCTCTTGCACAAAAGGAACAAAACATGGCTGTTTTCCAAAGCATGTAGCAATTTGTCGCATTCGGACAGCCGTGTCCCGCCTCTCTTGGACATTTCAGGTACTATAAATACCAACTTGTGCAGAGAAAAAATGAATTAGTCATAAGACAGAGTACCAGCATAACAAGCGAGTTATTTTTCGGAAGGAATAATTCTTGATTCCCGTACAAACTCTGACTTTAATATCGTGAGTCGGAAGTTTCTGATTTCTAAATGGTCATATAGAGTCCAATGATTTATTGGGTTAGTTATATTGTCTATTCTGTCCTTATGAATGCAAAATTAAGCTGCGACTTTTAGAGTCGAAAACAACATATATTTCACAAATAAATAATTTGTGTGAATAATTAAAATATATTCTGAAAGCGGTATCACACCTGGCAGGTCCCCGAGGTCATCAGGAGCACAAAAATTCGGGTCACAGTCAAAACATCGTTTTTCGTTTTGTTAATCTGCGCAAATGTTACACTGGATCTTAACACAGATCACGGGATATTTCTTATCATTAACAATTTATCGTTCGCATCTACGCTTCATTCAACGTTACGGGGCTGTACTTTAAAAAGACAGGGGTTCAAATAAAGACAAAGAGGTGGAATTGAGGGGAGAAGTAACTAAAGAGTGATGGGGCGAAGGTAGAAGAAAGATGAATAATTAAAATGGAGGGACGAGAAAAAAAGACAGAAAGACAGAAATATCGCAAGAAACTAAGAATAAAGGGGAGAAACAGAGTAACAAAACTGAAAGAAAATAAGACAGAAGGGCAATGATAAGATGGCGTCGTATCGTCAGAGTCCATCTGGCGCTGAACCTCTGCCGTTGGCAGCTCGAGTTCCAGGCTTCACGCGCGCATCGGAGACCCCGACGACCATTTGGAACCAGGGCCGAAAACCCTGCGTCTGGGGAAGACACGCAAACTTCTCGTTAGAGCCACAGTGGGCGCGGCGCGCCGCCCCGATCCTCCGCCGGTCAACGCTACTTCTTCCTGGAGATCCCAGGCTCGAAACTGAGAGAGATATTTTGCGGAATTCGTCGTTAGGTTCTTAAAACATGCCACGACCAATTCTATATTCATTAATTTTCTTCCGGTGCTACATTTCTGTAAAGCCACGCTCCTTACTGAGCAGCTGACAGTCGCTCATTTGTTACGGAACTTCCCGTATAAAAACGCTAAGGTTAATTACTCTGTACACAATCGCCATTTGATCCTTTGTCGAGTCAACTGAATGCAGTCCTTAACTTATGCTCTGTTTCCTTCGGAAGCGTTCTAATATCCTCCCATCCACTTCAAGGTCTCGCAAGAGTTTCTTTCCATTGATATTTTTTGAATTACTTTTTAAAATACTCTGTTTTGTGCTCCATCATGCTAATAATGTTTAGTGAAGATCGCACGTTTTGAAGCCCCTCGTTACGTACGTCTCTCCATCGGCGAGTGACATCCTCTCCCAGAGTTTCAAATACCCAGCCCGGCAATCTGTTCTCACGCACCGACAGTCTGCATTCTTGTAAGATTCGAGGTTATCACAGCGATGATTATGAAGATTTCTGTCTTCTGGGTTGTTGCGCTGTGTAGTCTGGTCGATGTTTACCAACGTTTCATCGCCCTGATGACGGAGGCAGTATGACCTCTGAAACGTTGGTAAACATCTACCAGACTACACAGCGCAACAATCCAGAAGACAGAAATCTTCAGTCTGTATTCTTTCCTATATTTTCTTCTCTCAGGCTTTTCTGATCCCTTGACCGGTAAGCCAGACGAATTTTATCCGAGGAAAGTTAACCTGTCTGTCTCAGATTGCACAGGAAATCTACAAATATGGATAAGACACGGGTAAGCATGGGATGCTGTGAGACAGTCAGAATGAGGCTCTGGGTGATGAGGACCTCCTTCGAGGGCACAGGAATACTCATTCTGAGGCTAACGCCACTCTAATGTCCCTAATAATAAAGGGTTTTTATCCAGACTTACGTAAGTTGCGAACAATAAAGCTCTAACAAGTATGAATCTGTTTTGTCCAAGTTCCATGAAAGTTAGGTCTTGTATACAGTGTTTCATGATTTTCTCGGGCATTGGGGGGAAAACTTGGTGTTTGGCAAAATAAGGAAAAATGTAAAGAAGGCAAATTTGTTGCAAATCATGCGTTTCGAATTTCATAATCTGTAATTTGTTTTATGCCTAGGACCAGGCGTTACAGTACTTCGCTCTTTATACTATTTACCTTGAAAATTATGACGATGTTGCAACTTGATATGACAGTAAAACCATGATGATGTGTCTTTCACTAATTCGTGTTTCATGTAGTCCCCGTGTTTGATGAACACAAATTTCCTTCGCTGTGTCAATATCACCGTAACCTTTTACCATCGGTGATGTAAAGTGTACATCACCATTACAACTACTCCTAGGTAAAAAAAGAGACTGGCAACACACGATTTACAAATTTCCCTCTTCATATTTTCAGGTATTTTGCACAAATAACAGAGTTCTCCTGTGGCTGAGGACTTTTGAAACACTCAGTATTATTTCCATGATATGTGAAGTTTGTGTTCATCATAAAATGTGAATTAGTTTAGAGAACAGGTTAATCCAAGTGGACACATTCATGCGTCAATATGTTGCCATGAAAATGCTTGAATTATCATCTTCATGCCTTCATTAGTCATAGGCGTATGTGTCCGAATGTATCTCCTGTGCAATTCGAAAAAAAAAAATTAGTTAAAAATGATACGACCGACTGGCGTGTGTAGTAGGTAGTTGGTTGCCTGGGCGGTCCTAGGACTTAAAGAGGAATATACTAGTGTTTTATCGATGCTGGTCTTTTGGGTTGCAACGATGTGTGAACTTGCAGGCAGATTACAACGTTTCAGAGGAAAAGCTGCTTCCATTCTCAGAGCTACTGAAGATGGAGGTAGTACGTCTCTCCGAAACGCTGATGTCTACATTCATGTACAAGTCCACAAAACTTTAGAATCCATGTAAAAAATATACATTCAAGAATGTTTTCACCCGTCAAGAACTTCCTCGCTGACATTTTGGACAACATTTTATTTAGCATAAATTTCAGTCACAATGAATTACAAGCAGGCTCTGCCCCGACTTCAGTTTAATATGTGAGACAATGGTTATTTAGTTGTTCTGAAATACAATGTTGCTACCTTCATATACACGAGTTAAATCATCAAAAAGTATGATAAACCTGCATGATTTACTCTTTCAACCACATCAGCAGTTCAGTGTCTTTCAAGAATCGAGAATACATTCGATCTTTCGTATAGATTCGAGAACAGTGGAGTTACAAATAAAAACTAAAAGTTTATTACTGCCTTCAGAAGAGCTGACGGCTCACCCGGTACTGAGCCAGTTGAATCCAACAGACATCCTCAAAGCATATTCATTTATCCGAAATTCTTTGTCCTTGTTATGAAGTTCTCTTCGTCTTCCTGTTTTTTCTCCTCCAGGTCCAAATATTCAACTCATCACTTCTCTTTCAAAAATCCACAATGGCGACATTTCGACAGCCATGACTTTTTTTTTTCAAACCGAAACAAAGAGCACATAGGTCAGTCCTGCTTAACAAACTGGCAGCGCCCACTGCAGTTGCTAAGGAGCTGTGTTTTCTTTTCCTAAAAGAGAAAAATAAGAGCAGGTTTTCTTTAATGGCTAGAACTCATAAATCTGAACCGTTTAGTTTCCCCGCCACTTAGAAGTGGCGGGGAAAATGCTACCCCACGAAGGGTGCAGATGCGACGGGAGATTAAGGGTTTCAAAATGGGCACGGGACGAAGGGTGAGAAGAAAGAGAAGAATACAAAAACGATTTTTTTTAAAAAAAGGTGACTCACCGCCGGAATTAAAAAGTGTGAAATTTAAACGTAAATTTATCTCCAGTATTCGCATTGCGCAAAAATTAAGACCCTCTTTCTTTAAAGTCAAAAAAGGTTGATCCGTAGTGTTGCGGTCGCTATTGGAATATTTCGCCTTGCAATTTTACGTCACTCGCCTCTATTCGCTTTACACAAAGGCATGATGGTTATAACCACTCTTGCTATACCAGTATCACAGTTCGGCACTGATTCAAATATCTTACATCTTTGATACCTGTTAAGAATTTGAACAAACACGAACTGCGTCTGATACAAACGTTTCTCACTGACAAAACTTTATTACGCCCACCAAGAAGGTCTACGGACCGATCTGAAATGCTCACTACTGTCCTGGCGTTTTGACAGAATTTTAAACTTTAAAAATAAGACATACTGGTGTGTTCGTAGCTCTTATTCAAACTGTTTCATCCATCCGTCTGTCTGTTGGCAAACAATTCTTGAACGGACGGACGTGATTTAATAAAAAATAAAATTGACGACTTCTGCCAGTAACCGCTCAGATGAAGATTCCTGTCTTCTGGGTTGTTGCGCTGTGTAGTCTGGTCGATGTTAACCAACGTTTCAGAGGTCATACTGCCTCCGTCATCAGGGCTCATATATTTATGATTTGAGATTTTCACAGCTGTGCGTATGATTCATCGCCCTGATGACGGAGGCACTATGACCTCTGAAAAATGGCTAACATCAACCAGACTACACAGCGCAACAACCCAGAAGACAGGAATCTTCATACTCACCGCTGGGAAAACCTCAAATCTTACAACCGCTCAGATATTTTCTGTTTTGATTAAAATCGACCAACTTTGCACACGGAACGACGTTCCTCAAGTTGAGTGACGACGTCATGACCCGCAGCGACCAACCGTATTCCACACCCACGCAAATATCATTGACTCCAGACAGCTCTGACGTCAACTGTAACATTCACAAAGGTCAGAGCTGGAATAACTCAGCTCTTTCAGATAGGCCGTCACAACATTTACGAGATTACAGTAAGCGAGAAAAATACGCATTTGCCAGCGTTTGCTTTTCCTTGACACCAAGTTATGAACAGGAATATGTCTGTGTCCTGGGTTGTTGCGCTGTGTGGTCTGGTCGATGTTTACCAAAGTTTCAGAGGTCATACTGCCTCCGTTATCAGGGCGATGAGTATGAAGATTTCTGTCTTCTGGGTTGTTGCGCTGTGAAGTCTGGTCGATGTTAACCAACGTTTCAGAGGTCATACTGCCTCCGTCATCAGGGCGATGAGTATGAAGATTTCTGTCTTCTGGGTTGTTGCGCTGTGTGGTCTGGTCGATGTTTACCAAAGTTTCAGAGGTCATACTGCCTCCGTCATCAGGGCGTTGAATCATACGCACAGCTGTGAAAACCTCAAATCATAAATATATAAGCAGGAAGTTATTTCATTTGAAAAAGATAAAATCCCAGCGAAAGCGGCAAAATTGTCACGCGATGCGTACATTTCCTAGCTTGTTACAACGAATAATAATTTGTATCAGATACGTAATTATATCACCAACGGCAGCAAGACACATAAAAAATTCATCAACACAAGCGTTCACGGTTATAAAATAAAAACTACCATGTTCCTGAAACACAGTTATTTCACAAGTCAGTTGAAAGTTTGACTCGTGGCCCCAAAACACAGTTTTAAAACACACCGCGAAGGTGCGCGCGCTGCTTTCAGGATAGGGTCCCATGACAGAAACCTTCGAGTTGATACAAAGAGTGAAATTTTGTGACCAGAGAAGAGACCGTCAGAAATCTGCTCCATAGAGTTAGCACTGAATTGTGGCAGAGAATTAATCAGAATCGTACAAGTCAAGAGCTGATCAGAAATCGATTTTACTAAAAATATACTACAGGGAACTCAACGCAACAGAATCTTTCTTGAGGCGCTTATCATCAAATCACCGATCTTTATGATAACCAAATGTTCATTACCACAAACACAATTCTAGTCATTGAACCAGATAAATCAAGCCCACATCCCCACACCCTGTTAATTAATATAGGGTAAGGTTGCTCAAGTCGTACCAGTGCTTAAGTCGTACCACTTGAATTTTGAACGAACTACGACGACAACAGCACATACAACGGCAACCAGATATACATCTGAGTCAACCAAGTTGCTTTACGTATTATTGTCTGCCATAAACCAGCCTCGTTATAAATCCTGTCATCAAGTAAGTTTATTTCAATTTTCTTATAATTTTCTGCATATGTTTGGTAGTTAATCTTGCAAGTAAATTATTGATAAAATTATGTTCCTTATTAAATATAAATTCAGTAGAATTTACATAATCGTTTGGTCGAAACGAAATCTTATTAATTTTATTCAATGTTAGGTTATGTTTACTGTTAAATTTAACTTGTGCCGTGTCTTAAGTCGTACCCATATGAGATTCCTAAGTCGTACTGCATACTCAAAATTAGTTCGTATGAATATTGCTTTGAATGGTTTTAAATCTACCGGTATTTGGCCATGCAACAGGCATGAATTTGATGATGATGATTTTTGCGCTCCTACACTTGTGATTGAAGACTCTTTACGCACTCCTCCGTTGGACGTCAATAATCAAGAAGAGCTTTCTGCAGTGGTTACACAAGAAAGTAAAGAAATCCATGAGGAAGAAACGGACGCGCCTATAAACCAAATAAAACTGCAATTAAATATTTTAGCTCCTATTCCAATAATAAACCAAAGCAAAGAGTTCCGTGAATGCTCTACCTCGTCAGTCGAAATAACGTCAACGCAGAATAAAGAAAACATAAAAAATGCGGAAAATAACAGAAACGCAGTAATTAATAAAAAGGAATTGGCATTAAAAATTAAAAAGAAGAAAAGCGATTGGTTTTGTTTTATTTGTGGAGAAGATCGGGAGGAAAACATGATTCAATGCTTGAAATCCAAATCATGGGTGCACGATGTATGCGCTGGAGTTGACAAAAGAACAAAAAAATTTGTATGTGATGTTTGTACTAACTGAATACCTATGTGTCATGTAAACAGATTAATAAAAAACACGTTTTAATTATTATTGTTGCTTAATTGAATTCTTAGGTACGACTTAGGCTATAGGTGGTACGACTTAGGAAACCGGTTACTTTAGTCGTACCGATGTAAGTTTTTAAAGATTTAGTTTATTGTACGTGAAAGCATATAGATTTTCTAATTTCGTTATAATAAATAACAACAATATTAACACAAGTTTTGAATAACACATTTAATTTCTATTTATTTGATAAATCGTAAGTTTTATACGGTTTTTTTCTTAAGGGGTACGACTTGAGCAACCTTACCCTACATTTTCAGTTTTTATCCACCCTCTAACGTGAGCTAAGACTACATTTTGCGTCCGATCATGTCTTTCTGCCTGCCATATTTGTCTAGTACACGGGTTCTCACCCTTTTTCGCTGGTGTACCACTAACCAAATGCGTTCTGGGAAAACTTATTTACGTTAATATTATATTTTGATTTTCTTACTTAGTTCGCGTACCATAGGTTGAGAAACGCTGGTCTAGTAGATAAGTAATCAGCATGATTAGTTATTGTTGCAGAACAAATGAAACGAAGGCCATTGTTGAAATAGTGTTGACCAACAGTGGCCTCGGATCGAATTTCCGACTAAACTTTAGTTTGCGTTTCTCATCTAACCCTTTCTGATACATGTCGCATCTAACCCGTCCTTATTAATTTCTACTAATATAGTTTCTGACAGACATCAAAACTTTTGAATCCTTCTCAACAAAGTTCCTCCATCCTCGCGTTATTTCTTGCCTCTTAAATCTAAAATATTCGCCAGATAATCTTGTTCTCAGACTCAATCCGTTTACATCTCCAGCGAAAGACCAAGTTTCTGACCCAGAAGATACAACACCAGGCTTTGTATCTTCTGCGGTAGAAGAACGAGTGGGAAATCCACTTCGCCACTGACTAAATTTAGTCGGGCCTCTGATGACACAACCTGACTCAAAGAAGGGCTGTGTGTGTCCCTGTCGAAACAAAGCACAGCCCGGCTTTTTGTTTTAATTTTTTAACCTACCCGTTACAAGCTCTGAAAGCCCGGAACATGACCCAGACAATTCCGCGTGACCTGCAGTCGTGTTTCGGAAATAAGCATCTTTGTCTGACACAGTTGGTACATGTTTCCGCGGTCGAGTGTTGAGTACGCCAGCTTCGTATTCGGGTTGTCACGTATTCGAACCTGAATTTGGAAACACAAGATGTATTTTAAGGTTTTCCAAATATATGTTACGTTTCCTCCCAGATCCTTTCATATTTTCATTAATAATTATCCTGTCACTGAATTTCGTATAATCTTTAAAGCTGAAACAGAAGGAAACCAGAAAATTGTTGTCATATACGCATAATACCTGTAGAACAGACAGAAAAGTAAATGTACCTCACACTTCAAGGCTGTTTGCATATGAAGTTAAAATTGCCTAGAATCTGAATGGAATTAAGACTATTGATTTGCTGCAAATGGCGAAATATTCGGTAGAGAATCATAAAAACTTGAATTTTTTTTAAGTAGTCATATATTTTCCATGCCTATAGCAAAGCTTTCCAGTAAACGAATACTTCAGTGTAAAACTTTTTAAAAAGGCGTAAAAAATGTACTAAAAATCACACAATAAAGAATGTTTCCGCCTGTAAACTTCTACCACGATACACGGCGAAGAAACCCTGAAGACTTATCGCCGTGAGAATTTGATGTCTCACAAAATTCACTACGTCACGACATAATTACCTCTAAGAAATAAACATATCTTTCGTTTATCTACTTTTGTACTTGATTGTGCCGAGGCGCCGACTACATAAAATACACGAGGAGGACTGCTTTATGGCAATTATCCTGATTAATCTACTTTAATTAACACAAATATAGCCTACAGCGGCCTCTCAGACCGGACCTCAGCGCATGTAACTAGAGAGAACACACACAACTCGTACATTTAAAGCTTAACTTAAGCTGTTGTTTAACTTCTACCAAAATTTCCCTGGTTGTAACTTCCTTTCCGTTAACGATGTTTCTCTTCTCAGTTATTGTTCAAACAATCTAACTAATAAACCAACAAACTGATCTTGGTGCTGTCTGGTGTAGAGTCAATAACTTAGAACATTGGCAAGAATAAGCTACAAACTCGTAAGCGAATTATGATTATGAATATTTCTGTCTTCTGGGTTATTGCGCCGTGTAGTCTGGTAGATGTTTACCAACGTTTCAGAGGTCATACTGCCTCCGTCATCAGGGCGATAGTAGATATCTACCAGATTACACAGCGCAACAACCCAGAAGACAGAAATTTTCTGCGAAAACGTCAAATCATACGAATTGTGATTAATGTATGACAAAAGACGAAGTTGAGGGGAGGGCTGTTCCGACCTCCGGAAAGTTGGTTTGTGATACGTAGCAAATAGTCCGGACACTAAAGCGTTCGACCGCCAAGTGAAAAACCAAGCACTAAAATAAGAAACAACAGTGAGGAGAGGTTGGAAGGGCATAAGAAGGAGGAAATGTTCGTGTCTTCTTCTATATATTTTCCTCCGTTGTTGTTTTTTTAAGACAAAAAACAACGAAATGATGGGGAACGGAGTAGGAGAGCCATAACAAGCTTGTACAGACAACTTCAGTAAAAATGCAACGCAGAAAGACCATTCTTTATAAACGAACAGCAAAGCCATGACCTGAAACAACGAAAATGATTCAAGTGTATTGTCGACGGTAAAGAATATTTTATTCAGACTGGCCTCACCTTTGGATGCAACCGTTAGAGTAAAACTCAAGAGACGGGCAACTTTAACTCAACCACGAAAGACCAATGAATAAATGTGTGTATTCATACGTATTTGTGTATGATGCATGGATGAATGAATAAGGGTTGGAAATTAAAACCCTAACACCATGACCGTCGACGATCCGTTGAGCATAATCCTCTTCTGCTTCGTCTTCTAGCAGTTTTGCATCTCGAAAGACAAAAGGCATCAATAAAAAGTAATGACAGCGTAATAATAAATGAATTTTTAAGTAAAATTCCGTTTTGAACGTTCAGACAGAAATAGATGCATATATGAAATGTTGTGTGAATCGAAGATAATGTGTGATCATATAAAGCACGGAATGATATTGACAGAATACAATATTCTGTAAGAAAACACATTGAATACGAAGGCTGGCAGCGAATGGCTTAAGACAAATAGAGCTAGGAAGAGGCAGCATAAGAGGGTGGCAGTTAAACACTGGCAACGAATGACGCATTTGGACATTCCAAGACCATGTACAATAATGTTACGAATGACAGAAATATGACATTAGATTCTATACCTGAACGAAGATGATTGAACAGGAGTTGTAAAGTTTAGGACTTGAATGCATTTGGCACGGACATCATGAATGGGACACTAGCAGACCGAGGTCGATAATCTGAGTTATTCGTGTTTTGTCATCAGACAGAACAGAAATGGATATCGAAGAATATATCGACTACTGCACCAGAAATTAAAAAAATGGAAAGGGAATATAGATGAAAGCGCGATTATGGAAGCTAAGAGGGATTAAATGGAACATGCCCCTCTGCATGACAACAAGAATATAAAATATATGCTCTAGAGCAGACCACAAAAAAGGGGAAAATAGTTTATGGACAATAAATTACATTGTGTAAATAAGGAACTAGTATATAGAAACTAAATTGTACAATTAAAATTATTGCAATAAATTTAGGCAAATATTTAAATGAAGTTGAACATAAATGGAAAAACAGGGTGAGGAAAGTAAAATTATTTACAACAACATTCAGCCCTTACTAAATGTAAATAATATTCTATAGGCAGTTTTTTGTAAAACCAGGTGAAAAACTGTGACGCCTCTTAACCAAACTTGGATATCTAATATTTTAATACGCCCTACGTAATTAGATTTTCAAACAGGCGGAGTGCAAATACAGAGCGTCAAAATCAGATGCCAGTTTTAAGAAAATATAACCCTGAAATGCTACGAAAACATATAATATTGGAGCAAACTTAAAGTCTGTTTCGGCAATTTACATTACTTTTATAAATTCTCAGTGTCCCGAAATTCATTTCTTTAAGATTTATAATATTTTTGAAACCGGATATAACTGTGATATGCTGGAAATAAAACAACCAATAATCACCTATGCACTGCCCGGAGGCGTTATTTTATTTTCACAGTCAGCATATCCAGGGCCGACACTCTTGCAGTTATATTTGTCTGAGAGGAAGTTTTAAATTGCAGAAGAATTAAGGCCACTGCCCCTACTCCACAGATTCCACCTTTGTTATGGTGGGAAGAAGGAAACACAGTAACAAGGCAGGACCACCACACAGACACACAGCATCACTGGAGCATCAGTTTATTCGGCCCACGTTCCTCACAGCTTACAAGTTCCAGCGTTCGTTGATCATTGCTGAAATCTATGGACACAATCAAGAACGCCGACCACACGATTCAATCTCTGGGTCATTCGAATGCCAAGCAGAAGAGAAGCGAAATTGCATTATGGGAATAAAGAATAAGGTACACGACATTTCCGGTGTACGAGTGTCCGTGAGCTGCTGGTAACAGCGACAAACCAGTCCCGAAAACAGCAAAACAGAAATCTTCTTCAGGTACTGCACAAGAATAATAGGAAAGTCATGTACACGCGCATGCTCAGAAGTATTTTATTTAGTGTTCTGTCTGACGACAGGTCCATATGAACAGGATCCTTCCATCCTTTTCTCGGACTGGGACCTGTTCATATACGTTCTTGGCAGATGATCCAGAAGTGGTTTGCCATTGCCTTCTTCTGTGTGTGAATGGAGTAATTGTTGGGATGCCACGGAGGAAAACTCCGTGTTGCCTAGACCACGGCCTTGCCCAACACAAATTATAAATTCGGGCACCACCGGGAATCGAACCCGGGACCCCAGGATTACAAGGCCAGCGTTCTAACCGCTAGACCACCGTGGCGTTGCTCAGAAGTAAGGAATGAAAATACCATGTGGGATTTGAGGTTCTCACGGCAGTGAGTCCGAAGATGGCTGTCTTCTGGATCTTTGCGCCGTGTAGTCTGGTAGAAGTTTATCGACGTTTCAGAGGTCCTTGCTGCCTCCATCATTAGGACAATAACAGAGTAATTAATTCGGAAGGATGTGAGAGGAAGCAGTAGCCTAATTTGAGATACCATCAAGGCATTCGCTTTGGAACACTGAAGAAAACCACGAAAAACTCAGAATAGTCGGTGTCCTGGGTGATATTTGGATCTGGGACCAGGAACATTAAACACTGTACCGCAACGTTTGGCGCTCCATGGACTGTCGATGATAATGAGTGGGGCTTTACCTTCACGCCTCCTATACACCTTTGCAACGTAGCAGATACGCAGAGGAATAAGTTAGAGACGTCACATTTTACCTTCGACCCATTGTTCTGTAACGCGACCAGAATTTCGAGGTATCTGGTTGAAACGCACGTTTCAACATATATTTTCTCTTACTCTACACAAGTGAAAAATTCCTGAATGATATCACAACGCGAAAATGAAAATGTATAGGCTAAATAATTCAGAGAAATCTCTATGTTAACCGGGAAATCCAGATTACATTTTAATTACAAACTTTGGTCTGGATGCGGAATCATTTGTAATATACGTTTCGTGAATTTAATTGAGTCCGTACCAGCGGAATTTACAACTTTATGGTACCACGTGATCGTGGAAAGGTTCACTCGGTCGAAATTATTAAATATTATCGGAATGGTTTATATTCAGTGAATTTTAAACAAGAGTTGTTGAACCAGTTTGCACCGCCGATAAAACGACATGTAATTGACATCTCTAACAGCGACATCAAACATAAATACTTCACTAAACTCTAATTTCAACTGTTGTTTTGTGAACTGTGGTCTCACAGCCCCAGTAAAGAACACTGATTGAGGATGTGCGAGAAGAGAATTTGGACTTGGAAGTAAATGGATAATGTCAAAACAACGCACGATTTTCATAATTTGTAATTTTTACCACTGTTAGACTGGCAAAATCACGGAAGATGAGTGGGACGAATATACAATTTAGGTCTCAGAAGCTGAATTACAGAAACCAGACCCGTAATTGATGTTCGGGGAGGGAGCTTGATCAGGGTGGAATTTTCCGAACGCGCAGGTGGTGCAACCAAACAGCGCCCATGTTACAGGGAGGCCAACGTCAATGAAGGAAAACCGAGAATGGAGAATTAAAAAGGAATATAACACAGATTAATTAAGAAAGCAAAGCACGAAGGAACACGGTTAACAAAGAGAAAGAAATAAAAAACGTAAAAGGAAATAAAAAATACGCAAATGAAATGAGGAAAAAGGAAAAGAGTAAACAAGAATTAAAAATACATGAAAAAGGTAAGAAACAGAGTGGATGGTAACTAGGTCTAAGGGAAGAAAGGCAGAAGTAAATAAAGAGAAGAATAACAAAGAGAAGACGTGGGGAAAGAATGAGAAAGAACAAGGACAAAACAGAAAGTGACACAGGGAAGAAATTACACCGCGATCAATGTGACACGGGTCCCAGAGGCCGAGGTGCAGTGTTATTTTCGCAGACTCGTCCGTCGCCCTGGCAACGCACTGTTCACCGTCCGCGTTGTCTCGCGGTCGCGTGCTGCAGGCTGCCTATCCGCCGGCGCCCGAAAACGCCGGGTCACGCTGCGACATTTCTGAGCTGAACTTTCTTCAACGGTCACACACACGGTACGGTGCAAATTTCATGAGCTGAACAGCGTTTTATACGAAGCTTCTTCGTCTCTTCTCCATGCCAGAAGAGACGGGGGTCAAGAATATCTTCGGGCGCGCCTACAAAATGTATGGGGGGAGACGAGACTGGCTTCCAACAAACAGGACCTCGCCTTACAATCTCCTCAATAATGTACGAGGGAGATGACACGGCGCCGCAGATCCATAGTTCGCATCCTGATCTATTCTTGCTTTGTGATTGGTCAATCGGCCAGGAAAGTCCTTGTTAAGAATCCGAGTCACTTAACTAAGAAAAGCCACGATTTGTGTGAATAACAAAAGTTTATTACCGCGTTCACAAAGCGTCTCACTAGACCCTGTCCTGGGTTAGATGAATCACAACCATATTTTCAGACTGTAATGCATTAAGATAAATTTTTATATCCTTCCATCTACGCCTAGGTCTCCGAAATGTTCCCTTTAGCTACTCTTAAAATTTCGTCCTCAGATATTTTCAAACAGTTACATAAAATCGTGTCATTAAAGTTAGTTCTCACATCGAAATCGTTTGAATCTCGAAGCTATTTCATCTAATCACAGGTGCAGTAACCGTTCTCCAACAGCGGTTTCGAATTTCAGTACAGTTTTGCCGTCCGCCTTATTTGGTTTCATTTATGTAGGCAGATCCGCAGGTTTCGACTTGCGTGAAGACGGAAAAGATCAGTGACACTATGAGATATATAATAACTACTACAGACGCCAAATATCGAATTTACTTCAAAATCTTTAATTCTATTTTGCTTTATTACAACTGAGCGTATAACATTTTCGCTACCATACGAATGCTCTAAAATATTATCAAAATCTTAATTATTTCAAATGGGCGCTTCTAATCCGCTCGCCGTATTTTGAGACCCACAATCAAGATTAATTTCCAACTACGCACTTGTGACAAATCATGATGCATAATAACCCCACTGGCGTGTCAGACGATTATCTCGCGTTTCACATTTCCCAAGTCCATGATTTCCTCCAGGTTGATTTCATATGGCATAATAAGAGTTAAACATAAGAATCCCCACGGAGCACGACTTTTAGATGCCTGCCAGACTGCTGCTGCAGCTCTAGCGGTAGGAATCGGAAGTCCCCCTTGAGACCGCCTGTAAGCAACGCGAAGGCCGCTGAAGTACGCGTCTGTCTTCTGGCAGTAGAAGGAAGTAAATAATAAGGACGACATAATAGAAGCAAAATAAGCCATAAAAACAACGAGAGGACAGAAAAATTATCCTCGTTCCTTTTGCTGTAGAGCACTGTGAAAATCGCAATTCTACAATCGTCCCTCAAACCACTATATTAGAGAAACAAATAGTATAAGATGGGAAGAAATGCAAACGCTTTGCCTTCAAAGACACTACCCGCACAACTAATTCATAGACCATAAAACCCTCACTACATAGATTGGATTCAACTGGCGAGAAGCGTTAACAAGCCTGAAACGAACACATTTTATTGGATTTCTCGTTCTGCTTGCTGTTTAATGACACGTTTTTGAGAGTGCAGAGATTATAAAGCATGAGAAGAAGACCATTTGCATGACTGAGGAAGATTACGATGTATGAGATCACGAAGGCCCCGACCCGGTCGAGATTCGAATTCGGTCCTTTAGGATTACAGGTCTACACTAACTTGCTTGGTGGACACTGAATAATGCAATTTCACACAGAAACGTTTTCGTGAGAAGTTGATAGTCGCTCCTATTAATAAGTAATGCTTTCTCGAACAACCAGACTCTTTACTGGCGTATGGTAGAATCAGTCGGAAAACCTCGTAAATTAATCGAGTAAATGACCAGCTAAGCAGATAAATTTGCTGTTTAAATTAATGAATGGGAAACGGAAATTGGTATTGTTTAAAAGAATATCCAGTCCGGAGAAGAAATTCATTTAAGCGAACATATCTTACTGTAAATATTGTAATCCTTCAGAATTATTAAAATTATTTTTAACCTTTTGTTTCCTTGTTTGTGCGTGAAGAGGTTCGTTCATGCGTAGGAGTTAGGGCTGCGTTTTAAACGGGACACTTTCTATTTCTCTCGCGACCCCCATGAATCAACGGACTCAAGAATTGTATGCGTAAATATTTCGGCTGCAATATCATTCGTGCATATCAGGCGTTCATTTTGTTTAACTGCTGCTTTCAGATTACAGAGCTTTTGGACACAATTTTACTGAACTGATACCTGCTGGCATGTTCTGGTTGGCTTTTTCGATATTAAACAATGCTCAATATCCTTCAAAAAAGTCGCATTGCACTGTAAACCACGACTTAAAATACCCGCAAGCAAATATCATTATATAAAGAATTAAAATAAAACGCTCGTGTGTTTATAGTTCTAAATAATATGGCAAGATGATTCTTTATGAAGCCCAACAATTAGAATCCGAAATGACGTAATTTCACGGCCTCCTTACTTCTACTCGCAAAACATTTTTATTTTTGCAGTCTTCAGGACAACGTTGGCTTTCGAATTAGCTGTAATACGCCACCAGAGGCCTTTCCACCAGTTCACAATTTGAATTAACTTTCACAATTCTCTACGAAATAAAAAATTTCAAACATGCCAAGTACAGATTCCGTGCTCTATTGTTGTGAATATAATGTCTGTGTATCGAAATGCTGTTTATGAAATTAAAGACTTTCCATTAAATTCATAAATTTCTTTTAAATTGATGATGCAAAGAGTTTTATAACCTGAGGATATGCAATAAACTTTCGGGCTTTTGATTGGCTGGCGTTATCGGTAGAAACTCGATAAAGCTACTTCATTGCCTTCACATGCAATATGATAAAAAAATAACATGAAATTCCAGAGCGCAGAAGAGCGTCTTTCTCTCTTTACTTACGCCATGGCTCTACAGTCCTTCAACGACCTTAGCCTTCAAACTACACGGGACTGCACAACACAGAAAGACGCGGATAAATATCCATGCCTCAGACGGGATTCAACCCACGATCCGCGTGTCCAACCGACAAGGGTCCATTCCCCCGCCAGGACGCGCCGCTGTCATCAGCTGATTCTCCTGGCTGCTCGCACAAACCGGTAGCCACATTCCGTCAAGAAACACGTCATCCTCATAACTATCAACATCACCACCACACACTTAAATAAGTTACGCCACCATGGCGGCTGCTACTTCGTCCAGTTGTCTTTCCAGAGGTCGTCCAAATCATCGTCTTCCTGCGGGGTGGTATTTTAACATCTGTTTTGGCAGCCTGAGGTTTTCCATTCGATGGACGTGTTAAAGTCAGTTTTTATATGCAGACCAGGGGGCGGCTAACATTAACCAGGTCTGTAAAGTTCAGGTCGACATGTTACATATTTTAACACTAGCACAAAGTTGTAAATAAGTCTTACGCGATTGAAATTATTTAATCTTCCGTCTAACTTTTCTGTCTATCGTGTTTTCTTACTAGACGGCTACAACGAATATCGATAAATTGAAACTGCAGATGGAATGGCCGAGAAAGATATTAATTCTCGAACACAAGCAAAAAATTCAAGATGATAGTTCAAGATTAAAAGCGCTGAAGATGTACTTCGCTTGCAAGACCTTTCTGACGTGGAAAATCCTTCAAACTGTGAACATCACCACAACGCAAAACTCAGGCGTCAAATTCTTCTCGTTTCAACTCCACGTAAGGAGAAAACAAACTGCGATCCGAACACCCGCCGATGTTGCCTGGACGCTCTTGAGTGACGACGTGGACTTCATTCATTTTGGCGTCGTGTCATGGCCGCATCTATACATATGAAGCATTCAGACAAGCTACATCAAGATTCACATCAATTTTATTGAACCCATATTTTTATTACCATGTTAACAACATCCTACATGTGGACAGTAACCTGACTAACACTCACGTACTATTTCCTTAAGATACATTTTAGTATTATCCTATCGCAAGTTTCCTCTTACGTTCAGATGTGACTAAAAATACATTTATCATGCCCCAACCTAGTTAGATCTCCTGAAGAGTGCAAACTACGTACGATTTCACTAAGCAATTTTCTCACTTCTCTTGCTTGCTCCGTCTCATGTCCAGTTATTCTGTTATCGGGCACTCTTTATATGTCCCCAACCCTTACTGTGAGACCTCTGCCTTGTTCTAATATCAGTGACCACCCTCGGAGTCTCAGTAAAACAATGAGCTCAAATTGAATGCAAGCCTCCAGCCCCAAAGCATGCTGGGTACAGCATTTTGCCAGGCTGTGCGACGTTCGGCCGTTTTCGCTTTACTTCCAACAGCGAACACTCGCAAATGCGACCCTCGACGTAGCGACACGACAGCACAAAGTTTAAATGACCCCTCTTGTGCATCAAATATCTTGCGGTCACCGGGTAATTATCAGTACCATGTCTGCGTAGACACGCCATGAAAGTGCGGCTTCTGACTCCACTTTCTGGCCATTTCCGGACATGAGCCAAGGACTGTCAGTGGCGTACAAGCGAAAGTCAACGACAGTTTCCTTTTGTTGATCTTCTAGGTTGTATCTTGCAGCGTAGCGTGTGATACCTATCACCTCTGTTTTCAGGGTAGACGTTTCCAACCCAACTGGCCACAATTAAAAAATTCAAACTATTTTCTCAAAAGAGTACTACGCTGTCGTATGAAGTGATTAAACTGTGGAGGTTGGATAAACGCTAGTTCTTCCAGTTTCTACTCGCCTGAAGCAACCGTTTCGACTTTCCATCACTAGCGTCTGTTTGCGAGATACGAGTTTCCAGCATCAAGTACTGAGTAGATGGACAGCGCTGCGTCGTCTGTCTTCTGTTCGGGACGTACCCACTCCGAGTTTATGTCCCAGATACAGACATCGTTTTCGACTGTCATTTACTAGACACGCGTTACTGAACTGAAGGTTTCATTTGCAAGACTGTCCGACTGGTCCCTCGCCCAATTATTCTCATTACCGAAAACTGAGGAAATTAAAACTAAACTTCTCGAGAAGCCGATCAAAAATTTCACCGCTTATACAACCCAAAGTTTCATTATCATATTGCTGTCTATTTTGACCCAGATGAATCCAGTACACACACCTAAACCCTATTTGTGTAAGATACAATAATGTCAAATGCCTTAGTCTCCAAACTGCACTCTTCAAAAAAAACACCTTCGATTCAACTTTCCACATTTCTCTCTTCCATCATGAGTGCTACATGTCTTGCCCATCTCATCCTCCTTGCGACCAGCCTAAAGCTCGTTAAACAGAGGATGAAGCCCCTCTTTGTATGGAATGCATCGACATTCTTGTACCGCCTGGTTCTCTCTCGTCCCGCAACACGCCACCTCGCAGTAGCCTCGACGTCCTAATGGCAAAGAGAGAAGTCCAGGGCCCGTTTTCTGCGGTAGGGGCATAATAGCCAGCAGACAGTGAGGTTCTTGCACAGGAATTTCCAGTAGCATCGCTAAAGCGCGTACGGGAGCATAAATAGTTGCGGTCCAGCATCTCCGTCTGCCTCCACCGGGTAGGCGGTTACACTTTCTCCGGATCCTTACGAACGTCAGAGCCCTCGTCGGTTTCCATCTGCAAGCGCCCCTGTCTTCAGTGCACTTCAAATGTTATTTAACGAAGCATGAACGTACGTGTCCTCATGCTTATTTAACCAATACGCCACAAACACGTATGGGGGAGAGGAGTTACAGCTCCACGCATTCTGAACCTTGGCACAAAATGTATCATACAATTGACGTATTGGTCAGGTGAAACGTTTGTCAGTCCCCCGACCTGTTAATAATGGTAACAAAAATGACAGAAAAAATCAGACTGAGAGAATGATCCACCCACAGTATGACGTTGCTCGAATAAATGACCTACTATACACAGCAGAGTCATTCATTATTTAAAGGCGCTGAGATCATGAAGAAATTAACGGGACTTTACGGAACCCAACGTTTCATTACCGTTTCTAAGAAAAGCTACTTGTTGCAGATGAGTCCACAGCTTCTCCATGCCTCCAAAATTAGTACTTTACGATCCGTTTTAATAATATTTTCCCCATCTACGCCTAGACCTTCCGAGAAGCGTCCACACTTCAGGCCTTCGATAAGAAATCTTTTAATATCTTTCATTTATCCACGCGCTCTACATGCCCCGTCCAACTAATCCTCTTTAATTCCATCGTCTTAATAACATTTCATGACGATAACGAAACATGAATACTTGAATATGCGGTTTTCTCATGCGTTCTCTTACGTTAATGCTCGTATCCTAAAAGAATCAAAGACTTTCTTTGAAGTACTAAAATTCCTGATAAAGCTACTTTTTCGCTGTACCGACTGTTTTGGATAAAATTTCGTATACATTTGATACTTAATTTGATATGAATGATATTTCTAGTCTGCAAATTCTTTATTTCAGAAAGAATTAATCTGTTGATCGCCATACTCCATCTCAGAAGCTATTTGCTGATGAACTAGTTGGGAGTCGGAGGGGCTCAACGGAGGTTGAGGTTTACACAAATGGAGGATAATTTCTTAAAACTTTGCTCAGCTGCTCAAAAGTGACCCTGCCTTTTCGCTCCTATGTGATTTACTACTTATCTACATGTCTGAATTGTCTACACTCCGAAGATGTTGTGCCGTGTAGTTTAAGTTTACATGTTTACCGACGTATCGGCAGTGCTTGCCGTCTCTATAATCAATAACTATTAATATTATATAATTTTGATATTATATCAAATTATGATCTAATTTTACACTTCTTTTAACGATGATTTTTGAGTTGTGGTCTAATTTAAGATACATTTGCCTGAGCATACTGAAAGAAACAACGAAAAACCTTTATTCAAGACAGCCGGCCTCTGGGCCGAGATTTTAACCCATGACCTCCCAAATACGAAGCAGGGGTTATAACTATTCGACCAAGACGTTCGTTGATCGTTGATCGGTGATCAGCGTTAGAAGCCTCAAACCTGTTTCATGGTTTGGCCACAGTCACTTCATCTTCTTTTATCAAGACGTGGTCAGTCTGACTGCGGGCTTCCTGTCAGCAAAAACCAAGCGACACGAACACTTGATAAAACGCTAAATTGTGTGAAAGCGAAGGCAATGCATTATAACAGCGGGAACAAAAACAAAAGATAAAACACGGACAAACACAAAAAGCAAACAACAAACATCCGCTAGGCTTATATTTTTATAATTTATAGCTGAATGGGAAAAGTGTTAAACTTTTTTAAACTGTGGCAGTAAATTAATCATTTATATCAGTGTAATTAATAGGTTATTTAACCTAAACTCAAATAAACCTGAGTAGCATAATAACGATAGATAACAATATTAAATAAATAAATAAATAATTTAATATATAGTAAAACCAAAAGATTAGAATCCATATTTACAAGCTACAATAACAAATGAAAATAACAAAACAAACAAATTAAAATTAAATTATTTGGTTATTCCGTCAAATCACAATGTATTTAAAATAAGACTAAAAACTACACTACGAAAAAATTGTAAAAAAAAATTGTAATTGAGTTTTAAATTTAATAAAATTTTACACCTGATGATGGTTTAATAAAACCGAAACATGTTGTAACTGTTCCAATTGTAAATCGATTATTCGATATGGAACACAGAATGATATTTTAATTATTTTAATTATCTTATTTTAAATACATTGTGATTTGACGGAATAACCAAATAATTTAATTTTAATTTAATAAATCACAATATGACGCAACTACACTATCTTAAAAACAGACAAACTTAACCAGGACAAAACACGGGCATTTTAAAAAAAACATTACGATAACAGACATTGTTATAGATAGATTAATTTTATTAATATCATCATAAACAATGGTTACAGAGAGTCATGTCTTTAGATGGGCAAATTTAACTTCGAAACATGTCACTGTAAATTTTAATACGACTTCAAGTGCAATTAGATCTAAAGTAATTTAATTTAAAATCGTTGTGTGACGACAGTTAACTAATTAAAATTCTAACAGACCCACAACACGGCACTAAAACAATATCTGGCTTAGTCGTAAATTTTTAAACGTGAAATATTACGAACTCCAGAAGAAGATATTTTGAAGCGGTAAAGCTACTTCTCCAATTCCATTATCATTATTACCTCCTTGATGGTTGCTGCCACCAGCTCCAGGTTTTAAAATATCTTATCTGCCCTGCGTCTGCCGTAGAAACTCCTAACAAAACTTTATGCTTTATTCCTGGAAATTGATTGAATACATGCTCCAATTCCTGACAAAGGCTGTCCTACGTTTCATCAATTTTACCTTCAGCCTCTGCGTGGAAATTTAGAACAAAAATATCCCACCAACGGCCTCTTAGTATTAGCTGCTGGCTGCTTGTAACAAAGCGAAAGACCTACAGTGCTGCCACCATCGGGTTTTAATTAAGAACGGCGAAGGGGAGGACCCGTTTCGTCGCTGTAGTCGGCCACGCAGTTTGTGACGTGTGGGTTCGACGAATTGCGGGTCGCCGAGAGCATTGCTAATAGCCGTTTTTACTGCCAGGTCACCCTTTGCGTCTACAGCCTACCTAATCGACGAACTACGGGCAAACCACGAGAAGGCGCCAAAGCCGATTCAGGAGTAGAGAACGGCTTAGTTATTACTCAGATATCCATCCATTTAACGCGAAGGTACATCGCCGATGTGGCTATTACTATCACAGGAAAATTATGCGAGAAAGTACAAAGTTTGAAATGATCGTCTAGGAAGAAAATTCATCACACGATCCACGATTTTAGATTTAAAGACATTTTTGTTGCCGCTAGTACAAGCTGGAAAATGATTAAGATATATTTATGACGCTTTTATGAACACTCTTATGAACACAATATCGACAGAAGTGTCTTTCTTGTAGTTTATTTTGGGATGGTCGCAAATATTTGACGAAAAACTAGCTCTGTCAAGTAAACATTTGGAAGTGCTGCTCATTCCAGAAAAAAAACAACAAAACTTGTTCAGTCTCTTCAAGTCGTATTTCGTCAACATAAAATTTACTCAACAAGAATTTCAGATCACGTAAGAGTCTGTCCATGTCATTAAAAAATGAAACCTCTCGATCGGAGCTTCACAATAAAAAACACATTCGGTGGGTCTATTATCAGTTCGGAGCATCATCGTAACGCCAACATGCTTCTTCGTGCCTGGAGTAAACCTCGTTATACTGTCCGCGAACCATGTCACGCGTTTGTCATTACGATGCCAGCATCGCACAACCCTGGATTGGAGAAATGTCTCGTTGGCTGATGTACCACTTTTGCTCTCGTATCGTATTCGCTTTTATTGTTTCTGCATGTTATTCCAAATCCTCACTTGCACTTTGACGCTAACCATGACGAGGACCTGTTATTTTAATGTACGTCAGTGATCTACGAACTGTATTGATCACTCCCAACAAATATTTCCGACATTATTGTCTTTATTATTTTAATTTATTTCACCTGGAATTTCTCTTTGTTCTACGTAAATTAGGTGCTCTGAAGAGGGCGTAGGTGTAAACTGGAATGCAAACGGCTGTCATCATTGTAATCATCAACTCAAAATTCTTCAAATACACATGAAATATCACGTGGAAGTGCGTGGTCGATGAAAGACATTTCCTTTGTAAGTGTGGAGGCCGGCCAAAGCGAGGGAAGATCCGAGTAGCGGGACGCGACGTCAAACTTCGATAGGAATCAACTCGTTCATCAGAAACGCCCGGAATTTTGGACTCTCTAACTAGCGAAAGACGCATCTCCGTTTATCAACTACTGGGCCATTTTAAGAGAAACTCATTTTTGGCATAGATCATAAAGGAAACTGCAAAAATATATATAGAACATTTCCTTACATGGTAATGTCTGCATGAGGTTGTATTTGGCAAATACATCGCACTCCGAGTACGTACTGGTGGCAATTAAGCGCTGAACTGGATCTTCAATTAAATTTAATTGAATTAATTTATAGATCTTCAATAATCTCGCCGTATGGACTGATGTTTTTTTTCAGCCCAAAATCTTCTTGTTTCGTCAATAAACTAGTTAGAAACTGATATAAATCGCGTAATTAAAGCAAAATACACACGAGTTTTGGTGTGACGAGCCGAGGCGCAGTTCCAGGACACGGTCGCCGTTTTGACGTCAAGCTCCCGTCACGAGAGACTCATGCAAGTGCAGAAATAAAATCGCTCTTCAGGAGATTTCCCCGAAGCTAAACCCACTAGGGATTACAGGATGATCCTGTCGTCAGAAAACAAGCCGCCTTATCGACCGATGGCGGAACGCAGTGCTGTGATTTTTGTCAAAGAAAATTCCTAGGAATGAGAGCTGAAACAGTTGTACCGCATCTTCTGGGTTCATATCCCTACCGCGTCTTCCCGGCATTTATCTCGAACTAAATCCACGAAGCAATGCCCTTCTTTAGATGCTGATAGACACCCGAGTCGTGATGCAACCCCTAGCAACTTACGTATATGGAAACGGAAAATTCATTAGCTTCTTCACAACTGGCCAATGGATAATTTACTGAGAAGGCTGAACACAGTTTCCATCCTCAAAACAAATACTTTAAGATTAAATTTAATCTTAAAACCTTGCATACTGCGCAGTGTATTGATATATAAAATCATGCATACAAACAAAACTGTTTAAAGACTAAATAACACTTTGTGCCAAACACGTTTCGACCTCAAGAGATCATCATCAGTATAAAAACATTGATTCACTAGTCTGTCTATTAAAATCATACAAAGTGCTACCATTTACAGTGCTTTATAACAGATCATCATTTCATAAATTTCTATAAGAGAGACAAAAGAATTAATGTTTTACCGCTGATGATGACCCCTTGAGGTCGAAACGCGTTTGGCACAAAGCGTTATTTAATGTGTAAACAATTTTGTTCATATGCAGATTCATTTTAATATTATCCTCCTATTTACGCCTAGGTATCCAAAATAACTTCTCTTAAGGTTTTTCGAATATACTTTTGTGACTCCCAATGCATGCTACATGTTTCGCCCAGCTTATTTTACTTGATTTTCTCTCGCTAAAAGTATTTGGCGAAAGCTAAAAATGATTTGACTCTCTTTTGTAGATAAAAGTATTCTCGGCATTTAAGTGACAGAGAACATTTCACACCCATACCAAAAAAAATATGAGGAGAAAAACAGGCAGCGTTACAATTACTTTGATATACTTCAACCGAAAGTCTTTCAGAAACGAAGATTCTTAACTGAATTGTAGCAAATACTTTCCAAAATTAATCTGCTTTTTTGTAGTAATTTTCATGTGTTACTGTCATATGTAAACATAGTCACAAATTATCAAATTATCTATTACCCCTCTTTAAAACAACTTCGTTTATACTGTAAAAATGTCGTCCACATTTCTCATTATGTTTATGAGACACCGAAGTTTGTAAACGTGTAGATATGACCTAATTATTAGTTAATTTTAATTACAAACACACACACAAGACGAATATAACCCATGTTAACAGGCAGGGCCCTAAGAGCTATGCATCTTATTTGTTAATTCTTTTCTGTCGCCTAGCAACAGACTTTGGAACGAACTCTGAAAATCTCCAAAGTTCACCAGCTGAGAGGCGGTACCATTAATTAACTCAAGTGTATCAGTAGTCCCCCGTCTTATTACAAACACGGCCCATTCACGTGCTAGTAACAAAAAGGAAATGCTAGCCAGAAGGGCAAGTTAAGGCTGGCGCCGGCGCCGTGTCGAAATTAAGCCCGTACAAAACTTGCCAGAAGATTAATGGGCTCCCGATGACACTGCGGAACAAGTTGCTCGCTTGTTCCGCGCGCTTCGTCTTAATTTGTTTCAGTTTAACTACGAAACGGCTTTGATTCTTCCTTATTTAGTCTAATTCACTTAGTTCAGAATATAGGAGCCCTCGGAAGCGGAACAAGTTTTATTAAACCTGAAGGCTTACTTGCGTTTTACTTCTGTTTTGGACAGAAACACTAATTCCTGCGCATCCATTTTAATTCAGCGTCCGTACTGACTGTCACATTTCGATCGATTCTAAGCAGTTTGTGTGCTTGGTTCAGAGTCTACAAATAGCACACGGAAACATGATGCTTTCCTTGTGCTTTGATACTGGATGAGGATGCTGCTTGCTACACACTCCGGCTGTTTTACTCCCGAGGGCCTGCACGCTCAGACTTCCCCGACGTTCATCTTGGTACAGCAGCAGCGAACAGGAAATTCCTGCCCTGCCAGGAGTCAAACTGTAGTCATCCAGTCACTTTGCACCTAACGGAATCGTATTCACAGCGGAGGAAACAGTCCACTCACACGATCAAGACGAAGTGTACTCACGTGAAGAGAAGATTTTCTGCACGTAGCGAGCTGATGTAAAAAGACAAATTTTGTCAAATCCCTTCATTTCTCCTCATTTTACTCCTTGCTTCCTTAATTTTAATCTTATCATCATTCGTCTGCTTTTCCTTTAACTTCCTTATCACCTTTCTTTCCATTCTCTTTGCCATGCCTCCCTTCCTTTGATTCTTATTTTACCACAATTCTCTTCTTCTTCCGTCCCAATCTCTAATACTCTAACATTTTCTTTTGTTCCGATGTGTCTTGTGGGTTCTGACGCCGCGAAACCTCAAATCTCGTTATCTCCTTCCAAGTCCGTCCTCCTCTGACTCCAGTGGCCTGACCCTGCAAGATCCCGCGTCTCCAAGGGACACACGTGTTTCGTCTTCAGGTTCATACACGCATCCATTTCCTTCAGCTCTGCTTCTCCCGGAAACGGGTTCGACGATTGACAACACGCGTCCTTCTACCTTAATCACGTTTGTCCCGCTTTCTCTGTCTTTTTTTTTTATTTTCACTTTCCCCAGGCTTCTTAGAATCCCCACATGTAATTTATTTTGTATCCTTAAACTGTCTCTTTTACGGTCCACTGGGAGTTTTTAAGGACAGGGGAGACAGAGACCTCTTTAGATTGATCAAAACTGAACGGGTCGCATCCACTGGGGGAAGCAGTCGCGCTACATGGAACCCACTTTCCACTACACGTATAACCAAAATACACGGTTCTGTAACAGAATTCCAAATCGACAAAACTCGATGGAACAAAATGCACAATAAACAGTTTCATAACCTATCATTTTCTTCAAATACGCACAAGTAAGTGAAAAATACAAATATGAAGATATCATCCCTTATACGACCTTATTTTTCCTCGAGTTCCTTGTTTTTCCTCAGCCCTTCTCCTCAGTGCTCTGACGTCAACAGCTTCAACCCATGAAGATGGCCGACTTCTGGAATATTGTACCGTGTAGTCTGGTAGATATCTACCGGAATTTCAATACCTCTACCAGACAATATGGCGCAACATTCGAGAAGACAGCCATCTTCATTATCCTCTCCGTGATAACCTGAAATTATACCTTCGTTCCTGTTTTAACCTTCATAAAAGACAAAGTCTCAAACCCAAAGAAAACAAGTTGCAGAATTATGGTGCTGCATCTCTGCGTTTAAAAAAGCCAAACAGAATCTGTTCGTTAACTTTTCGCGAATTATTTTGATTTATTACCCTCTTTCCGAAGTTAACGAACAACTCAGAGCCTCGAAGACTTCGTATCAATACTGCTTAACTCATTGTCTTTCAATAATTCGACGCGCTGTGCTGGCTGTTAAAAGCGGCGTGAATCCTTTGTGGGTCATTTCACGAACGGGCAAGGTATAATTCATTTCGCAAAGGTGGCAATCCTGGATTCCCCTCAGCAATTACATAAAAGGCTAGCTCGAATCCTGTTTTCTACACTTGTTAGTCGAGAGTAACTGTGGCCATTGCATCTCTTATCCTAGCAGCAAGTTCCGACAGAGTGGTAGCCAACAGTGGCGCGTACGAAGCATCCTTGATAAACTGCTTAAAGAAAAGATCAAGGAAAGTAAGGTCAGGCGAACGGGGTGGCCAAGTGACAGGCCTGACCTTGAAAATCCATTTCTGTGGAAACCTGCGACGTAATTCCGCCATTTCCATGTGGCAATATGGATTCTCTTCGTGTTGTTGGAAAAGCATGCCATTAGACCTCATTTTTTCAAAATAGGCGTGAGAAATTCCTCTGCATGGGACGCCATTTTAACAGCTGTAGTTGAACGAATTACAAACTTTATACTCAAACGCCATTAACTTCCATTTCTCTGCTTGTTACTTTACGAGCAATACTACGGCGAAATGGTACATATTTCTTGTGTTCACTCTGTTATAATTGGACAGCAACTTAGGGAATAACAGATGAGCGGGGAAGGGAAATGTAGCGTGCGTGGGAGTAATAAGGCAACATTCGAAAAACCATAAGGGGGTGATATCGCTTATAAAATCTACGAGCAGACAGAAGAATACAAAACAAATGTTCTGTATTTTAACGAAGTGGGGAGTGAGGGCGTAGACGGAGTCCGCCTGCCACATAAGTTCTGGCCGTAGTTAACACGATAATGAATACGAGGTTCCATAAAAAGCGAAAAACTTTTATTGCCAACTGAGGAACTGTTGACTTCACCTAGAGGACTCTGCTTCCTATGCAACGCGACGGTATCAGTGGCTGAAGAGCGAATAGATAGACTGCGAGAGGTTGTGTTGTTGTCGGGGTCGATAGTGGGACGGATGCACCTATCTTGTGCGCCCTAACAAGGTACCTGGCTTGTTGAAATGAAGTAGAGTCTGCCCTGACGGGTAATAAAGGACGAATGATAAATGAACTTGAAAATAGAACCTCGCTATAAAACGAAATGACTGTCGTGCAATTTTCCTTTCGTCTGGTTTCTCTTCAAATGCACTCGAAGGAAAACATACAGAACTAACTCAAAATTTATGGTATAACTTTTCTCTTCATTTTATATAATTTAGTTCGTGCACTGAAGTGAAGTTCTCGTGAGAACTCTGAGCGACCGGCATTTGTCTCCTCAGATCTTTTGCCTTTGCCCAGCCCCAGGGACACAGCAGCTAAAATAACTCAGGCAAAAGAGACACAGCTGGACCCCAACACGAGGACTACGCTGTGTTGGGGGAGTGTAGGTTCCGGTTCAGCAATTCCTAATCTCAGCATTAGTTATAAGCAACGCATCACGCTCCGGCCGTTTTATTTCAATCCACAAAGATACTGGTACAGGCATACCTCGGAGATATTGCGGGAGTGGTTCCAGAACACCGCAATAAAGCGAGTCAAACGATTTTTTTTTTTTGTTTCCCAGTGCATATAAAAGTTATGTTTACACTATACTGCAGTCTATTAAGTGCGCAACAGCATTATGTCTAAAAAAAACAATACGAGAATAACCAAAATGTGACACAGAGACACGAAGTGAGCACATGCTGTTCGAAAAATGGCACCGATAGACTTGCTCGACGCAGGGTTGCCACAAACCTTCAATTTGTAAAAAGAAACGCAATATCTACGAAGCGCAATAAAACCAGGTATGCCTGTATATCGGTGCTTGCTTGGGCCCCTGATGCAGGGTCAGGATTCGGCGGAGAAGTGAAATGCAATCCCTTTCCTGGGTTCGAACCCCGATCGTACAACAAATATTCATACAATTTACAGAGTTACTCCGCCCAGATCACTATAATTAAATTACAAAATGATAAAGATCAAGTTTTTTCATTAATTGTGAGCGTTGTGCTACGTTACTGTAGGTGGTAAATAATGCGTTATCGTTTGATTCCTGGGCTAATTAACGACGTTTCGAACCACAGAGGTTACAGAATTGCGGCAGGGTCCACAAACATTTCTTGAAAACTCGGAGGATTTTTCAATCCAAAACGTGAACTACCAAAAAATGCGCGTAAAGAAACATTACTTTTACCTTTTCGGGACCATTAATAAACCTACCGAAAACACTCTAAACAGTTCGACGTAAGGTTTGACCCACGTTCCTCTACTTCAACTGCGTATGTAAAAGTTCTCGCGGACACTAGAAGCCACACAAGCGGACCCGTTGGTGCCTGCGGACACACGGTTGGCGAACACATGCCTACAGCAATGAATCGTAGGATAAATGCATGAATTTCTATTGCAACGAGTGTATTGATTCGGGGGCATTGTCTGTTTAAAACACAGTCGCAAAAACTGTGTAGATGGGCTGAGAATATACACACAAAAAATACTCCGAATGTTTGGTGAACAGGCTGAGATTCGAAATCGGAATGTTTACAAATACGATACTGTGTGAACAAATTTACATCGTCAGTTCATTTTCTCTTGTGCAGTGATTCGTAAATGCGATGTACTCAGGAGTATCTTTCATTTCCTTCAACACACTTGAAATTACGACAACAGAAGAATATTTAAGATTTGAGTTTCTCGCGGCGGTAAATACAAAGACGACTGTCTTTGTTCGAATGTTATGGTTTGTTAAAAGCGCATTGTTAGCAGTTTACAGACAGGCACATAACAAGTTATTTTACGACAGAAGGTTGTATGAAATTTTATACGTAACATTACAAATAACACGCGAAAGAGGTCAGAAGCACTGTGGTTCGGAAACAAAATGGCAGTAGTTGCGTCGGCGGGAGTCGGGCGCTTACGTATCGGGTTTCACAGGAACTACACACAACCACTCGCCTCCTCACAAGTTGGAGCAAAGTTCCCATCGACAAGAGTGTCACGGCTCCCTGACAACACAATTAAAAGCCCCGGTTCCTTTATTGTTTATAGCCCAGCGTAGACAAAGTTGTAACGAACCTGATAAAAGTAGCAAGTTCTCGGAAGAACATACAACAGCTACTTCTCTCAAACTGCTTCTGAGGTTGCAAAGATGTACAAAGATGATCAAACATTTCATCAAATACTTATTACCGGCGGCGAGTGGGACGAGGGCCATCTTCTGCATTATTACCCGGTGTAGCCTCGTAGAAGTTCGCCGACGTTTCGGAGGTGCCTCTTGCCTTCATCTTCATGTATTAACTTATCTACATAACCACATCAGAGAGGATTATAAGATGGGCGGAAAATACAGCAATGTAGTCGAAAGAAGGAGGGGAAAATCATTTCGGATGATCAGACACATGGGAGGATAATATTAAAATGGATCTTAAACTAAATATGAAGGTTGGACAGGACTCAACTGGCTTATAAAATGATCTGGTGGCCGGTCATTGCCATGAGCATTGTGACGAAACGTCTGGTTAGATGAAAAATTCAGAATTTCCTGATCGGTTGAGCGAATATCAGATTTTCAAGGACTGTGCTCTATAGAGTTGGTTAATTGTCTACTGCTGTGCAAATAAGTGCCCTAAGTTTTCAGAAATATAATTTAGTTATTCGTAACGTCACCATAGTTTTCATACGTAATAAGTTTTTCAAAAAAATCCTAAAAAAATTCACATAAACGCCCCCAATAGTTTGCCAGATTTCGTCCGCCATGAAGTTTCGCCTCTTTTCAGGTCCTGCCGTTTCACTCCCATGACTCGCACTTTATTACAACTGACTGCAAATCTAGAAAAATTATTTTTTAATTTCATTAGAAACGTCAATATGAAACACTTCAAAAACCAGTGCTAACTATTGTGCTGCAAGCTTCAATATTCAATAACGCGGTACTTTCTATTAATAGGTTTCATATGATGCTCAGTGCAAACAGCGATTATTTCTTTAAACATCTGTAAATCAATTGTATATTTGTAATGGTGAAGTGTTATGTTTTCTTTGCGGTGCGGACTGAATTCTTAAATATTATTTAGACGAGCTTCGGCTTCAGAGGTTTAAAGGATAGTACCACAACACACGGTTCATAAAAGAAAGTAAATTATCAAAATGCAGCATAAATTTCTCACTGCCATCCTAGTTTTCAAAACCTGTTGCTCGGTTCAAGCTAAATGAATTTACGTAATCTGAAAACGCAAGACGTCAAACGCAGTGGAAATCTGAGTAACTAAATGGAAAACGGAATTTGTGAAATACATAGTTAATGAGCTTGAAACAAACAGCAAGATCAAACATTGGAGAGACTTGTACAGAAGCATACATGAACGCAGGAACGATTACTAACTTAGACCCAACAGAGTACAAGATGAACTTGCAGATTCCTACGACATTCTGAACCCGGAGAACTACTTTTGTCAGCTATTGAGTCTAAGTTTTGGCGGGCTTAAATGTGAGCAACTGAGCCATTACTACCTGATAAAACCTGTTTCGAGGATGACAGAGCTACTTAAAATCCTAAAAATTATAAATAATCAGGAATAACTGTTTTTCAGAAGGCAAAATAGTATATCCCGATATCCAAAAAACTTATTTCTTAAGTTTCGAGTGAAGAAGAACTAATTACTGGCCAGTGACACGAATCTAGTATTGTGCCTGTTTATAAAAAGAATTATAAACCTGGCTGTAATTATTATCGAGGAATATCGCTGTTCTGAACTACACACAAATTTCTATCGAATATTCTTCTGTCTCGATTGACTCGATACGTAGACGAATTGATTTGAAATCATCAATGTAAATTTCGACATAACCAATAAACAGCGAACAGAAAAATGGAAGCAGAATGGAACTGTACATCAGATATTCATAGACGTGTACAAAGCCCATAATTCGGTCAGGAGGTAAGATCACATTCTACCATTTAAGAAACAGCCCAAAAGCAATCACGTACTGTGAAATCAGAAACAGGTAAGTCCCCCCATATAATCCTCTCTCCAAACCAATCCTCGTGACACTCGAGTGTGAAGGTTATTCTGATTGCTAGGTCGCTGCGCGCGGCAGTTTCGCAAAAGCTGTGCACGTGCGAAAGCGATCTGTTCATGAGCAGAACCTTTGTCCATTTCCAAACATTACTTTGCATCTAAATCTTTCGCTACTGTTCATAAAACACTTAGCAATGTCTTTCCTGGCAGG